>NC_137349.1:17331628-18581628 GCF_965287045.1 Carcharhinus amblyrhynchos
TACCTACATGTCTTCTCGATGTCTTCTGTCCAAGTGAGGGCTCCACCCCCGAGTATGATTAGCCCCCCCTTGTTCCAATTGGTCCTTCAAGCCAGGTGAGTGACCCTCTTCTGCTGTGTTGCCCTGAAAGGGTCAATCACCACAATCACCAGGCCTACTCATTCTCCTATTTTTTACGATCGTATCATTTAAATCCAACACAAGGAATCGTCTCACAGTCCAGGTTCACACTTATAGCCATGAAAACAATAAATCATCTCCCAGCAAACATACTGCTCCACTGAGGAAACAAACCTAGATATTGAGCATCTTGGGACTTTTTGCAACATTGAAGGTACTATATAAATTCAAGTTGTTGTTGATATTTTCAGAGTTGTCAAGAAATCAAAAACTGACCTGAAATCCTAACCTTGCTGCATGTCTAAATGTCAGAAGTCAAGGCCAAGTAGTGATTACTGCTGTCTAACTCATTCCAAATGTGTTTGATACGCCTCCAACAAGAAGAAACACCCCAGACACTCATCAGCAAATGATATTTGATCGTGGTTAATAATCATCTATAGGACGTTGGTGGAGAGATGAGTTCACCTCAGCACAAAGAGAGATCTCATTGTCGTTTTAAGGGTTCCATTTCATGCTATTTGCCTTCAGTGTTTTTCTCCAATAGCTTTATCCAAAGCTAGTCTGATGGCAACATTGGCATAAGCCTTACAGAGTTGCAGATCACACTGCAATAAAGGCACCCATTACTGCGGCTTGAATCTACAAGTGTCACATGCAGTGATTTCTGATGTAATACATCAGCAGCACGGAGCAAATGGTTCTTGTGACAAAACGTGCCGGTGTCTTTCTATATAGGGCTGTCTTTGTAAACTTTACAGAAAGTGTATTCATTGCCACAAGCATTTAGTTAGTGAGAGTGTTTGATAGGCTTTTCTTATTAAAGAGGGTGTCACGGCAATGCGAACAGTATCAGAGGCTGTAATATGTCATCGCTATTCCATTGTTAGACAATAACCACCATGTGGCTAATTCAATTTTTGATGTGTGCATTCAAAAATAACTAATAGATGTCATGGGGGAGGGGACACAGACTGTTGGCAGAATAGTCAACACAGCAAAACAATCGAGACAGAGCGGGTAGAGCTGTATTCAGTTTCAAGGGAGTAAGGCAAGGCTGGGTGGCCTCTATTTTAATGATGTGGAGATGCCGGCGTTGGACTGGGGTAAACACAGTAAGAAGTCTCACGACACCAGGTTAAAGTCCAGTAGGTTTATTTGATAGTTAAACACCACTAGCTTTCAGGGTTTGCCCCTTCGTCAGGTGAATGGGAGTTCTGATCACAAACAGGGCACATAAAGGCACACACAGTTTACAGAATACTGATTAGAATGCGAGTCTTTACAGCTAATCAAATCTTAAAGGTGCAGACAATGTGAGTGGAGATAGCATTAAGCATAGGTTAAAGAGATGTGCGTTGTCTCCAGACAGGACGGTAAGTGGACACCAAGGCAACCTTCAGGACATACGACAGTGCAGAGTCACTGAGCAGAAACTGTTAGCCAAGTTCCGCACACATGAGGATGGCCTCAACCAGGATCTTGGGTTCGTGTCACACTATCTGTAACCCTCATGACTTGCCTGGGCTTGCAACATCTCACTTCCATTTCACAAAAAGGAAATGGGGTGGGTACACTCCCAACATGTTCCCTCTAGGAAGGAATAACAAGCCCAGAGCACCATGGATAACTAGAGATATTCAGGATATGATAATAAGGAGAAAAGAGGCTTTTAACAGATACAGCCAAGGCATTAGTGGAGGACAGAAAGTGCAGGGTGGAGCTTAATAAAGCAGTTAGGAGAACAAAGAGGGGATATGAGAAAGCTCTGGCTGGTAAAAGTAGGGAAAATCCCAAGGTATTCCATAAGTATATCAATGGGAAGAAGATAACCAAGGAAAGAGTCGGGCCCATTTGAGACAAGGGAGCATTCTGTCAATGGAGCAAGAGGACATCGGTAGAGTGTTAAATACTTCACATTTGGTTTCACCCAAAAGAATGAGGATAAAGGTATGAAACTCAGGGAAACTGTGAGGTTCTTGGGAAAATTGACATTGGGAGCAACAAGGTATTGTTGACAGGCTTAAAAGTGGACAGATCTCCAGATCCAGATGAACTGGATGAAGCCTCTCGCTATGAAATACTGCTTGTAATTGCTGGACAGAAAACTGAAATCATAGGAACCATAGAAACCCTATAGTGCAGAAGGAGGCCATTCAGCCCATGCAGTCTGCACAAACAACATTCCCACCCAGACCCTATCCCCTGTAACCCTACATATTAATCCCGCTAATCCCTCCAACCTGTGCATCCTGGGAGATTAAGGGACAATTTACCATGGCTGGTGCACCCAGCCCACACATCTTTTTGGATTGTGGAAGAAAACCAGAACACCCAGAGGAAACCCACGCAGACGGGGGGATAATGTGCAGGCTCTACACAGACAGTCATCCAAGCTGGGAATTGAACCCGGGTCCCTGGAGCTGTGAGGCAGCAGTGCTAACCACTGTCCTCTCTTATATTCCATAAAACCATTTATTCCAGCTAGAATTCCAAACATTGATGAAAGAAAGACAGCAATGTGTTCGCACTGAGTGCTGATAATTGTTAAGTGTACACAACTATGAAGTTCACTTCTTCTGTATTGCATGTAAAGTACTTCCAACTAAAATGAGTGCATGGGGCTAACAGTGTCATCTATTGCCTTACCTGTAGCTTGTCAGCAATTTCTGTTGTAACGCACTGTGATGCTCCAAGTAAAATCAGAGCCAAACTACCTCGACCAGAAACCCAACTGCAGAATGTGGTGCCACAGCGAAGGCCAGCATACATTCTAAAGTTACCACCCCTTTGAGTTAACAGAAAATTGTCTTCAATAAGCAGAAAACTCAATTGTCTGGGGCACCATCCTTTCTTGCAAGAAAGACCAATTTAGCTTGTCGGGCCAGAGAGCAAGAGTGGAATTTTTATCTTCAATCAGGGGTGGGAATGGGATTTGGGGGGGTGTTCCAGCACCATTCCATTTTAGGCCATTTTCTCAGAGACAGGATGGGAAGCAGCAAGGCTACCTGTGCACAGGTGGCAAGTAGTCAAAGGGTCTGCATAAAGCCTATTGTCAGAAGCTGAATGGAATTTTTATTTTACAAGTTTATGAAGTTGGAGGGAGGGAGCTCCATCTTAAGGTGTGTTTGCTCTCTCTTACATGAATGGGCAGGGGATGGGTTGGGGCGCTCCAAGGCTTCCTCAGTGCTGCAAGGCCTCCTTTTATCCTTTTTGTTTCAAGAGCCTTCCTATTATCCTTAATTGGAAGACAAACACACCCTATGGCCAGTAAGTGGGCCATCCAGAAAAAATCAATGCCAAGCAACCATCTCCCAGGCAGTGTGGGGTTGATCCCAGCATCAAATCCTGAGGCCTGCAGGGGAAAGCCTGCCCCAATTTAGAAGCAGAATGCATAGTTCATTACATTTATCCTTCAATTGATTTTTCTTTCACCAGATAATTGTCTACATTTCTCTCCAAGGTAATGATGAAAGTGGCGAATCTGTGGAATTCTCTGCCCATTGAAGTAGTGGAGGCTACCTCGTTGAATATGTTTAAATAACAGGTAGATAGATTTCTGATAGACAGGGGAATTAAGGGTTATGGGGAGCAAGCGGGAAAGTGGAACTGATCCACTTCAGATCAGCCATGATCTTATTGAACGGCGGGGCAGGCTCGAAGGGCTAGATGGCCTACTGCTGCTCCTATTTCTTATGTTCTTATGATGGGCAGTATTTATTGGAGGTGAAAGGGGATCTTGTCTGCTAGCCAAAGAGCCAGTGAGAGTGCTACGTCACCTCTTTTGGGGGAAGCTTCACAGCATTAGGTGTCACTCATAGGCCAGCAGTTCCTCATTGAAATACAGCCCTGCCAGGAATTGAGTGGCTGCTACCAACAACCAACCAAGGCCTAGGAGCATGGCACAAGTGATGAATGAGGTTGGGGGTGGGTGTCACATGGGGAGGAGATTGGCAGTGAGAGCAGGGGTTGGCATTCAGTTGTCCTCCCCTTTCCAAATGTCAGGTTCCTGAGGGATATTTCCCCACCCCTGCGAGCAAATCCAACAGAACACTGATGGCCAAATTAAAGGCCTCAATTGGTAACAGGGAAGGAAGATCATCCATGACCTTTCCATCAGGACTTAATCAGGGTGGAGGCTGGAAAGTGGCAGAGTCTTCACCCACCACCTTCCCACCTACCAAATATCCCATCACCAAACTCACTATAGGGGGGGCATGTACACCCCCTGTTATATATTCACCAGTTTGTTGTCCAGCTTAGATATGTCATTTATCTCAGAGCAATGCAGAGGTCATGCCAGTTGCAACATCTTGAACCATTTCTCAAATGATGTTGTGGGCTGCAAGCTTCCTTGCTAAATTCAGAATTGCTGCAAACTGTATAACCAGGTTAAACAGCATGAAACAGAGATAAGATAAGATGCACAGAGAATGCAGTCAAAGAGAGTGGTGTATATGTGGAGTAGATTGCACGAGGAGGAACTAGAGGCACATTGTGCAGAACATGCATGGGAAAACTGAACAGATATTTGTGAGTAGTAGAAGGTTTTTTTGGGTCAAAATCTTTTCCAGTCGCGCATTTTTCAATTTTTTAGGTATCTGAACAGTGATGCTGAGATCTTGCTGAGATTTCAGTGATGTGTGTGATTTCCCCATTCCTGCCACGCTTACTAATATTTTTATTTTTTATTTTATTTATTAGTGTCACAAGTAGGCTTGACATTAACACTGCAATGAAGTTACTGTGAAAATCCCCTAGTCGGCACCTGTTCAGGTATACCGAGGGAGAATTTAGCATGGCCAATGCACTTGGCCAGCATGTCCTTTCGACTCCCTGTACAAGGTATCAACAGTGCAGAGAGTGTATGAGTTGGGTTTACAAATCCAGTGAGTCCAAATGTGCCAGTCAGCATAATGGCCCTATGTAATGTGATCTAAGCAAGACCTAGACTAGAGCTGCATTATCGAATTTGTGCAACATACCACATACCATTCAGTGAAATAATTCAATGCTCTGCAACATGACTCTGTATACCCAGTATTGTAAGAAGTCTCACAACACCAGGTTTAAGTCCAACAGGTTATTTGGTAGCAAAATCCACTACCATGTCAATGTCTGTACCTTTGAGACTTGATTACCTGCAAAGATTCGCATTCCAACCCATTATTTTGTAAATTGAGTTTGTGTCTTTGTTCTATTTAACCTGGTTATGCAGTTTGCAGCAATTCTGAATTTAGCAAGGAAGCTTGCAGCCCACAACATTATTTGAGAAATGGTTCAAGATGTTGCAACTGGCATGACCTCTGCATTGCTCTGAGATAAATGACATATCTAAGCTGGACAACAAACTGGTGAATATACAACAGGGGGTGAGTTTTATGCCCTCCCTATAGTGAGTTTGGTGATGGGACATTTGGTCAGGTGGGAAGGTGGTGGGTGAAGACTCCCACTCACCTGACGAAGGAACAGCAGGCGCTCTGAAAGCTAGTGGATTTTGCTACCAAAGAAAACTGTGGAACTTTGACCTGGTGTTGTGAGACTTCTTACTGTGTTTATCCCAGCCCAATGCCGGCATCTCCACATCATGCCCACTACTGCCCATATTTCTTCACACATTTGGATCAATCTCAGATTTAAAATGAACAATTCATCCAGTTTCAGCTGTCATAGTATTATGCTCTGATTGGATGAGCATGGTGCTAGTATTTACCTCTGTATATAAGATCGTGCATTCAAATACTTTCATGGAAGCAAAGCTGATTCACAAACATACAGGTGTCTTTGAAATGGTTTAATAGTAAGTCTGTGATGCAGAAAATTCAGTAATGTCTCATTGACACCAGCAAAGAGGGGCTGAGTGAATACAGAGGGTGTCATGGTGGCACAGTGGTTAGCATTGCTGCCTCACAGCACCAGGGACCCAGTTTCAATTTTGGCCTTAGGTGACTGCCTGTGTGGAGTTTGTACGTACTCTCATTCTGTGTGGGTTTCGTCTGAGGGCTCCGGTTTCCTCCCACTCTCCAAAGATGTGCAGGTTAGGTGGATTGGCCATGCTAAATCACCCCTTAGTACCTCAAGGTGTGTTGGTTACAACGGTTAGCCATGGTAAATGTGTGATGTTGTGGGGAAAGGCTGGAGGACAGAGTCTGTCAGAGAGTTGGGGCAGACTCGATGGGCTGAATAGCCTCTTCTCCACTGTCAGGAATCTATGATTTTATGAAAATCTATCTTTCATTTTTCACCAAAGCTAAAGATTCAAAACTCAGTTAGTGGGTGAAACTTCAAAAACCAAAGGCACCAGACTCAGTCTGTGGTCAGCTTTCATTCAATGGAACCACTACTGGTGGCTAAAACAAAGTCAACAGCTGCCAAAAACTATCCCTCAGGAGCCCAACAACAACAATCTTCTCCTCCCCCGTCCTCCCCCATTCACCCTAAACTGAGGTGATTGTCCAGGAACTGGTCAGCCTGTGATCCTTCCCACAAATTGTTTCTTTTCAATTCATTTGTGGGAGATGAGCGTCACTGGCAGGTTGGCATTTATTGCCCATCCCCAGTTGCTCTTGCTCAGAGGGCAGTTGAGAGTCAATGATACTGCTGTGGCTCTGGAGTCACTTGTAGGCCAGACTGGGTAAGAATGGCAGATTTCCTTCCCTAAAGGACATTATACCAAATGTTTTTTTTTCCTGATCATCGACAATGGCTTCAGGGTCATCAGTAGATTCTTAATTCCAAATACTTCTTATTGACTTCAAATTCCGCCATCTGCCATGGCAGGATTTGAACTGGGGTCCATAGAACATTAGCTGAGTTTCTGGATTAATAGTCTAGTGATAATACCACTAGGCCATCGCCTCCCCTCAATCAGGGCAAGATACAGGATTCAATAAGAGGGCACTACTGATCGGAAAAAGGCACAAAGTTTATCTATTAGTGTCACACGTAAGCTTACATTAACACTGCAATGAAGCCACTGTGAAAAGCCCCTGGTCGCCACACTCCAGCGCCTGTTAGGGTACATTGAGGAAGAATTTAGCCTGGTCAATGCACCCCAACCAGCACGTCTTTCAGACTGTAGGAGGAAACCGGAGCACCCGGAGGACACCCATGCAGACATGGGGAGAACGTACAGTCTTCACACAGACAGCAACCCAAACCAGGAATCGAACCCGGGTCTCTGGCACCGTGAGGCAACAGTGCTAACCATTGTGTCAACATGCTGCATTGCTGCCCATTTTATGTCATGTGCCCAATTTTGCAACCTCAGATGTTCATGGCCTCTTTCTAAAATGGCTCTGTGCTGGAATGGCAGTGTGTGAGGAGACAGAACAAAAGCAAGAGTTAAAGCCAGGTAATGTTAAGCATAGACAAAAAAAGCCCACCTTGAAAAATTTTAAAGGGCATGCCAAAATATCCCTCAAAACATTTGTCCCATTCCTGTTCCTACAACCTTTCACGCTTAAGAAAACAAAGTGTGTTCTCTATTGCAAAGCACTTGACTCAACTGTGAAGTCAGCAGATATTTTCTGGCATTTTCATATTAAGTTATTACCGGCTGGTTTTTAAAAATTTGGCCTCGGTGAGATGTTGCCAATGAAATGAAAATATCCCTGTAAAATTGTTTTACCATTTGAAGATTGCAAAGAGTCAAACAAGGGCAAAGTGTTGCAGATCATTTGCAACAGTAACAGCTGCTATTAAAGGTCAATGTAGTCTTATCTGTTCGAGCAGTGTTAGAATTTCCCAGAAAAATTATGTTGCAGTTGTCAATGAAATGTACAGTAAATTTTTTTTCATGAACAAAGGAAAGGAGTAGCTTGTGTTCGCAATATAAAGGAAAAAGAATTTATGACAGCAGCCATTGGTTCCAAAATATATTTCCAGTTTGTCTCGTGTCTGCACCAAACCAGTCCTTGACTTCTTTTTTATCATTTTCAGTCTTAAAATGTTTATTTAATCTTTCATTGAATGTGGGCGTTGTTTGCTAACATTTGTTGACCATCGCCGATTACCTTGCGGAAGTTGATGGTGAGCTGCTATGGTCCATGTGCTGTGTGTTCACTCAACACCTACACTGCTGTTAGGAAGGGAGTTCCAGGATTTTGACCTAGCAACAGGGAAGGAACAGAGATATAGGCCAGGATTCTCCAATGTCATATGTCCCGCCACCGCTACCAGCGAGAATGGGGAATTTGGCGCTCAGCCAAATCTCCATTCACTGCAGCGGGACCAGAGAATCATAGCCATGGCGAGGTTGAAGACTCCCAGCCATAGTTCCAAGTCAGGGTGGGGTGTGACTTTTGAAAGTTTATTTATTAGTGTCACAAGTAGGCTTACATCAACACTGCAATGAAGTTACAATGAAAATTCCCAAGTCGCCACACTCCGGCGCTTGTTCGGGTACACTGAGGGAGAATTTAGCATGGCCACTCCACCCACCAAGCATGTCTTTCATACTGTGGGAGGAAATCATAGCACCTGGAGGAAACCCACACAGATACAGGGAGAACGTGCAAACTCCGCACAGATAGTGACCCCAGCCAGGAATCGAACCCGGGTCCCTGGAACTGTGAGGTAGCAGTGCTAATCACTGTACTACTGTGCCACCCCAACTTGGTGGAGAATTTGCAGATTCCCATATATCTACTGCCCTTGTGCCTTGAGGTGATAGAGGTTGCGGGTATGGAGGGTACTATTGAGGAGGTTTGATGAGCCTCTGCAGCCCATCTTGTGTATACTCACTGAGAATTAGTGAAGGAAGTGAATGTTTATGGTGGTGGATGTGGTGTCAATAAAACAGCCTGCTTTGTGCTGAATGATGTCAAGCTTATTGAGTGTTGTCAAGAGCTGCACTCATCCAGGCATGTGACGAGTATCCCAACACACTTCTGATTAGTATGTTATAGATAGAGGACAGGCTTTGAGGAGTCAGAAAATGAAATACTTGCCACAGAATTCCCAGCTTCTCATCGGGTCTTACAGCCACAGTATTGATATGGCTGGTCCAATTAAGTTTCTGGTCAATGGTAACCCTCAGTGTTGATAGTGCGGGATTCACTAATGGTAATGTCATTGAAAGTCAAGGGGAGATGGTTAGATTCATTCTTGTTGGAGATGGTCATTGCCTGCCACTTGTGTGGTGTCAATGTTACTTACAACTTATCAACCCAAGCCTGAATGATGTGCGGGTCTTGTTGCATGTGGACATGGATGCTTAAGTAGGTGATGAGTTGCAAATGTTATTGAGCATTGTGCAATCATCAGCAAATATCCCCATTTTTGGCCTTATGAAAGAGGGAAGCTCATTGATGTATTGCTGGCCCCTCAGTTTACTTCCTCATTTTCTTCCAAAGTGGCAAATATCTTTCTCTGTAACTGTAGCGATGATGCCTGATCCGTCCTCATTCTTCACAACTTTTCCACAGTCTTCACCACCGTCAGCTGCAACATACCTTTTATCTGTTGTCCAATTTGTTGGGACCTCCCGTGCTTAGGCCCAGATTTTAACTTCCGAGTCAGGTACACAAGGTGTGGATAGTCTCTTGACTCTGTGAACTCAGCTGGGGAGTTAATTCCCTGAATGGTTGTATTTTCATTCCAAAGGGGCAGGTGCCAACTCAAGTTGAACCTACCAGCCACGGAAACAGTGCAGAATCAGCCACAGGAGCAATCAAGTGCTGAGGTAGGCTGTTTAAAATCTCTACCTTGGTGCTCTGGGACTTAGTCCAAGTTATAATAAAAGTAGTAGTGCCCTCGAACCCGCACTCCTCACATCCTCTCAACCCCTAAATACTCAGCATGCCCCATCTATGCGAACACATGCCGCTCATACCCTCCATGCCAACCTATGCCTCTATAGCCAATCCATGGCCTCTCGTAGTGTGCATGCCAACTTAGTGCTAATTCATGCCAACCTATGATCCCAATCATCTTACGGATATTTGAAGCCACTATGCCAACTTGGTGCCAAATGGCACCAAGGTTATGGGGAGCAAACAGGTAAGTGGAATTGATCCACTTCAGATCAACCATGATCTTATTGAATGGTGGGGCAGGCTCGAGGGGCTAGATGGCCTACTCCTGCTCCTATTTCTTATGTTCTTATGTTCTTAAATCATGCCAACCCAGAATCCCAATCATCTTATAGACATTTCGAGCCAACTCATGCCAATCCATGCTCCTCACTTGCCTCTCTTTGTCCTTACGCTGTCCATATTAATTTGCCTACTATCCATCATGAGCAGACATCAGGACCCATTGCGAGATTAAATAAAATAAATTTCCAAGCATCTATTACAAATTTCAGTACACTATTAAAGAACTCTAATTGCTAAAGGCCCATTCAGTAAAGTTATATCCCTTCAAGTCCTTAATCACTAATAAAAGCAAACAGTTTTATTTGAAGACTCACATCAAATACAGCAAATCCCTTTACTTGCAGTCACCGTGATAATGATAGTTTGTGGAAGCACCCAAGCAGTACTAATCCTTTACAATAGCCCTTAGAGTTCTATCAACATCTATTGAAATTGCAAGAGCTGATTATTTTCAGGTATGAGTTACAGAAGGCTGAATTTTATTTAAATTAAAGTGTAGGGGAATTAAATGACTTGAAATTGTGACAACTCCAAAGAACCTGTCCACACTTTATACACATAGGTCTTCTCTTAACAATCCAAAAGGGGTATCTGAACTTTCCATAAGGTACCTTACTTTGTTTAAGAACTCCAGGACGATTAGATCTTTTCTTCACATTTGTAAAGCCCACAAGGCATGCTTCAGAAAGTCTGCCCTGTTCTCCATGCCTACCCACCACCATCATCTCCCCCATTGATGAGAATAGTGAAGGTCAAATATGGGCTAGGGCTTCCTGATTCAGGTCTCCGGTACCATTTTAGCCCAGGCACGGAGCCCCTCATCTGCACAAATTTTTAGGCCTTTTTCTCACTCTTATCTGTCCAATTCGTGCCAGATTTTGTATATCAATAACTTTCCCTACTTCGTCATTCCTATAACCTCCAAAAGAATCATCAATGGCTCTTGCCTCTTCCTCATGTAGATGGAACATCATCTACAGATACATCTTCCACTTGCATGCTAATCATACTCAAATTTCCATCACTGTGCCTGATCCCTTCTCATCTCCTTTGCTATCAAAATGCTCATCTTGCATCTAATCTTGAACAACTCCAACTTTATTGACTTAAATACTGGAAAGCTTTAGGCCATCATATTCAACCCCCCACAACCAGCTCAATCTCCCTTCATCAGCTGCAGTCAGTCACTGCTTCAGCCTTGTCTTCTATCCTGGCCTGTGATTCTGAACCTATATCCTCTCCAACACGAAGACAACCTACTTCTAAATCTGTAACATCTCCTGTTTATACCCCAATCTCAGCCTGTTCGGCACCTTTATCATGTACAGACTCATTATTGCAATTGTCTTGGGGATGATCGTCTTCACATCTTGAGCATATCCAAATCTCTGCTGCCCATGTTCTGGATCAGATCAAATCTTGATCTCTAATTGATCACGTGATGACTATACCTACGTTATATCCTGTTCCTGAAACAGCTCAAATTGTTTCATGGTCTTGTCATTTCCTATCTATGAATCATCCTGCAACACTATACTTCCCCCATGCCTTATCCCTACAACTCTCAATTCTATTTAAGTCCATTTTTCCCCTTCATCCTATCATTGGTGGTCATGACCTGGGCTGCCTATGCCCTGTGCTCAGGAATTCTCAATGCCTTTCCACCTCCTTAAGGTCCTCCTGAAAATATCACCCCTTTATTCAAATTTTTGGCCTTCATTTCCATTCTTCCTTTGGTGTTAATTTTTATTCATGTTTCTGAGAGGTGTTTGGGATGTTCTACAATGGTCAATATTTCACCCTTGATAATATCACATCAAGTTAAGCAAATGAAATGAAACACCAGTGTAACATATGAAGAGAAAATTATTTTTCTTTCAATTTAAGGTAGAATTTTATAGTAGTATAAAACACAAGCTTGCCATGTCTTCATTAATTTCAAAAGGGGAGGAGTCATTGAAAGTTAGAAAAAGAGTAAAGTTTATTTATTAGTCACAAGTAGGCTTACATTAACACTGCAATGAAGTCACTGTGAAAATCCCCAAATCACCACACACCAGCGCCTCCTTGGGTACACTGAGGGAGAATTTAGCATGGCCCACGCTCCTAACCTGCATATTTTTGGACTGTAGGAGGAAACCCAAGCATCCGGAGGAAACCCACCCAGACACAGGGAGAACGTGTAAATTCCACACAGACAGTGACCCAAGCCAGGAATTGAACCCAGGGCCCTGGCACTGCGAGGCAGCAGTGTTGACCACCGTACCACCAAGAAGTGGGGAATGATATTAAGAGAAAAACCAAAGAAATGACAAAGAACTCAACAGTAGCAAAAAAAAATTGAAGAAAGAATGAAGAACAATAAACAGGAAGTGAGATATAATAAGGATGTGAAAAAGTCAGAAACTTCCTGTTGGTCTAAAGAGAAAATTGGTACTGGTCACAGAGATAATGATATTGTCATGCTTCTAACTGGGAGACTGTACGGACTGTGAAGGTCTATATAGAGGAAGTAAGTAGGAACATGTAGCACATTTAAAACTTACAGACAGTAAAGAGAAAATAAAAATAATTAAAATTATGCCACATTGAATTACGGTTGCAAGTATAATGGAAGAACACCAACATAGTGAGTCTTGAACTTTTTCCAGCCCATTTAAGGAATGTTTAAATTGGAAACAAAAATAGCTGCCTGGGAGAGTGGGAGAGGGAAAACCAGAAAATGAGTAAATCCATGGATTTCCCCAAATCTCCCATTGACCAGAAGGCCCAAAGAAAATACACTTTGAAGTACATGTGAGTCTGTTTAACTTAGTAAGAAGTTCACAACACCAGGTTAAAGTCCAACAGGTTTATTTGGTATCACCAGCTTTCAGAACACTCCTCCTTCATCAGGTGAGTTACAGTAAGAAGTCTCACAACACCAGATTAAAGTCACCTGATGAACAAAACCTTGTTATACCAAATAAATCTGTTGGACTTTAATCTGGTGTTGTGCGACTTCTTACTGTGGCCACCCCAGTCCAACGCTGGCATCTCCACGTTCTGTTTAACTTAGCTTGTGCTGCTTTTCAATAAATACTATTGTGAAGTGCGTTCATTCAACACCTTGTGATAAGAATCTGATTTATCTTTGGATTAGTGAGGAAATCTGTTGCATCATTAAAATGGAAACTGAAAATGTAAGGACGCAACAATTAATCTTTAGCACAGTCCAAAGTGAATAGTACTTCAGTCAGGAAAGTTAGACTGAAACCATTTGACTCTATGTTTACTAAAGTTAATAATATGCCAAAACATATTCCAAACACACCCAGGTTAAATGGCCAGACTGTAATACCTAACAATTGACATCAGCTTTCAGCCTGCCACATCGCCAATGTTGCCATTTAGTCATTCGTACCCAATCACGGACCTTTCCTGTAGTTTCTTCCTCCCCTCCGCACTTCCCTCACCTCTGTGCTTGTTTAAAATGTGATACATTTCTATTTTCCGATGAAAGGCTATCAATCTGGAACATGAACTTTGTTTCTCCCTCCACAGATGCTGCCTGACCTGTTGGGTATTTCCCAGCAATTCCCCTTTTTATTTCAGTAGTTTGCCTTGAATTAAGATCTAGTCAACGTCCTGTTGCTAAATGATGAAGAAAGGAAAAGGAAATGGGCCCAACGTGCTAGATTTTCTTCAGAAGACCTATCTGTGCCAACCTGCTGATTTTCCATTCTTTCACGAAGGCACAGAACAGACGAACATGGAATGTCATGCAACCCTTCAACTCTTCAAGAGTTTCCTGCCTTATCTATGAACATAAGAACATAAGAACATAAGAAATAGGAGCAGGAGTAGGCCATCTAGCCCTTCGAGCCTGCCCCGCCATTCAATAAGATCATGGCTGATCTGTTGTGGCTCAGTTCCACTTTCCCGCCCTCTCCCCATAACCCTTAATCCCCTCTCTTATCAAAAACCCATCAACCCGCTTCTTAAAAAATATTTAGCGAGGCAGCCTCCACCACTTCAACGGGCAGAGAATTCCAGAGATTCACCACCCTTTGAGTGAAGAAGTTCCTCCTCAACTCCGTTCTAAACCGCCTCCCCTTTATCTTGAGGCTGTGCCCCCTAGTCCTACTGTCTTTTTTGAACGGGAAGAGTCTCTCCACCTCTATCCTATCCATCCCATTCATCATCTTATACGTCTCAATGAGATCTCCCCTCATTCTTCTAAACTCTAGCGAGTACAAGCCTAGTTTATTCAGCCTCTCCTCATAGCTCAACCCCCTCAACTCCGGTATCAGCCTAGTAAACCTCCTCTGCACTCCCTCCAGGGCCAAAATATCTTTGCGCAGGTGCGGCGCCCAAAACTGCACACAGTACTCCAGCTGCGGCCTCACCAATGCCCTATACAGCTGCAGCAAGACCTCCCTACTTTTATATTCAATCCCCCTCGCTATGAAGGCCAGCATCCCATTCGCCTTCCTGACAATTTGTATTAATCATCCTTTGATCTGATTGATCAAGAAAATGAAACAAATCTTTTGGAGAATGAGAAAACCCTTCAAGTGCTTTGAAACTATCAACTGGTCACCCAAGTAGATATAAACAGCATAGTCAATATTTTGTAGCCTACTTTGCTGACTGATCTGAATAATAATATTTGTGATTGCATATTTGTTCATCCACCAGCAACTGTTTAGTTGCAGGCTAATTGAAGACAATCATACCATAGCTCATGAAAGACTGTCTTGATAGCTTCATTAAGTTTTTAAAGTGTATTTATTGGTGTCACATATAGGCGTACATTAACACTGCAATGAAGTTACTGTGAAAATCCTCTAGTCGCCACACTCCAGCACCTGTTCAGGTACACTGAGGGAGAATTTAGCACAGCCATTGCACCCGACCAGCACTTTTGAACTATGGGAGGAAACCGGAGCACGCAAAGGAAACCCACGCAGACACATGGAGAACATGCAGAGTCCACACAGACAGTGACCCAAGCCAGTAATCAAACCCAGATCCCTGGCACCATTGTGCCACCATGCCACTCCATTATCAAGAAATATCAATATTTTTCTCTGAATCTGTTAACTCGTGTTATGATTGTAAAAACCATTTAGTCATTGGAAACAGTGAAAGTAAAACTGCATTAATGAGCTCCAGGACACATGAATACCGTGGTGAGAAATTGGGAAATGTTAACATTCAGAGGGACCTGGGTGTCCTTGAATACAGAATCACAGAAAGTTAACATGGTGGACAAGCAATTGGGAAAATGACTAACTGTTGTGTTAGTCTGATAGGATTAGAACATGGATCGCCTCAGAAAGGTTATACTCGCCTTAGAGGGGATGCAGCAAGGATTCCATGGACTGATTTCTGGGAGGGAGGGTTGCCCTCTAGGAGAAGAGATTTAAACAATTAGTGGATGAGGCCTTTATTTCCCCAGAGTTTGGAGGATGTAAAGCGATCACATTGAAACACGTAAAATTCTTAAGGAGAGATATCAGGAGGATATTTCCCTTGACTGGCAAGTCTCAAACTAAGAGTCAAAGTTTCAAAATAAGAGATTGGCCATTTCAGACTGAGAGAAATTTTTTCACTCACAGGTGTTGTGAACTTTTGGAATTCCCCACTCCAGGGAGCTAAGGATGGGCCTTTGTTGATTATATTGAAGTCAGAGATAAATAAGGTTTTAAATAATAAAGGAAGAAAAGTTATGGATGTAATGGGAGATAATGGAACTAGAGTAAAAGATCAACCATGATTTTATTGAATGGAGCTGCAGGCTCAAAGGGCCAAATGGCCCACTCCTGCTCCTATTTCTTACATTCTTATATTCTTATTATCATTAATTGATATTTTAAAATTCCTAATATAGACTTAAGCCACTCATCAAAAGTCTTTAAAACTTTTAGATCCCACAACTAGCATTATACATTTACCTTTTTTTATAGGACATAAATTATACTGTGTAGGCCACAGTGATATTACTCTTAAAACAATGCACAAATAGTTCATTAAAGTTTCCTCCCACTGCTGGATATAAGAGTTTAGGCATGCTTAGCCAAGCTCTCAACAAATAGGTGAGTTACAATATAAAACTGCCTACAAACAGCATTAAGTTTAAGATTTTAAAGTTCATTTACTGGTGTAACAAGTAGGCTTACATTAACACTGCAATGAAGTTAGTGTGAAAATACCCTAGTCGCCACACTCCAGCACCCGTTCGGGTAAACTGAGGGAGAAGCTAGCATGGCCAATGTACCTAACCAGCACGTCTTTTAACTGTAGGAGAAAACCAAAGCATCCAGAAGAAACCCACGCAGACACAGGGAGAATGTGCAGACTCTACACAGACAGTGACCCAAGCCAGGAATCGGACCCAGGTGCCTAGTGCTATGAAGGAGTACTGTACCACTGTGCCACCCTTGAAGTGCAAATTCATAAAGACAATGAACACAGTGCCCCACCATATTCTGTAAATGTTTTAAATGTTGGGCAGGTCACAGAAACCAATGCACAACTGTAGTTTCAACATAACAATGCGGCATAACCTAAATTGAGGAGCTTTTGAGTTGTCAGCCTTTTTGGGGCTATCAGCTATTTTATGAAGTTGATCCAAATATAATCAAAGCCAAAAAGAATCTTGTGATTAACATTGGTTTTAAACAACTAATCAAAAACCATAATTAACTGTAACATTCTTACTTTTCTTCTCATGTTTTTGTCTCAAACTATTTTTGATGCAGTGCATTTGAGACAAGTTGCTGGTGGTGAGGTGGGGTGGTGGGAAGTGTGGGAGGGGGGTGGTGAATAGAAAGCAGGTGCAGTTAGGTGATATTGTGAAGAAGTGGGTGAGTTCATTGATTTTGACTTCTGGGTGCCCTGTGGCAGAACCCAGGAGCCAATTGCCTCTTCTGGTTATGTTGAGAAGACCACAATTTTCAACCCTTGTCTTCTTTTAATCGAAGGAGCAGGCTGGGGTGCCTTGACGCAGCCAATTGGATTCGGAATGGACAACATTTGACTTGAGCGACCGGCATCAAGGTAAGTCAGGAAAGGAGGCCAAGGGAAGAATGCGAGCGTGCAATAAGCTACACTGCTGGCATGCAGTTGAGAATAACATCAATGTTCAATCCCTGTTCCAGCAGCAAGGTGGACTCGGGCCCTACTCCTTGTCTTGCCCTGAGATAAAATCATAGCAAAAACCATCATGACTCTCAAATAATTAAGGATTCTGCCAGAAAAAGATGATTAGAGCTACCGCAATCATTTCTCTCACAGAATGACAATCAGGGTTCCATGTAGGTCATAGCGCCCTGAGTTGTACATTAAACATTGTCTATCATTAAAATAGACAGACACAATGTAGCAGGATAATTGTGGACATTTAGAAGGCACTAAAAAATCTCCCAACACAACTTTAATGCCTTTAACACCAATTCGCCCCCATTTCAGAAAGTCATTTTAGACACACTTGCTAGTTCTTCCTACTTCCGCCGTCAGCCAAAATGTCTCCTCAAAGCCAGTTCTCCAAATAATGTCATCAATGCACCATTTGAAAAATTAAGGAAATAGGCTGAAAGAAATTGTGTCAAAGTTATTCTGTTTTCACTTCTTGATTTTTAAAAGCCTATAATAAAGGATTCCAAACACTATTGCAGCAAATGGAAATGAGGGAAAAGCTCTCCACTGTTTGGAGTCCTACCTAACACAAAGGAAGGTGGCCGTGGTTATTTGAAATCAATCTTCTCAACTCCAGGACAATACTGCAAGGGTTCCTCAGGGTAGTGTCCTAGGCCCAACCATCTTCAGCTGCTTCTTCTAATATAGGCTGGAATTCTCCAGTTTTTCATGTGGGTGGCATGGTGGCACAGTGGTGGCACTGCTGCCTCACAACGCCAGGGATCCGAGTTTGATTCCAGCCTCGGGTCACTGTTTGTGCGGGGTCTGCACATTGCCTGTGTGGGTTTTCTCCCGGTGCTCCGTTTTCCTCCCAAAGCCTGAAAGACGTTCTGGTTAGGTGCATTGGCCATGCTAAGTTCACCCTCAGTGTACCTGAACGGGTGCTGGAGTGTGGCAACTAGTGGATTTTCACAGTGACTTCATTAATGTAGGCCTACTTGTGATAATAATAAATAAACTTTAACTTTAAAACACTGCTGCTGCCAGCAAGAATGGAGAATTTGGCACTTAGCCAAATCTCCATTCGGAGTAACATTGCCAAAGAATCCCAACCATGGGCGAGGACAGAGAATTCTAGCCATGAGTCAGAGGTGAGAATGTTGATTTGAATGTTGGCCAGAAACAGACCACAAGTCTAAGATTAAACTTATTATGCTCTTGGTCAGTGGAACTCAGTTCTGCACTACGCAATGCATTTGATATTGAGCTAAAGGGGCAATGCAAAAACACACTTTAACTTTAAAACACCAATGGAACTCTCATTCTAACCGGACAAGTCCAATCAAGCTGCCATTCTCTTTAGCTATTGAACTAAGGACTGCTAAAGACGTTACTGGATTCAGCAAAGCCTCTGAGTTCCATCATTAGCTAAAGTGCTAGTGACTGTGCACCAGAACTAGTCACACCCTAGTCTAACTGCTCCTGTACAGCTACATCATTAGCATCAGTCCTACAAAGTAGAAAGTTCCTTATGTATGTTGAATCCACAAATTGCAGGACAAAGTAAATCCAGCCAATCCCAGAATGACAGAACTGTTACAGTACAGGAGACCATTCGTGTCTGCACTGGTTTCCAGATGAGCAACATGGCTTAGTGCCATTCCTCCTTCCTTTTCCCCATACCCCTGCACTTTGTTTCTATTCAAGTAATTATCCAGTGCCCTCTTGAACGCCTTGATTGAACCTGCCTCCATCACAATTCCAGGCAGTACATTCCAGGCCCAAACCACTCGCTGTGTGAAAAAATCTGGTCTCACATCACATTTGCCCCTATTGAAAATCACTTTAAATTTGTGCCCACTCGTTCTTGATTCTTTTATGAGCAGGAACAGTTTCTCCCAATCTCTCTGTCCAGCCCCCTCATGATTTTGAACATCTCAATCAAATCTCCACTTAGCCTCCGTCTCTCCAAGGAGTACAGTCCCAAACTCTCCAGTCCATCCTCATAATTGAAGTTTCTCATCCCTGGAACCACTCTTGCAAATCTCTTCTGCACTCTCTCCAATGCATTCACATCCTTCCTAAAGTGTGGCATCCAGAACAGTACAAGATACCCCAGCTGAGGTTCTAACTAATGTCTTGTGTAAGTTTAGCATAAAGTCCTTGCTCTTGTATTCTATGCCCCTGTTAATAAAACCCAGGATTATTACACACTTTATTAACTGCTCCCTCTACTTGTCCTACACCTTCCTTGATCTATGCTCATATACTTCCCGGTTGCTCTGTTCCTGCACTCCCTTTAAAAATTTTACCTTTCATTAATTTAGTCTCAGTTGTCAGCAAAGCTGCCATTGACAGTGCTAGCAAGTAACACCTATTCATCAATAATATTTACATAAGAACATAAGAAATAGGAGCAGGAGTAGGCCATCTAGCCCTTCGAGCCTGCCCCGCCATTCAATAAGATCATGGCTGATCTGTCGTGGCTCAGTTCCACATTCCCGCCCTCTCCCCATAACCCTTAATCCCCTCTCTTATCAAAAACCCATCAATTCGCGTCTTAAAAATATTTAGCGAGGCAGCCTCCACCACTTCAACGGGCAGAGAATTCCAGAGATTCACCACCCTTTGAGTGATTTTAGACCAACCTGTTTGATAAATTTGTGCAGCTGTTTGTACAGTACTTTGCAAGTTCAGCAGGAGAAACATGATTATTATCTAAATATTGATATTCGGACACTGATATCACACGCTGATGACAGTTTGATCTATAATTTCTTGTTTATGCCTCCAGCATCACAGTTGCCAGTCTTCAGCCAATTCATTTCACTCCACATGATATCAGGAAACAGCGAAGTGGACTGGATCCAGCACTGCTTCTGGGCCCTACAAAATCACAGCACTAAGACTTGTGCTCCAAAACTAGCCATACCCCCAGACAAACTGTTCCTGTACTGGTAAAACATCCAGGGGCCTAGTGGTATAATCACTAGACTATTAATCCAGAAGCTCAGCTAATGTTCTGGGGACCCGGGTTCAAATCCCACCACAGCAGATGGTGGAATATGAATTTGATTTAAAAAATCTGGAATTAATGGTGACCGTGAAACCATTGTTGGAAAAATAACCATGTGGTTCACTAAAGTCTTTCAGGGAAGGGAATGTGCCATCCTTACCCAGTCTGGCCTACATGTGACTCCAGAGCCACAGCAATGTGGTTGACTCTCAACTGCTCTTGGGGCAATTAGGGATGGGCAAAAATACTGGTCAGTCAGCGACCCCATGTTTCACGATGAATAAAAAAAGTAGAACACTTCCCAGGTATGTCAAATTTATAATGTGTAGTATGAATTCAATCCAGCCAATTACCCCTCATCAACCTACTCTAAATCGTTGATGGTGATAACAACAACACTTACTCACTAATAACATGCACATCTATTGTGTGTGCTATCAAGCAACACTTACTCACTAATAACTAATCACAAGTTAGCACGGCCAATCAACCTAACCCGCACATCTTTGGACTGCGGGAGAAAACCAGAGCACCCGAAAGAAATCCATGCAAACATAGGGAGAACGTGCAAACTCCACACATTAAATAGCGACCCGAAGCTGGAATCAAACCCGAGTCCCTGGCGCTCTGAGGCAGCGGTGCTAACCACTGTTAAATAATACTTTTCACTGTATCCCAAAACATGTGACAATAATAAATCAAATCAATCAATTCAATTCGAGATGCCAGATCAGAAACTTTGGGCAAATGTTCATGGCCCCTCCCACCGGTAGAAATTTTTGGGCCTGTCGAAATCAGTGGACCCTTGAACCGCTCGCCACATTTTCTAGCTACTCCCCCACCACAACAGGTCCGTAAAATTCCGCCCTTAAAATCTACCCTGGCGTGTGCAAAGAAGGAAGTTATTCTGATGCACAAAAACAGAAAATGCTGGAAAATCTCAGCAGGTCTGACAGCATCTGTAGAGAGAAAATCAAGCCAACGTTTCGACCTTTTGTCAGAGCTATTGGCAGACTTTCAATCAAATTGGTACAAATTGAAAAACTCCAAATGGTTTTGAATCAGCGTTAGCAAATGTAATATGATTGCTTCATGGCTCAATGCATAGGGGATAGAAACGTAGAAGATAGGAGCAGGAGGAGGCCCTTCGAGCCTGCTCTGCCATTCATCACGATCATGGCTGATTATTCAACTGCTAGTTTCCTTGACACCAAGGGGCAATTTACCATGGCTAATAAACTTAACTTGCACATCTTTGGAGTACACATCTTCAAAAGTGTTCATCCTGAAATGACCCATAGAACAAATGGAAATTGTAGCATCCTGGGAGACAATGAACTCAGAATTTTTCTTTTCATTTGTGGGACATGGGTGTCCCTGGCTGGGCCACCATTAATTGCCCATTCCTAGTTGCCCTTGGAGGGCAGTTGAAAGTCAATCACATTGCTGTGGCTCTGGAGTCACATGTAGGCCAGACCAGGTAAGAATGGCAGATTTCCTTCCCTGAAGGACATTAGTGAACCAGAATGACCTGGGAGTCACAGGAAAGGATAGGAACTATGTTTGTAACTTTAAAAAAAAGCTAAACTCAAGGAAAAGAGGGAAGAAGTGAGATGGATACTGCTAATACTTTCAGTTAAAAATAAATGGAACACTTTTAAATCAACAATGCTGAATGTGCAAAAAAAACATAGAACTAAGGTCTATAGGATAAACAAGCATGTCCCAAAATGGATGAGCAAAAAAAGTTGATGGCATTATGGTTAGCACTGCTGCCCCACAGCACTGGGGACCTGGTTTCAATTCCGGCTTGGATCACTGTCTGTGTGGAATTTGCACATTCTCCCCATGTCTGCATGGGTTTTCTCCAAGTGCTCCAGTTTCCTCCCACGCTCCAAAGATGTGCGGGTTAGGTTTATTGGCCATGCTAAGTTGTCCCTTCGTGTCAGGGGAACTACCAAGGTAAATAAGTGGGATTACGGAGATAGGGCCTGGGTGGGATTGTTGTCAGTGCAGACTCGACGGGCCAACCAGCCTCCTTCTGCACCTAACGGATTCTATGATTCAAAGTTAAAAGTGAAATAAAGAAGGAGAAATACTTCTCCAGATTTTGTTTTAGGAAAAGGGGCTAATTGCTCATTGTGGCCACTTGGAAAACCGAACTTGCGTTTTTTGCTAAATGAGAGGTTGTATAGGCACAATCGAATTGAAGTTAAATCAAAACAAAATGTAAACAGACTGGCTGGACATCCAGCGTTGCAATGCCCAATAATTATAGATTTTCTATGGACCCACTGTAACGCTGACGATGGTTTCTGTTTTTGAGATGTGCGATGAACGAGGAGCAGTTTGACAGGGCAAACACACTGCTTTCACTCACTGGTTGTCGAGGCAATGTCAGAATGAAACTACTTGCATGCTCAATAATAAGGGCAAATAGAAGGTCAACTTTAAACTAAAGGTCTTAGGTCTGCTGCTTTGAGTAAACAAACTTTCTCATCACATTTTTGGCTGAAGTTGCTCCGGATTTTTTGTTCCCACAGTTTTGTTTCAATGGTCAGAATTACTGTCTTATGTGGAATGCGAAACAAGTTGGTGTCGTGCTTTTTAAACTAGTAAATACTATCTTAAACACAGTTCATTTCTATTCTCCTCCCATTCAGCAGCATCATCCAACAATAGAGCTCCTATTAAAGGAACATCTGTTTGGTAAAACTTCATCAATTTACTTGGAAAGCCATGAACTAATCATTGCCAAAATACATCTGTGTACTCTGCAAGTGATCTTTGAAGTTATGGAAATGATATATTCCCCACCCAGTCATCTATCTCATTTGTATAAATGATGAATGATAGGGAACCCAACACAGATCCCAGTGCTTTGCCATTGGACACTGGCTCCCAGTCACTAAAGCAGCCTTCTGTCATCACCCTCTATCTCCTACAAATGAGTCAATTTTGAGTCCACTTTATCAAATTACCATGTGTCCGATGCACATTTACTTTCTTTACAAGTCTCCGATGTGGAACCTTGTCAAAGGCTTTGCTGAAATCCATACAACCTACATTAAACTCCATGTAAACTACAACACAAGATTATGAGGGGCATAGACAGAGTGGAAAAGGCTTCCCTTAGTTGAAGGGTCAGTCACAAGAGGGCACAGGTGCTTGTTGAGGGGAAGGAGGTTTGGTGTGGGGGGGGAAATTTTTACCCAGAGGGTGGTGACGGTCTGGAGGCGATAGAAGCGGTATGCCTCACATCCTTTAAAAAGTACCTGGATGAGTATTTGGCACGCCATAACATTCAAGGCTATGGACCAAGTGCTGGTAAAGGGGATTAGGTGAGACTTCAGGTGTTTCTCGCATGTCAGTGCAGACTCAATGGGCCAAATGGCTTCGTTTGCACTGTATGACTCTATGATTCTATGATATACAACCCCTCTTGCTAATCACCTTCCCCGAAGAAAATAAAAGCAGTAGCAAACAATTTTTCATGAAATCGGTGCCTCATAAAAGTATTGGGATTTTCATTGAATCCTGACTTAAGTTCATTTATTATTGTCACAAGTAGGCTTACATCAACACGGCAGTGAAATTACTGTGAAAATTGGAAATGTGTTGCCATTCCTTCACTGTCGTTGGGTCAAAATCCTGGAACTCCCTGCGTAACTGCAATCTGGATGTACCTGCACCAAATGGGCTGCAGCAGTTCAAGAAGACAATTCACCAACACCTTCTCAAGGGCAATTAGGGATGGACAACAAATGCTGGCCTAGCCAGCAATGTCCACATCTCAAGAATGAGTAAAAAGAAATCCTGAAGAGAAGTGCCATGACAACAAAAATAATAAGGGAGCACAGAAAAAGTTGTACTTACAAATCCTTTAATAGTAATCTAAATTTCTGTGGGTTAGTCAGAACTCAGATAGTTACGATGACTGATAAAATGTGATTATCTTTTGTAATCACACCAATCTTTTTTCAAAATTATGTAAATTTCATTGACAATGAAAGGATATCACGCAGCTAATGTTCTCAAACAGTAATCCATTTGGTAGCATTTGAGGAAGTATCAGGGTTGAGTGTCACCTTTCATTGCCTAAGTGGAGTGGAGAGAGGGAGGTTGGGAGGGGAGATAGCACACCACTAAAGTTTAAAGTTTATTAATCAGTGTGACAGGTAGGCTTACATTAACACTGCAGTGAAGTTACTGTGAAAATCCCCGAGTTGCCACGCTCCGGCACCTATTCAGGGACACTGAGGGAGAATTTAGCACGGCTGATGCAGCTAACCAGCACGTCTTTTGGACTATTGGAGGAAGCCAGAGCATCCGGAGGAAACCCACGCAGGCAACATGCAGACTCCGCACAGACGGTGACCCAAGCCGGGAATCGAACCCGGGTCCCTGGCACTGTGAGGCAGCACTGCTAACCACTGTACCACTGTGCTAAAAGGCATGTCTGATTTTACTTCCATTTAAGTTAATAATAGAAAAAATGAACATATGCTTCTCTTCGCTATGTCTAGGTCATGCTTATGCTTCAGGCAAAAGTTCCAAACTGTATGTAATTCTCTTCATCGTGGTGAGTAAGGAGAGATAAAGCAAACACATAAATTTTCACCCAATTATATCATACAGATGGCACTTATATAGAGCAAAAACATTTTAATTTGATTAGTCTCATTATTAGCAAAAACTCCAAATGATATCCTGAGGTTTTATTTTATGAAAATAGAAAACTATTTTTAAAAATCTTGATTTTTTTTTCTCCCCTTCTGTCGTGAAGGCCCCAAGCTTTGCTGGAAAAATCTCTACAGATGCTGACAGTCCTTCAACACCTTCCCAGGTGTACAATCCTTTCTTCTTATTTAAGAAAATGAATGTCAATGGGCTGTTTTTCTCACAAAAGGACATCACCTTCCAGTAGAAATTGCCACATGACAATTGGGAAGAAAAGAACTTGAATTTATGTCAGTTTATATATTTTTAAGTTTATCTATTAGTGTTGCAAATAGGCTTACATTAACACTGCAATGAAGTTATTGTGAAAATCTTCTAGTCGTGACACTCCAATGCCTGTACACTGAGGGAGAATTTAGCGTGGTCAATGCACCCTAACCAGCACGTTTTTCAGACTGTGAGAAGAAACTGGAGCACCCGGAGGAAACCCACACGGACAGTGGGAGAACATGCAGACTGCGTACAAATGCAGGTCCCTGGCACTGTGAGGCAGCTGTGCTAACCACCGTGCCGCCCCTCTATAGGGCATCTTTCACGTCTTTGGGACTTCATAGCCAATTAGGCTGTGGGAGGAAACTAATGCAGACATGGGGAAAACATGCAGACTCCACACAGCCAGTGACACAAACAGGGAATCAAACTGGGGTCCCTTGCGCTCTGAGGCATCAGTGCTAACTATTGTGTCACCATGCCGCTCCTTTATATGGCATCTGTCCCGTCTTCGGGACTTCATAGCCAATTAAGTATTGTAAAGTGTAACTCCTGTTGTATTGTATGTAAATACAGCCACAACCTTCACATAGCAAAATCTCACAAGAAGCAATGAGATAATAACCAGATAATTTGCTTTCATGAGGGAAAAGTACTGGGACAAATAGATAAAATCCAGGAGTCATTTATTTGTTCTTGCCAGCACAGTACACTACAATCATACATCGTGATCAGCCAACCCACAGTGGACAAGGAATCAAATGTAGCACTTCCTGAGATGACACCTTTTTATAGAGCGGGTAACCTCAGTTCAGAATTCACACAGATATACAATGCTGGGACAGACAGTCCCATGCTTATATTTTTGACAGTACATCTCAAGATGCATTATTTAATATGAAATAATTGTGAATGGTGCCTGGAGGAGTAACTGAGCCAGACAGTGAGAAGGTGTCATATTAAGATCAGAAGGTACAGTTCGAGCCCTAGCGTGCGTCAGTGATATAATTAATTTTAATGTGTATGTTCAACACACAAAACACACACTGGCTGGCTCAGTAACTTATCCTGCATAGTTCCCACAAATATGTCTGTAATGGTCTTATCTCATTCCCACAATGTAACATAATCTGCAGACAAGGACAGAACAGTCAAAAATCAAATTAGTCTACGATAACTCAAATTTCTTTTAATACTTTTGTTTTGTAAACGAATGACGAGGATGTCCAATCCTGGCTAAACTCAAAATTTGTCATCATGTGAGCTTCACAGACTATTGACACCAAAGAAAGGAACAGAATGTATATGGAAGAGAAAGAACTGGAAAACAATGTAGATTAAAACACAGGGGTGAATTTTCGGGCCCCCTGCCAGTGTATTCCTGCCTACTCCTGACTTGTCCCTCATATTATGGGGGTTGGGTAAGGTTTCAAGTAGAGGGGGGGTGTAGGGCCTATTAACTGGACAATGAACTGCCACCTAAGGGCCTCAGACTGACTCCTCCACAATTTTTAAACCTGTGAGGAAGGTGGAAGGGAGACTGGTAACTTGGACAAATGGGCGTTGCAGGCTGGCAGGAAGAGGGGAATATCTCATTTCCGGGGATCCGCTTTTCCCAAGACAGTACTCCTCTCCCCTCCACCCAGCTTCCCTTCTCGCCCTGGCCTGTCCAAAACTACCGCTCCCCACTAGGGAGGCAATAGCCTAGTGGCATTATCACTAGACTATTAACCCAGAAACTCAGCTGACATTTTGGGGCCCAGGTTTGGATCCCGCCACAGCAGGTGGTGGAATTTGAATTCAATTAAAATAATCTGGAATTAAGAATTTAATGATGACCATGAAACCATTGTCGATTGTCGGAAAAACTCATCTAGTTGACTAATGTTCTTTAGGGAAGGAAATCTGCTGTTCTTACCCAGTCTGGCCTACATGTGACTCCAGAGCCACAGCAATATGGTTGACTCTCAGCTGACTTCCAAGGGCAACTAGGGATGAGCAATAAATGATGTGGCAATGCCGGCGTTGGACTGGGGTAAACACAGTAAGAAGTCTCACAACACCAGGTTAAAATCCAACAGGTTTATTTGGTAGCAAACGCCACTAGCTTTCGGAGCGCTTTTCCTTCATCAGGTGAGTGGGAGTTCTGTTCACAAACAGGGCATATAAAGACACAAACTTAATTTACAAGATAATGGGTTGGAATGCAAGTCTTTACAGCTAATCAAGTCTTAAAGGTACAGACAATGTGAGTGGAGAGAGCGTTAAGCAAAGGTTAAAGAGATGTGTATTGTCTCCAGGCAGGACAGTTATATAATAAAATACAGGCCAGACAGTGATGCTCATGTCCCATGTTTAAATTTAAAAAAACTTTGCTAGGTCTCTCAGCCTTGCCCACCTGAATTCCCCAGACTTACCTATCTCCACTTTTATAACTTCTTTGGTATTGCTTATAGTCCCAGCAGTGTCCAACAACTCTTTTCTGATCCTATTGGCTGGCAGGTCTCTATGGCGATGGCCCTGAGGGGCAGATTTTCTACTCTTAGCTAATTCACGTCAACCCCCAACATAACACTGCTGCAGGGCAGCAGGATTTTACATCTGACAAGGGTCAACTGACTTTTAGGTTGGACGGCGTGGGTGATCTCACCCTTCCCCCTACTAAAATTCACCCCATGCTGTCCTACCCTGGGGGAAGTCAGTCTATCCAAGATTCAGCATGGGACACCTGCCTTCAAAAAGGAATGACTTCAGAACAAACTCTCGGAGCAGAATATTAAACTAATCTGGGCAATTTGTGTTGTATAGCGGGAGTTACATGTGTGCTCTTACAGGCCAGAATCTTACCATCGTTCATTCCGGTGGGATTTTCCCATCCCGCTGCAGTGAACGGAGATTTAGCCGGCTGCCAAATTCTCCGACCTGACCGCAGCGGGAGCATGGCATGAACAGCTGGTAAGATCGCACCCACATTATAAGTAACAATATGCTGACAGATGTCTTTCCTCAAAAAGCTGAATTTCAGGACTGAGATTGATATATTTTTGTTAGGTATAGTATGAAGCATATAGAACCAAGGCAACTAAATGGAATTGAAGAACGCTCATTCAGGATCTAACTGAATGGCAGAGCAGGCTTGAGGGGCTGAGTGGTCTCCTTCTCTCCCTTTGATGATATATTGCCGAGTTACAGGTTTTGACAGTGACTATGCCTCGCAGTAGATGCAAGCCTCCCCAAGCACTGTGACAAGACCACATGAGGGTCTCTGAGGTATTGAGATAGTGGGAAGTGATACCCATGAGCAAGTAGTGACAGCATATCGTTGAGATTTGTGTTTTCTAACTTGTGAAGGAAAATATTTCAAGGCGATGTCAGCTTAGCCTGTTGATAGACTGAGTCTGCTGCTTGGAATTTAAGATTTAAGCACTTAATCTGTTCTGCCACAACAGTAAGAAGTCTCACAACACCAGGTTAAAGTCCAACAGGTTTACTTGGTAGCAAACGCTATTAGCTTTCGGGGCTCTGCCCCTTGGTCAAGGTGGGTGGAGAGTTCTGACAAAACTCCCCACTCAATGACGAAGTGGCAAAGCCCCAAAAGCTACTGGTGTTTGCTACCAAATAAATCTGTTGGACTTTAACCTAGTGTTGTGAGACTTCTTACTGTGTTTACCCCAGTCCAACGCCAGCACCTCCACATCATGACTGCCAAAACAAAGCAGCATCAATGCTGGGGTGCATCATAGTAGATGCTGTCATTTAGATAGATATTAGACCAACGCCATGTATACTTGTGCAAGTGGATGCGAAATATCTTGTGACAAAGTCGCAATTTGTTTTGAAAAAACAATTTTTAAGAAACTGTCAACTGACAGGAAACTGAGTGCTTTAAAAACTGAGACAGCAAATTGCTTTAAAAAAATGTAATCCCTTTTGGTTAAAAAATGCAAGGCCACTTTCCAAGGTGAAGGTGAAAAAAACAAACAAGAACCCCCCTCTGAAAGGAAGTTTGAGCAGAAAGACATTTCAAAGGGAAGCTACAGACATCAAAACCCCAATATCCTCAGGAAAAGATTAAAAATGCAAAGTGCTGAATTTTAATCAACTGCAATGACAGTGGGAACTGCTAACCAATCAGATATACCCAACAGGCACACAACGCTCACTGCACAGGACCCAATCCCCCATTGCTTTTTACTATCTCTGAATTTATCATTAAGTTTCTGACATGAGGGATCAAAATGTGATGACTTGCTCTCCAATGACTTCAAGACCATGACAAGGTGCGTTGACCTCAGGCAAGATTTTATGGTTACAAGACGACCAAGGCTGTAAAATCCCACCCCAAAGTTTAATTTTTTTCCCCTTGGGTTTAGTATCCAATAAACGTATCCTTTCTTCGACTCAAGAAAACTCAGCTTGTTTGGCTGCTTATTAAAAAGTAAATACATTTAGATTGGAAAAAGCATCTGTAGGGAAAGAACTTTAAAAATTGGTGCGGCAACAAACCAAGGAGGTCAAATGAAGGGGGGCCATTTTGTCCCTCAATCATAGTGCCAACATTCACCACTCAAATAACATTATCAAACTGGTTAAACTGATCTCACTTTCTCTATGTCGGACCTTACTTTGAGCAAACTGGTTTCAGTATTTGCTCAAGTAACAATAATTAAATGGAATGATTCCAGATGCCAATCCAAAAGCCATTTCTGTGTATGTGCAACTCCGTCCTCATAATGATTAGTGATTAAATGAGATAATCGATGCGATGCTCTTTGGGACATTGTGAGATGCATAAGATGCCACATTATACAGGCTTGGCTCGATAGTGCCATCCTTTCCTCTGAGTTATAGAGCTGGTTGGTTCAAGCATCAATCCAAAGGTATGAACACATAAGTGAGGCTGGCATTTCAGTTGGTGCCAACAGAATGTTTCTGGGCTGTCAGTGATTAGGTGTTAAGCTAACCTATCATTTGTCTATTTAGATAAGTATAAGAGATTCCACGATATTATTCAGGAAGAGCAACAGACCATTCCTGGTTTCCTGGTCAATATTTAACTACCAAAAAAAACCAAAAAGAAAATCAGTGATTCTCTATAGTCCAGAAGTAAGCCATTCATCCCATTCAGTCTGCACCAACTCTTTGAAAGAGTGTCCCACCATAGCCCTCCCCCCCACCCTATTCTCATAACCCCATGCATTTTTCATAGCCAGTCCACCTAACCTAGACATCTTTGGACTGTGGGAGGAAATCAGAGCACCCGGAGGAAACCCTTGCAGACACGGGGAGAACTTGCAAACCCCACACAGGCCATCACCCAAAGCCAGAATCAAACCCAGGTCCCTGGTGTTACAGGGCAGTGGTGCTAACCACTGTGCCACCAATTGCTGTTGCTGGGACATAGCTGTGCACAAGTGGTTCCATGCTTTCCTATGGTTCAGAGTAATTCATAGCTGTGTAGCACATTGAGATGTCCTGTAGACATCGAAGACATGAGGTTTGATAAACATGAAGTTTTAGTTTTCTTACAGATTGTTTCCTTTAGGAATTGGAGAGGATGCAATTTTTGGTGATGACATAATCAAGCTTTCAGAGTGGTCCATCTATATTGGTAGCTATGTCAGGCCATAGGATACATGGCATCTGGAACTCTAATTCAGGAGGCTCAAACTATCCTTACCTCTTAGCCTAAGGACCATGGATTATTTTCCCAAATTATCCCTGATACCTTGCTGACACTCTGAGGCAGCCAGGCCAACACTGTGAAGATGACAGCCGCAATGGAGACCTTGATGCAGGACCTCAGCACTACGCTAATGGAGGGCATGAACTCTATGGTTCAAGCGTGAACAACGTGGGGCAGGACATGAATGCCAGTGCCAGAGGACAGCAGGGATTCTTGACATCATTCTGGTTGCCCCTCTATGCCAAGGAGGAGATCAGAGGACATCGAGCATTCATAGGGAGAAGTTGGTGCACAGCCCAGGGGTCTTCCGTCGGGGAGACTTGGTGAGTGTCCAGCCCATCAGATTCCCCTCTTCCTGTGACCGAATCAGCTTCAGCCCCAGAGTCCAAGAAGAGTGGCAGCACCACAGCAGCACCATGAAAACAGGCTGGGCCCTCCAGTCTCAGTCCCTGAGAGGACACCAGCCAAGGTGACATCAGTAGGCTGCCTCCACCTCTGCTGAGGATCCTGGGGAGACCAAGACATAGCGGCACGGTTACAAAGGTTAAGAAATCTAGCTGGGCACAGCATGGGCACGGGTGATGTTAAATATTTGTAGATAACAAGCACTTATCTAAGCCATTAACCATCCCTGTCCGTGTATTAAATCTCACTTTTTGCAACCACTCTGTGGCTCCCTGCCCTCATTAGATTTCTCCATAAAGTGCCACTGAGATAACTGCGTCTTTCTGAGAGACTGGACACTCACACACAGAGCCTCCTCGCTGCAAGGCTACCAGCTCATTGATTGCTATTCCCTCACAGTGAGAGGGCACAGATCACATCAGTGTCTCCCTGGTAATGAGGAGGTCCACCACCACCCCCACCTCCCACCCCTCTCCCCCACAATAGTCAGGTCCATCACTCAACCCAGTCATTGGGAAAGTCAGATCTCAGCACATGGAACCCAACGACTCGACCCTTTTGAGAACTGTGCCTTTGACACCAGTGATACTGGTTCTCAGGTCAACCCCTAACTAAGGAAGAGCCTAGATCAGGAGAACCTCCTCAAGGTTCTGCTCCTGTCTCCAGGGAGCCACAAGTCAACACACACATTTTCTATTTGGTCTCCGCATGGATAACAGCCAATTCTTCCAGCTCCATTTCACTTTCACTCTTCACTGCATGGGAAAAAAGAGGAAGAGTCAACATTGAGGAGCTGCCTCCATGCCCTTTGCCCATCCACCCCCAGGAGTAACCTCTCAATTGTCCCTAATTACTGTGCTAGCCATCACCTTGAAATCCATTCTTTTACAGTCTCCCAAAATGGACATGACTACATCACCCTCTGCTTACTCAGCCTGACTGACTGGCCACATTGTTGGAAACCTGAGCTGTCATGTAAGGCACAGGCATCAACCCCATGGGAAGCCTTTGAGGGTGCAGGGCCTTCCCTGCACCCACATATCGATGGAACAGGGTGCCCTGCTGAGTCTTGTAGCATTTGTCTCTTGATTGTGATACATGTGATCACAATCTCAGCAAAGGGTGAAGGGGAACCCGGCAATCACAGAATGGGGAGTTCAGCACACAGAAGGTTATCTCACGATATTTTGTGCTCCCCATCACCATTTATGGCCCAGGCAAATGGAGGTGCAAAATCCCAGCCATGTTATGACTGCATTGGTGGCAAGTACAGGCATGTTAGCAGGAAACCTGATGTGCGTGAGTAGGTCACAGTCAAAGCTGTCTAAGAATTATAGTAAAACCATGCATTAACCAAATGAGGTGTACACCTCAGATTTCTGAACCCTGTGCTCTTGTCATCCTACACTTTGGTTATCTGATATTGGGTAAGTGGTGCGTACGTGCTTGCGCTCAACTTCAGGCAAACAGACATTGCATATATGGATTTCTGAGTAGTTTGTTTGGAAAATCTTAAGGATATTGATGAGTTCACAAACATCTTGGGCACTACCTTGGGAAAATGTGAATTTGATAATGCAAAAACACTCAAGTACCAACTCATTGTACTATTTTTCTTTCCCTTTGTTAAATTAATTCTAAATGCTGACCTGGAATGGGAGCAATGGAGTTAGAAATTATCACCAAACTGATACTACTGTACAATACAGCACTGACTCATAAACAAAGTAATGCTTGTTCATATCAGAATTCTGTTATGACTCCGTTAGGTATTCGAAAGTAGATTGGAGAAATATACAGAAAAATTATTTCATCACAATCTTCAAGAGCTTTTAAAATGTTGCTGCGATTGTGGTGCAGTCAGTTTGAGCTCAATCATACTTTTTTCAATGTACACGTACGTGGCTTTACCCATTGATCTCACGGCTGCCTCCCACACATAAATATTTGAACAAACAAATGTAGAGGATATCAAGCAATAACACGAAGTAGGCGTGTACCAGCTTGCTATGTATAGAGACTGAGTGAGCACAATTTGTCAAATCTGACAATATTTATCAGGATTGTCTAACTCTTTTGTAGAACAGTGCCACATTGTATGACTTATGCCATTGTTTATTGCAGCCATGTAAAGTCAAACGCTTTTTTTTCTTAAATTCAATGCCAAGAAACCTACTTGAAAAGATAAATACCAGTTGGCAACATTCTGTGTTCCCGGTGCTAACTGCAAGAGACCATCTAAAACTGGCCAACCAGTAACTGTCTAAGGACAGTTAAAATTTAGGCCCCAGTTATATCTCAACAGCGTGTCTGGAGAGGGCATTGCAGGCAGAGGGTTGCTGGTGTGAAATTGGGTGGGGAACCCTGAAGAAATTTCAGCACATCTGTCAGTGGCACAACCACCTAACTTGAATATTTCTTGTGTTTGACAGTGATTACACAGTAATGGTATGCTGCAAGCTTGCATGAAACCATTGCAATTGGAGTGGTTGAAGGGTCAACCCAAAGGTGGAATTTGGAGGAGTTAGGAAGCTTTGCACAGAAACAGCAATTGTAAAAGATGGACACCATTTCTTGTTTGCAGTTGATGCTTTCTAGTTGAAGTGAAGGTCTTGTAAAAGGAAGGACAATGATGAGATGGAGCACAGGACAGAGATAGAGAATCTGGTGAATTGGTGCGACTACAATAGTCTCCCCCTCAATGTCAGTAAAACTGAGGTGATGGTCATGGACTTCAGGAAGCATAGTGGAGAACATGTCCCTGTGCACATCAAAGGGGATGGAGTGGGTGTGGTTGAGAGCTTCAAGTTTCGAGGTGTCCAGATCACCAACAAATTGTCCTGGTCCCTCCATGCCAACGCTATAGTTAAGAAAGCCCACCAATGCCTCTACTTTCTCAGGAGACTACAGAAATTTGTCATGTCAACTACAACTCTCATCAACTTTTACAGTTGTGCCATAGAAAGTGTCCATTCTGTATGTATCACAGCTTGGTATGGCTCCTGCTCTGTCCAAGCCCGCAAGAAACTACAAAGGGTTGTGAATGTAGCCCAGTCCACCACGCAAACCAGTCTCCCATTTGTTCACTCTGTCTACACTTCCCATTGCCTCTAAAAAGCAGCCAGCATAATCAAGGACATCCAAGCACTCCAAACATAGTCTCTTCCATCTCCTTCCATCAGGAAAAAGATACAAAAAGATAGACCCTAGCTATGACTGTGACACTACACGCTGCACCATCTCCTTTCCTTGTCCCCTATGTACTCTATGAATGGTATGCCTTGTCTATAGAGTGCTCAAGAAACAATACTTTTCACTGCATCCCAATACATGTGACAATGATAAAGCAAATCAAAAATCAATGAGGCCACTTGTAGTCAAATATCTAGAAGGTTGGCTCTAAGATGAAGTTTAACAGGAACAGGTTGGGAGTGTTCTGTCTCTATCAGAATCTCCCACTTAGAATGTATTGCTGTTAATTACCCTGGCTGTATGATGGCTTGCAGCTAAATTGCTGGATTTCTGGTGGAACTCTTTCTTTGTTTGCAAGCAGTTTCTTCCTGAACTAAAGCATGGCAACAAGTATGGCCACCTCATTGTGTGACACTTTACAAGTTCAGAGTCCTTTTCCAGAGGACGGTGGTAAATTAGGTGGATTATACACCCTGCGCCTTGAGATTCAGACTTAGAGAGTTTGAGACAGTCAGTGTCTTTGATGTTTGAATGGTCCATTCAATTTTTAATAACCTTTTGAATTAGTTTCAGGAAAAGGCAGTGCGTCAACATCACTGCGTCAGAAGGTTCCCTCCCGAGATGGGGAGGGGAACGATTTCAATCCACAAAAGAAATCAGGTGATCCTCAGGTGGCCACATTTTGCTGCCTTTTGCAGTCAGCTTTCTAAGATATAAAAATTAGTTTGACATCCAAAATATACTGGAACATGACAAAGTAGTGATCTTGAGTCTCAAAACATTCAAGTTTGCCTCTCACTGTAAATAAACAGTTCCCCAGTGGTCAGAAAGGAAGCAGCTGCGAGCACTGACTATGTATGGCTGACTTTTAATGAGCCCCATGAATTGTCATTCCCTTTTCAACTTGGTTTCAATGACAAGTTTCAGGAAATCCGGCGAAACCATGCCAACAGCATTAACTTTAAACCTCAGTTGGAATATCGCTGCAATTCTGTGATTTGCATATCAAATTAAATATTCAAATCCCTGGAGGATTACAGCATGTAGCTGAATGAGTTAAAAATAGAAGGTGGTGTGTGGTAGCCAGCTTCCGGGCATGCTGACATTATTTGCCCACCTTAGGGATGGAATGGTGGGCACAGTGGTTAGCACTGCTGCCTCACAGCACTAGGGACCTGGGTTTGATTCCTGGCTTGGGTCACTGCCTTTGCGGAGTCTGCATGTTCTCCCCATGTCTGCGTGGGTTTTCCCCGGGTGCTCTGGTTTCCTCCCACAGACTGAAAGATGTGCAGGTTAGGTGCATTAGCCATGCTAAATTCTCCCTCAGTGTACCCGAACAAGCACCAGAATGCAGCAACTAGGGGATTTTCACAGTAACTCCACTGCAGTGTTAATGTAAGTTCATGTAAACATTAGTAAGACTAACAAATAAACTTAAAAATTTAAATAAGTGGAATGATTTTCAAAGGATTTTGGATGCTGGAGGATTCAACCTGACATGGCAGGGAGAAGCAAACCAATTGGAAAGCATGGAGTAACTTGGAGCTTAATCTTTGATGCTATATTTGCATTTTTACATAAAATAGAAACATTTCATAAGGCATAGTTTGATTGTGTTGTTAATTAATGCAAAAGTACCTTTTCTTTAGTTTGATGTATTCATTGCCCATTCAATAATGTTTAATCTGTGTTCATTTTAGTTCGTTTGTTACAGTAAGAGTCTTACAAATTGAAATCTAGTCCTTCAGTTATTTCCATCAATGGCAGAGAAATTCATCTCCTTTTAAAAGACTCTACAGTAATTGTAATAAAATGGAAAGTGAATGATATTTTCCAACACAAAAATAAGCTTGCTAACCTGCACTTCTTTGCCAATTGTCAAAACAACTAAAACACTGATTGTTTGTTGCAGGGACACAAGATGATTTTTTTTGCTTTGTTCTGTTTTTATATTATAATCCTTCTTATCCTGAAACCAGAGACATGTGGGTGCAGTTCCACAGGTTTCAGCTGGCCTCCACTTGTGTGTCATTCCACTCTGTAGGTGTTGCTAATCCAGTTGGCTGTAGGATGCAAGCCTCATCCTAGCCCTCCCACATGCAACTTTTTAGCAAAAATCACTGGATAGAGATCAGAAATAGAAGCCTTGCCTAATTTTCTTCTTTCTGGGGACACTAAAGCTGACTGTAACTTTACTCATTGCCATGTCAATTCAAAGCCAATAACTCAGTACTGAGTAGGGATTTAACAAAAGAACGCACAGCGCAGGAACAGGCCCTTTGGCCCTCCAAGCCTCTGCCAATCATGAAGCCCTAACTAAACTGAAAAAAACCTTCTGTCTTTACTCAGTCTCTATCTGTCTATTCCCTCCCTATTCATGTACCCATCCAGATGCCTCCTAAATGCTACTAATGTGCCTGATTCCACCACCTCCTCTGTAGCACGTTCCAGACACCCACCATTCTCTGCATGAAAAACTCCCCCTGTACACCTCCCTTAAACTTTCCCCCTCTCACCTTGAAACTGTGCCCCCTTGCAATTGACACTTCCACCTTGGGAAAAAGTCTACCCAGCTGTCTATGCTTCTCATAATTTTGTAGATCTCTATCAGATCTCCCCTCAGCCTCCACCTTTCCAGTGAAAGCAATTCCAGTTTATTCAACATCTCCTCACAGCCAATGCTCTTGAGACCAAGTACCATCCTGGCGAACCTTCTTTGCACTCTCTCCAAAGCTTCCACGTCCTTCTGATTGTGTGGTGACCAGAACTGTACACAATACTCCAAATGCGGCCTAAACAAGGTTTTATATAGCTGCAATATGATTTGCCAACTCTTGCACTTAATGCACCATCCATTGGAGGCATTGTTATGTTTCTGTAGCTCTTCTATCATTCTATAGCTCTTGGGGCTAAAGGGATCAAGGGATATGGGGAGAAGCAGGATCAGGATATTCAATTTGATGACCAGCCATGATCAAAATGAATGGCAAAGCAGGCTCAATAGGCCTAATGGCCAACACCAGCTTCTAGTTTCTATGTTTCCAAAACAGGACTATGCAATGTACGCTCATGTAAAAGTTGATCCCTTGATACTTAACCTAGAAAATTATATTTTTTCATATAAAGTCGAATCCAGTTTTTCAGCCCAACGATTGGTTGATTCTGTGGTAGCGTACTGTGCCAGCTGTATTTCAGCCACCGGGCAGAAAGAGGATCACTATAACATGGTTCCAGTTCAAATCCACATGTGTGCAACATGCATACGATAAGTGCCATGCTGCCAGAAGAAATCTGATAAGGAATTTTTTTCCTTATTCATTCATGGGGTGTGGGTGTCGCTGGCTTGTCTCAGCATTTATTGCCCATCCCTGGTGCCCCTCGAACTGAGTGGCTTGCTCGGCCATTTCATAGGGCATTTAAGAGTTGTGGATCTGGAATCGCATGTTGCCAGACCAGGTAAGGATGGCAGAGTTCCTTCTCTAAAGGACCAGGTGGATTTTTATGACAATCAATGATACTTTCATAGTTACCACGACTAAAACTAGTCTTCAATTCCAGATCTACTAATTGAATTTAAATTTGACAACCATCATAAAGATTATAAGTCATCATTAGATTTCCAATCCCAGATTTTTATCGAATTGAATTCTGCTGTGGTGGGATTTAAACCTCGGTCCCCAGAGGATTAACCTAGGTCTACAGGGTAGTGGAGGCTGACACGTTGGGATCATTTAAGACTTATCTGGATAGTCACATGAACAGACTGGGAATAGAGGGATACAAACGAATGGTCCAGTTGGGCCCATGAGTGCGCAGACTTGGAGGGCCGAAAGGCCTGTTCCTGTGCTGTACTGTTCTTTGTTCTTTGTTTGTTCTTTGTAATAAATAAACTTTACACTAATTCTGTGCATCTTATGAACATTAGTTATAAGATCTGATCGCTAGAGATTGTCAACGGGTAAAGAACAGGATTGTGGTGAGCAGTTTCTGAAGCTAATGGTGCTATTGGTAGTATACAACACAGCCATGATGTGGAGATGCTGGTGTTGGACTAGGGTGGGCACAGTAAGAAGTCTCACAACGTCAAGTTAAAGTCTAACAGTTTTATTTGGAATCATGAGCTTTTGGAGCATTTCAGAATCACTCACTTGATGAAAGAGCAGCTCTCCAAAAGCTTCTGATTCCAAATAAACCTGTTGGATTTTATCCTGGTGTTGTGAAACTTCTTACTGCATACAGTTCGTTCGCTGACCTTGACACTCATATGAGGTTATTCATTTTCTTGTGGCACGGTCTCTGGGTTTCCGGGGCTAAGCTGTTGGCATTGACCTCTCTAAAGCTCTATTTCCCACTCCCTGCTCAACTTGTATCGAGAAAGCCAACTGCCCCCCTCACTACCACCATCCCCACCCCCACCCCACTCCTCCTTTCCACCTTCTCGACTAGGACCTCAAGTGTCGGGAAACCTGGTACTCCTTTTCTTCTGTGGTCAGATACTCCTTTTCTCTTCCTAAGATCATATTCAATTGTTGAATGATTACCAACACTTGTTCCAAACAAAACACACCTCCTGAAAGTTACTAACTGGCCCCCTGCTATGGTATGCAGTTAATATGTGTTTAGCATGGCTGCACATGGAAGTTGGCATCCTGTTGGTGTTACACTGAATGGGTTTAGGTTGATCACAGAAAGTAGTTGAGGGCAAAACATTGTGTGACTTCAAGAAAAAATTAGCTATAGCTCTTAGGTTTAAAGGGATCAAGGGATATGTGGGAAGGCGGGATCAGGATATTGATTCTGATGATCAGTCACGGTCAAGATTGACAAGATTGGGGTGGCACAGTGGTGAGCACAGCTGCCTTACAATGCCAAGCCTTCAATTCCAGCCTTGGGGTAACTGTCTGTGTGGAGTTTGCACATTCTCCCCATGACTGCATGGGTTTCCTCCCACAATCCAAAGATGTACAGGTTAGATGGATTGGCCATGCTAAATTGTCCCTTGTGTCCCAAGTTGTGTGCTTAGGGGAATTAGCAAGGTAAATATGTGGGTTTCCGAGGAGATGGCATGGACCTGATTCTCTGCCTGAGAGTTGGTAAAGACTCGATGGGCCACACAGCCTCCTTCTGCACTGTAGGTATTCTAAAACATAAAAAGATGAATGGGACAGCAGACTCAACGGGCCAAAGGGCCTCCTGCTGCTTTGATTTTCTATGTTTCTATATATCTCAAACCTTGTCCCCGTTCTCAGGGACAATCCAATTTAACCTTTTCAACCTTTGTTGCAATGTATTTATACAAGTTTGCACAAGATGTGTGATTTGTTAGATGCCCTGTTCAAAGGCATTTTTTAATGTCATATATCTTCATGTTGAATGCAGTCATTAAAGTGGTTATATTGCAAAGAACTGCTGCATTACAACATAAATGCTTTGTTTCATGGGAGAGACACTACATGTAAGATGTGGTCTGACTAGGATTTTTCTCTTGTAATAAGTAGATGGAGCAGTTTCACCTTGGGACTTTAAACTAGCAGCCCACTGAAGTGGTTCTTTTGATCTTTGAGCCAACTCTGACTGAACCAGGTGCATTATGAGATTGATTTGATCCCTATAGGGTGGACTTCTTTACTAATACTTTGTTTCTTCAAAAGAAGATAAGGCACTCTTAGCTATAAAGAAAATTATGTCATTCTGTTCGGACAAATTTCACCAGCACCATGTCAGGAAAAGGCATGCGCCCCTGGTTCACCTTCCTCATAGAATCATCGAGTCCTTACAGTGCTGAAGGAGGCCATTTCACCCACTGCATCTGCAGCAACCACTACCCCACCCAGGCTCTACCCCATATATTTATCTCTCTAATCCCTCTAGCCTACACTTCCTGGGACACTAAGGTACAGTTTAGCATGGCTGATGCATCTAATCCCTATACCTTTGGACCGTGGGAAGAAACCAGAGCACCTGGAGGAAACCCACGCAGACACAGGAAGAACGTGCAACCTCCACACAGACCACTCACCTGACGACGGGGAAAAGTCTCGAAAGCTAGTAGTGTTTGCTACCAAATAAACCTGTTGGACTTTAACCTGGTGTTGTGAGACTTCTTACTGTGTTTACCCCAGTCCAACGCCGGCATCTCCACATCGGGAGCAGATTGGACAGGGTTGTTACTCTGCAGACTCTCAGTTTGGTAGACAGACTTAAGCCTCTTCATTTATAGACTGATGTTTAAGGTCCACCAATGCTACATGTGCATTAGCAATTCTTGCATGTGTCACGTCAACAATATGACACATGGAGAGAGGGAGAGAGAGAGTGCTACTGAGGTAAGTGAACTTTTTTAAGACTGACTGACAGTGCCAGGTCATAGACTGAAACATTTGCCTGAGGTAAGGATTTCCTGGAACTGGTGGCTGGCACATTATTTCGCCTCAGTTCTTTTCTCTTCTACTTTCTCCCTATAGTTATGCGGGGATTCTTCTTTTGAAAGTTTCTCTGAAGGTATGGATTTTTGTTGATCAGTGTGATCTGAAGTTTAGCATAAAAAGAAAGGAGTTGCACTTTTCACCATTCTAAAGTACTTTAGCTAATGAAGTACTTTTGAGGTGTCGTTACAATTATAATGGAGGAAATGTAGCAGCCAATTGGTCCACAGCAAAAATCCCACAATCAGCAATGCAATGTTGATTGAGGGATCAATATCACCAGGACACCAGGGATCCCTCTCTCCCTGCTCCTCCAGAAAGGGTGCCATCCGTACAAGCAGGCACATGGGTGAAATAACTCCTCAGAGGCCGATGCCCCTTCATCACGTTCCCTTTTACTTACAAACCTTATTCCACACCTAGAATGCCACGATGTGGAGCTGCCGGCATTGGACTGGGGTAGGCACAGTAAGAGGTCACACAACGCCAGCTTAAAGTCCAACAGATTTATTTGGGTAGCACGGGCTTTCGGGGGCAACACTTCGAAAGCTCATGCTACCAGATAAACTTGTTGGACTTCAATCTGGAGTTGTGAGATTACTCCTCGAGTGCTTCAAACACAAAGTCAGAATCAAGAACACCAGAAGACCTGACACTCCCATATTTACATACGGGTGAGGTTCCCTGACTGGACAGGCAATTATGGCCTCAATCAGGGAGCTCATACTCCAAGAGGCCAACCTCACAGGCCTTGAAGTCATTAATATGGGCGTCAGTTTAATGTCTCATTGCAAAGACAGAACCTCTGATAGTGCAGCATTTCCTTGGTACAGCACTGGAGTGTCAGTGTTAATTTTCATGCCCATATCTTGGAATGGAACCAGAACTTGTGACTCAGAAGTGAGCATGCCACCAACGGAACCACAGGTGTCAGAGCCTTTGCACTTCCAGCACAAGAACACATTCCACCCAAAAAGATTCTTGGCCACCCTTTGGATCCCACCGAGATGTTGGCATGTTTGCTTTAATGTTGCCTTTATCAAACTCCAGAACTCTGCACACATCTCTATTGTACTTCAGCTTACGTTTCTCTAATTTACAATACATTATCTAGTAAAAGAAATTCGGTAAACGAGAAGTTGCTAAACTACCAATAAAACAATTTCTTACATTATCTTTTGATGAAGTGTGCATTTCTGTATACAGCGATTGTTTAAAACTTGCAGGGATTTTGATTTGAATCTGCACCTAATTTTGACACTTACATAAAACGCTGTTAAATATAAAAAGTGGGTTCATAGCTTCAACATAAAGGAGACAGATTCATCATCCCGATGCAAAAGTTTAAATCTGAGCCTTCAGAAAAAGGAGGGATGCAAGCCAGGATTGTAAACCTTCCCAAAACAGATGCTGGAAAATCTCAGCAGGTCTGGCAGCATCTGTAAGGAGAGAAAAGAGCTGACGTATCAAGTCAGGATGACCCTTTGTCAAATCTTCCCTTTTTTATTCTCACAATAACATTATTTTGAGGTGAAGTGGGATCACTGCATGTAAAAATGCACTTTTACAAACTTCATTCGTGAACACCAAGGTATTTATCAGTAAGAATTGTACAGCCTTATGGCTTTATCTAGCTTCCAGAAAGACTCTGCCTAGGAGCCTTTCTCACCATGGGGTAATTCTACACTGAGTCCTGATTGGCCACCCAGGCCATGTGACCCTTACTCTACTCTGTGTTGCCCTTAAAGGGACAATCACCCACACTGAACCTGTCAAAATATTTGATCATCTGACCCACCCTGAGGATAAAAGCCTGGATATGCTTGTGTTTCTTTGTGTGTGTGTATGCATAAGTGTGTGTTTGCATGCACGTGTGTGTGTGTGTGTGTGTGTGTGTGTGTGCATATGCTTGTGCGCATGTGTGTGTGTGGAAGCATGTGTATGTGTGTGCATGTATGTGCGTTTCTATTTGATAAAGGCATAAATAAGGCAATAATTTCAAATACAGTGCACAAATTTTTTTTAAAAGAGGCTCCAAATTCAGAAATTAAACTTTGCTGTACGATCCACAGATATTGTATAAAAACTTGAGGAGCAGAGGGCATTTAAGAGTCAGCCAGATTACTGTGAGTCTGGAATCACATGTGGGCCAGACCAAGTAAGGATCGCAGATTTCCTTCCCCAAAGGGCATTAGTGAACCAGATGGGTTTTTATGACAATCGATAATGGTTTCATGGTCATTGTTAGACTTTTAATTCTAGATTGTTACTGAATTCAAATTTCGCAATCTGCCATGGTGGGATTCGAACCGTGGTCTACAGATCTTGCCCTAGGTCACTGATCCTGGGTCAATACCACTATGACACTGCCTCCCCTAACAACAGAAGTTTCATTATACGGAAAACTAACGGATAAATGAGACATAATAATGCAGTATTATCGCTAATAAGTAAAATTGCACATGTCAAATAAACTGAACTGAATGTTGTGTCAACTTTTTCCCTTTCATGACATAAGATCAACTTATTGGCCAAACTGAAAACAAATAAATGAGTTGTATACAGGCAGAGGACATTTTTGTGGATCTCATGTCTTTGGAAAGTGAGCATAAGTTTATAATGCCAGCAATTGTTTACTGTAAAGGATTTTCCACATTCTTTCGATTGAAGATTTAGAGCTGTGCATATCTTACATGCATCAGCAAGGGTTTTCTTTTGGAGCCCTAAGTCACAGGATCACAGAATTTTTACAGTTCAGAAGAAGGCCATTTGCCCCTTTGCGTCTGTTCCAGCTCTCCAAATGAGCAATTTCCTTGATGCCATTCTCCTGCCTTTATCTCAAAAACCTGCACATTGTTCCTTTTCAGATAAAGGTCTTTTTTTTTGAATACCTCAATTGAACCTGCCTAAATCCAAAATCTCAGACAGTGCATTCCAAACTTAAATCATTCTTTGCATGAAAGCATTTTTGTGATATCATTTTTGTTTGTTTTGCAATTTTTTTTAAATCTGTGCCTTCTCATATGAAGACATGAATTAGGAGCAGGAAAGGCCACTCAGCCCTTCATACCTCCTCTGTCATTTAACTAGATAATGACTGATCTGCTTGTAACTTCAATCCTACCCCGATAGCCTTTCATTCTCTTGTAAATCAAGAATCGATCTAGCTCAGTCTTAAAAATATTCAAAGACTCTGCTTCCATTGCCCTTTGAGGAAGAGAGTTCCAGAGACCCGCTGAGAGAAAAAAATTTTCCTCATCTCTGTCTTAATGGTGCGGCGACAATAATCTCTCCCTCAATGTCAACAAAACGAAGGAGGTTGTCATCGACTTCAAGAAGCATAGTGGAGGGCATACCCTTGGCTACATCAATGGGGACAAAGTAGAAATGGTTGAGAGCTTCAAGTTTTTAGGTGTCCAGATCACTAACAATATGTCCAGGTTCCCCCACGCTAACACCATGGTTAAGAAAGTCCACCAACACCTCTATTTTCTCAGGAGTCTAAGGAAATTTGGCATGGCAGCTACGACTCTCACCAACTTTTACAGATGCACCATAGAAAGCATTCTTTCTGGTCATCTCATAGATTGGTATATCTCCTGCCCTGCCCCAAGACTGCAAGAAATTACAAAGGGTCGTGAATGTAGCCCAGTCCATCACGTAAACCAGCCTTCCATCCATTGACTCTCTACACTTCCTGCAGCCTGCATAAGTAAAAGCCCCAGGTACCCTGAACATTCTCTCTTCCACCTTCTTCCGTCAGGAAAAAGGTAGAAGAGTCTGAGGTCACATACCAACCAACTCAAGGGTAGCTTCTTCTCTGCTGCCATTAGACTTTTGAATGGACCTACCTTGCAATAAATTGATTTTCTCTACACCCTAGTTATGACTGTAACACTACATTCTGCATTCTGTCCTTTCCTTCTCTATGAATGGTATGCTTTGTCTGTATAGTGCACAAGAAACAATACTTCTCATTGTACTAATACATATGACAATAACAAACCACATCAAATCAAATCAAACAAATGACCCCCTATTTTTAATCCTTGACCCTTAGTTCTAGATTCTTCAACAGGTGGAAACTTCCTTTCCACATCCGCTCTGTCAATACCCCTCAGGATTTTAAAGGTTTCAATCAAATCACTCCTTATTCTTCTAAAATCTAGTGGATATGAACTTAACCTCTCCAATCTTTACTCATTCCATTCCTGGCATTAATCGAATGAACTTTCTCTGCTTCTAATGCGTTTACATCTTTCCTTAAATAAGGAGGCCAATAGAATATGCAATACTCCTGAGGTGGTCTCACCAATGCTCTGTATAACTGAGGCAAACCTCCCTTCTTCTGTAATCAATTCAATAAAACAATGACATTCTATTAGCTTTCGCAGTTACTTGCTGTATCTGTACACCAGCGTTTTGTGAATCACACACTAAGCCACCCAGATCCCTCTGCCCTTCAGAGTTCTGCAATCTCTCAATGTTTACATAATAGGCTTTTTTTTTATTCTTCATGACAAAATTGACAATTTCATATTCACCTACATCATACTCCATTTGCCTGGCTTTTGCCCACTTACTTTGTATCCTCCTTACGTCTTTTTCACAATTACTTTCCTACCTATCTTTGTATTGTCAGCAAATTTAGTAACCATACCTTCAATCCCTTTAACCAAGTCATTTATATAAGTTGTAAAAAGTTGAGAATCATTCTCAATTCTTTCGAGAGTGCTCCTTATCTATTCTGTCCAGATCCCTCATGATTTTGAATGCCTCAATCAAATCTCCCTTCAGCTTTCTTTTCTTCCAGTTCTAACTCCTCTGCTCTCTCTTCATAGCTGAAGTTCCCAATCTAAGAACCATTCCATAGAATCTTTTCTCCAATGCCTTCACATCGTTCCTAAAGTGCAGTACCCTGTGTTCCAAGGATACCTGAAAGAGGGCCAATCTGATAATGGGTTGAGCCATTTTTAGGCATTCTTGGTGGCTGCCAAAACCCTTGTGTGTACCAATGAGAGGCATGATCCCTGCATTAGACTCTCCTGCAGACATAGTACATAGAACATAGAATAGTACAGCACAGGCCCACATGTGATGCTGAACATGACACCAAATTAAACTAATCCCTTCTGCCTGCCTTTGCTCCATCTGCCTCTATTCCTTGCATATTTATATGTTTATCTAAAAGCCTCTTAAATGCCCCTATTGTATCTGCCTCCACCACCACCCCTGGTAGCATATTCCAGATACCTGCCACTCTGTAAAAGACCTTGCCCCTCACACCTCCTTTGAACTTCCCCCCCTCACTTTAAGTGCCCCCTAGGTTTAGACATTAGGTTACAATGAATGGAGCGGACTCCTGTTGAGCTCAGGAGCCAGTAAAATGTAACTTTTGTTTGATAAAGTTTGTCAAAAAATCCAAGAGAAGCAGGCCTGCTTAGCCAACTCCGAGTTGTTATCAATTGGCTCCTTCCCTGTTGCTGTTCTGCTTCCCCTCCAGGATGCCATGTCATTGAACGTATGCTGGAAAAGGAACCATAACTGGTTAACTCTGCTGCTTCACAGTGCCAGGGACCTGGATTCAATTCCTGCCTCAGATCACTGTCTGTGTGGAGTTTGCATGTTCTCCCCGTGTCTATATAAATTTCCTTCGGGTGCTCTGGTTTCCTCCCAAAGTCCAAAGGTTAGGTTAATTGGCCTTCTAAATTTACTCTAGTGTCAGGGAGATTAGCAAGTTATAAATGTGGGGTTACAGGAATAAGGTCTGGGTGGGATTGTGGTCAGTACAGACTCGATGGGCCAAATGGCCACCTTCTGCAATGCAGGGATTCTAGGATAACCAATTTTCATCACTTGAACTTTATTTCCAAAGTCTTTTGGGGAAAATCATAAGCTTTTCCCACAGTTCAAATGAGGTTTCATCCAAAGCAAGCATATACACGCCTCCATTTACTATTTTCAGAAGCTAATTACTCAGTGATTCATAAATGTCTGTGAAAATAGCTTGCATCTCTTTCAGTTCTCCTCTCACAAAGTGCATGCCAGGAAGTGACGGAAACGTCACTTTTTCACAAAAGAACACTGCAGAAGGAAATGAAAGAATCATTTGAAGGCAGGATCTGACAGGCATGGAATCTTGCAGCCAAACCATTGCAAGGCACTGAGTCATACAGGACACATTTCCACCAGTTCTGCACTTCTACAGTAATACATCCCATTGGTCACTCTTCATGAGGCTGACCATGTTGTTTCGCAACCCAGTAGGGTGGGAACACAGCAAAGCAGCAAGTTGGAAAATGTAGCTTGTGCTGCACAGTGAGGCAAAAGAACTTAGCAGTCTTGATTTTAACAGTTGCACACATGCATTACAAACGCAAAAGAAATGTTATATAATTGAAATGGATATGTGATCATACTATTGAAGCTCCTTCAAGTTTAAAGCTTTGAAGTTTATTTATTCGTGTTACAAGTAGGCTTACATTAACACTGCAATGAAGTTACTGTGGAAATCCACTAGTCACCACATGCTGGGCAGCACAGTGACACAGTGGTTAGCACTGCTGTCTCACAGCGCCAGGGACCCGAATTCAATTCCGGGCTTGGGTCACTGTCTGTGCAGGGTCTGCACATTTTACCCCCACCCACATGGGTTTCCTCCGGGTGCTCCAGTTTCCTCCCACAGTCCGAAAGACATGCTGGTTAGGTGCTGAATTGGCCATGCTGAATTCTCGCTCGGTGTACCTGAACAGGCACTGGAATGTGGCAATGAGGAGATTTTCACAGTAACTTCATTGCAGTGTTAATGTAAGCCTACTTGTGACACAAATAAATAAACTTTAAAGTCGCTGGCACCTGTTCAGGTGCACTGAGGGAAAATTTAGCGTGGCCAATGCACCTAACCAGCATGTCTTTCAGATTGTGGGAGGAAACTGGAGCACCCGGAGGAAACCCACACAGACACAGGGAGAATATGCAGACTCCACACAGGCGATGATCTAAGGTGGGAACTGAACCCAGGTCCCCAGTGTTGTGAGGAAGCAGTGATAATCACTGTGATAGCGTGCCACCTTATCTTCAGACACAATTTATAAATAATATAGTAAAACTGTTCAAGAAATGCGGGGTTTTTTTTAACTCACTTTCTCTTTGGCCCAACTTTGTGAAAAGACTCAGTACAAGATCTCAAAGAGGTACATGCTTTTAGGGTAACTTTATGCTTTAACTTTGCTTCTCTCTCCATGGATGCTGGCCCATCCGCTGAGTATTCCCAGCATTTTGGGTCAGATTTCCAGAATCTGCAGCATGTTGCTTTTATAAGGCAGATGTTTATTCCCCAGTTGCTTGCGGATATGTTACAGTCCTTTACAACTGGTTGCTAAAATATCAATCATGATTTATTTGGAGATACTGCCTTCACTTTCCACTGAATCTTTAATCTTGTAGGTGTTCCACATCATACGCCATTCAGTCATCATCATAAGTATAGCAACATCAAACGTGCAGTACCATTATGTTGTAGCTAATGTTAATAATAATAATAGAAACATAGTGAATAATATATTGATAATTACTATTATTGGGGTAGATGGTTATGTAGTGGTAATGTCACTGGGCTAGTAATCTAGAGACCCAGGCTCATGGTCTGGGGAAATGGATTCAAATTCCAGTATAATTGGTTGAAGTGCCAGGGAGATCCTAAGTTCGAATCTCAGTGGTCCTTAGCAAAAGTGGCATTTGTGGGCAGCACTGTGGCACAGTGGTTAGCACTTCTGCCTCATAGCGCCAGGAACCTGGATTTAATTCCCAGCTCGGGTCACTGTCTGTGCAGAGTCTTTACATTCTCCCCATGTCTGCGTGGGTTTCCTCCGGCTGCTCCAGTTTTTTCCCACAGTCCGAAAGACGTGCTGGTTAGGGTGCATTGACCATGCTGAATTCTCCCTCAGTGTACCTGAACAGGCGCCGGAGTGTGGCGACTAGGGGATTTTCAGAGTAACTTCATTGCAGTGTTAATGTAAGCCTAATTGTAACACTAATAAAATTAACTTTATAGCAGTTGGTTGAACTTAAATTCAATTAACCGATCTGGAATTAAAGACTAGTTTCAGTATTGATAACCATGAAACTATCATCAATTGTTATAAAGCCATCTGGTTCATTAATGTCCTTTAGGGAAGGAAATCTGCCATCCTTAGCTGGTCTGGTCTGCACATTACTCCAGACTCATGGTAACATGATTGATTTTTAACTGTCTTCTGAAATGGCCCAGAAGGCAGACAGTTCAAGGGCAATTAGGAATGGGCAACAAATGCTAGCCTTGTCAGTGACACCCAGATCTCAAGAATCATAGAATCCCTAAAATGCAGAAGGAGGCCATTCGGCCCATTAAAATTAGACAATGGACAGACACTTTTATCCAAAGCATCTAATAGTACATATCCTGGACTTTATTTCATTGTATGTTAGATATATTCCAAAATGAGAAATTAAGGGTTTGTATATTTGGGGTTGAGTTTTTGAATCAGCAGATTCCTCCAGTGACATTTTTAACCCAGGATGCAGTACTTTATCCATGATTTTTCCCTGGAAAACAGGAATGTCATCCCATTCTTGTGTGTGCTGCTGCTAATAATTTGATTCTTCTCAGCACTGGATATGATGAGAGGTTCGTAGATGGATTTTGCAAGGGAGAATGAAAGGACTAGCATCCAGATTGGAATTTTCAGCAGGAAATAAAATTGGAGGAAATGGGTCCCAGTCAAATACCCAATCCTCAAAACTCAGTTGCTCCGACTTTACATTTCAGATTCATCAAAATAAGTGCAGGTCTCAAAGCTGAAGATTAATATCTGTCTGCACATTGCCTGAATCGCTAAGACATTTTAAAAGGATTCATTTCATTTGAGAGGCAGGAAGATTAGTCACAGGTTTATAATCTTATTTTCAAAGTATGTATGATTTTAGATCATGCTCATTAACAGAAGTCAAAAATATAGCTTTTGCCTGAGTTTGGAAAGCCTTTAATCACCTTGAATTGGTGTCAAATGCAATCATTCGAAGGTTTAGCTGATGGTTTACTGTAACTGAACTGGTGCTTTCTCCATTTCATTAAACTGTCACTAATGGTCAATATATTGACTCTTGACATAGTAATTGTGTTTCTGATGTAATGGGATATGATTGCAGCAAATCCATTTTTACCAGCACTGCACAACAGCAGTAAGACCACAATAAACCTCACCCAAACACCGGCAATTGGAATTTGCTGGGAGGGCAGCATAGTCAGCATGGACCAGTTGGGCCGAAGGGCCTGTTTCTGAGCTGCATGTCTCTATGATTCTATGACTCCATCCTAAGCAAAAGCTATTTGAATATTGAAATAATGTCATATACGTGAACATAGGGCATGGACTAGACAGCTGAAGGTTGCCAGCGTGAAAAGTTTTTTAAAATTTAAAACATTTATTTCATTAATGTCACAAGTAGACTTACATTAACACTGCAATGAAGTTATTGTGAAAATCCCCAGAGAGGAAATAATGCCAGCATGAATTGCAGGCAGTGGTGAGGGGGGCTGAGGGCAGAAAGAGGGGGGAGATAGCATTTATTCAGGGCTAGTTGTGTGAAGCAAAGATTGCCGATGTGAACTGAGGTGGAGCACAAAATTGCTGGTGTGGTCTGGGAGGAGGGACAAGAGATTGCTCCTTAGTACCCTTAGTCTCCCTAGATGTGTAGGTTAGATGGATTAGGCATGGGAAATGTGTGGGGTTATGGGAACAGAGTGGGGGAGAGGGCCTGGGTAAGATACTCAGACAGTTGATGCAGACTCAATGGGCTGAATGGCCTCCTGCTGCACTGTAGGAATTTTATGATTCTATGAAGAAGGTCAATGTGAATAGGGGAAGAATTGTGGAGAAAGTTTCCCATCTTGTTTTTGATTTCACGATCTCAGCCTACCTTAGAAGTTTAAACTTCCGCTGGGTATCTACAGTGCTGCAGTCAAAAGGATCTGTTGGTGGTGGTGGAAGTTGGGGAGGGGGGTGCGGGGTTGGGGGCAGAATGGTTCATCCTAAGAATCAGCCATCTTGCAGGAGAGGGAACAGGTTGAGAACATAGTCTGAAGGCTGAGCTAGGAACTGCACAGACCAAGATCGACAGGTTATACCAGGAAAAGCCAAATACAGCTGACGTGCAGGAACTAAATGAAGGCAGTCCTACAAAGCCACATTAGCTGACCTCAAAATGATTGGTGAGAGCTCATGACCCCAACTGTCATGACACACCTACCCTCTCTTGACTGCTTCTGGCAATGATTTCAGTCCAGAACAGTTCAAGGCAGTTACCACCCAAATGTTTCCATTCTGACCATACCCAGGACTTTCCCACATGTATATAGGTTTCTCAGAGCTTATTTCCTTTCATCCTATAAGATTTGGACCATTTCTTTGCTTTTTCCAAATTTGTCAGATCAAATGAGGGATTGAATTTTCAATGTTTTTAGTTCAGGGCAAATTTAAAATATTATCAATGCCCTTCCTATATATCAATCATAGAATCCCTACAGTGCAACCATTTGCCCCATTGAGTGCACTGAGCCTCCGAAAAATGATCCCACCCAAGTTCTTTCCCATAACCGTACATATTTACTCCACTAACCCCCCTAACCTACACATCCCAGGACACTAAGGTGCAACCAAGCATGGCCAATCCAACTAACCACACATCTTTGGACTGTGGGAGGAAACTGGAGCACCCAGAGGAAACCCACATAGACACAGGGAGAATGTGCAAACTCCACATAGACAGTGACCCAAGCTGGAATCAAACCCAAGTCCCTGGCGCTGTGAGGCAGCAGCGTTAACCACTGTGCCACCATGGCAGAATGGCAATGTCCCATTGACAATATCTCTTCTTTTGTTGATGTTTAAAAAGCAAAAGAGAAATTGTTTAACGAGAGCAAGATTTTTTTCTCTTGATGGAAATATCAAAGAAGATTTCAGCTTATTTTTCATAATTGATATCACCCTTTCATGACCTTGTTTGACCAGCATTGCCAAAAGCCTCGAGACATTTTCCTGCAGCTCCACAATTTTGCTTCCTTAATTTACCCACAAAAAAAAATTCCCTTCTGAGCTCCTTCAGGCTCTTCAGAATTTACAGCAGCACCCATTTTCTTATCTAATGATGGCAACCTGACTATAGGAATTTTCTACCAGTCCCTCATCAACAGAATGTAAATGGGAGGTAACATAGAAGCATAGACCCCCTGCAGTGCAAAGAGAGGCCATTTGGCCCAAAGTGCCTGTGCTGTCTCTCCAAAAGAGCATCCCAGCCAGACCCTCCCCTCTGCCCTATTCCTGTAACCCCACACATTGTACCATGGCTAACTCACCTAACGTTCATATCTTTGGATGCTAGGGGACATTTTAGCATGGCCAATCCCCATAACCTGCACATCTTTGGGCTGTAAGAAGAAACCAGAGCATGCAAAGGAAATCCATGCAGACACAGGGAGAGTGAGCAAACTCCCCACAGTCATCCAACTCAATAAGGGTTGTTCAGGAAAATTGTTCCATTTCTTCTATCTAAATATTGCACCTTAAAACAGTTCATGTCTGGTTCCTACGACAGGTAAGAAAATAGCCGTGACATTCCAGAGTGGTGAGCCTGTTACAGTTTCAATTCTGCCTTCCTGCTGCTCCCTGCACCCACAATCAAACCACACACAATTGACACTCGCACATTTTGCTGCTAATGAATGGACATGAGGAATAAGCATTATTGTCTCTAGAAAATCATTAGCTGTATCTATCAACCACCATTCCTTACAATCAAAGAATGTGCACAAGCTATGTAATACGTCAAATACCACACTTCCCAAATGGAAAGATAACAATCAAATATTAACATTAAAGCTCAATTCATTTTACTGTGTGAGTACTTATTTCATACAATTTCCCCTGACAAGTTCAAGTAACCAACAAATTACCACCTCCCCCAATCCAATTAACTTGGACTACAACATTCCATTTGGCACAAACACAGCCTATTTAAAGTTCACTTATTAGTACCACAAGTAAGTTTATATTCACACTGCAATGAAGTTACTGTGAAAATCCTCTAGATGCCACACTCTGGCTCCTGTTTAAGCACACTGAGGGAGAATTTAGCACGGCCAACGCACCTAACCAGCATGACTTTCGGACCCCCGTGGGAGGAAACCAGAGCACCCGGAGCAGTGGTTAGCACTGCTGCCTCACAGCGCCAGGGGCCCGAGTTCAATTCCTGGCTTGGGTCACTGTCTGTATGGAGTTTGCACGTTCTCCCTGTGTCTGTGTGGGTTTTCCCCTGGAAACTCAGTTTCTTCCCATAGCCCAAAGATGTGCAGGTCAGGTGGATTGGCCATGCTAAATTATCCCTCCGTGTCAGGGGGCTAACTAGGGTAAATACATGCGATTATAGGATAGGGTCTGGGCGGAATTGTGGTCAGTGCAGACTTGAATGGCCTCCTTTTGCACTGTAGGATACTGTAGGAAACCCACACAAACATAGGGAGAACATGTAGACTCCCTACAGACAGTGGCCCAAACTGGGAATTGAACTCAGATCCCTGGCGCTGTGAGGCAGCAGCGCCAACTACTGTGCCACTATGATGCCCCAGCCTATGTATTTCTTCCAATAGCAATAAAGCTAAAGCTATCAGTGGCAAATGGTCTATCATTACATGACATTACTTGTTAAAGTGCAAGACTACCTCAGTCAGTGCTTTTGTAAATTGTACTGTAGAAGGAGGTACTTTAGTTACGTACCTGGATGAAACACAATCTGTGTGTTCTTTGTAGATACATGTTGCCTGCATACCTTACTGTGCTAAGAGTGCAGATTTAGCCTGCAAAGGCAATACCACACAGCACACGCTGCAACTGAGTCACAGACAGGCTATGGCGAGCAGTAAGATCTCTATGTGATAGCTGGATTTGATTGCATATAAAAGTAGGATGGTCATTTTAATAGAAATAAATGCAAATACTGCAGATGCTAGAATCTGAAACAAAAATTAACATAGAAAATGCTGGAAAATCTCAGCAGAGTTGAAAGCATTTGTGGATAGAGGGAATTGAGCCAACTGACAATCTTCAGATGAAGAGTCATCCAGACTTGAAACGTTGGTTCAGGTTGGTACATTCAGATTTAAGTGAATTATTAATGGTGTGAAGTGTCATAATTACTGCCAAACAACAGTGGAACTTTCCAGGTATTCATGCCAAGAGGATTTTCTGGTCCCACTGCAGTGAATGGAGATTTGGATGAGCGTCAAATTCCCCATCTCTCTTGAAGTGGCGGTGGGACTTGAACACATGGATTTGATTTTGGAACTGTACAGCCTCATTCCATCATAACCTGAATAGTTTTGGAATTTTAGTTAAAGTTTTTCGTTCTATTTTGTCTGTCTCTTTAATCTATCTCAATTCCATACTTTGTTCACTCTTTTTATTTCACTTTCTGAACATGAATTACATTTATTAGCTAATACTTCCTGGTTTAGACTCTGTGCAGTTCAGTGAGGATTCATCAGTCTGGTTGGAGAGACAATCAGTTGTTTCCCCTTCTCACATACACACCGCAGATCTTTAGTAAAGAATATCATACTGGATCAGATGCTTGAGAACAGAAAGTCTCTCTTCAAAAAGCCCACATGACTTGTGGCCAACTGTCCATGTAATGAACAAGGAGCACCATTAGCTCACTGCCAACTATAAGGTCCAGGTCATGATGTTGGACAGTTTCTGCATCAAGTATTCTTGGGTGTTTGAGGGTATACTTGCCCATTGTTTTGTAGTGCAGAGTGCGCTGACTATGGGGATTTTCACAGTAATTTCATTGCAGTGTAACTTCAAGTAGGCTTACTTGTGACACTAATAAATCAACTTTAAATAGGCTGTGTTCTGTGCCAAATAGGACATTGCAACATTGCAGTCCAAGTTAATTGGGTTGGGAGGGTGGTGGTAATGTGTTGGTTACTTGAATTTCTAAGGGGGAAATTGTATGAAACAAATACTCACACAGCAAAATTAATTCAACTTTAATGTTAACATTTGATCGTTATCTTTCCGTCAACAAAGTTTAGAATGAGTGCTAACAAAATTTGGTACCACAAATTTATACGCCTATACATTTCACAATTTTGACAGTAGAATGATTACCTTTTTATCAGTAAACTGTGCTTTTCTGAGTACTTAATTATGCACACGTGTTTTGGTGTAAGTGCACGACTTTATTTCATTAACAGCACCTTGTTTCTGATAGATATGCAAATCATTGTTTAAACAATTTTTGTGTGTCAGGGGCGAAACTATTTACCTTGCAGCAGCAATTTCATGTGCTGACTGGAAACTAAGGTTGCGCCTCTGTGCCAAGGATTAAACCCCCTCGGAGACAGAATTAGGATTTCTTTCTTTCCTTTTAGTTGCGTATGAAAATAATATCTGGGTAGTCAGATTGCAGCAAGTGTGATCTGCAGTTCAAACTAATCTTTCTCTCACAATGAGTATTTGAGCTTTGTAGTGAAGATCATGTCATTTACATTTAGATTAACATTTTTTATCACAAGGGGATACAGGCAGAATGACTTCACATTTGTGCTGAGATCAGTTACTCAGTGTTGCAAAATGCACATTTGATTGAAGTTCCCAGTCCCATTCAATAAACAACGTTTTGAGATTCATTGCAATTTTGACCAATTAATGTCTACGAAAGGAGTTCTACAAACTATTCCACATGTGGAAACTACATTTGTGTCCATATAATTGGGGGAAGGGGGGAGGGGCAGGAGGGATGATGTGCAGTTACTACTTCCCCTGGCAAGATGCCATTCACATTCAGGCATGGAACTCTATTTTGCTAACGCTACCACTGTGCACCTTGATCTCTGTCTGATAGATAGATATTTAAAACTATAAGAACCTTAACCCATCAATGATGTGCTATCCTCCTAAACATCAGGCAGAAAAATACTCCTAAAGCAGAAAATCAAAGCAAGATGGCATGACTGTCTAAATTTGATTTGATTTGCTATTGTTAAGTGTATTGAGACACAGTGAAAAGTATAGTTTCTTGCACTATACAGACAAAGCATACAGTTCATAGAGTACATAGGGGAGAAGGAAAGGAGGTTGCAGAGTATAATGTTACAGTCATAGCTAGGATGTAGAGAAAGATCAACTTAGTATATGGTAGGTCCATTCAAAAGTCTGATGGCAGCAGGGAAGAAGCTGTTCTTGAGTCAGTTGGCATATGATTTTAGACTTTTGTATCTTTTTCCCAACAGAAGAAAGTGGAAGAAAGTAGGCCTGAAGTGTGTGGGATCCATGATTATGTCGGCTGCTTTTCCGAGGCAGCAGGAAGTGTAGACAGAGTCAATGGATGGAAGGCTGGTTTATGTGATGGACTGGGTTACATTCACAACCCTTTGTAGTTTCTTGCGGTCTTATTGGTTGATAATTTATTTTTTAAATCAGAAGTCCTTGGGTAACAATTTATTTCTGTCATTACACAACTAATCCAATTTTCAGATCAAATTCCAGTCGCTTGCAATCAAGATAGTGAGAGCAAGTTTGTTGAATTGCTTCCAATATGTAAATACATGAACTAAAATGCAGAGCTACAATTCGATCAAAAGTAACAAAATAATAAATTAATTACTGTGATAATAAATTAATGTTACTGTCTATCAGATGTGACAATTAAAAGTGCAAACCAGACAACACAATAAGCAGTTGTGTGCCTACTCTGATATTGATCACCTTAAGATTGTTCTGATTTTTTTACTGGCCATATCGATAATAAAAAATAATTTAAAGGTAATAAAAATAGTCTCTGCGGTCCAGCACCCAAAACAAGATTCCGTCATTTTCAAGATTGGCCATTAGAGTATCGAAGTCTGTTTTTGTAAGTTCATTTATATAATGGGTCAATGATTTACATTGTATCAGCAGGAACATGAATAGACTTAAGAACAATTCATTTACATTTGAAATATTTCACATGCAACTTGTAAAACATAACATATGCCAACTTATTTCAGGATGTTTAGTAAGCAAGATACTGCAGATACTGCAATCTGAAACTCGAACTGAGAATGCTAGAAAAGCTTGGCAGGTCTGGCAGCTTCTGTCAGGAGAAAAAACACAGTTAACATTTCGAGTCTGTTTGACTCTTCATCAATATGAAAGAAAAGGAAAATGTGTTATTTATCAAACTGTGGGTGGGAGAGATTCCAACAAGATGTAGTCCAACAGTGGTTAGCACTGCTGCCTCACAAAGTCAGGGATCCAGCTTCAATTCCAGCCTTGGGCGACTGTCCATGTGGAGTTTGCACATTCTCCCCATGTCGGCATAGGTTTACTCCAGGTGCTCTGGTTTGGGGCAGCACGGTGGCACAGTGGTTAGCACTGCTGCCTCACAGCACCAGGAAACCAGGTTCAATTCCCAGCTAGGTTCACTGTGTGGAGTCTGCACGTTCTCCCATGTCAATGTGGGTTTCCTCTGGATGTCCAGTTTCCTCCCAGTCTGAAAGACATGCTGGTTAGGTGCATTGGCCATGCTAAATTCTCCTTCAGCGTATCCGAACAGGAGCCGTAGTGTGGTGACTAGGGGGTTTTCACAGTAACTTCATTGCAGTGTTAATGTAAGCCTACTTGTGACACTAATAATAAATTTAAACTTCCTCCCACAGCCCAAAGATATGCAGATTAAATGGATTGGCCATGCTTAATTTGTCCCTTAGCGTCAGCCGAACTAGCTGGGTAAATACGTGGGGTTACAGGGATAGGACCTGGGTGGGATGGCGTTTGTTGCATTCTTAATGGGCAGAATGGCCTCCTTTTGCACTGTAGGGATTCTATGGTTCTATTCTAAGATGTAGCAACCTTAAGAACAAGAGGTAGATGACCTGGTTTGGGGGGAAGGTGGGGATGGGAATGGGGAGGATGCTTTCAGTGAGATGATAAAAGTATGGGATATTTTAAAAAGGGATTAAGATGGAGGAGAAAGGTCACAGTATAAAGTTGTTGAACTCAATATTGAGTCCTGAGGGTTGTAATATGCCCAATCGGAAGATGAGATGCTGCTCCTCCAACTCACAGTTGGCTTCACTGGAACATTGCAACAGGCCAAGGATGGACATGTGGGCATGAGAGCAAGATGCTGAGTTAAAATGGCAGGCAACAGGAAATTGGGGTTATGCTTACAGACTGAATGAAGGTGTTCCACGAATAGGTCACCCAGTCTGTGCTTAGTCTCCCCAATATTGTAGGGTGGCACTATGTCATAGTGGTTAGCACTGCTACCTCACAGCACCAGGACCCGGGTTCGATTCTTGGCTTGAGTCACTGTGTGGAGTTTGCACCTTGTCCCCGTGTCTGCATGGGTTTCCTCCAGGTGTTCCGGTTTCCTCCCACAATCTGAAAGACATGCTGGTTAGATGATGCATTGACCCAAACAGGCGCCAAAGTGCAGTGACTAGGGGAATTTCACAGAAACTTCATTGCAGTGTTAATATAAGCCTTACTTGTGACTGATAAATAAACTATTGTTTACCACATTGACAGCAGCGAATACAATAAACCAAATTGAAGGAAGTTCAAGTGAAATGCTGCTTAACCTGAAAGGAGTGTTGGGGCCTTGAATGGTGAGAAGGGAGGAGGTAAAGGGACGGTTGCATCTTCTGCGATTGCAAGGAAAGGGGATGAGGAGTTGAGCGTGATGGGGGCATGGACTATGGTGCCATGGAGGAACGACCTGAGGAATGCTGATGGTTGGAGTGGAGGGGGGAAGGGAAGATGTGTTTCATGGTGGCATCATGCTGGAGTTGGTGGAAATGGTTGAGGATGATCCATTGATCGCGGAGGCTGTTAGGTTGGAAAGTGAGGACAAGGGGTTTAGGGAGGCAGGGGAGCAGCTGAGGGTAGAGGTGCCGGAAATGGGTTGAGCCTGATTAAATGCCCCGTCAACCACAGTGGGGGGAGCCCCAGTTAAGGAAAAGGACAGACATGTAAGAGGCACTATTTTCAAAGGTGGCATCATCAAAGCAGATGTGATAGAATCGGAGAAACTGGGAGAATGGGATGGAGTCCTTACAGGAAACAGTACGTGTGAAGAACTGTAGTCGAGGTAGCTGTGAGAGTTGGTGGCCTTGTAATGAACATTGGTGGTCAGTCTATCACCAGAAATGGAGACAGAGAGGTCAAGTAAGGGAAGGGGAGTATTGGAGATGGACCATGTGAAGGTTAAAGAGGGGTGAAAATTGGAAGCAAAATTGACCATTTTTTCCAAATTTATGCCTGTCTTTTTGTGGGTTATATGGAACATTCCTTGTTCCAGTCCTAATCAGAATTTTATAATTCTATTTCTATGATTGACAGAAACTTATAAAATTGTAACAGGGTTAGACAGGGTAGAATCAGAAAGAATATTCCCAACGGTGGAGGAGTCCAGAACTAGGGGTCATAGTTTGAAGATAAGGGTAAACATCTTAGACCTAAGGTGAGGAGGAACCTCTTCACCCAGAGTGTAGTGAATGTGTGGAATTCACTACACTCAGTTAGTTAAGGTCAAAACATTGTCTGATTTCAAGAAATTAGATATAGCTCTGGGGGTTAAAGGGACTGAGAGATATGAGGGGAAGTGGGAATCAGGATATTGAATTCGATGATCAGCCATGCTCAAAAAGAATGGTGGAGCAGACTTGAAGGGCTGAACGGCCTACATCTGCTTCTAGTTTCTATACTGAGAGTCAACCACATTGCTGTAGCTCTGGAATCACATGTGGGCCAGATCAGATGAGGATGGCAGATTTCCTTCCTTACCTAAGGAATGTTAGTGAACCAGATGGGTTTTTAATGCAATCGACAATAGTTTCATGGTCATCATAAGACTTTTAACTAGAGATTTTTATTGGATTCATGCTTCATGAGCTGCCATGGTGGGATTCAAAGCCAGGTCCCCAGGGTTTTATCCTGGGGTTTCTGGATTACTGCTTCTCCACTGCCTCCCCTAAAGATAACAATAATAATGCGATAAACCTCTCAGAACAATTTGCAGTGAGACTGTGGGGCATCCATTGTTCCTTTTTGTAGAGGAAGGGTTTGTGTTTCGTGTCAAAGCCACCATAAATTTTTGACAAGGGTCCTCACTGCATTGAAATTAGCATTACACACCTGTGGGAAGATTCATCCGTATTAACTCACACAATGACTGCATGGTGGCACAGTGGTTAGTTCTGCTGCCTCACAGCACCAGCGAGCCAGGTTCAATTCTGGCCTCGGCTCACTGTCTGTGCAGAGTTTCTACATTCTCCCGTGCCTGTGTGAGTTTCCTCCAGGTTCTCCAGTCTCCTCCCACACTCCAAAGATAGAATCATAGAACCCTACAGTGCAGAAAGAGGCTCTTCGGCCCATCAAGTCTGCGCCAAACACAATCCCACCCAGGCCCTACCCCCCTGTGCGGAGGTTAGGTTGAATGGCCATGTTAAATTTCTCCTTAAGCTGGAATTCTACTGCCTTGCCCACAACAGAATCGGAGCAGGCAAGGGGCAGACAACAGAAATATCCACTGACATTGGGCGGGAATTTCTGGTCTCGCTCGAGCAAGGCTGTAAAATCTTGTTCCTAGTATCAGCATGTGGAGTTACAGGATAGGGCGTAGGTGGGATTATTGTTGGTGAAAGCTCAATGGGCTGAATGGCCTCCTCCCGCACTGTAGGGATTCTATGAAATCCAAGAATCTCTTGATAGTCTTGGGTGGGTTGGCGGCAAGTGGTAAGGCCCAGTTTTTTTTTGTGTCCACCATGATTCTATTAACTCGATAGCATTCTCGTCTCCAAGTATTACTTTTGCAGAACCAAAAACAGAAAAATGCTGGGAAATCTCAGCAGGTCTGACAGCAGGGCTCTGACGAAGGGTCATCCAGAGTTGAAATGTTGCCTCTATTCTCTCTCCATAGACGCTGTCAGACCTGTTGAGATTTTCCAGCCTTTTTCTTCAGATTCCAGCATCCGCAGTGTTTTGCTTTTATATTATTTTTGTAGAAATGTGTGGCCCAAAGATTGTGGCTGGACTGACCCAAAATGAGTTCTGAGCTCCAGAGCTGTTACAGTCCAAGGCGATGCACTGTTCCCTCCACTGTCAGGTCACCTATTTTCTATTTTAACACTGCGAGGTATTAAGAATTGACACTAACAGTTTTGGCAACCGGTAGGGGAATTCCAGCCCAGTCACTCCCACCGCATCATCACTGAGAGCAAGAACTCGCCCACACCGAAAATAGTCTTTCCAAGAGATCAGGAAATAATAATTCTCCTTAAACTCGTGGGTACGGACACAATGCTTACTTTTCACTTGTGGAATCGTGTGTAGAGCCTCCTTTCTGTAACTAATTAGTCAAAATCACCCTTAAAAACTTTGAAAATTACTTTTTTGCTGATGTTGACTCATTCAAAGTGGGAAGTTTCCTTATGGACAGATGTTTGGGTTCATTCTTTTTTTAATTAGCTTTATGAAACTTGTCTAACTTCTTTTCGTCGGCGAGATGTTGTTTTGAATGAAAGAGAGAGAAAAAAAACATTTCAAAGCCCTTTTCAGATTGGAAACCTTCGCTTGCAGAAGGTTAACAAAAGCCCCCGGGGGTATTTTAAACATTGGCCGCTGTGAAAAAAAATATTTCAACTGAGATTTCTCAAACTTTCAGAGCCGCTTACTGTTCACAAATAGTTTTGCGGGTGGGGGCAGCTGAATGATCGTAAATATTTGTAAAATGCTGCTCTCATTATTTGAAAATACTTCTTCAGTGCAGTGCATGCACCAAGGATTGTTTGCACTGTGCAGAATTAATAAGGGTCTCCGCCGGGCAGCTCTCCAAAGGCGAGAGGACAAAAGGCAAAAAGTTAAGAGGGAGAGTTCATCCCTTCTGTACACCAGACTAACACAAAACAGCATATACTGGAAAGGTTGAACGGGTCAAGAGGTACCTTTGGAGAGAAAAGTAAAGTTTTAAAGTTTATTTATTAGTCACAAGTAAGGTTGACATTAATACCGCAATGAAGTTACTACGAAATTTTGTGAATACTGTGAATATTAACCAATGCTGGAAACGGTACAGGTCCTTTTCTCGAATTCTCAATTGTTTTATCCATAAATACTGGCTCATCTGAGTTTTTCCAATATATGTTTCAAATTTCAATATGTACTTTTTTTGATGTAGAGATACCAACGTTGGGCTGGGGTGAACACAGTAAGAAATGTCACAATACCAGGTTGAAGTCCAAAGGTTTATTTGGAATCATGAGCTTTGGGAGTGCTGTTCCTTGGAGCAGCTCATGGTTCCAAATAAATCTGTTGGACTTTAACCCAATGTAGCTTATTTATTAGTCACAAGTAGGTTTACATTCACACCAATGAAGTTATTGGGAAAATTCCCGAGTTGCCACAGTCTGGCACCTGTTCGGGTATACTGAGGGAGAATTTATCATGAGCAATTCACCTAACCTGCACATCTTTGGACTGTGGGGGAAATCTGGAGCACCCAAAAGAAACCCATGCAGACACAGGGAGAATGTGCAAACACCACATAGACAGTGACCCAAGCAGGGAATCAAACCCAGGTCCCTGATGCTGTGAGGCAACAGTGCCAACCACTGTGGTGAGACTTCTTATTGTAATTCACCTGATGAAGGAGCAGTGCTCCGAAAGCTTGTGATTCCAAATAAACCTGTTGGACTTTAACCTGGTGTTGAGAGACTTCTTACTGTACTTTTTTTTTGGTAATGCACAGCTTTTTAATTTTTCCACCATATACTTTTGTTCTGAGCACATATAACTGTCCTTCGATGTTTTGATGTGATTTGATTTATTATTGTCACATGTATTGGTATACAGTGAAAAGTATTGTTTCTTGCACGCTACATAGATAAAGCTCACCATTCATAGAGAAGGAAAGGAAAGGAGAGGGTGCACAACGTAGTGTTACAGCCAGAATTGAAAATCTTCCAATGCCACTTCACATTCTTCTGAGATTACCATTGTCAAAACATTAACGAAGCATTTATTATTAAATAGCAATAACTTGTGTTTATATTAAGGTAATAACATGTCCCAAGGCACATTACAGAAACATTATAAAATTAAATATTACATTGAGCCACATAAGGTGAAATTACAAAAAAGATGATTTGTTGGAAGCATGATCAACCTTTGATAGATTTAAGAAAACAAATGATTAGTCCATAGAGGAATATATTCTGGACATTATAAGTGGTTTAGGAGATTGAAATAACTTAACCTTGAAATTCCAGAGTCTGTATTGGCATTTAAGTTACTCAATTGTGCAAGCATTTCCCACGTCGATAGATTTTTGATATTGATGGGGGTTTATTTCCATCCAAGTAACGCCCCATTAGATCAAATGGCTGCTGCCTGGAAAATCTTTTTGGGAAAACTGTCATTTCCAGCTACATTCCTGTTAAATCCAGGAAACTCTGTGGTGAATTCCATAATGGCAGAATTTTGAGATTGCCAAGATATTAAACACAGATTCCTGTACAAAGACAGGGTTGCTGATAAACAGTCTGAAGAGGGTCGCACTTTTAGTTAGTTTGAGAATTGGGACAAAAAAAAGCATGTCTGGGACAGCAACTGTGGAACCTTGAAGCCCAGAAATGCATGGGGAATGGTTTATTGGTGTGATTCTAAATATCATTATGCAAGGAAATCTCAAAGTTCTAGTGCGTTGATACAAGTCATCAGTTATAAGAACATAAGAAACAGGAGCAGGAGTAGGCCATCTAGCCCTTCGAGCCTGCCCTGCCATTCAATAAGATCATGGCTGATCTGAAGTGGATCAGCTCCACTTTCCTGCTTTCTCCCCATAACCCTTAATTCCCCTGTCTCAGAGTCATAGAGTCATAGTTATAGAGTCATAGGGTGGAATTTTCTCCCCGCTCACCACAGAAATCATAACGGGGAGGGTAGTGGGTCATGCAAAGGTTTGTTGACCTTGGGATTTTCCAGTCTTGCAACAAGTGAAGCCAAATACCCCACCCATAGAGTCATTCAACGCAAGGATACTCTTCCAAGATGGAACCAGAACGTAACAACTTCTTGCCAGCTGTGGCCAATATACCCGCTAATTCTATCTTTTATTCTTGTTCTATGCTTTTAAGCTCTACAACAATCTACAACCAGTCTGCAGGTGCAGCAGGTGATCAGGAAGGCAAATGGGATGCTGGCCTTTATAGCAAGGGGGATAGAATATAAAAGCAGGGAGGTCTTGCTGCAACTGTACAGGGCACTGGTGAGGCCGCAGCTGGAGTACTGTGTGCAGTTTTGGTCGCCGCACTTGCACAAGGATATTTTGGCCTTGGAGGGAGTGCAGAGGAGGTTTACTAGGCTGATACCGGAGATGAAGGGGTTGAATTATGAAGAGAGGCTGAATAGACTGGGTTTGTACTCGTTGGAGTTTAGAAGGATGAGGGGGGATCTTATAGAGACGTATAAGATAATGAAGGGGATGGATAAGGTAGAGGTAGAGAGATTCTTCCCGCTCAGAAAGGACAGCAGGACTAGAGGGCACAGCCTCAAGATAAGGGGGGTGCAGTTTAGAACGGAGTTGAGGAGGAACTTCTTCACTCAAAGGGTGGTGAATCTCTGGAATTCTCTGCCCGTTGAAGTGGTGGAGGCTACCTCGCTGAATATATTTAAGACACGGGTAGATAGGTTTTTGGTTGGCAAGGGAATTAAGGGTTATGGGGAGAAAGCGGGAAAGTGAAACTGAGCCACTTCAGATCAGCCATGATCTTATTGAATGGCGGGGCAGGCTCGAAGGGCTAGATGGCCTACTCCTGCTCCTATTTCTTATGTTCTTATGTTCTAACAATGTTTTAATTAATGGACCTACCTTATATTAAGTTGATTTTTCTCTACACCCTAGTTATGACTGTAATACTACATTCTGCACTCTCTTCTTTTCTTCTCTATGTACAGTGTGTTTTGTATAGTGCGCAAGAAACAATACTTTTCACTGAATACTAATATATATGACAATAATAAATCAAATCAAATTTAAAAAATCAAAAAAGGCACTTCAGCTCATCGAGTCTGCACTGACATTAACTACTACTAAAGACACGCTAATCCCATTTTCCTGCAATAGTTTGCAGACTCATTCACGAAAAGGAGTGCCTGTAGTGGCCCCAGGGGTCGGTGCTGGGGCCTCAGCTTTTTACCATTTATATAGATGATCTGGAGGAGGGAACCGAGTGTAGGGTGTCGAAATTTGCTGATGACACCAAGACTGGGGGAACGGCAAATTGTGCGGAGGGTGTGGAGAGTCTGCAGAAGGATCTAGATAGGCTGGGCGAATGGGCCAGGAAATGGCAAATGGAATTTAATGTTGGCAAGTGTGAGGTGGTCCACTTTGGTAGGAAGAATGGTAGGAAGGACTATTACTTACGTGGCGAAAAACTGCAGCAGGCGACGGTGCAGAGGGACCTTGGGGTCCTTGTGCATGAGTCGCAAAAACCCAGCTCGCAGGTGCAGCAGGTGGTCAGGAAGGCGAATGGGATGCTGGCCTTCATAGCGAGGGGGATTGAATATAAAAGTAGGGAGGTCTTGCTGCAGCTGTATAGGGCATTGGTGAGGCCGCAGCTGGAGTACTGTGTGCAGTTTTGGGCGCCGCACCTGCGCAAAGATATTTTGGCCTTGGAGGGAGTGCAGAGGAGGTTTACTAGGCTGATACCAGAGTTGAGGGGGTTGAGCTATGAGGAGAGGCTGAATAAACTAGGCTTGCACTCGTTAGAGTTTAGAAGAATGAGGGGAGATCTCATTGAGACGTATAAGATGATGAATGGGATGGATAGGATAGAGGTGGACTCTTCCCGCTCAAAAAAGACAGTAGGACTAGGGGGCACAGCCTCAAGATAAAGGTTTAGAACGGAGTTGAGGAGGAACTTCTTCACTCAAAGGGTGGTGAATCTCTGGAATTCTCTGCCCGTTGAAGAGGTGGAGGCTGCCTCGCTAAATATTTTTAAGACGCGGGTTGATGGGTTTTTGATAAGAGAGGGGATTAAGGGTTATGGGGAGAGGGCGGGAAAGTGGAACTGAGCCACGACAGATCAGCCATGATCTTATTGAATGGCGGGGCAGGCTCGAAGGGCTAGATGGCCTACTCCTGCTCCTATTTTTTTTCTTAGTGAAATATTATTGGGGCTGTTAGAAGAAGGGGCTGACTCAAGATGTGGATTTTTTTGAAGATGGGTGATTTATTTTTCAATCTTCGGTTTTTAATTTTTTTCTGAAAAGGAAATCCTCTTGAATATTTTTATCTTTAAAAAAGGATGTGTTAATGTTGAAATTGTGCTGCAATAGAATGCATGCTTTAAGTTGGTAATTAAGCATATCTATCCCCAGATGGGGAAGGATTAGGGAATCACTGCAAGAGTGTATAAATTAGTTCATTCTGACTGGTTGGAGAAACTGGAAGAGTCTGTGACCTTGCTTTCTTATAAATAAGCTTGCTGCAAAGTACAAGCTTATACAGATTTTTTCTTCTCAGCATGTAATTATTGGCATTAATAATTCAGAGAGAGCTTGAGTGGAAATAGATGAGAAACGAGAGAAAAATATGAGTTTAGAACTAGGACGGGGAGCTTCAGAGGAAGTTAGCAAGGAAAGATGCAGGTGATTCAATGGTCTCAATCTTGTTGACAAAGAAGTCAATGAGATCCCTGCATTTAAAGTCTATTTATTAGTGTCACAAGTAGGCTTACATTAACACCGCAATGAAATTACTGTGAAAATCTCCTTGTCGCCACACTTTAGCACCTCTTTGGGTACACTGAGGGAGAATTCAGCATGGCCAATGCACCTAACCAACATGTATTTTGGACTGTGGGAGGATACTGGAGCACCCGGAGGGAACCCACACAGACACAGGGAGAACGTGCAGCCTCCGCACAGTCAGTGACACAAGCTAGGAATTGAACCCAGGTCCCTGGCAATGTGAGGCAGCAGTGCTAACCACTGTGCCACCTTGCAGCCCATATTGCATTTATTTGAGGTGAGGGTGGAGGGGTCAAGGAAGAGAGGTTTAAGAATGGAGCTTGCAGCTGCAAAGGGAAATCAGGTGCTATCTTTACATTCCAGGATGATGAAATAGTGAGCCGTTTTATCAGATGAGAGCAGGACCTGATAGTGTTTAATGTGGTTCAGCCAGATCAGGCAGTGAATGTCTTAACCACTTAGAATTAAAGAATCCATATAGTGCAGAAGGGGGGCACTTGGCCCATTGAGTCTGCACTGACAACAAACCCACCCAGGCCCTTAACCCCAAGTATTTTATCCTACTTGTCCCCCTGACATAAGGGTCAATTTGCCATGGCCAAACCACCTATTGCATATCTTTGTACTGCGGGAGGAAACCGGAGCACTATGCTTGCCCATCAAATCCTCTTAAGTCTGTGTCCCTGAGACTTAAAGCACAAAAAATTCCCTTTGTGACTCAGCAGTCAGTCTGGAAGATTATAAATTATCATTTCAAAGGATGTCAATTCCTGCAAGGTTATTAAACTTACTGGGCAAAATATTGCATAGCTTTGCAGAATAATTAATTCCAGGAATAAGAACTATCTTGAGGGAAAATTAAAAATCCCACAATGGGGAAAATGATGGTCAAAGCAGTGGTCATGAACATTTTTTGGATGCTTCCTGAAGGGGAAAACAGGAATAGATCAATAATGAGAGGAAAGTATTTTTAAGGTATATTAACTAAACCAAGCAATAGGAAAACCTGATGTAGTGCTTTCTGTGCTGTGATTATACCTACTTTTGTATCAAAAGCACAGTGATGTTAGATGTTTGATAGATAAATTAAAGTACTTGTTTACTGGGAAACATCAAGTCCTGTTTTACCTGCCAGTTTTAGATCATTACAGTGTTATTAATTCAGTTTGGCTTTATTTATAAATGAATTAAGATCGATTTTCTTGTTTGCACAAAATCGTCAATCCTTCCATTGATTGTGAAAGCTGGTTGAACTGTGAACCTTTGAATTAAATGACTGAGAACAGAAACAATGGAATTGAAGTATGACATTCTTTTGAATATATTACTAATGGAAGTGAACTAAAAACCTTTCTAATTTGCTCCCTTTGCAGTTTCTTGCTATGTATTTAAGATTATTGTCTCTAAAGATCCTTTTCATCCTGGTAGAGATTTATATCTGATGTTTCTGCAATTTGAAAGGAATTATGACTAACTCACTTCTGTTCCTACAGTGGGAAATATTGTAATGTAAGCTAGCAAATTCTGAGAATATTGCAATCAACTATATAATATTGCTTGATTTTAATTTCAAAATCATTTAAAATGTTTTGCTTTGACTACATTCAGAAGATCATAGCAGAGTTATCTTTGTTATGTTTCTTTTATACTGCCAGGAAAATAATACCTCCCATAGAATCCTTACAGTGCAGAAGGAGGCCAGTTGGTCCATTGACTCTCCACCGACAACAATCTCACCCAGGCCCAATCCCCATAACCCCACGTATTACCCTACTAGTCCCCCTGACACTAAGGGTTAATTTAGCACGGCCAATCCACCTAACCCGGACATCTTTGGACTGTGGGAGGAAACTGGAGCACCTGGAGGAAACCCATGCAGACATGAGGAGAACATGCAAACTCCACACAGTCACCCAAGGCCACAATTGAACCTAGATGCATGCTGTGAGAACAGGGTACCAACTATTGTGCCATTCTGCAACGTTCTGCTATTTTAAATCTGCGACTACAAAAATCACTTTGAACCATTTTTTGAAAATCCTTTGAAATATTAATGTCTGATATTGCAATAAATTGTACCATTACATTAATTATATTACATTATATATGAATGATAATGTACCTGACTAATACCAACATGTAGCTATAATTCATGATCATTTGTCTTGAGTTGTAATTAATTAATGACATATGACAGAATTCTAAAATTATCCATGCAGTAACTTATATTAACAAAACAACATTGCAATGAATGGCAAACCTTGATATTTAGTGCTTTCAGTTATATTTAGTGGCATTATTTTATAAAAGAAACGAGTCACAATTTTCTATTCAACTTGTCATGTTATTTGGACTCCATTTAATATATGTAAATACCACACATTACTGTAATGGTGACCATGAGATTATAGGGCATGTATAAACATATTATCTAATTTTTCACCACCATAGAATCAGAGTCACTACAGCGCAGGAGCAGGCCATTTGGCCCATCAAGCCTGCACTGACAATCCCACCCAGGCCCTATCCTCATAATCTCACCTATTTACCCTGCTAATTCCCCTGACACTAAGGAGCAATTCAGCATGGCTAATCAACCTAACCCGCACATCTTTGGAGTGTGGGAAGAAATTAGAACACCTGGAGGAAACCCACACAGATATGGGGAGAACATGCAAACTCCACACAGACAATTTCATTGTTGAGAAAAGAATAAAGAGGCATGGTTTAGGTGCAATAAGCATCAAATTAAAATAACTGTCGCACAGCTTTTTATGTTTAGTGCTATTTCCATTCTGGCCAGTAAATAATATCTAAGTTCACTATTGGAGGATTCCTGTTCAGCTGGTAATGGTTTTGCTGCACCAGGAAATTGGTAAGGGAATACAAGAAAATGTAAGAACAATAAGGCATGCTGTAAATATCAATAACTATATACTGAAATATAAATTAATAGATTAAAAGGGCAGACACATAGCATTTTAAAAACATAGACCTTGGGAAAATGCAGACCTATCCTGGTTGCGATAAAGCAGTGGGAGTTCAGAGAGAGAATCCACAAAGTGGCGGGAGTTTGGAGAGAGAGAACACAGAAAGCAGTTGGAGTTTGGAGAGACAGCCCATAAAGCAATGGGAGTTTGGAGAGACGGTGCCCACAAAGTCGCAAGAGTTCAGAGACAGAGCACCGATAAAGTGGCAGGAGTTCGGAGAGAAAGAACGCAAAAAGCACCTGGAATTTGGAGAGAGAGCCCATAAAGCAATGGGAGTTTGGAGAGACAGTGCCTCATATAGTGGTGGGAGTTCTGAGACAGAGCATTCATAAAGTGGCAGAGATTCAGTTTAATTCCCCAGTGTCAGCCTGTCTGGGTGTTCTGGGTCCAGTTCCCCAGTATCAGACTGTTTCAATGCTCTGGGCCCAGATGTACCAGCCTCCCTAGCCCAGTTCCAATTTCCCTTAGGCAAGTTTCAGTTTCGCCTAGCCTAGTGCCAGCCTGTCTGGTTGATCTGAGTCCTGCCGTGTCAGCCCAGTGTAAGTCCCGGTGCCAGCTGCCCTAGTCCAATGTCAGCCCCCTCAGCACAGTGTCAGCCAGTACCAACTCCTCCAGCCCAGTGCCAGCCCCATAGCACGGTGCCAGCCACCCCCTAGTCCACTACCAATCCCCCTAGCCCAGTGCCAGCCCCACTAGCCCACTGCCAACACCCCTACCCAGAGACAGCCCTTCGCCAGCCTTAGCCCCTCCGTAGCCGGTGCCAGCCCCTAAGGCCAGTGCCAGCCTCCCCAGCCCAGTACCGCCACCCCCCCACTAACCGAGTGCCCACCCCCATCATCCCAGTGCCCTGCCCCCATTGGTCCAGTGCCAGCACCTACCCGCCACAGTGTCTGATCCGCACTAACTCAGTGCCTGCCCTTCCCACTAAGCACATAAGAACATAGGAAATAGGGGTAGGAGTAGGCCATCTAGCCCTTCGAGCCAGCCCCGCCATTCAATAAGATCATGGCTGATCTGCAGTGGATCCATTTTCCCACTTTCTACGCATAAAGCTCACTGCCTGCCCCCCCCTCCTCATTAGCTCAGTGCCTGCCCTTCCCACGAGCCCAGTGCCAGCCCCCATCACTAGCCCAGTGCCTGACCCCCCCCAGCCCAGTGCCAACCCCCATTAGCACAGTGCCAACCCCACACTAGCCCAGTGCCAGACCCTTTACTACCCAGTGTCACCTGCCCCCACTAGTCCAATGCCAGACACTCACTATCCAGTGCCAGCTCCCCCACTAGCCCAGTGCCAGCTCCCAATAGTCCAGTGCCAACCCCCTCAAGCCTAGTGCCAATCTCCCCAGCCCATTGCTGGCCCCCTCACTTAACCAAATATCCACCCCCGCCAGGCCAGTGCTCCGCCCTCATGAGCCTGGTGCCAGACCCCCACTAGCCCAGAGCCAGATCCCTCCACTAGCCCAGTGCCAGACCTCACCAGATCAGTACCCAACCCCCCACTATCCAATGCAAGCCCCCCCAATAGCTCAGTGCCAGCCCCCACTAGCCCAGTGCCTGCCCCCCGACTAGTACAGTATCCAGCAACCCCCCCACTGCCCAGTAACTGCACCCCCACTAGCCCAGTGCCTGCCCCAACACTAGCCCACTGCCAGCCCAACACTAGTCCAGTGCCAGTCCTTCACTAGTCCAGTCAGCCCCCACTAGCCCAATGCGAGCCCCACATTAGCCCAGTGGCAGACCCTTCCACTAGCCCAGTGCCAGCCCCTTCATTAGCCCAGTGCCAGTCCCTCACTAGTCCAGTGCCAGACCCTTCACTAGCCCCATGCCAGAACTCCCACCAGGCCAGTGCCAGCCCCCACTAGCCCAGTGCCTGACCCCATTAGCCAGTGCTACCCCCCCCCCACTAGCCCAGTGCTTTACTCCCCCACTAGCCCATTTCCAGACCCCACAATAGCCCAGCCAGATCCCACACTAACCGCCAGTCCCCCCATGAGCCCTGTGCCAGTCCCCAGTAGCCCAGTGCCAGCTCCACTTGCTGGACCAGTGCTTACCCCCCACTAGCCCAGTGCCAGACACCCATTAGCCCAGTGCCAGCCCCCCATTAGCCCCCACTAGCCCCCCCCCACGCCCAATGCCAGCCTCCCCACTAGCCCAGTGCTAGCCCCCCACTAGCCCAGTGGCAGCCCTCCCACTAGCTCAGTACCAGCCACGACTAGCTTATTGCTAGCCACCCCCCCTGACCCAGTGCTAGCTCCCCACTAACCCAGTGCCAGCCTCACTAGCCATGCCAGCCCCTCACCCACTACCCAGTGCCAGCCCCCCACTGGCCCGGTGCTAGCACCCCACTAGCCCAGTGCTAGCCCCGCAGCCCATTGCAAACCCCATTAGCCTAGTGCCAGAGCCCCAGTAGTCCAGTGCCAGCCCACCCACTAGACCAGTGCTCATCCCCACTGGTCCAATGTCAGCCCCCCGCCTACTAGCCCAGTGCCCACCCCCACTCTCTCAGTGCCTGCCCCCCCACTAGCTCAGTGCTAGCCCTCCACTAGCCCTTGCCAACCCTCACTACCCCAGTGCCAGCCCCCCATCAGCCCAGTGTCAGTCCCCCTAGCCCTGTGCCAGCACCCCAGTCCAGTGCGACCCCCCATGAGCCCAGTGCCAGCCCCCCCATTAATCCAGTGCCAGAGCCCCACTAGCCCAGTGCCACCCCCACTAGCCCAGTGCCTATCCCCCACTAGCCTAGTGCCAGACCTCCCACTAGCCCAGTGCCAGACCTCCCTCCAGCCCAGTGTCAGCCCCCTAGCCCAGTGCCAGCCCCCAGCCCAGAGCCAGCCTCCCCACTAACTCAGTACCAGCCCCCTACTAGCCCAGTTCCAGACCCCCCTAGCTCAGTGCCAGCCACCCATTAACCGAGTGCCAGCCCCCCACTAGTCCAGTGCCAGACCCCTCTAGCTCAGTCTGCCCCCACTAGCCCAGTGCCAGACCCCCACCAGCCCAGTGCCAGCTCCTCACTTGCCCTGTGTCTGCCCCCACTAGCCCAGTACCAGACCCCCACCAGCCCAGTGCACGTCCCCACTAGTCCAGTGCCAGACCCCCATTAACCCAGTCCCAGATCCCCCAGTCCAGTGCCAGCTCCCCACTTGCCCTGTGTCTGCCCCCACTAGCCCAGTCCTAGATTCCCCGAGTCCAGTGCCAGCCTCCCACTAACCCAGTCCCAGACACCCCCAGCCCAGTGCCAGACCCCCCTAGCCCAGTGCCATCCCCCCACTAACGCAGTCTCAGACCCCACTAGCCCAGTGCCAGCCCCCTAACCAGCCCAGTGCCAGTCTCCCACTAACTCAGTCTCAGACCCCACTAGCCCAGTGCCAGCCTCCCACTATCTCAGTCTCAGACCCCACTAGCCCAGTGCCAGCTTCGACTAGACAGTGCAAACCCCCCACTTGCTCTGTGTCTGGCCCCACTAGCCCAGTGCCAGCCCCCCACTAACTCAGTCTCAGACCCCACCAGCCCAGTGCCAGCCTCCCACTAACTCAGTCTCAGACCCCACTAGCCCAGTGCCAGCTTCCACTAGACAGTGCAAACCCCCCACTTGCTCTGTGTCTGGCCCCACTAGCCTGGTGCCAGCCGCCCACCAGCCCAGTGCCAGCCTCCCACTAACTCAGTCTCAGGCCCCACTAGCCCAGTGCCAGCCTTCCACTAGTCCAGTCCCAGACCCCCTCCAGCCCAGTGCCAGCCCCCCACTAACAGTCTCAGACCCCACTAGCCCAGTGCCAGCCTTCCACTAGTCCAGTGCCAACCCCCCACTAGCCCAGTGTCTGCCCCTACTAGCCCAGTGCCAGCTCCCCACTTGCCCTGTGTCTGCCCCCACTAGCCCAGTGCCAGACCCCCACTAGCTCAGTCCCAGATCCCCCTAGTCCAGTGCCAGCCCCCCACTAACCCAGTCCCAGACACCCACTAACCCAGTCCCAGACACCCACTAACCCAGTCCCAGACCCCCACTAATCCAGTGCCAGCCCCCCACCAGCCCAGTGCCAGCCTCGCACTAACTCAGTCTCAGACCCCACTAGCCCAGTGCCAGCCCCCCACCAGCCCAGTGCCAGTCTCCCACTAACTCAGTCTCAGACCCCACTAGCCCAGTGCCAGCCTTCCACTAGTCCAGTGCCAACCCCCACGCCCAGTGTATGCCCCCACTAGCCCATTACCAGCTCCCCACTTGCCCTGTGTCTGCCCCCACTAGTCCAGTGCCAGACCCCCACTAGCCCAGTGTATGCCCCCACTAGCCCAGTACCAGCTCCCCAGTTGCCCTGTGTCTGCCCCCACTAGTCCAGTGCCAGACCCCCACTAGCCCAGTGTATGCCCCCACTAGCCCAGTGCCAGCTCCCCACTTGCCCTGTGTCTGCCCCCACTTGCCCTGTGTCTGCCCCCACTAGCCCAGTGCCAGACCCCCATTAGCCCAGTGTATGCCCCCACTAGCCCAGTGCCAGCTCCCCACTTGCCCTGTGTCTGCCCCCACTAGTCCAGTGCCAGACCCCCACTAGCCCAGTGTATGCCCCCACTAGCCCAATGCCAGCTCCCCACTTGCCCTGTGTCTGCCCCCACTAGTCCAGTGCCAGACCCCCACTAGCCCAGTGTATGCCCCCACTAGCCCAATGCCAGCTCCCCACTTGCCCTGTGTCTGCCCCCACTAGTCCAGTGCCAGACCCCCACTAGCCCAGTGTCTGCCCCCACTAGCCCAGTGCCAGCTCCCCACTTGCCCTATGTCTGCCCCCACTAGCCCAGTGCCAGGCGCCCTGCTCCCTCCCCGGGCCCTGACGTCAGGCAGAGGAAGCCTGTGGCTGAGCAGCGATGGCGGCAGAACAGGAAGCTGAGTGAGTGTTGGGGCTGTGCGGGGCTGACAGGGGAACCGAGCCGCCCCACACCTGGGGGAGACCCTCAATGGATTAAATAAGGGGCCTGCCGTCTCCTCATCCTCGCACAGGTGAGCCATTTGTTTTTGTTTTGTGTCAGCGGGGGTGAGACGCGGGCGGTGGCCGAGCTGTTGTAAATTTAGCGGCAGGCTGTGTAGGCCGCACCTCAGACTTCCATAAAGTTTGTGTTTTAAGTTTATTAGTGTCACAAGTAGGTTTACATTGACACTGTAATGAAGTTACTGTGAAAATCCCCTTCAGTATTTTTCAACTTCAACTCCCCAAACAAAGCAAAATAACCCAAAGGTTAAAAAGTAACCCAAAGGAAAATTAATCTGAGGAATCAAGCTTGAATTTTTTTCCCCATTTGGTATGGGCTGTTTGGAAACTAAATCGGCAACCTATTGAATTTATTTTAAAAGTTTGACCCAGTCCAATAAAGTTCTATTTACTCTCACTCTCTTAAAATGTCCTCTCTTTCCCATTAGGGATGAGATATTGGGAACATTGGATTTAAACCATTTAGCTCAAACTTGAATATATTTTCCCAATTGGTGTCGGGTTATTTGGAGACATTTCTTTTGTTAAAGTTTGACTTAGTCCAAAAAAGTTTTATCTTAATTTCTCTCAAGAAGTTTCTTCCCCACTTTTCCCATCGGGGTTGGGATATGAGGAGCATCGGATTTAAAACAATTAATAATTTAGGTTGAAATAACTCTTAACAGCACAGGGAAGTGATCTCATCGAGATGATCTGACAAGAATCCTATTGTGCAAACATTAGGGATTTTATTGGGACAAACAGTCCGACTAGAGACACACACTTTTTTTCTGCATCAGTCAAACAGTCCAAGCTTCACTTTATTTTATAAGCTTATTAATAAAAACGAACAGCTGCTTGCTGTGTGTTTTTGTTTAAAACGTCGAATTGCATCTGGATGTAATTCCACACCAAAAAAAACAAATTAATTTGGTCTTTCCTCAAGCATTATTAATTTAACAGAAAACGACCGGTCAGACATTGAGACATTAGAAAGTAATCGCCTGATAACGTTGGAAAAGTCAAGCTCTATTGTGGGCGCTCCCTCCTTGTTTGCTTCAGATTGTTCTTTAATCTTTTTGCTAACTTTTTATTTCCGCTTATCGGCACCGCATGATGTTGGGTGGGAGCGATTCTGGGTGAACGTGGAAAGGCGAACACACAATTCGTTCGGCTTCTGTATCCAAAGTTTGAGAGGACGCCTAGGAACGTTTTGTTTTACAAATTGATGTATTCCTGACTAAAATAGAAGTTGTTAGATCAGCCTCGTCCCTTTTCTCGGCTATTTTGCTTTCTTACGAAAAAATAAGTTTGTTACGAAATAACTAATCAGCAACAGTAGGTTAATACGTTTGGTGAGATGAGTTACTGGTGTCAGTTACACTTTTAATTCGGGCAGCTTTAGTTACTTGTTGTCTTGGGCATCTAACCGATTGTGTGGGTTCAGACGCTGCTACTTCGTGGTAATTTTACAAAAACATTGGTGGGCGAAGTGAACAGATTATTTTGATAGGTTTCCTCCGACAAATCTGGGGCGCTCGGTCTTGTTTACGTTGAGCGTGCAGTCTTTTTGAAGGGAGGAAAGAAACAGGCTCGGTGTGCCAGCTGACCGATTGAAATTCCTCAAGGCCTTTTAGGGCATCACAGTTTACACAGTGGACTCCGGTATCTTTGTGGAGAAGGTCACGCAATCGTTCATTCTTTCAAAATTCCACAATAACCTAAGTATTAGAATTGTTAGTGTAAGTCTAGAAAAGAGCGAAAAATACTGTTGGAAAAACTTTGTAGGTCTTCTGACAGCGTCTCTTGAGAGAAAGAAAACTGTTTCATGACTTCGGAACTGAAAACAGCAACTGCCCTCACCTTCCACTGACCTGTTTTCCCCAGAGAGAATCTTGACTTTCTTTTTGTCTTTGAGCTGGAGTACTCCAATGCACGAAGCAATAATGTATTCCCACAGCAGTATTGCGTAATTTAATCAAGAGTTCAATCCTAACATGATTTGTTAAAGAATTGAATCAGGGTATGTAAACTACAATCACTTTGCCTCTCACATGTTGTATTTTACTGCTGCTTTGGATTGTGGCATTTAGGTAGATTCAGGTTGATATTGAAAAGAACAATTTAATATCTTTGCCAATGTAATCTCCTGGTGGAATGACAAGCATTATTTTCTGGGTACCTAACAAAACATAAACTCATTGCTGAATTTAATGCCATTTTTTTATCAAACTATTTTGGATTATATGTTCCTGTAAATATATTCAGGAATATATGGAGCAAGCAAAACTAATCATTTTGCACAATGTCCAGTTGCAGCTGACATCTTTTAGTCCAAGCTAATGTCTTAATGCTATTTGAAGCATTTAGTGAGTTTATTTCTTTTAACGTGCAAACTGTGTTCCCCAAGATTACAGACCTGTGCTTGTTGACATAAGAATTTCTGTTTTAAATTAAGTTTATTGTACAAATCACTATTTAATTTGGGCGGTACAGCAGTTAGCACTGCTACCTCACAGTGCCACGGACCCAGGTTCGATTCCAGCCTTGAGTAACTGTCTGTGTGAAGTTTGCATGTTCTCTGTGAAGTTTGCATGTTTTCCCTGTGTCTTCGTGGGTTTCCTCCAGGTGCTGTGGTTTCATCCCACAGCCCAGAGATGTGCAAATTGGTTGATAGGCCATGCTGAATTGCCACTTAGTCTCAGGAGGATTAGCAGAGTAAATAAATGGTGTTACAGGGATATGGCCTGGTTTGGATTCTGGTCAGCGCAGATGCAATGGGCCAAATGGGCCTACACTATAGGGATTCTATGATATGCCAACATTTGCAGTGCTAGAGGAAAAAAGGAGTGGGACGAATTGAATATCTGTTTCAGAGAATGAGTAGAGGCTGAACGGTCTCTTGTACTGTAGAATTTCAAGAGTATCTCTTTGAAATCGAATAACAAAAATATCAGTGAGCATGATATGGTAACAAATCTAATGGAGAATATAATCTTGCATGATTTTAATCATTGCTGTACAGTATCAATTATTGTGTTCTTTACCTTGATCTAGCAATTTGTCATCTTTATGCTCTTGTTAACTATCTGACTTAAGCGAGCATGCTACATCATTTTTTTTCTTCTCATCTACAGTACTAAGTTTTCAATTCAAAGTTAAAATCCACTAGGAATTCCTAACCCTTAGCTGTTCTAAAAAGGCCATTTGATATATTTATTGTAAATAATGTATGGTTTGAAGGCTCTCTGTGGGTTGTTCCCACCTTTCCTCCTTCAAAGCCAATTGTGCATATGTTGCTGCCTTGCATGTTGTACTCTCTCTCTCTCTCTCTCTTCCCCCCCCCCCCCCCCCAACTTTTAGCACAGATGCTATGTTTATCTGGGGTTTAAAATTCTTATTGTTCACATGTTTATTGACATCCACACTAACTGTGGAACATTTAAGATATGGTGACAAAATATCCCACATCTACCCTGCTGCTACTGTAGCTGATTTAGATTAGTGGTATTTTATTGAAACAAATCAAGGAAGATTATCGTTATAGTTTGAACAAAAAAAACCTAAAAATTCTGATCAGACAGAGAATATTCAAACCACACAATGCTATAGCATAATTGGAAGTGCCTCATCATAATGTGTTATCCTACTTTTGCTGAGAGCTGAAGCTATTAGTAGAATGTGGAAATAAGTATATATGTGCAAGTTTGCAATATGTATTTTAATAGTTCATTCATCGTAAGGTGGGTAGAAGCTCTCATGTTTCTACAAAAGTAGAAATAATAGATACGTAAGTGAGATTGAAATGACTAATTGAAGTTAGTTACATTTTGGTAATTTAAAGCTGATTGTATGACATCTCAATTTTCACACTTTTTGGAGTACTACACTACAATATGTAATAATTCAAACATAGTAACTGTAACCGCTCATCATTTAGCATCATCAACATAAAGCATCCCAAAATGCTTCAGCATCTTTGCAAAGCAAAACATGATAATGAGCCACATCAGGGCAGATGTCCAAAAACATGACCAGAGGTAGCCCTTAAGGAGACTCTTTTTTTAGTTTTAATAAGGGAAGTAAGGTAGAGTGGGTCCTATGCAACTGGAACCATGGTCAGTAATGATGGAGAGATTAAAATTGGGCTGATGAGTACAGTCACCTTGCGTTGTTGTAGGGCTAGAGGAAATTACAGAGATGAGGAGGGGCCAGGTTTTAGAGAATTTTATAAACCAGATTGACAATTTTAAAGTCAAGCATTGCTGGACTCAGTCTGTGAGCACGGGTGATAGGTGAATGGGACTTGGTGTGAGTTAAGAGACAGGCACCAGAGTATTGGATGATCTCAAGTTTATGGAAGAAAGAATGTAGGGGGGGGGGGGGGGCACCAAAGTGTGTATTAGAATAGTTGAATTTGGAGATAACGAATGATTGAGCATTCATCAGCACAAAAGCTAAGGCAAGCAATATAAAAACATTTGAGAAAATTTGCTTGGAAGTTTTACTCTTGTAGATCCTTTACATCCATCAATTTAACTTTAATGTGCTTTAACATGCTAACCTTCAGATGAAATCTCCAACAATGGGACATTCCATTATCACTGCTCAATAGTGTCAGCCTTGATTATGTGCTCCAGAAGCTGGGTGGGGCTTCTTATCAGAAAGTCCTATCAGTAAGCCAAGCTAGCACTTGCCTGATGCAGGAAATGGAAAAGTGATCACAGACTAGTGCAAGAGAGGGTTCTCTTCTGTTGGACTTGAGATATATTATCTGAGTGGGTAGTGGAAATGTTACACTACATCTTGAAATAGTACTTCTCAGAGTGTGTAAAAGTTCCAGTTTGGTTCTGTGTCATGCTTGATGAGTTTTGCAATAAATTAGAGCAAAAAGTAGTTATCTTTGCCTTCTTCCGGATACTAAACAAAAGCCTTAGAAAACTGCTACAAAACCAACATGACATCTATCAATGTCCTTCTGAGGTTGAAGTTTCAGCTGCATTTTTGTGCAGCAGACAAGCCCATTGGCAATTGGATTATGACTGACCATTTCATTTTGCACCATCTCTAACAGCTGTGCAAGAGATAAATCTTTAATTATGTTGCTTTGCGTTAAATTTAAATCCAGGCTGAGAGCTGAAAGGCAGTCCTGGAACAGTGATTTTGATACTGTTTTGAATCCAGCTAATTGAAGTTAAATAAACCAGCAGTTTATGAACTCAAGCTTATGAACTCAAACAACGAGAACTTAAATTTTAATATGAGAGTAGGCAATGAGCAGAAACATAAATTACATGGATGACATAATTAGATGTTTGTTTAATTTTGTAAAAAATCAACTTGGAAAATCAAGAAATGCCTTAACCTAACTAAGTTAACAAGAAATGTGTCCTTATAATTTTGAGACTATGGGAGGTTTACAATATAGTGAATTTTAGAGTAATCAGTAATATGATTGCAATGTTTCTTGATATTGCTCTATTAATGTGACACATTTGCATCATTGTTCATAGTTGTTAATGTTTTTAGTACCTTCATATTAGATGCGGTAATATTGTTTCAACAATACCATTGTTCAACCCTACTTTAGATCTGAAAACGCACAACGTTGAGTCTATTGTCAATGTTTTTAAAGAGGGAAACAGAGTTGCAGTTAAATTGAATATCTCGCAGTTCATTTATATATTCCTGTTTATTATTGAATTTATTTAGTAAATTGGCAAGTGACACATTTAACCCACTTTGAAAGAGTTCTTGAACCTAATAATTTGAGAGTTACATTAACTGCACTTGAAGCTAAAGTACATTATATGTTTAGCTAGTGTACTGTTGTCTCAATTTCTTGATGTTCATTCTTTTCAGTGATATAAGCAAAAACATCCTTAAAAACACAAGATATCCTGTTTTAAAGCTGTGTTCTTTTCGGCTAAGATCAAGTGTAGTATTGATACGCTGTGCTTGGTTGAAGTCATTAGGTTACATTTTAGCTTCATTTGAAGCAATTTTTAAAAGCAGTATCTTGGCCTTTTGGCTAAGATACAAATGAGATCAAGTCTTGGAGGAGGATCTATGCCTACTCCAATCAGCTTGGATAATGTAGATGAAGCCCAAGACAGGAGGCGAGACCCCTGTCTTGTCAATTTGAATTGGGAATGTCTCAACTTGTTGACACTCTGAATTGGATTTGATTTGATTGAAATGGAATAAAAACAAAAAAAATGTTCTTTCTTGCAGGGAGTGACTTCTGCTGGCAGTCAGCCAATAATAGCTGTCTTTCAGTACCTTGTCCAGTTGACTAGAGTTTATGTAGTTGCCTATGCGAGAGTGCTGGCAGGTTACTCAGCCATGAGAAATATTATAGCTGAACTTGATCCTGTCCCCATTCAGCAATCGCACACTCGCTTCACAAATAATCGTCAGAAACAGGAACTATGGATTTTTTGTTAAGCACTGGGGCATGGAGACGGTTGTTGTACCCAGTTGCCACCCAGATAAGGGTGATTAGCTAAAAGCAACACAGATCCAACTTGAAGCTATTATTTGACTTGATGTTGCACTTTTACTTATTGGTCTACCTAAGGAGATCTGACTGGTTTTGAAAATATGATCTTAAATATTGCTGGATCAGCGTTTCCACCACTTCCAACCCTAGTGTTTGGGGTTTTCTATGGGAATGGCTTTGTAAGAGACAATATTGGTCAATAAGACATAATTTGGCAGCTGCTGTGATTTGATATCCAACAGCCAGAATAATTGTCATGTCTCATTCTAGACAGATATATAAATGCATTCTTATTTTTATTGGTACAAATTGAGTTTTATTTCATCTTTTGTCAAAAGAAATGGCGTATCACTGCCTTGTCTGTAGAGACATTTCCTGGTGTAGCACTTAAACAGATCAGAAATTTTCAGGTTGGATTTTTTTTTGAAGTGTGTCCTTAGCTAATTGATTTCAGTTAGGCCAATAAACGTAATACTGGAATTGACTTCTGTGTGCTGATGAGAGTTTGGTTCCTCACTGCTATCCACTGGTGTCTGCTGGAAAGATAAGAACAGGGTGAAATTCAGTTTGAATTAGTTTCCAGGTATAAGGTCTAGCTTCATACGTGGAGAATGATTGTTTGAGGTATTCAGTGGTTGCTGGTAAATGTGAAATTTTGTAGCATTATATATTTAGGAAAGGAAGGTAATTGAGCCAGGAGTGTTCAGTGGAAAATTTCAGAAAAACATTTCATAGAAATATATAGTGTCACCTGCCCTATAAGGGAGGGGTCAGATAGCTATTTGTTTCTGGAGAACTGTTCCATTTAGACACCAAACTTCTAGGAAAATATGTTGAGCTTGGAAGGGTACAGCACAGATTGATACTAGGGCTTAGAGTTGGTTTATGAGCACAGGTTGCATAAACTGCTCTGTCTCCCTTAATATTTAGAACATTGAGGGGCAATCTAGTTGAACTATTTAAATTCTTTGGGGGTATTTGATAATGTCAATGTAGAGAAACTTTTTCTTCCAATGGAGGTGTCCAGAACATAGGCATAATCTTAAAATTGAGTTAGGCCATTTGGGAATGAAATCAGAAATCACTATTTCACATTGTGGGTAATTGAAATCCGGTGTTTGCTTTCCTCAAAAGCTTGTGAATATTGAGTGGGTTGAAACATTCCAGATTTGAGATCAAAACATTTTTGAGTACGGGTATTGAGAGATATGAAGCAGTTGCTGGTAAATGGAGTTGCGATCCAGTGCAGATTTGCCACAATCAGATTCAATGGCAGAAAGCTTGAGAGGCTAATGACTTACTCCTGTTCCAGAGGAATTGATGTGGAAAGTCTGGTCTCAATCATTTTCCTGTTTTACTCTGTTTACAAATGATGCAATATTGACTCTGCATTCAGTCGTCATATCTTGGTAGTTTCATATTACTGTAGCATTAAATAATTTTTAACACGGAGGTTAATTTTGATAGATGCTTCAAATTTTAATTTTAAGCAATCTTAATGAAAAACTGTAGAGAAACGGATCACTGAAAATAGTCCATTAATGCAGCAAAATTATTTTTATGGGTCATAGGCCTAAGTATGCCTTTAGTAACTTGTACAAGCTCAAGTTTCAGTGTTCATTCTTTTGAAATTGGACACTCCCAGTCGTCAAACCAGTGAGATCACTTAACATGGTGACTGACACCGTAGAACCTTTGAATATATCATAGGATCTGCTGTATAAAATCGCTCTTCCTGCATATTTTCCTTTCTTCAAATATGTCTGACAGACATACATTGCAGAATTTACTTATAAAAGGGATATGACTTTATGTGAAATCTTAAGATTATTAAAACTGTTCTCTGGAATATTTTACCTCCTAAATGACTTCATCTATGCTCGAGATCAGTTAGTTAATCAAGCTGTTCTTTGGGTAACATCCTTAAGAATGACCTTCCACCCACATGTTCCCTGCCACCCCGTACGCTCTCCTATTCCATGGTTTATCGGTGCCCATTCTCTTTGTTCTTCAATCTTTTTCATACTTAAGCTGCAAATCTTTGGTTTTTATCTTTGTGTTGCAGTAAAAAAGTCATGAATTAAAATAGTTTTTACTGCATCTGAATGTCATTTTCCAGAGTTGACATATTAGCTGACCCATACCAGAGGCATTGGAATATCTGTTGTAGCTTGATCTATGCAGTGGATGTTATTATAAGACATTTTAATGTTTCACATGTTTTACTGGCTTATACAGAATTTGTAACTTGGGACAATTTTGTTTACAGTAAAATGAGTCATTTTACCAGGATGACTACTTTTTATACATTAACAATAGCACTTTTTTTTTGCAACTTAATGGCTTACAAACTTGGACAAGTGAATTCCTATTGTGTGCCACTAATATTGAAAAAATAATTTAACATTGTTTTCTTTTGATGTTCTAACTATCAGTTATAGTAAGGCTAAAAACAGATTCTCAAATCTTCAAACCTAGGCATATTCTAACTTAAATATTATATTATATTCTAATTTAAGTACTGTGTTTCATGATTGAGAATACAACACTAAAAAATAAAAGATTGAATTCTGCTGCAAGTAATGAGCAAAAAGAACTGAGGGAATGAGAGTCCACACTTGTAAATATTAAATTTTAGTGCCATAGAAGTTGGTTGTTAGTGATTAAGAATTACCACACATTAAAATGACATCTAAACTGCTTTGGCTAAGTGCTAGCTTTTTGTGATATTTAGTTTCTACCAGTGTACAAAAATATCATTCCTTTCAATAATTTAGAATGTGCACCAAATGCTGTTTCCATGCAGCTTATGAAGGCTAGTTCACCTCAGGCAGAAACTTTGTGATTTTCGCATTTAACTGCTTATATGCTCTCAACATTGTTATGTGATTTGCGCATAATGATACTGAACTGCTCAAGTTCGCTGTTATTCCAGCAAAATTCTGCTCAAATGGATTGAGATCAGAGGTTATGAAGAAACTTTATAAACTGCACTCTATAAATATTTGTGTACATGGAATACTTTTGTTTTTATTGCATTTGGTTGATTAGAGCTTTTTTTATTTTAAGGGACTTTTTCTATACTATTTGTCAGTTCTGATGCCTTAGAAAGAACACATCTGAGTGTTCTCATTCTTGCAATTTTTTGAGTTCCAGATTTATTTCTTTTCATTGATGTTTATTTCTCAAGTAAGGAATATATTTATGCAAACTTAAGGAGCCAGCAACGGATCCTCAGGAAGTCTACAAGGCCATAAAATGTCTGCCTGTCTGAGGTTGGGCGGTAACTCACACCATGAGCAATGTCATGAGAATTCTAAACATCGTGTACAATTACGTAGAGTGTACAGCACAGAAGCAGGCACTCAATTTTTGCTTTCTGTTTATTTTTCACACAAGCTTCCTCTCATCCTTCTGTTAAAGCATAATCTTTTTATTCCATCCCCCCCCCATCGTATATCTTTATCTAACTTCCTCTTAAATGCATCTGTGCTATTTGCCTGAACTGCTCCATGTAGTAAAGTTCCACATTCTCCACCCTCCCTTGATTATCATAGTTTCTCCTGAATTCCTTGTTGGATTTGTTGGTGATTATTATCTCTAAGTCTTCCCTGACATGCCCTCAAGTTTCAAAGACTTCTATAAGGTCACTCCTCGATACTTGGGTGTTTCTAGCGAAAAAGGATGCCAAATGGTTCTAATAAATCTTTTTGCACTTTCTCCAGTCTGTTTGTATACTTTCCATAATATGGAGACCAAAAATGTCAAGTGTGAGCTAACCAAGGTCCTCCAAGTTTAGCATAACCTTTTTGTTTCTCAATTCTATTCCTTTCAAACTAATCCCCAATGTTTTTTCTGCCTAACCAACTTCTCATGATTTTATATATCTTTATGTCAGGTTTGTTTAGTTTCTACCTTTACTTAGACTTGGTTTTCAAGGAACAGGTGATCTTTTTATTCTTCCCTCCAAAATGCACCACCTCAACAGTCATCAATATTGAAAAATTATACTTTTCTTATTGGCATGAGTCCACAATGCAGAAGTGCCCCAATCAGTTGACAATGTTCGCCCCAGAGTGGGGGGTTACTAGCATGTGAAATGGTTAGTAGAATGTGTTGTTCTGAAGTTGGACTGGGTCACAATTTACGGGCATAGTAAGGGAAGTTTTACCTTGCAATTAATGGTATTGACTTTGGTTTGACTGTGACACAGGATAGCAACATTGGCAAACTATTCCATTTTGCGGCACTTACATTTGTGACTTTGAGTGCAAAATTAATGCTCTGTTGAAAAAAAAAGTGGAGCTCATTAATGTACATTTTGATATTGGACTCAAAATTCTGGAAATTCACAAAGCATAATGAAACAAAGTTTACTGAAATGAGTCCAAATTGATTTCTTCTCCGGTTTTTGACTTTCCTCTTTGGATGTCTGGAGTATGGTTTTCATGTGTAACAGTAGTCTTCTGGTACCTCGCCCAAGTGGCTATTCGTGAGAGTTATGAAAGATTATTTGAACACGAGGCATCACAACTGGGTAAAATCTTGTCCTCTTCCAACACCAGCATTTTCATACTATCTTCAAGAACTGGATAATGATAAGGAATGGAAATCTTAGCTGATTTCTTCCCTTTCTGTTCCTGTGACAAGTTGTAATAGCATCATTGCCACTCTAGCTGAGATTGCTTCATTATTTCAAAGATCCAATCTGGGATTTTTCTGACATTTTCTGATTACTGTGCTTTGGCACACTGTCTTTGTAGGAACCAAGAATTGACTCCACATATGGATGTACATACATAAAAAATATTATTCTGAAATCCTTCAAACCAACAATGGCTTCCATATGTAAAAAACGCCGATGTTTCAGCAACATGATATGATATCATAGAAATGCAAGCACTGAATACCCATGGATTAAACTCAACTTCATTTTAATCATTTTAATGATTGTGGGCAATCATTCTCAGTTTCATTTGTGAACTCTGAAGAGGTCAACATAAGCTGAATTTCAGTGTTGAGAAAAATAATTACTAATGATCTTAAAAATATTGACAATTCTTTGGAATATAAGTGGTAATTTTGGGGACAAAGAAACAGATACTTTCTTAAAGCAATTTGCTCTGCCACTTCCTGCCAGGGTACTTTTGCTTATATTGTCGATTCAAGTATTTTAAAGAAAATCATTGATCTTTTTGTCATCTTTGACTTTTAAGTCTGTTTAAAAATCAGATTGTCAACTTTACAGTAGCATTGGTTTCTGTATGTTTTAAATATTTTCTTCTAAATTATATAAAGGATCTTTGTTTAGTTCGGAAATACTGCTAAAGTCGTATCTTTAAATTTATCAAGTAGGATTACTGACATTGGGGATAGGCCCAGCACTATTGCGTGGATATGCAGTATCTGATTAGTATGAAGTAGATTCTTAAAGAATCATGCTACTTGTGAGATTACTTCTTTGGTTCCATGGAAGACAGCGTTGTTTTATGGGCCAGGTTCCTCATTAAGTGGAAACAAGACTTTGTGACCAGAGGGGCATTGAGAAGGTATTTCATGTTTCTCTACAGGCGCAATTGGCAATTCTGAACTTAGGGAACGCACAAGTGCAGTACTTGGGCTTGAGAGTAATTAGAGGGGGATCCACAAGCCTGAGGTGGTATGGTGGGGAGGGTAGGTATAGGCTATCGCCACAGCGGGTTTTTTGGCAGGACCTGAGGTGACTTTGGAATGTTGAGGGGACCTCTGTCTGAGAGTTTTGGTGATGTGGAAATATTGAGGAACTGCTCGAAATGAACTTGTGGGAGAATGGGATTTAAACTACTGAATCACTGTTCCACAAAAACCCCATCAGATTATCTCAGCAGATTTGTCCACTGCCTTTTCTGTATCCTTAGGCACCCTTGCATCATGAGCCAGTTCCTGACTTTAAAGCATTAATTTATCTGCTTCTTGCAATGAATAAAAGAAAAAATATTTGTTTATAGGGGCACCCAATTTCCTGGCATACCAGAAGGGAAAAATTGGATTTGACACCTATACCGTTGTTACTAAATGTAGCATTTTCTTAAACAATGAACTTTTGAACATTTTTTGTTTATGCAGTTCCCAAGTTAACAAATTACCTAAGCCCCAAAAATGATTCAAAATAAAGATGTTTTTGCCCAAGTATATGCAGCTGATAGAGGTGATTGACTGACTTATAAAAGGTGCTATTTGTCTTCATCAACAAAGAAACCCAAGTCACAACTTACAAAAATATTTTTTTATTTTTTGCAAACTTAAGTTGGGAATTATACATTTCAGTTGCTGAAAGTGAAAAAAAATGAATTTTTTGATTCATTTAAGACGTTTTTCAATGAGGCCACTGACAATTGGTGAAAGGTGACATGGCAAAACTGAATAAGAAAATGATGATATAAAACTAAGAAAAGTTTAAACAATTGAAAATGAGGCTTGAAGATGAGTAAAAAAATATACCCATCCACCATCTTTTGAAGCCTTATGGTAAATGAAATAAATCATATTGCTGCCATTTACATTATGTTTGGAAGGCAAGTTTTTAGTAATTGCCTTCAAAAGAAACATTGATTTTTAAATTTAGAATAATTTGTACCATATGGTAATGCACTTAGTATTGCATGCCAAAATTGATCATGAATGCAAATTAACATTTGAAGTATGGAATAATCCTACATTCAACTTTTTTTTTGATTTATTATTGGCACATGTATTAATATGCAGTGAAAAGTATTGTTTCTTGTGCGCTGTACGGACAAAACATGTTCATCGAGAAGGAAAGGAGAGAGTGCAGAATGTTGTGTTATAGTCATAGCTAGTGTATAGCGATCTGTCAATGAAACAAATTTGCAGAATCCTCTTTGGACTAGAGTAATAGAAACATTTCAACATGAAACAAAAAAATTACAGGAGTACTGAAATCTTAGTTTAATTTACCTAATTGTAATTTTTGCCAATGTTTTGTGATGAGTGAAAACAATTACAGATTATGAAATAATGACTTCCTTTGTCAGTATAAACTGTTGTTTAATTATCAATAAATTTCAGCAATATCAACTTTGTCAGTTTAAGAAATATTATTGTTGATCTTTATCTTTTCCTCTTCTTTAGGTCATGGTGTGCCAAGACCATTGCAGATAAGATCGATTGTACCCTTTATTCTTTGCCTCCGGTACTATACACGCTTTGACCTTGTGCAGAATGCGGTTGGACAGTGCCTAATGCTTAAAGTACATTGTGTCATGGACGGGCAGAATTACCAGCAGAACCATCAAACTGACACTGCAATGTATACTGTGCCAAATATCCAAGTCCAGTTTTTCTCTCCCGAACCAGAGGTAAGTGTCCATTGGTAAACTTTTGTAAGGGGGTGTGTGTGGCTAGAAGTTGGGCACCGAGTCTCAACATGGTTTTTAGTTGGCCTATGTTCACAACATAAAACATTCCTACACTTGTACAAGTTCCATTTAGAGAATGGCGGATAAAGGAATTGCAAATGCCATACTGGGATGCTTATTGAAGGATAATTTTTTTTTGAAGTTTATTAGGACAAAGTAAAATGAACCAGACATGTTGAGTGTTCTGCTTTTATGCTGGCTACAGAAAAGTGGGAGCTAGTAGAAGAAGTTGATTCTCATCACTGCCATCCTTCACTGGCACACCCTTTGTTCACAAAATTTGGGTGCTCTAAGCAAGGCCAATATTTGTTGACCATCCCTAATTGTTTTTGAGATGCTTGCAGTGAGTTACTTTCTTGAACTGTTACAGTCTGTAGATTATTGTTTCATGGAGAGGTTTTAATGCAACTGAGTGGATCGCTAGGGGTTTTCAGAGGGCAGGCAACCAACCACATTATTGAGCCTGGAGAGATATAGGCCAGATTGGGTATGGACACGGTTTTGCTTCCCTAATAGAGGATCAGATGCATTTTTAATTCTTTGTAAATCTCTTGTTTTAATGATGCAAATATAGCATGTAATGATGGAGGATTGAATTTCCCTTTTGATTTCCTGGTTTTAGAATTGCCTAAGTTCCTTTCCCGAAGAATATTAGCAAAATTGGCAAAGTGATAATGATCTGTAAAGGAAGTAAATGCACAATACCATGATGTGTAAGATAGAAAGAAGTTGCATTTCTTTGTAACTGAACCTTGGTTTTATGTTTTGCAAGCCTGAAGTTCCAGAGTTCTGCTCTACTATTAGCAATGTAGTAGAGTTGGACTGATTATAAACATAGACCTGATCCTAAAGCAAGGAAAGCTTGTATTTATATGGCGTCTTTAACTTCAATAAAACATCCCAGGGTGATTCACAGGAGTATTTTGAACAAAATTTATTAAGAAGCTGAATTTTGCGGCTGCAGAATTTAATGACAATAGAGAAAGAAATCCAATTAATCCCTCATCACTGCTTTTTCCCTATTGCTCTGCAAAGTTATTATTTTCAAGAAAAATTCAATTCCTTTTTCGAAGTTACTAATGAATCACCTTCCGCATTTTTCAGATAGTGTATTCCACATTGTATCAATGCACTACATCAAATAAATGCCCCTCTATCTCCACCTTGCTCTTCTGGCGATTATCTTAAATCTAGTTATCAATTTTACTGCTAGGAGTATATATATGGAGAAACTGACTTCACTATTAAAACAGTGATCATTTTAAGAGTCTTTATTAAATTCCTCATTAATCAAAGGTAATCCTAACTTCCCTAGTCTCTCCAAATAACCTGAGCTCCTCATCCTTGGTACCCTTCCAGTGAATCTCATTGGCACCTTCTGCAATACTTGGACACCTCGGTGTCCAAGTTGCTGGTGGCGGAGGCAAATTCGTTAGGGTCTTTTAAGAGACTTCTGAATGAGTACATGGGACTTAATAGGATTAACAGTTATAGGTAAGCCTGGTAGGTAGAGATAAGATCGGTGCAACTTGTGGGCCGAAGGGCCTGTTTAAGAACATAAGAAATAGGAGCAGGAGTAGGCCATCTATCCCTTCGAGCCTGCCCTGCCATTCAACAAGATCATGGCTGATCTGAAGTTAATCAGTTCCACTTTCCCGCTTTCTCCCCATAACCCTTAATTCCCTTGTCTATCAGAAACCTATCTACCCATGACTTAAATATATTCGGCGAGGTAGTTTGTGCTGTAGTTTTTCTGATTCTATCTTTCCAAGCCTGTAGTTCCCAGAAATGGACATAATGCTGCAACAGAGGCCTGAAAGTGATTTCTGAAGATTTGGCAGCGTTGTTTTTGTACTCCATGCCTCTGTTTATAAAGACAAGAATCCTACTTGATTTTTATTTTAGAACAGTCTCCTCAATTTGTTCTGCCCCTGTCAGTGATGGTATGCAAGTCCCCAAACTTCTCTTCCTGTAACCCTTTTTGAAAGTTTTGTTGTTTTAATTGACATCCCCTTCTTACTTTTCCTTCTGTAATACAGTACTGTACAAGGATTGCCTTTAGCCTTTGAATTTTAAAAGAAAGTTCCTTCACTTCATACTTCAGAAATGATTCCTATTGAATAAATACTTTTTAATATTTTGTTTTGTTTGTTTCAGTAAAAGATTTGAAAAAGAGTTGTTAAGTTCTTTGTTAGGTTGTCATTTTTAATATTCTTAATTTTCCTCAAGGCCATCACAGAATTTTCATTCTATTTTTAATTTGTGTCTCTAACAGTAGTACTCAATAATCGGTCAGTGTTGTATTCATGGACCCCTTGCTATATTATTGTAACTATACTTGGTACAGGAGACATCTTAGTGGCTGTACATTTCACTCAAGCTTTCGGCTGCAGGAAAATGTTCCCACTTTAGGGCTTTAGGCTTAAACAGTAGTAGTATGTCCATGTCAGAGGTTTTGATTTTAGTCAAACCTTAAATATTCCCTGTCTACTTGTGACACTTGTAAATTTTAGTGAATGCTTGTGTTTGAGATGAAGGATCCCAGTTCTGATAATTGAAAGATAAGCATGAATTAACAATATAAAAATAACAAGACTGATGCTGGTTTAGATGCAATACTGAGGATTTTTTCTGTTAAATATACTTACAATATGCCAGAACATGCAAGACCAGAGGGGCATAATTGAAATTAAGGAAAATGAAAAGTTTAAACAAATAGGAGGAAGAGTTTCATTACTGAAATAATAAAATAATTGAGTAGTTTGATGGGATAGTTTACGTGGCTTGTCAGATAGTAAAACAAACCAAAAAAAAGCTTTCTTATTTGAAGAGTAGAAGTATAAAAGAGATGAGCTTCAGTAATCTTAATGGTTGTTTTTCATCTGAATTATATGTTCTTATGAACATTTTTCACTTCTACTCTTGTGTTGCAGTCATGCACATCTAGATCCCATATAGAATTGCCCATCTGCAAAATAAAATTACCAACATAGTTCATACAATGTTACGGCTTTTATATTAAAAAAATCTGTCACTTGTTCTTGCACTTTTTGTGCAATTTTGGTTTCTCCAGTTTGTGCAGTATAGGGTGAAAGTGAGGAGTCAATGACCTCTGAGCAAAGTTGTCTATTTACTGTTGATCTTTTCGACACAAGGATTCAACCAGCTAGTGGGTAGATGGTATGTTGATCCTGTCAATTTGAACTGTATTCAAACCCAAGACCTGAGGTAAATGGATGGAATTCTAACCTGTTTTTCACTAGTTTCCACCACTTCCGGTACTGAGTTTTGTTTCAATTTGGTCTGGCTTCAAAAATGAGACAGGATTTGTGCTGTGAAAATGTAACAGCTTGAGTTTTAAAAATGCAAATATGATTTTGGTTTAAAGCCCTTTGCTTGCTGTCATACATAAAAATTCCCCCCTTACTGTTTTTGAATTACAATGTGCTTTAAGGACAACGGAGGAACTTTGCAGTGTGAACATATCTTCTTATGATCATGCTTTGCAACTATTTGTCAAAATTAATCAAGCACAGACCTGTAGAAAATCTCTGAAATGCCAGTACATAAGAAAATATGTAGTATTGATGCATGACCTGCATCAGACATCGGTAACAAACTTGATACTTGACTTGATATCTTTCAAGTTTGTATTAGTATAATGGAGGGCTTCCATCCCTATCCTCAGATTCTACAATAGCGTTGTTCAAAGTGAGGTTCCAAATGTCAAAATTGAGCAAACACCAGGTTGAATTCTGAAGCTTGTTGGGTTTACCTGGATGAACTGTTGCAAGTGAATAGTTTTAATGATTTGAAGGAGGGGGACAGGGAGAGTACGTTGTTAGTAGTCACTGAAAATAAAATCGGCAAAACACTCTCAATTGTTCATAAATCAGTAACAAGCAAAGAAAAGATGAGGTATATGTCTCTTGGTAATTGTAAATATTTGCACACTAAATGGATCTAGCTACAGACATTCCACAGTAGCTGGGTATTCCTTCTTCGTGCATTGTTATTGCCCAATGTTATAGCACTGTGATTATGCTTGCATTTGTGCATACTTGCTTTCTGTTGAAATTTTTCTAGTAGATTCTTTCTGTCAATTTCTAGTGTTAATATATTAAAATCAGTGTCTGTTTGTAAGAACAGCAGTGGGGTATTCAACCCTTTGAACTTGTTGTATTACTCAGATTGTAACTAATTTAGATCTTAACTGTACTAACTCCATATATATTTTTATATCCTCGTTTTACAGAAATCTGATTTAAAATTATTAATGTAAGTGGCATCTTCTGCTTTTTGCAAGAGCTCCATACATTATTGTCCTTTGCATGAAGAAATAAATCCTAACTACTTGACTATGCAGATGTTATACTCCACGTGTCACATTTTCTTCAATTGCAAAATAGAAGCCAATGACTTGGTGCTGTGGGCTCCTGATGCACACCAGAAACTGAGAACTACTTGTGTCGATCTGTAAAAAAAAAAATTAACCATATAGCTAGACTCTAGCACCTAAACATCTGTTTATTTAATGATTGGATATGTGAAGGAGCAAGGAATAAAAGGATAGAAAACTAGTTCTAGCTAACTGCCTTGAGCTTTGAGTTCAAGGATGAAGTCCTGTTACATTGTGTGTCCTTAAAGGGACATGCACCTCCTTTGATAGTTAGCTAATATACTGTCTGCCACATGGTATAATTCCCTTGTCTGTATAAATGTGTGCATCCTCTGACTAGCAAATCCTCTGCATTTACATATTGCATAAAACAAGTATATTTTAAAAAGCCATTAATTTTCAGCTCGTTACTTAGAAGTGACAATAAAAGCAGTTACACTCTAATTGACCTCAGGAAAGCATAGACACCATTCTGGTGCCTTTAAAGGAACACATCAAATCATATCTGTCAAAATTTGTGTATTTAAAAAGTGCAGTGTTCTGGTCCTTATCCTCTGACTTGGAGCACTGCCTTGGTAAATTCACCAGCTACATTAAAAGTCCTTCATGTAAAATTTGCAATTTAGATGTTTTTCATTGCCACAAATCTGTCTGAGTTCTAATTTGTTCGCATAGCCCAGGCTCAAACAAAACCTTCCCACTATTCGCCAGCTTCTCTTCCTTTCACTATCTTTCAGAAATGTACGTCAAATACGGAATAAAATAGTGACAATAATTTGGGCAGTAACTAAACCATTGCCCACCATAACACTTATCTCATAATAGTGAATATTGCCAGATAAATGAACAGAAATAAAATCAGATGTTGAGAAATAAAATATGCGGTGGGGGACATAGTTTCAATATAACATGAATTTTCAAATAATTTTAACAAGCACAGCCCTTCTAAGTAGGAAATATGGGGGGAAGACTTTTCTGAACTTGATGACTGGCTGGAGTTCTAACAATAAGCCATGATGCCTGACTTGACACAGTGGCAGCATTGTAACCTTTGAGTCAGCCAGTTCAAGGCAGACTCCAGGACTAAACTGCTATTTCATGATGTGCTCCACTCCCGAGAGGTGCTGTCTTTTGCGTGAACTGTTAAATTAAGACCTGTCTACCTTCTCAAAACAAAGTTAAAGACCAAGGAGTTCTGGTGTCCTGGTCTGCAGTTAGTATTCAAGCAATGAGTAATTAAACGGAGTATCTCATCATTTATCTCACTGCTGCTTGTTGAAATTTGTTACGGATAAATTGACTGCCTTTGTTCCTGAAGTTACATAGTGTCTACACTTCAAAAGAAATGTCACATTTTGGGATACTTTAGATAATCCAAGTTCTTTCTTTTGATGTGTGACCGTCAACAAATGGTTAGTCTTAATGAAAAATAGAAATGGAAACATTTACAGGCAAGAAAGTTCCTAATAGATTTTTGGATATATAAAAAAACTATTTTTCTCCACTTGTCTCTTTTTGAATAATGTGCATAATACAAAACATTAGAACACGACTCTGCTGTTATATTCTGGGGGAAGGGCGAAGTAGAGTAAAACATATTTGTCCTCTGATTCTCAGGGCCTGTTTTATTTGTTTCCCACACATTATTAGACATTCTAATAATCCAAGCAGATTTTCATTAGTTGTGGTGCACTTAACTGCCAAAAATTCTGAAAATGTACAAACTGTCTTCCGCTGCATGGACCAAGGCTCTTGACCACTTCTTCACGGTCTTTGAGTTGAGTTCCTAGCTAATTTGGCAGAGCAATAATCTTCACAATTGTTAAATAGCTGTTTGTGACTTTTGAACAACAATTTGCATTTAATTAACTTTAATGTAGTAAAACATCCCAAGGTTTTTCACATTAAACAATTTGGCTGAGTGAAGTGGATATTAGAGCAGGTGATCAAATGCTCTGTCAAAGAGCGTGTAAGAAGAAGAGACAGAGTCCAGAATTTGGGGCCTTGGCAGCAAGAGGTATGCCTGCCAGTGGTTGTGCAGTGAAAATCATCTGGGTTGCACAAAAGGTTTGAATTGGAGGCTGCAGCGATTTTGGAGAATTGTATGGCAAGAAGAGACTGAAGAGATATAAAGGGACTTTTTTCTTCCACTTTTTTTTCCACATGTATCATGTTCTGAATTATGTGTGTAACCATTCACCATCCCATGATTTTAGCGTCCATTTAAGATTGTCTGGAATAGTTATGGAACTATTTGCTTAACCTCATTAAATGGTTCCGAGCTACAGAAAGGGAAGAAGTACCCTATGATTCAAAGAGAGTGCAAAAGTTGTGGAACTAAATACTTTGGGAAACACATAACGATTTTAAAGATGATCCAGATAAGATTTATGAGAATCGTTCAAGAGATGAGGAATATAGATGGAGGAACTGGGGGTTGTTCTTGAAGAAAAGATCAAGACATAGATTTGGTGGGGGTATTCAAAACCACAAGGGATCCAAACTGAATAAATGGGGAGAAACCGTACCCAGTGGCAGAAGAATCCAGAAACACGCGACTCTGTTTTATAGTGATCAGCGAAAGAAGCAACAATGACATGTGTAAATGGTTTTTCATGCAGCGAGAATGTGGATTGGCACTGCCTGAATGTGGTGGAGGCAGTTTCAATTAAGGCTTTCAAAAGAGAATTGGATAACCGTCTGAAGACAAAAAATGTGGGCCTGTAGGGAGTGGGGCTAAGATTTGCCCTTGCAGAGAATCATTGCTGTAACCATTCTGTAATTCAGTAATCCAAGGTAAAAATTGAAAACATAATTGAAATAATAGTCCAAATAAAGTACTGGAATCAGAAACAGCAATAGATATAAATCCTTTTTTAGCAAAAGGATAAAAATAAAATGCTTTATTTTGTGATACTGATGCCATATGCACGTGGAGTTCTAGGAGTGAAAATCATGAAGCACAGTACAAAGTGGTCACTTTTACACTTTGTGCTAGAATTAACTGACATGAATTTCTCTAGAAAGTCTGACAACACCAGGTTTTAGTCCAACCAATTTATTTGATAGTAAACTCACTAACTTTCGAGGGGATTCCCTCTTCTTCAGGTGAATGGAGAGTTCAGAACTCTCCATTCACCTGAAGAAGAGGGAATCCCCTCGAAAGCTAGTGAGTTTACTATCAAATAAATCGGTTGGACTAAAACCTGGTGTTGTCAGACTTTTTACTGTGTTTACCCCAGTCCAACGCCGGCATATCCACATCATGAATTTCTCTACCCATTTATTTGTTGATATTTTAAAATGGTTCATTGTAAGATTGAAAGCTACATTAATGGGAACTGGATATTTATATCTGGATTTCACCACCATCACTGTAGCAGTGACCAGCCCAGTAAGAAGTCTGACAACACCAGGTTTAAGTCCCAACCGGCAGTGACCAGCCCACAGAAGGGCATTGTCAGTGGAAAAGTAGCAATTAAAAGTGTTAATTATTGCTATAGTTTGAATACTTGTGATCTGTCTTAAGAATATCACTGAGAGGCTATGTGTCACATTTCATTTTAAAAGTATAACTTTGAGTGTAATACTCTGCCGTGAATCTAACTGCTCTAAATCACTTTGGTTACTTTTTTTTATTTCTTTGTGTCATTTTGTAGTCTACAGCACTTTCTGACCAAAGGCTGCACAATGAATTGCCTTCTGATCACTGCTGGTTTTCCACAGTGAGCTCTGAAAAGGTGTGGAAAGTGAGCTGCATACAGCTGTTTTTCTTTCAACCCTTGAACCCTCCCCAGGACATCCTGACAATATTGGAGGCCTGCTATCACGGGGTTGCTATGATAACCCTATCCTTCTGGTCTACGAATCAAGCGGTTTCATCTCTCTACTCAAAAATAGATTTATAAATGCATATTTTAGTTTACATATAACGGGTCAAATTTAAAAAAAAAATCCACATGGGGCATTTCCAACACAGCCACTTAACTTTTGGTTATTTTCACAAATAAATCCCCAAAGTTTCTTTTTATTTAACTGGAGGCTCAAATTTCTAATGTGCTATTATTAAAATTGTTATTATTTAACTTGTCTATCACTTCTTAGCTGCATAATGACTCTCGTCATGTATAGATATATTTAGGTTATTTTGTAGATTCCATGCTTTGATCTTTCACTACCTAATGTGGGAAAATAACGCCGAGTCTCATACCTGGAGAAAATATCCACTTTTAAAACAAAATCAACAATCTTTCAAATTTATATGTCAACTTTTTGGGATGACGTGATCCTTTACCATTTCATTCAAATTTAATAATTTACCTAAGCATCTGCCATCTTGTTCTTTCAACAGTTGGAAACGATTCAAATTTCTTAAGGGCATTTTATAAGGCCGAAAATGATGTGAAAATGTTCAGTGTTTGATAATAACCAGGCAGTTGCGCAGTTAATATTTACCCAGCCAAATCTCTGCTATTTCCAACATCCAGATGTATCATTGATTTCATCAACATTCCTGCCATTCACAGGATTATAGAGTTGTTGCGGCGCAGAAAGAGGCCATTTGGTCCATCATGTCTGGACCCACTCTCCACATGAGCATCGTGACTTAGTGCCGTTCCCATCTTTCCCCCGCACATCCCTGCAAATTGTTTTCATTTCAAGTAATCATCTAATGCCCTTTTGAATGCCTTTTATTGAACCTGTCTCCTCCACGCTTCCATATTCCAGACCTGAATCACTCGTGTGAAAAAGCTTATTCTCACATCATCTTTGCTTCTTTTGCAAATCACTTTTAATCTGTGCTCTCTCATTTTTGGTACTTTTACGAGTGGGAACAGCTTCTCCCTGTCTACTCTCTCCAGCCCCTTGTGATTTTTAACATTTCTATCAAATCTCCTGTCAGCCACCTTCTCTCCAAGGAGAACAGTAACATTGGAGGTGATTCCTCATTTAGGTTTTTGATAAGTTGGGAGTGCACCTTTTAGCCCCACAAAGGAAAGTTTTAAATTTGTTTAGCAAAGACTTCTTCTGTCTTTAAGACCTGCTTCTCCCTAATGGGAAAGAAACCTTTGGGGAATCCCACCCTCCATGATCCGGCTCTAGCTAAGCCTTCAGTGTGACACAAAAGTAAAGCCAAAAGTTGGACCCTGATTTGCAAAAGTCTATGAACCTCCTTCCTGCTTTACCCTGCAAAATCCTGACATTGAAAATAACTGGGATTTGACCAGGTAAATGCTGCTGTTATCGACTGTCCACCTGCCTGGTTATTAAGTAGGTAGAGTTAAATGCATTCTCACAGTTTATGGCTTTTAATGGTCTTTGTTTCTGTGACTGTGGTAGGATGTATATTGGTTGAGCTTCACATGTAGAAGGCAACTGGAACGGGGTTACTAGGAGCTAATCTGTGAAATTTGATCTTGAGGTAGCAGTAAACTGTAAAACAACTAAGTGTGTGGCAAATCTGCCACATCATCCATCAGCACCATTGTTAGAAACCTACTGCCAGCGCTTGTGAAATGTAAAAGGGGAAAATGAGCAGTGCAATTACTTGACCCTTTGCACAAAGCTGCCTTGATTTAGGCCATGTAGTTGAACCAGCTCCCTGTTGGATCTCATCACTAGTAATATATTTTTATTTTTGAATATCACTCTTAGCAGAGCGCACTGGAACTCTTCCTGTCAGTAGGGTAGAACCACAAGCAAATCTTCCTAATCAGTTGAACATTTTTTTTACGTTTTTAAGGTCCGAGCGATTGCCACAATGTTTGAATGAATATTCCAGCAGTTAGTGATAGGAGAGGCTATTTAAGAAATGGTACAGGAACAAGGCTATATACCTGCTATCCTTGGCCTGAATTAAAATACAGGGCATATTAATGGATTTAGTAGTTTAGTATCATGAGGTGGGGGATAGATCTTAGGGTGGCCAAGCCTTGGCTTTATGTCAGTAATATCAGTCATATAATTTCCCAATAATTGGCTGGCTAAGGAGAATTATTTAAGCATTATTTACACAATGGAATAACATTAGAAGAAGTGTGAAACATTACATTGCTCGCAAAAATTGGCCAACTGGGCTGAATTGTACATACTGAGCTTTGTTCTGTTTAAGTAGAATGATTGAATAAACTGGGATGTTGTTAATTTATTTTATTTATGTACTTATTGGGTCCAGGGCATGCATATATTCTGGACATGTCACCTGTAATATATCACTCCAAAAGAAAGGATTAAAAGTGCAAAGTTGAGGAAGGAACCGGCATTGAACATTTGGGGCTATGCAAATAAAAAAACTCCATTTTTAATATACTTTGCTGGGTTGCAGTAGTAAATGATCATCGAGCTTCCTGTAATGCAACTGAGCAACAGGAGGCAGTTATACTGTTGTCTATAAATAAGAAAATGGCTTTGAACTTCTCCATCAGCAGCTCCCCTCAACCCCCTAAATCTCAATCATTTTAGCCTCTAATGAGAAAGCTTTCACAAAAGGGAAATACAATTTCAACCAAAAATAGCTTGATGACTTCCATTCTTCATCATTTCAAAGGACAAAACAAAATCAGCCAAAATATGTCTAAACGTTTTAAAAAGGAACTTAATCTAATTTGTTCAGCAAAAAACTAGAAGTGCTACTGATGAAGATTATTCTGCCACAATGTAATATAGCACTTATCAGCAGCATTTCCAGGAATCCGGATTTGGCAGCTTCAATATCATTCTTTAGAAGGTGTTGTTGCTGTTATGCAATGTTGTTTCAAAGGAGCTGAAACTAGCTACCACAGTGACCTTCAATAATTTCTTGCTCTCTTATTTGCGTAATTCATAATGATCATTTGAAAAGGCATGCCAATTCTTAACCTCTCAGGCTTTATATTGCAACTGTAGCAGACCACCAAATCACTTTGGGTTAGGCATATTTACACATCCACCCTGATATCTGTAACTTGCATGGATTGGCATCTGAGACTTCCTGCTTGCGTTCACGTGTATGATTATCTTTTCTCACCTTGGCATTTCACTTCAAATCTAATATTTTGTCAGCATTCCTTCAATTTATCCAGTTACATGACTCTGCATTTACACTGAGAAAGATCTAACAGTTGCTTCAAACGCTAACAACGGTTAGTTGCCTTTTTAACTATATGGAATAGTTTGCTGTGACTTCATGTTATCTATTACAGGCCAGTGCTTGTAAGTACAGAATCTGCTATCTGTGCTCTCTCTTTCTAGCTGCACTGGCACAATCTGTGGCAGCCTTTTGGCTCTAGCTATTTAAACAGAATTCTTACAGCTACTTTTAGATAGGTCATCTAATGCATTATTTTTCACATGTCCTCATGCAGATGAGCCCTTAAGATAAATTTCACCAAAATATTAGTTTCTGGATACAAAAGCTGCATCCTCTAATGCTATATTTATATATTGCCAAGCTTGTTGAAGAAAAATGAAAATCGTAAGATGTGAAAATCCTTGCCACAGCACGTGTATACATTAATGCAGTTTATTGCCTCTCATTTCCCTTCAATATTATCACTGCAACCCCAACTTTAACCTAACCTACCCAACGAGAATTTGGTGAGTTTGGGCAGACATTTGATTTCATCCCAGTTTCAACTACATTGTTGTTAGAACCATGGAAAAGTTACAGCACTGAAGGCCATTCGGTCCATCTTGTCCATGCCAGCCTGAGGACACCCAGGTGGCCTTTTCTAATCCCACCTTCCTGCGTCTGGCCTATAACCCTCTAGCTTACGTGACTTAAGGGGCAAATCCAAGTAGGAGGTTAGGATTTCTGCCTCCACCACCAAATCAAGCAATGAATTAATAGATCTTAAATGTCAGGCAGGTGTACTCACGGGATAAATTGTGTTCATAAATCAGATTTTTGGGTATATTTAGCTTATTTGTACTGATGGCAAAAGCCACATTTAGGCTACAGTTTTATAACACGTTAACCATCTAAAGCTGGTTCTTACTCTACCACCAACAAGATGTTTTTGAAAGTGTTTCTCTTGTCAGAGACTGCTGAACTCTGGTAAATCTTTAAACAATCTTTTTAAGTTTCATTCATCACAATAGTGATATATTGGGGATAATTTTAACCTAACTCACCACTGGAAAACTGACAAGATCAGATTTGCCTGATTTTACATTCCATTAGTCAAATTGGGAGGTGTGTAAAGTGGCTGCTGATCTAATCATATCACTTTTGCACCAAGTGGGTTAAGTTAATGTATATTAGAAGTGTAATAGCAATTTTAGGTTAGGTTTAAGTTTCTTCTTATTAAAGCATCATTAGATAGATTTTTTAATGTCTGATGACAAAAAAAATTCTCTTCTAAAATTGCTTTAAAATTTCTTAGTTTATTTTGTTTTTACCTCTATTCTGGTTGCTTAAGACCATCAATTGTGCGCACACCTCATGACCAAGCAGTTGTGTTGGAGATTAAATTAAATTGTAGATACTGGAATCTGAAACATAAACAAAAAAATGCGGAAAATCTCAGCAGGTTGATAGCATCAGTGGCGAGAGAATGGAGCTAATGTTTGGAGTCTGGATGATCCTTCGTTAGCGAACACACCCAGAATGGAGTTGGAGACCTGCTTTCATGAATACTCAAAGAAGCGGGAAGGGGAAAATTGATGAAGGAGCAGTGCTCCAGAAGCTTGTGATTTCAAATAAACCTGTTGGATTTTAACCTGATATTGTGAGACTCCTTACTGAGCCTTTTGTTTGACTACCTTACCCCTGTGTCTCAGCCTATTAACTGTGCTGCTTTCTTCCCTACCTTTCTCAAAAAAGTTTACTCTGAGGTAACTTTGCTTTTCCTTGACTCCCCCAACCCATTACTGTCATATATTTTCACTGAATCAAGTTGTACACTTAGCTAAACAGAACTTATTCTAGCTTCTGATTTATAGTTAATAAATCTTGCATTTATTTGTCAAAATGTCTCAAAAGCACTTCAAACAAAGGATTATTACTGGAATTCGCCAGTTATATAAGTAAATGGGGCAACAATCCTTGGCAGTAATTACCCACAAAAATCTGTGCTGGCCCATCTTCTTTTACTTGCCAGTCATGACTGCATAAAATCATAGACTATATTCCAGAAGGAAGCTATTTGATCCATCAAGTCTGTGCCAACTTTTACAAAGAACATTTGCATTAGTCCCGTTCTCCTGTTCTTTCTTCATGCCTGTGAAATTATTCTCCAAGTGCGTATGCAATCCCCTTTTTGATGGCTGCTGTTGAATCTGTATCCATCTCCCTATTAGGCAATGCATTCCTAGTCCTTACCACTAGTTGTGCAATAAAGGTTTTTTCCCTCATGGATTGATTCTGTTGCCAGTGACCTTTAAATCTGTGTCATATGGCTATCAACCCTTCAGCTTTAATAAGAAGAAAACAATTTCTCTTTATTTACTCCAGCTAAACCCTTTGTGATTGTGAAGAGCTCTATGCTAAGGTGATTTTGAACACCTCTACCAGATGTCTTCTTCGACTCTGGCCTTTTTGGCTTTAGCATAACTGCACAAGTTTTCTTAAAAAGACTTTTCAAACTATTCATAAATTGAAAAAAGCATCTCCCTACCCTTAATGCACTATTACATGTTATTGTGAGTTGAGGCAGTTTCATTGGCATAAGAGAGAAATCTTTTCTGAAGACTCTCTTAATAAAAATGTACGCAGTGTTAACACTCTGGTGTAAATGAAGTAGTGTATGACAGAATGAAGTCTCATTCATGTGGCCATGTCTAGGATAGATTGAAGACCAACTCTATAATTGATTTTACAGTGATGAAGATAAATACATAGAGCAACAATGCGAAGGAGGTTGATTTTGAGAGCAAGCAATTTAAAATTGAAATTGAGCTTTAAATTCATCCTTGGCAAATGTTTGCCCTGCTGTCACGCAGATACAAGACAAAGAACAAAACAAAAGAACAATACAGCACAGGAATAGGCCCATTGGCCCTCCAAGCCTGCACCGATCATGTGTTCTAACTAGACCAGCCGTTTGTATCCCTCTACTCCCAGTCTGCTTGTGGCATCAAGATGAGTCTTAAATGATCCTAGTGTTTCTACTTCAACCACCTTGCTTGGTACTGCATTCCAAGCCCCCCCGCCACCCTCTGTGTAAAATATGTCCCCCACTTACCTGTATTGAACCTTGCTCCCCTTACCTTGAACTTGTGATCCCTCGTGTTTGTCATTTCCGACCTGAGGAATAGCTTCCAACTGTTCACCCTATCTGTGCCCTTCATAATTTTATAAACTTCTATTAGGTCGCCTCTCAACCTCCGACTTTCCAGGGAGAACAACCCTAGTTTACTCAATCTCACCTCATAGCTAAGACCTTCCATAATCAGCAACATCCTGGTAAACCTTTTCTGCACTCTCTCCAAAGCATCCATGTCCTTCTGGTAATGTGGCGACCAGAATTGGACGCAGTATTCCAAATGTGGCCTAACCAACGTTCTATACAACTGCAATGTCATACGCCAACTTTTATACTCTGCCCCATCCAATAAAGGCAAGCATGCCGTATGCCCTCTTCACCACTCTTTCCACCTGTGTTGCCATCTTTAAGGATGTATGGACTTGCACACCCAGATTCCTCTGTGTGTCTATACTCTTATTGTATAGCTCCCCCCTGCATTAGATCTACCAAAATGCATCTCTTCGCATTTATCTGGATTAAATTCCATCTGCCATTTCTCCACCCAATTTCCCAGCCTATCTATATCCTGCTGTATTCTCTGACAATGTTCATCACTATCCGCAACTCCAGCAATCTTTGTGTTGTCTGCAAACTTACTAATCAGACCAGCTACATTATCTTCCAAATCATTTATTTATTAAGACCTTGTATGGTTAGAAGCTTTGTACCAAATAATTTTGGCAGAGCTATTGTTTTGGTATTTCTTAGTACTGAAACCCTGGTGTTTTATTGAATTCCCTCTTTAGGTATGGGAATCCGTTCATGTGTGGACAATGTAGACAATGAGACACTCATTTCAGTATTTTAGTTTATTCTCAGCAGTACCCAAATGATTTAACATTAAGACGGTAAACATTGACATGGTTTTTCTTTTGGAATGGGAGACAACAATGCTGGTTTTAAGCCCTCCAAGAACCATGCCCTAAGAGGGCATTGGCAACCATGGATTTCCATTGATTGGTCCGTGATTCTAAGAACATAAAGAAATAGGAACTGGAGTAGGCCATCTAGCCCTTCGAGCCTGCCCTGCCATTCAATAAGATCATGGCTGATCTGAAGTGGATCAGTTCCACTTTCCCGCTTTCTCCCCATAACTCTTAATTCTCTTGTCTGTCAGAAATTTATCTACCCGTGAGTTAAATGTATTCAACGAGGTAGCCTCCACCACTTCAATGGGCAGAGAATTCCAGAGATTCACCACCCTTTGAGTGAGGAAGTTCCTCCTCAGCTCTGTTCTAAACTGCCCCCCCCCCCCCCCAACCCCCTTATTTTGAGGCTGTGCCCTCTAGTTCTATTTTCCTTTCTAGGCGGAAAGAATCACTACCTCTACCCTATCTAGCCCCTTCATTATCTTGTAAGTCTCTGTAAGATCCCCCCTCAGCCTTCTAAACTCTAACGAGTACAGGTCCAGTCTATTCAATCTCTCCTCATAAGCTAACCCCCTCATCTCTGGTATCAGCCTGGTGGACCTTCTCTGTACTCCCTCCAAGGCCATTATATCCTTTTGCAAATAAGGGGACCAAAACTGCACACAGTACTCCAGTTGCGGCCTCACCAGTACAGTTGCAGCAAGACCTCCCTGCTTTTATATTCTATCCCTCTCGCTATAAAGGCCAACATCTATTTGACTTCTTGATCACCTGCTGCACCTGCAGACTGAGTTTTTGTGATTCGTGCACAAGGACCCCCAGGCCCCTCTGCACAGTAGCATGCTGCAGCTTTTCACCCTTTAAATAATAGTCCCTCCTACTATTATTTCTACCAAAGCAGATAATCTCACATTTGCTAATGTTATACTCCATCTGCCAGGCCCTCGCCCACTCACTCACCCGATCCAGATCTCTCTGCAGACTTTCCGCGCCCTCCACGCAATTCGCTTTTCCACTCACCTTCGTGTCATCAGCAAATTTTGTTACCCTACACTCAGCCCCCTCCTCCAGATCGTCTGTGTAAATGGTAAACAGTTGAGGCCCCAGCACTGATCCCTGCGACACTCCACTAGTCACCAACTGCCAACCAGCAAAGCATCCCTTGATTCCAGCTCCCTGCTTCCTGTTAGATAACCAATCCTCAATCCACGCTAACATTTTACCCCCAACTCCGTGTACCCTAACCTTCTGCAACAACCTTTTGTGAGGCACCTTATCGAACGCCTTCTGGAAATGCTTGGATTATGCTTGACAGAGCTCTGCAGTAGTTTGCTGTTGCCTGCTGCAGCATGACTGACCAAGAAACTCTCCCACTCTTACCACCTGCCATCAGACATACTGAAAGGGTTTACAGGCTCGTTATCCTGCTTGGCCATAATATGCATGCACACCAGAAATGGAACTTGAGCCTCTGACCCAGTGGTGCCACTGTGCCACAGGACCGCTCTAGTTTCATGCAAATTGATAAAATCACTGTTATGGTGAATAGTTGCTGAGCAGGAGCCTGGTGCAAGTTGGAAATAAAAAAAATGTTGCCAATGGAAGGCAGGTCTACCAATATGTGAAAGAATGCAGCTGTGTTGGGGAGGTGGTTAGCAGGTGAGGCTATCAGTATTAGGTAGTCAGAAGGAAATCAAATTGGATGAAGTTTCTTTGGAATATTCTAAGAGATTGAGAATGTGGAACTTGTTATCACAGAATGGTTGAAGCAAATAGCATAGATGCATTTAAGGAAGCTAGACAAGGATATGAAGAAGAGAACAGAGGGTTAAAATGGTAGGTTTAGATGAGGAAGAACAAGAGGAGGCTGAAGTGGAAAATAGAAACAAGCATGGACTGGTCAGGTGGAATGGCCTGTTTCTGTGCTACATATCCCAATTCAATTAGTGTTTCAGATATAGACACTCCCTGTTCATAGATAAGATTATTGCCATGTAAAGATAACTCATTGTTTTACATATGAATTAGGAACAGGAAGGGATTATGTCAAGGGACTATTCTCTGAACTCATAATTTATACAGTTCTAATAATTGAAATCATTTGATTTGGGTTCCTACCGTATGCTTGTGAACATTCTGGCCTGAAGTTACAAAATCTGTTCAGTGGAATTTCAGCATTGGTTTTTCCTATTTGGTGAAAGATTGGCAGTAACGCAGTGTGAAGAGTTGTTTATGCCATTTCTCAGGAATACCATTGAAGTTCTAGCAGGAGATGGGAGAACCCTGCAAACATTGTACCCCATTATATTTGTGTCATCATTGTGCAATGAAGGATTATATGAGCTTTGTGGCGCAGCAGCCGCAATGATACATTATTTCATGAAGCAATGACTAGCAGGAATATGAATACAGTCCTGCCTTTGTTTTTTTTATACAATGTAAACTGAGGTGTACATCATCTTGTGTGAATTGAGCTTTGCTATGCCAATGTTATATGGTTGCCAGATTTTACCATTCAATGCCTTTGCAACACATGAGAGGACTGTTATATTTTCATGTAAAGTGGCACAGGTGTGTTTGTGCTCTTTTATCATCTTTGGAAGCTGCACTGCCACCTTCCTCCTCCCCCCTCCCCACTCCCCACAACAAAAAAAGAAAGAATAGGTATCTCCTTCCTTGCAGTTATATAATGTTCAACATTTGGATCATTTTGACCCACTGCTTCATTGCTATTATTCTATAGACCAGTAATTTTTAGATTTTGGCACAAATCTAAACCTCATTGAGTGAGACAGTGAAGATGAATTTGTGGGGGAAAAAAAGTCACGCGACTGTAGTGTGGCACAAATACTGAAACGAGTATATCACAAACTTGCGTACTGCTGGTTTGTGATGTTCAATCCTTTAATTTTATAAGATAAATTATGGATTGACTTTAATATTTTATATCTTCCCTTGATGCTTAACACTATATAGCTATTGCTCCTTAACTTACTGTTCTAAATGGATAATGAGAATGTAGCTGGGTTTTCTTATTGCTATCATTCTTCCTCTTTTCACATATTCACGAGATAACCTTTTGTATTTATGTGTCATTTTCATGTGGAAAAACAAAGTTCAGTGTGTGAGAAAAGTTGGCTGTCAGTCTGGAATCATGGCTGGAATTTTATCACTCTGCCCGCCACAGGAATCGATACAAGTGAAGGGTGGAAGGTGGAAAGCTCCTCGGGGGAGATTTTATGGTTTTGGGGTGAGCAAGGCCGTAAAATCCTACCCACTGAATCCCTGCAGTACAAAAGGAGGTGATTTGGCCCATTGAATTTTCACCATACTCCCCCACCCCGCCCCCCAAATAATCCTGCATTTTTCACCATGGCTAACCCACCTAGCCTACAATATGAATAATGTAAGCTTTGACTCAGGAGCGATATGCTTCTGGGGTGGGAAGTTGTGGGTTCAAACCGTGACCAGAAAACAAAATGCAGGAAGATGCACCAGTACTGTGCTGAAGGATTGCTGAGTTATCAGAGCTGCAGTCTTTTAAATGAGACACAAATTCTCGTTCCTTGTTTTCCCTTTTTGATAAACATAAAAGATTTTCATGGTACTATTTAAAGAGGAACCAATGGCGTTTCACTTTTGATCAGCATTCACCCCTCAGCCAAATTCACCAGAGTAAACCCAGGTTATCTGTTCATTTGTCTCATTGCTATTTGTAGGATCTTTCTGTGCATTAAAGAGGCTGCACATCGCAAGATATGCTGCTTAGGTGCATTCGCCAAGCTAAATTCTCCCTTTGTGTACCTGATCAGGTGCTGGAGTGTGGCGACTATGGAATTTTCACATTAACTTCATTGCAGTGTTAATGTAAGCATACTTGTAACACTAATAAATAAACTTTAAGCTCCATTTGTTTATATTGTAAGTGACTAAATTTCAAACATGTTTTATAAGCTGTGAAGTGCTTTGAGATGTCTTGAGGATGTGAAAAATGCTACAAAAAAAAGCAGACTTTTCTCTGCAATAACTAACCTGTTAATGTACTCTGTGGTTAGAGATGTCATAACTAAATCTATTCAATAAAATGATAATCTAATATATTTTTTGATTTCTAAGTATCCAACTGAACCTTCAAACTGTTGATAAATGCAACAGAACAATAAATAGACTTTTGAGACTTCAGATATGTTTTTCACACACCAGATAATCTATTTATAATGTTTTTTGGGTACACCTGCCAGTTTGGAATGCTTACAACAATATTTTTTACAAGCCTTTATTTTTTTCAAATGTACATTCCGTTCTTAATTTTATAGTTCGAAAACAAAAACTGTGTGTGATAGGCTTATTGTTTGACTACCTTTTGCACAAATCCTGCCTTTGTGAAGTATATATTAATAAAATAATCTTGGAACTATGCAGCAATTAGATTATGTTTCTTATCATTTCTATGGAGTAAGTCAACAATTGGGCAGAAAGCAGTTAGTGTGCATTTCATAATTCTTGGCATTGAGTTATGATGTGCTTGGTACCCCAAAAAGCAAAACGCAATGCAAAGTAATCTCTGACCTCATTAGCATCACTGTCAGCAAAGAGTGGTTTCCTGCTAATCAAGTAGTTTTTCTATAAATATGTTATCAATAGACTCATTCTCATGAGGATGGAAAGAAAGACATTAAAGTTAGAACTTACTGAATGACTAAAGATATAGAGTTTGGAATAAGCCAAAAAAAAGGCCTAACATACTAGGAAAGCGGAAACATCTAGCGAGAACCCAGTTTGTACAGAGTTAAAGTTGGGCCTAATATCTAGGACAAGATTAAGAAGCATTTAGAAAGTATGGATTATTGAATAAATGTCAAGCACAAATTTCTTCAAGTCAAATCATGTTTGATTTCTTGATCCTTTGCTATGAAATAACAGAGGTGGCTAATGAGGGAAGAGCAGTTGAATGGATATTCAAAAGGCATTTGACAAAGTACCACGCAATAGGCTCGTTAGCAAACTTCAATCCCATGGGATTGAAGGGTTAGCCATAGCATGGAGAGACACACAATAGGGTAACTGTGGCAGGGTGGTGAATAGGCAAGTCAAAGTACAGGGAATAAAGCATCTGGAGTCCTTGGCTTTATTAATAGAAGCATAAAGTATTAAAGCAAGAAAGCTATGCTAAATATTTTTTATAAAACACTGGCTAGGCCTCAGCTGGAATTGTGTTAAATTCTGGGCCCCACATTTTAGGTAGGATGTCAAGGACTTGAGGAGAACGCAGATGGGTTTTACTAAAATGGCACCAGAGATGATAGACTTCAGTGAAGTGGAGAAGTTGGGATGTTCCCTTTTTTAGCAGAGAAGGTTAAGAGGAGATTTCATAGAGGTGTTCAAAATCATGATAGAATAAATAAGGCGAAACTGTTTCCATTAGCAGAGAGGTCAGTCACCAGAGGCCACAGAGCTGAAGTGATTGGCTATGGAATTAATGATAACATGTGGAAACATTTTTTTAATACAATAAGTTGTTGTATTCTGGAATGCATTGTCTGAAAGTGTGGTGGAAGCAGATTCAAACGTAACTTCCAAAAAAGAATTGAATAAATACTTGAAAAAAATTACTGAGCAACAGGGAGAGAGTAGGACAATGGACAAATCAGATAGTTTTATCAAAGAATCAGCGCAGACATAATGGGCTGAATTGTCTCTTTCTGTGCTGTATTGTCCAGTGATGATATGAACCCTAGAAAAAAAAAATTTGCTGGTCTGATTTTGAGAGGATTTGTGCCATCTTCATCTAGAGTGGTTTCAGCATCACTTTTGCAGTATAACATAGTGTAGAGAAAAGTACAAAGGTAAGTTAGAGCTATAGGCTGGAATTTTCCCATTCTGCCTGCCACAGGAATCAGAGTGGGCAAGGGACAAACAATGGAATGGTGTGTTGACCTTGGGCGGGAATTTACAATTTTGGGATGAACAAGACTATAAAATCCCTCCCATAGTCATATGAAAGTGACATCCCAAAATTACAGCTGTGCCATAATTCTAAGATAATTCCTAACCAGGTTTAAAATCGTTCCAGTATGACATTTCAACCTGTGGCTTTTGTCATTATAATCAACCTGTTTGCAGTGCAGTCTTATCTTCTAAACTAAAGAAAAATCTTTCAACGAAATCATTTTAATCAGAGATGTGATATCTGTTAGTTCTCTTCTACTAATTTAGTCGTCATTTTTAAAAATTCAATTGATCTTTGAAGCGTGGCAAGATGAAGATTCCTTGTGTCATGTGCTCTTTCATTGTCAGCTTAAGATGCACTTGAACATCTTTTCCATTATATATGTTAGGCGACATTGTTTTGTCATTTCTTTATCAAGCCTGTATACTAACTCGCATCAAGTCTGGCCTATTCATCACACCTGTGCTCCTGACCTCCATTGGTTTCCAGTCATTCATGCCTTAAATTTAAAATTGTCATTCTTTGTCAATCTCCCCCTGGATTTGCACTGCCCTATCTCTAACATCATCCATATCCTGATGTTTAGGCCCAATTTCTGGAATTATCTCCCGAAAGTTGTACAAGGAACACAAAATTAGCACATGGTACAACTTCAGTATTAATTATTTGATCATTTACTTTCATTACGAACTGGTTAGGGACCATGAACATTTAAAATGCAACACAAATACCTGCTTTAACCAACAGAAATACACCTCAAGATTTCACTTATAAACCCAATGTAAAATAAGTACTATTAACTTAATAGCATGGTTCATAACTACGTCCATTGAGGTTTATTTCCTGCTTCCCTAAGTGGGGGCTACTCATAAGTCTGCCATAGTCTTCTGGAGAATCCTCTCCATTTCAGCTATTCTGAGGTAAAAGTTTAATTCCTCAACTTTTTACTGTGAATGTCCCAGTCCCTAAATTCAGCTATTTGCTTTTGCAGTAAGACAGTGAGGTCCACTGTAGATTCTCCCACTAGTTTTGAATCTGCAAGCTTCAGTTACCTCAAGATTCAAACCGAGATTAAGCCTCATCTGCCTTCTGCACGGTGAGTGATGAAGTTGCTGTTTTACCTTGTTTACAGTGCAGGTCTAGCTAACTTGCCAACTTTGCTCAGTGAACTACATGCTGCACGCAGCAGTTCCAATTGCAACTAAAAACTGTCAGCAAACACCCAGATAAATTGAAACTGGAGAACCTTCTTAAGTCCTGCCCATCTCCATGGTGACATAGCCTGCGTACCTTTAAGTTAACTATCCCTCATTGACAGCTTTCTTTTGACTGGAGCAAGAACATGAGTTTTACAACTTTTCAGGGTTATTTGATGCTTTTAAACTAATTTAGCTTTACCCCCCATTTCTCTGGACTGCCGTTACTACAAGCTTTGTAGAAATTATTTCTCTAACTATTTGTGCAAAACATCATAAGTAGTGAGCACTGGACACAAAATTGTGTGCTCAACATCATGTCTCCAGTTCATGGGCAGCCAAATTTCCTGACTGATGATGTGGGTTAAAAAATACTGCAATATTGTCTGTATGGTATTTAAATACAATATTAAATCGTGGGACAGAAAATTATCAGGTTTGAGGTAGGTTCTAGTCGGAATGTGCCTCACCTATAAAAACTAGGCACAAGTTGTAGGAAGCTCACTTGTTGAAACAGGTCTCTTAAAACAAGGATTGGTTGTCATCATCTATTTGCTAAATTTTGTAAAATCTGCAATTTTGTTTTGCAGATATTTTGCAGAATCCTATTGTTGTCGATGAGGACCTCTACACCATTAATCAGTTTGAGGCAGGGTGCGGGGTGTCCGAAGATGACTTATCAGGACAATTCGGGCATGGAATGTCCTGGCACACATTGGGCAGACTTGTGTAGGCACTGTAGTTGTTGCACTGGTGACTCTGGACTTGCGCAGCTTGTGCTTAAGTTGTACTTCAGCATTGCACCTTGCTTCGTAAACTTGACAGCCTTTGTGGATGAAGCAGCGCCAGGTAGGGCGGCTTTGTGCCAGCGTTACCCAGGTGGTCGTGTCTATGTAAGCGACATCAGGGAGGCCTTGAGTGTGTCTTTGTAACGTTTCTTCTGCCTTCCTTGTGAGCGTCTTCCAGCAGAGTGTTCCCCAAAAAGGAGCTGCTTGGGTGTGTGCTTGTCTGGCATATGGATGACATGACCTGCCCATCAGGTCTGTGCTCTCATCAGCAGTGAGTGGACTGATGATAGACTTGCTCTAGAGAGAACTTCAATGTCTGGTATTTTGTCTTGCCATCTGATGCATAATATTCTGCGAAGACAAGTCATGTGAAGTTGATTGAGCTGTTTTGCATGCCTTCAATACACAGTCCACATTTCACAGGCAAACAGGAGGCTGGTGAATACCACAGTGCTGTAGACCTTCAGTTTTATTGCTGGGCTGATTCCGCGATGTTGCCATACAGTGGAGCAAGTCTACTGAAAGCAGAACTTGCCTTTGCTATTACGCAGTTAACTTCTGTATCATTAGTCACTGCTCAGGAGAGGGTGCTGCCAAGATAAGTGAACTGGTCCACTGCCTGTAGTTTCTGTCCTTTGATTGCAATTATGGGTTCTGTGTATGATGCATGAGGAGCAGGCTAGTGCATGACTTTGGTCTTTTGGTGAGTCCAAAGTTGTCACAAGCCATGGAAGATTTGTCCATACTGACCTCTGGCTCTGAGCCATGTGCCAGCATCCTCTTAGTTAATCTATGAAGACACATTTATTTTGTTATATTCCATTTCTACAATCTCACCTTTTTGGGCTTAATCCAATATTCATTTGATTATATGGAGTTGAGGGGGTTGAGCTATGAGGAGAGGCTGAATAAACTAGGCTTGTACTCGTTAGAGTTTAGAAGGATGAGGGGAGATCTCATTGAGACGTATAAGATGATGAATGGGATGGATAGGATAGAGGTGGAAAGACTCTTCCCGCTCAAAAAAGACAGTAGGACTAGGGGGCACAGCCTCAAGATAAAGGGGGGGCGGTTCAGAACGGAGTTGAGGAGGAACTTCTTCACTCAGAGGGTGGTGAATCTCTGGAATTCTCTGCCCGTTGAAGTGGTGGAGGCTGCCTCGCTAAATATTTTTAAGAAGCGGGTTGATGGGTTTTTGATAAGAGAGGGGATTAAGGGTTATGGGGAGAGGGCGGGAAAGTGGAACTGAGCCACGACAGATCAGCCATGATCTTATTGAATGGCGGGGCAGGCTCGAAGGGCCAGATGGCCTACTCCTGCTCCTATTTCTTATGTTCTTATGTTCTTATTTGTATAACTTATCATAAATGCTTTTCTAGTAATTGTTTCCATTCTTTATTTTTCTTTCAGAATCAGATGCTGCATCCTAATGATAGATGGAACCATTTTTCATATCCCTATTCAACATTTCCTGCCACAGTACCCCTACCTGATACCCGGTAATTATCCAATCATTTGTTCATCAGTGAAGCATTATATTTGTTTGCATGCTTGGATTGTTTCTAAGTGTATAAGGGATCATAAAAACTAATTTTGCATGCATGAAGTGAATTTTCTACTGAGACAATTTGATGCTGCTGAACTGTTAGGGAAATTGTCCATGAAATGGTAAAATTAAACCACTCTGGAAGTTGCATTTTCTAAGAAGTTTGCATTATTTAGACCTTATAGGAGTAATAGAAATATGGGTTTGTTTGCAATATTGCCTTTTCTGTAAAATCCGACTTTTATGTTGAAAATCAATGTTTTTACATTTGCCCTTAATCCATAAGGCAAAATTTTCAAGACTCCTCACCAATGCCTTGTAGGCAGTGATCACTGGACACAAAATTGTGTGCCCAACATCATGCCTCCAGTTCATGGGCAGCCCAGTTTTCTGGCCAAAATGATGCTGCAGTATTCACTGTATGGTTACACTTAATAAAATATTTAAATAAATTATTAAATCATAGGATAGAAAAATATCAGGTTTGAGGAAGGTTCCAGGAAGCGTGAGCCTCACCAACAAAAAAAAACTTAAAAAAAACTAGGCACACTTATTGTGGGAAGCTCACTTGCTGAAGCAGATCTTTTAAAGCAAGATCGTTTGTCATCATGTATTCTTTGCTGAATTTTGTTTCATGCCATTGTGTTTGGTATTTGCTAGAAAGACTTACAATTTTGAACTTTTGCTTTTTTATCCCCCACTATTAGTTTTCTTCATTACTCTTGTGTCCTGCTGGTTTTGAATGACACATTACGCACTAGTTACTATTTCTTTGAGGGCTCCAAATGTCCCTCAAAAGAAGGGATTTATAAGGTGCCTAAAGTGCAGGTGCAATGATCCCTGAGATTGTACAGAATCTCACTGTTCTTCCACCTTCCATTGGGCATGCCAGATTCGCTGCCAAATACTTTTCAGATAGGCTGTCGCAGATCTGTGGTATCTGTTTCACAGTGAGCTGCACACAACATCCAAGTCAGAGACAGTTATTTCCATAGAATTGGTGATTACCAAAGAATGAAGTTTTAATGTTATTCCGTTCTTTCAAACCGAGCTGGAGACATCTGTCATATTATGCTGTTTGCAGTTCTCGCATGTGTCAGCGAGATGACAATCACTTTTTTTTCCTGGAGATAACACTGTCATTTGAACAAGACGGTCAGCACTCACAGGGTGGCAGCATTCTCTCAAGTGCAAAACATCACGTATCATTCATCAACAGCTTGTAGATGTGTAGTGCCTTCAAAATAGCCAAGATGTCTCAAAATGTTTCACAAGAACAATGCACTTCATGAAGATAAATTAATATTGAGGCAGATTTTTAGGAGGGAATTTTTATGCATTATGCAAAGACAAAATTTAGCTTCTTTCGGACAGCCTAAAGGAATGTGAAATTACTGGGATACTACTACTGCTCCCCACAATGAGAGCTTCTGAGGAGAAGGTACACCTTTATGGGCTTATTATCATGGAGGAGGAGGAGGAGGAGGAGAGAATGCAGCTCTGCATGCCTTTGAATGAGAGACTCCTCCCAGGAAGCCTTCAAACAATGCTACCACCAAACTTGCCAATAGAGACAGCATTAAATTCCATACGTTGTGTGTGACCATTGGTATTGGATCTTGCTCAAAGTTAGCATGATGCATTTATCCATCAGAATTCAACTTCCTGTGACTATTACTGCAGGTGGCATCTGGGTCTACTCCCAAGGATCATCCTCCCACCTTCAAGGGATACACAAGCAACAAAAGAGAAGCTCTACAAGGCACATGCTTCTATCGTATCGGTCAAGAAAGGCCCAGCATTACGTGTTCCATATATCTCATGTTCCATATATCAGTCCCCTACTTTGGCATCCAAAAATGGTTGAACATGGACAGTCCATGTGAGATTTACAGCTGCTACATGCAGTATAGCTGCGGTTATACATAGAATCAAGCTATCACCCAGAAAACTCCTAAGTAACTGTTGCAAAAGGCATCAGAGTACACTGATGCTTGATGCCCTGTTTAATATTGTTTATCTTTACCACCACTTTTTTTCCTTTCCCATCTTCAAATAAAGCAATCCTTCAATCTATTATCCTTCCTGAACATCACAAAACATGAGATCACCTTTCCTCTAAATAACCATTCCAATATTAATTAAGTGAGCATGAAATCAGTGCCATTCTTTATTTTGTGAAGCCAATCTCCATGAATAACAAAGCACAGGTTAAGTGCATTCTCTGTGAATTCAAAAATCTCCAAAGTAAACACTAGCCAATGTGTTCTTTCTTGGCACTGCTGGCAAAATCTCTGAAGCTTGACCCAAAGCTGCTTGGTGTTGGCTTCTACTGAGAGAGGGAAAGGGAGGTACTTGACTACTGCTGCTTTGAAAAACAGCAGCCTCAGGCAGGTTTCCTCCAACAATCTCCACTCCATTCAGCCCTGGAATTGTCTCCATTCTTCACAGGGTGACTGGTCCAATGGCAGATATACAATTCTGATTAGATCAGAGAGAGAGATGTACAGGAAATGAACCTCTCTATTTAACCATGCTTGTCTTCTAAAACCATCCTTCCCCTAGGAGAGGCATTAAAAAACAGATTAAAAACGCAAGTCAACTTTGGAAGGAGAAATCTGGGAAATTCCTCTCTGAACCCCGTAAGCAATTGAATCTAGCCCAGCCAGTTACTCTGGCTCTGATAATGCCACCAAGCAGTGCCAAATGATTTCAGCCCAGTTAGAAACGGTCCTGTTCTCGCTTGAAGGAATTCCGCAAATTAGTGTTCGTACAAATTAGTGTAGGCTGTTCCAGATCGCAGCTTATATCAGGTGAGTAGAAATGTGCATGGAGCAAGGGATGAGATTGGATGGGTTGTGGCAGAGCAATATGGGGTAAGATCTTATTGTTAGAATTCATTGCCGACTTTGACTTTAACTTCCTCTTCCTATTTATCATCAATATCATTCTCCTTAGCATTGTTTTAAAGTTTATTTATTAGTCACAAGTAGGCATATATCAACACTGCAATAAAATTTCTGAGAAAATCCCCTAGTCGCCACAACTCTGGCACTTGTTCAGGTACCCGTTAAAAAAAACTAGCATGGCCCATGCCTTTAACTAGCACGTCTTTCAGCCTGTGGGAGGAAACCAGAGCACCTGGAGGAAACCCACAGAGACATGAGGATGACGTGCAAACTCCACAGAGACAGTGACCCAAGATGGGAATTGAGCCCAGGTCCCTGGTGCTGTGAGACAGCAGTGTTAGCCACTGTGCCACCGTCCTGCCTCATAAGTACGAAATATCAACATTTTTCTCCGAATCTATTAAGCTGTGTTATGATTGCAAACATCATTTGGTCATTTGTGGGGTTGTAGAAATAAATCAAGGAACTATAGACCAGTGAATCTCACATCAGTGATAGGGAAACTATCGGGGAAAATTCCGAAGGAGAGAATCTATCTCTATTTGGAGAGGCAAGGTTTGATCAAGGATAGTCAACATGGTTTTGTCAGAGGGAGGCCCTACCTAACAAATTAGATTGAATCGTTTGAGGAGGTGACCAGGTCTGTACATGTGGGTTGTGCAGTTGATGTAGTCTATATAGATTTCAGCAGAGCTGAAGGTCCCCCGTGGGACACTTATAAAGAAGGTAAATTCGCTTGGGATACAGAGTAATTTGATAAGGTAAGTTCAAAATTGGCTTAGATGTAGGAGACAGAGGATCATACAGAAGGCTGCTTTAGTGACTGGAAGTACCGCAGGGATCTGTGCTGGGTCCTCAGTTATTTGCCCTTTATATAAATGACGTGGGAGGTAGGATTGGTAAATTTGCGGATGACACAAAGATTGGCTGGGTGGTTATTAGTGAGGTTGAGTCTCTTGAGTTACAGGAAGATAGAGATGGGATTGTGAAATGAGTAAGTTAACTGACAGATGGAATTTAACCCTGAAAAGTTTAACATGATATAATTTAGAAGGAGTAATTTGACAAATATTCAATGAATGGCAAGACATTAGGAAGTTCTGAGGAAGTCCTGATGTTGGCATGTTCTTCCATAGATCTCTGAAGGCGGAATTGTGTGTTAGTGGGCTGGCGAAAAAGGCATGTGGGACATTTGCCACTGTCAAGGCACAGGTTACAAAAGCAAGGAGGTTATGTTGGAATTGTGTAAAAATTTGGTGAATCCACAGCTGGAATACTGTGTGCCTTTCTTACTTTGGAAAGGTACAGAGGAGATTCACCAGGATGATGCCTAGGATGGAACATTTAAGTTATGAAGAGACGTTGGATAGTTTTGGATTACTTTGATTGGAGTGGAGAAGACTGAGGGGGCGACCTGATCGGGGTGTATGAGATTATGATGGGTATGGACAGTTTGAATAAGGTGCAGCTGTTCCCATTAATTGGAGGGCCAGTCACAAGGGACTTAAATTCAAGGCGAGATACAGGAGGTTTAGAAGGGATGTGAGGAAAAATGTTTTACCCGGAGGGTGGTCACTGTCTGGAATGCACTGCCTGGGAGGGTGCTGGAGGCAAGTTTGCTCACATCCTTTAAAAAGTACCTGGATGAGCACTTGGCATGCCATAACATTCAAGGCTATGGGTTAAGTGCTGGTAAATAGGATTAGGTAGATATATTAGGTGTTTCTCGTGTCAGTGCGGACTCGATGGGCCAAAGGGCCTATTTTGCACATAGAGATTCTGAGATTCTGCTTCTGCATATAAAGTGATTTGGGGCATCATGAGAATGTGATGACGTGCTTTTCAGTGCAAGTTTTTTCGTATATTACGGTCAGAAGTGCTATATAAACTTGTAAAATGCTGTTTCCTGGAAGCAGGCTGAGGGTTGCCAAGACTTGCCTGTCGATCAGAATCTGATTTTAGTGCCTTTGTGCTGAGATTCAAGATATTTGCACGAGGTCAGCTTTTAATCATGATGCAGTTCTTGACTCTCTCTCTCTCGAGTGAAAATATCAAACCTGCTAAATTTGAAGAGTTTTGAAGAAGGGAAAAAAAAAGCATCTTAAATTAGAATGTTACATAAGAACATAAGAAATAGGAGCAGGAGTAGGCCAACTAGCCCTTCGAGCCTGCCCCGCCATTCAATAAGATCATGGCTGATCTGTCGTGGCTCAGTTCCACATTCCCGCCCTCTCCCCATAACCTTTAATCCCCTCTCCTATCAAAAACCCATCAACCCGCGTCTTAAAAATATTTAGCGAGGTAGCCTCCACCACTTCAACATATCACTATATCTAAAATAATTTTTTATTGCTTTTAAACAGCTTTTACTTTCCTTTTGAAAATCAGTTGTAAACATCACATGTTACAGCTCATAAATTATCTGAATGGTCATAATTGTGGCTCCTTGGATTCTGGGATTGTAATATGAATGACCTCAGATGAACTTTTATGCTGCAAAATAGTTATGAGCTACTGTGGACAGCAAACTGTTATCCATGTTTCAGTTCTTGCCTCTCCACTGGTGGTAACAGAGGGCAGGATTTTCTGATTCCCCCCCACCCCCCCTTGCCAGGGAATCTTCCAATCCTGCCAAAGTCAGTGTGGCAGAATGGCTAGAACTGCTCCCTGAAGATGCCAGGGACCCAGGTTCAATTCCGGCCTTGGGTGATTGTCTGTGTGGAATTTGCATACGTCTGTCTGTGTGGGTTTCCTCTAAGTGTTCATAAAGAAATGCAAGTTAGGTGCCAAATTGCTCCATAATGTCAGGGGGATTAGCAGGGTAAATACGTGGGGTTATGGCGATTGTTGTTGGTGCAGGCTCAATGGGCCGATTGGCCTCCTCCTGCATTGCAGGGATTCTGTGATTCAAAGTCAATCCCTTGCAGCAGGATATGCGGGCCACACAAACGCTGATAAATTCTGGTGGGACTGGAAGATTCCACCAGTGGCCAGTGGTTCACCACATCCACAGTGGGAAAACCCACTGGGGGAGAGAGGGACGTGGCGAAAAATTCCTGGCCTAACTTTACCATGGACAAGGAAGGTGTATCAATATTGGTATATCAAAGAATTAAAAGGAAGCTTGGATCTCTTCTGCTCTACTCATAGCTTGGAGATAATATTCAGATGTTTCTCTCAAGATAAGTAAAATTACACTTGACGGGACAGGCAATCAGAATGGGACTTTTGTGTCATTTTAGATTTTCTTTCAGCTCTACCATGGAATGGCATTGAATGGTCAAAAAAATTATATTTATATTGTGTCTTTCATGAGCTCAGGATGCCCTAAAACACTTTACACCAATCACCATGCTTAATTAACTTTTATGTTAGGCAGTGGAATAATCTTGGACACTTGGTGCAAAAATACCCTCCCTTTCCTGATCCTCTAAATAATTTTAAAGATATAAACAGAAATGTTATTCTAGTAACCCTTTACTGATCTCAAAACCTGGCTCCTGGACATCCTAGCAAAGGCTGCTGCTTTACCAGGGAAATATCCTTTCACAGTTAAAGACTTAAAATACTACCGCAGAGCCGTGATGATGTTCTCGCTGCTGGTAAAGGGGTAAAGCGCAGTCTGACAATTTCAGTGGTTGATATCTTGGTCTGATTTCCACAGATAAAACTCAGTAATTTAATTTGATTTGATTAATTATTGTCACATTAGTATATAGTGAAAAGTATTGTCTCTTGCACACTATACAGACAAAGCATACTGTACATAGAGAGAGAAACGAGAGAGTGCAGAATGTAGTGATACCATCATAGCTAGGGTGCAGCGAAAGATCAACTTAATGCAAGGTAGGTCCATTCAAAAGTTTGATGGCAGCAGGGAAGAAGCTGTTCTTGAGTCAATTGATGTGTCACCTCGGGCTTTTGTATCTTTTTCCCAATGGAAGAAGGTGGAAGAGAGTATGCCCGGGTTGCTTGGGGTCCTTAATTACGCTGGCTGCTTTGTTGAGGCAGCAAGAAGTGTAGACAGAGTCAATGGATGGAGGCTGGTTTGAGTGATGGATTGGGCCACATTCACAATCTTTTCTAGTTTCTTGCGGTCTTGGGCAGAGCAAGAGCCATACCAAGCTGTGATGCAGCCAGAAAGAACACTTTCTACAGTGCATCTGTAAAAGTAAGTGAGAGTCATAACTGACATGACAAATTTCCTTAGTCTTCTGAGAAAGTAGAGGCATTGGTGGGCCTTTCTTAACTATAGTGTCAGCATCGGGGGACCAGGACAGGTTGTTGGTGATCTGGACACCTAAAAACTTGAAGCTTTTGACCTTTTCTACCATTTTGACCATTTAAATGAGACAGATGGCACTGCTGTGAACAAATTGCTTCAGAGTCTTTCTTTATCTCCTACACTATCCACTTTTGTGGACAAAGAGGAGATCCAAGCGATCTGACTAGAGACCAGGAATTTCCTTGGAAATGCTCCCATTGCAACAATGCAACCATGCTTGGCAGAGCAGGAGCAGTTCTGAAGAAATTCTTTGACATAATTTCTAAGCAATTAATAAATGGGATTAATTTGCTCCTGAATGCCCATCTATTCCTGGGATGAGGTTGATTTCCAGCCACGGTGACCCCAGGGGGAATTCAGACATGAAGCTGATCTGACCAGGAAGTTAATACTTCAGAATGCTGCATCGTCACACTGTGGTTTTGCTGGTTCTCATCCAGACCATTAGATGAAGTGCCAGACAGAAACAATACACTCAATTTCAAGTGAAGGAAGAAGTGATACTATGCAACTTGTCCCTTGCATTATTATTTTATATCTACTTCCCATTCTTCCTACTTACTTCCTATTGACAATGAATAACATTGACAGCCCTGGAATCTATAGCCTTGTCTGATGTACCAGAAATGGTCAGTCTATCTACAGGGAGTAAGAATGTAAGAAGAATGTAGACGGAAGTAAAGGTACAGGGATTTTCTTGTGTTCAATTCCAGCTATAGAACATGGTGCAAGTTCATACATTGCAGTCTTATTTTAATGGAATGAAAACAAATATAATTTTGAATCTATGTTGCAGTACAGATAAAATGAAAGCCACATCCATTAACCAATTCACGCTGTACGTTTCTAGGAGAATTTTTTAACTGTCGGAGGATGGATAAATGTCACAGTTTTCCCAGCAGATGTCATTTTGACTGGATTCTTTTTTTCCCCTTTAAAGCTGAGTAATTTTATAGAGACATGAATACAGTAATCACACATCCATTTCTGAGAAGCACACTTAGCCATGATTGATTTTACACTGTCATGATATTCTGTAGCAGTACAATGTGACCAGACTGATGGCATTTTGAAGTGATTTTTCCGGTAGAGAAATAAAATTGAAATACCAGCATCTTATGTAAGAGTCAGTAGACACAACTATGGCAGTAATTTACTTACTTTGGACAACAGTTATTGATTGTATTTACTGTACTTAAAATAATTTATATCACTGATATTGCTCAAATGGTCTCACGTAGCTTGAAGCATATTCTTATTTAAAATATTAAATATAATTTCCACTTAAATGAGCCCATTGGAACAGAAGCTTTATCATTGTACCTTGTTGGTGCCGGTACAATAGTTCATATTGTGAACAGTTTGCATTTATCATATCTTGATAATTACTAATCGTACCAGGCAGTGATGATGTATGTCAATTTATGAAATTGAGGTGCTGTATAAAATACTGTATACGCTAGTATACAGTAGACAAACTTTGAAGATCAGACTTTTAGTCAAAAGCTATGGAGTTGATGCACATGGGCAAATGTTTTTAAGGAGTTGACACTTGTGCTTCATTTGGACCCAGGTGAGATGGAATAAAAACCAACAATGCCCAAGAATTTGTATTAATTATCATAATTTAATGACTTTAATTCAAATTTTAATAAACTTAAATGTATCAATGTTTTAAACATGTATTTATCAGCACTCATTTTCATTAGTATTTATATTGAGTTTGAATCAGTAACGTCTCCTGGCATATCCTTTGGTTCTGAATGTTTTGGACTTTGATTCCTGAAAATCTAGTGTTAACTTCTGCAGACGATTCATGAAAAAATTATGTAATTTTTGAGGCCAAAACCGTGAGATTGAGTTTTACATGAGTGTGTATATATGCGTGTGTATGGTTTTTGTCTATTATTGCTAGAGAAGATTTTGTAAACAGGATTAGTTCCTATGATAAAGCTTATATATTGGACTATATTGAACCTGAGCAAGTAGGAACCGGAAAAGGCCTTTAAACTGAGTTGGCTCAGTCTACTATTTAAGCCTATGTACAGAATTCACCCTCTGTATCCCTCCACTGCTTCTGTGCTGTCAGAACCTCAAGATCAACGTGGTGAACGTCAGAGCCATCAGCTATGGCCCTCATTACAAGCTCCATTCCTTCATCATTTTCTCTAACACCTCTAGAACACTGTTCAGAGGTTGAACCAGACTACTACATGGTCAGTGTCCTGTTCAATTCATAACTGAGTTTCCAAAGCTTTATCCTCCATCTGAAAGACTGTCTACCCTGATCTCTAGCATTGCCCAGCACTGTCCTCCATCTATAGAATTTTACTATAGAATTATAGTATAGGATCCCTACAGTGCGGAAGGAGGCTGTTAGGCCCATTGAATCCACTCCAGCTTTCTGAAAGAGCATCCCACCCAGGCTCTCCCCTCTGTCTTATACCTTAACTACACACATTTAACATGGCTAATCCACCTGACATACACATTTGTGGACACTAATGGACAATTTACCTTGGCCAATCCACCTAACTTGCATACCTTTGGACTGTGGGAGAAAACCAGAGCACCTGGAGGAAATTCACCCAGGCACAGAGAGAACATGCAGACTCTGCACAGTCATCCAAGGCCGGAATTGAATCTGGGTTTCTGGCACTATGAGACAGCAGTACTAATCACTATGCCTTTCAACCCTATTCCACAGCATCCATTACTGCAATTCTACATACATCTTTCCTGTCAAATTCAATCACTCCAAATACTTTGTGGTTAGGTTTCCATTGTACATAAGCTTGAGCTCATTCAAAATTCTGATTTTGCGTTCTGTGTGCCTATTATATTTGATCTGGACTGGCTGCTGGTTTCCCAAGCTTCAGATTAAAATGTTTTGTGCTGGACTTTTAAATCCCACTGTGCCCTTGCTCTTCCATATCTCTGTAAGCTCCTGTATCTCATCAATATTCTGCCACTATGTTTTCTATTCCTTTGATTATAATCCTTCTATTTTTCACCCTCTCCATTTTCCCTACTGTTGTTAGCTGTGACTTTTCTGCCTGGGTCCCACTCTCTGGAAATCCTTCCAACATCAACTCTGCTCCTTCACTTTATAATCATATTGCTGTTTATGGGAGCTTGCAGTGTGTAAATTGGCTGCCTTTTTTCTTGCATTACAACCACGTCTATATTTCAGAAGTACTTAATTGGCTGAGAGGTCCATGAAAGGCACTATAATGATGCAAGTCCTTTTTCTTTTAATTTTTTGCTTTAAGACTCCTTAACTATGTTTGACCAAGTTTTTGTCACCCCTATTAATTGCCTTGCCTTTGGGTTGGCATGTTTTCCCACATACTTAATGAAATGCCCTTTTTGTGTTAAAAGCATTGAATAACTGAAAGTTGTTGGTAGTACCTATTTCTTCAGAAACAAACCCAAACCTGTGGAACAAAAGTTCATACACTATCAGATACTGGATCTGCTCAGTGTGGCAAGAGAACTTTATGTTTAAACTGTTTATCATTCATTGGTGCCCATACATGACATGTTAGCTTAGTCCTTAAATGCTTCACAAACTCAGAAACGTACCACATCCTCCATCAACTTGTCATTTCTGTGCAGCGCGTTACAATTTGTGACCTTTCAGAGTAAGGTTGTCATACTAAATCCAGGTTGCCATAATGAAGCTAGTACAATGTTTTTGAGGGAATTTCCTTTTTTAGTCTTTTGTCAAAAACAGGTTTAGAGTCATAGCTCATTTACAACACAGGCAAGTGGTGGATATTAGGCCCATTAAATCCATGCCAGCTCTCTGCAGAGCAATCCAGTCAGTCCCACTTCCCTGCAATCCCTGCAGCCCTACAAATTTATTTCCTTCAAGTGCCCATTTAATTTCATTTTGAAATCATTGATTGTTTCCCCTTCCATCAACTTCGAGGCAACAAATTTCTGGTCGTCACCAGTCTTTGAATTCCTCATATTCCTGCATTGCTTGTCCATAATCTGAAATCTGTGTTCCATAGTCCATCTCCCATTAAAGGGAAGAGTTTTTTTCCTGTTTACCTTGTCAAAAGTTTATCTTAATCTTGTGCACCTCTATCAGATCTGCCTTCAATTTGCTTTGCTCCAAGGAGAACAATGCCAGTCTTTCCAACCTAACTTTGTAACTAAAGCCCCACATCTCTAAATCCATTCTGTTAAATCTCCTCTCGACCCTATCAAGGACCTACTCATTTTTTGTCATGACCAAAGCTGGACGCAAAACTCTTGTTGGGGTGTAACTTGAACTTAAAACATTTTCAGCGTCAGCCGTTTGGTTTTGTATTTAGTGCCAATACATATGAAACCCAGGATCCCATGTATTTTGTCAACCACATTCTCAATTTGTTGTACCATCTTCAAAGATCGATGCCCTTCAGAATTGAGCCATTAAGTCTCTTGCTTCTCCCTATCACTTCATCCAAAATGCATCACTTCACATTTCCCTGTTTTGAATTTCATCTGCCACTTATCTGCCCATTGTGCTATCCTCTCTACATCCTGGTGGAGGCAATTTGCACCGTCCTCATTTTTACTATCTTTCACTTTTGGTATTGTTGGCAAATTTTGTAACTTTACTCGACGTTCCAAGATCCAATTCGTGACTCGGTGCTTTCCATCACTAAGCCAATGTTTTATCCCCCCCCCCCCCAATTATCTCCATTCCCACTTCCTTTAGCAACTCAATATGCAAGCAATCTGGATCAGGCGATCTATCTGCCCAAAGCATAAGCAGCTTTTGCAGTATCACCTCTTTCAATTTTCACATTATCCATTGCCTCTGTTTCTACTGATATTATATCATTTCCTCTTGCTCAATAAACACTGATACAAAGAACTAATTAAATATTCTAGTCTTGCCTTGTGCCTCCAAGCATATATCATCCCTTTTGTCCTAATGGCTATGATAGCGCCATTACTTGTTAATAGAAAACCATTGTTCTGTCGGAAGTAGTTTAAAGTTGCTGCAACTGATCTCAGTTGAAACAAAATACTCTATTTTTCAATGTTTGGATCAAAATCTAAAACTTAAATTGTAATATGACTGAATAGGTCGCTGAAACATGCATTTTGCCACAATTTCATGTGTTGTACAAAGACACTTCATCATTCAAACAATATTACACAATAGTTGGCTTCAGGTTTGAAATAAAAGCATTTTTTAAAAACAATTTTGTTTTATCTTTGCAGGCAGTTTTTTAATTCAGCAAATGAACCATTTTCAAATACTTCACCCATCAACGGTCAAAACTATGAAGAGTCAAGTTTTGATTCATTATTCCAGCATAGAAATGGCGAACATCTACAGGTCTGTAATTCTTTCCATATGTATCTGTAAGGGTCTCAATGAAGGATGAAGGAATATTTGCCAAAAGTTGCAATTTTGCAGTTTAGTATTTTGATTATTTAAGTATGCCACAATATTTTGTTTTTATATTTATATCTTTTTATGCCATTTAAAAGGATTGAGACAGAATTTGCACATTTACATATTTCAGTTTCAAGTTTGCTGCAACAGTCGCTAACAATATGCTTACCACATGCTAAATGTGCTGCTGTCTGCATTTGGGAAGTGTTCCAGTATGAAAATACATGGTAAAATAAGGCTGAGTCAGCACGGCTTCATCAAAAGGAGGTCGTGTCTGACAAATCTGTTAGAATTCTTTGAGGAGGTAACAAAGAAGTTAGACAAAGAGAGCCAGTGGACATGATTTATTTGGATTTCCAGAAAGTCTTTGACAACGTGCCTTACAGGAGGCTGCTAAATAAGCTAAGAGCCAATGGCATGAGAGGCAAGGTACTCGTATGGATAGAAGATTGGCTGACAGACAGAAGGCAAAGAGTGAGGATAAGGGGATGCTTTTCAGGATGGCAAATGGTGACTAGTGGTGTTCCACAGGAATCAGTGTTGAAACCACAGCTTTTCACTATGTACATTAATGATCTGGAAGATGGAGCTGAGAGCACAGTTGCTAAATTTGCAGATGATCCAAAGATACATAGACGGATAGGTGGTGTTGTGGAAGTGGGGAGGATGCAGAATGATTTGGATAGGTTAGGAGAGTGAGGAAAGAAATGGCAGGTGGAATACAATGAGGGAAGGTGAGAGGTTGTGCACTTTGGTAGGAAGACTAGAGCGTAGACTATTTTTCAACTGGGGTTGGGTTCGGAAATCTGAAGCACAAAGGGACTTGGCAGTCCTGGTTCAGAACTCTGTTAAGGTTAACGTGCAGGTTAGGAAAGCAAATTCAATATTAGCATTCATTTCTAGAGGGCTAGAATACAAGAGCAGGGATGTACTGAGGCTGTATGAGGCTGTGGTCAGACCTCACTTGGAATATTGTGAGCAGTTTTGCGTCTCCTACCTAAAGAAGAATGTGCTGAACTTGGATGGGGTCCAGAGGAGGTTCACAAGAATGATCCCAGGAATGAAAGGTTTGTTTGAGGAGCGGTTGAGGAGTCTTGGTCTATACCTGATAGAGTTTAGAAGGATGAGGGGGGGGGGGAAGTCTAACTGAAAGTTACAGAATACTGAGTGGCCTAGGTAGCGTGGACATGGAGAGGATGTTTTCACTAGTGGGAGAGACTAATCTCCAGGGCACAATCTCAGAGTGAAGGGACGCTCCTTTAAAACTGAGATGAGGAGGAATGTCTTAGCCAGGGGGTGGAGAATCTATGAAAATCACTGTCACAGAGGGCTGTGGAAGCCTGTCATTCAGTGTCTTTAAGACAGAGATAGATTGGTTCTTGATCAATAAGAGGATCGAGGGTTATGGGGAGAAGGCAGGAGAATGGGGATGATCTGCCATGAATGGCAGACCAGACTCGATGGGCTCCTATATTTTATGGTCTTATGTTATACTAGTGGATGGGGAATCTGAATATTGAGAGTTTAAATCCTACCGTGACAAGCTGTGAAATTGAATTCACTGATAACTTATTGGCTGGATTATGAAAATAACCTTGAAAGCTTGGAAGTTTGCCACTGCATGCTTCAAGCCTTCCATGACCCACGTTGGGGGCCATGTATTTGGGATGCATCATCACCCCCAGTAATGACGTTTTAGCTTAGCTAGTTAAGTTTCTTTTTGACATTTTGATTTTAGTTATGATGCCTCCACCAGGGGCTATCATCCTTTTTTTTGTTTAATTTATTGATTTTTGGTTTATGCTATTAGAAGTGTATAAATAAATTAAAACTGGTTGTTTGGTTTGGAGGTTTACATTTGTAATGTATAACTGTGTAACTAAATAGAAAAGTGTGTAAAGATTGGCACCAGTTCTGTCCTTCACCTCCTTGCTTTCTGGATTAAAACAAGTTGATGAATTCATATTCCTCATCACTTGCATAAAACTCTGAGGAAAACAAGGGCGCAGAATGTGTTCTGGCTGCCTACCACTAACTGAGTTGGCTGAATCCTGAACTGCATATTTGACCTATCGTATTTGGCCTGCATCAAGTTTAACAAATATATACCTTAAGTATTCTTTAGCTATATTCTGTCGCACTAAGTTTTAATCATTTCCGTTTGCTTAAAAAAATGTTGATTGTTTGTGTTCTTAATTTTGGTGTGATCATATCTTATGAATATGTGATCATATGAATGTTGGTACAAAATCTGTTTCTGGGTAAATGTGTTTAAATATCCGCAGGGTAAGAATGTTTCAGTGTTAAATATTTTAGAAGTTGGTGCGTTACTGCTGTGGGGCTTTCTTGATTTGTTTTATTGTGTTACATTTTATAGTTCTTATCTTTTGCTGTTTCATAACCCTGTAAAAGTTAAGGTCACAACCCCGAAGGCACAAGGGAGAATTACCACTTAGTAGAACTAAGAAGAAATATATCTTTAAAAACACAGTATTCAATGCACAGCTAAGTGATAGAGAAAAAACCTTGCATTTTAGTCCTGAAAGTGTGTTAAACATAAAACATATATCAGATCAGTCATGATCTCATTGAATGGGGGAGCAGACTCGAAGGGCAGAATGGCCACCTTCTATTCCTACATCTCTTGCTCTTATGATCTATATCTCCCCAATTGCTGTCCACCTAATGAAAAGACAGCAAATGAAGGTGCATGCAAAAGGTCGTACCCACCTCTGAGTAGGCAGGCCAAGGATCACCTTTCTGGACTTAACCGACAGGTAACTACTGTCCAAGCAGGTAATCTCTGAACTCTGCATCCTCCAAACAAACAAAACCCAGTTGTTTGCTATGCCAGTGTGCCCATGTCATGGCAGGGGCAGGAGAAGTAACCCTTAACTTTTAGTAAAGAACATTCGTAGTTATTCCGGACAGTCAGTCACATACATCAGGCAGTTCACTATTTTCCAGGATCAAATGATGGATACGACATTGTAAATAACAATAACAACTTCTAATTATATAGCACCTTAAAACATTTTACTGTCAAACAGAACTTGACACTATGACACACAAGGTGGCATTATGGAAGGTAACTCCAAATTTCATCAAACAAGTGGTTAGCACTGCTGCCTCAGTGTCAGGGACCCCAGCTCGATTCCGGCCTTGGGTGGCTGTCTGTGTGGAATCGTAGAATCCTGCAGTGCAGAAGGAGGCCGTTCAGCCTGTTGATTCTGCACCTACCATGTGGAGATTGCACGTTCACCCTGTGTCTGCTTGGGTTTTCTCCAGATGCTCTGGTTTTCTCCTACAGTCCAAAGATGTATAGGTTAGGTGAATTAGCCATGATAAATGCGTGGAGTTATATGGATAGAGTGAAGGGGATTGGGCTGTGTAAGATGCTCTTTTGGAGAGTTGGCGCAGAATTGATGGGTTGAATGGCCTCCTGAATTCAAGTAATTATAACCTGGCTCCACACTGTAGTTCAGGGAAGGTATGTTTTAAGGACCATCATAAAGGAGGAAAGAGAGACAGAGAGGTTTAGGGATGGAATTTCAGACTTTGGACCTTGACAGCTGAAGGCTCCCAATGATAGAATGATAACATTGGATATGCTCAAGAGGTGAGAATTGAGGGAGCACAGAAGGCTGTAGGAGATTACTGATAGAAACATATAAAATCCTAATGGGACTGAACAGGCTAGATGTGGAAAGAATATTCCTGAAGTTGGGGAAGTCCACAACTAAGAATAACGGGTAAGGCATTCAGGACTGAGATGAGGAAGAACTTTTTCACTCAGAGTTGTGAACCTGTAGAATTCCCTACCATAGAAAGCTATTGGGGCCAGTTCATTAGATACATTCACAAGGGAGCTGGATGTGACCCTTTTCTCTATGGGGAGAAAATGGGAGTGGGATACTGAAAGTACATGATCAGCTGTGATTATATTGAATGGTAGTGCAGGCGCAAAGAGCTGTAAGGCGTACTCCTGGACCTATTTTACATGTTTCGATGTAGATGGGCATGCTGTGGATGGATTAAAAAAGTAAAAATTTTGCAATCAAAACATTGCTTATCTGGTAGACAGTATTGGTCAGTAAGGGCAATGGATGAACTGGATGTGGTGTGTGTTAGGATATGGGCAGCAGGGTATTTAATAGCCTCAACTTTATATTTGAATATGGGGATTGTGAAGTGGAGGTGGGGAAGCAGCCAAGTGTGCTTTGCAATAATCAAGACTAGAATTAACAAAACAGTCAGATTGAGACAGCCTTTGGTTTTAATGACACTAAGGTATTTCCTGACCACACAAGAGTGCTTATTAACCAGAGAATTCCTCTGGCTAAGATTTGATGCCTTAACAGGTCCATGGTTCCCTATGGTATTCTCAAATGGTGAATCATTGTGGCATGCTGTGTCCTTCATTGCACAGGACTGCAGGACAAAGAATGGCAACATGAGTCCTGATTTATTAAAGAAGGACATGAAGAATAGGCTGAGGAGCACCTAGTGGCCTGAGAAACAAAGGGCACAAAGATAGCTCAGTCCCTCACCTATATACATCCTTCCTCGGTCCACTTTTACTGAGAGCAACTGCTCTTGCTAAAAGATCACTGCTACCCGTAGACCCTTAAACCTAAATTTTACAACTTGGAAATCACTCAACGGACTTTAATATCAAAGACATATTAACAAAGCAGATTCAAAATGTCAAAAATGAAGAAAACTTTACGTGTACATCAAAATAATTCTTGGTATTAAATAATTAAACATTCCAAGTGCCCCTTTTTTTAATTGGGTTTGGTGGCTTGACGACTTTACAAAGTGCAATTAGGAGGTTTGAGATAGTGATACATTGCTATGGATTGGGATACACCTAGCCACTAACTTCTTGATGTGGAGATGCTGGCATTGAACTGGGGTGGGCACAGTAAGAAGTCTCTCCACCAGGTTAAAGTCCAACAGGTTTATGTGGAATCATGAGCTTTCGGTGAGTCACCTGATGAAGGAGCAGTGTTCCGAAAGCTCGTGATTCTAAATAAACCTGTGAGATTTCTTACTGTACTAACTTCTTAAGTTATTGAGGGCCTGACTGTAGACAACACCTCCTAAGCATCTGCTGGGAAGTCTAGCCTCGTCGGCATTCTGGTACGATATTGGGTATTAATAAAGGAGTAGACATGATGGCAGCCTCAGAGAGGGTCCTATGTCAGCCTTCCTTCCATGAAGCTTTGGCAAATTGCTCCTACTGCCATCAAGGAGAGTAGACTACAGGAGGTGACTAATACTTAAAGCCCAGTTAATCCAATCCACCATTTTCACCAAGGTGAAACAAACATTAGGGCTATACGTACATCTGTATGATGGCCATTTGCACCAAAGAATGGTGATGTGGACTGCTGCTGCGAGAACTTAGCTGCTGTGTGCTTAAAGGTAACCACATGGTTCAGGGTTGACTGCAGAATAGGACATCTTTCTGGCCATTACAGGCAGGAACATCTCTGGAGAAACATTGGCAAACTTGGGTTCACCCTTCCTTTTGTGCCAGCCATTCCAAAACTCTTGCTGCTTCCGTGTAGCAAATCTCCTAGTATTTGGATGCAATAAAGCAGACTGTCTTTGAGGTGCATTCAGACTTGAAGTACTGAGGGGATTCCCACTGGAAATTGCTCAGCCAAAACAATGGGCTAACCAGTCTGCCAGTCATAGTTTTGCTTATGATTCCATTTTCTGCACTGAGTTTGGCAATTCCCAGGCGTATTATGTGGTCCTTTACAATGTTCTTTGTCATTTAAATCAATGCAATTAATTACCAAGAGGTGTATAATTGGCAGCCGGATGCAAATTGTCCCTTTTATGATGGCCAAAAGTTAAAATTACCGGTGTTGACTTTTCCTGGTTTGATGTGCATTATCTGCCCAATGTTGTGGTATGTTCGGTTCTTTTGATACACTGCAAGTAAATTGAAATTGTTTGTTTCAGTTGTTAGAATATCCAGGCCAGCTTTGTTTTTAACTTGTAGTTGTTTAATTTGAAGTACCTGTTGTTCTGAATTTATAACAAAAACTACCTGTGCTGGTTTATTTCTGACATTAGAACAGTAACTAGCGATTTATTGTCTTGTTAAAATCCTTTGAGACATCTGGTGGTCATGAAAAGTGCTACTAAAATGCAAGTTTTTGTTTTTTTTAAATTAAATATATTGTTTTAACTTACTGGAATTTTTTTGCATCTTTTGAAGTATGGAGTGCTGTCAATAAGCAAGAAAATACCCAGCTAGTTGTTGCGTTAAATATTGGCAAGAAGCGGTTTTTCAGTTATTTTGAAGATAGCAAGGAAAAATAAGATGCTTCCAAGTATATACCCAGAACATATTTTTAAATGACATTTTAGAGAACTCTGTACTTGTAATTGCCCATGCCAATTTGTTTAGTTTTGTGGTGGTTAAGCTGGGCAGTTTACAGTAATTTGCAGATGACTGACGGTAATTTTGCTTACCAAATGAGCATCATTTCCTGTAAATACTCTCTTCCTCGGAGGAAGTTTTAAGCCAGACTGATGACTAACCTTTGGTCAGATATGCAAATAAGGATGACAGTCAAAGGAAGGAGGAGCCTCACCACACGCTTATTCTTTCTCCTGTTCCTTTTTTTTGTGAACATGAAGTTCACGGGCAGTAGTACCTTTAGCACTGCTGCATGTCTAAATATTTCTTAGCACTGCTTTCAATGGATCTCGTGCCCAAAATGTATTTGTGTGATAAAATAGAATCTGCTTGGAGGCTTTTCAATAAGGTAACACATTTTTACCTACGGTGTTTGTGGTTTATTGTTTTGGGTTTAATTTTGCCAAAGCACCACTTATACTGTCATACAGCATTTCCATCTAGAACATTTGTAAATTAAGCATTTTATCTTTAAAAGAAAACTTACATTGTTAGAAGTGACTATCGAGTGAATACTTGTTTCTGTTTTTTAGTCCGTTTTGAGACAAGTAATTTTTTTGAAGCTCCAGTTGAAGATGAACTGTATCTATTACCTAGTGTAAAATAAAATCTTAATTTTGCATGCTGAACTGAACTGAACTTGCTCCTCCAAAATATCTTTCAGTAGTAACAGATTTCAAAGTCTACATTATGGTATATTTTATTGCATTGTTAAGCTTTTGGTGTTGTCTGGAGAAATTCCCTCCTTGAGATCTTTTGGCATAATACATTAACCTGGTGCTCAACTTCTACATGCTGGGAAGAATTAACCTGGCTGAATTTTACAATAAACTAAATACTCAATTCTTTGAACATTCTCAGATAAAGTTGGATTATCGTGAGCATCACTTTCAACTTAATTCTCCTATATATTGTTAATCTTCTGTGCACTCCAATGTGTTACTGATTAGGCTGGGTGCTTTAGGGGCAGTAAGAAGGTGAAGGCTTCCTTCCCAATTGGAAGTATGTCAAACTGCGTGACTCATATACATGTGTTTGCAGCCAGTTATGTAGCACCTTCAGCAGAAGTCCTGGTATTGGTGAAAGGGTGGGGAGGAGGGCACTGAAGTTTGAAATTCTCTATGACACAGGTAACATGTTGAACCTGGTTAAAAGTGAAACAGTTTACTAAACTTTCTCCAATTTGCAATTCCCTAACAGGAAGGTGTAGTGAAACTGAGATAATACATTTAAAAATAATTTGATTTGCCAAATCAAGTAAAATAATGTATTCTTGCCCCCTGCTGTTGTTGCTACCATGTTCCATGAATAAAAATCACGATTAGCTGCTCGTGATTCTACTAATAGCATATTTGAATTCAGTGGAATCTTACCCAGAAGTACATTGGGATGCATCCCTGCTCCTCCATTCCATTTCACTCCCCAATCTACGGACATGATGACCTGTGAAGCATTGAACCACGTGAAAGCGAATTAAGTCTTGACAAGGGAAGTACAGGTTGTCCTGTATTTTGTGCCATGTGCCCAGTTTATTTGCTGGGGCTCTCTGTTAAATTCTCAATTCAGCATTCTGGGGGTCTTTGAAAAAATGAACTCTCAAGTGATGCAAAGCACGGAACCCAGGAACAGACTCCAAAATTTATTTTAACACAAGGTTGATTTTGTAGTTTCCAGAGGTCTGCTGAATAAGCCTGAACTTGAGTCTGTCTCGACCCCTTGCTGGAGACTGCCTCCTATTTCCTTCTCATCTTGGACCAGAAGCTCAATCATGATCATGGGATTTGTCTGTGGCAGGCAGAAGTCCTGCCCTACCAGCAGTAGCCCCATTTGGAATAGTTAACAAATAAGATTGCTAAATTGGGATCTCATGTTTGCTTTACGCAATGAACATCAGCATCTAAAAACATTTTTCCATTCTATACTTTAAAACAAAACAAAATAGTTTTGTAGCTTTAATTTTCAGGACTTGTTTGCACATGTAAGTTAACAGATATGTTAAATGGTAATAATTGTTTTGAGTTCATACATTTAGCCTGATAACTCATGCCAGGATATTATATTCACCAGGAACATCTAACATGGATTGACCAGGATGATACTAAAAAATAATTATAAGGTGAAGCAAAGTATTTTTTTCCATTGGAATAATGAATGTTAAGAAATTTTAAAGGTTTTAAAAATTCTGATGGATTTTGGTAGGATGATGAGAGTAAGACAGTTACTTTGGCTGGAAGACCGTGACAATATGTCACTAATTTAACATTATCACTAAGAGATTGAGAAGGGAAATTTCTTTACGCAGAAAGTCATGTGTAATGCTTTGTTACTGAAATTTGAAGCAAAGGAAGACACAGACAACTGGAGATGAAGCAGTGGGATTAATTTTGCATTGTTCTAGCAAAGGCTGGTGGCACCGACAAAGTGGGCCAAATGGCATTTTATTACATTTAATCCAATTGTTCTGTTTTGTTGTTTCCATCTTTGAGGTTGGGAAACAACACTTGAGTCTTTCGCTTATCTGTTGGCCATTGTAAATACCACAGTAATGGCAAAAGTAGCACTGCCATGAGTGAGGAAAGCATTTAGAACATCACTTGCCTGCTCGGAATCTTCCCAGTGGTTGGGAAAGCTGTTGAAATCAATAAAACATATTTTAAAATCTTTTTCAAAACAGTTTATTGTGCAATGTCAAACAAAAATGTATTTTTGCTGAAATAGTTATCCCAGTTGCAGAGAGTTGTGTTTGGAAAAAGTAAGTTACTTGAATTGTCTTTTTATTGCCTCTCCCTGGTTTTAAAACCACGCTGTATTCTGAACAGGTTTGTTTTAATTACAGGAGCAAGAAATCCCTATGTACAGAAACATTTTTTTTTCAAATACGCAAAATGTTCCAACAAAGAGCTAGTGGCACAGTGGGTAGCCCCAGAGCACCAGAGACCTGGCTGTGATTCCGGCCTTGGGTGACTGTTTGTTGGTAGTTTGTATGTTCTTGCCACGTCTGCATGGGTTTCCTCCGGGTGCTCTGGTTTCCCCTTGCACAGTCCACAGATACACAGGTTAGGTGGACTGGCCATGCTAAATTGCCCCTGAACGTCCCAAGATGTGTAGGTTAGGGAGATCAGTGGCATTACGGGGATAGAGCAGGGGGTGCTGGTGGGCCCGGGTAAGATGCTCTTTCGGAATGTTGGTGTGTGCTTAATGGGCCGAATGGCCTCCTTATGCATAGTAGGGATTCTGTAAATCATGAGTTTGAAGCCAGTATAGGAGGTGTAAGTGATATTTGGTGTTTGTGATGTGTTCATTTTTCACAAATTATAAGAATGTGTGCTTTTAAATTCAAGTGGAACTTGTATTTGTTGAATTACGGTGCAGCACATCTACTTCAAAAAATGTTGCACAATACAGTTGCCCTGCCTACATATTGGGAAATATTTACTGGCAGTCATATGCATTCACGTGTTTGTAAGATAAGAGCTCAAATTTGTTAGTTTTATTTTTACACATACATCCTGTACACTTACTTCAAGAATAATTAATTTTTTAAAGCATTTGAAATCTCATTTGCTCATTTTTTTCCATTTTCTTTTTCTACTTTAAATGGAACACAAAAAAAGCCCTGCACTTTTCAGTGAGCAGTGAATCATAGAATAGAATTGTACAGTGTAGACGGAACTCGTTCGGCCCATTAAGTCTGCACCAGCCACAATCCCACCCAGACCGTATCCCTATAACCCCATGTATTTGCTCCAGCTAGTTCCCCTGACACCGAGGACAATTTAACATGGCCGGTCAACCTAACTTGCACATCTTTGGAGAATGCCATCTTTGGGGATCACTTCAGAAGTGCAGTTGTCGCACAGTGGTTAGCCTCCTGGCACCAGAGACTCAGGTTCTTTTCTGGCTGTAGGTGACTGTATGAAGTTTACATGTTTTCCCCATGTCAGCATGGGTTTTTTCCCACAAAGGTGTGCGTGGTTAGGTTGATTGGCCCTGCTAAATTGCCCATTATTGTCAGGGGAACTAGCAGGGCAAATATGTGGAGATAAGAGCATAGGACCTGGGTGGAATTGTCAGACTCGATGGGCTGAATGGCCTCCTTCTCCATTGCAGGGATTCTATTATAGAGAAGCACACAAGTTCACACACAATTTTTCTCCCTCTCTCTCTCTCTCACACACTCTCACACACTCTCACACACTCTCACACACTCTCACACACTCTCACACACTCTCACACACTCTCACACACACTCTCACACACTCTCACTCACTCTCTCACACACTCTCTCACACTCTCTCACACACACACACTCACTCTCTCTCACTCTCTCACACACACACACTCACTCTCTCTCACTCTCTCACACACACACACTCACTCTCTCTCACTCTCTCACACACACACACACACACACACACACACACACTCATTCTCTCTCGCACACAAGTCCGTCCACACACACACACCTGTCCACACTTTCGTCCACTCATGCGCGCGCGCTCTCCTCTCCTCTCCTCTCTCGGGGGCGCGCGCGCCCTCTCCTCTCCTCTCTCGGGGGCGCGCGCGCCCTCTCCTCTCCTCTCTCGGGGGCGCGCGCGCCCTCTCCTCTCCTCTCCTCTCTCGGGGGCGCGCGCGCCCTCTCCTCTCCTCTCCTCTCTCGGGGGCGCGCGCGCCCTCTCCTCTCCTCTCCTCTCTCGGGGGCGCGCGCGCCCTCTCCTCTCCTCTCCTCTCTCGGGGGCGCGCGCGCCCTCTCCTCTCCTCTCCTCTCTCGGGGGCGCGCGCGCCCTCTCCTCTCCTCTCCTCTCTCGGGGGCGCGCGCGCCTTCTCCTCTCCTCTCCTCTCCTCTCTCGGGGGCGCGCGCGCCCTCTCCTCTCCTCTCCTCTCCTCTCTCAGGGGCGCGCGCGCCCTCTCCTCTCCTCTCCTCTCCTCTCTCGGGGGCGCGCGCGCCCTCTCCTCTCCTCTCCTCTCTCGTGCCCTGTCTCATACACACACATGCACACTTGGACCACGAGGAAAGTATTCATCACCAGAGCCTCGTTGTAGTCTGGCACTGAGTTTAGTATGATTGCCTGGGAGCTTGTTTTCGAAATGACTATGTGTAGATTGTGCAGTAAACTGAGAATGCTTGTGATTTTACATTCTACCATCCCCCCCACACAGAATAAATGATTAATTAGGGCACTTGTTTTATCATCTTTCCACATATGAAACGTGCTAATGGGAGAACACATTCCAGAAATACTGTATACTGTAGTTTCATAATGTACTTATTAAAAATTTAAATGTGATATTATATAGATATATCAGGACGCTTTGGCTGCCAATCATACTGTGCAATTTGTCTAATTTAGGCTGGTTTTAACAGCAGCAATGTAATGAGAAAACTGCTTTGTGCGCTGCTTATGCCTTTGATTAACCCTAAAAATTCCCTAGCTGCTGTGCAGTTCAAATCCAAAAAGCATATTTTTGATCAATCCAAGTGATTAACCTTAACCAGAAATGTAGGAAACTATGGTTTTTTCTTATCTCTTGTGCACTTTATCTGGCTTGTCAGTTTTTATTTAAGTAACTCCCTGTCTGGTTTCTTTTGAAATCATTCTCGCTCTTTCTAATGTTCTACTGGCTGTTCCTTCCAAAGGCCTGTGTCACTCCAATGCCACCTTTTTCTTGCAGTATTTTCCGGCCCCTCTATATTGCAATACCACTGCTATAGGAAGTGAAGGGAAAATAAATCTATAGCAAATGCATCAAAGAAAGAAGGTAAAAAGAGAATCTGAAAAAAAAACAAAAAGTGAAGGGAGTCTGAACACACATGCGTGAGAAAGGCGTAAAACAAAGGTGGAGAGAGAAGAAAGAGCAAATTAAGTGCCTTTGAAATCTGGGAAAGCACAGCAACCAATGTATGAATAGCAGGGTCCCACAAACAGCAGTAACATAATTTATATTTTATTCATCCGTGGTTACGGGGGTGTCGCTGGTTGTCCAACATTTATTGCCCACCCATAGTTGTTCCAGGACATTTGAGAGTCAACCACATTGCTGTGGCCCTGGAGTCACATGTAGGTCTGACCTGGTAAGGACGGCAGATTTCCATCCCTAAAGGAGATCAGAACCAGATGGCTTTTTCTGACAATCGACAGTGGTCATCAGTAGATTCTTAATTCCAGATTTTGTTTTGGTGAATTCAAATTCCACCGACTGCCACGGTGGGATTCAAACCCGGGTCTCCAGAACATTAGCTGGGTTTCTGGATTAATAGTTTAGCAATCATACCACTAAGGCATCGCATCCCCTGCGCAAATTAATAAGAATGAAACAGATTCAACAATGTTTATTGAAGGATAAATGGTAGTCACGCTCATGGAGAGGATGTCCTCCTCTTCAAATCAACCCAAAGGACTTTTTATGTCCGATTGAGGGGCTCTTGGGATGTCAGTTTAATGAGATGAACAGAAACTAGAAGAGTGAGGAAAAACAGAAGTGAAAGTGAAGGAGCGAAAGAAATCATAAGTTAAAGAGGAAATAAAAGTCAGAAGAGAAAGGGTGAGAGAAGCAGATGGAAAGGAGTAGAACAATGTTGTTGTAATTATATGAAGGCACTAATTGCTTATTAGGATTATGCAAGCACATTGTGTTTGTATTTATTTAGACTAGACACATGGGAGCAGATGCACATTAATAGAAAACTTGAAAAAAGCAGCAGCAGAAATATATTTGTGTATGCGTTCTGCTCAAAAGCAAAAATGATGTCATGCTGATATCTTTTAATGGCATATTACAATATCCCCCATTCTTTTTAAAGATACATTCTGTCCTTCCAAACAAGTATAACTACTTATAATACATGTTCATGTTTAGTTATTATTATGTGAATGCATAGAACTGATGAATCTATGAATCTCCAAAGCTTAGAGGTAATTTGTTGATACATCCAGGTCTTGATAACTTTGTTTGGAAGCTTCTTTAATTCCTCAGTGACCTGTGGGATTGTCATTCGTGGACATTGGTCCTGGTTGCCTTTTGGATCTTGCCCTTTATTCAATAGAACTGCATGGTAGTTGAGGAACTGGAGTGGATCTGATTTGTCCTCAGTTATGCCTTGCCATTATGTAATGTGTGTAATGATCTCATGGGACCTTGGTTCTGAACAAATCCTTGTCATCTCAGCTGATTATCATGTACTTTCTGTGAACCCTGGATGCTAGCTTATTGTCCCAATTCTAAATGCGGCAATTCTGTACCTGTATTTTTATTGTGCTAGTTAGTCATCATCTTTTATTGTTTTAAGTTTCTGAGAGAATAGAATAGATAAGAGTAGGTAAATTGGTTTGCCAAACATGAGCTCTGTTGGTGTTGGAATAGTTGCACTTAAAGGATGGTAAGGATGCTCTGATATGTAACATTGAAATGTGCAGATCTTGGTCTGAGCACGTTTGAGAATTGGGGATTTAACTGTACAAATCATTCATCTGGCTAGGCTGTTAGATGTAAGCTAATGCGGAGTAGTAGCATTGTGATTGATATTCCACTTCTCTCTCATATCTTGAAATGGCTTACCAATAAATTGCCGACCTGTTATCCATAATGATTTCTCTAGGCGCACCAAATAAACTGAAAATGATGCGTGACGATTGTGCTTGATGTATTGTGCGATTGTCAAATAACAGAATACTCGGTAAAGTGGTTGACGATGATGATATCAATGCTGTGGACCTTCATATGGCTCTTTGCGCTGACTTGGCATATGCTCTTGACATGCCTCTCACTTCTTGATGATGACTTCAATGACACTGTACATACCGTAAAAAGTCTGACAACACCAGGTTTTAGTCCAACCTATTTATTTGATAATATACTCACAAGCTTTCGGGGTTAGCCCCTTCGTCAGGTGAATGGAGAGTTCTGGCCTCAGACAGAGCATATAAAGCACAGACAGTTTAGAGATTACTGATGAGAATGCGAATCCTTACACCTAACCTGCTGTTCAAGACCTGAAGTGGCTGATAATGTGAGTGGAAGGAGCACTGATCACAGTTTAAAGAGATGTGTATTGTCTCCAGACAGTACAGTAAGTGAAGTTTTGCAAACCCAGGCAAGTCACTGGGGTTACAGATAGTGCGACATGAACCCAAGATCCCTGTTGAGACCGTCCTCATGTGTGCGGAACGTGGCTATCAGTCTCTGTTCAGCGACTCTGCGCTGTCGTGTGTCGTGAAGGCCGCCTTGGAGAATGCTTACCCGAGGTTTGCTAAACCTCACTTACTGTACTGTCTGGAGACAATACACATCTCTTTAAACTGTGATCAGTGCTCCTTCCACTCACATTATCAGTCACTTCAGGTCTTGAACAGCAGGTTAGGTGTAAGGATTCGCATTCTAATCAGTAATCTCTAAACTGTCTGTGCTTTATATGCTCTGTCTGAGGCCAGAACTCTCCATTCACCTGACGAAGGGGCTAACCCCGAAAGCTTGTGAGTATATTATCAAATAAATAGGTTGGACTAAAACCTGGTGTTGTCAGACTTTTTACTGTATTTACGCCAGTCCAACGCCGGCATACCCACAACTGTACATACCCCCAGTCAATAAATTGTCTGTCTGCCTCATCTATATACATGTGTAGAGAACCGAAGTGCAACAAGAAAGAAACTATTTTCCCATCGCGGGACAGGGTCTGTACAATGAAAAGCATCATGAATTTGATTTTCATGGGATATTGGCATCGCTGGCTGGTCCAGCATTTGTTGCCTATCCCTAATGTCCTTCAAGTGAATGGTTTGCTGGCCGTTTCAGAAGACAGGTCAACCACATTGCTGTGGGTCTGGAGTGGGAGTGGATAAGGAGGGCAGACCAGATGGGGTTTTATGACAATTGACAATGGTTTCATGGTCATCATTAGACTTTTCTTGATTGAATTCAAATTTCACCATCTGTTGTGGTGAAATTTGAATTCAGGTCCCCAGGCATTATCCCTGGATTACTAGTCCAGTGACAGTACTGCCTTTCCACCACCACCCTGGTAGAATGTTTTTTGTGAACCATATATAACCTCAAAAGTGGAACCTTTTAATTTAAAACTTTGTCAAGATTCTTGTAACCATTGTGAACCCAAAGATTGTGTGACTGCTCAATTTGGCTGATGTTTGCACAAAATGCATTTGCATTCGATTGTACACGACTTGACCAATCATTTGACATTTTTGTGGTGTAAAATAATGAGATCGACAACAAGGAAAGAAAAACAAACTTGGTGGACAGTAAACATCTGGGAGCTCAGTGAACTTAAACGCACGTTCTTTTGAAGGAAGTTCTGGAATACCTGGCATTATCGATTTACGGCAAGCGAATACATTTTTCTTGGCTCACTGTGAAATTAAGTTCTCAGTCTGCTGAGCAAGGCGATGCACATCTGATGATATGGAGACTATGGGCACAAGCTTCTGTCCCTTCACACCAGCATGTTCTTCTGGTCCCGCCAATGACACACCCTGCCACACATTTCCTGGCAGCATGAAGTGGACTCAACAGGAAGTCCTATTGGTAGCAGTAGGGCCAGAAGATCCCATCACCAGGCAATGGCACTCTGCTGAGAAAAATGTCATGGAGACTCCAGAGAATCCCTGCGATTATATTTGGGCAAAGCTGTCATAGCAGTTGCAAATCCTGTGAAATTTAAAACATTTAATGGATCAAACATTGCTATTTGCAATTATAATAGTAAGATGTGGTAATCTATGCAAGGTAAAGAGAATATATTTAACCTTTCAAAATGCAGGAAATTTGAGATTTTCTTAGAATAAGCCCCCTCTGTAATTTCTATCTGAGCAAAAAGCGTATACCCATTTATTGTAAAAGAGTGCATCATGCAAGTAAATCATTACAAAACATCTTCCATCAGTTTGGTTGTGATGTTTCTTTCTGACAATTTGGGAAAAAAATTAAAATGGAGAAGTTTGAGATTTGAAACCAGGCATATTCTTGCCTGCCTGCTTAATATTTCTACGATACATGGCAGAAAGTACACAATTTTATGACGTGCACTTATTCCGATGTCCTTGCTGCTTGGATGGATGGATGTGATTGCACAAGAACTTTCATTTGCTTGGAGCAAACTCTACAGCTCATGTGCAATAGAATTTCTCTCCTGCCTTCCTTCCTGCTTTCAGGCAGCTTTGTTCTTCTGTCATTTTATAGCTATACATATTAACATACTAAGATAATCCACATTGATGATAGTGAGCTGCAAGAAACACACCCGGGCCACCCATTAGTGCCAAAATACTACAGAAAATAAACCCACTGACCCTTCCCTCCATCTTAAGATCAGAAATGGAAATGTTCAGTGATGATTGTGCAATTCTCAGCCACATTTATGACTCCTCAGACACTGATGTGGTCCATATCCAAGTGCAGCAAGTCCTACATAACATTCAGGCTTGGGCTGACAAGTGACATTCTTGCCACTCAAGTGCAAGCCAGTGAACGTACAGTCATACAGTACAGAAAAGGTCCTTCAGTCCACAAGACTGCACCGACAATAAAGTCGCACTAATCCCATTTTTCAGCACTTGTCCTATACCTTCGAATGTTATGATATTTCAAGTGCTCAGCCAAATACTTTTTAAAGATTATACCGTCTTCCAGAGTCTCATCACCCTGAGCAAATTATTTTTTTCTCAAATCCTCCTCTGAATCCCCTGCCTCTCATCCTAACACTATCCCCCCTCGTGATTGATCCCTCAACCATGGGAACAGCTACCCCCTCCTCACCGTGTCCATACCCGTCGTAATATTATACATTTCAATCATGTCTATCCTCAGCTTTCTGTAAAGAAAACAATCCAAGCTTATCCAGTGTCTCCTTATAGCTTAAATGCTCCATCCCTGGCAACATCTTGGTGAATCTCTTCTGTACCTCCTCTAATGCAATTGCATCCTTCCTATAGTGAAGTGACCAGAACTGCACACAGTACTCCAGCTGTGGCCTAACTAAAGTTCTGTACAGCTCCAACATAACATCCCTGTGCTTATATGATATGCCACAGCTGATAAAGGCAAATGTCCCACATGTCTTAACTAACCTATTTATCTGTTCTGCCATCTTCAGGGATCTGTGAATAAGTACCCCAATGTCCATCTGTTCCGCCAAGCTTTCTAGTGCCCTGCCATTCATTAAATACTCTCTTGTCCTGTTACTTCTCCTGAAGTGCATCATCTCGCATTTATCGGAGTTAAATATCCTCTGCCACTGCTCTGTCCATCTGACCAACCCATCAATATCTTACTGTAACCTACGACCACCTTCACTTTAACCACCCTACCGATCTTGGTGTCATCTACAAACTTGCTTATCATTCCCTCCACATTAACATCAATATGATTTATGTATGTAACAAACAGTAAGGAACCCAGCACTTAACATTGTGGTACACCACTGGAAGCTGGCCTCCAGTCACTTAGTCTTCTACCATCCTTTGCGTCCAATTACTAAGCCAGCTTCTGATCCATTTCGCCAAGTTTCCTTGAATTCCATGTGCTTCAGCCTTCCATCTCCCATGTGGAAGTTTGTCAAAGGCTATGTTAAAATCTATATAGATTACATCAACTGCACTTAGCAATGCAGAAGGAGGCCATTTGGCCCATCAAGCCTGTACCAACAATAATCTCAAGCAGGCTCTATCCTCATAACCCCATGTATTTACCCTACTCGTTCCCCTGACACTAAGGGGCAATTTAGCATGGCCAATCAACCTATCCTACACATCTTTGGGCTTCCCTCATCCACACATTCGATCACTTTTTTGAAAGATTCATGAGGCATCATCTCCCTCTGACTAAGCTGTGCTGACTATCCCTAATCAACTCATGCCTTTCTAAGTGGAAATCAATTCTCCCCTGCAGAATTTTCTCCAATAGTTTCCCTACCACTGACGTGGGACTCACTGGTCTGTATTCCCTGGTTCATCTCTACCACTCTTCTTGAAAAGTGGAGCCACATTAGCTGTCCTCCAGTACTCTGACACTTTTTAAGCCCATCAAAGCCTCTTCACTTTCTATGTCAAACTGCTCAAGGTCCTCACAATCCCTTTCCCTAAATTCAGTACCTGTGTCCTCCTCTTCATGAGAGAAGACCAGTAAGAAGTATTCATTTAGCACCGTTCCAGTGTCCTGTGGCTTCAACACAGATTGCTCCCTTGGTCTCTAATGGGCCGTATCCTTTCCCTGATTAACCTTTTCCCCTTAATGTATTTATAGAATGTTTTAGGATTCTCCCTAATCTTATTCATAAATCCTTTTTCATGCCTCCTTTTTGCTCTTCTACTTTTTTTCGAGTTCCTCTTGCACTACCTATATTCCTCAAGGCCTGCAATTGCTAAACTTGCTAAAAGCCTTTTTTTCCTTCCTTATCCAGTCCTGAATTGCTTTAGACTTATAGGGTTCTCTTATTAATTCTATATTTCGCCCTATAGGGAACATGTTGAATGTCAACTTTGGCCAGATTGTGCCTTATTTTAATAAATCTGCCTTCCCCCAATCCAAAACCACCACCTGCAGGCCATCTTTTTCCTTGTTATTAACAAACTTTGTGGTTGCTATCACTAAAATGCTCCCTACTGCTACATTGAACACTTGGCCAGCTTTGTTCCCCAGCACTAGGTTCAGCATTGCTCCATCCCTTGTTGAACCTTGTACATATTGATATAAAAAAAACTTCCCTGAATTCATTTCAAGAAACCCACTCCCTTTAAACATTTTACATTATGACTATCCCAATTTATGTTGGGGAAGTTGAAATCCCCTAGTATAATTACCCAATTATTATTCTTACACAAGTAAAAGATAAAAGACACATTCAATGAGTAAAAATGTCGTTCAGCAAAATTATGAGCATCCTGATAGGGATTGCATTGCTATTTTGAGATAAAGAAATTTATTCCTTTGCGTGTGTATCAGATACCTGATCATGTGTCAGTTGTTTGGAATTGTACTCAATGCAGACTGGTAGTGGAGCTGATGAGGGCATCACAACATAGCAACATCTAAAATCAGTATTCTTCATTTTTATTTTAATGATTGTCTGTGGCTATGTTATGAATTATGATTATTTGTATTGACATCGCAATTCAGCATCTGCTGCCGTGTTGATAATTCAACAAACCAATTACCTGCCGACCTGCATGCCCTCCTTCCCCATTTCTAAATTTCTCATTTCACCTTGTTCTTGTAACTTTGAGCAGGCTCCAGTCCAAAGGACACCATGGTCACTCCCTACCCCAAACACTTGTTTCTCTCCATCCTGAAACTTTTCGCTCTACTCTTAAACTAATTATTGTTTTAATACCTGTCAAAAATAAAATTTCACTAATGATCAATGTGATAAAAATTTGGCATAATTATGGTCAGATCTTCTGAGACTTCTAGATCATTGTAAAGTCACGGTTCTTTCTGTTTCTGTTAGTATTATTTTCCATGCAATTCTGGTCTTACATGTGAGGGAATTACTAGACTGAGGTGAAAGGTCATTGAGCTGAAACATTTAACTCTGTTTCTATCCCCACGGATGCTGCCAGGTTTGCTGACTACTTCCAGCATTTTCTGTTTCTACACTAGATTGACATTTAACTGAACCTGTATCAATGCTGTAGGGTGGAGAAAGGTGAATGGTTGACATAGAAATTGTCCAAGCTGTGCCACTGATTCTACCCTTCATGTCTTATTAACATTTTCATAATATGTATGAACTGATCTGTCTAAGTTCACTATTGTAGTGTCTGACCCAGTAGAGTAGAACCAGTACCTGTTCCTATCTCAACCACTCAGCCCTCTCCACAATCTTAGTATTTCATAGAAACATAGAAGATAGGAGCAGGAGGAGGTCATTTGGATCTCTGAGCCTGCTCCACCATTCATCATGATCATGGCTGCTATCCAACTCAACAGCCCAATCCAGCTTTTTTCCCCATAAACTTTGATCCCATTCGCCCCAATTTCATTAGGTAACTGTTCTACTGATAAAACAACAAATGAGTTTTGTGTCTTTATGTTTTGTTTTCCATCAGCTTACTCCTAAATTATTTGAAATTAGTGTTGAACATATATTTGTATTACGGTATATTTAAATCGTGTATAACAGTACTGAATCTGCTCAGAAATACTTTGACCCAGACTTGCATAATAGATACTATAAAAAAAAACCTTCTACCCAGCTCAAATGTTAAGATTATATTCCTTTACAAAAAGAAATTCTACTTTTCAAGTATAGAAATAATTTCTAGAAAGCTCCTCTGTTAAGAGTTGACTGGATAATACATACCTTGCAGCAAGTATGTATTCTTTGTTTTCTTGTCATATATGCTTACTTCAAGCTGAAACCTCATGTATCTACTATTGTTAATGTAGAACTGGTTAGCACCAATCCACTCATCAATTAAATTAACAAAAATCATCTTGTGAGACTGTCTATGATTCATAGAATAGCCCAAAAAAGAACAAATTACTGCATTTATTTAGTATCTTCCATAACCATTAGACATCACAAAGGGCTTTACAGTTAATTAATACTTTTAAGGTGTAAATTGCTGTAGGCACAAGGCCACCATACATCGTTGACAGTACTTTCAGGTTGGCTGGTGCTGGATGATGTATGTTGAGTGTCACAACCTGCATCCTATTATGGATTTGAAAAATGAAGAGAAAAATTGGCAAAGTATGGTGGACTCTAAAAATTGAAAATAACAGCTACCAAAAAAACATGTTAGTTACATCTGTGGAAAGATCAGTCGAGTCAGTGCAATTTGCTCCTGTCAAATGCCTTTCAAGTAAAGTTGCTTCAATTTGTTAACTATGTCTGAACCCCAGACTTGTTAGGGTAAACCAAATTTACAATGAGATGTCAAGTTACTGGGATTGAGTAATGAACAAAGTGATTAATATGTGGATTAATGAGCTACATTTGTTCAATACAGTTTTTCGATACAGCTGTTTTGTCTGATCAAAACACAATTCTGTAAAACACAGTAGAGTGGAGAAATCAGGGGACTGAAGCAGGGAGAATTTCAGCTATTAAATGCGTGAAGACATGTTTTTTGGCATTAACACTACTGGATGTGGGCTTTCTGCTTTATGTGGGAATTGCTTGACATGGAAGTTTACCCTGTTGCTACATTTAACAAACAGGAAAAGATTGAAATAGTGTCTACCCATTTGTTTGCAGTTGATTGGTCAGTAACTGGCATATCCTCTGAAAGTCCTCAGAGTAGTCAAAATATTTCCAAGAACTGTTCCACTGCTTGCTTTAGCCGTATAGTCAGTGGGGCAAAACATTCCATGAATGTGATAAGTACACAGTTGTGATTACTGGAATTTAGCAAAAATGAAAAGTAAAAATGAAATTTTAGTTTTATTTAAAGCTAATTCTAGTTGCTGTGAATGTTGAGTACATTCTGTCCTCTTCATTGACAAGGGAAGAAAATTTAGGACATTATTTAGGGTTGTCTCGTAATCTGTTGTAAATATTTAAAATTTCATCAGACCATGCAAGGTTTTAAAGCAGCATCTGATTTATTAAAATCAGTTTCCTTTTAGGAAAATACTAAGTATTTTTGGCTCCAAATAGTTCTTCCTAAGATAAAGCAATAAGATAGCTATTTTGTCCTGAAATAATCGGATCAGTATTAGCACCAACCCATCCACAACAGGGAGAATAGAGTTGGGAAGGGTGTTAAAATTTTTAAATCATCTAGTACAATACTAACCTATCCCCTACATGCACGTCAGTTTGCTTTTTTGTATTAATTCATGGGATGTGGGTGACACTGGCTGGGCCAGCATTTATTACCCATCCCTAATTGCCTCTAAACCGAGCAGCTTGCAGGTCCATTTCAGAGGGCAGTTGCGAGTCAATCACATTTGCTGTGGATTTGGAGTCATGTTTAAGCCAGACCAGGTAAAGATGGCAAATTTCCTTTCCTAAAGAACATTAATGAACCAGATGTGTTTTTCCGACAATCGACAATGGCTTCATGTTCAATAGTAGATTCTTAATTCCAGATATTTTTTATTTTTATTCCACCATCTACTGAGGCAGGGTTTAAACCTGGGTTCGCAGAACATTAGCTGAGTTTCTAGATTAGTACTTAAAGATAATACTACTAGTATTGATATGTCTCTGTTTATTACAGCATTTAAATCTGGCTCCCACAGCGCGATTGGGAGCCTCATTTATGTTCAAAACGGACCAGCTGGGATTCCCAGAGTTTAGCAATCCCAGCACCCAACTGGAGCAGCTGGATCAACTGTTTATTGATTTTTGTTGCACTGTTTGTGGTCCAGGATGAAGAGGAGAATATCTCCCCAGATTCCCCCAACAGGCAAACATTCTGTTGATTGCAGATTCTTCTCTCCGCAACGATCAAACAGGATCTTTGCTTTGCACTTAATTGTTGTGTGCTAAGGCTGCACCACCATGTTTTGATCTTTTCCAATTGCCAGGACAGTCCTGGGCTTCTGTATATTGACAATCATATGCCAAGGAACTTTTAATTCCCTTCTTTAACTCCTTATGAGAAATGTTTGAGGATTTTATCTGCCAGTGTGGGTGTGGAGATGAACAATGCCCAACTCACTTGTGTTTCAATCTGCATTGGAATGAATTTAGTGTGGGCTAAAGCTGCTGACTGAGTGTGTTAACTCTTGCCAAACCATTAACAAAGATAAAAAATGACAAATCGTGACCAAATATTTCTTTTCTATTACAACTTACAGTTCAGTTTTGATGCTTAATAGACATGTGTAAGTGTGTTCAGCACTGCCTAGCAGCAGATTATTAATAGGCAGGTTTAGTTAAAACAAGTAGCAAAAGTTACACAGGCAATTCAGTGTACCTTGGTAAATAAATTGGCATGAATGGATACCGAGCCATATCCATAGCAGCAATCAGAGTCTGAAGTCCTAAATTAGCTATTACTTTAAGAGCAATTCCTTAGGTAGTTGGCATTAACAGTTTTTAACAGTTTGTCAATTAACTCAAGTCTACATGCGATTAACAACATTCAAAGCTTGAACATCCTTGGCCGCATGAGCTTCGTGATTGAGTCAGTCTTGTTCTTTCCCTGGTAGACAGGCATTAGCTTCAGGGGTGTTTTAATTTTGTTATTCCATTAAGAAGAAAAATATTATGTTTCTGAACTTGTAGGGAAAGCATATTTTAAACATAAGATGCATGACAAACATTTTTTACAAGCAATATTATGCAAAATAACTTTACATATTCAACCTTGGCCAGTTGAACTAAATAATAGGTAATATATAGTAGTATCAGCCCATTCTGTTACCTTATTGAGAAGGAGAAAGTTGTAGCAAAACCAGTCAGTCACCTTTTAAAAGATAAAAATAGAAGTAGAAAATGTTGGATAAATTCAGCAGCCCTGGCAGCATCTGTGGAGGAACAGTTAACATTTCAAGTCTATGTCTCTTTTGACTCTCAAAACGTGAACGCTGTTTTTCTCTCTACAGATGCTGCCAGACTCGTTGAGTTTATACAGCACTTTTGGCTGTATTTCAGATTTTGAGCATCTGCGATATTTTGTTTTAGCCTTTTAAGAAGTCTTGTTGAAGCATTCAGCAAGAAGTCTCACAATATTGACCTTAGTCTCATTGATTTTTTTAAAATCTGTTTTTCAGGATTTCAGTTGTATGGACGATAATTCCCTTTTCTCCTCATCTGAACCATCGCTGTCTGATATTGCCGACACGGAGGATTTTAATCTGGATGTTCTTACTCCAAGTATTTGGGATTCGAGCACACTGGATACCAACATAGAGGTCTGTGTTGAAAGGATATTACAGGATATAATTCACAGTTTGTTGATAGCAATGATGCACTAACAATGAAAATTCAAAACTGACCAAACCTTTGATCATTTCGGTACTTAATTGTGTGATGCTGTAAATGGTTAAAGGTTACAGGGAAATAATGGATTTCTCTAGAGGATTCAACCAAAATGTATTTTAAAAAGACCTCCTTTCAAAGAGCAAATTCAAATATATTGCTATCCTAATCGAGCAGCATGTTTCTAATTTCACAATAAAAATTGATCTGCTTGGATGATATAACTGACAGGAGTGTTAGTCAGGCATGTCAGCAGCACAGTTACTTCTCTTGGCCAATATCCAATGGTAACAAAATTGTAATGCTCATTTTTAAAGGATGTGATTAGCATTTTGTTGCACATAGTGTAGAAAGAAACTCCTTCCCGAGAACTAGAACACAAGTTTACTTGCAACTCTAACTTGAGAAAGCTTCCATGACTGGCCTGAATAGCACTATTAGTGGATTCAAAAGATAATGAATAGAGCTACTAGAAAATTACAGTATTTCACAATCTTACCCCACCCCCCACCCATTTGTTGCTAAATCTCATTGCTAAGCTTGTTCATGAACTTTTTCCCTTTCTGCAGTTCACGCTGGTCCTCTTGTCCATTTCCCCAGTTTATTGGCAATCTCATCCTTTTCCACCCCTAATATACATTGCACCTTCCCCCCACATTAAGACACATGCTTTTCCAGCTGTCCTCAGCTTATATAGGCATTGAGCTATCTCTATGGACCTGATTTTGCCCCTCCCTCAGTTACACTAACACTTTTCTTCACCAGCCCCCAATTCATATAAGCGGTCTTTTCCCTCTCCGCCCTTCATTTTCCTAACTGGCTCCAGCTGATCCATCCTTGGAGGTTCACTCTCCTGTTGTCTCTAATGATCACAATTCTTCCCTTTTTCACAACTGATGATAAACTGACAGATCTGCAATGATTTAGTTTCTCCCACCCTTCTTGCAATTTGAAATTTCCCAATTCAAAGTTGCAATTCCTGGATTTAGGAGGTTTCAGCAACATCCTTGCTTTTAAGACTCAGTGGTGGAAAATTTAATGCCCTTAAGATCTATCCAGCCAACTAGAGGGGTCTTGGGAACAAATTTTCCCACAATGCTTTTTGTTATGGGGGATATATAACGTAGCTGTGCTAGAAAAGGAGAAAATTGCAAAGTAACATGTCCTTAAAGAAAAGCATTCTGCTTGTAAATGATCTTGTTTGACTCAAAGTCTTATGCAAATATCCATAAGCCCTTATAATTTAAAGGAAAACCCCTCTGCACTTGCACAAATCTCGGTTTCTTCAGAGGTGCAGATCAGCCTTTCTTATGTGTAGGAGTTTACAGTCTGCAGGAAATATAACAGGGTCAGTACCAAATGCTGAAAGTACTTTCCCTCACACATACTAATTGTCTTTTTTTAAAAGGTTTGTAGGGAAAGAAAATAATCTTAATATTGATCATCTTTTTCCATTCACCGTTATCAGATTTCATTTGTAGAAATAACAGAATATTTATGCGTTTCTTCTCATTATTATTAATGGAGTCAAGATCAAACATTGACATACTGGACAGTTTTAAATTGAAGTGCATTCTGATGTCTCAAATCAAAGCTTGGTGTGAACCTTACATCTATACCTGACTGTGTGGCTCTTCAATATGTCCAAGATCTCTTTAATGCCATTTTTAACATATGGGCATTGTCCAACTATTTTGTTTGGTCCCAGAGATCTTCTGCAAGTTTTAACAACATTGGAGTGGCTGTACATAAGATTGCAACTACTGCGGTAAAGGTTGCATTTGAACAGCAGTCCTTTTTTTTTGGTGCTTGCTCCAAAGTCCTGGCTGGTCTCCCACATTCTGCCCTCCATAAATTTGTCCAAAATTTTGCCAGCTGTGTTGAAGCTTGCACCAACTTCTGTGCTCCGTGACCGACATTGGCTGCTGATCAAGCAAGGGATATGGAGGGGAGAGGACATGGATTTAAAAATTCTCATCCTTGTTTTCAAATTTCCCCATGTGCTTGCCCCTTCTTATCTTTGTAATCTCCTCCAATGCCACAGCCCTTCACAAAAGTCAATGAATCAAGTAATAATGGAGGTTGCTAAGAAAGATATTGCAATAATCATGGGCCACTTTTCAGTTGGCATTTCATTATTCTCAACAAGTATCTTTTGCGAAAGGAATACTGTGAGAAGAATGAACCAATCACGTAATTAAGGGAACAGTGGTTGGTACAGGGATATGGTGTTGCAAAAATTAGCGATGTACCAAAAGATTGGGAAAACATTGGAATGACTTTACAAAAAGTAAGAAAAGAGATTACAAGAGTAAACTAGCGATAAGTATAAAACCCTAATAAGAGCTTCTACAAGCATATACGAAGGAAGAGAATAACTAAAGGAAACTTTGGTCTCTTGGAAGATGAGATGGGAAGTAATAATGGGAAAAAGGGAAATAGCAGAGATGGAACCAGTATTGTGCAAGACACATGGTTGAAGCCACTAAAAGCATCCCAGTAACAGTAGAAAATCATGGATCAAACAGGAAGGAGGAACTTAAAACAAGCATTATCAATTAACAAAAAGCACGAGCCAACTCAGGGAGATTAAAGGCTGACAAGGGCAGCACGATAGCACAGTGGTTAACACTGCTGTCTCACAGCACCAGGGTCCTGGGTTCAGTTCTGGTGTCGGGTGACTGTCTGTGTGAAGTTTGCACATTCTCCCCATGTCTGCATGAGTTTCCTCCCACAGTCCAAAAATTTGCGGGTTAGGTTGGCCATGATAAATTGCTCCTTTGTGTCAGGAGGATTAGAAAGGAAAATATGTGGAGTTACAGGGGTAGGACCTGGGTGGGATTGTTGTCGGTGCAGCCTCAATGGGCCAAATGGCCTCCTTCTGCTGTATAGATTCTGTGAAATCCCCTAGACCTGATGGCCTGTATCCTCGGACTTAAAAGATGTGACTGCATAGATAGGTAGGGATCTGAGTGTCCTCTTACATGAAACAAAAAAGATTAGCATGCCGGTAGGCCAAGTATGAAGGCAAATGGAATGTTGGCCTTCATTGCAAAGGGGATAGCACATAAAAATACAGAAGTCTGTACTTTTATGTACAGGGCATTGGGTGAGTCCACACCAAGATTACAGCATACAATTTTCATCTCCTTATTTAAGGAGGGATGTACTTGGATTGCAGACAGTTTTGAGAAAGGTCACTAGGATGCCTGGGATGAACGGGTTATTTTATGAGAGCGGGATTAGAACATAGAACCCTCCAGTGCAGAAAGAGGCCCTTCGGCCCATTGAGTCTGCACCGAACACAAGCCCACCGAGGCCCTACCCCCATATCCCTACATATTATACCCACTAATCCCTCTAACCTATGCATCCCTGGACACTAAGGGGCAATTTCTTAGCATGGCCAATCAACCAAACCTGCACATCTTTGGACTGGTATTGGGCTGGACTGGATTGGTAGCCAGTTGGTCAATTGGGTGAAATGCTAGAGATTTTAGGGTAGTTTAACTGGCACTATTCTCAAAAGGAGAATAATGAACAATGTAGGATACTTTAAAAAGATGTAGCAAGTGTAGCTACGATATCACTTGAATCAGTTGAAGGTAATCTATGTGAGAATGTTTTTATTTTTGAGAGACTTATATATTTTTTCCCCAATACAGGCACTGAAAGGGTGGAATTATGAGGAAAGGTTACATACAGTAGTCTTATATTCCTTTGAATATAGAAGACTAAGGGGTGATCTAAGTTTTATTTAAGGTGAATCTACAGGGTACACAGAAAAACTATTACTTCTGGTGAGGAAGTCCAGAACAAGGGGCATCAACTGAACATTAGAGTTAAACTGTTCAGGGGTGATGTCAGAAAGTATCTTATTCACACAGTGGTGGTGGAAATCTGAAGTTCTCTTCGCCAAAGTGTCATTGAGGCTAGGTCAATTAAAATGTCAAAACCAAGAATGCTCAGTTTTTGTTTGATAAGCGTGTCAAGGGTTATGGAATCAAAGCAAATAGACATGATTCAGATCGCCCTTGATCTAAAGGAATGTTGGAGCAGGCTCAATAGGCTAAATGGCCTACTCTTGTTCCTGTGTTCCTTTCCTTTGCTTGCTTTTTGGATGTTTACATGTTGCTCTTGTTAGTAGATAAAGCTGGGGTCATTCCTTCTTTGAGATGTACAGGTGATGAAAAGCACAAATAGAAGAATTGCCCCCATTATCTCACAAATGTGCTGACTTTTACTAGGAAATAGTTGTAAAGGTGCCAATAGCTATCCTAAACTTTGCATCATTCTAGTCCAAAGATGTGCAGGTTGGGTGGATTTCCATGTCAAATTGTCCTTTAGTGTCGGGGGATTAGTGGGATAAACGTGTGGGATTACGGGGATAGGGTCTGGGTGGGATGGTTGTCTGTGCAGGCTTGATGGGCTGAATGGCCTCCTTCTGCACAGTAGGATTCTATGACTCTGTGACCGTTCTTCATATGAGATTGAGGCAGGGAGTGTTGGAAACATACGTGGTGACGGCGAGTATCTTAACTGAGATTGACCATGTTTTGAACTGATGTTGGCAAACATTTTTTTCCCCACCAGAATTAACATATGAAATCTTGCTTATCCTGTGTTTGTACCTTTATTTGGAAGAAATTCATAAATTAAATAGATTTGCAGTATGTTTGAGTTAATGTTTTGGTGTGCTATTCAAGACTGATTCTTGCCTGTTTGTGTTTTACAGGTTGCACGACCTTTTCCGTTCAATTTGTCACTTTCAAATCACCTGCAAATCAACAATGGACCTACTCATCCCTTTCTGGTATTTTTTTCTGTCATTAGCATTCCAAAGGTGTAATATGCTTTTCTTGTTAACCTTTTGAGAAGTTTTGTCACAATTTCTAGAAACCTCGTAAGAGGCAACCAATTGGACTAGACTTTCCTTGGTGATTTATTTTTTGTAGAATTGGCCAGATAGTTGACCTGACAGCCCCAATCACGCTATTATTAAAGGAATACTAGGGCCTTGATAAGCTTGCATTGCTGTTTGTGTCTGCATACCATCACACAATATACCCTTCTAAATGCTGCAAAGTAGAACTAGATAGGTCCCGTTATGCTATACATATGCATTAGGATATTTCCAAGGCCCCAAAAAGTGATGGAAGGATCTAAGAAAGTTTTCAGGGGAAGCAAAAAATGTCGAAAGAAGATAAGGAGAGGAATAAAAGAAACAGTTTGAAAGTAAGCAAAGAAAAGTAAACCATAGTAGGCAAAAATAGAAAAATATTTTTAAAAATCAAAGTTAGTCTATAAGTGCCTGGATGTTACTTTATCCTTGCAAACTCTTGCAGGCTAGTGACAGACTTTCCAAATAAAGCTGACACGTGGCTAGCGCTGTTCCAGCTAAGGTCACGTAACAAATTTCATACTGAATTATAGACAGCATGATGTTCATGAGCCTTTTATTGACATTTGTTGTGTTCATTAACAACATTTAACTGAAACATCTTGCTAAGATAGTTGCCCCGTTCCCCACATTAGAACAACTAGATTCCAAGCTAAATGGGAAAGAATGGACTGTACTGGAGAATTTCAGAACAGTAGGAAGGCAGATATGGTCTTTCTTCACACCTCTGGAAGATTAAAGGCAAAACGTGACTGCAGTCATCAGTTGCAAACTCTGACCTACATTGCATATCAGTGCCTGATTCAGTTGTTTGCTTAGGATAACTGAGACCTATACTGTGCCTTGTCCAAAACAGCTCATCAAACTGGACTTCGTTATTTTAATGTATCATATTTTAATGGCAGACTTTTTGAATAATCTTACTGGCTGTCTTAGATGAATTTTTTGTAATCTGAAATGCCATATTACTCAGAGCATTAAAGTAGAAATAATATATATGTTTATATTTGACACATGTTCCTCCTGTTTTCAAGCTGTCAGTGAGATAGATGTTCAAAGTGTGACATATTAATATGACAGCAAAAGCATAAATAAATTTCACACTGGCATTGTAGATTTTCCACCTTTGAATGACCCTGACATAACCCTGACACTTGTAATTTTCTACAGACTCCACCACAACCAGAAGAGGAAGAAGATGCTGATGATGAGGAGCCAGAAGAATTGGGCCATGCAGAAACATATGCAGAATATATACCTTCCAAATGTATGTGATGACAAATGGCTGGGGGTAATTTATCATAGTAGATCTGTGAAGTACTTGCATTTATCATACTTGGTCACCAGCCACTCTGTCCTGCCTAAAAAAGAGGCATGAAATTTATTTTTTGGAATAAAATTAAGCTGCTCTGGAATGTAGTAATTTAGTGACAGTTTTGTATGATACTTTATAGTTTTACATGTTAACTACTGCCCTTTGAATATCTTTCCTAATCCACCTACGTGGCATTGCTTCATGAATTCATTCCTATTTGTCACATCATAGTTCTTACGTTGCTTCCAGTGGATCCTCCTGTCTCGCCTCATCCATGTCTGTAGTAGCCAGTGACTTTATCCTGGTTCCCCTTTTCTTGATTACTTACATGATTCCCTTGGGCAACATTATTTGGAGACATTGGGCAGAATTCTCCCAACCAGACCAAGGCAGGTTTGGTGGCTGGTGGGGCTTGGTGAATCAGGCAGGAGCTAAAACATCAGAAACCTGACTGCATGAAACCATGTCGCATTTTTGCCAATGGTGGTTTGCTCTTCCCGCTGGCAGGTGGAGCAAATGCCATTTGCATCTCACAAATGTTCATTAAAACAGTTGCCTGCCAGCACCCCATCAGGCTTTCCAATCTTGCATCATGCTGATGGGAATTTACATTGGCGTCAACCTCAGTTACTAATGAATGCCACACAAGGTGGTCTTCAGTTCACTAGGGACTTCGGAGTGACAGCAGCAACTTTCTGCCACAGTGCTGCACAGCTCCTGATGCGCTGTTTAACACTCTGCTGGGGCAGACCATCTCCAGGCTGAGCTGGTCTTCGTGGTCAGCACTGTGCTACTGGACTTATGGATGCTCCTGTGACACTGACTCAGATCAGTCCTGAGCCTGAGGTTAGGGAGTGCAGGAGTCTCCTTTTTCCATACACAGATCTCTGTCTAGAAAGGGCTGTGCTGCGCGACTCATACTGCCACCGCAAGAAAGGTTCGAAGTTCAATCAGAAGCTGAGTATGAAGTGAAGTGGAGGGGGGGGGGGGGGGGGGCACAATGAACACAAAAGGGGCAATGTGGAAGGAGATCAGTTGCGGGGGGTGCTGGGTGGTGGTTGCAAGGGCTAATAATGGTAGCAATGGCCCTGTGGTATTATGGCTAGACTGTTTATCCAAAAACTCAGCTAATGTTCTGGGGACCCGGATCCGAATCCCATCACAGCAGCTGGTGGAAATTGAATTCAATAAAAATAGTCTTGAATGAAAAATCTACTGATGATTGCAAAACCTCCTCGTCAATTGTTGGAAAACCCTTCTGGTTCACTAATGTCCTTTAGGGAAGGAAATCTACCGTCCTTACCTGGGTCTGGCCTACATGTGACTCCAGAGCCACAGTAATGTGGTTGACTCTCAGCTGCCCTCGGGCAACTAGGTATGGGCAATAAATGCTGGCTGGCCAGCCAGCAATGCCCATGTCCCACAAATGAATAAAAAGGCATTGAGGCAAGGAGACGGTTGGAGAAGATGAACAGTGGAAGGCAGAAGGAAGATCAAGGGGAGGGAAGCTAGACCCTGACAAGGCTGTAAGAAAAGCTCACGCACAAGGGGGTCAAAGGGATACCACATGGGTTACTGGAATGGAATGGATGAAGACTGCAAATGCAGTAGAAGAGATCCAAGTGGGGCATGGGTACCTTGTATAAATGGCTTTGGGGGGAGGAATGCTAAATCAAGGAAAATTTCTTGACGCTGTCAGCCTTTTCTCACTGGGTTGCTGATGTTCTGCAGGGCCTGATGAAGATAGATGGGCTGGAGAGAGTGATACGAATGTACTGGACTAGTGTCTAAATATGGCACTGGGACCTTTAAACCCGTCAGCTGAGGGCAAGTGGATGAATCAGCTGCCAGCCGGCCAGGAGAGTCAGAGGAAAACTCGGCTGTGCAAAATTAATGAGCTGAATCCAGCATGGGATCCCACTACTCTGGTCAGCAGAATGGGAGCCATCCACCATTGCAGATGGAATACAATGTTGGCAAGTGTGAAGTTATCCGCTTTGGTAGGAATAATGGTAGGAAGGACTACTACTTACAGGGCGAAAAGCTGCAGCATGCTACGGTGCAGAGGGACCAGGGGGTCCTTGTGCATGAGTCGCAAAAACCCAGCCTACAGGTGCAGCAGGTGGTCAGGAAGGCAAATGGGATGCTGGCCTTCATAGCGAGGGGGATTGAATATAAAAGTAGGGAGGTCTTCCTGCAACTGTACAGGGCACTGGTGAGGCCGCAGCTGGAGTACTGTGTGCAGTTTTGGTCACCGCACTTGCGCAAGGATATTTTGGCCTTGGAGGGAGTGCAGAGGAGGTTCGCTAGGCTGATACCAGAGTTGAGGGGGTTGAGCTATGAGGAGAGGCTGAATAGACTGGGCTTGTACTCGTTAGAGTTTAGAAGAATGAGGGGAGATCTCATTGAGACGTATAAGGTGATGAAAGGGATGAATAGGGTAGAGCTGGAGAGGTTCTTCCTGCTCAGAAAGGACAGCAGGACTAGAGGGCACAGCCTCAAGATAAGGGGGGGGGGGGGGGGGGGGGGTGCGGTTTAGAACAGAGTTGAGGAGGAACTTCTTCACTCAAAGGGTGGTGAATCTCTGGAATTCTCTGCGCGTTGAAGTGGTGGAGGCTACCTCGCTAAATATATTTAAGACGCGGGTAGATAGGTTTTTGGTAGGCAAGGGGATTAAGGGTTATGGGGAGAAAGTGGGAAAGTGGAACTGAGCCACTTCAGATCAGCCATGATCTTGTTGAATGACGGGGCAGGCTCGAAGGGCTAGATGGCCTACTCCTGCTCCTATTTCTTATGTTCTTATATTCTTAGTTAGTCTCAAAATGAGCCCATTGGGTCAGCTCTTTTCCATTTCAGCATGGATGACATTTGACTGCTCCTCTCTTTCTTCTTCCATTGACCCCAAGACTTGTCACTTTCTCTAATTGCTTATTTGACATTAAAACCTGAATGAATCGTTACGTTTTCCAAATCAATATTGACGTTATTAAAGACATTGATTTTGATTCCCATAAACCCTTAGGTACTCAGCTTCCTCATATTCCCTGCTCTCATTTAAGAAAGGTGTGAATCCCTTATACATTGTTGTACTGTAAGCTTAGCTTCCTACCCCATGTCTGATCCATCACCGTTCTCTGCTGAACCACCACTTTTCAGCCCATCTCTTCAGCTGCCAAAACCTCACTCACCCATGCCCTGGTTTCCTCAATACTTGTCTATTCCAATAGCTTCCTTCCTTCCACATTTCATAAGATACAAGTCATCTGGAATGCCATGTACATCCCTGTCATAACTGTCCTTCGTGAGTTATGCTAACTTCCCAAATTCCAGGAAATCAATCATTTAAAATGATTGCCCTTAAGATCATTGTTTTGCCCCACCCTGCCAATAAATCCACCCATGCTTTCCTATAAATATGTTCCACTTTCCGCATGCTAGTTTAACAACTTGTTCTCTGCACCACCTTCAATGGTCACTCTTTTAAGTATTATTTTCCTGTTCTTTGGAACCGTCTACATTTGTGCCTTATTAGCACTCTTTCTACTAGAAACTTAATAAATGTACACATGTAAATTATTGTTGTAAAGCAAGTTCAGAAATTTGCTTTTAACAAATCCTGCTATTAAATTGACATATTGTTGAATTTGACTTATTGATGATTGTTTTAAAAATGGCAATAACTATGGCAATAAAATATTTTCACATGTAGCTAAAATTGGAATTAGCCATCCAGACAAAGTGGTTGAAACAAGTACTTTGTCAAGTGTGCCACCTCCGAACATCAGATACAAGCTTTGCTTTCCTGAAAAGACAATTTCAGAAGGTTCTTTGTCTGCACTACAACTAGAAGCAATCACTTACGCATGTCAGGTATGTTTATTCACTACATTTCTTTGGATTAACTAAAAGAACATTGTAGATGTGCTGTGGTTGATATTGATAAAATATTAAAATCTCCAATCAAAATATGATCTGAACATGATTGCTTATATATATGTTCTCAGTATATAGGTGACCTGGTAAGGCCACACTACTCCCATTCCTGTTTGTCCTAAGAAAGTGCTGGACCTTCTTGTTTTGTTGCGACTACAGTTTTCAAGCTACTAAATTGAGAGTCAGGCATATAGTGTTTGACCAAAGTCACGTGTAGGTGTGGTTAGTTCAATACCTTGAAGAACGTTAGTGAACCCATTGGGTTTTTTCCAACAATCTAGCAGCTTTCCTGTTAATTATTTCTGCTACCAGCTACCTAATTAATTTGTTTAATTATATCTTACAGCTTGTCAGTGGTAAGACTTTATAACCCTTCATGCAAAAGGCTGACAAAACAGCTAGCAATAAAGTACCTCTTTGCAGCCTTGTTTAAAGTGGGATTTGTTGCCAAGATTTCTGCATGTGCTTGTGGATACAGAACTTGAATAGGACTGACAGTGCAAAAGCCATTCTCTTAAATTATTAAATTCTGTTTAGGGACCCTATTTGAAACATTTTATATAAATTATGGATTTAATAGCACTAGTACAATGTCTTGTGTTGGAATAGATTCGTTCTAATTGGTAAATAGAGGGCATGTATTTAGAAGAGAGAATAGATTTGGAGAATTTTTTTACAGAGTTGGTTTGACTTGATTTTCCCCTACCAGAATCTTTTACAAATTTCTGGAAAGGCAGTAGGGTGCGTGTGTGTGTGTCCTGTTCACCATGCTGCTGCTGAGCCATAACACCAGAATGCATCTGGGATTGTAAGACTATCATCCATTGTTCTAAAAACCCATCTGCTTCACTAATGCCCTTCAGAGAAGGAAAATTGCTGCTCTGGCCTGGCCTGACCTACATGTGACTCCGGGCACACAAATTGATTCTCAACTCCCCTCTGAAATGGCCTTGCAGGCCACTCAGTTCAGGGACATTCATGGATGGGTAACAAATCCTTGTTTTGCCAGCGAGCTCCACGTTCCATGAAAGGGAAAAATTAAGAATGAAAATTGTGTAAAGCTGATCTGCAACAATCAGGTAGCAAGTTGAAAATTTACCCCAGTGTTTTTTCAGTCTGCTTTATAAAACTGCAAGCATGATCGCATTGTTAGTGGAACTGACAGGGAGGGTGCTCAACAATTGATTACAATAGAGTTAATTTAACTTCAATCAATTCAGTTGTTAATTTTGGATACTTCAGTGATACTGCGAAGACAGCTTTGTGCTAATTTATCCTACTCACCATTTAGCATGTTAAATCCATCAAACCAGTAACCCCATTGATGCCATTAGCTTTCACTTAAACAATAAATATTGAAATATAGTATTGATGTGCGTAATGATTTTTAAATTTTATTTTTAAAATTATGTTGATGGCTTAATCTTTAAAATGCAACGATTATGCCGTGGTTGTTGTGACGAGTTACTTTATTGTTTTCTCATTTTTCTCCCAAGGCACTAACTCATGTTGGGATATGGTTCAACAAGTGCCAGCCTCCCACTGGTACCTGGACCAAGTAGGCAATCCTCATGTGTGCACCTTGACTGTGAGTTTTGCCTGGCAATTCAAACACAGAGATATCATAGCCAAGCCTAATCTTGTCACTCACAACATCCACCCATGCATGATTTCTAGCAAAAGTCGTTGGATAGCAATCAGGGTGAAATCAGATTGCAGTACCCCAATTGCTATTCTAACCAGGATTAGTAAAGTCATATACACTAGGAAGAAAATCTAGGACCAAGTCATCCGTGCGACTCTACCATATTTGGTAGTGCATTTATCCATTGAGCCATTGGGAGGGTTTATTCTAACACTACTGTATGTACCATTGGGTTATTACTGTCTGTTGCCATTAAATCATGTTTCATTAATATCTTTTTAGCAACATGAAATTCTGTTGGAAAATAACCATCGTGCAGGATTTCTTATCGGTGATGGGGCTGGAGTTGGAAAGGGAAGAACTGTGGCTGGTATTATTTATGAAAATTACATAAAAGGCAGAAAAAAGTCATTGTGGTAAGTGTAAAGTATTTCATTTATTTATCAGTATCACAGGTAGGTTTACATTAACACCGCAGTGAAGTTATTGTGAAAATCCCCTAGTCAGCACACTGTGGCGCCTGTCCCGATACATTGAGGGACAGTTTAACATAGCCAGTGCACCTAACCAGCACATCTTTCGGACTGTGGGAGGGAAATGGAGCACCTGGAGGAAGCCCATGCAGACACAGAGAGAACGTGCAGACTCGGCACAGACAGTGACCCAAACCGAGAATCGAAACCAGGTCCCTGGCATTGTGAAGCAGCAGTGCTAACCATTGTGCAATTCTAGGAACTGATACCTAAAAATCACCACCTATTATAAAATTATTTTGTTAAGATCTAAAAATTAAACCAATGTGTTCATCATTTCCTTACTTTTAAAATATCTAAAATGTGAACAGTAGGGTGGTTCATACAGCATGTATTACCACAACTGCTCCATTTCCAGTCAGAAAAGCTTTCAATTTGAGAGAATTAATCTATTTTATGGCATGTCATTCATTGATTGCCCTATTATTTTATCTTATCATTTCACTGAAAGAATACTTTAATCACAGACATATTTTACACCCTGTAGCTAGTGAGACAAAATATGCGTAAAAATTTTAGCTGAATTGTGGAATAGACAGAATGAACGTCTCCTAGTCCTGTACATCTGGTACCTGAAAATAGTGTTTGTGATATCTGTACGTGAATGGCAAATAAATGATAAATTGCTGAATGACAAATGTAGATTAAAAAATGAAGCTAATTAAAATGTACTGTCGAAATGCATGCCAAACAATATGTTAATCGGATTCCGTTTTATCATGTTATAGGTTCAGTGTCTCCAATGACCTGAAATATGATGCCGAACGTGATCTTAAAGATATTGATGCTGCAAATATTCCAGTGCATGCCCTCAACAAGGTATGAATAGAAATCTAGGATCGGGTTTTTATGTAGAATCAAAAGTAATAATGCATTAGTATTTCAGGTCTGTTTTGAATTATCAGTGCAAAATATTAGAAGAAATCATGTAAGATTAGAAATGAGCTATTTTTCATTGTGAGTGAAAAGTACTTCAAAATATATATCTTGTTCTCCTCTTAGTTCACACACTGGGTTTAATTTTAACTGATAAAGGCTCTGACAAAGAGTCATCCTGACTCAAAACTTTTGGTTCTATTCCTACTGCACAAATGCCAACGGACCTGCTGAGGTTCTCCAGCGTTTTCCGTTCTAATTTTAACTGAACCCATCTGGTTCACAACCACCTGATATTAATCTTCCTTGATGTCATTGGGAAGTAAAACTGGGTGGAGTGTAAAACAGACGCTTGAACAAAACCTGTCAACCTTGAGATAGATTAGATTAAAATTTTCCCCTGGCTGAAAGGACACACTGCAGTGTTTAGCCTATCCACCAACTGGTGTGAAAGATTCTCTGAGTTATATTCTCCTCACCATGTGTCATGCACCTAATTAAACTGAAAATACTTATAAAGTATGTTATATTCCCTTGACCATGTTCATCGCAATGTGTTTTTAATTGTTAGCCTGAGTATCAACTATGGCTAAGTTGATAGCATCGTTGTTTATGCGTCAGAAGGTCCCAGATTCAAGTCTCATTCCACAGGTTTAACCTCAAAAAATCTAGGCTGGCACTCAAGTGCAGTACCGAGAGAATGCTGCGGTGCTGGAAGTGGTGTCTTTCAGATGAGACATTAAAACCAAAGTATGTATAAAATATTCCATAACCCTGTTTTGAAAAAGCAGGAGAATTGTCCTGACCAATGCCTATCCCTCAATCACATTACTAAAAGTATATCATCTGGTATTTACAATGTTGCTGATTATGGAAACTCGCTGTATGAAAATTGGTTGCTGTATTTGTGACATTAAAACTGCAACTATCACTAACAAATACTTAACTGACGGTAAAGCGCTCAGAATGTGGAGGGAGCTATATAAATGCAAATCTTTCTTTAATGCATCAAAATGTGATTTTTTTTTAAATTTGGTAATAGATAAAGTATGGTGATACAGCTACTTCTGAAGGTGTTTTGTTTGCAACCTACTCTGCACTAATTGGGGAAAGTCAAGCTGGTGGTCAACACAGAACAAGGCTAAAACAGATTCTGGACTGGTGCGGAGACCAGTTTGATGGTGTTGTATCCTTTAATAGTTAAAGTTCTGGGTTGGCTAATAACTAAATTACATAAAGCAGCACATCACTGACATGTTAAATAAACAACCTTTCAATATGATTTGATTAAAAAAAGTAAATCTCAAAATAATCTTAGGGTTTCTTTCAAAAAAGAGCATTGGCAATCAAATTGAAATATATTGTACATACCATTTATAAAATAAATGTGCATTTTTGTTGTTAATTGTCTTCTGGATTGCTGTAGTAGATTGTATGTAATTCAAGAATCAGAATCATAGAACCCTGCAGTGCAGAAAGAGGCCCTTCGGCCCATCGAGTCTGCACCGAACACAATCCCACCCTGGCCCTACCTACATATTATACCCACTAATCCCTCTAACCTACGCATCCCTGGACACTAAGGGGCAATTTCTTAGCGTGGCCAATCAATCTAACCTGCGCATCTTTGGACTGTGGCAGGAAACCAGAGTACCCGGAGGAAACCCAACAAGAACGTTCAGACTGATGATAACTGGGTGGTTATTCATGTTTCAGAGGCTAATGAATATTAAGGTAGACAACTTGGAAAGGATTATTTATCATGTCCGCAGATATAATAAGTCAGGCTGGGATAACCTGGCTGCAAGAGACAAAACTAATCGGTTATAAATACTTGCCATTTAGTGGGAAAGAGTTGCTTTAAACAAAGCTCTTTCAAAGCTAGTCTTTGTCATGAGATTCAAGAGGTGGCTAGATATAGTGCTTGGGGCGAATGAGATCAAAAGTTACGGGGAGAAAGCAGGATTAGGCTATTGAGTTGGACAATCAACCATGATCGTAATGAATGGTGTCAAATGGCCTCCTCCCGTTCCTAGCTTCTACGTTTCTATGGTTGGTTTCTGAGGGGAACAACTCTAAACTTTCAAATCCAATTTGGTAGAGAATTCTGTAGCCAAGAGCAATGTGTTTGAGGTAAATGGGTGCAACCTCAACTATTCCATCACCTGTTATGATTCCATCGAGGTTGAGGCAAACACAGGTTTTTGTCAGTGTTGTGCCAAAAAGATAAATTAACCTCTTTGCGTTTGTGAAAGCTCATGTCACAGAATGAATGCCTTGTTGCTTATGTATGTAAGGGTGGTGAGGGATTGGAATGCCCTGCCTGCTGCAGTTGTAAATGCGTCTAGTTTGGGGGCGTTTAAGAGATCTCTGGATAGGTTTATGGACGAAAAGGGATTGGTATAGGCTAGTGGGTCATTGTTTTTGTAACTGGTCGGCGCAACATCGTGGGCCGAAGGGCCTGTTCTGCGCTGTAATGTTCTATGTTCTATGTAACAATAATCTCCGCTCTTCAGCTGATCTCTCTGAAACTGTTTTGAAGCTTTTCTAAGATGGGTGAAAAGGTGCTGAATAAATGCAAACCCTTTTTCCCATCTGTCTTTCTGATTATGAAAACTATTTGATTTCATTTATTATCATATATATTAGTATACAGTGCAAGGTATTGTTTCTTGCGTGCTATACAAAGCATACTGTGCGTAGAGAAGGAAAGGAGAGAGTGCAGCTACAGTAGTTCGTTAGATCTTTTGGGTCTTCCTTGACTATTTTTGCCTCTTAGATTGTATTTGATGAATGTCACAAAGCGAAAAATGTCTGTGTGAATGGCAGTACCAAATCCACCAAAACAGGCCTGGCTGTACTAGAGCTGCAAAATAGTCTACCACTTGCACGAGTTGTCTATGCAAGTGCCACAGGTATTGAACTATTACTGAAAAAAAAGGTTTTTTGTGTGTGTTAGGCACTGAAAGCAATGTACTATGTAAGCATGTTATGTTATTAGTGCATCAAGATTCTTCAGTAACATTTTCAGTGAGACTGTTCCTCGTTCCTGAAATAATTACTTTATCTACATTTTCTCAATTTTAACAAGATCTAACAAGAACCCCATGTTGACTGGCTATCAATTGTTTGGACTACTAACTAACTATATACGAACATTGTACAGCATCAAAACAATAATACATGGGTAGGGGGAGATGGAAGAAAGAATTCGTTCATATAGCATCGCTTCTAACATGTCATTGTAGTCTCGCATGCTGCTACCTGTCAGCCTTTCTGCATTAATAGCATTGAGTCTCTATATGCCATCTGCCCCAGGGAATTGATGAAATTTGTATCATGCCACAGTGGTATAATTAATTTCTTTTTAAATGTTAGTTTTTTTTTAATGAATATGAAATTTCATCCTGAGTTAATTAAAATGGAGAGTTATTAAATTAATTTATCACAGCAAATTCTGACATTTCTTATTACCCATGCATTTTATGTTTCTGTTACTTGCTTCCTCTATTGGCTTTTCCTGTGTTCCATGGGGGTACCACAAAGTTGGTTGATCATCTTCATATTAACCATTGTTTTTGAATTTGGCAGGTGGTTTTAGAGCCAGATGTCTTTCCTGCCACAAAGCTTCCCTTGATTTATCTGGGTTAGGGATCAGCTTCAATTCACACTGGCATGTCTGCACCAGTTTTATTATTTATTTTCATTAGTGTCACAAATAAGCTTACATTAACACTGCAATGAAGTTATCGTGAAAACCCCCGAATCACCACACTCCGGCACCTGTTCAGGTACAGTGAGGGAGAATTTAACATGGCCAATGCACCTAACCAGCACGTCTTTCAGGCAGTGGGAGGAAATCAGAGCACCCAGAGGAAATCCACACAGACTCGAGAAGAAGGTGCAGAGTCCGCACAGACAATGATCCAAGCTGGGAATTGAATCCCAGTCCCTGGCACTGTAGGGCAGCAGTGCTAACCGCTGTGCCATCACCTCGCCCAGTGTCTGAGTTATTTTATATTTCCCTGCTATCTTTAAAGAGCACACAAGAAATGTAATTTTTTTTGTCTTCCCTGTTCCAGGTGAATTTTAGCCATTGATGGAAACTTTTTTTTATTGTTGCTGTGGAAATCATACTCCCAAAGTAAGGGGTTAAAATAGTAGAAGCAACTTTTCAAATATAATAATTGCCTAGGTTTATCTTTTCCAAAAAAGACAAGAGAAATCTAATCTGGCCAATTACCATCCATCGACCCATTCTCAATCCGCATCAACAATGGTGAAAGCCGTCATAGAAGGTGACATCAAGCAGCATCTAAATAGTAATAAGCTGCTCATCGATACTCCATCTGGACTTTTGTCAGAGTCCCTAGGCTCCAGCCCTCATAGGAATTTTCTTCTTTAGTCTAGACTGGTGAGGTGAGAGTGCTGGCTCTTGATATCAAGGCAACATTTGGCTGAGTGTGGCACCCAGGGAGCCTTAATAAAATTGAAGCCAGTGGGAAATTATCTCAGTGATTTTGTAGTGAAAATGTTAATGTATTAAATATTTTTCCTCCTTCAACTGAAGCTGATATTATCTCATGACAAAGTTGCATAAACCTTTGGCACAAATTATCAATATCACAACATCCACCGTTTTAATCACTATTGTCAGAATTACACTCCCTGAAAATTTTGAACATTGATTATCCATTGTATTGTTCACCCCTCCTTCAGTTTATGCCTTTAAGTGCTTTTAGCTTTGTATATTTACATGTAACGGAGAGATGTTTGCATAGTGGTAATGTCACTGGACTAATAATCCAGAAACTTTGGCTAATGTTCTGGACACATGAGTTAAAATCACACCATGGTAACAGGTGGAACTTAAATACAATTTTTTTTTTAAATGTGGAATTGAAAGCTACCCACAGCGATAGTAACAGTAAAACTATCATTGATTGTTGTAAAAACCCATCTGATTCACAGTTGTTCTTTGGGGAGGAAAATCTGCTGTCCTTATCTGGTGTGGCCTATGTGGAACTCCGGATCCACGCTAATGTGGTTGAGCCTTAAATAGTCTCTGAAATGGCCCAGCAACCCACCCAGTTCAGGGACTATTAGCAATGGGCAACAAATGCTCGATTTGCCAGTAACGCCCAATGTCCCATGAAAGAATTTTTTTTTAAGATGTTGGTAAGCAGTACAGAGAAAAATGAGAAACTAAATGTTGAGAAAATGGCAAACTTTCACTTCATGTATCTGGAATGATTATTATTTGTTACAAAATGTTTCTACTGGAGTTGCTTCAAATGCTTTTTTAATTTTTAAATATAAAGGTGCCTCAGAACCAAAGAACATGGCTTATATGTGCCGTTTAGGTATTTGGGGAGAAGGCACACCCTTCCGCCAGTTTGAGGATTTCCTTCATGCTATTGAGAAACGGTGAGTACATTTAAACCTGAAGGAAAAGTACAAATCCTTCGTATTACTACTGGCGGCAATTAGTTAAGCCTTTAGGGAACTGTTAGTCCATTTAAAACAAATTGACACGGTGGCATACTAGTTGGCACAGCTACCTCACAGCACCAGGGATCCGGGTTCAATTCTGGCCTTGGGTCACTACCTGTGTGGAGTTTGCACTTTCTCCCAGTATCTCTATGGGTTTCCTCCCACACTCCAAAGATGTGCAGGATAGATGGATTGGCCATACTAAATTGCTCATTAGTGTCCAAAAATGTGTAGAGTAGGTGAATTAGCTGTAATAAACGTGTGGTGTTAGGAATAGGGTGAGAAGCCTTAGTAAGATGCTCTTTCAGAGAGTCGGTGCAGGCTTAATGGGCCAAATGGTGACCTCCTACATTGTAGGAATTCTGTGATTCAGGACAATGAACAGAGGAAAATGAGTGCAAAGAATGAGAGTCCTTGTTTGTTTGTGCACAAATCTTTGAAGGTAGCAGAACAGGTTAACAAAGCACTTGATAAAACCCATGTGATCCTGGGCTGAGCTAAGAAGTTATGCTAAATCCATAGGAAACACTAATTCGGCCTCAGCTGATGTGTCATGCCCAGTTTTGGGCATCACACTTTTGGAAGAACCTGAAGGTTATGGCAGGGTTGGAGAAGAGATCCACTAAATTGCTTTATGAGTTGACTTTTATAATTATGAAGGGTTTAGATGGCGCAAATGCAAAGAAACTGTTTCCAATGCCTGAAGGCTTGATAACCATAAGGAACAGATCTTAAGGATATTGGCAAAAGAATCAGAGGCAACATGAAGATGATTTCTTATTAAATCTGAGAGGTAAGATTTGGAATGCACTTCCTGATAGAGTGATGGATATAGTTTCAACGTTAGCTTTCACAGAGGAATTGGAGAAATACTTTAAAGGAAAAAAATGCAGAAGCATGGGGGAATAGTGGGAAAGTGGGACTAACTGAACTGTTCATAGAATCATAGAATCCCTACAGTGCAGAAGGAGGCCATTTGGCCCATCAAGTCAGCACTGACAACAATCCGACCCAGGCCTGATCTTTGTCAGCAAACATACCTTCTGACCTCCTGACTCTAAGGGGCAATTTAGGATGGCCAATCCGCCTATCCTGCATATCTTTGGATTGTGGGCGGAAACCGGGGCACCCAGAGGAAATCCACACAGACACAGGGAGAACATGCAGACTCCACACAGAGAGTGATCCAAGCCGGGAATCGAACCCGCGTCCAGGTGCTTCGAGACAATTGTGCTAACCACTGTACCACCATGCCACCCTTCTTTGAAAGAGCTGGTGGAATGTAATGGCCTGCTTCTGTGCTGTACTGTTTTATGATCCTGTGTATGTCATATGAATGTTTTAACTATTTGTGCCCTAAAATCCACAACAAACTTCAACGCTCAATTTCTTCATTGTACACCAAGCACAGCACATGCCCCATGAGGATCAGGTAAATTTCACAATAAATTTCATTCATCATTCTCTAAGCAATGTGGAAGGTGGACAAAATTAAAATACTGTTGTGATGAAAACAAAAATCACTTCCAATGATTTTACAAGGCAGGTGATGGAAAATCAGCAACCCCATTTTTGACCATCTCATTTCCTTTTTGGAAAAGGGAAGACCACCCCGAAAAGAATGAATAATGATATTGTGAGAATATCATGACCCACAAGTCTTTCAGTATTCTACTGGAGACATATACCTCAATTTCATCATCATTACTGGATAAACATCCAGGAATTTCCAGTGTAATGTCACAGTGAGAGCAGCAGCACAAGAGTTGCAGCCGGTCAAGGGGAAACACCACCACTACTGAAGACAAATAAAGGCCACAAGTTAGGTTTGAAAGATTGTGAAACAAAAGCAGAGAAGGGCAAAGAGATTTAGTGTCACCTAGCTCTTGAGCATAAATCGGATAAAATTATCTCTTGTGACTTCATATTCTCCAGAATTAATTTGGCCATGCTGCTAGCTCTGCAGTGTTATATTTATTGCTCACTGTGTGATTTAGCACTTTGAGTTTTTAAGACTCCATCCATACATCTTGATCTGACTGTCCTGCTCCAACACATTACGGAAAACTCAAATTCCCAAGATCCAGCTCCACCTTATTCTACATTTCATAGTTAATTGAAAATTGGAATTTTTAAAAGAATTGATAAAATGCCTTAAGTATCAGACAAGCACAGACTATTTGGGTCAAAGGGCTATTTATTTTATGTAAAGAAAAGCAAAGTGCTGGAAATACTCCCACATCGGGCAGCGTCTGTGGAAAAAGAAGCAGTTTGCATTACTGTAAGATGACCTTTTTCAGAACATCATACCAATTGTTTAAATGCTCCTTTCCGAATATGAGTTCTGTTTGATGTGGGAAACTGTGTGTTGGTGCAGTAGGAGTAATTTCCAATGCATTGCACCAGACTGGTTATATGCAGATTGATGCTCTACACTTAGCACATTATGTTACTCATTTAGCTATGACATTCAGTGGGGAGAACCCTCTACTAATCTCCTGGGTGTTGTGGTTCTCGAGATAGGGGAGTCCAGAGGAAAGTGTTTCCTAAAAATAAAAGCTGTGTTTGAAAAGCTATGTTGCAAGCGTCTGCAATTCTATATTGGTAATAATGGTGGAGTTTGATGGTTATAAATTATATACAATGCATAACCCTGTACTGTGAACAATGGGTAAGGAAAAAAGTTTACATTGGAAGTAATGTGAACTTCCAATTTCCTGATTGAAATTGAAGTCCATTCCAGTAATTTACAGTCAGTGTTATGTCAGGTGCTCAATTTGAATTTTCAAATATTTAATTGCAAGTAGTATTTATCCTTTATGAAATTATTGTACATTTCAATTGCAATGTACTCTGATGAATAGTATGCTGAAACAATTGGTTCTTTATCATAGTTGCAGTTATACTGGCAGTGTTGCATTTTTGAGGGTTTGGTTCATTTTAGGAGGAGTTATGGTTATATTATCTAGTGGTGTGGCCTGTGATAATTGTCCTAGGCTGATCTGGGATAGGCATTGCTAGTCTGCTTTCGTTCCATGGATGCGACTTGGGCTGGTGAAACGAAGATTGAAGTTTGTATTTCCAGGAAATTAGTACGGTATTGGAGACTCTCAAAAAAAATGAGAATTAACGTTCATACAGTTATTGATAGTGATGATCAGTGGCAGAAAGCAAAGGAACTTTTTCTTTCAAAATGTTAGATTCTCCATTGGTTTGGACTTAGTTTCTAAATAGATGAATGATCTGGATTTGGGAATTGAGAGAACTCTTAACAAAATTTACAAATGACATCAAATTGCAAATGACGTGAATTGTAGCAAACGTTGAAATGCTGCAGGCTGACATAGAAAGACCAGGAGGATTGGCAGTTGCAACTCAATGTAGAAGGATATCACTCAATTTTAGAAGTTGGAAAAGGACATATACGTTGAATAGATAAATTTTAAATGGAGAAGGGAAGCAGAGGGTCCTTGATACTGGAGTTTGAGGCATCCATCATAGGAAGGACATAATAGTGCCAAAAATGCTTTTATGTAGATGCACAAGGATGTAACCAGGAATGAAAAGTTACAGTTATGATAGATACAGGGACAATGTCTCAAATCCAACTATCTGAAAATCAACAGTGCCCAATTATCAGATGTTTTATTAAGTTACTGTGAATGTATTGTTGTTATTATTATCAATGACTAAAATAACTTATCAGCCAGTTGGGGTATCTCTGCTGCATTAAGCATGGTGGCGCAATGATTAACCATCCGACTGACTATTGACCTAGCCCAAATCATCTGAACAGAAAACCAACAAGGTGCAAAATTTGTACAACTCAGTCCCAAGTTTTCTGGCATTGAGACACTGTACTTGTACTTGAGAAGTTACAGTTTCTTTCACTACAGTTGAAGATATTGGTCAGAATTCTCCAACCTCACCTGCAGCTGGGATTTTCCAGTTCCGCTGCAGCAAATAGAAATTTGTCTGAGTTCTCCATTCTCGCTGGTGGCAGCGCATGTGAGGCTGGAGAATTCCGGCATTGAATGGTGATGTGATGGAAATCTTCATGATTATGAAGTTATGATAAAATGAACAGTGATAAACCGTGTCTTGTACTCAGTGAGACCGTAACAAGGGACCGTAACAATTTAAGACCATCCCAAAAGGTATTAAAGGATAAGTGCGAAAAAATTATTTTAAAATGGAAGACTTGTATTTATATCACAGATTTCATGACTTCTGGACATTCCAAATAAGGTACTTCTTGAGAGAAGAGTGGGGTTAGGTTATTTGACTTAAGGAAAGGAAAGATTTTGGTGGAAATATAATGACTGGCACTTTTCCATGCTTCAATTCTGTGGGTTTCAGTCAACCCCATATGGAGATCAAATATCACTTGTTCTACTTTACATAGAAACTTTCACAACCTCTTGATGCAGGATGTCGCCAATCGCTTGACAGCCAAATAAATAATCTTTGAATTGTATTCACTGTTATAATAGGAAGTGTCATAGAGTTAAACAGCACAGAAAGGGCCCTTCAGCCCATCGAGTCTGCACTGACAATAACTACCACTAAAGGCATGCGAATCCCATTTTCCTGTACTTGTCCCATATCCTTGAATGCTATGAATGTGATAGTCAATTTATGCACAGTAAGATCCTACAAACAGCAGTGAGATAATAACCTAACTTATTTAAGTGCTATGGATTAATTTTGGTCAGGACACTGGAGTGAACTCTCATACTCTTCTTCACGTAATGCCGTGATCTTCTACTGAGGGGGGAGACCATATGGATTTAACATCTCATTCAAAACAGAACACCTGTGACGATGCAGTGACTCCCTCAGTACTGCACTGAAGTTTCTGTCTAAGTAATTTGCTTAGTTATTTATCTGGAATGGAAGGAAACACAACTTTCTAACTCAGAGACCTGAGTGCTATCACTGAACTATAGCTGTTATGACACCTGTGTTTCAGCCACAATTGTGGGAAGGTTTGTGCTCTGCCAGAGTAGGTGATGCAATTAAGTGGGAAGTTGACCTAACCTAAATGAAAGTCACCTGTCTGTACGTTATTCTAATTTGAAGCGGGATCAATTGTATCTTACTGAATGGGTCACTGACAAAACACACCTTTGTTTTGAAAATTAACAAGTTATATTTTGCAGGTTTTACTACACATCAAAAATAGAAAGGGAAAATAATTAGGATTTCTTAATACTTTGCAGCAATTACCACACTTTATGTCAGCTATTTAATATAATACAGCTTTGAAGCTGTGTAAGCCTAAAATTTCCACAACAAAGCTGTAGAAGTATGCAAGGTCAGGAGTTCTGTCTGCCACTTTGTGCTAATGCTAGCCCTGTTTCAAATGAAGGTGCTCTCCCTCCAGTGCAGAGGTGGACACTAGAATTGCATGCTGCATCTCTAGAAGGGGGAACTACTAAAGGCCCAAATTTGTTTGAAGACTTAAAGCAATTTAAAAACAATTTAAACATCTGGACAATATTGACATCTCTCCAAAGATAATCAGTCCATAAGAACATAAGAAATAGGAGCAGGAGTAGGCCATCCAGCCCTTCGAGCCTGACCCGCCATTGAATAAGATCATGGCTGATCTGAAGTGGATCAGTTCCACTTTCCCGCTCTCTCCCCATAACCCTTAATTCCCTTGTCTGTCAAAAACCTATCTACCCGTGACTTAAATATACTTAGCGAGGTAGCCTCCACCACTTCAACGGGCAGAGAATTCCAGAGATTCACCACCCTTTGAGTGAAGAAGTTCCTCCTCAACTCCGATCTAAACTGCACTCCCCCTTATCTTGAGGCTGTGCCCCCTAGTCCTGCTATCCTTTCTAAGTGGGAAGAATCTCTCTACCTCTACCCTATCCATTCCTTTCATTATCTTATATGTCTCTATAAGACCCCCCTCATCCTCCTAAACTCCAACGAGTACAGACCCAGTCTATTTAGTCTCTCTTCATAGTCCAACCCCCTCATCTCTGGTATCAGCCTGGCAAACCTCCTCTGCACTCCCTCTAAGGCCAAAATATCCTTGCGCAAGTGCGGCGACCAAAACTGCACACAGTACTCCAGCTGCGGCCTCACCAGTGCCCTGTACAGTTGCAGCAAGACCTCCCTGCTTTTATATTCTATCCCTCTCACTATAAAGGCCAGCATACCATTCGCCTTCTTGATCACCTGCTGCACCTGCAGACTGGGTTTTTGCAACTCATGCACAAGGACCCCCAGGTCCCTCTGCACCGTAGCATGCTGCAGCTTTTCACCCTTTAAGTAGTAATCCCTCCTCCTATTATTTCTGTCAAAGTGAATAACCTCACACTTGCTAACATTGTACTCCATCTGCCAGGTCCTCGCCCACTCACTCAGCCTATCCAGATCCCTCTGCAGACTTTCCACACCCTCCGCGCAATTTGCTTTTCCACTCATCTTCGTGTCATGAGCAAATTTCGTCACCCTACACTCGGCCCTCTCCTCCAGATCATCTATTTAAATGGTAAATAGCTGAGGCCCCAGCACCAATCCCTGTGGCACTCCACTAGTCACCAACCGCCAATCAGAATAGCACCCATTGATACCAACTCTCTGCCTCCTATTAGACAACCAATCCTCTATCCACACTAACACCTTACCCCCAACTCCATGCACCCTAACCTTCTGAAGCAACCTTTTGTGAGGCACCTTATCAAACAAAAGGTTGCTTTTTTTTTTGGAAGTAGAACAAGAGTAGTTCCGTACTTGAATGAGCTTAAGAAGTGCTATGTAGTATTTTAATGTCATTGCCAATCTTTCATATTACCAATACTATTTACCATTCAAGCAAGACTTTCACTTACTTAAGGTTTTCATGACCACCAGACATCTGGAAGCGTTTCACAGCTAATGAAGTACTTTTTGAAGTGTAATTATTGTTGTAATGTTGTATTATGGGTACCAAATAAAGTACTTTGATACAAAATGACAGTGATTTTTAACTAACATCTTATTTGTTTCCTTTCTTATTTTAGGGGTGTGGGTGCAATGGAAATTGTTGCTATGGATATGAAAGTTAGTGGCATGTATATTGCTAGGCAACTAAGCTTTGCTGGAGTGACATTCAGAATAGAAGAAATACCTCTTGATCACAGTTTCCAACTTGTATACAACAAAGCAGCTGTGCTGGTAAGGAGTTCCACTTATTTCACCAATATTCCACTAATTTTGAATTTGAAAATTAAACTCCTCAAAACATTTTGTCATTAAAGTGTGTTTTCGTATTTTATCGAAATACCCTGTGTTCACCAAAATCTAAACCACTATAGGGATCATTTTCATCATCACTGTTTGGGTGGTAAACTGGTGGAATGGATCGCTTGTTATGAAACTCACTCCTCTTCAAGTTATGTTTTTGCAGGTTCCATTCCAGTAGTTTCCTGCCCGCACAGTGAAGGTGAAAATTACTCTGGTGTAACTAGAACATATAATAACAGTTAGAATCTTCAAGCTCAGTCTTCCTTTCCTTTACTTAATCAATCTTCTCTTTCTCCAGAAATGGATTAAACAACGCATGTAGCTGTTGTGGTTCTGATTGCCAATTAAAGCATTGATTAAAGTCGAATTTAGAAGGCTGAGGGGAGATCTTCTAGAGACTTACAAGATAATGAAGCGGCTAGATAGGGTAGAGGCAGAGAGGTTCTTTCCACTTGGAAAGGAAAACAGAACTAGAGGGTACAGCCTCAAAATAAGGGGGGGTGCAGTTTAGAACAGAGTTGAGGAGGAACTTCTTCACTCAAAGGGTGATGAATCTCTGGACTTCTCTGCTCATTGAAGTGGTGGAGGCTACCCCGTTGAATATATTTAAGTCACGGGTAGATAGATTTCTGATAGACAAGGGAATTAAGGGTTATGGAGAGAGAGGGAAAGTGGAACTGCAGATCAGCCATGATCTTACTGAATGGCAGGGCAAGCTCGAAGGGCTAGATGGCCTACTCCTGCTCCTATTTCTTATGTTCTTATGAATATTGGCTGCAAAATAATCTACTTGATATTTCAGAGCTGACTACAGTTATGGTTCAGTTTTTATCATCAATAGGATCTCTTTCCACTGAACCCTTGCAGCTAATGATTGATTCTTCCATGCTGTGTTCAGTTAATTATTTAATTTCAGCCGCTACACTACTGCCTGCATTCTAAGGAAGGGGACAGATAATAGGCTTCAATTCTAAACTGAAATGGGGCCTGTTCCGTATACAAAATATCCTTTATTTTCAACAGGCAGGAACTTTGACAGCCTTTCCTATGAACTGGGCAGCATGGTGGCACAGTGGTTAGTACTGCTGCCCCACGGCGCCAGGGACCCGGGTTCAATTCTAGCCTTGGGTGTTTGTGCAAAGTTTGTACATTCTCCCCAAATCTGCATGCAAATCTGGGTGCCCCGGTTTTTTCCGAGAGCCAAAAGATGTGCAGGTTAGGTGGATTGGTCATGGGAAACGTGTGGGGTTACAGGGATAGGACCATGCAGAGGGCCTGGATAAAATGCTCTTTCAGAGAGTCAGTGCAGATTCAATGGGCTGAATGGCCTCTTCTGTAGTATAGAGATTCTATGAACTCCTAACCCCAGTCCTTTCTGGGCTCGGGGTCACTGACTTGTTGGGTAGGATCTGTTGTTACCATCTTTTACAGCTTTGGGTGCCTGCCTCAAGTAAGGACCCAATTGCTACAGCGCTTTTCTGCGGTGAAGGTTGGTTTGTGCTCCTGATAGAAGATGCAAAACCATTTTTAAAAGTATGCATTACTGAAAATTGATTGCACAAAATAAACTGCTGAATTAAATTTAACACCACTCCGCCCTTTGGCCCATAGCAATGCCAAACGCTGGAGATGTACAGACATTCCATGTCTCCACTGTAGCCAAAGCACAAATGACTGAAATATCCAATATGGTGACACTTTGTTACGAGTGTGACAGTATAACTGGACTTATTCAGGCAGGGTTATATGTTCAACTTCACTTTTACTGGAAAGTCCCCACCAATTTGCCTCAACTCCCCACCCAGTCTGCATCTGTTTGCATTTATTACCGGTGAGAAAACTCAAGCCTTGTATTTGTATTACCTAAAATGAAGTCAGGAATTTCTTTAAATCGCGAAGAATTCCACTGAAGTCTAATTCAAGCTATAGCATGCAATGGTTGGCATCCTCAAATAAAAGAAATTATAGGTAAGCAGTCAAGAAATTTTAATACAAAAAGGGGAAATACTAAATAAGCAATTCCTGTTTTAATGTGACTGTGCAACACAACATTTATTTATAACAAGTTTATCTCATCCTCCTCAATAAAAGAAGAAGCTCAATCCAACCTATCAAACCAATCAAACCAAATACACAAGTATTTTCCCAGAAATTTTTAAGCTGTGGGACAATTCTGAATGTTTTAATTGTTCACTTAAACAAGTATAATTTATTTACTTTAAGAAAGCATGGATTAAACAAAATTTATAGTTGTTCTCGAATTTTAAGTTTTTATGAACAAGCAGAACTGATCTCTTAAAGATGATAAGTGCAAGCATTCAATTTACTTGTTAGATATGGCAGAAAATAAATTCACGTTACTGCTTCTGCCTGACGATGTTTCTGAGTTGCTAAATCTATTGGAATTTGTCAGAATTTTTATGTTTAGTTTACTTTGATATGTCTGAAAAGGGGTTTCTTTTCCAGTGGGCTAAAGCAATGGATGTTTTCCAAAAAGCAGCAGACTTGATTGGTTTGGAGTCCAGGAAGTCTCTTTGGGGGCAGTTTTGGTCTGCGCATCAACGCTTCTTCAAGTATCTGTGCATTGCTGCCAAAGTTAGACGTTTAGTAGAAATAGGCAAATATGAACTGCAAAAAGGCAAGGTAAGGAGTCACTTTCTGCTTTCAAATTGTGTGGAAGGCATCTTTCATCTTGTGTAAAGGAAATAGCATATTTCTAGGTCTGCAACCAGATGACCAGGTAGAATTATGACACATATAAAGGAGATATTATCAGTGTTTGACATTCATTTTTGGTACATAGTTGGAATCTCTCTAACGTTAGCCCTATCTCGGTGGCCAACATAAATTTCCACAGATTTGTTTTCTGTCCTTTTGCCATCTTTATTTGCAAAGCAGCAACTTTGGATAGGTTGCAAATAATCAATATTATCATCATAATGTAAAGTTCTGGGCCATATTATGATGCCTTTAAATCAATTCAATTCAAATCAATTTGTTTGTGAACACGTGTATGCATGTTATCTGTACATAAAATTTCACTGATACCAGTGGGTTTATGGTACTGTAATTGTGCGGTTTTAACCAAGATTGCAAATCAATGTCATTTCCATACCAAAAATTTAGATAGTATCACTTTCAATAGCTGTATTTTGTAAACAGTATTTTTATCACCAGTTTTCCATATAATCTCATTTTTTTGTATTGAATACTATCAATATTCACTGGAAGCATAATATGGAGGGATATCAAGTATGATTGCTGCTAGTCATATCACAGAACTGTATCATAGAATTCCTACAGTGCAGAAGAAGGCCATTTGACCCATCAAGTCTACATCAATTCATCGATAGAGCATCCTACCCAGGCCCTATCCCTGTAACCCCACATATTTATCCCACTGATTCCCCCAACCCACAAATCCTGAGACACCAAGGAGCAATTTAGCATGGCCAATCCGCCTAACCTGCACAGTTTTGGACTGTAAGAGGAAGCAGGAGCACCCAGAGGAAACCCATGCAGACGTGGAGAGAACGTGCAGACTCCACACAAACATGACCCAAGCCGGGAATCGAACCCAGATCTCTGGCACTGTGAAGCAGCAGTTCTAGCCGCTGTGTCACCATGTCACCCTCAATTTCATTCATTTCTATGCTTCATATAGGAACGTAGGAAAAGGTGATTTAGTCCCTCAAACCTATCCTTCCATTTAATTAGATCTATACCTCATTTCAATTTACCTGCCTTTGGTCCGCATCCCTTGAAACCCTGTCCTAATAAATAAAAATCAAACACAGAATTCAGATTGACATTGCGTCCACAGCCTGCTAGGGGAGTGAGCTCCAGATTTCCATTACTCCTTTCATTATTTAATTCTCTCGTCAAATCCTTTGACTTCATGGTATCTTCCTTGACCATTAAAAGAACAGTAATAAGAAATGAATGTATGAAATTGGAATACTCAGTCCACTTAACCATGGTATTGACTGTAGATATGTGCCTTTAAAAGTGAAAAGAGAATGACCATCCACTTACTTAATTCCAGTGCATTGTTATTGGACTGCAATCGACGGGTGAGGCTCGGACACGAGAAGTACTTGATGAGAATGATGGCCACCTTAATCAATTTGTATCTGCTGCCGTGTAAGTAATGATCTTATGCCATTTTAATGATTGTTGAATAGTTAAAATCAATGGCTTAAGTCCGACTTATTGTTGCAGTTGCATCTTGGAAACAGTTTCCAGAAGCTAAAACCGTAAAAGATTATTATGTTTTCATTATAACATATTTATACCTCAAAAGCATTTAACATTTTTAGAGCTATACGTACTTATTAAAGGATTGGCCCCATCTACAAAGCTAGTTGCAAAAAAAATCACTTTTTTATGGGCCTGGGCCCGAATCCCATGGTGAAATCCTCTCTCTGCCAGGTATACTAGAAATGACTGCACATTAAATCCTGAATTATATCCATGAAGCAGGGTTACAGTCCCAACCCACAAATACCTCTTCACCCCTCTCTTGCAGCGCCAAACACTGATTGCCTAAAAAGGGTGTGTGGATGCCCCATGGCCCACAAGAGCATTGAGGAAACTCGGACGTATAGCCAGGGCCTGGTGTAACTAGTTTCTGGAATAGTTTCTGGCTGCTTAAGTGATCTCCTGCTGAAGTTACATAATTGTCTGCATGCCCCATCTTCATCACAGTTCTTTGGCTCATCAGGAAAGGACTCTGTACCATTTTTACCCCAGTGATGCTACTTCTAATGAGCACTGGTATCTTGGAATATAATTGATGTATTTTGTTGCTTTTACAAAAAATATAAAAGTTTTTTTTAAGAAACAGCATTCTTTAGTGTGTTGTTTTCTGTTGACTTCTTGCCAGAGAATTTGAAAAAGGACCAAACCCTTTCCTGTTGTTTTCTAAATAGGTAAATCTTGTTATAAAATCCACTTAATATTAAAACTTTAGATTCAAGTCCTAAATTTAGCCATGACGATTTTCTTCTGTAATATGCAATTACGTATATTAACATGTAAATACGTCTGACCTTTGCATTGCTATTTACACAAATTGCTTCAAACCTTTACATTTACATGAATATAAATAGATGTGACCTTTGTGTTAATACTTCAAAATCAGAGAACTGAGAATTTAATGATTGCAAGTAGCTGCGACAATGTAAAGTTAAACACTAAGGGCTGAATAATCCGGGAGCATGGGTGACACTCGCCTCCTCTCCTCTCCCCTGCTCCAGAAGCAAAGTTAACAAGAGGCCTAGCCACTCCACACCATCCAGCCCAGCAACTACAATGCACTATGGGAGAGCTTATCAAGGGCTGAGTGAGGGGAGAAAGTCCTGCCCTCTGGAACTGCTGGCTAATCCGGTTGGCCAGCAGCTCCCTAAGTTCTGGTAGCATCCAGAGTGCATTAATGGCTGTGGCTGGATCTGTTAAGAGGAGGAATGAGGCCCAGTATCCATTGGAACTTGGTAAGTCTGGGTGCTTTGGGAAGGGAGGGTTTCATCAAGTCAGGGAGGGTGTCAGATATTTTTCCAGCATGACTTTTTAGGTTCATCTGTGAGAAATGGTTGTCTCAATATGATACTGGATATGTAATGGTGCCTAAGGAATTGTATCAAATTGTGAATCGGACTCTTCAGAGCAGCATAAATAAATTGGAAATAAAATTTTAAAATCCTTAAAAGTTGATTTTCCACCTACTAAAAGATAATACAGACGAGAAAGTGATATTGACTAAAATCCTGGTGAAATGATGTGCGCATCTTTTAGAACATAGAACACTACGGCACAAACAGGCCCTTCGGCCCACAAGTTGTGCTGATCATATCCCTACCTACCAGGCCTATCTATAACCCTCCATCCCATTAAATCCCATGTACACATCCAGAAGTCTCTTAAAAGACCCCAACGAGTTCGCCTCCATCACCACCGACGGCAGCCGATTCCACTCGCCCACCACCCCCTGAGTGAAAAACTTACCCCTGACATCTCCTCTGTACCTACTCCCCAGCATTTTAAACCTGTGTCCTCTCGTAGCAACCATTTCAGCCCTGGGAAATAGCCTGTGAGAATCCACCCTATCGATAGCTCTCAACATCTTATAAGCCTCTATCAGGTCATCTCTCATCCTTCGTCTCTCCAGGGAGAAAAGACCTAGCTCCCTCAACCTATCCTCATAAGGCATGCCACCCAATCCAGGCAGCATCCTTGTAAATCTCCTCTGCACCCTCTCAATAGCTTCCACATCTTCCTTGTAGCGAGGCGACCAGAACTGCACACAGTACTCCAAGTGGGGTCTGACAAGGGTCTTATAAAGTTTTCTTTGTGTTTTCTGAAAATCTTCCACCAAAGTTATTGCAGGTGATCAGAAGAATCCCTGTAGAAATTTCACACCTAAGTTTCTATTCTCACCTGGGTGGTTTGCAAGACCTATCATTGCAAGTCTGACTCCCTGGATTAGCAACCTGCCTGCTGGTAGGTATGAGTAAAATGTGTGTTGCAAGTTATATTTACAACACATATTGATACCTGGCTTTCCCCTCACACTCAAACACTCATGGGCTAATGTGTCAACAGCATATTGTACAGTAAGTGGAAGTGTCTGCACGTGCACTTGATGTGATGCTCAAGTTGCAGAAGTAGCTATTGCATGTGGACTGCACAGCCAGTATAATTTATTTGCTGCAGTTGAGCATATTAAATAGTATCACTTCCAAGAGTCAAACTTCACTGGGGCCATTCTACCAAAAAATTCTTAATTGTCGAATTCACGTAAATCCCACTGCTCTTTGAAGAGGGAATTTCAAAATGAATCTCCCACACTATGCAGTGCAAAGTGCACTAGCGTGAATCTCACGCAAAATCAGGGGGTTGGGCCTATTCCCACTGGAGAGACAGACAACATAGAATCCCTACAGTACAGAAGGAGGGCATTCAGCCCATTGAGTCTGTACCAACCACAATCCCACCCAAGCGTAGCACTGAGCAGGTCACTGCACACATGCGCCGGTCTGTCGGCGCCAAGATCACGTGCACAGTAGCCCCTCACTGCCGGCCTCCCGGTCACTGGCCAGCCCTGTGATCCTGCATCGCTGGCCGTGCGATTCCCCCTCCAGTACCCGATTGCTGGCCGGCACAGCAACACCCCATTGCTGGCCATTCAACCTCCTCTACAGCCCCATCGCTGGCCCCTCAAACATGTCCAGACCAGCCTCAACACCCCATCTCCCACAGTCTCCTGATTTTCCCGAAGTTCCTTTACGTTGAAAGAATTCTATGACAGAAATTAGGTTCTTGACCTAACCCTGTGACACAGTTGCAAGTTTGCACTATGTGGTTGGTCAGTGCTCAAATGACCTCAGGAGTGAATTTCAGCATTCCATGCTGGATGGCTACATGGATCCGTTAATGCAGCTCAGGTGACTGATATTAACAGATTATGTATCAGTGCACTGCGTAGCTTGTACCTGCTTGACTAAGGAACTTAAAAGGAACATGAGGGAGAATATTTAAATTTTATTTTAGATAATTTACATTTTTCACCGTAATAACTTCTGCATTTCATAACATGACAGGGTAAATGTTTTCATAATAAAATGTAGTAAATTAACTTTACAGAGGAGTATTACTTAAATTTTGAACTTCTCTTGCAGAGGTGTCTTTAAGTCACTAATTCAGAAACACTTTCCTTCAACAAAGAAAAAGAAAGAAAAAGGAACAGGGACAAAGAGGAAACGTAAGATGATATGATACAGATTACATTTCAAGAAGTAAAAGTACTGATTTAAGCAACCTTGTGATGTTTCTTTGGTTCATTGCTTATTATATATTCAATGGCAACCTATTTTTCTGTAAAACATGAACAGGGAATTTGGCCTCTAAGTTATAAAGGCTGGAGAGGGTGTAAAATCTGATTGCCACCTTTGGAGGCGAGAAGGGCGAATTTGGTGCAGAACCTTATTATGTCAGGATTCTGCTTGGTTTGTTCTGACCATTTATATGTTCCAGCTGGGTAAATGGCTAGGTCTTCAGTTCACAATTCCTACGTCAAGGCGTTGTGTCATTGGAATTCTCATTCTTCCCGAACACAGATTTGGTTTACCAGGATGTCGCCTGGTATGGTGGGAAGGTCTTATGAGGAAAGGCTGAGGGACTTGAGGTTGTTTTCATTAGAGAGAAGAAGGTTAAGAGGTCACCTAATTGAGGCATACAAGATGATCAGAGGATTAGTTAGGGTGGACAGTGAGAGCCTTTTTCCTCGGATGGTGATGGCTAACACGAAGGGACATAGCTTTGAATTGAGGGGCGATAAGTATAGGACAGATGTCAGAGGTAGGTTCTTTACTCAGAGGGTAGTAAGGACGTGGAATGCCCTGCCTGCAGCAGTTGTGAACTCGCCAACTTTAAGGGCATTCAAATGGTCATTGGATAGGCATATGGATAATATTGGAATAGCTTAGGTTAGAGGGTCATCAGATTCGTTCCACTGGTCGGCGCAACATCGAGGGCCGAAGGGCCTGTACTGTGCTGTAATGTTCTATGTTCTAAACCCTGCGGCAGCATTCTCTGGCCATTCATATCACTGGGATTCTCCTGTCCCGCTGAAGTGAGCAGAGATCTAGCTGAGTGCCAAATTCTCTGTCCCATCTGGCAGCAGCAGCAGCAGGGGATGAACAGCTGGAGGATTCCAGCCCTTGCCTTTGAATGCTGTCAGCAGAGTTCGCACCAACAGAAAGTCTTCTGAAGCCCCAAACATTTACTTGAACATGGTAAATCAGTCACCTTTTCTGGAGGCAAAATGGTGAAGACTACAGAAACAAGATGTTCTTTGTTTTGTTGGGCCTAGGTTGCTGATCTTAAACGGAGGCTGGCACAGCTAATGCCCCTTTGCAGGTGCCAGCAACTCAGCTTGGCCGTACAAACAACCCTGCCTGCAGGATTTGGGACAGACTCTTCCAACTATAGCTAGGGCAACTATTGATTTGCAAGAGCAGAATAGCATCCCGAGGAATTTCAGAATTTTAATTTTTAAAATGGTAACGTTATACATACAGCGTGATCACAATTTTAAATGGTGATAAAATTAAAAACAAATGTGTAGAATGTGTGGAACTTTAGAATGTTAAGAGGAAACTTAAAAGACGCGTTCAAAATCAGTGTTTTGACAGAATAAATGCACGCGAAGGATCAGTAGCCAGAGGACACAAATATGATATAAAGTGAGCGGCAAAAGAGCCAGGGCAACATGACAACAACTTGTATGCACAGGGAGTTTCGTTCTGAAATGCACTGCCTGGTGGAAACCCATTCACAGTAGCTTTCCAAAGGGAATTGGGTAAATAGATGACGGGATAAAATATATAATGTTCATGGGGAAGGAGCAGGAAAGTGGGAGCAATCAAATAGCTCTACCAAAGAGCCAAAGCAGGCACAATGGGCCAAATGGCTTCCTTCTGTCCTCTGTGATTCTGATTGCTTGAGAAAATGCACAGCAGGACTTCATATTTATTAAAACAGAACTAACAGAGTGACATTATCAATAAGACTCACCAACATGAATTGTGCAGACCTGACTGGTCTCGAGACAAAATCACTGTTGCCACTTAGCAATGAGTGTTAAATGGGGATTAAACGTTTTGCTGAATGCATTTCTAGAGTGGCTAACTTTGCTCTGTGAAATTTCTGCAGTCTTAGATTTCGGAGGGTGCACTAACAATGTACAAATGAGTGGTCAATTTAGAAAATGAGAAATCCGTGTTTAACAATTAAGAAAAGGCCATTCTCACACAGACTGTATATTAATTCCGTTTGATCTTTACAGCAGTTTTGGAAATGTGAGCACAAATACCCCAATGCTGTATTAATGTTACAAAAGATTAATAAATATTCATGAACAGTAAGCATTACACTAACTCCTTAAAGTATAGGAAAAATAAATCATCTCACCTTGTTTTAATGTAAACAATGGGGCCTTAGTCCAACTTGCGACTTGGATTGATTGGCCATGCTAAATTGCCCCTTAGTATCAGGGGGATTAGCAGGATAAATATATGGGGTTATGGGGATAACATCTGAATGAGATTGTTGTTGGCCCAATAGGCCAAATGACCTTTTTCTGCACTGTAGGGATTCTATGATTCTTATAATGCAAGTGTGACATGACTCAACTTTCTTGTTTTCTTTAAAGATTGGGAAGAGTACTGATGTCTACTTAGTGATGCACATTTCTATATTGGGATGTGGGAGTTCGCTGTGAATGCAGGAAAGCTGATATGTTATTTTTGCAGCAGTATAAAATAGTGGACATTTATTTTCACAACAGTAACAGTCACAGCAGCAGGATTAAGGGTCTGAAAATACCTTATGAGGGACTAAGTCACGAACACTTAATGTGTTTGCTAACTTAACTGAGGCATTAACCCATTTAAAATAGTTAAGCAAGCACCTCTTATCTGGGGCATGCAGCATTCAAAATAATTTCAGAACTGAAATACTTGCTATTGACCAAAAATGCATTTTAAAATGAGGATAACATACAAAAGTGTTAGCTGGCAACTATCCACTACCAAACACAGGCAGTATGCCGGAAACTTCCTTTTTTTTTAATGTAATCAGTTGAATACAGCTGTTTTCTTTGAATAAGTTGAGATGTATTTACTCATTTCTACGTAGCACCGATATGACCACTTTTTTAAGTTCCTTTGGAATAAAAGTGGTAACTTCTGCAGGTGTGATTGCTTATCCACTCCCTTTATATCAGACATTATGTTGCACTTCAAAGATTTTTTTGCACATACCATATTTTTATTGCCTGATATTAGGAGCTAGAAATAGAATGTCATGGCACTGAATGTTGCATCCACACTCCATGCAGGGAAAGCAATGAATGTTAAATTCGCTAGGGTGCCCTGTGTGACTCCAGAGGTTAAGCCTAAAACCAACCATAGGCTTATTTCCTGTACCTCCGATTGATTTCAGATCACTATTTGGAATTAATTTGTAAGTGAGCACAGCGTGAGTCATGTATGCTAGTATCAGTTTTCTCAAGCCTAAAGCAACCAAACCAGCTCACTTTCTTCTCCCTTCCACATTTCCAAACCACCATCTCCCTGGATTAACAATGGGCCTGGTGCCACTATCTCTGCTGATTTAGAGTTTCATCCTCTGTCTCCACGGTTGCATCCTGATGACGGAAGGGCAACCATTTCACATCAGTTTAAGACACAGCTGCATTTCCACCTGAATTTGAATGCAAACCAATTTTTGCTAGGGAATGATTGCACTCATTATGTGTAGATTATCCTCTGTAATAGTACAAAGCTTTCAGCTTAAGATTTGGTAGAAAGCTAGAAGTTTGAATACAGTGATCACAGTACACAGATGACACCCTTGTTTTTCTTTGTGAAAATTGAATATTGTACTGTACAATGAAACAATAGCAAATATTTTGATGTTTTCTGTGCTTAATGCTCTTTTGTACTCCTGCTGTCAGCTGAGTAGATGTTTGCCAAATAGAACTGAGTAATACACCCGTAGTATCACTTTTAAATTCTGTAAACTGAGCGTAGCAAGCTTATTTGTGTTAAAGTAGCTGCAGGAACTATACAAACATGACTGCAAATGGCAGATTTGAAATGAGATTCCAACTTCTGCAGAGAACAGTTTATCTCATCTCTTGTTCACTCCTAGTTTTGCACATCAGTATTAACTGTCCCATATTCAGACCTTAAGCTATAAAGACAATGTCTTCAGCTCGAGATTTTATAGGTTTGCCTTGCTGCAAAGTTCTTTGTAGAATAGAAGGGATTCCATACACATGTAAGCCTACCTGTGACTAATAAATAAACTTTAACTTTAACATACAGAGGCAAACAAGTCAGCGAAGGAGTTTTAAAAGAGGATGTTTTCATTCCATTAAATATATTTTCCTCTTTTGATTTTGTTTCTTGTGCTGTTTAAAATAATTTCTGCGTACCATTACTATTTGTAAACAATTTTTCGTCCTTTAATTCTTTTACCGCAGGAAAGCAACGTGGTCGTCCCTTGAAACATTTGAAAAGTATTCCAGAATTTGTATGTTTGGTGAAAAGTAGTGACGATAGTAGCTGTGATTCTGACCTTGATACTGACAGTGATCTGAATTCATCGCCTGCATCTGCCATGGAGATAACAGAAGATGCTGATCTCATTGCCTTGGATGCTCCTTTGAATGGTTTTCTATCTATGGCAAAAGGTACCAGTCAATAGAATTATTTGAGTGGCACGAAGTTGTTTGAATTCATTAGTGTGTCTTGAGGTTTACACCCTTGATTTTATCATCTCTGTTGTGCCGAAAGGTTAAGGGTGGGGACTTCTCACAAGGCTGGAGGAAGGAAGAATCATGTCAGGCCACTAGTAAACATTTTATCACAGTTCAGCAGCACTGGGAAGTTATCATCTTCCATTTTCAAATGCCTCTAGTTCCTGGAACTAAAGAGAAATGTAGCTTTAAAAAAATGACTAACGGAGCAAACTGAATCCACTGATTTTAGAGAGATAATGACTTTTAATCTAACCACATCCAGGTTCATTGACAGAATTTTACTAAAACGAAATTTCTTTCTCGAACAAAACTGATCGCAGTTCTGGAACGATCAGCATAATCAAAGAGTACTGAAGAAAGCAGCAAACGTTTTGACACCAGAGATCGATGGTTCCAAATTTTCAGTGTTGAATGTTGAGATCATAGAACATAGAACCCTACAGTGCAGAAAGAGGCTCTTCAGCCCATTCAGTCTGCACCGAACACAATCCCAACCAGGCCCTACACTCATATCCCTATATATTATACCCACTAATCCCTCTAACCTACACATCCCTGGATACTAAGGGGCAATTTCTTAGCATGGCCAATCAACCTAACCCACACATCTTTGGACTGTGGGAGGAAACTGGAGTACCCGGAGGAAACACACGCAGACACGAGGAGAATGTGCAAACTCCACACAGACAGTGACCCAAACAGGGAATCGAACCTAGGACCCTGGAGCTGTGAAGCAGCAGTACTAACCACCCTGCTACTGTGCCGCCCATATTGATGCATCTATTCAGGGGTTATGGGGAGATCACCCAATTTAAATATTCCAGGAGTGCATCTTGGCCGGGCACACGGTGGTTAGCACTGCTGCTTCACGATACCAGGGACCCAGGTTCAATTCCCAGGTTGACTCACTGTCTGTGTGGAGTCTGCATATTCTTCCCATTACTGTGTGGATTTTCTACGGTTTCCTCCCACAGTCTGAAAGTCGTGCTGGTTAGGGTGCATTGACCATGGTAAATTCTCCCTCCGTGTATCAAACAGGTGCCAGAGTGTGGCAACTAGGGGATTTTCACAGTAACTTCGTTGCAGTGTTAATGTAAGCCTACTTGTGACACTAATAAATAAACTTTAAAACTGACCGCCCATAAGCCGACGATGTGTGTCGGAGCTTAATGGTGGGACCGCCAACGCCAGGAATGTTTTAGAAAAATCCTGTTTGCCAAAGGGTTTAATAGTTTTAAAACACATTTATGTTTCAAGACCACAAACCAAGCCAAGAATCCCAGTGGGTCTCATTTCTATTATTTAGTGCAGTAAGCAAGGCCTGCCTTGTTGCACTAGGCCACAGTAGCTCCACCAGGCTGGTGACCCAGGAACTCCTAGGCTGAAGGTTTCTGCTACTGGCTGCACTCCTCACTTTGCACAGACTTTATTTTGGCAAGAAATGGCTCCAATCTTTGTAAGGCACTGCCAAAACTGCGAGAGAAGGCAAAGAGACACTTGGATACTTGCTAAACTGTGGCTTTTTATCTTGTGTGGCGCACTACACAGGCTGAACTTCTTTGCTCCTAAAATAATTTTTAAAATGTGAAATTTAAGACTCGACAGATTAATTGTAAGGAAGGTAAAATTTAACTGTTTAGTGCTAATTATTAAAGTGCAAGCCTTTCCTGATTTAATATTAATATTCTCAACATCACATTGCATTAGCTGATCACAAACAATGCCAGCTGGCTCAAATAACAGGTTTTTTTTCAGTCTGAGCATTGAATACTGGATTGAAATTTCATTAGGAAGATTCTCGTGGAATTTGATTGCTTTCCACTTGCGATACAGATTAGAATCTTTGAACTTGTTTGCCAGGGTAATTTATTTGTTCTGTGGCTTAGGCTAAATTGCACTTGCACTGCACGCAGGAAATGAAGCTGGCCCAGGGACCACCTGCAATTTATCCTCAGACTGCATCATAATAATTAGGCTGAGCCTGGCACTTGTCTTTTTGAAACTCTCCAGCTTTGACCCTGTCATTCTGTGACAGTGGACCTAAGATAGGTCACAGCAGAGGTGAAGTAGTGCAGGGTCAGTATTGAGTGCACACCAGCAGCTGCCCACTGTGGTGCAAAGGAGCAGGGAGGAGTATTTCTGCTGTTCTGGCTATGCAAATTAAATCTTTGAGAAAGCATAGCTGGAATCCTCCTGTGGCCTCTTTAAAGATGCACATTGATCAAGTAATCCTGAATGGAACAGAGTCAGTCTTCCTCTGATTGAGACAGACAAATTTCTAGAATTGGCCCTATATGTTTTAGGACCATTCATTAGCATATGTAAGATACAATTGCCCCATTTTTCTTTCCTCATTTAATTATACAGTGTTCATTTTTAGGAGAAAGAGAATCCTGATTATTTTCTCAAAGATGACTATACTTCTAAGTCCTATTAAATATAAGGCAGTTTTCTGAATGCTGCCATTTGGAGTGGCGCAGTGGCAGAGTGGTTAGCACTGCTGTCTCAGCGCCAGAAACCCAGGTTTGATTCCTGACTTGGGTCACTGTCTGCAGAGTCTGCACGTTCTCCCCATGTCTGCACGGGTTTCCTCCTGGTGTTCCGATTTCCTCCCACAGTTCGAAAGACATGCTGGTTAGGTGCATTGGCCATGTTAAATTCTCCCTCAGTGTATCCGACTAGGTGCCGGAGTGTTGCAACTAGGGGATTTTCACAATAACTTCATTGCAGTGTTAATGTAAGCCTGCTTGTGACACCAGTAAATAACACTTTAAACTTTTGAACTGAATAATGCAAATGAGTTTTAAACACTGTGTAGGTGCCTGTGAACAGAAGCATTTAGTGATCTTGAATCATTTTGATTGACTTGAATTATTTTCTCACTTGCAGCAACACTAGATTTAGTAGAGAAAATGAAAGAGGAGCTGCTGGCAGAAGTTGAACTACTAGGAAAAGAACTACCTCTGAATACACTGGATGAACTGATTGACTTGTTTGGTGGCCCTGAGTATGTGGCAGAGGTAACTTTGAAAGAATTTACATGTCTTATGGGCAAATTTGTTGCACGGTGTGATATAGAATCACACAAGCCAGTTAGCTGTGGTATAGCACTGAAATTAACTTTGGGCTAGGGAGAGGGAAAGCATTCCAAGTTTCTTCTGTTGATCACTGCCCAGTAACACCGATTGGAAAGTGCATGTTCAGTAGGTCCCCACTTAACGTCAACTCATTTATCATTGTTTCATTTTAATGTTGTTAATAAAGTAGTGTCGACATTTGAATTTGAACCCGGCCTTTTGGCTAAGATCAAGCCTAAGAGGGGCTGCAGTTATTTATCTTGTCAGCTTGGACCTCCTTGGTTTCTCTTGTGGGGACCATGAATTGGATTCAATTGGATTTTTGAGCCAGCAAGGAATGAATTTGATTCGCCCAGTCCACTTTGCACATTGGTTTTGTAACTCTGAGAAAACATTAAATGGATATTTAAATTCTATCAGTTTCACTTTAACGTCATTTGCCACAGACTTCCACATCTGTGGCCTGCCTGCTCTCATGACCTTTGCAGCAGAGCTTCCGCCCTCATCCTCAATTCCTCCTCCTTCTGCTGCCATCCTTGCCAGTCGCTGGCTTTGCTGACACCCTTGGAGGTTCTTATCTCACTACCTCATTCCTCTGGGTCTGATCTTCAGCGGCTCATCTTGTGGCTTCTGACTTCCATTCTGAGCTGCATTGAAATCCTGATATCCATGGAGTGACAGACGTTAAATCAGGTAGTCCTGGCACTGACCAACTTCTGCCACTAGATGGAGCTTAGTCAATAGTACTGAGTGGGAGGTGTGTAATTTTTTTAAAACAATTTGCATTGTATTTTGTGTTATATTTCTTTATATTTAAGGACGTATTTTAATTTGCAAGTTAGAACATAAAAGCATAGAAAATAGGAACAGAAGTAGGTTATTTGGTTCTTCAAGCCCACTCTCCATTCATTATGATTATGGTTGATCATCCAGGTCAGTAACTTGATCCCCCCCAATTCCCCTTGTATCCTTTGATCCCTTTAGCCCCAAGAGCTATATTTAATTTCTTCTTGGAAACATACAATATTTTGGCCTCAACTACTTTCTGGGTAGCAAATTTCACAGGCTGAGCACTTCTGGGTGAAGAAATTACTCCTCAGCTCTGTCCTTAATGGTTTACCCCATATCCTTAGATTCTGACCACTGGTTCTGAATTCCCCCATCATTGGGAAAATCCTTCCTACATCCACCTTGTCTATCCCTGCTAAAAATGTATAAGTTTCTATGAGATCGCTCCTCATTCTTCAAGACTCCTAACAGACTCAATCTCTCTTCTTACTTCAGTCCTGCCATCCCAGGAATCAGTCTGGTAAACCTTTGCTACACTCCCTCTATGGCGAGAGCATCCTTCCTCAGATAAGGAGACCAAGGCTCTGTATAAATGCAACAAAGTATCCCTGCTGCTGTACTCAAATCCTCTCACCATAATGATAAAAATACTATGCACCTGCATGCCTACTTTCAGTGACTGGTGTGCAAGAAACCCTGGTCTTGTTACACATTACCCTGTCTCAATCTATAGCCATTCAATTATTAATCTGCCTTGCTGCTTATGCCACCAGAGTGGATATCCTCACATTTATCCACTACATCTGCCATGCATTTGCTCACTCACTCAGTTTAACCAAATCACTCAAGTGTATCTGTAGCCTTCTCACAACTCACCCTCCCAGCTTTGTGTCATCTGCAAATTTAGAGATATTGTTAATGTACGGAGTGAACAGCTGGTGTCCTTGCACTGATCCCTACAGTACCCCACCAGTCACTGCCATTTGGAAAAAGGCCTGTTTCTTCTCGCCCTTTATTTTCTGTCTGCCAACCAGTTTGTTTTCCATTTCAATAACTGTCCCCAATCCCAAGCCCTTTAATCTTTCACACTACTCTCCTGGTCAGTATAGGCCAAGCTAAGAGGAACTTGGGATACTAATCACATAATCATTCATAAAATGCAGCAAATATGGGATTTTTGTTGCATATAGTTATATGGTGATAGGAAGAGAAGTAGATCGTTTAAAACATCACAATTATATAATGGCACAGCATGTTAATTCAACACAGAATTTTCTTAGGGTAATGTAGGCTGCTGCCTATCCAATCTTACATTATTCAACTGTGAATTCATTTGATTAAGTAAAAAAAGTTAACTAGTTATGTTAGTCCAGGTTTGTACTCATTGGGAATCAGCGCTACGCACTTTTATCACTCAAACTTGGGTGTGAATTCATCCTCCTGAGCTAATGGAATAAAGAACTCTCTATTGCTTGTGGATACCAAGTGAAATGATTATTGGTCATCTCCATCTTGTTCCAAAGCAGAACGAGTCCAAAACTGGAGACTATCTATACAATAATTTAGACCAGGTTACCTGTCTCATATGAAGTGTTGAGCATTAAGAATTATTAGTGTGGACAATTGAAATCTCTCATAGGTGCGGCAGACAGTACTGTTCATAAATAAGGGTTAAGCAACTTGTTGGCACAGGAGAGTGGATGCTTAATCTTGCATCTGAGAGTGCTTGATGCTAATACCCGACACAAAGTTTGGGGAAAAAACTTGAATTATTCATTTTGATAGATGACTGGAAGAAAGGGGCGTGTTGTTCGCAAGCCAGATGGCTCAGTTTGTTACGAGTCCAGAGCCGAGCAAAATTTGTCCATTGATCATGTGAATTTAAAGGAGAAGGAACGGTTCATGAATGGGGACAAGGTAGGTTTGTTTCTCATTATAAATATTATGTCTTATTTTTCTTTGAAATAAATGACTGGCAACTTGTTGAAGCGTTACCTCTCCTATATTTTGCTCTGCAAATGTTACTAAGTGCTGTGTAATAGCTGTGTAATACCACCAGGCCGCGTTAACATATGAAGGATTGAAGATGAGTGAAAAGATAAAACAATGTTTTGACACATGCATACTAGATCACATTTGTTTCTTCCTTATCATGGGCATTATGTTTATTACTTCTCTGTTAAGTAGTTTTCTCTACACTAAGATGGATGGATTTTATCTGATCCATCTGTTCATCCTTTGCCACACAGCATCTCTTACTATTTGGTAGTCCTATAACACCAGAAACTGCCTTCTACGAGATACTTAAGGGTACTTAAAATCATAGAGATCTATGGCACAGAAAAGGCCCTTCGCCCCATTGCAACTGTGCCAGTCAAAAATAACCACTTAACAATTCTAATCTCATTTTTCCAGCATTTGGCCCACAGTCTTCTATGCCTTGGCATCACAAGTGCACACGTTATGAGGGTCTGTGCCTCCACCACCCTTTCAGGCAGTGAGTTCCAGACTTCACCCTCTGGGTGAAAAATGTTTCATCACATTCCCTCTAAGCCTCCTACCCTCTAGTCATTGATCTTCCACTGAGGAGAAAAGTTTCTTTCTATCTAATCAATGCCCCATCTCAGTCATGTCCTCCCTGCAGTCTTCTCTGCTCCAGTGAAAACAACCCCAGTCTATCCAATCTCTATTCATAACTGAAAGTCTTCAGCCTAGGAAACATCCTGATAAATCTCCTCAATGCCCTTTCCAGTACTATCACATCTCTCCTATAAAGTGAATTCCAGTACTGCACGCAGTACTCTAGCTGTGACCTAACCAACTTTTTGTGCAGTTCCAGCATTTTCTCCTTGCTCTTAAACTCTATGCCTTGGCTAATAAAGACAAGTATCCTATATACGTCAGTCTGCTATTATCTCACCTCACTGTGGAGAAGCAATTGTTTCTGCACCTTGCACTGCTAAGTCACCATGTAACGGACCTCGGAAATGAACCCACATCCCACACCCAGTGACACATTGTGTTGCGAGGCCAATATGCTGTTCTCTTCATGGAGATTGTACCTATCCATGAAAATAAGCATCCATAATAGTTCATATATCTGCTAGAATTATAATGAACTCTTTTTGATTTGTCAAGTTTGTAGCCATTATCTCTGAAGCAGCCAGTTCAGGAATTTCACTGCAGGCTGATAAAAGAATAAGGAACCAACGAAGAAGAGTGCACATGACACTGGAATTGCCTTGGAGTGCGGACCGAGCTATTCAACAGTTTGGTAAGTCCCAGTGGAAAGTTGGCTATTATTAACGATAGCAAGCACAGTGTGTTAAAATTTACTTTTGTGTGTACAATGCTAAAAATAGTGCAATTTTAACCTGAAAAGAGATGATAATGAATAGATGTTAATTTGCCATATAAATTACTGCTAAATAGCTCTAAGGATTTATAAAAGGCAGCTATATTAGACAATAAAATGTTCAAGGTGAAAAGACTCATGATTACTGCACTCATGATTACCTCTGGGCCTAGGGGAAATCATTTACTAGTTATTGCCCCAAAGCTGTAATCAATCTTTGTTTCAATGTTTGTTTTATTTTTGATTCTTGGGTATTCAATAAAGGTATCTAAAAGTTTTTAGTCCATTTTGGTAGATCAAAGAGAATATTTGTCCTCACTTTCTGATGTTCACAATAAATAGCTTCTGTTTTTTGATCTGTGTAAATGTTTAGGCTAAAGTCCAAAGTGTTTAATATAGATTTGTAGACAGAACAATGAATAATTGTTACAATTTAACTTGGATTTCAGTGCATGCAGAAAGCCAATTCTATAAAGACTTTTTTAAAAAGACCTGAAAGATTGCTCTCATTTGTGGAAGCTCTTTTATTGTGTGGTCTGTTTAATTAAAAACAAATATTTTACATTCTTTGTTTAGCTTTGCACATTCCATTCCCACTTGATAAACTGCCACACCTACGCTTCTGATAATTGTGCTCTGAAACTGCCCATCCCACGACCCACCCCTGTCACAGCGGGGAGTGGGTGTGCAAGAGAGTGGTCTGGACTGATTTCCTTCTGTTCTGTCCTCTTTACATGAAGATGGGATGCTGGATGAGATTAAGAAGGGGCACAAAGAAAATTTGGTTTTGCTGTCCACCCCTTCTGTGGAGATGATGGCTTTGGACTGGGGTGGGCACAATAAGAAAAGTCACAACACCAGGTTAAAGTAGAGGTCCTTCATCAGAGCAGATTCCAAATAAACCTGTTGGACTTTAACCTGGTGTTGTGAGACTTCTTACTGTGCCCGTCCCTTGCACCCCAGCACCCAACCTTTAAGATAGTGGCAAACTTTGGCAATCAGATAGAAATGCCGATACTGACTCTGCCTTGCTGTCCATTGTCAGTATTTTTAAAATGCTAGCATGTATTGATACAGCAGTTGTATCTAATTTTTCTGTGGTATGGTGAGATTTACTTCAAGTGTAGGCTAGCAACAACAACTTGAAAAGCCTTTTTAGCCTCAAGCATGTTGTAGCCAATCCTCCTGATAACTTTCCACATTAACACAGTTTTGTGCATCACCATGTAGGAAACTGACTGTGAATCCATTTCCCAGTGCACTCATTTAAACTTCCTCTTCCTAACCACTCCCCATGGTGCTGCTGTACATATGATTCCCCACTTCACCATTACTCAAATCCTGAGAATATGCTGCACGAAAAGCCAGCTGGAAGTGCACATTGAGGTAAATGTAAACCGTGCACCTTATGTATTATATTGATTCTGTGATCTCAGCACAGTTTTGTTATGTTGGTTGTTGGCATTGCTCACAGAAAACTAGAACGCGCTGTCATCAGCTAGTAAGTGTAAAAGTTATTTTTTACCAAATGATCGCCTTATAGGCAGTTTTGTGAACAGTGTTTTAGACCACAGTTCAACGCGATTGATGATGCATTTCTTCTGCATCTTCATTTTTGTTCTCTTTTCAGGTCGTACTCACAGGTCAAACCAGGTATCCGCTCCAGAATATATATTCCTGATCTCTGAGCTTGCAGGCGAAAGACGATTTGCCTCAATTGTTGCTAAGCGTTTGGAAAGTCTGGTAATCTCATTATTTTTACTAAATGTAATGTATAAAAGCTTCAACTCTATTTACGCAGGCCCTTCAACCACCATGTTAGACAAGTAACTGAGAATCTGCATTGTCACCTTTTTTACATACTCTACTGAACAAAACGATTCAATGGCAGCCCACACAACTCAAAGTGACCACAGAATACTCCAAGTAGGAATAAAATCAGCAGGGAAATGATCACTGATAGTATCTACAAAGTTTGGGTGATTTAAGAAAAGTAATGAGTTCACCACTGGTGTTTGGTTCCTCTATAATCTTTTTGTCGTCCTACAGTTTTTAAAGACAATATTAGTAGTTTAGATTGACAATATTTGACATCCATATGCTCTTTAATTTTAATATTAACAATGAAATTTGTAACTTTTGCAACCTTGATGTATTTTATAAAATGTATGATTCCTGAGAATCACTTCAGACTTTGTATTTACATTATTTTTCTCTTCCCTGCACCCAAAAATTTTCCTTCTGAAAGTGTTGATCTTGCTGAATATAGTTCCACTCCTTGCCCCTGAACGTGACTGGGAATCCCTAATTAGCCAGTAACTTGCGGGAAGTATCACAACTGAGCATCAGCTGTTCTCACTAGATTTTCTGACATTTTCATTTTCCAACATGTGGAACCCTTCCTGATTTTTTTTTAAATATCTCCAGTCTGGTCAAATGTCATGATGTGATCATGTCATGAGATCAGCCCACTCAGTACACAGGCATCAATCCTAGGTTCCCCTTTGATGTAATTAACTCAGTACCACACCACACAATAATGCAATTGTTCAACTCAAGGCAGTTCTTCTGGTCTTAGTTGCAAAACACAAAAGCGATTTTGATCTTGTGTTTTGGAACCTTTGGTCAGATTGTTGAGTTACTAATACAGAAAAGTATCATGCTTGAAAATTCCATCAAGCAGTGAAGGAATTTTACTAAGTAATGTAAGATCTGCTTGGAGTAGAAGTTTATTTGCTAGCATTGTAGAATTACAAACGTGTTCTTTCCATAGGGTGCTTTGACTCATGGTGACCGAAGAGCAACAGAATCCAGAGACCTCAGCAAATACAATTTTGATAACAAGGTAGTATCTAACATTTCTCTGTTATACTTTACTTTCTTAAGCCAGGCGCTTGTACATGTATAATAAGAGGAGGTCAAAACTGAAAGCAGCTAAATTTACAGTATTTTTAAGAATTATTTGTGGATTGTTTGTCACCCATCACTAAAGGCCTTCGGGAAGCCACCACTTTGAACTGCTGCAGCCCATCAGGTGTAGGTGTACCCTCAATGCTGTTATAAATGTTGTTTTCCTGTTATGTGCATGAGATGCCACATGCAACTATGCTTCAGGCACACCTGTAGCTGTCCATAATTTTGTTTTGTGTACCATGGCGCGTAAATCACATAAGAGTTCCATCAGTCCCTCACCACAACTGTAGAACCTTAAAAAATAATGGAATTTCCCATTTATCTTGTAAGGGGTGTAACATCCACCCAACCCTTACAAGTGAGCCAACATTGCTCCAGACTACCCTCTTTCCCTTTGTGTAACTATAAAATTTATTTTTATTATCCTTGATGTCCCTTGCAAGCTTTCTTTCATTGTCCTTTTTAGCAACCGTTTTAAACAACTTTGTGGCCCTTGGCTGGTCTCTGTACCTTACCCATTCCGCAGGATCTGTGTTGTTTTTTGCAAGCCCTTCAAGTTTAATGCTGCTCCTTATCATCATAGTTGTCCAGGACTGTTTTTTTCTGTGAAGTTGGGTTTTTTTATCTCGGGTGTAAACTGGTTCTATATTACTTTAAACGTTTCTTTAAATATCCTCCACTGTTCTTTAGTTGTTTTAGCCATTGGCAGATTGTTCAAGTTTATTATGGACAGTCTCTTTCTCCCTCATCTCATGAAAGTCGGCCGTACCTAAATCTACAATACTAATAGCTGATTTGTGTGTTTTGCTTTCAAATACTATGTTAAACCCAATCATGTTATGGTCACTATTTGATAAATGTTCCTGCACAATTAGGTTGCTAATTAAATCGACTCACTACCAAATCCAATATTGCTTGTCCTCTTGTGCGTCCAGAACATATTGCTGGGGAAAATTGCCCCAGACACGCTCCAGAAATTTACTACCTTTCTGACAGCTGCTTGTCTGCCTCTCCCAGTCTGTTAGAGTTAAAAGTCCTCCGTTAATACTGCTTTGTCTTTGCTACACACTTGCCTAATTTCTGCATTTATATAATTTAGCACTTCAAAGCTGCTACCAAAGGTCTATAGACAAACCTATTACAGTTTTACTGTTCCTCTGCTCCACACATAAGGTCCTCACTGGATTCTTACCCCTCATTATATCCTCCCTCACCATTGAAGTGATTTTGGTTCTAATCAGTAAAGCTACCCCAACCCTTCTGTCAGTTTCCCTATCCATCCTGAAAGCCTTTTAAGCCGGTATATTTAGTTCCCAGAATCAACCATCCTGCAGCCGTGTTGCAGTGGCAGCTACAGTATAATAATTTCCAATTTGAATTTGTATCTGGAACTCATTTCATTTATTCCTTACACTCCATGCATTGATATATAGAACTCTTATTTGGGCCGTACACTCTAACCTGTCCCTCAACACTAATGCTGATTCACCTGCTTATTATTTCTATCTGCTGGTTTAATCAATATGCTTCTAATAGTTTTGCCATTGCTTGTCATACTTGAAGTTGGATCCTGACTGTTTCTTTACTCTCTATCCTGTTATTTGTTTTTGAAACCAAATTGACTTCCCCTGACCATCCTGTTTAGCCTCTCTGCTAGGATACTGGTCCAGATCTGTTCAGATAGAGTCCATCCCAACGGTACAGCTCTTTCCTGTCCCAATACTGATATCAGTGCCCCTCAAAATGAAACCCCTTTTTCCTAACGACTCCTTTAACCACATGTTTACTTTCCTAATTTTCTTATTCCCAATTTACACGTGACTCAAGTAATAATCCAAGGATTAAACATTTGAGGTCCTGTTCTTAAATTTTGATCCTAATTCCTGATTCCAGAAACAAGACATCTTGCCTATGTTGTTGGTCCCAGCATGAAATACAACTAGATCCTCCCTGTCCCCCTCCAGTATCATTTCAAGCTGGTTCGAGGTGTCCCTCACCTTGGCACTAATTGGGCAACACACACCCTGAGGGACTCTTGATTCTACTTGATCCTGCAAAGAGTGCTATCTGTACTCCTGATTATAGAATCCCCTACCATTACCACTTCTCCTTTTGCTCCTCCCTCTTGAATGATTCCCTGTACTACAGTGCTATGGAAAATTGTAAAAAAAATAAAAGTGCACTGCTCACAGAATTAGATGGCAGTTTTACTTTATATTATCCAAATGTCAAATATATTTTGTAATTTGTTGGAGAACTTACATAGTAAAATACTTTGCTAACTTCCCAGTAGTTGAGATGAATTGATGTTTGATTTTTGTTTATTGATTATAATTTTATTTTCTAACAGTATGGAAGCAGAGCACTGGATAAAATCATTAAAACCATCTTAGGTCAGGTTGAAAATAAAGTACAACCACCAAAAGATTACATTGGAGGTCCCAGTGCCTTTATCGATGGTAAGTAATTAGCCCCTACCCTATCTAAGGTTTGTAGAGTATAGATACATATTTAAAATCATTTGTAAGTGATTAGTTTTGCTCTTAAATGCACTATTTTGAAATAGTCCTGTTAATATATTGTTTTTTGTAAATTAACTTAACTATACTGATGAAGTAACATCCAGTATATAGTATAATATGAAGACAAATTATCTTTCAGTGGCTGTAACAGCCTGTGTTCTGTAGAATGTAATATTCAGTCAAGAAATCTAAAAAGAAACATCTGTATTGTAGACATGAGACTGGGACTGATGGCTGTTGGTATATTCTGCAAAGAAAATCGTTTTGGATGTATCAATGTGGAAAAAGGTGAGAGGATTTTTTTACCCAATTATCAATTTGAATTTAAGGATTTGCTGTTGGAAATCCTTTATAATCAATTGCTTTTCACCGACAATGGCTGAACGCACAAATTATGAGCTAGGCTTGCAACTCTGACTGGAAGCATGGGTGGGAGTTTGATCACGTTCCACTTGATCGCAATTTACAATTATTATTGCATTTATCCCACAATCGCTGAGTGTCTTTGTTTCCTGTAAGCCTGTCAAAAAAACGTTTCTACTAAGTTGTAGGAATGGACTTGGCATTGGGAAATTTCTTGAGCCTCGCCTCTGATAGCTGCACTTTCTGAGCCTCCGCCACCTCCAAGAATCCAAAGGTGGTTCATACTTTATAATCTCAAGCAAGTGCAGAAAATACTGGAAACATCAGGCAGCATCTGTAATCCAGAGTGACTGGCTATGTTGAAGATATTATATAGGTGTCAAATGGTGGGAATTTAAATATAGTTATGTACTTCAATGAAGAATGACCATCTACATGTGAAGCATAAAAGCTTCAGGTATCTACTATAATTAGTAAGTCTCCTCTGCCTCATCACCAGGTGGCATTCTGCTCAAGCTGCTTGGTTACATTAAGCTTTGATTTCACTGGATAAATTGCTGAGGATGGATCTTTATAGAATCATAAATTCCCTACAGTGCAGAAGAGTTCTTCAGCCCATCAAGTCTGCACCAACTCTCTGACAGGGTAGCTTACCCAGACCTTTTGTGCTGCCTATCCCTGTAACTCCGCATACTTACCATAGTTAATCCCACCTAACCTACACATTTGGACACTAAGGGGCAATTTAGTACAATCACTGTACCTAACCTGCACACTTTTGGACTGTGGGCAGAAGCTGGAGTACCCCAAGGAAACCCGCCCAGTATTAAACCCAGGTTCATGGCACTGTGAAGCAACAGTGCTAACCACTGTGTCACCGTGCTGCAGCAGAATTCCATCTCCTCACTGCTCCCCTATTTTGTCCCAGGTTGCTCGTAGCAGTGTCAATTTTGGGATGCTCCTGGACAATCTGGGTGATTTGCCAACACTAATCTGGGCCAGTTTGTTAAAGAGGCTTGCTCCATACTTGCTTTGTCCAAAAAGAGGCAATAAATAACCTTAAAACGTAAGTGTGTTAATGTGATTTTTGTTCTTCCTTCGTTTCAGACTGCAGCATCACCAAATTCCTGAATCGGATTCTTGGACTCGAGGTTCATAAGCAAAATGCACTTTTTCAGTATTTTACAGACACATTCGACTATTTGATTGAAAAGGACAAAAAAGATGGAAAATATGACATGGGAATTCTAGGTATGATATCTCTAACAACAGAGGGTCACCACTCTTTCTCATTCCTTGTATCTCTACAATACTGCGACTCGTTAAAAATGCAGAGAATTTATTTTGTGCGTAAATGTTGCGAAGGCCAGATTTGACGCTGCTTATTTAAATCTCAGCTATTTAGTGAAAGAGTATATATGTGGGTCATAAGTGATTAGAATCCACTAAAGGAAAAATGCTTCACAGAACCTATTGCAGTTCTTGAAATAAATAGGAAGATAATATTTGCAATATAGAAGAAAAAATAATTAACTGCAAATGGCAAAAGAGTGATTTGGGTCATTAATACTTCTGTATTCAGTTTTGCATAACATATTTTTCAATGCGTGTAGTACTTGAAGAGACAGCACAGTGGTTAGTACTGCTGCCTCGCAGCTCCAGGGACTTGGGTTCGATTCCTGGTTTGGTTCACTGTCTATGCAGAGTCTGCACGTTCTCCCCCGTGTCTGCATGGGTTTCTTCTGGGTGCTCCGATCTCGTCCCACACTCCAAAGATGTGCAGGATAGGTTGATTTGCTGTGCTAAATTGCCCCTTAATGTCCCAGAATGATAGGTTAGTGGAATTAGCGGGGTAAATATGTGGTGTTGCAACGATAGGGCCTGGGTGGGATTGTTGTCAATACAGACTCGATGGGCTGAATGGCTTCCTTCTGCATTGTAGGGATTTTATGATTTCAGATTACATTGTTCACAGTAATGCAAATGATGATTTATATCGTACTGTGTATTGTGCAATATATCGTTCTGCTGCCATGATAATACCTCTGTTAAATCGAGGTTGTAGTGAGTGGATGTTCCTCAGTGCCAACAGGCAGCTACTAGATCTTAACTTGTTGACTACTAGTGAGCTGCAGCTTGCACTTTATGGGCAAGAGTCAAAGTGCTGTAGGCGTCAAGTTAGTGACAGCTGTGACCTCCTGGGGTGTGGAAAGGAAGGTTGAAGGGTGCCCTAGTGACTTTCCTAAACCCATTGTATGGGGGACAAATTCAACACCATTTGGCTTGTGTTTTAGATTGTAAGGTAAATGACGGGAACAAATTTCAAGTCACAACCTCCCATATCTGATAGCCTTAAACTTGTGCGAGCCACCAAATTAGAAACTGCCGACTTAGATATTCAGAGTGCTTAGATGAAAAGGGTTTTAGCTGCCTTGGTTGAATGAAGCAGTCTCCTAATGTGGGTGATAGAACCATGATTAAAAGTGATGGGTAGAATTTTTGACTGAAATTCCACTTGTTTGTGCCAGGTCATGAGCAGGTCTAACCAGAAGACCACTGGGGTACACTGAAAATATGGGAAACAACCCTTTCAAAAATTAAAAGGAAAATATTGCAGATGCTGAAACTCTGAAATAAAAAATTCAGCTCTGACAGCATCTGTGGAGAGAGAAAAACAGAGCTAACATTTTGAGTCCGTGTCACTGAAAAAGAGTCATTCAGACTCGACATCAACTCTGTTTCTCGTTTTACAGGTGCTCCCGGTCTTGCTGAATTTTTATAGCATTTTCTGCTCTTATTTCTTTTAGAGGTTACATTTATTTGGCATGGCAGACAGAGCAGGTGTGCTCCATAAAAGTGTTGTGGATGGCTGCTAGCCTGGCAGCACCCCCTTTCCTCTTGTTGACTCTTCTAGCACCTGTGTGTGGGTCAGCAGCTAAAGCTGGCCAGGCACCGGCCAGTGAGCTGCATTGTAATAACTCGGTTACGATCTGTGGTTCATTGGGTTAATTTATACGAGATCTGATACTGAATTTTAGCCGGGTCTCAATCAGGCAGGGACCAGCAGTCAGAGCTGTCACATCACTGATTTTCAGCATGAATCTTATTTTTCAGCCTGTGTGTAATCTTTGCCATTGCTACAGTCAAAGCTTAACCTCCAGCTTTCCTACGCAAGTACTTAGGGTAGCATTAATTGATCTTCCATTGCCTTGACACACTGATTTGACACATCAAACACAGTGGGTTACTTGATTGTGTCTCCTCTATTTCATTAGATCTAGCTCCAGGAGTAAAAGAGATATATGAGGAAAGTCAGCAAGTTTTCCTTACACCAGGGCACCCGCAAGATGGACAAGTCGTTCTCTATAAGGTAAATTATTGTTATGCAGGATCTCTGGTAGCTCCCCTCCTCCCTCCCTCCCTCCCTCCCTCCCCTCCTCGACCCTCCCTCCCTCCCCTCCTCCCCCCGACCCTCCCTCCCTCCCTCCCTCCCCTCCTCCCCCCGACCCTCCCTCCCTCCCTCCCTCCCCCCGACCCTCCCTCCCTCCCCCCGACCCTCCCTCCCTCCCCTTGACTCTCCCTCCCTCCCCCGCTCCCCTCCCTCCCTCCCCCTCCCTCCTCCCCCGCTCCCCTCCCTCCTCCCCCGCTCCCCTCCCTCCCTCCCTCCTCCCCCGCTCCCCTCCCTCCACCCCCGCTCCCCTCCCTCCCTCCCCCCGACCCTCCCTCCCTCCCCTTGACTCTCCCTCCCTCCCCCGCTCCCCTCCCTCCCTCCCCCTCCCTCCTCCCCCGCTCCCCTCCCTCCTCCCCCGCTCCCCTCCCTCCCTCCCTCCTCCCCCGCTCCCCTCCCTCCACCCCCGCTCCCCTCCCTCCTCCCCCCGACCCTCCCTCCCTCCTCCCCCCGACCCTCCCTCCCTCCTCCCCCCGACCCTCCTCCCCCCGACCCTCCTCCCCCCGACCCTCCTCCCCCCGACCCTCCTCCCCCCGACCCTCCTCCCCCCGACCCTCCTCCCCCCGACCCTCCCTCCTCCCCCCGACCCTCCCTCCTCCCCCCGACCCTCCCTCCTCCCCCCGACCCTCCCTCCCTCCCCCCGACCCTCCCTCCCTCCCCCCGACCCTCCCTCCCTCCCCCCGACCCTCCCTCCCTCCCCCCGACCCTCCCTCCCTCCCCCCGACCCTCCCTCCCTCCCTCCCCCCGACCCTCCCTCCCTCCCCCCGACCCTCCCTCCCTCCCCCCGACCCTCCCTCCCTCCCCCCGACCCTCCCTCCCTCCCCCCGACCCTCCCTCCCTCCCCCCGACCCTCCCTCCCTCCCCCCGACCCTCCCTCCCTCCCCCCGACCCTCCCTCCCTCCCCCCGACCCTCCCTCCCTCCCCCCGACCCTCCCTCCCTCCCCCCGACCCTCCCTCCCTCCCCCCGACCCTCCCTCCCTCCCCCCGACCCTCCCTCCCTCCCCCCGACCCTCCCTCCCTCCCCCCGACCCTCCCTCCCTCCCTCCGACCCTCCCTCCCTCCCCCCGACCCTCCCTCCCTCCCCCCGACCCTCCCTCCCTCCCCCCGACCCTCCCTCCCTCCCCCCGACCCTCCCTCCCTCCCCCCGACCCTCCCTCCCTCCCCCCGACCCTCCCTCCCTCCCCCCGACCCTCCCTCCCTCCCCCCGACCCTCCCTCCCTCCCCCCGACCCTCCCTCCCTCCCTCCCCCCGACCCTCCCTCCCTCCCCCCGACCCTCCCTCCCTCCCCCCGACCCCCCCGACCCCCGGCCCTCTCTCCCCTCCCCTGTTGACCAATAAGACTGTACTGACAGGTGGAAAGCAATCTGTAGCTAATGACTGAAAGAGGAGATTTGATATTAATGGCTGTAAAAAGGTACATCTGAAGGAAGAATATGAAGAACGTAAGTACTGGTCAAGAGTTGTCAATTTATTTTGTTTTCTGCAGATAAGTGTGGATAGGGGCATGCCCTGGGAGGAGGCTTATCAGAAGTCACTCACCTTGACAGGATCTAATGATGGTTTCTACCTTTCACACCGGGTTAGTATCACATTCTATTGTCTGTTCCTTGCTGGGCGCCATGTAATTATGATAATCTAGAAAGCGAATTATAGGGGCTAAGATTTAGTTTCTTCTGTGGTGCAGGTGAGTGTAAATTGAGCACACTAAAGGGAAGTGAAGATGAATCCGAGTACATATATTCAAAGTATTTTCCATTTTAACAAATAAACCTGCAGCAAAAAAAAACATTTATTTTAAAATCTCACTTTTCCTGCACCATGGAAAACCCTTTGCAGCATGGTGGCACAGTGGTTAGCATGGCTGCCTCACAGTGCCAGGGACCCAGGTTCAGTTCCAGCCTCAGGCCACTGTGTGGAGATTGCACGTTCTCCCTGTATCTGTGTGGGTTTTGCTCCGGTTTCCTCCCACAGCCCAAAGATATGCATGTTTGGTTGATTGACCATGCTAAATTTCTCCTTAGTGTCAGGGGAACTCATGGGGTCAATATGTGGAGTTACGGGGATAGGGCCTGTGTGGGATTGTTGTTGGTGCTGGCTCAATGGGCTGAATGGCCACCTCCTGCAATCTAGGAGATTCTATGATTCTCCGATACAGTTTCGTTCTTTTGTTAGACCATTTTAGTGACATCAATTGCAGGGAACACCCCAACATTCTCTGGAAGCGGCAGCGGGGGAGGATGACTTCAGACCAGCCAAAGGACAGTATTGGAGCCCCTGACCCTAGCGAGACTAGGCTTTAGATTGTTAAATTTTCAGTGATGTTTCTCATGTTAGGCTACTCAGTGATATCTCTCAGACTGATTTAGAGTCACGTCCCTTTACTGTTCATGGTGGAGCCACTCTGGAAATCTGTGTCACTGGAGCAAGCTTGCAGAGGGAGAAATTCTTCTCTGGGTTCTTTGTGGATATAGTAAGCAGTCTCAGAACACCAAGTTAAAGTCCAACAGGTTTATTTGGTAGCAAACACCACTAGCTTTCAGGGCTGTGCCCCTTCGTCAGGTGCCTTTGTGGATGATATAAAGATGGACACTAAAGTAACAAAAATAAAAATGTTGGTGCAAGTGTCATTTTGTTTTACAAAAATGGAGTATTCCTTAGTCTTTCTGCCCCCATTTAAGCACTACAAATAGTTAGAGTTATCCAACACAGTAGCTACAACAGAGGATGGAGACAAAAAAAAACAAGTCTTCAGATTTTTGTGGATCGCATGACAGCTGATTATCATTATTGGCAAAGAATGTACAGGCAGCAGTCAGAGCATATTTGCTTCCAGCATTCCTTGCCAGCAGAGGGCCAGAGCCATTTAGAAGCCAAGACCTTGGGCGGGATTTTCCAGCCATGCTTGCCCCAAAACCAGAAAATCCTGCCCAAGATCAATGGACTTTTGCATGATCTGCCTCCCTGCCCACTATGATTTCCATGGTGGGTGGCACAGGAAAATTCAGCCCCCCTCCCCCTCCCCATTTCTGCACTGTCAGAGACTTGAGTGCCAAGATTTGATTGGTAGAAAATTAGTGACCTGCCACAGTGATCCAGCCAACCACTGAAGCTTGGCGGGTAGGGGGCGGCAGAGGGTGTAGATGGTATCTTTGGATGTTCCAGCTGTAGCTGGATTGGACACAGGAGAAACAACCTTGCACCCTCTGACACGCTAGCCTGGGCCATTTCATAAGCAGCCTTCAGCTGTTTATTAAGGACTGCTGGTTAAGGGCTCCCACTGCTTGGCAAGAAGGGATGGAGGGTCTTTTATACCTCATAGGAACGAAAATTTGTAAAACTTAATGAAGCAGCTGCCTGAGCCGCCCATATAAATGCCCCGGGCAAAAGAGTGTGGGCAGATCAAAGTAAAACGGTTTGGTAAGTGCAGTACTTTGAATCTAGGGTCGCTATCGTTCTCTTCTTACTAGAGTTAGAATTGAATTGTTAAGTCAACAGAAAGGAAAACGCATGACATTAACAGATACATTTCAATAAAAAATATTCATCAAATTGCATCATTAAATGAAGCAGATACTACATTCAAATAATAATGTTTAAAATTTAAATGTGTCATAGACATTTGAATATTTGCCTGAAGGTTTAAACTTTTGCATACCTATCTGGCCAAAAGTGATTTTACAGGATTGTAGGTTTGCCTCTGTTTTACAATATATGAAATCATGACTTTTATACCAAAATGCTCTCAAAGCCTACACTTTAGGCAACTCAAGCCTAAGCTACTACCCTGGACGACACAGTGGTTAACACTGCTGCCTCAGACACCAAGGACTGGGGTTCAATTCCTGGCTTGGGTCACTGTCTCTGCAGAATCTACATGTTCTCCCTGCATGGTTTTCCTCCAGGTGCTCCGGTTTCCTTCAATAGTCTAAAAGATGTGCTGGTTAGGTGCATTGGCCATGCTAAATTCCCCCTCAGTGTACCCGAACAAGTGGTAGAGTGTGGCGACTAGGGGATTTTCACAGTAACTTCATTGCAGTGTAAGCGTATTTGTGACAGTAATAAATAAACTTTAAACCTGTATCTTCAGACGTTCTTATTGATTCTTTCTTTTACAGCTTAGAGGAAATGAGCCTTTTGCACTTTTGGCTGAGCAAATTACTGTGAAGCAGTATGTGTTGTATAAACCAAATATTGGCAAACAAATACAACCAGAAACTTTTGATAACTTACGGAAGAAATACAAAAGAGTGAGTATTGTTTTCTTGGTTGTTTGTAAAATTCAGTTAATGAGAAATCCCCTCACCCATAAAAGCATTATTGTTGTTGTTGTTATATGGTTTTATTACTTGGGCTGATGAATACCTAGTGAGTTTTGATGTCATTGGTTGTATGGTAATGCCATTATGTCTGATAAAAATACGCCCTGGCTGACAACTAATGATTGCAGCTCCCACAATCTCAGAAAGAAAGATTTGCGTTTTTATCGCGTTTTAAATCACTGCAAAATGTCTGAAGCACTTTACAACCAAGGGAGTACTTTTTGAAGTATAGGCCGCAATTCTCCCAAAAAAATTCTAAGTGTTGAATTCATGAGAAAGCTGGTGTAAATCACGCTGTTTTTTTTTTCAGTGCAACTTCCCCGAAAGTGGGAAGCTAGCCTGAACCCCACTGAAGTGAAATACTCCCGACAGGGGGAGAGATGCTAGCAGGCCCTGCGAATTTAGTCCCAAATCCACTAATCAGATTTAAATTACATTAAAGGTAGATTTAAATCACTTAGCTGGTGTTCCCACTGGTTTCCAGCACGCTTCAGACAGATGGAAGAACAGCCCCTTGGTCTCTGTGATGTGTGAAACACAGCAGCCAGTCTGCACACATCAAACTTCCACAAACTGCAGTGTTAGCCCGACCAGATAATCTATTTTTGTGACATTGGTTGAGAGATAAATATTGGCCAAGGGATGAGTTTTCAGCTCTTAATCGAAAAAGTGTCACGCGACCCAAGCAAGCAATCGGGTCCTCGATTTAACGTCACATCCAAAAGGGGCACCTCCAAAAGTGCAGCGCTCCCTCAACATTGAACTGAAACGACAGCTTTGATTTGTGTGCTCAAGCCCAGGAGTGAGATCTGAAACCCAGAATCTTGAAACTCAGAGACTGAACTGTGAGGCTGCCATGGCTGAGATGATAATCCTTCAAAAAACATTTAGCTGTATATTTTGGATCTGGCAGTCTTAAAGAAGCACTGGCCTTATATCTAGGAAAGAGTGCCTGAATGTCTATTTTGTTCACAAACATATCTTGAGCAAAGGAGCAAGAGAAATGTTGATACTCTTGCAGTAGTTCGATGCAGTTTTTTAAAATTCATCCGTGAGACATGAATGTTGCTGGCTGGCCAGCATTTATTATCCATCCCTAGTAGCCCAAGGGCAGTTGAGAGTCAGCCACATTGCTGTGCCTCTAGAGTCACATGTAGGCCAGACCAGGTATGGACAACAGATTTCCTTCCCTAAAGGACATTAATGAACCCGATGGGTTTTTCCAACAATCAGCAATGGTTACATGGTAGATTCATAATTCCAGATATTTTTTATTGAATTCGAATTCCACCATCTGCCATGATGGGATTCGAACCAGGGTCCCCAAAACATTAGCTGAGTTTCTGGATTAATAGTCTGGTGATAATATCACTAGGCCATCACCACCTCTACTGTGCCATTGCATCCAAATGTTTTACAAAGATATGAAAGACTTACCAGTTTTATATCTAAATAATAATTACACTGTAATTTTTTTTGATTTTGTATCTTTAAAATCACAGTATAATAGGTTGACAGTTGATGAGCTAGTTCTCCACCATGTAATACAATGATCCAAAAGAACCTGATGGAGATAATAATTCTCTGTAAAGCAGGCAATATTTGGAGTACAGCAACCAATTTAAGTGATAGCTGCCAATGTTCTATAAATTTTTGTTCTTGCAATATGTAAGTAACATTCATACCAAACGAATACTAACCTGGCAAAATATGACAAAACATGTTTGAAGAATTTTAATTCAATTGCTTGTGTGAATTAAGTTTCTGTATTAAAAAAGCAGAATAAATGGTGATAATTTATAGACTGATAAAAGGGGTAATGTTAAAGTTTTAGACTCATGCATTTACTTTTGTTGCGAAGTATCTTACTTTACACAGTTACTACTTCAGTTGGATGTTGTATAAAATATCAATGTGGCACCTGTGTTTCCACCATCCATCAAATATTAACCTTTGATGATCTGCCTTGACCAAAATGAATGGCAGAGCAGGCTCAAAGAGCTGAATGGCCTACTCCTGCTTCTAGTTTCTATTAATATTGAAATTTCCCGAATCTTAAGTAATGTTGAAATACTGTTTAAACATTTGTTGCTTATAATGTTTAACATGAACTTAAACTAGCATTTTAATTTTCGCAACAACTAGACTTAGGTCTGAAACAGTGTGCTGTCGTGAACTTTAAGTGGATATCAAGGATATTATAGTTTTTAGTAAAAATGCTTTGGATATATTTTAAACAAATCTGCACAGGATAATTTAGATACTTCACTGAACATTAATTGCTAATTCTCATCAGCAGTTTAGCAAAAAAAATCTTTAACTTTGACTTAGAATATGAATACTTTTTTGGTTTTTAATTAATTGTTTTGTACTAATTCTACAGAACCAGATTAATTAAAAATGAAAAAAATCTTTTTAACTTTCATTATTATTTTCAGCAGTGTTGCAATTTTACATTTAACACTATTTATTTACTTTTCTTATGTATCATAGGTTGAACCAGGAGAAGCCAAAGATATTTGGCAAAACCTATACAATTATTCTTTCCAAAAATGCAGTCACGCAGCTTGGTAAGGATTTGCTAGTGTGAATGAATGTGCTTCAAGTTGTTTCCCTTTCATAATGGCTCTTTCAGAAATTAACCTTGTGTAGATAAGGATTTTTAATAAAGAAATTATAGTTTGTGGTAATGGAACAATAAATTAGTTCAGATGTCATATCAGATTTATAATTTCACTATCACTGATTTTGGTGCAACTCTTTTACATTTATTACATTTTAAACGTACTTTAACCACAGTTTTGTAAACTAATATTTGAGGTATATTGTGTAATGTATAATTGGCATATTTTGTGGTTGCACACAAATAAAGTCAACCATAAAAAATATCAGAAACTGGAGTAACACATACTTTTTTTTTTGAATTAGAGTACTATTTTCATATTTGGAAAGACATGGAAACTGTCACCAAATTAGCACCATGTGAAAAGATTGTTACACATTGTATTTAGATTCAGTGTAATTCCTGTGAAAGGTTTGGTCCTGTTGGCATTTTGATATTTTCCATTTCGTAACTTGAAAAGCTTTTGACAATTGTACGTAGTTCTTAGCTGGGATTCTCCAACTCCGTCATGGTGGAACCAACCTTGGGAGATTCGGTGGCCCAGCCTTTTGGAGGGACAGGTGGGGGGTGCAGAATCCTGACCCTCGTGTTTTTTAGTTTGCCTTATTTCATAACTAATACTGATGATCACACTATCTGAACATCCTCACTTTAAAGTTTATTTATTAGTGTCACAAGTAGGCTTACGTTAACACTACAATGAAGTTACTGTGAAAATTCCTAGTCGTTCTGGCACCTGTTCAGGTACACGGAGTATGGCCAATGCATTAATGGGTGTGTCATACGGACTGTGAGAGGAAATCAGAGCACCCAGAGGAAACCCACGCAGATACTGGGAGAAGATGCAGACTCCACACAGACAGTGACACAAGCTGGGAATCTAACCTGGGTCTCTGGCACTATGAGGCAGCAGTGCTAACCACTCTGCTATTACAGATTTGTTGATTTCAAACTTATCAGCGTAATGAGCAAATCAGAAGGGGGTTGTGCACTGTCTTAGTGACTCCAGGTATTAGCAGGGTAGGTAAAGGGGGATATATTGTACCTGGACGTCCAAAAGGCATTGGTAAAGTGCCACACACAAGGTTAATAACCAAGAAGTGCTCATAATGGGGGAAATCTATTAGCATGGATAGAGAACTGGTTAATGGATAGAAAACAGAGAGTGGGAATAAACAGGACTTTCAAGTTGGAAGGCCGTGGAGTGCTCAAGGATCAGTGTTGGGGTCTCAGCTACTTACAAGCTATATTAATAACTTAGATGAAGAGACAGAGTAATGATCTAATTTTTCTGATGATACAAAACTAGATGGAAAAGTAACCTTTTTGGAGGGCACAGGCCAAGGTTAAGGTAGTGGGCAACAAGATGGCAGATGGAGGGAAATGTAAATTTATAATACTCACTTTGGTCATAAAAATAGCAGAATATTGTGTGAAACTTGGAAGTGTTGGCGTTCAAAGTGAGTCAGATGTGGTCTTATAAGGAACACAAGGTTAGCATGCATTGCAACAAGCAATTAGGAAGACAAATTGATTGTTAACCTTTATTGCAAGGGGACTGAAGTATGAGAATAACAGTCTTGCTGCAATTATAGAGGGTTTTGGTGAGACCAAGGGTTTTGGTCTCCATATTTAAGGAAGGATATACTCGCATTGGAAGTGGAACAGCAAAGGTTCATTAAATTGTTCGTTGGGATGAAGAGGTTGTCCTTTAATGAGAGGCTGAGGAATTTGGTCTATGTTCTCTGAAATTTAGAAGAATGAGAGATGATCTCGTTGAAACTACAAACCCCTGAAGGAGCTAAACAGGGTAGATGCTAAGCGATTGTTTCTACTAATAGGGGAATCTAAACACTGGAGCACAGTCTCAGGATGCAGGGACAATATTTAGGTGAGAAATTATTCCCCCTGTTGTGGCTGCTCCCCATTGAATACTTTAAAGGCTGGTGATAGACTGATTTTTGGTCTCTCAGGGATTTAAGTGATATGGGGTGTGGGTGAGAAAATGGAGTTGAAACACAAGATCAACCATGATCATATAAAATGGCAGAGCGGGCTCAGTGGGTCGTATGGTCTACTCTTGCTCCTGTTCCTTATTTTCTTCTATGTTCTACCCACTCACCCCAGCTTACTTTTCTGTTGGTTTATCTTTAATCTAGTTGTGATCGACTGGATAAAGGAATATGATTTCCGTTTTAATGACTGATATGCCTGCATTATCACTGTATTCTGCATGATTGCCATGGATATAGTTAAACATGAACGATGGGTTTTCAAGATTAGAGCATGGTTCCTTAACAGATTGATATGCCATTTTTGGTTCTTTATCTTAACTAAATTGTTAATTAATTTGTCTGTTAAAATGGTCCACAAAATCTTAGCTTTTATTTGAGGGCGGCACAGTGGTTATTACTGCTACATCACAGCACCACAGACCTGGGTTTGATTCCTGGCATGGGGTCACTGTCTGTGCAGACTCTGCGCATGCTCCATGGGTCTGCGTGGGTTTCCTCCGGGTGCTCTGGTTTCCTCCCACAGTCCAAAGATGTGCGGGTTAGGTGGATTGGCCATGCTAAATTGCCCCTTAATGTCAGGGGGACTAGCTAAGATAAATGCATAGGGTTATGGGGATAGAGCGTGGGTGAGTTTGTAGTGGGTGGCCTCCTTCTGCACTGTAGGGATTCTATGATTCTAACTGCACAATCGGTGTATAATTACTGTGAACCTGTATGACTGTTTCTTTGGTAAGTCAGAATATATAATCAATGTAAATGTCCTTTGGATCAAGCACATGGGAAGTGTCATGCACAAGCCTGAAATAACCTGCGTTTTCTGTCATCCACAGGAATGGGAAGTGTAAAACAGTGCAACAAGGGAAGGAGTGCGTTCAAGGCATGAGGCTGCGCCATTACTATATGTTGTGTGGGGCTCTACTAAGGGTTTGGAATAAAGTCGGAAGCATTATGTCTGACGTTACAAATTCCAGTTACTTGCAAATTGTACGTCTCAAAACCAAGGAGCAGCGAAAGCAAGTTGGTAAGTATATGCAAGCTGAAGAGAAGCTCTGCAAGGAAAGTTGTTCAGATACTAACTTGCCACTGGTGGAGCCATCATTAAAATTTTTATCTCTTTAATTTATTCACAAAAATGCACTGATTCACTCAGTCTAACAAACTGAACTGCAGCTATATTATTTATGCATGTTCTCAATGTCTCTTTCATCTGCATAATATATTGATTGAAAATAAATTGCATTTCCATGACTGGTTTAAATATAGCCTGCCTAACTATTTTTGTTAGTTAATTTAAGAATGCAATTTAAATGTCTCATTGTGGTTAATGTTTTTTATTACTTTTATTGTAAAATCTCAAGTAATAAATCAAGAAACAAAACTAAGACTTTGTTAGAGATATTATACATGTGGTGGAAGCTAAAAGATAGATGCTTACCAGTTACTGTGTGTAACATCGGCTATAACTTCACATCTTTGTATGATATCCTTTTGTCTTTCATTTTATCTTAGTTGTCAACTAATTTAAAATAGGTTAATTTATATTACAACAATGTTCAAAGGCTACGTGGAATATTTGTATGCTAAGACTACTCACAATTTTAAAGTTTTTTAAGATTACTTATTAGATTAGTTTTCTTTACATTGAAAACAAAATTACACTCCTTTTGTTAAGGAAACTACATTGTATTGTCAGCTCTGGTCTCATTTTCAAAGTTTTGGCATTTCAGACCATGCAGATTTGGGATCGTCAAAATTTTCTTCACTTTATTAGTGTCACAAGCAAGGCTTACGTTAACACTACAACGAAGTTACTGTGAAAATCCACAAGTCACCACACTCCAGTGCCTGTTCGGGTACACTGCAGAAGAGTTCAGCATGGCCAATGTACCTATCTAACGTGTCTTTTGGACTGTGGGAGGAAACCGGGTTAATTATAAATTATCCACAGATGAATTGATGACATTCTGACAAAGGAGCGACACGGTGGCACATTGGTTAGCAGTGCTGCCTCAGCACCAGGGACCTGGGTTCAATTCTGGCCTTGGGTCACTGTCTGTGTGGGGTCTCCATTTTCTCCCCATGTCTGCGTGTGTTCCCTCTGGGTGCTCCAGTTTCCTCCCACAGTCCAAAAATGTGTGGGTTTGGCCATGCTAAATTGCGACTTATTGTCAGGGGTCTAGGTAGGGTAAATACTTGGGGATAGGACCTGGGTGGGATTGTGGTTAGTGCAAACTCGATGGGCCGAATGGCCGCCTCCTGTACTGTAGGGATTCTGTGAAGGCTCACCCAGACTCGAAATGATGGCTCTATTCTCTCTGATGCCATCAGACCTGAAAAGATTTTCCAGCATTTTCTGTTTTTGTTTGATTCTGGCATGCACACTTGTCTAGATTGAATTCCATTTGCCACCTCGCTGTCCACACAGCTGAATCATTGATATCATTCTGGAGTTGACAGCTATCCTCTTTGCTGTCAACTACATAGTCACGGTCAATTTATGTGTCATCTGCAAATTTCTCACTCTCACCTCCCATGTTTAGGTTTAAATCATTAACATATGCAACAAATATATGCAAATGCTCAAGGTACATTATGAGGAGTGCCTCTAAATAAATGATAAGTCCCCAAGTAAGTTTAACATACAGTTTGTAAGAGACTGCAAATCTGCACACTTGAAGCCATTATTAATCCTACCATTTCAAGTGATACGCAAGTGCCTGTTGTGATTGGGCTGCTCCTATCAATTATAATACTACTTTCTGATGAAAGAGTTGACTTCAGCAATAACTTCACTGACCTAAGCAAGCTCTTTTCTTGCTGATTTCCACAGGTATAAAAATTCCTGAGACCTGCGTTTATGGTGTCGTGGATGAGCTGAAGAAAATGGACATGGAAGTAAAGAAGAAGCAGGAGGAGAATAGGCAGCTACTGGCAAATCAAGTACTGCAGATATGTCAAAGCGATGCACAGAACTGTTTATCTGCAGACCAGGCGTTTACCAGCAATCCTCAAATTTTACCGGACCTTTTTGATCCCGTGCAAGCTTTACAGGAGCTCTTAGAGCTGGATTATCCATTTGTAGAGCAAGAACAAATGATAAATCAAGATCGACAAAGTGTTATTCAGTATGGGCAACCATCACACCTCTGGGAAGCTGGCTGAATAGCAAAAGGCTAGGATGCTACTCTGCTTGAAGTGCCTGACTCCAGTCAAAATTCTTCTCACCATATTGACATGCAGGCTGAAAATTGACAAGTCATAGATCTTTCCCTTCAATGACACTGCCTGCAATAAGATCAGAACTGCTTTCTTTGAAGATTTTCTTCAAGATTGCAGGCTTTGAAGATGGATTTCTTCAACCTTTGAATCTTTGGTATGGCGTTATCAGAAGCTGACATCTTTCTTCCCTTCTCTCACTGCATTTTTTGGTACTGTTGTTGTAATCAACCAAGCACTTGTTCAGTTACAACTGGATGTGGGATGAGACCTCCGCAAGGATTTGCACAGTCAAAAACCTACAAGAAGGGAAAATCGTACAAAGTGACAGATAACAAGATTCAACCGTTGAAAAATAAAGTTCGTCCTGACCTAGTGAGATTGAAAGCCAGCTTTCCCAGCACTCTCCGTGTCGTTTGGAAACCTGCTAGAAAAGCTGTATTTCTGAGAAAGAGTTCCATTTTCTCTGCTGTCATGCAACTGCTGTTCTGCACACCTTTTATGAATACATTTTGGGGGGGAGGGGCTTAAAAAAGCACTTAGCAGTATAATTAGTGTAGTAAACTATCCATGTACAATTAATATGCTTTAACAAAGTGCAACATTGTAACATACAACTATTATAAATATATAAATTCTGTCATCTTTTAAAAAGATCGTAACAGGTTTTATACCACACATGGTCTGGTAACTGTGGTGATATTTTTTACATTGCCGCGCTTGTAGTATCATATGGATGTAAATTTGTTTCTAAATTATATATTTTAAGCATGTGGTATAAGTATATGTTGTGGAAAGAAGCAAGACATGATGTACATCTCCAGAGTTACAAACTGCCTGACGTAAGGATATTTCTCATATCTTCAACAATATTGGAACAACTTTGCAATAGCTTATGAGGAGTATAGTTGCTGAAAGTGCTGGTTTAAGTCTCGTTATGCATGTCCCCCTTGAAATATTACCTGAACCTGGAAACTTCACTCTTGTGCAGCGCCACTCCACATGAAGGTGCAGGTTTACAGCCCTTGATTTTAACATTGGGAGTTTAAGCAAATAAAAATTGGGTTGTTCTGGTCCCTGCAGAGCCACGTGAGAAACAAGTTGGTGGCTGGCGGAAGATAGAAGAGCGATTTGTTTGAGAATGTTAAAGCATAACTGATTTGACAGCCTTGTGAGCTCTGGCGGAACAGGCAGCCTTTTAACTTGTTTTTATTCCTTTTATAAATGAAATAAAGTAATATTTTGTGTTATTTAAATTACTTTCCTTCCTTAAAATGTCACTACTATTACTTTTTTTCCCCAACTCTGTCCATGTCTGTCCTGCAGGTTTCACTGCACTAGCCTCCTCTCACCAATAATTCAGAGAAACTGCAGCAGAAAGTTTTCTATTCTTTCTTTCTAAAATCATTTGGTAAGTCACTAGCAATGCCATTTTAGGGCAGATAAGCGGCAAAAGTTGGAATAAATATGCAACATTTTTGATTAAAAGACTCTAAGCTGGAGGTTTTTCATGAAATAAAATCTGTTGCTCAGGTTGTGACGGGTATTGGTTCTGTAAACCTACCAATCTGCTTGGAGGTGACCCAAAGACTTGTGTTATGAAAGTCAGGTTCCTTACCATAGGTTGAAAAATAAATGTTCCTTTCGCTAAACAACCATTCAAAACCAGGAGTAATCATTGGGACTAGAAGCGGTTTGATCCTTCAGTAACTCTTACATTGACTTCACACTAACACACATCACTTACTCAGGTACAGAAAAATTATCTTACAAACGGGAAGAGGATAGAATCAGAATGGTGGTATTTGCAAAGCCATTATTTTTTATGGGTGTAAATTATGATCTGACGTGCTGCCACCAAAGCCACTGAAAATCTGCATCCTAATTCTTCAGTTAAACTGACATGCATACTGTATGAATCACTTTATTCAAGGCTGACCCTGTGTGTTTTGTTTGATTCAGTAATTGTGTTTTTAGCATGTAAGGGTCACAATAAAACATTGGTTACAACACCAAGACGACTAATCCAGCGCCTAAAAATAACTCAATATATGCATTCCCACTGATTACTCTGGAGTTCTGATGGAAGTAAATTCAAGCAAATGTATAAACTTTTTTTTAAGCAGGTATGATAAATAGTTCAGCGGCAATAACTGGCTTACTGTTGCCTTGGACCAAGAGAGTGGTTAGTGGGGGCGATGTCAGTCAGACATTGGGCAGGATTTCCTGGCCCTTCCCACTGGTGGGATTTTCCGGTCCACCCCTCTGGTAGGTTCCCTGGTGGCACGGCTGGCGGCTGACACAAATGGCCATTGACTTTGACAGGACCAGAAGATCCCGCCAGTGGCCAATGGCACGCCACCTTCAGCGTACAAAATCCTGCCGTGGGAGAGATGGAAAATTCCAGCCATTTAAGCACAGTGACGGACATGATGACTTGATTTAATGTCAGAGTATTGTGTGTGCAATGGCCATTGTTCCATCTGTCGTGACGCAATGGCTAGCATTAGAATCAAACAATATGACATGACAATGCTGCAATTGCTTGGTGAAGGAAAACTCATTAAATGGGGAGATAAGTGTAGTTTTATGAATTAGGTTAGAAATGAAGCACCGACATAAACACTTTCATTAGTCTGTACTTGCTAAAGTCACTAGCTGATAACTAATAGATCCAAAGTAAATATCCTGAACCTTTCCTCTACCCATTTAGTGGGTTGTAAGAACACTCTAAAACACCCTAAAGGCCGATTGCCAGCACCCAGAGTGCTTCAGTTCACTTTGAAGCTTGGCTCAAGCATAGCATTATTGATTCTCTATAACCCACAAGCCGAGTTACATTTGTCTGCTTGACATAACAGAAAGGAACATCCAATACAGCTGGTGTGTATGTGACAGGGTACAAGAGGAGAAGATGGTGAAATAGGGCAGATGTATGTAATCTTTGCTGACTAAAAGCCACCCAAACCATAAATGTTCTATCAAGTAGTTGTTAAAAGTAATTTTAAACAAATTTAATTCAGGGACTGTTGTAAAGCTTAAAAACTGCTTTAATCTGCCATTTGAAATTTTGGATGCACTGTAATATTAGAAACCAGAGATTAATTGCTTTTGTGCCCTTATACTACTACTTTCACGAAGTATTCTAACAAGAATAGAACACATACCAAAGTATTCACCATCTTAAGTTGCCTGCTATAAAATCTCTTTGCCTCAGGAACCAATCCAATGGCCCTTTTCTACCTTTTATATCAGGGTTGTCTACATGAATTAATGATTCATGTTGCTTTTTGTTCATTAAACAGTACATTTGACTTTTTTACATAAATTATTTTGTTAACCGATAAGGTTCTATTGATTGTAGCTATTGTATATGCTGTGGGTATCTGTAAACAATGCAAGCACTTTTGCCTACTTACAATTTACTGGGTTTATCCTTGTTTTCTATTCGTATTTATAAGTGTAGGAAATGAAGTGATATATATGTAAAAAAAATTATCAAAATGTGCCTTAAACTAATTATTCTTAATTTTCTACTTTCAAAGAACGGATATAGTAGCATGCTTTCATTTTTATGATAAATAAAAAAAATCCTGCAATTATCTTTTTTTACAACTTGCAGTTCACTGTCTCTGAATGTGTTCTTATGGTTTAGCAATATTTTTTGTAATATATTCCGCAGATGTGTCTACCTGATACTAACTGAACAGTTTGCTTTTCTAGCACATTGCCAAATCCCACATGACAGTTGCACTACATGTCTATGTATCTATAATGAACATCCTCATTTTACAAAGTTTTATGGTATTATTCTGTAGCATGCAATAATAAAGTTTCTGTAAAGATATTTCATGTCACTGATTGCCTCGGGGTTACACATAATCTTGAATGCATCAATGGATGGGATGGATGCATAGTCATATTTCTTGCGGTTATATATTAGCTCTCCTCATACTTCTTTTAATTTAAAGACACACATAGCTTTTCCCATTGGAGTCGATAAGCAGGCAATCCGTTCTTTGATCTCTGCTAATTTTAAAACTATACAGCAGAATTTCTACTTCTGGGTCCACTCTCAATGGGATAGACAGGCTGTTAGTGGGTCAGTAATCCGAAAGCTTGTGGAGTAACGTAATGCTGATCCTAAGCATTAACACTTTGTTCCAGGTTTCCTAACCAAATTTAGCAGATGGCCATGATCATGACCCACTACCTTTGTTGATTCTTTTAGGACCTAGAATCATACAATCCCTACAGTGCAGGAGGCCATTGGTCTGTACCGACTCTCTGACAGAGCATCTTACCCAGGCCCAGCCTCCATCCTATCCCCATAATCCCAAACATTTCCCCACTAATCCCCTGGTGCTGTGAGGCAGCAATGCCAACCACTATGCCACCATGCTGCCCAGGGGAAAATGTATGGTAACAAACTTTAATCAAATAAAGAAGTTGAAAACACTGGTGAAGGGGAGGGGATCCACTAACAGCCTATCCTATCAATCGGACATATATAACCCAGCTCCAGAGATTGACCCTAACATGATGGAACATTAGTTTTCTTCAGATCTCACTTTCCTCAGGTCACATGAAGCACTCAACTCAGTAGCTAAGTCACACAGCTAGGAAGGTTCCTTGCTGAAATTTTATAGTCTGCAATGAATATTTTTTCCCCCTCCTGCACTTATCATTTTTCCCTCTTTTACTCAATGAGCAGCAAATGGTTGCACTTTAGCAAAGTATGGCTTCATCCAAACCTTTCTCTTTAGTCACGGTGCACCATCTTTCTTTAAGAAAGACTTAATAATATTGTACTGACAATGCAGTATGAGCAAGGAATAGAGGCTAAAGTAAGTTCAACCTAGACCACATTACAATAGTTTACCCAAGTGGAAATATCAGCAAAATCTTACTGCACATCAGACATTTGTGTAAGTTTCACAATGTGCAGTGGAACTGTTGCGATTTAACTACTTTCTTCCCTAACTTTACTGGAATAATATTGCGACATGTAAAGTGAAAAGCTGCATCATTGCGTTATGTTAAATATTTGGCACTGATATAATTAATATTTATGCATCTTTTAACTCATTAGACTTTAGTTTAAAAAGTTACAAATTTGTTGAACTGTAGAGATCGATGAAATGGAAAAGTTTCTATTTCCTAATTTAAAATCAACGCATGCTATTGAACTCCTCCAGACCACTGCTAATTATTCTTCAGAAGGTCTTCTGAAAATTTGTTTGGAAACTAAAAGTTACATCCATGCATTGTGAGGACTGAATGTTGTGTCGTTCTGTTCAAAGGATTGGCAGTTTGTCTTGTAAATACACAAAATTGATGTATGGCATTTCCCCAATACATTAACTGAGTAAAATGTAAAGTTTGTTTATTAGCCACAATTAAGGCTTATATTAATACGGCAACTGTGAAATTTCCCTAATCGCCACATTCCACTGCCTGTTCGGATCGATGCACCTAACCAGCACGTCGTTCAGACTGTGGGAGGAAACCAGAGCACCTGGAGGAACCCCATGCAGACATGGGGAGAATGTGCAAATTGTACACAGACAGTGACCTAAGCCGGGAATCGAACCTGGGTCCCTGGCGCTGAGAGGCAGCAATGCTAAATGGGGAAAGACTGCAGAGGTAGATAGGAAATGAAGATCTCTGGGCCAGGTAGCTGCAAACTGGAGGCTGGAAGGATGGTGGCAATTGACCTTGGAGAAGAGAGGGAAGGTGAGGGTAGATCTCAGAGAGGAGAAGTTTGATTGGATGGCCTGTCAATCTCTAATTGGAGGGTGAGGGCCAGGGACTGGAGGGAGGAATGTTGGAAGCCCATGGTGGCATTGAAGACCTCAGGTGGAAACACGCCTGATTCCAAAGTTCATCAAGTAGATACCCAGATCTAGGAGACACGTTTAAAGGCACTCACCTTATCTCAATTAAACTGCTGTACTTCCGAATAAGAGGTATACTCAACCAAGCAGAGTTAACTTCCTTACGGAGAAAGGAAATGAGGCTCAGAGTTTTCTTATCATTTTGGTTCTAACTCACCTCACTTGGGCACCCACCCAACTTTTGGCCTCAAGTTAAAATCAGAAACATAGGTTGAAAGTGAGGTTGGGTCAATTTGAACCCCTGATCTCTTAATTGGGCCCTGTTTTGTTTTCAGGTTAGAATTCCCTCTCTTTTCCATCTGGTGGAGCAATTGAGCTAGCTCAGTACTAGCAACAGTCCAACCTCAACTACTTGTTCATGTCAGAACAAAAGTGACTAAAACCATGAGAAAAAGACAGGAGGAGGGAAATTTAATGCCCTCTCCTGTCTGTAGTTTGATGGTGGGGATAATTTAATCAGGTAGAAAGATGTGGCGACTCTGCTGCTTTCCTACCTCTGTCCCAATTAAATATGTGGGAGTAAGACCAATGTAGAGCTTCACTGCCTTACTGTTAATTGATACCCATAATTGGGCAATAGTATTAACCCAGCAGGCAGAGGACTTGCTATGTGGGAAGCCAGAAAATGATGTTGCCTTTGCTCACGGGCCCTCAGGTGGTATCCTTCTATCAAAGGCACTGAGTGCCTGATCGAGGGACCTGACATTAGGAAGGGTGTGCCCACTGCAGACCATCCTCTGCCCTTACTGCCAATCCCCTTTTCCCTGCAAGTCCCACTCCCATCATCACTCGTCCATGGCCTGGGTCTCTGATGGATGTAGTTCTCACAGCTACCTTCCTCATCAGTGGCATCGTCAAGCAGCGAAGAAGTGGTAACTCTCAGTAGCTAAAGTTTTTAAAGTTTGTTTATTAGCGTCACAAGTCAACTTACATTAACACTGCAATGAAGTTACTGTGAAAATCCCCTAGTCGCCACACTCTGCCACTTGTTCGGGTACACTGCGGGGGGGGGGGGGGGGGGGGGATTTAGCATGGTCAGTACATCTAACCAGCACATCTTTCAGACTGTGGGAGTAAACTGGAGCACCCAGAGGAAACCCACGCAGATATGGGGAGAATGTGCAGACTCCATATGGAGACCTAAGCTAGGAATCAAACACAGGCCTCTGGCACTATGAGGCAGCGGTGCTAACCACAGTGCCACTATATTGTGCCACCATGTACCCCCTCTCTGAGACTTCCTTCTGATTGGCACTTAATGAGGCAAACTTTCCCAAAAACAGATTTCGAGTCTCTTGCCAGCAAGGCAGCCAAGACCCCAATGTCGTCATTAAAGACCTCCCAGTGTATGATGAGTAAAATTGAGTGCAGCATCCACCAACAGTTACTAAGGGGCATTCATAGGAGTGTCATTGTTCTGAAGTAAATTGGAAATATAGCGTGGTGATTGCGGCTAGGTAAACTAGCAAAAGCCACCACAATTTTAAAATGTATTTCTGAAGTTTTGTTTTACTGAAACACTTGAAGCAAAAAACGAGATTAGTATTTGTGGATCCACTCCTGACCAATTTATTATTTGTCATTTGTTTTCCCAAGTCAGACAAAGGAACTCTCAAACAGTTCCCATTGGAATGTCACAGAAATCTCTCTCATAGATGCTGGTGAGTATTTCCAGAATTTTCTGTTTTCACATTCAAGCAGGTTCCACCCTGTCCCCCGTCGGAACTGCTGCCCCATTTCTGGCAGGTTTTGTTTCTGCTCATAAGAGAATGAGGTGCGAGAGGGATAGGCAGTGAAGCACACAGGCAGGGATTGGAAATTTGTTGGACCATTTTAAGCTCAGTGCTCAGGACAGGCGGATCCGATTTTCAATCCAGGAGCAGCCTCGGCCTGATGTGTGTTCCACAACTTTATGGTTGGGCACACATGCTTGTGAAGAGTAGCTGTGTAGAACGTTCAAACGATTGTCACATTACATAAAAAGATAAAATGCTTCTTGGCTTAAGATCAAGTGTAGTATCAACATGCTGCTCTTGGCTGAAGTCATTAGGTTACATTTTAACTTCATTTGAAGCAATTTTTAAAAGCGGCATCTCGGCCTTTTGGCTGAGATGCAAATGAGATCAAGCCTTGGAAGAGGAGCTATGCCTACTCCAATCAGCTTGGATCATGTAGTTCAAGCCCAAGACAGGAGGTGAGAGCCCTGTCTTGTCAGCTTGGATCGGAAATGTCTCAACTTGTTGAGAATCTGAATTGGATTTGATTTGATTGAATTGGAACAGAAACAAACAAAAGATAAAATGCTGTCTGAGAATTGAACACTATCTGTTCCAAGTGTTTCAATAGTTTGTTAATATAACCCTAAGTGCTATCATTATAACATTATTAGTGCTGAACTGCTTTCTGCAAGTTATCATTATCACAGTGGGAGGCTGCAAGTTCTGTTTGATTGACAGCTCGAAGAGGTCAGTAAAGGATTAGTTGCATTTGATGTGGAATTGTGATAAAAGTATGTGAGAGAATCTGAATATAGTGAATGGGCTTTCATGAATGGAACTTTTTTTTAATATAGTGAACTTCTAATATTTAAAATTTCCGTTTTATTTCATGTCAGTATGCTTCCTGAGCACTGGGTTGGCACAAAGGGCATCAGGGCAAAAGGCAGAGGGCATAGGGTTGGCATAGAGTCTATAAGTAGTCATAATTTTTTTATTAATCTACAGGATGTGGATGTCACTGGCTGGAGCAGCATTTAATTCCCATCCCTGGTAGTCACAATAAGGTAATGGTGAGCTGCCTTCTTGAACTGCTGTATTCCCTGTGCAGTAGGTACACCCACAGTGCTTTTACAGAGAGTGTTCCAGGCTTCTGTCCTGTTGACAATGAAAGAACAGCAATATATTTCCAAGTCAGGATTGTACATGATTGACTGTCCTCAACCATCAATAGAGAGAGGCATTCTTTGTGGGAGGGGTGCCAATCAAGCGGGCTGCTTTGGCCTGGATGGTGTCAGGCTTCTTGAATGTCAGGCTTTAGGAAGTCAGGAGTTATTCACAACAGGATTCCTAGCCTCTGACCTGCTCTTGTAGCTCCATATTCACCCAGCTAGTCTTGTTCAATTTCTGGCCATTGGAACCCCCAAGGATGTTGATAATGGGGGATGGTTCGATCCTCTTCTGCTGGAGATGGTCATTGTTGGCACTTGCGTGGTACAAATATTGCTTGTCAGCCCAAGCCATGTCTTGTTGTATTTGGACATGGAATGGACTGCTTCAGAATCTGAGGAATTGCAAATGGCATTGAACATTGTGCAGTCATCAGCAAACATCCCACTTCTGACCTTATGATGGAAAGAAGTACGTTATAAAGCAGCTGAAGATGGTTGGGCCTAAGACACTGAGGAACTCCGCAGTGATGCCCTGGAACTGCGATGACTGATCCCAAACAACCACAACTGTCTTCCTTTGTGCCAGGTATGAGTCTGACCAGTGGAGAATTTTCCACCTCATTTCCATTGACTCCAGTTTTGCTGAGGCTTCTTGATGCCACACTTGGCCAAATCCTGCCTTAAAGGGCAGTCACTCCTTTGGAGTTCACCTTCTTTGTTCACGTTTGAAGAAAGGGTGTAATGAAGTCAGAAGCTGAGTGATACAGCACGACCCAAACTGAACATTAGTGAGAAGATTATTGCTAAGCAGGTGCTGTTGGATAGCATTATTGATGACTCCATCCATCACTGCACTGATGACCAAGATGGGTCAGTAATTGACTGGTTGGAATTTGTTCTGTTTTTTGTGCACAGGACATATCTGGGTAATTTTCCAATTTGCTGGATAGGTGCCAATGTTGTAGCTCTACTGGAACAACTTGCCTACGTGCATAGCAATTCTGGAGCACGATCTTCAGTACTATTTCTGGAATATTGCCATGGTTCATAGCCTTTGGAGTGTCCAGTGTCTTTAGTCATTTTTTGATATCTGGTGAAATACATCAAATTGGCTGAAGACTGTCATCTGTGACACTGGGATCTCAACAGGAGGTCAGGATGGTTCCTCCACTCAGCATTTCTGGCTGATGATATCACACTGATGTGTTGAGCTTCTCTATCATTGAAGATGGGGATATTTGTTAAGTCCCCTTCGCCAATGCATTGTGGATAGGATAGAGGTGGAGAGACTCTTCCCGCTCAGAAAGGACAGTAGGCCTAGGGGGCACAGCCTCAAGATAAAGGGGGGGGGGAGCGGTTTAGAACAGAGTTGAGGAGGAACTTCTTCACTCAAAGGGTAGTGAATCTGTGGAATTCTCTGCCCGTTGAGGTGGTGGAGGCTGCCTCGCTAACCATTTTTAAGATGCGGGTTGATGAGTTTTTGATAAGCGAGGGGATTAAGGGTTATGGGGAGAGGGCGGGAAAGTGGAACTGAGCCACGACAGATCAGCCATGATCTTATTGAATGGCGGGGCAGGCTCGAAGGGCTAGATGGCCTACTCCTGCTCCTATTTCTTATGTTCTGTTCTTATGCATGACTGCAGTCCTGCCACATCCAGAGCGCCGATCCAATCCAGTGATTGTGGATCGCTTGGCTCTATCACTTGCTATGTGGCACACAAGGAGTCCTGCGCTGTAGCTTTACCAAGATGGTGAATGTGCAGGGGTGCACAACAATCATGAGCTGACACTCTGCTTCAGAGCCAGAAGAGAACGTGGAGCTTTAGGGGGAGGCGATGGCCTGGCAGTATTATCACTAGGCTATTAATCCAGAAACTCAGCTAATGTTCTGGGGACCTGGGTTTGAATCCCACCATGGTAGATGGTGGAATTTGAATTTGATTTAAAGGTTGCACGGTGGCACAGTTGTAAGCACTGCTGCCTCACAGTGCCAGGGACCCTGGAGTTTGCACATTCTCGTGTCTGTGTGAGTTTCTTCCAGTTTCCTCCCACACTGCAAAAGATGTGCAGGTTAGATGGATTGGCCATGTTAAATTGACCCTTTGCGTGAGGGGGACCAACAGGATAAATACATGAGGTTGCAGAGATAGGGGTTGGGTGGGATTGTTATTGGTGTAGATTTGATGGGCCGAATAGCCTCCTTCTGCACTTTAGGGAATCCTATGATTAGTGGGGAGCATGAGTTGGCCTGGATGGAGTATTAGAGGGTAGGTATGACAAATAATGAAGGTGTGCCTTGCTATGTTGCAACATCTATATTCATGCCTGATCCATACATGGAGTTGTTGGGCTCAAGCATGGTGTTGGTGAGGTGGCAGTGCCAACTGGTGCCTGAAGGTAATGATCATGAGAAGATTTTTCTAACATGCAGGCAAAATTGCTTATTAGTTTGCCTATTTGGGCTCATGGACTACAGGGGGCTCAGGAAATCTTACACAAAGTACAGCAAACTAAGTAGACGGAGAACAGCAGCAATTTACATAGAAACATAGGGCCTGTACTGTTCTTTGTCCCTCAATGTTGTGCCAAGCTATGTCTGAATCCAAGATCAAGCTATCCCACTCCTTATTTGTTTCTGCTGTGCTCCACATGCCTATCCAACAACCACTTGAAAGTCCCTGAAGCGTCTGACTTCACTATCACAGCAGGCAGTGTATTCCACACCTGAACCACTGAGTGAAGAATCTACCTCCTTCCTATATCTCCCACCATGAAACTTATAGTTATGTCCCCTAGTAACAGCTACATTCACCTGAGGAAATAGTCCCTGCATGTCTGCTCTATCCCCCTCATCATCATAAACCTCTATTAAGTTGCCTTTCATTCTCCTCGGCTCCAAAGAGAAAAGCCCCAGCTCCATCAACTAAGCTACCCTCCAAACCAGGCAGCATCCTGGTAAATCTCCTTTGTAGTCTGTCCAATCATCCTTATAGTGGAGTGACCAGAACTGAACACAATATTCTGAATGTCCTGTATAGTTGCAGTACAGCCCCACAACTCAAACTCAAACCCTCTGGTAATAAACACACACAATAAGCCTTCTTCACAGCTCTAGCCTCTTAACTAGCAACTTTCAGAGATCTGTAGATATGAACCCCAAGATCTCTGTTCCTCCACATTCCTCAGAATCCTGCCACCAACCCTGTAATCCACATTCAAGTTTGTCCTACCAAAATGAAGCACCTCGCACTTACCAGGGTTAAACTCCATCTGCCACTTTTCTGCCCAGCTCTGCATCCGATCAGTGTCTCTTTGCAGCCTGCAAGAGCCCACCATCTCATCCACTACTCTACCAATTTTGGTGTCATCAGCAAAGTTACTGACCCATCCTTCAGCCCCCTCTTCCAAGTCATTGATTAAAAAAATACAGGAGGACCCAGGACTGATCCCTGTGGTACACCACTGGTAACTGGCCTCCAGTCTGAAAATTTTCCTTCCACCACCACCCTCTATTAGACAGCCAGTTACTTATCTAATTGGCCAAATTTCCTTCTATCCCACACCTCCTTCATGAGCCTACCATGGGAAACCTTATCAAATACCTTACTAAAATCCACATATGTCAGCTGCTCTACCTTCTCATGAAACCGTGCTGACTATCCCAGATTAATCTGCATCTTTCCAAATGGCCATAAATCCCATCTCTCAGGGCCAACCACTGAAGAACTTTGAGTAATTGTACCCCTCCCCTGCTGTTGAGATATCCCAAATCCTTCACCTACTAAATATGTAACTTTTATGTCAGAGTTCCAACCCATGAGTTCTATCCATCCAAAGAAAAACCAAAGTTAAAAAAAAACAAGTGGCACTTTTATTGGCATGGAGACAGAAAATAAAAAGCAGTGATAACCAGTGTAAGAGAAAGAAAGGCACTTCTGCTTCCCCAGATGCTGTTGCCTTTTAAAGCTGCTGCCACCTCCCTGGCATATTTCCCATTGGTGGATAAACCTGGCCAAGCAGGATTTAAAAAAAAGTGAAGCAGGTTCAATGTACACACTTGCTGGCAGAAAGTTGTCCCAGCTCCATTGAAGCTCAGCCCTTGTGGCTCAAAGTCAGGTTGAAGATGAATCAGTCTAAGCTGACCCAAATGTCCACTTTTTTTTTTATAAAAAAAGGATTATTCAATGGAGTTGGAGGTAACAAAGGCATAACCACAAGACTGAAAATGGACTTTCACAAAGCACCAAAACAGGGCAAAAGCCAAGTTTGCAAAGCATTTGCTTCAGCAGTTTTCAAATGATCCACTTTAACCAAATTGTTCAGCCATGTGACTCCAGGTTATTCACTGGAGGCCTTGGCACTGTTTGTAGCTGGTATAAGTGCTGTTCTATCTTGTCATGGACATGGTAGCTAATGTTCACACTGGCAAATTCAGATGCAAGATCTGGCTGGTAGGGTTATTAGCTTTTGATGTCTTAGGCCCTCACTGATGACAGTGATTATGGGTTACATGCAAATTTTCAACTTACTAGAAAGGGAGAGTAAATTGGCACCAATGGGTCACACTGATGTTTGTCTTGTCACAACAGATATTGCAGAAAAGAGGGTCAGGGAATACTTACAAAATCATTTAAATCCACCTTTGAAAAGTTTGCAGCAAGAGGAGCACAAATTAAAACTTTTCCCACTAATTCATCCAAAACTAGACATCAGGGAGTCTGAAGATGACAGGATATGGTTGAGTGTTAGCAGCAGAGTTTGTAGGCTGCCCATAGCATCACCAAAGGCCAAAAATCAGATTGTGAAAATTCATGGTACGATGAAAGAATGGGAAGAGAAACCATAAGCGTTTTGACCAGAATGCAATTGATTGGAGAAATGTTTTTGCACATCTTAGGATTATTTGTGTAGCAGTCAAAACTCATTTGACAAGATTCGAAGCAATAGAAATACCATTTTTAATTTCATAGCCAAACCAAGGAATATAATCTAGCAAGAATATTTTAATTGCCATAAAACAAGAGAGAGTTCAACAAGTGATTCTATACAATTAGATTAATGGAATATACAGCAACAATTTGGCCAAGAAACTCAATGTACAATTTATAAATCAGAATTTCCTCCAGGTATGCACACCACATTTGTCAGATCCACTTCTCCACATGTTAACAGGTTTAAAAGCAGACCGTCATTGTCCTGTACTGAAAAACTGAAATATCAGTAGATAGAGTTTAATTTCCACCAGCTGCTTGTATTTGTTTATAGGTATGTCAAGATTTCCTTTTCAGCCACCTGTTTGAAATAAAGAAACTGTAAATATAAAATGCATAGAAGCCTTTATCAATGCTTGGCTGAGCTCCAACAAGATTGACTAAGCATTCAACCCTATAGGTAATGCTTACACAGCTAATGGGGAAAGAACTGCTGTGGAGATTGGGCCAAAAAAAAGAAAACAAGTAGTTTAGGAGTAAATCAGTGGATATAAAAAAGGATGCACAAGTGAAATGACAGGCATCAAATTGGGTTGTGCCAGTAGAGAGGCTTTCTCACCATCCTCCCAATTTGGGAAGTAGCAGCCATGATAAGTCCAAATTATCAGGCAGAAAGTCAGGTTTTATGTTGACAAGAAAATGGCCAAATTGCAATTCCTGAATTGAGGTGAAAATCTGACCCCATCAGACAACACAGACATGAAATGAGCAATATGGAAACTGACTTTCCTGTAGAAATATTGACAAAACACCATGAAGTGAAGTTATATCTATTAGTACCCTAACCCCTCAAAAACAGTATATTGCACACATTGGCTTCCAATTTAAAATTGAAAACTCCTAAGATACATGAAAAATGACATCAAAGTCAACCTCAGTATCTCCTTCAGCCAACAGTAACCAAAGCTATTATCCATCAATATGGACATGGAATGTTCCCTCCAAGAGGAGGGCAGCTGTTTGCTGAAAACATTCCCACAAAAGGCATGTGCAATAGATGGAACTGGTGTCAAGCCCCAGTGCTGTCTTCAAAACAGATTATAATCCCCATCTAAAGTGGGATTACACTGAACCAGCATCTAGGTTTTATTAATATATTCACTTGATCTCAAACCATGTACTATTTACAATACCTGATCTTCAAGGTCCTTTTGTTCTTTCTAGTTACTTGTTCTGTCCCTTTGCCTGCTGCTCTTTGTCCCTCACTGCACTAAGATCCTCAAAGAAAATTTCCTACTTGAGATACAAAGCCAAAACTATGATATCTAACATATACACTAGTATCTCTGGAAGTGATATAAAGTTTCAAATGCATATATTACTCTAAACACTAGAAAAGGAATTTAACACCAATTCAAAAGAGTAATACTGCAAAAGGTAATCAATGCCTCCTAATGAGGAAATGGACATAACTAGTTTACACATCAAATTACAGTCCCATATGAGAAGTTGTTCAAAATCTAAGAATTCATCACAACTGATAAGAGATATTGACACACCATGGCTGTCACTCTTCAGTATCAGATGCTGTTCATTAGAAAACCTTGGGTGGTTTCATTGGCAATGTAGGGAATTTATACATATGTTCCCAGTCCATTGTAATGAATTTTCATTATTAGGGGAAATACTTTAGGGAAAAAACAGCTGGGATGCTGCAGTTGGCTTTAATGCTTTGGAGTGGAAGAGGGAACATCAAAGTTAAAAAAAAAAATCACATGCAAGAACTGCTCCACATTACAGTTCCTGTTGGAGGGGAAGAACTGGTACAGGAACAGCTATCACATGATGCAGCCATATCAGCCACTGAATTCTACATGGATGACTATTTGTGGTTAGCCAGTGCCCATAAAACTACATACTTAACACAAAATAAGGGTACAAAAAAAACAGAACCATCCCAATTTAGCAACACTGAATTACACAAGATGCCATTGTCCCAGTTTTAAAAATTCCAGCAGCGGCATTGTGGGCACTGCTGATATAGCAACGGAGGCTTGGTGTTCAGTGAGGAATTAGAACTGTGTTGGAGAATAAATGGTACTTGGGGGGTCAGTGAAAGAGGTTGCCCCCAGCCAGTGGCTTGTGCACTTTGCCTCTCCACTGCTGCCACCCTCCCACCAAAACCAGGTCATCTGCACCAGCAAGGAAATGTTAAATCCAGCTCAGCATTTCAGTGCTTTGCTGATAAAATGGAACAGGAGCACAGCATGTTCACTGTCCATCCCAAACAGGTTAGGCATTCTAATTAAAATCACTGGCTGTATAGATATGGATTATTCTACATCAGCTGACACAGGATTGAATATTGTTCTGCAGACTTTTTTTTATTTTAGAGACCACTTCAGATGAGCATCTAAACAGTTATGCTTCTTGCAAAAGATAAGCATGCCAGAAGTAATTGGGAACATAAACATGGCAGCCATTTTAAAATGGAGTACTAGTCAGAGGCTTCATTATTCACATTCCTATTGTAAACAAGCAAGGTGGACAGCAGTGGTTAGCACTGCTGTCACATAGCACCAGGGACCCAGGTTTGATTCCCAGCTTGGCTCACTATCTGCACTTTCTCCCCATGTCTGTGTGGGTTTCCTCCAAAGATGTGCAGGTTAGGTGGATTGGCCATGCTAAATTGTCCCTTAGTGTCAGGGGAACAAGCAAGATAAGTGCATGGGGATAGGGTCTGGGTGGAATTGTGGTTGGTACAGACTCAATGGACCAAATGGCCTCCACCTGCACTATAGGATTCTATAGTTTAGTTGCTCTTTCAGACCAGCTGTAGAGATTTGGTCTGACACCCTTTCCTACACATCGTAGAAATTGGTTCAATGAACTTACCATAGGGTCATCCATGGGAGAATACCTTTTGACAACCTGACCTTCTTTGTTGATCAGAAACTAGAAAAGGGAGAGGAAAAAAGTTAATGTGATCATACACAAATTCTGCTTCAGTCAGTGCATGTGGAAACAGCTCCTCACTATCTTGATCCTCCCACACCGACATCAGCTATTTTTTCCTGGATAAGCAGAGGTTTCTCCTCTCCTCCACAAACTACTCACTGGCCTGGCAAATCAGATGACCTTTCAACTGCATGTTGTTATCACCAAGACAACCTATTTCAACCTCCACAATATCACTTGATCCCTGTCTAAGCTTTTCTGATGATGTAAAGTTCTTATGGATAATGTTATTTCCAGCACACATCCCATTTTCTATAAACCCCATTCACCCACTCTACTTGCTGATTAACTATATTGGCTCCTGATTAAACAATGGATGAAAATTTTAAATCCTTCCATTGTGTGTAATCATGTCCACCCATTGCTCATATGTCCATTCAGTTTTGGTTGGTCTTTGATGATCACCAGGCCCCATGCTTTGGAACTTCTTTCTGACCTATACATTTTGGATTTTTATGGCAAGTTCTATACAGAAAGATGTACATGCTGGCAAGACTAATTAGCTTCCATACCTTGGTGAAGTTCCACTTAATGGCACTGTGAAAGAAATTAAAAAAGTTTTAGCTTCCTTGAAGAAATTGCTCAGAGTCTGATATTAGTGATAAAGTATCCAAGAACTTTATTAAGATATCTCAAATCTCAAGGGACTTGAGATGTCACTTAGAGTTCAGTGTCAATTTTATGCTACAACTATTTTATCAAGTTATAGAAAGTTGACAGGTCTAAGAATGACACTGTCCTGGGGGTGGGTATTTATAATTTGTCACCTCCTTATGCAAAAAAAAGTGACTCATACATACTTTCCCAAGAGCCCTTTTCCTTTGGGCTGCTCCTTCATCCATTTCCAGAGGGGGTGGGCATTATTTCCATTTACATCAATTTTACTGAACATGTCAAACTTCACATTGTAACCTTCTGCAAATGCTTTAATGTCTGCTTCACTTCCAGGTTCCTGAAAATAATAAAAGGGCATTTCTAGATGAATTAAGTTCACTGACAAACCCAAACTTAGAAGTTATTTTTAATTAAACAGATCAGTGCCCAAATGTATGGTTAAATTAAAAGCTTTAGGTTCAGGCCAAGTATTTGGAGTGTACGCAGATAATGGCTGTGAATCTCCAACCTGCTGTACTAATTTTTTTAGTGCAGTGGGCTGGAAGGTTCTTGCATGTGTTTGCACCCTGCTAGCTGGATTTCCAGCAGCGTCAACTCCACACCAGAGATGGGCTGGAGAGGCACAAAAACCATTTAAAGTCATTTTAATATATGATTTGAATGTGATTAGTGAAATCTCTGCCCCCTACAGGATTACAGTAGGTCCCCACTTTTGGGGATCCAGCAAGCCCTTGTTAGAGAGTGAATTGAGGTGGGGGGGAGAAAGAGGAGAAAGAGAAGCAGCTGCAATTTGGGGTCCCAAAGAGGGCACTCTGGGCAGTACCAATATGTGCATGTGCTGCCTGGCACTGCCCATCAGACATGAGTGTCTCACTGCTACTGAATAGGAATTGGAGGGGCTTCAGGGTTGGCAGTGATCAGGCTGTGGAAGTGCCCCTCAGAGCTGGCATGTTGTGGGGCTACTGCGCATGCACTGATCTGAGTGCTGCCAGATTAGCACTTGCGCAGAGGCCTGCTTAGTGCTATGCTGCTGGCCTCTGCAGCAGGAACAGGCCCTGCCCTAAGGGTTTTCACGCTTGTGACCTCTGCAGTGCAGAGTGTGAGAGATTCATTTTGGAACTCCCATTGATAAAAAATTACTCCAGTTTTCACACAAATTTGAATTTTTGGGGGCATTCTGGCCAATATGCCAGCATGTATGGGTAATTTTTTCCACTTTGACAAAACATTATTAAGCACACTGAACTAATGAAATCCATCCATTCAGGAAATTCCCCACTCAAAACTGCTTGCAAACACAAGAGCTCTGCAAATATTACATGTTCAACATTTTCCCCATTAAATTTACCTGTTTGCCAAACTGATTGCAGGGGAAAGCCAAAATCCGTAAACCTTTCTCAGCATACCGGGTGTACAGTTCAGTAAGCTGTGTGTAGTTTACGGATGTCTTTCCTCATTTGGAAGCCACATTTGTGATGATGCAGACAAAACCCCTAAAAAAACCAAACATGAACATAAAAGACTGTGGCTAATTTGTTTGGAGAGTACAGGCTATCATAAAATTACAAGCATGAAAACACAGTAGTTATTGGTATTTGCACTTTGGGACTTTGACTGAAGTACAAGAAGCAGATTTTAAACAGCCAGGACTTGCATCACAAAATTGCAGTTTATGATGCAAGATTTCTTATCTGCCATGGGAAACAAACCAGGCTCCTTGCTAACTGCACAGTATTTGCAATAAATACAGACCTACACTAGAAGCAAACATTTTATCTTTAATTGCAAATGTTACCAAAATCTATTTTCATGACCAAGTTAAAAAATGAGAGAAATAGTTTGGAGATAAGGTCACGTGCAGCAAAAGGCTGCTTTGCTATAGGCCAATTTCACCACTTGTGCCCAGTGCATTAAATTTCCAAGATGGTGCCAGAGTGAGGCGACTTCTAAGCTGTGCCCAGCATACCTTCTAATTCTTTTACTTATGTTCTATGCTTCTAAAACTTCATTCTAACTCAAACTCTACATTCTGCACTCGTCTTTCTGTATGAACGGTATGCTTTGTCTGTATAGCACACAAGAAACAATACTTTATTGTATGTTGATACATGTGACAAATCAAAAATTTGGATGTTAAAATGTTAAAGCTTTAAACTCTTGGGTTTAAAGAAGGTTGATCAAATGCCTGTGTTTTGATTTTTCAAATCCATTCTTTGTCAGTAGACATAGAACAATTTCTTGGAGGCCACTGAGGTCCACTATTTAATTAATCCAGTCTCCTGCAATCTTCTTTGCAATACAAATCCTTTTCAGTTACTACAGAATCTCTTTCTATCACCATTTCAGATCATACATTAAAATGCCCCAGTTCTTTTGCCAATTATGATTCCCAAAGTGTGGTGCTCAGAGCCAACTTTTGCCAAGTATGAATGCCTGTCAAACAGCACTTGTACGACCACCGTCACAGATTAGCATACAAATCCCACTTCATGGCAATTGCACTTGCCAAGGTTCTGCCCTATTTCACCAGTTTGGTCCTCCTGAAGTCCACTACCACCCTCCTCATTGCCAATATTATTATACAGGATGCCTCCTGCCCAGAGACTGCAGTGGATAATGGATCTGATGCATTTCTGATCTGCAATACTGCCAAGAGTCTTGTGGATGAGGAATGGTCTGAAAGTCCAGAGCACACAATGGCAAGCACTACTGCCCCTCAGCACCAGCAACCAGGTTCAATTCCAGCCTCAGATGACTGTTTTGTGCAGAGTTTGCATGTTTGCACAGTGGGTTTCACCCCACAAATCTAAAGATGTGCAGGTTAGGCAAGTTGGCCATTGTTAATTGCCCCTTAGTGTCCAAAGATGTGCAGGTTACAGGGATAGGGGATTGTTGTCAATGCAGACTTGATGGGCCAAGAGGCCTCCTTCTGCACTGTAAGAATTCTAGGATACATTAGCTCACACTTGAAATAAAAGAATACCTCAGTCAGAAAAAGCCCAAAATCTGTGGTTAAAATCCAAAAACAGACTAATGCCAATTGAAGACTGCAACTGAGTTTTCACTTAACCCCAATAGCACTGTTACATTCATAAGATGGAGAAGCACAAGATCTACCGGAGGAACTATAGACTTAGACTTCAGAAAGGCACAGGAGCAAAATAACTGACCTATAGGGATTTTAAAAAGGATTGTTTCTTATATTCAAGCCTGGTGAGTTCAATTAAATAATCCATAAGTAGGTGTCTAGTGATACAATTTGTCAGGATCCATATTAGATGGTGTAGATTTGAGCAAGGTGTGCTTAAGGGTTAAGTTAGATTTACATTAATATGCATGCATGGAAATTTGGGTTTCAGTTCAAACTGACTGCATTGCGCTTTTGAGTTTGGTGTGAAAAGCAATCAGAGCTTAATGACCAAGTTAAAAAGACCTTTGCAGTGTAGTTGCAAGCTAGACTCATGACCTGTGATAAGGGTACTGCAAAAGGCCTCCCAAAATAACCAAAGTCTAGGAACTAGGAAGTTGAGACAAAGAAAGAACAAGAAAGTGAACAAGGTCCTTAAGAGGAGAATTCAAGTAAAAAAAAGAAAAATGCTCTTGCTGAAAGAAGGTAATGTTTGAAGACATCTTATTACATAGTCTGTGAAGCAGTAGTGTTCTATTGGTGTGGCTGAGCACCTGAGAGTTTGCATGGGAACTTGAATACACATGGCACTCCAAGGCAGGGGAATACTGAGAGTTGGGAATCCTGGAAGTGGATTATTGCTTCAGAAACTTCCAAATGTTTTTAAGCATGTGTAGAAAACCAGAGGGCACAGTGTAATCATCATCTTGGAGGTTTAGGGAATTTGAACAGAAGTTTGACTGGATGGCATTAGTCACTTAATTTCAAAGTGGGACCACAGTTGGCCTCTAGGAACAGTGTGTTTGCTGACATTTTAGCACAAGATATATTTTGTAGCTGGTTATCCTGAAATCTGTATACATTTGAGTAGTTTATCCATTGTTATATGGAATCTGACACTGGAGAACCTGGATGAGCAAAAAAGTCAAGCCAGTGTTTCATTCTGGGACCTTCCTGTCCAATTATAAACTGGGATCCCAAATAGTTAAGTGGATTTAATTCATTGCAGGAAGATGAAATATTTGTCCTGGAAGCTGCGGGTTGCATTAACCTTTATTCTTTCATTGCTGTGATAGACCACCTAACGGTACAGGAAGAGTCATTCAGCCCATAAAGTCTGCACCATCCGTGTTTAACATGGCCAATCCACCCAGCCTGCACACCTTTGGACTGTGGGAGGAAACCAGAGGCTAATGACTGCTGGATCTTTTATACAAATGAGGTTTGAAATTTTAACATGAGCAAACTTCCAAAGCAGTTAATTGTTTAGTGGAAAGGAGTGAGTTGGAACAGTACGCTTGTCTACCTTACCTGTATTTTTCCAGAGATACCTCATTGCCATCTATGTCTTTGGCACTAAATTCATAAATGGATGTGGCTTTCTGCCAGTCTTCTGGTTGTGCACTCTGAAAGAAATGATAAATAAAAACATGACAAATATCAGCTAAGAGAATATGAATATCAGATACATTTTTGTTCCCACGAGCATTAATCAGCTAGCTGAATCAGGTAAGTGATGTAGTTGTTGCATTTTGATAAACATGTTCAGCATTCCCCAGTGTATTTCCTCACTGATAAATGGATCTATGTTATTAGGCAGGAGATGCCCCAAAGGTTTGTAAACAAATCAAAGAAGTTAAAGACTACTTATTTTGCACCCCACCCCCCCCCCCCAAACAGGATTTTGAAGGTAGTAAATTTCTGTCTATAGTATTTCTCCAGGGCCTTGAGGTGGTGCCTGTATGTTGTCCAACTTAAAACTGTTCAGAGTTGGGGGAACAACTGCCTTACAAGAGGGTCTGTCGCGTTTGTCAAAGATTCTTGTCCTTAGGATGTCCGAATGTGGTGTTTATGTATTGGATATATTAATGGACTTCCACAGTCAATGTCAGCCTTCAATGAGATGTGGCTCCTCAGGTAGGAGGGGGAGGGTTACGCAGTTGATCCTGATTTGGAGTGGGGGTGATATGGTTTGGGTAAAAGGACTTAATCTTGAGGTGGAGGCCAAAGATTCTTCAGCATGTTTCTGCAAAAAGTGTCAAGCATGACTTGAGGGAAGATTCTCAGTACAGAGATGGCAATGAAGCAATAGTTAGTTTTCTTGGAAGTTCATTGATCCTGTAGGTGATGTCCACTCCACTAGGAAGCTTATTTTTGACAAGCTAAAGGACGGTGGCAGAGAAGATGGAGAAAAAAAAAGAGTGGGTGTGAGGACTGTTGTTAGGAGGACGTTGATGAATTTCTCTTGGACATCTCGCCTTTGACAGGGTCAGCCACAGCTTTTCCCAAATAGTGAAAATCGTTTCCACTGTTCAGTTTGAAGCCACACTTTCGGGAAGGATTACTTCAGAGCGAGTGGGAGAAAGCGGCTAATGAGGAATTGGGCAATTCCTAGTGATGGAGAATAGGAATATTACTTGGTAGTTTCCAGTTTATTTTGGTCTCCCTTTCTTGAAGCTGGAGGCAATGACAGCAGAATGTCTTCGTTCCCAGATTGTCAGGAGCATTTGATGGATTGAAAGTGATTTCCAATTTCAGAAGCATAAGAAATTTCTAGAGGGTCTAAGAGTCTTTGACACTTCTTCACAAGAGAGCAGTTGAGACAGGGTCATTGACTATTTAAAGAGGGGGATAGGATAATTCTTGACTAACAAGGGAATCAATAGAGGACACAGGGAGGGCAGGGAAGAAGACAGGCAAGTGGAATGGAGTTGGCCACAAATTTTGTTGAATGGCAGAGCAGGATGAGTGGCTAAATGATCTGCTGTACATTCACTTCAGGTTCAGATAAATCAACATGGTTCATACCTTTTCCCAAATTGCTGGAGGGGATTCTGTAACTTGACATAAATTACTAGAATATCCCAGTCAATTCCGTGCACTACCTACTTCAATTGTAGCATGATCAGTGAATTAAGAACCAAGCCTTTGGGGTTTGGTGGCCATTAATAGATAACTATTGCTTTCACTATGTGAAAGACTAATATTTAGTGTAAAATTTTTAGCAGCAACTGCTCAAATCTGCCTTCGTGTTCCCACCGAAATCAGGTTTTGCAGAGTTACAGGAACTGCACATTTTAGATGAAATTCCCCCCCGCCCACATTAAGGTGACAGAAGGATCACTCATTTCAGTCTGCAGACATCTGCAAAGGAAAAGCATCTCAAAAGAATCCTAGTTGTAGCCTTCAGTAAGTTTACTGCAATCTTTAATCATTGCAACGATTTTTGGACTCCTTGTCATTGAAGAGAGGATCAGCTACTTCAGAAGAGGAGCACATATTTTGTATGTGCAAGAGAGATGGAGGCTTTTTAAAAAAGCTTGTATTTAAACTTAATAACCCATCATTACCATGGTACAAAGGATACAAACTCATTTGCAAGTCTGAAACTCATTACAAGGAATCAACTGCATTGCTCTAATGCAAAACTAGTCAGATTAAAAGCTAGGCAATCATCCACAGCATTGCCCACAGTAGATAACTACAAACATTCTTCAAATGCACTAGCAACACTGGGAATGGAGAGCTGCAGCTGTCATGTGACCATGTTAGAACAATAGGTTCCTGATTAAAGAACCTGTCTTAATAAGCAGGTCAAGGGTTATGGGGAAAAGGCAGGAGAATGGGGATGAGGAAAATATCAGCCATGGTTGAGCAGACTCGATGGGCTGAGTAGTCTAATTCTGCTCCTATGTCTTATGGTACTTAATCATTTATTTGGACCAAAATCAAATTCCACAGTAAGCACTGCTACTTTATAAAAGCCTGCCCATGAATATTAAAAATCCTATGGGAAGACAGTTCCAACTTTTTGCCTAGATAGACTAGGATTTTCTTGGGTAGCTAACTATAGAGCTGACACCCCCACCCACATCTGAGAAGCTTGGAAACCTTTTAGGATACCATAACAAAGTGAGCATGACTCCGGCACAGTTTTGCAGGATCCTCCATTGATGTTAGAGCATTTTTCAAAATATTCAGCTAAGTGGGGAGTTCTCCCAGTCAGTTTATAGATTTCATTAGCAGATCTCAGACAGGGCTTGAGACTTGCCCAAGAGCACCCTTCATCACTCGAGGACAGTTTGAGTTCATTCTCTAGTAGACTGTCCTGTTGGAAGTATATGTGGAAAAGTGAGCAAGTCAAATCTGGTAACTGCTTTTCAATAGTTTACTATAAGCAGAGCTAATGTGCAAAATAGATCTGCTTGGACCAATATTGCATGAATTCTGAAACCTGAAGTGTCCCAGTCAAGCTGCCTTTCATGGTAACTAACCCAAAATCTTATGAGTGAAAATAAAAGTTAAGGATCAGTCACCCAGTAGAAACAGGAACTCAAAACAAACAAAACCTGCCATTCCACAAGGAACAGCAAGGTGGATATTACACAAGTGCCTTTAACAAACAGACTGCATTCAAGTAATAAATCAAAGATAAATTTCAAGGTGATGAGAAATATGTTTAATGCCTTTGCTTTAAGGCAAAGTTGTAAGTGCAGCAGGTTGACAAATAGGGATGCCCGTTCACACCTGAGATAACATGTTTCAGTTTATAAACTTTCGCAATGCCTTGCAAAGAGAACAAAGGAAAACTGAGCAGTCAGGCAGAGACGTCAGGCAAATGGTGATGCCATTGGCAGAATGAGGAAATTAGGTTCACGATCAAGCATGCTCTAGAATCATGTTACAACTATGTGATTAGCAAGAACATGTTAAAGTCAACAAAAAACTATCCACTTGCCAAGGTGTGACAAAGAATACTATGTGGGCAATGAAGATGTCATCCAGTTGCACTGTTTATGCCTGAGCACACTTTAAAATCACATTAGACTGTATTGCAATCAGCATGAACAAGAGTCCAATGGCCAGGTGCTAAAGAATACTGAGCAAAAAAGATTAAATCAGTTCCAAAGACATTTGCATAAATGGAATGGTTGAGTCACAAGAACATTTGCAGGAGAGACTTCTGTGCTATTGAGTGACTCCTGAAGTGAAGACAGCATCAGGAATGGTACTGTGGACAATTCCAATGTTCAGTTTTATCCATAGTTACTTTAAAAATGAAGTTCATGCCTATAGTAGGACACCCACCATTAGACAATTAGTGGGCAAGATTCACATATTTCAAGAAGCTCAATAGTTAACTAAGAAAATTACAGCACAGGAACAGACCCTTCAGCCCTCCAAGCCTGCACCAACTATGCTGCCCGATCAAACTAAAACCCACTACCCTTCTGGAAGCCATATCCCTCCATTCCCATCCTATTCATGTATTTGTCCAGACACTGCTTAAAACTCACTATTGTGTCTACTTCCTCCCTCTAGCAGAGAGTTCCAGGTACCCACCACCCTTTTAAAAACTTGTCTTGTACATCTCTTATCTAACTTGTTGACAGTTCTTACTCAGTATTATTTCTCCCAAGCCATAATCCATTTTACTTTAATTTTCCTCACTGAGTGTATGTGCAGTGTGTTTACACTGGGAATCAAACCCAGGTCCCTGGTATTGAAGCAGCAGTGCTAACTACTGTGCCACCATGATGTGTTGTTTTATTTTATCTAGTAAACTTTGACATTTAGGCGTTTAGAGTAGCTAAGAGTAGTGGGCGAGAAGAGGATTGGGAGAGGTTTAAATGTCAAAGATTGACAAAGGAATTGATAAAGGGTAGGAGAAACTATGAAGCTGGGCTAGCGCTTAATATAAAAAAAGGATAGCAAGAGTTTTTATAAGTATATAAAAAGTAAGAGGCTGGCTAGGGTGAACGTTGGACCCTTAGAGGATGAGAAGGGGGACTTAGTGGTAGGGGATGGGGAAATGGCTGAGGTCTTGAATGACTTTTTTGTTTCGGTCTTCACGGAGGAGGACGTGAATAATTTGCCGGGTGTTAGAGATGGAAAGGTGGTAGGACTGGAGGGTCTCAATGACATTACTGTTACTAGAGAGGCGGTGCTCAACAGACTGGAGGGGCTGATTGTGGACAAGTCCCCAGGACCGGATGGAATGCATCTGAGGGTCCTGAAAGAAATGGCAGAGGTGATAGTGGATGCCTTGGTGGTTATTTTCCAGACGTCGCTGGATTCCAGGGAAGTGCCGGAAGATTGGAAAACGGCTAATGTTATGCCGTTGTTTAAGAAGGGTGCCAGGCAAAAGGCGGGGAATTATAGGCCGGTTAGTTTAACGTCTGTTGTAGGTAAAATGTTAGAATCCGTCATCAAGGAGGAAATAGCGAGGCATCTTGAGGGGAATTGCTTGATAGAGCAGATGCAGCACGGTTTCGTTAAGGGGAAGTCATGTCTGACAAATTTACTGGTGTTCTATGAGGATGTGTCTAGGGCGGTGGATAGAGGAGAGCCGGTGGGTGTGGTCTTTCTAGATTTTCAGAAGGCGTTTGACAAGGTACCTCACAAGAGGTTATTGCAGAAGGTCAGGGGACATGGAGTTGGGGGGTAGGGTGTTAGCGTGGATAGAGGACTGGTTGTCAAATAGGAGGCAGAGAGTGGGGGTCAATGGGTGCTATTTGGATTGGCGGATGGTGACTAGTGGAGTGCCTCAGGGGTCGGTGCTGGGGCCTCAGCTATTTACCATTTATATAGATGACCTGGAGGAGGGAACCGAGTGTATGGTGTCGAAATTTGCTGATGACACCAAGATTGGTGGGAAGGCAAATTGTGCGGAGGGTGTGGAGAGTCTGCAGAAGGATCTAGATAGACTGGGCGAATGGGCTAGGAACTGGCAAATGGAATTTAATGTTGGCAAGTGCGAGGTGGTCCACTTTGGTAGGAATAATGGTAGGAAGGATTATTACTTACGTGGAGAAAAACTGCAGCAGGCGACAGTGCAGAGGGACCTCGGGGTCCTTGTGCATGAGTCGCAAAAACCCAGCTTGCAGGTGCAGCAGGTGGTCAGGAAGGCAAATGGGATGCTGGCCTTCATAGCGAGGGGGATTGAATATAAAAGTAGGGAGGTCTTGCTGAGGCTATATAGGGCATTGGTGAGGCCGCAGCTGGAGTACTGTGTGCAGTTTTGGGCGCCGTACTTACGCAAGGATATTTTGGCCTTGGAGGGAGTGCAGAGGAGGTTTACTAGGCTGATACCGGAGTTGAGGGGGTTGAGCTATGAGAAGAGGCTGAATAAACTAGGCTTATACTCGTTAGAGTTTAGAAGAATGAGGGGAGATCTCATTGAGACGTATAAGATGATGAATGGGATGGATAGGAGAGAGGTGGACAGACTCTTCCCGCTCAGAAAGGACAGTAGGACTAGGGGGCACAGCCTCAAAATAAAGGGGGGGTGGTTTAGAACGGAGTTGAGGAAGAACTTCTTCACTCAAAGGGTGGTGAATCTCTGGAATTCTCTGCCCGTTGAAGTGGTGGAGGCTGCCTCGCTAAATATTTTTAAGAAGCGGGTTGATGGGTTTTTGATAAGAGAGGTGATTAAGGGTTATGGGGAGAGGGCAGGAATGTGGAACTGAGCCACGACAGATCAGCCATGATCTTACTGAATGGCGGGGCAGGCTCGAAGGGCCAGATGGCCTACTCCTGCTCCTATTTCTTATGTTCTTATGACATTTGCCAATTTAGTATCAGAGTTATAATGTGGAGAAGCCAGCGTTGGACTGGGGTGGGCACAGTAAGAAGTTTCAACACCAGATTAAAGTCCAGATTTAACTGGAATCACGAGCTTTCAGAGAACTGCTCCTTCATTAGGTGAGTGGCCACCTGAGAAAGGAGCAGCACTCCAAGGCTCATGATTCCAAATAAGCCTTCAGACTTTAACCTGGTGTTCAGAGACTTCTATCTAATTACTACCACTCAATCCAAAGGTTGTACCCCTGTCATCCCCATGCTTGCTATCTACACTGGCCAATACTGTCTCGATTTTAAAATACTCAAATTGCTCCAGAGCCTCACTTTCTATTGTTAACTTTCATGAGCCCTGCAAGCTTGGGCTACTAATTCAAGCTTCTTATACATCCAAATTAGGGACAACATGATAGCACAGTGGGTAGTAGGCTAGTAGGCTCTCAGCACCAGGTTAAAGACCAACAGGTTTATTTGGTAGCATGAGCTACCAAGTCTCCCAGATTGTGCAAACTCCACACAGTGACCCATTCTCCAGGTGCCCCAGTTTCCTCCCACAGTCCAAAGATGTGCAGCTTAGGTTGATTGGTAATGCTAAAATTGCCCCTTAGTGTCCTGAGATGTGTAGGTTAGGGGGGGAATGAGTGGGTAAAATATATAGGAATAAGGGGGTAGGATTGTGACCCATACAGACTCAATGGGCTGAATGGCCTCTTTCTGTACTGTAGAGTTTCTATGATCTTTCAGAGCACTACCCCTTCATCAGGAGAGTGCAGGATTTAGTTCATAAACAGAGCATTACTCATTTATTGTTGGAATGCACATTTAAACAAACAGGTCATCAAGTCTGTACAAGTGCAGACAATGAGTGGAGAGAGTTAAGCACAGGTTAAAAGAGGTCTGAATTATCTTCAGCCAGGACAGTTAGTGAGATTTTGCAAGCCCAGGCAAGTCGTGAGGATTACAGATAGCATGACATGAACCCAAGATCCTGGTTGAGGCCACCCTCATGCATATAGAACTTGACTATCAGTTTCTGCTCAGCACCAGGGACCCAGGTTCAATGCCTGGTTTGGGTCACTGTCTGTGCAAAGGCAGTGAGAGGGGTAGTTCAGACAAAAAAAAAACTCAGGTTTAACTTAAATTTTTGTTCAGTTCTCTGTCCAAAAGGCAAATCTGATCCACAATATCCAAAGGCAAGAAAAGGAGGAAAGCCCCAAATCCACCCCAGCCAGAGCAAACATTGGTGTTGTTGGCATCAATCTCATCTGACCCAACTATCTATCTGCTGCCCACCTCAGTTGTAGAGCACCAATTTATCACCTTTCATCTTGAAAGTAATCTTAGGATTAGTTTCAAAACAATTCAGTTTAGAATGTATAACTTCCAAGTTTGCCAGTCAGAAAAGACCACAAAATTAAATGCGTAACTTCAATTTCATTTTAATAGATGAGGAAAGACGAGAAGCCCTGAACAAGTAATGTCACTGCAACAAGCTTATACCAGTTCAAAATTTAAGAATTTGAAACGCTAGTCACAGTAGTTTTGGAAGATAACTTACACGCATGGAAAAGAGGCCTTTAAAACGATGTGGGAGGAATATAACTCAGGTTTACATGCCGCAATATTAAAAACCTATTACGTCGGACCAAAATGCTGATAGCAATGCAAAAAAAAAAGCGTGTTCGTCCGTCAATATCACAGCACTGTTCCGCTTAGAAACCGGCAAGGGCGTTAATCTAATGAATGAAAACGGAACAAAAAGGAGATTTGGGTCCAAGGACGAGCCGGTCACTGATTGCGAGAGTAACCCACAATTTATTAAACCTGGGACTATCATGATGAAGTATGCGACTTCTACAGTCGTAGTTAAGTCATGTTAGCTAATTCATGCTGCAATTTTAAGTGCATTTGGCATGGAAGTGAATCAACTGCAGCAGTTGTGATGTTGTTTTTTTTTTGGAGGTGACCGGGCAGCATTAACAGGCCCGAGGTTGGGGGGATATGCAGTTTTCGCAATGCACCAAGATTTGCGGGAAATGCTTGGAGGACCTTGGCAGTACAGGAGAAAAGGGGCAAGATGATAGTCTCCAAAATATCCGTACCACCCAACACCTGGAGCACGGAGAGACAGGCTGCTGTGCGAAGCCGCCTTCCACCAACATTCTCCCTGCAGCTTGATACAATTCTTACCGCCCGCAGTGATTTCAAACACCGTGTCGACATAAAGACTCACCATCGCTGCTATCCGCCTCTGCTCCTTGACCGTCGATAAACCCAAGAGAAAGGCCCGCTTTATGAAGCCGCAGCTGGAATTAATCATGGCCCTGTGACAACACGAGAGACTGAGTCACTGAGGGGGAGGGACCAGAGACACTCCACCCCGCCTCCCCTGTCAGCCTGCTGGCCCACAGCCATGGGCACAACTGCGAAGGAGCTACTGTATTGTTTCCCCAGCTAACAAAAGGTTTTTTGCTTCAAATTATAAAATCTGAAAGCACGTGCTACGTGGTGTTTGCGGAGACTTTTCTTTTCAAACGTTTAACCACTGGCTTCTGATTATGCCATTAATGTTTGGCTCGGATTACATTCCACAAGATCAGAAACAGGAGCAGGAGTAGATCACACAGTGGATATAACGGAGAGTGCTCTGTTATTCAATAGAATCATTATCCGAAATAAAGGCAAACTACTGCAGGTTTTTAAAAAATCAATTCATGGGACATGGGCAGGGCCAGAATTTACTGTCCATCCCTACTTGCCATTTCAGAGGGGCATTTGAGAAGTCAACCGCATTGCTGTGGGTCTGGAATCACGTTGTAGGTCAGACCAGCTTTGTCTTTTAGGGTACCAACGTAATAAATTCATTCAAATTAACTGAGGCACAAATTAAAAGGGGGCAGACCAGGTAAGGACAGCAGATTTCTTTCTCAAAAAGACATTAGTAATGGGCAATGGCTTCCTGGATTTTTAATTCCAGACTTTTATTGAATTCAGATTTCACCATCTGCCCTGGTGGGATTCAAACCTGGGTCCCCAGGGCATTACTCTGGGTCTCTGGGGTTAGTAACAGTGCCATTATGTCACTGTCTGAATGCTGGAATCTGAAACAAAAACAGAAAATGCTGGAAAATCTCAGCGGGTCTGACAGCATCTGTAGGGAGAGAATAGAACCAATGTTTTTTGAGTCAGGACAATAACGTTTAAAACCCAGGCCTGTTACATAACATCGAGTGGGGGTCAGTTCCAAAATCATTCTGTTTCCACCACAAAGGTTAGGTTAAAATCAGGGTTACAGTGAGGGCTGTAAAGGGGAGATTTTATTTGTTATAATTGCCTTCTTTAAGAATATATTGCTTATCCCATATGACTTCCCATAGTTTAGAGTAAAACCATTGCTCAGCAAATTATATTGCTAAATATATTGCAAGCACAAGCCAGATAACATTTTGCTTTCAATCATTCATTATGCTATGTTCAAGTCTATAGTTGAGCAGCAATTTAGAGTGATTATTCTGAGTTATTATTTTTACTCTGTTGTCTTTTATTATGTTTGTTTCCTTAGAGGTCAGGCCAGCACTCTGAATTAGCTCAGTTCTTGTGGCCTGAGTTTATACAGGAGCCAGACAGTGGTTAAAAAGCTTTAATCTCTGCTGACTAAAAGATTTACATCAATTAATTTGTCTGATTCCATCTTAAAGCCTAATGGATGCAGTGTACTGAACAAAGCAAATCGTCCTGCAGAAATGACCAACAAATTGCATTCAACTCCAGAAAAACCAAAGGGTTAATTGTATAATTAATAAAAATAACTGCTCCCGTGGGACCCTGAAAATTTATCATTAATACAGTAGGAAGTGCTTTTCTGATGTTACAGATAAGGCAAAAAATTTGCTTTGTTCTGCATATGGAGATGATGGCATAGCGGTAATGTCACTGGGCCAATCTCACTAATTTGAAACTAATGTTGATTCTCGTAAAAACATATTTTGTTCACTAATGTCCCTTTAGGGAAGAAAATCTGTCATATTTACCTGATTTGGCCTACATGCGACTCCATACCTACAACAATATGACTCTTAACAGTCACCTGAAATGAGTTCACAGTACCAGTGACAGACACTTCCTATGAAATAATAAACTTAACAAAAAGGAGTGTTTTGTGAAACCTGTTTAGTTTTTATAAACAATTAAATTGGATTTGATAGCTTTATCTAAAGGGGGGGGGAGAGAGAGAGGAGAGGAAGAAAACTTAGTCAGTATTAATTAAGGGACTCTTAAGGGCCTGTCCATTTGGGATTGCAATTGTTCCATTTTTTTTCTGGAGAACCTGAACATGTACATATTAGTGCACAGATGTTGGACTTCCTGTGGGGCCCAAGTAAATTTTTTTGCGTTGTTTTCATACCAAATTTGTGGGGTCAACAAGGATGGCATGGCCGCCGTTCCTAACCTTGTCATCCATGGTCACTTTCCATCACATTGGATCTACTAGCCTTCCAAAGAATTGCCTGCTGTCTTCATAAAATTGCGGCAGTGTCCAACATGACAGCCACCTGCCTTTGCTTATGGCTCCAGGCAGGGGACTCCTGCCTTTTGGAGATGGATGACACCTCTGGTTTGGATATTTGCATTAATTTATCGTGTTGTAACAGCAATGAAACTGAAGCGCAGGGTACAGACAAATCTAAGCTAACACTGCGGTGTAGCGCTGAGGGAATGTTGCACTGTCAGAGGTTTCACCCATCTTCTTTCTCATATAAACATAAAAAGATATTTAATGTACTACTTTGAAGAACAGAAAACGATGTATTCTATAGCCTGGCCAATATTGATCTTTCAATCGACGTCACAAATACAGAATATCTGGTCATTATCATGTTACTGTTTGTTGGATCACAATGTGTACAAATTGCCTGCCACACTTCCAATATTATAATAATAACAAGGCTTCAAAAGTACTTTAAGGATTGTAATATGCGGTGGAATGTCAGTAGGTTGTGAAATGCAAGTCAGTCTTTCTTTATGGCGCAAGGACGCCTATTGTGAAGGGTAAAATTGCAAAATGCTAACTCTAGTGAAAAGAGCTGAAGTAGTCCGTTCAGTTCATCAAATCTGCACCAGCTCTCTGAAAGAGAATCTTACTCAGGCTCATCTCCCACCCTATCCCCATGCATTTACCCCACTAATCACCCTAACTTACCCATCTTGGGGCACTAAGGGACCATTTAGCATTGTTGATCCACCTAACCTGCACATCTTTGGACTGTGGGAGGAAGCCGGAGCACCCGGACAAAAACTAAGTAGACATGGGGAGAACATGCAAACTCCACGCAGACAATCACCATAGACTGCAATCGAACCCAGCTCCCTGGTGCTGTGAGGCAGCCATGCTAACTACTGTGCCACTGTATTGGGGAAAAAAAAAACAAAAAAGATCCATCATTTTGCCCAACATATATCACACTAACACTGCAAGTGCAGGGAACATTACAGACAAACGTGATGCAATCGTCTTCCGATGCATGCGCTCTCTCAGCAGAAGTTGCTGGATAGCAATCAGGATGGAATCACCAGCTTTCTCCACATTCCACCCCCTTCCCCCAACCATAATCCGGGAGCATAGAGGTGAATGGCATTAATCCTTTTTACCTTCATTGAACAACACAGACCTCAGAGTATCCTGGGCTTTCCTTCATTTGTATGGCACACTTAATCCCCAGATAAACTTACTGATCCATTAGAGCAATTAATACATCTACAAACTACAGCAACAACAACACTGTGGTCAGAATAAGTATGCATACAATCATTTCTATTTCTTTCCGGTTGCTCATACATGATCAAGGAACTGATGATAGCTTGTGGATAATTGCCCTGCCCTTCTTTGAAATACAGCCATGGGATCTTTTAAATCCACCTTAAAGAGCAGATAGACTCAGTTTAGTATCTGATTTGAAAGGCTAAAATTAAGAATATAAAAAATACTTGCCAACGATCCCACGGTAGCAGCTCACAGAGAAAAAATACTTCTTTGTATAATTTTATCTGTCACTCTGAAGCATATTAAGGGACAGTTGTTATCCATGAGATAAGCTTAAACCAGTAATCTAAGGCAGACAGCTTGGTGTACAACCACTACAGCTGCTACTTTTGGTGCAAGAGATTTTATGGTGATAATAATTTTACAAAGGTGATATTAATGCAATTGGAACCCTCAACATAGACTACCATTTAGTAATGTAAGACTGCAATTTTATGAGGCTGTCACTCCTACTATATGCCTTGCCAGTGACGAGTGAAGCCCAGACAATATGGGCTAATATGTTGTAGCCCTGTATCAACTGATGGCAACTAACTGGATTCAGCAAAGACATCAAGCTTCTTAAAATTACCCTCAATGTCTGGGTTCCCTTAAACCCCATTAAAGAGAGCAGCATGGTGGCACAGTGATTAGCACTGCTGCCTCACAGTGCCAGGGACCTGGGTTTGATTCCCAGCTTGGTCACTGTCTGTGTGAAGTTTGCATGTTCTCCCTGTGTCTGCGTGGATTTCCTCTGGGTACTCTGGTTTCCTCCCATGGTCTGAAAGATGTACTGGTTAGGTGCATTGACCTGTACAGGTGCCGGAGTGTGGCGACTAGTGGAATTTCACAGTAACTTTATTGCAATGTTAATGTAAGCCTTACTTGCGATTATTAAATAAATAATTTTTTTAAAGACTGAAGTTTCAGTCTTTACAGTTTGGCAGTTTTGATCCAAACTGTTCTAACCTAATAAAGATAGGATATGCAGTTAAGCTATTTAATTAATACTAACCAAATCAATTTGCCCTAATTTTGCTGAATTGTGAATGCCTAAAACTGGTATTCAAGTCAGACAAAGCCAATAGAGATCTGGAATGAAACAAACCGAGAGATAGCAATATATTTCCAAATCAGGATGGTGAGTGACTGGGAGGGGAATCTCAAGGTGTTCCCATGTGTCTGCTATCCAAACAAGGATAGTGATAGTGGCTGTGGATTTGAAAGGAGCTGTCTAAGGAGCCTTGCCAAGTTGTGCAGTGCGTTTTGTTGATGGTACACACTGCTACCCCTATTGGTTTGTGTTGGAATGAGTGAATGTTTATGAAAGGCGATGAAATCAAGCAGGCTGCAAGTCCAGGCTGGTGTTGTTGGAGTTGCACTCATCCAGGTAAGTGTTCCATCACATTCCTGACTTGTGCCTTGTAGATAGTGGATTCCTAGTCTTTGTAGCCACAGTATTTATATGGCTAGTCCAGTTCAATTTCTGGTCAACAGTAACTGCCCTGAATGCTGAAGGGTTGGTTTCAGCTATATCGATGCCATAGAATGTCAAGGGCAATGGTTACTTTCTTACAGGCACTTGTGTGGTGTTAATGTTATCTGCCACATGTCAACCCAAGCTTGGGTATTGTTCATGTTTTTGCTGCATTTGGACATAGACTGCTTCAGTGCCTGAGGAGCCATAAATGACGCTGAACATTGTGTGATCATCAGTGAACATTCCCAACTTGTGACCTTATGATGGAAGAAAGGTCATTGATGAAGCATCTGAAGATGCTGGGCCTAGAATGCTACCCTGAGGAACTCCAACAGTGATGTCTTGAAACTGAGATGATTGAGCTCCAACAACCACAACCATCTTCCTTTGTGCTCGTAATGATTTCAACCAATGGAGAATTTTCTGCCCGATTCCTATTGATTCTATTTTTGCTTAGCTTCCTTGATGTCACACTTGGTCAATGCTTCCTTGATGTCAAGGGCAGTCCCTCTCTCCTCACCTCTGAGTGAATTTATAGTGCAGCATTTGATTACTGAGGTCACAGTTTCAACACTCTTTGAATACTCCAGTAAGTGCTTTAAAATCAGCACTGGATACAGAAACTGGAAAAACAAGAGCAACAAATTGCATCTATTTTTAACATCTGACATAGTGAAACATCAACAAGGTACTTTACAGAAGCAGGATCGTTGAAAAATCGGCACAGAGTCAAAGGAGATATTCAGGCAGCTTCCTCAAAGCACTTTAAGCAGTGTCTTCAAATAGAAAGTGATGGAGAGGCACAGAATTTCTGGAAGGCTTTGGGCCTGCAGGTAGAGTCACCAATGGCAAAGCAAATTAAGTCAGGGGTTTACAGGATGTCAAAACTGGAGATGTGCAGACCAGGGAGGATTGTGGAGGTGGAGGAGGTTACAGAGATGAATTAGACTGAGATCATGAAGGAATTTGAACATAAAAATGGGAATTTTAAAGTCAAGATGATGGACCTGAAGCCAATATGATCAGTAGCAAGGATAATAGCTCAGCATGGTTTTGTGCAATATGCATTAGGATATGAGCAGGAGAGTATTGGATGAGCTCAAATTTATGACAGTGGAAGATGAGAGGTTAGTAGAAAAACATTGGAATAGTTGAATCTGGAGGTACAAAATTGTGAATGAGTGACTTAAAAGCAAATGATTTGATTTGATTTATTATTGTCACATGTATTAACATACAGTGAAAAGTATTATTTCTTGCGCACTATACAAAACATACCGTTCATAAAGGAAACAAGAGAGTGAAGTCTGTAGTGTTACTGTCATTGCTAGGGTGTAGAGAAAGATTAACCTAATGCAAGATAAGTCCATTCAAAGGTCTGACAGCAGCAGGGAAGAAGATGTTCTTGAGTTGGTTGGTACGTGACCTCAGACTTTTGTATCTTTTTCTGAATGAAGAAGGTGGATGAGAGAATGTCTGGGGTGCATGGGGTCCTTAATCATGCTGGCTGCTTTGCCGAGGCAGCAGGAAGTGTAGACACAGTGAATGGATGGGAGGCTGGTTTGCCTGATGGATTGGGCTACATTAATGACCTTATGTAGTTTCTTGCAATCTTGGACAGAGTAGGAGCCATACCAAGCTGTGAAACAACCAGAAAGAATGCTTTCAATGGTGCATCTGTGAAAGTTGCTGAGAGTCATAGCTGACATGCCCAATCTCCTTTGTCTTCTGAGAAAGTAGAGGCATTGGTGAGTTTTCTTAACTACAGTGTCGACATGGGAGGACCAGGACAGGTTTTTGGTGATCTGGACACCTAAAAATTTGAAGCTCTCGATCCTTTCTACTTTGTCCTCTTTGATGTAGACAGAGGCATGTTCTTCTTTACGCTTCCTGAAGTCAATGACCATCTCCTTCATTTTGTTGACATCGAGAGAGAGCTTATTGTTGCCGCACCAGTTCACCAGATTCTCTTTCTCATCCCTGTACGCTGTCTTGTCATTGTTTGAATCCAACCCACTACGGCGGTGTCATCAGCAAACTTGAAAATCGAATTGGAGTGGAATTTGGCCGCACAGTCATAGATGCACAAGGAGTATAGTAGGGGGCTGAGAACACAGCCTTGTAGGGCACCGGTGTTGAGAATTATCGTGGAGGAGGTGTTGTTGCTTATCCTTACTGATTGTGGTCTGTGAGTTAGGATGTTCTACAAAATGATTTGAGGCAGGAGGGAAATGGGCAATATTAGAAAGAAGAAAGTAAGTGAAAGGATACAGGGTAGGAAGCTCAGCAAAGGATTAAAAAAAACCTGAGGTTGCAAACTGTTGATTCAGCCTGACAAAGTGACCAGGGATGGAAATTATTGAATGTTGAAAAAGGTCTGTTCACACAGTTCTAGATGCTGGCCAAGAAACCTAACATTAAAGTAGAAAGGTTAAGAGGAAGTGCTTTGCTACTGTAATGCCTGTGCAGTCAGGGGAATACTTCAGTCCTATATTTACAAAAAATATTTAGACTTGTCTTTTGCTGGTAGACATAGGTGCATTGAAGAATCCTTAACAGGACAGGCCTGAGCCACTCATCAGGAACAAATTTTGAAAAGAGGTCCTTCAACAAACTTTCGGCCCATTGATATGTTCAGTGGGTAACAGCATCATCCAGCATATCTACAAAATGAGCACCAGAATTTTGTAATAATTCTAACAGCTGCACACTACTAAAATGTTACATTTTGTGCTCACTTTACAGCCAACATAACACTTCCAAATTATACTGCTCTATATTTGGCCTGGTGCCTGTTTCAGTTCATGGCAGCAATGATAAGTACCATGGGGAGACTTATTCCTCTGAGGGATCAGAATAATTAGGTTTGTTACTGCTTCGAGGGCAGAACATACCACACGTTAAAACAAATTGGTGAAACATATTTATTTGAGTTAAGCTTTGTGATCAAAAATATATTGACAGGAAATGTGAATGTTTACTTCAGTTTGTACACCGTCAACAGCCTATATTCTTCTACACTGGAAAGATCCAGTTTGCCTGCAGGAAATTGATAAGGGATGTACATGCTGAATCACAGATTGGTTGTCAATTTGTTCCATTGCTTGTAGACTTTCTCTGCAACACGGGTGGTTATCAGAGTATAGCAGGACTCGCCCCTCCAGGCAGTTATAGACCAATGGATTACAAGAGGAACCTCCACAGGAGGGGTCCATAGGAGGAGGTTCTTGAGTGCTAAGGGGATCAAAGGTTACAGGCAGAATGGAGGTTGAGAAATTTATTGGGCATGATTGAATGGCAGAGCAGATTCAATGGGCCAAATGGCCTAAATCTGCTTCTATAGCTTAGGTGTTATAGCCTGTCAGGTGCCTTCAGGTGGAGAACCTGGAAGCCCATGTAGCATTGCTACCTCTGCTGCATGCTAGGAGGACTCTGCATCTTTTAAAGGAGAATCTTGAGGAAGAAGCTAAAATTATGAAGGATGTTCCAGGCTGGAAGATTAGGGAGAGTGTTTACAACATTGAACGCTGGTCCACGCCATTGGCGGAAGAGCTGTATAACCTACAACCTGACGAAGCATTCCTTCAAGCAAAGATCAGATTCCAGTGGTACGTGTGAGTGTCGTGTGAGGACTATGACCAAGGGTCTGACATTTGCCTCCCTGAAGATCATCTTTGCAGGAACTCTTGTTTCAAGTGTGGTTTTATTAATAAGACTGATGTATGTATTTGGTAAAAAAAAGGATAACGTAATGGATTTATAAGTTTTTAAGATAATTGAATGCACTAAAACTGTCTATGTATACGATAGTAACTGTGTTCACACCTGCACTTTATTACATATACTTTTGGTGCTTGGCTTTTCTCATTATCGAGTCTTCAGTGGTTCACTTTGTGTAGCAACTTTAGTAAATTAAGGGTTTAATACAAAGCTATCCATGCAAACGTTTGCACCTGCAACTAGCTTTAACAGTCATGAGCAGGTTCCTTAATATAGTGCAATCGTCACACATAAGTCTCTCTGTTTATTTGTTTACATTTCACTTGCAATTTCATCTTTCTTTAGTTCAGAATCCTTTCAGGTATTGCCGTAGGTGCAACATATACTTTTAGTGCTGCTAGAAATATCTCCCATGTCTGATATATTCTCTGGTTTTTTGGTCGAGTTTACTCCTCTGCATCACAGTGGACTATTTGCCATGCAGTCTAGAACTTACAGCATTTTCTTCAATTAACCTTCCCTTGTGTTTTTTTTTGTCATTACCTTCCGTTTGTTTCACAAAATCACAAGTGGATTGGCCCAATTTAATATTAATTGAGTGCCTATTTCATTTGCTCATTTTTTGAGGGAGCAGTCCCATTGGCTATACAGTTGCGCTTTAGGGATAAGAGCAGAAATTGTAAGGTACCATTGACAGAGAGGAGCTTTGCTTGACTGATCGTGTTCTGAACTCTGGTTTGTTACAACATGTAACCTTGAGTGAAGCCATGCAATTTCTGCCCTTGTATGCACTTGACATTTCAGAAAGATGAGTTCCTGAGGGTATGTTAAATTGAGAGGATGTATTAACTCCATTTAATACATGATCTGTGCACTATCCATTACACGTGACCTGCTAAAGTTCTTGACGCAACCAATATAAGTTGACCAGCATGCGTAAAGCTAAGTTTTGGATTAAGTATTTTTTGAACTTGTACTCAAAGTTAAAAAAAATACATTTATATGATAGTGTGAGAGAATGCAAAGAAAAAAAGTACAGTTCAGAAATCATTATCAGATGAAGAGCCAGTAACCACAAAGGTGGAATAATATGAAACCAGTTTGGTGTGGAGCCTCTTGTTAGAGTGGAATGAAGCCTGGGGCCTCAGCAACTGGTAATTTACATTTTTGACATAATTGTGGGAACCAAATATATCTAAATGTGCTGTTGGTGCAGGGATAGATTGGAATTTAAGTTGTGTTGCAGGTACAAGGCAGCAGATAAGGGACAGGTTCAGTGAGTGGAGCCAAGAACTTGGCATCTGCAAGTCCACTTTGGAAGGAAAGATTATAAGCAGAATATTGCTTAAATGCTGGTATTCTGAGGATCTGGTGTTCATGTACATTAGTCACGGAAAATTAACATGTAGGTACAAGAAATTAGGAAAAGTCTGGTTTCAAATTAATTGATGTATGAGCCATAAGAAGTCTTATTATTGTGTTTATTTGGGGCCCTGCTGAGACCATACCTGGAGAATCATGCACAAGTTTTGTCCCTTTATCTAAGAAAGGTTATGGTCGATTTTGAAGGGAATGCAATGAAGGTTCAGTAGATTAATTCCTGGGATTGTCCTGAGAAGAAATTGACAAGACTGGGCCTATATTTCCTGGAATTTAAGAATAACAGGGAATTTCATTGAAGCATAAAAAATTCTTAAGGCTTGAGAATACAGATGTAGGAGGATGTTTCCCCTGGCTAAGGAGTCTAGAACAAGTGATCACAATCATATAAGGTGTTTTCTTGCCCAGAGGCCTGGATGCTCAATTTAGTTGAATACGTTCAAGAGAAATGTGAAAACTTGCATTTATTTAGCCCCTTTAATAAATCTGAAATATCTCAAAGCCCTTTACAGCTGATTTAAACACTTTTGAATAGTCATCATGTGGGAAAGATTGGTAGAAAGAAACTTGAAGGAGGAGTAGGCCACTTGGCCTGTCAAGCTTGCCCTGACACCCACCCTGATCGTGGCCAATCACCAAACTCAACACCTTGATCCACCCTTCCCCCCCGCCATACTCCCCCAATTTCCCCACAGCCCCAAGAGCCACATCCAACTTCCTCCCGAAATCAGACAATGCCTCGGTTTCAACCACACCTTGTGGCAGCGAACCACACATGCACCACCCTCTGGACAAAGCAACTTCTCCCACCTCAGCTCCAAAAGGTTTACCACCAGCTCTGGATGCTCCCCACCACTGGGAATGTTCCCTCCAAATCCACCTTGTCTAATCCTGCCAGAATTTCATAAGTTTCTATGAGATCTATGAAAGCAAGGTCTGCAGAGTGGATGAGCAGTCTGGTCAGGGCACCAGGGCCCAGGAAGCCATTCATACAAGAGCAGCAAACAGGAATGTAATGGTGATATGGTGAGGATGATTGACACTGTTCCCTGCAGCAAAGGGCCAGAGGCCAGACTGTGTGTTGCCTGTCTAGTGCCAGGATTTGTGACATTTACTCAGGGCTGGAGAGGTTCTGGCAGTGGGAGAGGGAGGAGTGGCCGTGTAGGTACCAAAGACATAGGCCAGGTAATAAGGGAAGTTCTGCACAGTCAGTATGAGAGACCACATACCAAATTAAGAAGCAGAACCTCAAAGGTTCCTCAATTATTTCCTGAGCCATGTGCAGATTGAAGGATGCAGGGCACATACAGGATGAATATGTGGCTCAATGACAGGTGTGGGAGAAGTGGGTTTCAGTTCTTTGGGCACTGGCACCAGTACTAGGGCAAATGGAGGCTGTACCATTAGGACAGTCTACATCTGAACTGTGCTGGGCCAGACATTCCAGCGAACCATATAACTAGGGAAGTACACAGTGTTTTAAACTAAACAGTGAGGGCAAGAGATCAAATCTGGGAAATTGTACGAAGAGTAGATCAGCCATGATCTTATTGAATGGCGGGGCAGGCTCGAAGGGCTAGATGGCCTACTCCTGCTCCTATTTCTTATGTTCTTATGTTAAGACCAGGAAGAAAAGAACCAATGTGGGAAATGATAAACAGACCATGACAGGAAGGGACAGAGAGTACAAAGCTAAGAGTAGATCGATAGATAAACCTAGATCCTATAAAAATAATAAAAGAACAAAACTAAAGGTACTGTATCTAAAAGCACATAGATATTAAAAACAAACGAGATGAACTATTCGTGCAATTGAAAGTTTGTATGATCTGAAAACCATTACAGAAACAGGGCTACAGGGTGACAGAGATTAGGATCTGAATATTGAAGGATATGTGACAGTTAGGAAGACAGAAAATTAGGAATTGGTGAAAGGGTGGCTCTGTAAGTTAATGTATTAGATGTCGTGTATTAAGTAAATTAGGCGTTTGAGGATAGTGTGGGAAAGTGCAGCTGGGATAGAAGGTCAGCTTTGATCGTACTAACTGATGGAGCAGGCTCGATGGGCTGAATGGCCTCCACTTATTTCTTATGTTATATCCAGAATGGCAATCAGGAGGCTAAAGAGTATGAAATGTAATGACTAAACAAAGTTAAACTAAATATCATCGCGCCAAGTTGAGATTTCGCAGAGGAAAATACTATAATCAGTAATAGCAAACTAATGCGAAGGAAATAAAACCATCATCAGGCAGCTTTCCGCCATTTTATATTCCACTTGCCTACGTCCTGCTCCACTGGAAGGCACAACCACGCATGCGCCCTTAGGCGTTGTGCTAGCGCAAATGCGCATGCGTAGATGGGTCTGTCGTGAGTGACTGTGGTGTTGACGTCACAAGTTATGCAGGAGCGGGTATGGCGTCACATTACAGCGCGACCGGAAACAACGTAACAAAGCGGCGCGAGCGAGGGGCTGGCTGACAGGCCGGGACCGAGCGATGGATGATGAGGAGGAAACTTACCGACTATGGAAGATCCGCAAAACTATCATGCAGGTGGGCCAGAGGGAAAGAGCGCGGCCCGGAGATCTTAAAGCAAGCTCAGTGTGAGCAGGGGGAGGAAGACGAGTGATGGGGTGTTACCACTACTGGGTAACTGTCTGGGTCTGTGCTCGTTGGAGTTTAGGAGGATGGTAAGGAGGGGTGGAATCTTATTAAAACTTACAGGATACTGCGAGGCCTAGATAGAGTGGTCATGGAGCGGATGCTTCTGTTAGTAGGAAAGACTAGAACCAGAGGGCACAACCTCAGGCTAAAGGAATGATCCTTTAAAACAGAGATGAGAAGAAATTTCATCAGCCAGAGAGTGGTGAATCTCATAGAATCATAGAAACCCTACAGTGCAGAAAGAGGCCATTTGGCCCATCGAGCCTGCACTGACCACAATCCCACCCAGGCCCTGCTCCCTTATCCCTATATATTTACCCTTTAATCCCTCTAAACTACGCAAGTCAGGACACTAAGGGGCAATTTTAGCATAGCCAATCAACCTAACTCGCACATCTTTGGACTGTGGGAGGAAACCAGAGCACCTGGAGGAAACCCACGCAGACATGAGGAGAATGTCTGTGTGGAGTTTGCACAATGACCCCAGCTGGGAATCAAACCCAGGACCCTGGAGGTGTGACTCAACAGTGCTAACCACTGTGCTACTATGCCGCCCAATCTGTGGAACTCTTTGCCATAGAAGGCTGTGGAGGCCGGGTCATTGAGTGTCTTCAAGACAGAAAAAGATAGGTTTTTGATTGATAAAGGGTCAAGGGTTCGGGGGAAAAGGCAGGAGAATGGGGATGAGAATCATATCAGCCATGGTTGAATGGTGGAGCAGACCCGATGGGCCGAGTGGCCTAATTCTGCTCTTGTGTCTTATGGTCATTAAATTAAAATTTATATTAATATCACAAGTAGGTTTACATTAACACTGCAGTGAAGTTCTATGAAAATCCCCTTGTTGCCACACTCTGGCGCCTATTTGGGTACACCTGAAGGATAATTTAGCATGGCCAATGACCACTACCCACACCTCCTACTGTTTACTCTCCTATCTTCTTCTTTCCGTCCCCCCAACTTGCCCCATCTCCTATCTTCTCTTCCTCCCCCACCCCTTTGGCCACTTCAATCTCCCCCTCTGCCCTGTCACAGGCACCCCCCACCCTGTTGCCCCTGACAATTACTCACTTTCACCCTTCACAGCCACCCCTTTCTCCTGCCTTTGTCCCTCATAAGAACATAAGAAATAGGAGCAGGAGTAGGCCATCTAGCCCTTCGAGCCTGCCCCGCCATTCAGTAAGATCATGGCTGATCTGTCGTGGCTCGGTTCCACTTTCCCGCCCTCTCCCCATAACCCTTAATCCCCTTGCCTATCAAAAACCCATCAACCCGCGTCTTAAATATATTTAGCGAGGCAGCCTCCACCACTTCAACGGGCAGAGAATTCCAGAGATTCACCACCCTTTGAGTGAAAAAGTTCCTCCTCAACTCCGTTCTAAACTGTCCCCCCTTTATCTTGAGGCTGTGCCCTCTAGTCCTACTGTCCTTTCTGAGCGGGAAGAGCCTCTCCACCTCTATCCTATCCATCCTATTCATCATCTTATATGTCTCAATGAGATCTCCCCTCATTCTTCTAAACTCTAACGAGTACAAGCCTAGTTTATTCAGCCTCTCCTCATAGTTGAACCCCCTCAACTCCGGTATCAGCCTAGCAAACCTCCTCTGCACTCCCTCCAAGGCCAAAATATCCTTGCGTAAGTGCGGCGACCAAAACTGCACACAGTACTCCAGCTGCGGCCTCACCAGTGCCCTGTACAATTGCAGCCCGTGCCCTTTTTCCTATCTCCAGCTAAGTAAAGAGATCATTAGTGTGCTTGTACTGTAAGTGCAGTCCCACCAATACTTTGTGCATCTGTAGAAAGACCTCTAATTTTAGACTCCTTCTCAAAGGCCTATATTCCATTTGTCTTCCTAGTTGCTTGCGAACATCTTGTATTTCACATTCATGGTCTGCCAAATCTCTACTGCAGCATTCTGCCCCCTCTGTCCATTTAAATAATCTGCTTTTCTATTCCTCCTGCCTCTTATCTTGCACTTTCCTACATTATATGCTCATCTACCAATCTTTTACCTACCTTGTGACCCCATCTACAGACTTTGTCCTCCTCACAACTTGTTTTTCTGCTTATTTTTGTATTATCAATAAATTTGGTTACAACACTGTCTAGCCCTTCTTCCAAGACATGGCAATAGCTTGTCAGTAGTTGGGGTTTTGATTCCTGTGGCACTTCTACTAGTTTTCCAACCTGCAAATAACTCATTTGTCCTGACTCTGCTTATAAATAAACTCAGTTTTGACCACTTTAAATTTCTATATGTGTTAGCTGGAATGCTAACTATCAGACAACTGACTCAAGTGAAGTTGGGTCCTCTAGAAAAGATGATCTCAACTTCCTACCAGCATTATATCAGCTCCAGAATCAATCTGCATATATATGCAACTGCTTTGCACTAAAGCTGCTGTTGGACTCTGAATTTATGTGGAAACTATCAGAAATAAAAGTTTCTACATTCTTTCATTGGCTATGCCTGCTGTGGTTTTAGATTGATCATGGGACAAATACAAATGTATCTCAAGGGAAAGGTTCTTAAAAGGAATTCTTATGCTTCTGTAATTCACAGCTTTGCCACGATCGTGGATATTTAGTGACACAAGATGAATTGGATCAGACATTGGAAGAATTTAGAGGTCAATTTGGTGACAAGCCAAGCGAAGGGCGGCCACGACGTTCAGACCTGACTGTGCTCGTTGCTCATAACGATGACCCCACTGACCAGATGTTTGTTTTCTTTCCAGGTACACCAACTGAATTATTTAGGGTTTATCTTTTTCTCTCGGTTTTGGGATTGAATGAATTGTAATCCTGCCAGTCAGCACTATTGTCATCAGTCTGGGGAACGGGGACAGACAGCACTGTTGACCATAAGCCGATGCAGATGTTAGTTTATAGTTACGCAGCCAGGATTGAATGCGAGAAGGGATATCTGCATGAATGTGATACCTTCATTGTATAGAGAGAGATTACTAGCAAGAGTTCACACCTAGGGCAGAACATGGTGAAGAACGCTCACTCCTAGTTTCCGAAAGGCCTGCCAAGCCACATTCTGACAGATCTGCCAGTCAGTCGAAGGCCAACTGCACCACTGGTGTGGTCATGGCTGCTGTTGGAAGAATCGGCACTGGAGTCCCAGGATCGCTGAGCGACCTAGGGCGCAGTTAAGTAATTGCGAGGGAAGGCTGGCTGGGTGAGAATTTCAGTTTGGCAGTTGTTGGGGAGGGGTGTCACCATCAAGAGCAAGGGGTTGGTTGTTAGCAGGGTACCACCCCCACTGCCACAACATATGTCCACGTAGTTACCTTGGTGCAATTATCACCCTTAAGGAAAAAAAATCATAAATTGTCTTTTGTTTGCCAGTCATACTGTGTGCTATGCCTTGATAAAATAGATGAATAACAACCCAAATTGTTGCTTTTGAAACAAGTGAACTGTCTGGACATGTTTGAGACTGATACAAAATTATTCCTTTGTTATCAGAGGAACCAAAAGTTGGAATCAAAACCATTAAAATGTACTGTCAACGCATGCAGGAAGAAAATATTACCAGAGCCATCATTGTGGTACAACAGGGGATGACACCATCAGCAAAACAGGTAAAAGTGGAAATTTAATTAGCCTTTTGCTATTAATGATTTTCTTTCTGTGGGCTCGGGTGGAGGCAGTGGTGTGATGGCATTGTCAGCTAGCAATCCAGTGACTCAGGGTAGTGCTCTGGATATCTGGGTTCAAATCCCACCATAGCGAATGGTGAAATCTAAATCCAATAAGAATCTGCAATTAAAAGTTTAATGATTATTTCATAACCCTAACCCATTTGGTTCACTGATATCCTTTATGAAGAAATATGCCACCCTTACCTAGTCTGATCTATATGTGACTTCAGTGATGCCCTCTGAAATGGCCCAGCAAAGCGCTCAGTTCAAGGCTGGTCAGGGATGGGTAATAAATACACTGAAGTAATTTTTTAAAAGCTGGAAATTTATAATTAACAGATCTTCAAATGGGATGGTGAAAAATAAAACAAATCTTCCAGGTGTGCTGATGGTAGTTTGTTGCAGTGCACTGAATCAGAATTGCTATGGTGTAGCCTGGAGCTACGGATAGTGATCTCTGTCACTCTTGCTGCTTGCCTTTGGCATGTTAGAATGTTTTGCAAGTTGCTACTCTTGGGCTACTCTTAGTTTATTTATCAGTCATAAGTAGGCTTACATTAACACTACAATAAAATTACTGTGAAAATCCCCTAGGTGCCACACTCAGGTGTCTGTTCAGATCCACTGAGGAAGAATTTGGCATAGCCAGTTCACCTAATCTGCACATCTTTGGACTATGGGAGGAAACCAGAGCACCTGGAGGAAACCCATGCAGGCATGGGGAGAACATGCAAACGCCACACAGACAGTGACCCAAGCCAGGAATCAAACCCAGGTGTCTAGTGCTATGGGGCAACAGTGCTAACCACCATGCTACCTTACCACCCCCAAACCTGAAGCACAGTAGGCCATTCAACCCTTTTAGCCTACTCTGCCATTCATTATGATCATGGCTGATCATATTCAATATCCTGACTTTCCACCCACCCACCACCACCACCTTCCTCCCATATCCCCTGCTCCCTAGAGCTATATCTAGTTTCTTCTTGAAATCAGACAATGTTTTGGCCTCCACTACCTTCTGTGGTAGTGAATTCTGAAAAATAAAACAAATCTTCCAGGTGTGCTGATGGTAGTTTGTTGCAGTGCACTGAATCAGAATTGCTATGGTGTAGCCTGGAGCTACGGAAATTTCTCTTCGCCTCAGTTCTGAAAGGTTTACCCCTTATCCTCAAGCTATGACCCCTAGTTCTGCTCTCCCCCACCTTGGGAACATTCTTTATGAACCTATCCTGTGTAACCCTGTTAAAATTTTATAAGTTTCTAATATAATCCTAACCAGTTTAGTCTCTCCTCATATGACAGACCTGCCGACCCAGGAATCAGCCTGGTAAACCTTTGCTCTACTCTCTCAATAGCAAGGACACCTTTCCTCAGATAAGGACACCAAAACTGCACACAATACTCCAAGTATGGCCTCATCACCGCCCTATATAATGTCAGTAAAACATCCCTATACTCAAATCCTCTCGCTATGACGGCCAGCATCCCATTCGCCTTCCTGACCACCTGCTGCACCTGCAGGCTGGGTTTTTGCGACTCATGCACAAGGACCCCGAGGTCCCTCTGCACCATCGCATGCTGCAGTTTTTCGCCACGTAAGTAATAATCCTTCCTACCATTATTCCTACCAAAGTGGACAACCTCACATTTGCCAACATTAAATTCCATTTGTCAGTTCCTGGCCCATTCGCCCAGCCTATCGAGATCCTTCTGCAGACTCTCCACACCCTCTGTACAATTTGCCGTTCCACCAATCTTGGTGTCATCAGCAAATTTCGACACCATACACTCGGTTCCCTCCTCCCGATCATCTATATAAATGGTGAATAGCTGAGGCCCCAGCACCGACCCCTGGGGCACTCCACTAGTCACCAACCTCCAATCCAAATAGCACCCATTGACCCCCACTCTCTGCCTCCTATTTGACAGCCAGTCCTCTATCCACACTCACACCCTACCCCCAACTCCATGCCCCCTGACCTTCTGTAATAACCTCTTGTGAGGCACTTTGTCAAACGCCTTCTGAAAATCAAGAAAGACCACATCCACCGGCTCTCCTCTATCCACCGCCCTAGACGCATCCTCATAGAACTCCAATAAATTCGGGAATTTATTAACACTTTGGGAAATTATTAAAAAGCAAGAGGAGGTGCTTACCACAGGAAAGGACTTTTCCTGTCTTCTGAGGATGGATGGCCTGCTTCTACTTTGTGGAGTAGTGTATAATACCAAAACATTAAATGAAGTGAGATGCATGACCTGAAGATTATATCAGAATGTTCTTGATAGCAAAATATAATGTGAGCAAAATATTTTAACTTTGTAAATCTTAATATTTCTATTTGATTTCTTATTTTTATCCAGTCTCTTGTTGACATGGCTCCTAAGTATATCCTTGAACAGTTCCTGCAGCAGGAGCTCCTAATTAATATTACAGAACATGAGGTGAGTTTGGAAAAGCCTTTCTGTGAGTTTGAAGAGTAAAGACGCCATAAGCAGTGTTGGGCAACAGAGGTGTACATGCATTGAGAGGTTTAACCTAACTGTATCTAGTTTCATTTTTAAAAATGCAGTAAGACCCATTTAATCAAGTCAATTCCAGTTCATTATCCCTTTAAGATGTGTGTGATGGGTCCTAATGTAACCTTTGAAAGGCAGAACCAAGCAAATGCAAATCAAGGGTATTTAGTTTCTCGCAACCAAAAATTTGCTACTTGCCCAGCAGAATGCTGTTTTTTAAATAAAGTCAGAAAACGTTGAAAGCCTTTGTATTGTCTTCAAATGCTCTACACAAGTTCTACAGGGTGGCACAGTGGTTAGCACTGCTGCTTCACAGCACCAGGTACCCAGGTTCATTTCCCGGCTTGGGTGTCTGTCTGTGTGGAGTTTACACATTCTCCCCATGTTTGGGTTTCCTCCAGATGCTCCGGTTTCCTACCACAGTCTAAAGATGTGCGCGCTAGGTGGATTGGCCATGTGAAATTGCCCCTTAGTATCAGGGGGACTAGCTAGGGTAAATGTGTAGAGTTGTGAGGACAGGGCCTGTGTGGGAATGTGGTCAGTGCAGACTCGATGGGCCAAATGGCTTCCTTCTGCACTGTAGGATTCTATGAAATATTGTACAAACCAGGTGCATAAGTCTTATGCAAATAGAATAAGTTTTATTGTTTCAGTCACATTTTTACTTGCGCTGATTTTTTTTTAAGAAATAAGAATTCTTGGTGCTATGTAGTACTTTAGTAATGAAAGTACTGGCCTAGCACGAAGTTCTGAAACTGGGAGAAATGCTGGTCCAATACCATTGAATTTTGGTGAACCTTTCACTAAAGTCAAAATGTCTCTCAACAAGAGAGGTTCTTCTGATGCATCCAGTTCCCAGTAAGATTGTGAGAACCATACCCAATTGATTGGCTATAATACAAATGCCCTAGAGTGCATGAAAGTGAAAACCTTTTGGTTACCTGAAACAATTTTACTAGTAAGAAGTCTCTCAACACCAGGTTAAAGTCCAACAGGTTTATTTGGCAGCACAAGCTTTTGGAGCATTGCCCCTTCATCAGATGAGTGGGAGTTGTTCACAAGCAGGGCATATATTGGCACAAACTCAATTTACAAGGCCTTTTCACCGCACAGGACCTTCAACTGATGCTATACACTAGATACATGGATGACATTTTCTTCCTTTGGTCTTACGGCAAACAATCATTGAAACAACTATATGATGACATCAACAAGTGTCATCCCACCATCAGACTCACCATGGACTACTCTCTGGAATCGGTTGCGTTCTTGGACGTACGCATCTCCATCAAGGACTTTACTGTACCGCAAGCCCATGAATAACCTCATAATGCTCCACTTCTCCAGCTTCCATCCTAAACACGTTAAAGAAGCCATCCTCTAGGACAAGCCCTAGGATACACAGGATTTGCTCAGATGAGGAGGATTACAATAGACACCTACAGATGCTGAAAGACGCCCTCATAAGAACAAAATGTGGCGCTTGGCTCATCGATCGACAGTTCTGATGTGCCACAGTGGAAAACTGCACCGACCTCCTCAGAAGACAAATACGGGACACGGCAGACAGAGTACCCTTTTTCATCCAGAATTTCCCCGGAGCAGAGAAGCTACGGCATCTTCTCCAGAGCCTTCAACATGTCATCAATGAAGATGAACATTTCGCCAAGGCCATCCCCACAGCCCCATTTCTTGCCTTCAAACAACCGCACAACCTCAAACAGACCGTTGTCCGCAGCAAACTACCCAGCCTTCAGGAGAACAGGACCACAACACCACACGACCATGCTACAGCAACCTCTAGAAGACATGCTGGATTATCGACATGGATGCCATCATGTCACGTGAGAACACCATCCACCAGGTACACAGTACATATTTTTGTGGCTTGGCCAATGTTGTCTACCTGATACGCTGCAGGAAAAGATGTCCCGAGGCATGGTACATTGGGGAGACCTTGCAGACACTACGACAACAAATGAATGAACACCGCTTGACGAACACCGCTTGACAATCACCACTCCAGGCAGGAGTGTTCCCTTCCAGTCGGGGAACATTTCAGCAGTGATGGGCATTCAGCCTCTGATCTTCAGGTAAGCATTCTCCTAGGTGGCTTCACGACAAAACAGAATCGCTGAGTAGAAACTGATAGCCAAGTTCCGCATACATAAGGATGGCCTCAACTGGATCTTGGCCTGGGCTCGCAAAATCTCACTAACTGCCCTGGCTGGAGACAATGCACACCTCTTTAACTTGTGCTTGACCCTCTCCACTCTCATTGACTGTTTCTTTAAGACTTCATTATCTGTAAAGACTCACATTCCAACCATTATCTTGTAAATTGAGTTTGTGTCTATATATGCCCTGATTGTGAATAGAACTCCCACTCACCTGATGAAGGGGCAATGCTCCGAAAACTTGTGCTGCCACATAAGCCTGTTGGACTTTAACCTGGTGTTGAGACTTCTTACTGTGCTTACCCCAGTCCAATGCCGACATCTCCACATCACAATTTTACAACACAGAAAATAGTGAGATGATCTCATAAAAAGGGAGGAAAGACAGTTTGGAGTAAACATGTCAATTCTAATTTGGGTTATATTTATATAAGCTGAGCGTTTTAAATGTTTGAGTTTTAAAAAAAGTAAATTTAGAGATGTGAAATTGCAATAGTTATTCACTCCCCCAGCCATGACCAAATGAACTTGTATGGAATGTAGTTTAAGTAACTAGTCTTTCTATTGATATAATTAGGTATCCATTGGAAATTTAGTTTTAAAGAAATGGGAACAGAATATGTAAACTATGCTGTCAGGCTTCCTCCAGCAAACCCTGTTTCTGTAAATGAATTTAATCCAATTATGTACATTAGCTTGTTCCAGAGCACATCGTCATGACCAAGGAGGAAGTCACAGAGCTGCTGGCACGATAGTATCCTTTCCTGATATGTTATATTAAACAAATATTTCTAATGTTTCAATTGATGGTAAATCTGTTTTTTCTGTGCTGTATTAAAATTGCCTTTCTATAAGCTATACCAACAGTGTGAGAAACAAAGCAACTTGAGATTTGAACTTTAGCACAATACAGTGACTGAGGTTTGATTCTTATTCTGTTTGCACTTACAGGATGTTTAAAAGTCTCATTTGCATACAGGTTTACTGTGTAAAGTTGGTCTTTGTGCTGCCCTTTCATAACCTCTGACGTGCTACTGTTTCTTATTTTCCCTCTTGTAGCACCCCAGTGATCCCAGACTACATATTGAGCACTGTTCCTAGAACTTCTAAGCAGGAACTTGTGGTAAATCCTGCTTTCCCACAATCCAAGAGACACACTGTGCCCCCTCTCCTCGGAACATTTCACCAGAGCGTGGTGCTTCTCTTTAAAGCAAGGCTAAGACTTTGAACTTACCATGTGAAGTGGATTTTGAAACCGGAGCATTTTCAATACTTATTTTCTCTCCGTCCTTCCCCTTCGAAAGTGTAGACCCCTGATTGGCGGATGTTTTGATGCAATCCTTTCTGCTATCTTGATCAAGTGCCTTTTATTCTTGTCAAGTGATGTCAGTCTTGAGCAGAAGCACTGACTGGATAAATGGTCACACCAGGACAAGGCAGTTATTGATTTCACTTCCAATCTTAATCATTGAATAGTGGGTCAAGACTGAGCAATTTTCCCATTCCTAACTCAACTAAACTCAGGTCAGTTCTTGCACTGCTGCTCCCTTAGCAAAAATCAAATTGTGGATCACATTTTCTTCTGTGTGCTCAATTACATCTCTGTCCTATCTTTCCCATCTCTGCTCCCCTTGAACAGTAAGCAGCTCCACATTTTAAATACAGTCCTCACTTTAACTTGCCTTGCTTTAGTCATTTTTGATTTAACGTTGTATTTTTAATGGGGTTGGTATTTGCATTTCGCACTGTGGATATGCATTAACGTTGTTTTGCACTTGCTGTCATGTAGGGTCACATGACCCCAATCGACACCATTTTGGAGTGGCCTTTAACCCTCCTGTGCCCCAGCTTGTGGCTTACCTCTTGGACCCTACAGCTGCTCTCAGTCTGTAGGTTGCTTCCTGCACCTTGTTGTTCTATCTCCTGTATCTTCATTTATGGTGAAGTTTGGGAGAGGGAAGCAGGAGGCTCCCCACTGACTGGGAAGGTTAGGGAGCATGATCAGCATAGGGCTGGGCAGAGGTGAAGAGCAAGAGGCAAATAGGAACAGTCAGCATAATCTTATTTTTGTAAAGGAATTTGGTTATGTGTAGTATTAAATAAACTTGCAGGGTTCGTGTTTTATTTTCTCTAGGGCAGGTCCTACTAAACCTTTTGCATTAGTTGTAATGGGAAAATCTGATTCGCTAAACATTTCATTTAAAGTTGTACCACTGCTGAAACCTTGATCTGTGATTTGTGACTCAATCGCCTTCGCCACAATTCCTACTGGCTTCACAAATTGCGGTTTGATCAAAGTTCTGTTATCTACATCCTGTACTACATTAAGATCTGCCACCAAGCACCCCTGTCCTCATCATTAGCTCCCCATCTCCCCGTAGACTGATTTCAGAATCTTTGGAGTCGCTTGCGAGCGTGGTACCTCACCACATGTCTCTGCACACTTCATGCGATCCAAGACACAATCTCCATTGCTCCAACTGACTTGCTTTGCACCCCAATCCTGCCATTGCATCTTCAGCTGCCTCAACCTTGTGCTTTGTGAGCATTTTTAAGTCCCTTGCCTGCTACCATTCTCCTGTTTCAAAAGCCTTTTTGAAACCTAACACTTGGATTTTTGTCTTGCCACAATCCTGGCTTTTTTTCCACCACTACACTTTCTTTCCTTTCTTTATAAATTCACTTTAATGAAGCATTTTGGGACATGTTATTGCATTACAGATGCTTTAAGATTGCAAGTTAGAGCTTGGATGAATTTGCTAAACTGGCAGCGTACCTTGTTGCCTACAGACAAAACTTTCCTTTAGTTTTTGGAGGAATGAAAAACGTGTTAGCAGAAATGCTCCATCCAAACCCAACTTTTAGTATCTGCTGTAATGGACATAGTTACTCTCTGAGATAACTTAATATCAGCTTTCCTGGTAGTTCTGTAGAAATGATGAGACATTATGCTCAGGGTAAGGCAATTAGCTTCAAATTAAGTTAATTTCCTGATTATGCTATAGCTGAGAGTGTTGTTATTTTACATTTTTTAACATGACAGGGAATATTATTATAATGCAATGGAAGTTTGCCTGTTGGTTCAAAAAAAATTGCTGAATATCTGCATTTTGCTAAGCTATTATATGCCTTAAGTATGCTTACCAGTAAATTAAAGGAGAGCCAATTGCCAAGAATACAAGCAGGTGATCCTGTGGCACGATACTTTGGATTGAAGAGAGGACAGGTTTGTTGCAATACGTTGTACGATTCTTGAATCAACACGTCTATCATTGCTATTGGTATGAGACATTCGAGTGGAACTCTTTTTCTGTTATAGGTGGTTAAGATTATAAGACCTAGTGAGACTGCAGGAAGGTACATCACCTACAGACTTGTACAGTGAAATATACTGTAAGTATCCTTGAACAATATTTGACATATGTCCCTATTTTACGTCTTGTGCTGGTTGCTCCCTATATACCACAGGTATTTGTAATCGTGGAAAAAAGCCAGTGGAAATAAAGATTACAAAACTATATTCTATCCGTCTCAAAAGCAGCCCATTCCTCATCAAAAATCAGTCTATCTCGGTCTTGAATATATTCAATATTGGAACATTCGCAGCTCTCTGGGGCAGTGAATTCTAAGGATTTACAATCCTCTGAGTAAAGACATTTCCCCTTCTCTCAATCTTAAATGGTCAACCCCTTTATCTGAGTTTATCCACTCCTGCACTTGTTCTAGATTCCTTAGCTAGTGGAAAAACCTCTTGTCTAACTTGTCCAAACTCCTTTATTATGTTGTATGTTGGAAAAGATTAATTCTCATTCTTCTAAACTCCCAAAAAGTATAGGCCCGATTTACTCAGCTTCCCAACATGAGACAATCCCCCTCGTTCCAGGAACCAAGTCAGGGAGTCTTTTCTGTACCACCTCCAAAGTAAATCTAAAGTTTAAAGTTTATTTAATAATGTCACGTGCAATAAAGTTACTGTGACAATCCCCTAGTCGCCGCACTCCGGTGCCTGTTCGGGTACACTGAGGGAGAATTTAGCATGGTCAATGCACCTAACCAGCATGTCTTTCGGAATGTGGGAGGAAACCAGAGCACCCGAAGAAAACCCACGGAGACACAGGGAGAACATGAAAACTCCTCAAAGACAATAACCCAAGCTAGAAATCAAACTCGGGTCCCTGGTGCTGTGAAGCAGCAGTGCTAACCACTGTTCCACCATGCTGACCTTAGATCAGAGACAGTACAGTTGCGTGGTCTCACCAAAACCTCTACAATTGTAGCAGGACTTCCTTATTCTTCTACTCCAATTCCCATACAATAAAGTCCACTGTCACTTGTCTGCCTTAATACTGTCTTTACATGCAAAATTAGGAACACTTGTGTATAAAGTAAATTGAAAGCCTGTAAAATTGTCCTGTGATCTAAATCTTCCACTCAATGGCACTTGTGTGTGGCATGTTTTATCATATAGCGGGGTTGACCGAAATGTTGCAATTCTAGACGTTAACTAGATGTTCCTCTCATGCTCCATCCACATAAAAGCCTACTTCTGTAAGCGATTGTTCACACCCTTGAAATTGGACTGTATTTACACAAGTAATGTCCAGTAATGCATCATTGTTTACAAGTCAGTCAAAACCTTATTACTATATCCATTTTGATAGTGTTGACACCAGTCTTTGCATAACTGCCCAGACTTTGGATAATAGAAAAGCAAGAGTTTCACCAGGCTTAGGTTCATCATTGATAATCTGAACCAAACTTCTAAAACTAACAGGTAAATAGAAATGCTTCAGAACTTCAAACTTGCCGTCTTCATGGATGCTTCCCTTTAATAGAAGAGTAAAGATGAAGTAGTCCCTGTGCTAAATGGATGCATAAATGTTCCCACAGTTGATTTAGTCTGATCCTAATTTTGGAATTCATCTTGCTTCATTCAATCAGATTCAGCTGTAACATCAGAAAGTCTAGACACAATCTATTGATTCAAGGGGGTATGAAATATATTTACCTCCTTTTGGAATGCTGAAAAGTTGACTTTTAATTGAATGTAATTTTACACATGTATCCATTAATTGCTTCTAAGTAACTATAGAATTTTCTCCTACAATGCAAAAGGAAGCCGTTTGGCCCATCGAGTCTGTACCGACCACCATCCCTATTCCCATAATCCTATGTATTTATCCCAGCTAGTCCCCCTGACACCTAGATGGATTGGCCATGCTAAATTGCCCCTAACTCATGCCTCTTTTGACTAAAATTAAAGTGAGTTTAAATTCGGATGTCAAATGTAAAGGAAAGGCAACTCAGTAACCTTTCTCTTTTTTTTATTTCTTTAGATATGAAAATTACAATGATCGAAGAAAACCAAGCTTCAAGCTTTTGCTGCTTTTTTTTTTACTGATTCTGAACTGGGGCAAAGGGTGGTCCTTTCAGTTCACTTAGCCAGTTTTTTTTTAAATAAACTATTTATAAATCTCTAAGTCTCATTTTTTGCCTAAGTGTTAGAATTTTTGTTGATCAGTACTTACTGAGCAGCAGAAACCTGCTACCCGCGCACACGTTTTTGCTCTTCCCTAATTAGAAGGGGTTTGAGACATTGATTCAGAATAGATTGTTTCCGAGTTGGAAACTAGGGCCAACAACTTACAGTGGTCATTAAGAGAATGAGGGGACAAATTGGGAAAAGTTTCTTTGTACAAAGTTGTAGCGGGGAATGGTTTGTACTGAAACTAGCTGAAGCAAAGTGAATATTGAAATACAACTTTTATTTATAATAGAGAATTGACATGCTTCATTGGAGCATAATCAGACAAACTTTCAGAGCTTGGGACCTAGATTGCTGAAGGCACATAAAGGAGTGGAGGATTGTACAAGAGGCTGGAGTTGGAATGCATAGTTCTTGAAGGGCTATGGAGATGAAACAATTTGATTCAAATACTTTGCAGCAATACAGGGCAATGGTGAAGGGTAAGGGTAATAGGATTAGTTTTGGATTACTATTGCAAAGAACTAATACCAAATGGCCTGCTGTCCTTTAAATATCTTTGGTGAAATAGGAAGTCTAACTTATTTTTGATTAATGCAGCACCATGCAGGAAGCAGTAGCTAGTACCCTTTGGGAGTTGTACAGCTTTCAAATTTAGTTGTATTTTGGATACATGTCTTGGGATTATTACAACACAAAAGGAGTCCAGTCACCTACTTGAGGCCATGCTAATTTACATTTCAGGCCTATGATCTTTCATCAGAAAAATATACAAAAGCACCAGCACTGTCAGATTAAATATTTTAACGCTGATATTTGATTTATAAGTATCTGAGTGAAGCACAAACACAAGCATGGACATGTTTGGGGAGAGAACATAAGAAATAGGAGCAGGAGTAGGCCATCTAGCCCTTTGAGCCTGCCCCGCCATTCAATAAGATCATGGCTGATCTGTCGTGGCTCAGTTCCACATTCCCGCCCTCTCCCCAAAACCCTTAATCCCCTCTCTTATCAAAAACCCATCAACCCGCTTCTTAAAAATATTTAGCGAGGTAGCCTCCACCACTTCAACAGGCAGAGAATTCCAGAGATTCACCACCCTTTGAGTGAAGAAATTCTTCCTCAACTCCATTCTAAACCGCACCCCCCTTTATCTTGAGGCTGTGCCCCCTAGTCCTACTGTCCTCTCTGAGCAGGAAGAGTCTCTCCACCTCTATCCTATCCATCCCATTCATCATCTTATATGTCTCAATGAGATCTCCCCTCATTCTTCTAAACTCTAATGAGTACAAGCCTAGTTTATTCAGCCTCTCCTCATAGCTCAACCCCCTCAACTCCGGCATCAGCCTAGTAAACCTCTGCACTCCCTCCGAGGCCAAAATATCCTTGCGTAAGTACGGCGCCCAAAACTGCACACAGTACTCCAGCTGCGGCCTCACCAATGTCCTATACAGCCGCAGCAAGACCTCCCTACTTTTATATTCAATCCCCCTCGCTATGAAGGCCAGCATCCCATTCGCCTTCCTGACCACCTGCTGCACCTGCAAGCTGGGTTTTTGCGACTCATGCACAAGGACCCCGAGGTCCCTCTGCACCGTCGCCTGCTGCAGTTTTTCGCCACGTAAGTAATAATCCTTCCTACCATTATTCCTACCAAAGTGGACCACCTCGCACTTGCCAACATTAAATTCCATTTGCCATTTCCTGGCCCATTCGCCCAGCCTATCTAGATCCTTCTGTAGACTCTCCACACCCTCCGCACAATTTGCCTTTCCACCAATCTTGGTGTCATCAGCAAATTTCGACACCATACACTCGGTTCCCTCCTCCAGATCATCTATATAAATGGTAAATAGCTGAGGCCCCAGCACTGACCCCTGGGGCACTCCACTAGTCACCAACCTCCAATCCAAATAGCACCCATTGACCCCCACTCTCTGCCTCCTATTTGACAACCAATCCTCTATCCACGCTAACACCCTATCCCCAACTCCATGCCCCCTGACCTTCTGCAATAACCTCTTGTGAGGTACCTTGTCAAACGCCTTCTGACACATCCACCGCCCTAGACACATCCTCATAGAACACCAGTAAATTTGTCAGACATGACTTCCTTTTAACGAAACCGTGCTGCATCTGCTCTATCAAGCAATTTCCCTCAAGATGCCTCGCTATTTCCTCCTTGATGATGGATTCTAACATTTTACCTACAACAGACGTTAAACTAACCGGCCTATAATTCCCTGCCTTTTGCCTGGCACCCTTTTTAAACAACCGCGTAACATTAGCCGTTTTCCAATCTTCCGGCACTTCCCCGGAATCCAGCGACGTCTGGAAAATAACCACCAAGGCATCCACTGTCACCTCCGCCATTTCTTTCAGAACCCTCGGATGCATTCCATCTGGTCCTGGGGACTTGTCCACAATCAGTCCCTCCAGTCTGTCGAGCACCGCCTCTCTAGTAACAGTAATGTCATTGAGACCCTCCAGTCCTACCACCTTTCCATCTCTAACATCCGGCAAATTATTCACGTCCTCCTCCGTGAAGACTGACACAAAAAAGTTATTCAAGACCTCAGCCATATCCCCATCCCCTACCACTAAGTCCCCCTTCTCATCCTCTAAGGGTCCAACGTTCACCCTAACCAGCCTCTTTTTGGTGGGAAGAGCTATAAATCACTCTTCAGGTATGCAAGTTGCTGACCATGGATCTACATTAACCTTGCTCTCATCTTCGTTGTTGAGTACCTTTATCCCATTTGAAAGACTGTTTAAAATGATCTGCCTTTGTCTATCTTGCTCTTTTTCCATTGATCTTCCTCATCAGACTTTCAAAATCATGGTTTGTTACGTGTTGTAACTTTGGCTGACTCTCCCTGATCTTGATCAGAGTTCTTTTAATCTCAGATTTTATTAGCATCTCTTCATATGTAGTGACTTGTCCAAGAAATCTGAATTATTCACTGTGGCCTCTGTTCTTCACTGATTATCCAACACTCACTTCTGTATGTCAGAATTGAAGTGATGCATTCCAGGATTTTCAGTTTTGTATCCACGCCAAATCTGAAGCTTTTTTTGTTTTTGTTTTCATTCCAATTCAATCAAATCAAGTCCAATTCAGAGTCTCAACAAGTTGAGACATTCTCGATCCAAGCTGACAAGACAGGTTTCTCACCTTGATCTACATGATCCAAACTGACTGGAGTAAGTATAGCTCCTCCTCCAAGGCTTACCTCATTTGCATCTTAGCCAAAAAGCCAAGATGCTGCTTTTAAAAATTGCTTCAAATGAAGCTAAAATGTAACCTAATGACTTGAACCAAACACAGCATGTCGATATTACACTTGATCTTAGCCAAAAGGCCGAAGCTGATCATAACTTTTTCAGCTTTTGAAATACATCTCCATAGTTTGGCATGGCTCCTGTTCTGCCCAAGACCACAAGGAACTATAAAAGGTTGTGAATGTAGCCCAATCCATCATTCAAACTAACCTCCCATCCATTGACTCTGTCTATACTTCCCACTGCCTTGGCAAAGCAGCCAGTATAAGTAAGGACCCCACACACCCCAGACATTCTCTCGTCCACTTTCTTCCTTCAGGAGAAAGATACATAAGTCTGAGGTCATGTACCAACTGACTTGAGCACAGCTTCTTGCCTGTTGCTGTCAGACTTTTGCATAGACTTACCTTGCATTAAGTTCATCTTTCTCTACACCCTAGCTATGACTATAACACTATATTCTGCACTCTCATCTCCTCTATGCACGGTATGCTTTGTATAGCGCGCAAGAAACAATACACTGTATATTAATACATGTGACAATAATAAAGTCATACAGACTCAAAACATTAACTCTTGTTTCCCAGACCTGCAGAGTTTTTTCAGCATTTTTATTGCTTTCCTTCCTATCTTTGTGTCATCAACAAATTTAGCAACCATATGTTTGTTCCCATCATCTAAGTCACTAATATAGATTGTAAAAAGTTGAGGCCTAAACACTCAACCCTGTGGCACTCCACCCAGTATATTTTGCCAACTCGAGAATGGCCCATTTATGAACAAATCTTTTATCTAACGGAATCTGTTATCCCTTACACCATTTGTAACAACATTTGTCTACCCCTTTTATCGTTTCAATCTTCACTGTGAGCTGACATTCTGGTGTGATTTTCTTGTTGGACGCTACCAGGCATTTTGTTTCCTTACAAATTATGTTCACTCTTATTCTCACATTCCAAATCAGAACCTTGCAGCATCATTTGAGAGTCAGTGATAAGAACAGTGACACATTGACCCAGAATGGACCTCAATCTTTCCAAGAATATTTTGCTATACAAGCTAAGTAAATCTGGAGGGAAAATACACCTGTCTGATTCAAGTATTCTCAATTTTGTTGTGTGTTCTCAATAAAGATTTCTTATCATTCTTAAAATCTTTGCCATTCGGGTCAAGAGTATTTCACACCAGTTTGCCATGTTTCACCCTATCAAATGCCTCACCCTCATCAATAAAACGGATGAACATTTTTTTTTTCATCTCTTTGGCTCTTTCTAGTCATATGCGAACCATGAATGTAACATTTCTTATTCCTTTATCTTCTATAAATCCACAATGAAAAGCTTAAATTTCTAGTTTTATCATGTTTCAGCCCCTATTAATCAGTACTCGAGGAAGGATCTTGGTGATGTGACTGATAGTGGAGTTCATGTTCAGTTGCTCCAGGCTCTTTAGGAAGTGCAATAGATATATAATTACTCTTAAACCTGCTGAGATTTATCCTATTTTGTAAACTCCATTAGAGATGAGAGCCAGTTTGTCCATTCCAAAAGTCTTTTGAACTTTTAATTTGTTTGGTGACTTCTTCATCTGGGTCTTACATTGTGCTATTTATTTCTCTGGCACAGTGGTTAGCACTGTTGCCTCACAGTGCTAGGGACCCGGGTTCAATTCCTGCCTTGGGTCACTGTCTGTGCGGAGTCTGCACGTTCTCCCCATGTCTGTATGGGTTTCCTCCGGATGCTTCAGTTTCCTTCCACAGTCCAAAAGATGTACTGGTTAGGTGCATTGGCCATGCTAAATTCTCCCTCAATGTACCTGAAGAGGCACCGGAGTGAGGTGACGGAGATTTTCACACTAACTTCACTGCAGCATTAATGTAAACCTACTTGCGACATCAATAAATGAAGTTTAAAAACTTTACATCTTGGTACCATATACATACTACTTGCCTCAGGTGCTATGTCCTCAGAGCACTATTGATGGTACTACTTGGTGAGTCCACCAGAGGGCATGTTAGAGCAGTTCTGCAGGCTGTCCTTGTAACAGCATTACCACAACTAGCAAGTGAGTAATGTTACCAAACGGATTCTTCAGATGATACAATATTTTTTTTAGTGGTTTAACGCAGTTTTTCAGGTTTCAGTAGCATTAATATAGTGACCAGGAGGTTTTGATTATTGACGAGTCCTTAAAATAAAGGCAACAGCAAGAATCAAATATCTGAAAATTGCCAATTGTGGGCAACCTGCAGCCTGAGGATCACATGCAGCCCATCGGGATTCTGAGTGTGGTCCCTTTTTTTTTTGACCCTTTTCTACACACAGGGCGACCAAGGGGGTCGTCTAGCCCGACTGTCTGCCTCTCTCAGGCAGCTATATTCACGACCGGAGAAGCAACATGTGAAGGTACTGTTGAGACTTTCCATACCCATTGGACACCGTAGGGACTAGGGTGTATTATCAACCCCTTTAATCACATTAAGGGTTTAATGTTTTATATTTCCTAACTGCTTTGTCTTGTGGGCGGTTCCCTCCTTTTTGGGGGCTTCCTTCCCTGCTTAGACCCTGAGTTTGTTTAGTTTATTTGGTGTCACATTCCATTGGTTTCCATCTGTGTAGTTGTTTCCTACCTGTTTGACTGAAGTGATACGCACAAGGGCGAGTGAAGTGAGGTGTGTGCTGATCGCTCACAACACTGACTGTGAGAGCCGTGCGCTCCTTCCTCAACCAATCAAAGTGTAAATATTTATTTTGTTCTTACCATTTGAAGTTGATGACAATTCTATTAATGTATGAATGATTAAGCATTTTCTATAATTTGTTATGAAATATTCGGTGTGTATTAAATATATTCAACCTTATTCAATAATTAGTGAACAAGCCCAATTTCAATCTTGCAGCCAATTCTTGCGGCCAATTGACCTGAAAGAAGTCCGAGCCTGCAGCCCAGTCACTAGCCTAGGTTGCCCATAGCAGATATTACCCATACATTTGATTAAAATCAGATAATTAAAATGCTCCTATCTGGGTTTGGACAGGCATTTGAACTGAAATGTTCAAAAACAACAACTTATATTGATATGTGGTCTTTAAATCCCAAGGCACTTCACGTTATAGGAGCTTTATAAAACACAGTTTGACACCAAGCCAAATAAGGAGATAATAGGTCAGATCACCACATGCTGGGTCAAAGGGGTATCATAAGACATACAAGCAAAAATAGGCCATTCAGCCTGTCCAGTCTGCTCTGCCATTCAATGAAATCATGATTGATCTGATGTGATAATCCTCAACTCCACTTTCCCGCCTTATCCTCATAACCCCTGATTCCCCTCCTGATTAAAAATCTGTCTATCTCAGCCTTGAACATTTGATTTGATTATTGTCACATATTAGTATACAGTGAAAAGTGTTCTTGTGCTCTGTACAGGCAAGCATACAGTTCATAGAGAAGGGAAAGAGAGAGTGCAGAATGTAGTGTTGTAGTCATAGCTAGGGTGTAGAAAAAGATCAACTTAGTGTGAGGTAGGTCCATTCAAAAGTCTGATGGCAGCAGGGAAGAAGCTGTTCTTGAGTCGGTTGGTGTGTGACCTCAGATCTTTGTACCTTTTTCCCCACAGAAGAAGTTGGAAGAGAAAATGTCTGAGGTGTATGGAGCCCTTAGTTATGCTGGCTGCTTTTCCGAGGCACGTGGGATCCTCAATTATGCTGGTTGCTTTTCCGAAGCAGAGGGAAGTGTAGAAAAATTCAATGGATGCAAGGCTGGTTTGCGTGATGGACTGGGCTTCGTTCACAACTCTTTGTAGTTTCTTGTGGTCTTGGGCAGAGCAGGCGCCATACTAAGCTGTGATACAACCAGAAAGAATGCTTTCTACAGTGTATCTGTAAAGGTTGGTGAGAGCTGTAGTGGACATGCCAAATTTCTTTAGTCTTCTGAGAAAGTGGGGGCATTGGTGGGCTTTCTTAACTATAGTGTCGGCATGAGGGGGGCAGGACAGGTTGTTAACATTTTTAATGGGTAGATTTTAAGAAGCGCCTCAATGAAGGAAAGCAAGGTAGAGAGGTGTATAGGTATAAGGAGGGTAATCCAGAGCTTGTTCATCATGATTGATGTTTGGGAAGGAATGTTAGAACTATCAGTCATGGGAACCTAACATCTAATTCTAAAATGACCCTGAAGGAGACTCGCGTTGAAAGAAAGCATTTACATAGCATCTTTAATGATTTCAGGATGCGCCAACGCACTTTGCAGCCAATGAAGTACTTCTGAAGTCAAGTCACTGTTGAAATTTAGGAAACATGGAAATCAATTTGTACACAGCAAGCTCCCACAAACAGCAATGTGGCGATGACTCTTGTGCCATTGATTGAGGGATGGATATTGTTCAGGATTTTGGGGGATAATTCCCCAACAGCTTTTTGAATGTCAGGTCGCATTCACCTGAGAGGGCAGAAGGGAGCATTGGTTTACCACCTCACCCGAAAGAGCCAAATTGTCCAGGAGCTGGCTTTTCATCGAATCATAGAATTCCTGCAGTGCAGAAGAAGGCCATCCAGCCCATCGAGCCTGCACCAACAACAATCCCACTCAGGCCCCCATTACCCTATGTATTAACCTTGCTAAAGCCCCTAACACTAAGGGACAATTTAACATGGCCAATCCACCTCACACCTTGCACATGACTGTGGGAGGAAACCAGATGAGCCGGAAGAAACATGCGCAGGCACAGGGATAATGTGCAAACTCTACACAGTCACCTGCCAGCATGAACAATAAGGAAAGGCAGAAAGTGAAGTACAATTGCTGTCCTGTTAGTGTATGTTGCTAATGATTTATGCTTTAAAGATAATTAAATGCTGCAAAAGTAGTCAGCCACCATTTTATATTTTGTGAAGTATCACAAAACCCTGTTATCATAATTTTATATTAGAAACTATATTGCTCGATTTGCTTTCTTAACATTCAGTTGTTGTAAGCTTTGGTTTTGTGCAATTGTATAGTTTCAACTCTTCCCATTTCAAGTCTGATACTTGCTGCACAATGATGTATGATGCTCATCATTTTTTATCTTTTGTTGATATCCGTTCGCTAGTCTCTGGCCTGTGTAGAACTTCATGCCAATCTCCGTAAGAATGCCATTGAGAAAGGGTTATTAACTAGAGTATGGATACTTTCTGAAAATATCCCTTCTCCCATTTTCTCTCCTGAAGTCACTCAGTTTTGCTGAGGAGTAGCATCCTCCATCCACCAACATCCCTGGAGATCCTGCTAAGCACATAAAAAGCTCATTAGTGTTCTTCTATTGTTGTCAACTTAATTCAATAGAGAGGGGATTATTCACCCTTTGTCAATATCTATGTAGGAGGCCAATAACAGGTAATTAATTTCATCAAGTTTGCTTCCAAAACCTACCCCTCCCTCGTCTCCACATTATCCATCTGAAGGGCAATTAGGGATGGGCAACAAATTCTTGCCAGTGACCCCATGAAAGAACACTGATCCCAGACAATTTGGCTCTTTCGGGTGAGATGGTAAACCAATGCCCCCTTCTGCCCTCTCAGGTGAATGCGACCTGACATTCGAAGAGCTGTCGGGGAATTATCCCCCAATATCCCGACCAATATCCATCCCTCAATCAATGGCACAACAGTCATCGCCACATTGCTGTTTGTGGGAGCTTGCTGTGTACAAATTGATTTCCATGTGTGCTACATTTCAACAGTGACCGGACTTCAGAAGTACTTCATTGGTTGCAAAGCATGTTGGGGCATCCTGAAATCATGAAAGATGCTATATAAATGCTTTCTTTCAATGCAAGTCTCCTTCAGATTGTTGATGAGCACTGATTATTCCCATTCCTAATTTCTCTATCTGTTTTCTGGAGATAGATTGGTGACCATATCTACGGTATATCTATCTACTATAAACCCTTTAACTCCCACAGCTGCATTGATGGCAGTCTCCTGCCCCACCCCTCCCATCGTGCATTCTCCCACTTTATCTCTGTCTGTTCTGACGATATCACTTAGCAGGCTAGAGTTTCTTATATCTTCCTTTTCCAACAACTGAGGATGCCTCTTCACTGTGGCTGACATGTTCTTTATTCTTTTTGTCCCTGCCAGAATCGCAATGGGGTTTCCTTTGTTCTTGCTTAACACCCCAGCAACTCCCAGATTCAATGGATTGTCCTCTGCCATTTCAGCTTCCTCTAGGGTGATGCCACTGCCAAATGAGTCTTCCCCTCCAGTCTGTAGTACATGGGTATCTGATATAATAAGGGTGAATGTGGGACTGGTACTGTCTCACCCACAGACGTATGAATTGAAACTCATGACATACCCCTGCTATTTGAGATTCATTAGAACAGGGACAAGCGAACAGATATCTACAGGAGATAAAAAATGATTAATGGTAATGAACAATTGGAGTAAGTATGGTAACTTCACTAGTTAGTAATTTATTGGTACCTGTTGTGCATTTGTACTGGCTGAAAGTGAATTCTTATCAGCAGCTTTGAAGCTAAAATGAGCACTTTGAGACACCACCAACAGTTCACACCTGTAACTGTATAGAGTAAGTTTGTACTGAACACATCTCCTCAATAAAGCTCCAGCTTGTTGAATCCTACCTTGCATCAATCCTGCAAACACAGAATGACCCAACAATCATTGTCAGGTATCACACACTCTTAAGAATGTCTTCAGATATAGCCTAGCAGTCTGCTATAAATAGAGGGTAGCACTGTCTTCATCTCTCTAATTTAATCCTAGCTTCAGATTTTGAATAGATAGGTTTAATTCTGGATTGAAGATGGCAATTGGTTGTCACTTGCAATGTTAAGCATGTTTGTGTCCATTTTTTAAGGATCACCTGGAGACTTTTGCCTCCAACGTTCACAGCCAGGGACCCGAGTTCGATTTCCAGCTTGGGTCACTGTCTGTGTGGAGTTTGCACATTCTTCCTGTGTCTGCATGGGTTTCCTCTGAGTTCCTCCCACAATCCAAAGGTGTGCAGTTTAGATGGATTGGCCATGCTAACTTTCCTCTTTGTGTCAGGGGGACCGGTTAGAGTAAATGCATGGGGTTTTAGGGATAGGGCCTGGGTGGGATTGTGGTCGGTGCAGACTCGATGGGATGAATGGCCTCCTTCTGCACTGTAGGGATTCGATGATTCAGTGAGACTTTTCAGGAGTAGATATCACATTTCCTTGTATTTAGGAGAAGCAGACAATGCCGGTCATACGAGAACGTTTGTGTATTGATATATGTCAGCAGAGTACGCTCCATCAAAAAGGCAATAAAGAAACCTTTCCACCTGCAACACTAGGACCTGTCATCATGGGCATCTGTTACACCATGTCTCTGTAGCTGTGAAGGTGAAAATGCATTCAAATTTCCTGGCATTGACTTAGTTCAGGCTGTCACAAGGAAGCTTTGTAATGTTAGTCAGATGCAACAGCATATCTGCAAAATACAGACATGTAGACATACATGCAGGCATACCTATATATCGGTGGCATGGTGGCACAGTGGTTAGTACTGCTGCCTCACAGTGCCAGGGACCTGGGCTCAATTCTGTCCTCGGGTCACTGTCTGTGTAGAATCTGCGTGTTCTCCCTGTCTCTGCATGGGTTTCGTCCAGATGCTCCAGTTTCCTCCCACACTCCAAAGCTGTCCAGGTTAGGTTGATTGGCCATGCAAAATTGCCCCTTAGTATCAGTGGGTTAGCAAGATAAATATATGGGTTACTGGGATAAGGACTGGGTGGGATTGTTATCAGTGCAGTCTCATAGGGCTGAATGGCCTCTTTCTGCACTTAAGTGATTCTATGATTCTATGCAGATATATATGTAGGCATGCAATCCATTCATTCCTTTTAGCCTTATTTAAACATTATTGGAGTTATTTTGGCATCAGGCACTAAATGCCTATATTGCTAACAAGTTACTCCTGTTTGTAAATTTGATTTAGCCATGCAATCTCAGTCCTAAGTGCTAATTACCATAATTTGGATTTATCTGGCAGAGTTTCTGAAACAGACATGTACTTGTTTAGCACTCATGCGCTGATTAGACACAATTTGCATGGAGTTGTATTGGTCAAGGTTGTAATTTTCCAAAGATCCTTGGATGCTGGAGAAGTACCAGACAATTGGAATACTGCCAATGTGACACACCAACTCAACACGGGAGGGTAGCAAAAAGCAAATAACTATTGGCTGTTAGCCTAACATCTGTTGTTGGAAAAATATTGGAATCAATTATTAAGGAAATAATAGCAACACATTTCAAAAATCATAATCTAATCATGGCTTTCCCGATTGTTATGGCTCCTGCTCAGCTTGGTATAGCTCCTGCTCTGTCCAGGACCGCAAGGAACTACAAAAATCGTGAATGTAGCCCAATCCATCATGCAAACCAGTCTCCCATCCATTGACTCTGTCTACAGTTCCTGCTGCCTCGGCAAAGCAGCCAACATAATTAAGGACCCCACACACCCCGGATGTTCTTTCTTTCACCTTCTTCCTTCAGGAAAAAGATACAAAGGTCTGAGGTCACGTACCAACCGACTCAAGAATAGCTTTATCCCCTGCTGCTATCAGGCTTTTGAATGGACTTACCTTGCATTAAAATGACCTTTCGCTACACCCTAGCTATGACTGTAACCCCATATTCTGCACTCTCTCGTTTCCTTCTCTATGAACAGTATGCTTTGTCTCTATGGCGTGCAAGAAACAATAATTTTCATTGTATGCTAATACATGTAATGATAATAAATCAAATCAAATCAAATCAAAATCAAAAAGAGAAATGGTTTCTGACTATCTTATTAGAGTTTTCAAGGAAGTCTGAACCAGAGTGAATAGAGGGGAACCAGTAGATATGTGGCATTTGGACTTTCAGAAGGCATTCGATAAGGTACCTCAGAAAAGGCTATCATAAGATAAGAGCCCATGGGGTTGGAAGTAGTATATTGGCATGGATAGAGAATTGGTTTAATGGCAGGAAACAGTGAGTGGGGATAAGGGGCTCTTTTTCAGGTTGGTGACCTGTAACCAGTGGGGTTCCACAGGGAACAGTGCTGGGACTGCAAATGTTTACAATGTATATTAATGACTTGGAAGAAGGAAGCTAAAGTCTTGTTTGCAAATAGGTGGAAAGGCAAGTTACAAGAGGGTTGCAAATAGTTTACCAAGAGATATTGATAGGTCAAGTGAGTGGGCAAAAACTGGCAAATGAAACATAATGAGGAAAATGTGATGTTGTTCATTTTGGAAGGGATAACAGAGTATTATTTAAATGGAGAAAAATGGCAGAAGGCTGCAACTGCAGCAGGAGATGGATTCTACCTCATCCTCTGGCCAGCAGAATTTCCCTGGGCTCCTCTCCTCCCCCTGTTTCCCCTGCAGACCAAAACAGACACCCCCCGCCTGCTCCCCCCCACCCCTACGTGTGTTTCAGCTCAAACCTCCACCTTGGCTACCTCAGAGGGTTTTTAGCTCCTGAGGAAGACCTCAAAAATCGCTGCCATTGGCACATAACACCAGACTTTCAAATAAAATGACACTGAATTAAAATTCGTAAAGGACTCATTATTGCTTGAGGTTTATTGGAATCACTATCTTAAGTAACTGATAACTTGACTCATTATTGGTACCCAACAATCCATAGACCATAAGACCATAAAATGTAGGAGCAGAGTAAGCCATTCGGCCTATCGAGTCTACTTCACCATTCAATTTCAGGATATCAGGTATGACACACTGTAAGAAGGTTTTTCAATAGAGACTTAATATCCTGCTATAAATAAAAGCCAGCCCTGTAACCATCTACTTAATTTAATTCTCGCTCCAAATTCTGAATAGATTGGTTCAATTGTGGAATAGAGACTATAAGCTAAGTAGGTAATTGGTTGTAGGATTTAGAAATGGGCTGCAAGGTTTAGAATGGTAAGCAGTGAGCTCAGTGTTGCTGTTTCTGTAGAGCAATGTGAAATCTCTATCAACAAGCACAGGAACAAATGAAGAAGGAGCAGAACCAGATAGCAAAAAAATCTAAAAAACAATTTATACGATTCATTAATGTCAATCTCATAAACCTGTATGGAATCAGTTACCATTCTATGATCCTATGAATCAGTTTTCCATAATAGATAGTGACTGAGATTGATATTAGACTGTACCTTTTGAATTTGCACTAAATCAGTAGAAGTTCTCCCGATGATTTATGGAACAAATGCACCACATGATTTGGTGCTGATGGCTCAGATTCTAAGAAATGGTCTATGATTAATCTTGAACTTTTGCTAGTCCACTCTCTTATGAAGGGCTGGAATTCTTCAGCTGTTCACACCCTGCCGCTGCTGCAAGCGAGGATGGAGAATTTGGATCTGCATTTATGGCAGTGGGACCAGGGGATTCCCCTGCCGTGAAAGGCCCGAGATTCCAGAGATCTCTACCTTAATACCTGACTTATTGAATTAGCCAGTTCCGGCTGGAATATTGTGTATATTTTTAGGTGCCACAGTGTAGGAAGGATGGGAATGCATTAGAGGTTTACAAGATTGGTTCCAGGAATGAGAAACTTCAGTTATGAGGATAGCTTGGAGAGGTTGGGACTGTTTTCCTTGGAGAGAAGGTGGCTAAGATGAGGTTTGATGGAGATGTTCAAAATCAGGAGGGGGCTGGACAGAGTAGGTCGAGTAGCTTGTAAAAGGGTCCAGAATGAGAGGGCACAAATTTAAAATGATTTGCAAAATACGCAAATGTGATGCGAGATTTTTTTTCACACAATGAGTGGTTCAGATCTGTAATTCACTGCCTGGAAGTGTGGTGGAGGCAGGTTCAATTGAGACATTCAAGAGAGCATTAAATGATTACCTGAATACAAATAATGTGCAGGGGTACAGGGAAAAGGCAGGGGATTGGCAGTAAGTCATGATGCTGGTGCAGACCTGATGGGCCAAATGGCCTCATTCTGCGACATAACAGTTCCCTGTGAACAATGGCCTATTTTTCCTACTTCTCTTTCTCGATGATCCTTCTGTACTTCATGGAAAATGGACCATTGGGAAAACTGAATACTGGGGAGATACTAAATGGTCACTGCTGTTGACAGGGCTGTGATTTAATGTGATTTACCATGTGCAGAATGCAATATTGGGAAGGTAAAAAGTAACAGGTAGTAAGATCAGAGTGATTTTATGAAAGGAAAAGAAATCCTCAAGAAGCTTTACTCTGTGGAATTACAAATGTTTATGAAGCAAGAATAAACAAAACAGTTGTCTCTTAAGCCTCAAGCATTAAACATTTCCTGGTAGAGAAAGGGGTAACTTTAACTTCAAAACAATGACCATCTTTGGTGTTACATAATTTAGTAAGGCATTTGATAAGGTTCACCATGGAAGGCTTCTGCAGAAAATGCAGATGTATGGGATTGGGGGTGATTTAGTTAATTGGATCAGGAATTGGCTAGCAGATAGGAAACAGAGGGTGGTGATTGATGGTAAGTATTCGTCATGGAGTTCGGTTACAAGTGGTGTGCCTCAGGGATCTGTTTTGGGGCCACTGCTGTTTGTAATTTTTATAAATGATCTGGATGAGGGTATAGTTGGGTGGATCAGTAAATTTGCTGATGACACCAAAGTCGGAGGAGTGGTAGATAGTGAGGAGGGGTGTCATAGTTTACAGAGAGACTTGGACAAGTTGCAGAGCTGGGCCGAGAGGTGGCAGATGGAGTTTAATGCGGAAAAGTGTGAGGTAATTCACTTTGGCAGGAATAACAGATGTGTAGCGTATAGGGCTAACGGTAGGACTCTGAATAGTGTTGATGAACAGAGGGATCTAGGTGTATGTGTACATAGATCCCTGAAAGTTGGGAATCAAGTAGATAAGGTAGTTAGGAAGGCATACGGTGTCTTGGCGTTTATTGGTAGGGGGATTGAATTTAGGAGCCGCAACGTCATGTTGCAACTGTACAAAACTCTGGTGCATCCGCACTTGGAGTATTGTGTGCAGTTCTGGTCCCCACATTATAGGAAGGATGTGGAGGCATTGGAGAGGGTGCTGAGGAGGTTTACCAGGATGTTGCCTGGTATGGAGGGAAGGTCCTATGAGGAGAGACTGAGGGATTTGGGGTTGTTTTTGTTAGAAAGAAGGCGGCTAAGAAGGGACCTTGTTGAAACATATAAGATGATTAGAGGTTTAGATAGGGTGGACAGTGATAGCCTTTTTCCTCGGATGGAGAAAGCTAGCACGAGGGGACATAGCTTTAAATTAAGGGGTGGTAGATATAGAACGGATGTCAGAGGTAGGTTCTTTACCCAGAGGGTGGTGAGGGATTGGAATGCCCTGCCTGCTGCAGTTGTAGATGCGCCTAGTTTGGGGGCGTTTAAGAGATCCGTGGATAGGTTTATGGATGGAAAGGGATTGGTTTAGGTTAGAGGGTCATTGCTTTTTTAATTGGTCGGCGCAACATCGTGGGCCGAAGGGCCTGTTCTGCGCTGTAATGTTCTATGTTCTATGTTCGATGTTCTATAATTGAATTTCTGGTTCAAAGTAATTTCCAACCAATACCTAGTAATTGCACAGCGTGTTGTATTTTAGTAGTAGACTAATTGTTGCCCTAATCATTATACTATTTAAACAATGATTTCTATTCAATGTATATACTCAGAATTAACAATGTACATTTTTTAAGAAGTTTATGTTTTAGTGTCACAAGTAACATTTACATTAACACTGCAATGAAGTTACTGTAAAAATTCCCTAGTTGCCACACTTTGGTGCCTGTTCAGGTACATTGGCCATGCTGAATTCTCCCTCAATGTACCTGACCAGCACGCCCTTCCTGCAGACTCTGCACAGGTAGTGACCCAGGACTAGAATTGAACCTGGGTCCCTGTGAAGGATAAAAAAGGAAGTAATAAAAATGTATGAAAATAGTATAAAAGTTAGATATTGGCTTTGTAAGTTGCAGAATTCATAGTTTAAGGGTCACAAAGATTTCAAGACAGAATTAAGCTGCTTTTGACCAAAACTCTTGGCCTTAAATAACAAGATTGATCTCAATCTGTCATATCAATGATAAGAGGAGTGACAAACTCTGAATGCTTCATTCCCATAGAGAATGCTGGGACACTTGGCTTATTGATGGTCACTTTTTCAGGGCTATGTGCGCCGGGTCCTGGCTTCTGAGTATAATAGGTGGGTAAATCGTATCGACCCAGCATTGAATAAGCTGGGAGTTTTCGCAGGTAAACATTGGGGTCAGTGCGATTGTACCGGCCAGGCCCTGGGGTTTTGGACAGATCTTCTCTCTTTATCCTCCCAGTGACTGAGAAACTAGCACTGGAAGGCTTGGTGGGAACCCTTGGCCCTATAAGGGATGGAAGAGTATAGCTGTTAGGAGCAGGAACGGTATCCAACTTGCGATATCTAGTTCGGGATCCCATAGAATAAGCTGGTGATCTGTGTTCTTTGAGGTGAGGTGCACTCTCTGGATTATACGCACCTGGCCCAGGTGTTCCTGGTATCCGTGAAACATCTAAATTATTCAAAAAACACAATGTTAAACAGGTAACAAGGTAATAGATTAAGCAAATAATCTATTTTAGTTTGAAACATTGTTCTTGCATTTCTTTTTATCCCGTACCCCTTGCACGTTGTTTCAATTCATGTAATCATAGAATCAACATAGAATCCCTACAGGATACAGGAATCCCATTTAGCACATCGAGTCTGCACCGACTACAATCCTACCCAGGCCCTTTTCCCGTATCTCCACGTATTTACCCTGCTAATCCCCCTGACACTCAGGGGCAATTTAGCATAGCCGATCAACTTAACTCAAACATCTTTGGACTGTGGGAGAAAACCAGAGCACCCGGAGGAAACCCATGCAAACACAGGAAGAATGTTCAAATTCCACACAGACAGTGACCTGAGGCCGGAATCGAATCCGAGTCCCTGGCACTGTGAGGTAGCAGAGCTAACCATTGTGCCACTGTGCCACCCCTCAATAAAATACCTTCTTGAATGCCTCAATTGATCCAGCCTCTATTACACTCAAGGCAGATCTGAACCATCCACTGTGTGTAGAAATTTTTTCTCTCTTTTTTCAAACTTCCTACCTCGACTTGCATTAGGAGAATGGTCCACATGTGCTCTCACTGCTATGATACCTTGATCAAAGATTTGGCATGCGGCTTTGCAGGAGCAAAGACCATTCCTATTCTCACCCACAGACTTTGGGGCAGTGCTGACCTTCCCGCCTGTAAGTCAGAAGGTTTAGGATATTGAACACAATTCCAGACAGGTGTGGGATGTGGAGACAGGAGTTCCAACCTGAATTATCGTTTGGTGATTTTTGAGTCCAGTTTAAGTGTGGATAGATTTTGCCTATTCTATGGGTTGTTGGAGCCTAAAAAAATCTCCCGATGTTGGCAGCCTTCATGCCATGGCTTTTCACCCAGGATGGCAAGGTGGCACAGTGGTTAGCACTGCTGCTTCACAGCGCCAGAGACCGGGGTTTGACCTCCAGTTTGGGTCACTGTCTGTGTGGAGTCTGCACAGTGTCCCCATGCCTGCGTGAGTTTCCTTACTCCAGGTTCCTCCCACAGTCCACAGTGGGTTAGGTTGATTGGCCATGCTAAATTATTCCTTAGTGTCAGGGGGACCAGCTAGGGTTAATGCATGGGGTTATGGGGATAAGGCCTGGGTGGGATTGTGGCCGATTTGGGCTCAATGGGTCGAATGGTTTCCTTCTGCGCTGTATGGATTCTATGATTAAAACCTCTAATCAGCCTGAGAATCCTGGAGTGGTACAGTGGTTAGCGCTGCTGCCTCACAGCACTAGGGACCCGGGTTCAATTCTGGCCTTGGGTGGCTGTGTGGAGTTTGCATATTCTCCCCGTGTCTGCTTGGGTTTCCTCCCACAGTACAAAGATGTGCAGTTAGGTAGATTGGCCATGCTAAATTGCCCCTTAATGTCCCAAAATGTGTGTAGGTCAGGGGAATTAGTGGGGTTAAGGGGATAGGGTCTGCATAAGATAAGAATGCAGTTCAGTGCAGACTCAATGGGCTGAGTGGCCTTTTTGTGCATTGTAAAGATTCTTGATTTAATTCTATGGATACTCCTTTGGAGTATCAGAAACAAGATCCTAAGTGTATTCTTCACCAGCTTAGATCAGAGGTGCTTTGCCCATTTTATCAGCAAACGGATGCCCCTGACGAGAGATGCATAGAATTTCCATTGGAGTTTCCTAATTCTCCACTTTCAGCAGAAACACTGAAGAACATTACAAAGCTATTTACAAGCCATTTCCATCAATTTTCCTGCTGGAGATCAGGAGAACCCCCGCTGAAAATTAGCCAGCAAAACTAACCTGGCAGAGACAAAGGAACAGGTTAGGGATCAAATTTCAGGGCCTCCTTGGGCTATGTAGCTTATACCAAACCAGACGGAGTACATTTACCACGAACCCCATCAGAGGAAACACTGGGGCAGATTATCTACCTCTCCTTGGGTGGAAATGAAATTACAGCACAATCTAAATAGTAGGGACATCCTACAATTTTCCTGTCCCACCCACCATGGGAGTTGTAGCGGATATGGAACGGACCATGCAAAGGTCCGTTGATCTCAGACAAGATTTTCTGGTTTTGGGGTGAAGACAGCTGGAAAATCCTGCCCATTATGTTGTTTCTACCAGCTTCCACCACTCTGGGGGAGGGGTTCTTAAGTGGTTCCACTGGCATGCATCAGAAATGGGCAGAAGCCTCATCAGCCCATTTAAATCAGGGAGGTGCTATTTTGAGATACCATTGAGCAGAACACCATACATGGCCACCCATGGATACTAGCCACGGAGCTAACAGACAGTCAAAGTTACCGGCCACTGGAGATATTTTCACAAATAGGCTCTTGTGTGATTTTTGTCGGGGAAGCATTAATGCTCCTCCTAGCTCCACAATTAATAACTTCTACCAAACAAATGCAGCAACATCCAAGAACAGAACTCCACTGTATTACCAATATTCTTTTTCTAACATTTTGTACTCGTTTTTTTTGTTTCTCTTTAACTTAGCTGGTGTTCCAAGGTTTTAGAACTCAAACTGCTCAATTGGTTTATACTTTATTGAATGATAGGTTTTCTCACGGGAGGTTTTCACTCTGCCCAGTATGGAGTATGCTGGCGTTCCATTCCTGCCAAATCTTGTGATCTTTGGATCAACATAATACTGAGGTCCTGGACTGCAGTTGACTTCGTACACTGACAAGAGAAAGACTAAAATTACTTCAAGGTTTTTTTTTAACATCAGCTTATAGATATTGAATGTGAATAAATCATACTTCCATCTCCCTTTACACTTTCTCCATTTGTCACTGCTGGTAGAACTTTGTTTGTAGTTTGAGAGAATATTCACACTGGCAGACACAAGAAAACTACAAAACTAGTGGACAGCGCAGTAGTTAGCACTGCTGCCTTTTGCACCAAGGACCCAGTTTCAAATCCAGTCTTGGGTGACTGTCTGTGTGGAGTTTGCATGTTTTTTAAAATGTATTTACCACATGTGGGCATCAGTGGCTGGGCCAGCATTTATTGCCCATCCCTAACTGCCCTCCACTTCAGAGGGATTTTAAGAGTCAAACAGTGGGTCTGGAGCCTTATGTAGGGCAGACTAGGTAAGGACCACAGATTTCCTTCATTAGTGAACCAGATAAACTTTTATGACAATGGTTTCAAAGTCATCATTAAACCTGTAATTCCAGATTTTTATTGAATTTAAATTTCACCATCTACTTTGGTGGGATTTGAACCTGGGTCCCTCGATTACTAGTCCTGTGATAATACCACTACACCACTGCCTCCCCAACAATGTTTGCCCTATGCTTGTGAGGGTTTCCTCTGGGTGCTCTAGTTTCCTCCCACAATTCAAAGATGTGCAGGTTAGATGGATTGGCCATCATAAATTGCCCCTTACTGTCTCAAGATGTGTAGGTTTAGGGGGATTAGCAGGGTAAATGCATGGGGTCGTGGGGGCAGGATAAGATGCTTTTCTGGAGAGCCAGTGTGGACTCGATGGGCCAAATAGCCTCCTTCTACACTAGGGATTCTGTGAAAACTCCACAAAAGAAACAGTAAACTTTTACAAAAATCAACCTATGAATTTTCATGTGGAACATCGACAACTACTGTTTTTAAAATATCGGACAGGGTAATTAGAGGCCTACACGAAGCAGACACACATTCATTCACTGTGTCACATGGATTTGTTTTACCAAGGACAGGGTGCACCATAGAAAGCATTCTTTCTGGTTGTGTCACAGCTTGGTATGGCTCCTGCTCTGCCCAAAACTGCAAAGAACTACAAAAGGTTGTGAATGTAGCCCAATCCATCACTCAAACCAGCCTCCCATCCATTGACTGTCTACACTTCTCACTGCCTCAGCAAAGCAGCCAGCATAATTAAGGACCCCATGGACCTCGGACATTCTCTCTTCCACCTTCTTCCTTTGGGAAAAAGATAGAAAAGTCTGAGGTCCTGTACCAACTGACTTACGAACAGCTTTTTCCCTGCTGTTGTCAGAGTTTTGAATGGACTTCCGGAATATATTCTTTGAAACTTTCAATGGTAAGTTGACAAAGTATTATTTAAACACCGTGAAAATAACATTGAATTTTATGTGATTTATTCTCAAACTGCTAGAATGGAAAGTTTCAACCTTGTCCACGCCCAAATATTTCCAAGCAGCTTCTCATGTTATTTTCTGAAAAAAATGAGATGTTAGCCAGTTCGTGTTGAGTGCCAAACTCAATAGTTAACCTATCATTAGATATAGTTGCACATCCTGCCAGGATAATGGAACTGGGCTTTGGGTAGATGAAGTCATACAACTGGAATCACTCCAGAAAGTAGTCCTGATAGGATAGCAGAAACACTGCCCTGTGTCTGTCTTTCTAGACTGATAGATATTTTCCCAGTTCTGGACAAGGGCCATACATTGCATTCTCTTGTCAGGTACTACTCTGATGGTTTGGCAGACATTGAAGCTATAGAGAATGAATGCACCTTCCTGTTACTACAGCGAGTATTGCATTAATCACGTAGAGATGTATAGCACGGAAACAGGCCTTTCAGCCCGACTCATCCATCCCGACCAGGTTTCCGAAACCAAACTAGTCCCATTTGCCTGCGTTTGACTCATATCTGTCTGAACCTTTCCTATCCATGTATTTGTCCAAATGTCCTTTAAATGTTGTAATTGTACCTGCCTCTACCACCTCTACTACCTCCTCTGGCACCTCATTCCATATACCCACCACCCTCTGTGTGAAAAGTTGCCCCTCAGCTCCCTTTTAAATCTTTCCCCTCTCACTTAAGCCCTCTAGTTCTGGACTTCCCTTCCATAGGGAAAACACCCTGGATAGTCACCTTATCCCACATGATTTTATAAACCTTTCTCAGGACCCTCAAGCTATCCTGCTTCTCCACTCCCCCCAACCCCCACAATCAGATCACCCAGAGTTATTACCCCCTTCACAAATGCTCAATGATTGAAAGCAGCTCCCCCGCCCCCGCTCACAACATAATCACCAGTACTCCCATGACTCTCACGGTCACCAACTACCCCAATAAAGGGACCCACCCACCCCCATGATATCACTGACAAACTCCCAAGTGATCAGTTCTCCCCTGCCTCCCCCAGCCCCTCCTCACCTCAACCATTGATTTCTCTCTGACCCCCTTTTCACTTTCTTAGAGGCTGCAGTACGATGGCACAGTAGTTAGCATTGCTGCCTCACAGTGCCAGGGACCCGGGTTCCATTCCGGCCTCGGGTCACTGTCTGTGTGGAATTTGCACATTCTTCTTGTGTTTGTGTGGGATTCCTCCAGTTTCCTCCCATAGTCGAAAGATACATGGGTTAGGCTGAGTGGCCTTGCTGAATTGACCGTTCGTGTCAGGGGTTAGCAGGGTAAATAGGTTATGGAGAATAGGCCTGGGTGCGATTGTTGTCAATGTGGGCTCAATGGGCCAAATGGCCTCCTTCTGCAGTGCAGGGATTTGATGATTTTAATCTCTGATAATTTATACACAAACAATAATTAACAGAAAGATTTTTTAAAGTCAAAACAATGACCGAATGACCACTTCTAATATTATATCATTCATTGAACATGCTCAAAGTTCTTTGATTGGTCACACAATGATGAAGTTGTTTGAATTTTGTTTACTTACACACACTGCTGTGTTTTTTCCCAAAGGTGTAGGCTGGACTTGTGTGTTTGGTGTAATCATGACCCACAAACCCAATTGCTGGGGGTAATCCATATCTTCCTGGCCCTGGTCCTATATAAAAATCAGAGAATGAGTAGATCTTTAATAAGGAGCACAGGAAAGATACTTTTCTAAACTGGCAGATTAAATGCATGAAAGAAAGAATCTTCTAGTCACCACTTCAAAGCAGGTGAGATGGTGGGGTAGTGCACTCTCATGAGCTAATGTGTGCTTCATAGAAACCCTACAGTGTAGGGAGAGGCCATTGGGCCCATCGAGTCTACACCAACCACAATCTACCCAGGCCCTACCCCCATATCCCTACATATTTACCCACTAACTCCTCTAACCTATGCATCTCAGGGCACTAAGGGGCAATTTTAGCCTGGCCAATCAACCTAACCCGCACATCTTTGGACTGTGGGAGGAAACCGGAGCACCCGGAGGAAACGCACACAGAAACAAGGAGAATGTGCAAACTCCACACAGACATTGACCCAAGCCAGGAATTGAACCCAGGTCCCTGGAGCTGTGAAGCAGCAGTGCTAACTACTGTGCTACCCAGAAATAAATTCAGGTGCTAGGGTCATGCGTTCAAATCCCACCACTGTACTGGGGGAATTTAAATTCAATTCAATAGAAAATAAATCTGGAATGGAGAACTCATCTTGGCAATGGTAATTATAATCCATTATCATAAAGCTCCATCTGGTTACTAAAGTCCTTTAGGGAGGGCAATCTTTACTTGGTCTGGCCTAAATGTGACTTCAGATCCACACAATGTGCTTCACTTTTATCTGCCCTCTGAAATGACCTAGCCAGCCTGTCAGCTTAAGGGCAATTAGAATGGCCAATAAAAGCTGACCTTGCTAATGATATCCACATCCCATAAAAGAATAAGGAAATAATACCTTTCCTTTCAGGGTTGTTGGGCTGGCAGGGCTGGCTTGCGTATTGGAGATGTGATACACAGGACAGACTCAGGGTTAAAAAAACAAATGGAACTTTATTAGTGGTGTGTGATCTCTTCCGTAGTTGCTTTTTCACGGTCTGTTTCCCGCCTAGATTTATTACAGCACTTCCTGCACACATATAAATACAGCAGAGCCTCAGCGAGCTAATGGGGATAAATACAAATACAGAATGGGGTACTGGTGCTAAAATCAAAGAGACAAGCATTCTGATGCAAATATTTATTATAAAGTAATTAAAAAGACTTTTGTGGACAAAATGTGCTCTTCAAACCAAATGTTGGTTGATGGTTTCACATCTTTCCTTGGAGTACAGGGTGAAACACTGGGACCAAAAGAGAAAGTGCTGGAAAAATCTCAGCAGGTCTGGCAGCATCTGTAAGGAGAGAAAGAGCTGACATTTCGATCTAGATGACCCTCGACTTGAAACGTCAACCTTTTTTTCTCTCCTTACAGATGCTGCCAGACCTGCTGAGATTTTCCAGCATTTTATCTTTTGGTTTCAGATTCCAGCATCTGCAGTAATTTGCTTTTATCCAGTGAAACACTGGGTTTAATTTGGCTGATTAGCAGGCACAGCATGTTCACTCTTCCCTTGAGTGTAAGCATCTTTATGTCACTCCATAAGGTGGTTAGTCCTATATGGCTGGAAGATTTCACAACATTAATGTCAACTGTGGCTCAATTGGTAGCGCTTTTGCCTGTGGGTTCAGGGTTCCAGTTTTAGTCCAAGGCCTGAGCACAAAAATCCATGCTGGGCGCATCAAGGGAGTGCTTTGTCTTTATTTATTCATGGGATATGCTGGCTGGGCCAACATTTCTTGCCCTTCCCTGAAGGCATTTAAAAGTCAACCACATTGCTGCAGATCTGGAGTCAAATGTAGGCCAGACCAGGTAATAATGGCAGATTTCCTTCCCTAAAGGGCATCAGTGAAAGAGATGGGTTTTAACGATAATCGACAATGGGTTTCTTCAATTTCAAATATCATCGAATGCAAATTTCACCATCTGCTATTGTGGGATTTGAACCCTAATGCCCAGGGTTCTGATAACAGTTATTCAGACTTGAAGCATTCGCTCTATTCTCTCCCCACAGATGCTGTCAGACCTGTTGACGTTTTTGTTTCAGATTCCAGCATCCACAGTAATTTGCTTTTACTCCGGAGCATTACCCTGGGTTCCTGGATTACTAGTCCAGTGACAATACCACCGCGTCACCGCCTTCCCTTCTGTCGAAGGTGTTGTCATTTGGATGAAACAGCTGGTCTTATTTTTCTGGATGTTAAAGCTCCCATGGCACTATTTTGTATAGGAGAAGGAGAGTTATCCCTAGTGTCCTGGCCAGTATTTATCCCTCAGTCAACATCATAAGAGCAGATTATCTGATCGTTATCACGTTGCTGTTTGTTGGAGTTTTCAGTCCACAAAAATTGCTGCCACATTTTCCACATTACAGCGTGATTACACAGTTCATCATTGACTGGGGTCAGTTTACCTCAGTTGGCTGGACAGCTGCTTAGTGATGCAGCATTGAAATTCTGTACCCGCTGAGGTTATTCATCATGATTCTCAACTTTACTCCTCGCCTGAGCCGCGGTGATCCTCAAGTTAAATCGCTGTCAGTCACTTCTCAGAGGTGAGCAGCCTATGATCATCTGAAACTATAGTAACATCATCTCTTTACCTTTACTTCATTGATCGTAAAGCAATTTGAGGCATCTGATGGTTGTGAAAGGCACTATAGTAGGAGAGGTGGTGGCGTAGTGGTATTGTTGCTACATTAGTAATCCAGAGACCCAGGGTAATGCTCTGAGGACTTGGGTTCAACTCTCACCACAGCAAATAGTGAAATTTAAATTCAGTAACAATCTAGAATTAAAAGTCTGACCATGAAACCATTGTTGATTATTGTTAAAAACCCATCTGGTTCGCTAACCTCCTTTAGGGAAGGAAATCTGCCATCCTTGCCTGGTCTGGCCTACAGCAATGTGGTTAATTTTTAAATGTCCTCAGGGGTGGGCAATAAATGGTGGCCCAGCCTGTGACTCTCCCCATGCAGAAATAAATAAAGTCTTTCTTAATCTAAGAATATTGTAGAAAGATACCTATTTATTCAGCTTATTTTCACTTGTTTCATCAATGGGAATAGCAAAATGGAGGCTGCCATCAGCAGCGGTGACAGCGATTGAAAAAATGGTCACTACAAACTCCCCTGCTCACTGAGCCCAAGTATTTTTCAGTGGATGTGCTTGTGACCTTTCGGCTCATGGCCTATCAAACAATTTTCACTTCTTGTTCCTTCAATAAATGCAGGAATGAACCAATTGCCAACATGCATTTGAAATTGAAGAGTTTATTTGTTGGATGCTTGTAGTTGCTTTAATTATTCGCTCTGACTGGTTTCAACGCCTGAGCTTGGCTTCAAGCCAAATCATGGTTTGTCTGCATGGGGTACATCGCTACTAAATATCTAATCTGGATTCTGCATGGACACTCAATAGGCAGTCCCTTGTGCCTCTGGTAGAATGAGTTTTCTCCCCACCAAGAGACCAAATATTACAAATAGATTGTCTGTGAAAACAAGAAAACTGTAAAGCAGTTAACTATTGACATAGGCATAATACAGTTTGAAATTTAAAAGTTTCACACAAAAGAAGTTCAAACATTAACTATCTTAACAGTCATACAAAGATGTAACAATGATTATATGTGTTCTTGCTATCACATTTACAGAGTGTACGCTGACAGCCTTGTTGTGTATTTTTGGACAGGTTTCAGAGAGACAGATATTGGGCTAGTCAGCACTTTGTACAAAGGAATGCACTCAGCCCAGTTCTTCTGGTTAGATCATTTCTTCTGTAAATCCGGGGAACATCTACACAAATGCTTCTCAATCTGTGGAGGTCTATTATAGTAACTATCTCGATTCTAATTCTGTGACAGGCATAGAAGCTTGCTTTAGAGATCGAATGCATCTTCTTGTCACTAATAGCGAGTTTTATAGCATTATTCAGTCCAGTCTAGAGTTTTCTTCCAGGTCCATCAGGCTATCCTGCTTCTCTTCCTTGCAATCAGACCACCCAGTGATTGACCCTCCTTCACAACTGGACTGCTCAATGGCAATTCCATCTGCCAACTCACGACAGCAACTAACACCCTCCCCCACCCTGGCACCCATGCCCATGATATCACTGACAGCCTCACCCCCAAATGATCACCTCTGCCCAGCCCAAACTCCATCTCTGCCTTCGACCTACTCCTGACCCCCTGTAATCATCCCATTCTGTACACAGTGGTTCTTGCAATCACTCTGCCAGTAAGATGATTTACATGTTCCTGGGCTGCCTGACATGGAGCCGATTCATATCAATCAGGCTGGGGGATCCTGTTTAAAAAGAGGCTCACTTGCTGTAGCGTGCTCAGAAACACCTCCAATTGAGTTTTCCGATCAGAAATCCTCTTTGGAATTCAGGATCGAAGTAAATATTAGGGCTAAAGCAAGATCCTCTTCAAGTCAAAAACTCTGCTGACTTGGACTGTTCCTGAAAGAAGGGTCATAAAATTCCTACTTAGCAACATCATGGGAGCACAACCTCACAGTATCAGGGAGCCAGGTTCAATTTCTGTGTTTGTGGAATTTGCACATTCTCCCCGTGTCTGTGTGGGTTTCCTCTGGGTGCTCTAGTTTCCTCCCACAGTCCAAAGGTGTGCAATGTAAGTAGATTGACCATGGAAAATTTCCCTTACCGTCTTAAGATGAGTGGTTTAAAATAATTAGCCATGGTAAATATGTAGGGCTACAGGGATAGGGCAGGAGAGAGTGCCTGGATAAGGTACTCTGTTGGAGAGTTGGTGCAGGCTAGATGGGCTGAATGGCCTCCTACTGCTGTGTTGGGATTCTACAATTCACTACCAAAAATGCAGGGAACTGAGGAGAGGACCCAATACCACTTTACCAGGCCAAATGGGGAGAGCAATTAATGCAATTGAGAATAATTTGAAAAAGATGTTCTGGCCAGAGAATTGGCCAAATATCTCCAGGGGATCAGGAAGTGGTAATGATAAAAAAAAGTCAAAATAAGAAGGGTTTAATTTTCAGCCTCACATGAGCTCTGAAAATCTCCTTTCATACGAATCATTTCCTTCATTTTATAGATTGGGTGTTTTTAAACAAAGATTGGTATGGATTTCTCACTCTCATTCTGCCAGAGAGTTGGCACAACTTGATGGGCTGAATGGCCCCCTTCTCACTAGAGGAATTCTATGATTCTGTGCACATGTGCTCAAGTCTTGGAGTGAAAGTTAAACTAGGTAACCGTCTGACTCCAAGTTGAATGTTCCCAAACCAGAATTGACACAGGTTGACTCAGTTAGTAACCTATTTTCAAATAGTTTTACATTTTTGGAACCATTCCAGAATGCTGTTCCTTCAGTGACTTTGCAGGGGCAGAGGTTCTGATACATTGGGTACTGGTGAGCAATTTGATGTCAATGAAAAGGTTAATGCCATTTTTAATATAAAACGGAAGAATACTTTGAGCAAATGTGATCCCGTTAAACCTTTCTTCCCACTTAAAATTTCAGAATCGACATCGTATAGTAAAGTTTATTTATTAGTCACACGTAAGGCTTATGTTAACACTGCAATGAAGTTACTGTGAAATTCCCCTCGTCACCACATTCAAGTCACCTGTTCAGGTCAATGCACCTAACCCACATGTCTTTCAGAGTGTGGGAGGAAACCAGAGCACGCGGAGGAAACCCACGTAGACATGGGGAGAATGTGCAAATACCACACAGACAGTGACCCAAGCCGGGAATTGAACTTGGATCCCTGGCGTCGTGAGGCAGCAGTGCTAACCATGTGCCAACCATGCCAACCGTATAATAGGTGTTCATTCATGGCTTGAAAAGATCTTTACAGTTATGAGCAAATTGAGCTGGGTGCATCAATAATTACTTACACGCAAATAGAAATGGCACCACAACCCTGAGTGAACATTGAACAAGAAGAATAGGACTTTGTTTAAGGCTCCTTGTTGCTATGGCTCTATGGGCCTGATCTTACCATTTTGATTCTAAGTGCTGAATCTGGGCACAATTCAGATCCAACTTGGAAAACTGCTCCAATACTCACTTCGCCTGAAAAAAAATTGTGAGTCTGAATGGTGCTGTGGGTGGGGCTTATTGCGCCCGAAATGCTGCAGGTCTGATTGGAGACTTCAACTGCACGTGCGCAGTGAAAAAAATTCTGAAAAAAGGCATCCCAGTCACATCACTCCTGGGGCCCAAAAAGCGGATAAAGTGGCCTCCCTCCTCCCCCCATACTTCCCATCGGAGAATGATTGGGCCTCCCCCCACAACCCACCTCCCCCCCACCCCCCCCCCCCAACCTGCCCCCCCCCCCCACCCCCTCACTGGAGAATGATCTAGCCCCTCCCCGCCCTTTTGGATCTGAGTTAGAGAGCCGTTGGAAGCTTTGAACTCACCTCTTCAGAAGCTGGAGTGCCCAAAGCAGGCCTTTGCCAAGTATGTCTGTTTCGCGCTGAATCTGGACAGGCAAACGCAATGGCAAAGAGAGAGCTGCTGATAAAGTTGGGCAGACAGCCCATTAATTCAATTTAAATGCATGCAAATGCATTTCAGGCATGGTTCTGATCGCAGCCATTTTCGGGCCTTGGTAAAAAGAACACTCACGCAGAGACATGAATCGTGCTAATCACCTCACTTCCAACTTTACCATGTTTTCGTGCCCAAAATCGGGCGCAACCCAATGGTAAAATCAGGCCCTGTGCCTCTATCAATGAAATATAACTATCTTCCATATAGGTATGCTTTCTAACATATTGATCAAATGGATATTAGTCCAAACTTCAGTAATACAACACTCAGCCTTCAACATCATTATTCCCACAAAACTCATCTCCAAACTCCATGGCCTGGGCCTTGGCACCTCTCTCTGTGACTGGATTCTGAACTTCCTAACTCACAGACCACAATCAGTAAGGATTGGCAGCAACACCTCCTCCACGATCATCCTCAACACTGGGCCCCACAAGGCTGTTCTCAGCTCCCTACAACACTCCTAATACATCTGTGTGGCCAAATTCCCTTCCAACTTGATTTTCAAGCTTGCTGACAACACCACCGTAGTGGGTCAGATCTCAAACAATGAAGAGACAGAGCACAAGAATGAGATAGGGAATTTCATGAACTGGTGCGTCAACAATAATCTCTACCTCAATGTCAACAAAACAAAGGAGATTGTCATTGACTTCAGGAAGCATAAAGGAGAACGTGCCTCTGTCTACATCAATGGGTCGAAGTAGAAAGGGTTGAGAGCTTCAAAGTTTTAGGTGTCCAGATCACCAACAATCGGTTCTGGTCCCCCCATACCGACACTATAGCCAAGAAAGCCAACCAATGCCTCTACTTTCTCAGAAGACTAAGGAAATTTAACACATCAGCTGCAACTCTCACCAACTTTTACAGCTGCACCATAAAAAGTATTCTTTCTGGTTGTATCACAGCTTGGTAATGCTGCTGCTCTGCTCAAGATTGCAAGGTACTACAAAAGCTCGTGAATGTAGCCCAATCCATCACGCAAACCAGCCTCCTATCCGTTGACTCTGTCTACATTTCCTGCTGCCTCAGCAAAGCAGTACACTCGAGTGTACTATCAAATAAATCGGTTGGACTTAAACCTGGTGTTGTCAGACTTTTTACTGTGTTAACCCCAGTCCAACGCCGGCATATCCACATCAGCAAAGCAGCCAGCTTAATGAAGGGCCCTATAAACATAAGAACATAAGAACATAAGAAATAGGAGCAGGAGTAGGCCATCTGGCCCTTCGAGCCTGCCCCGCCATTCAATAAGATCATGGCTGATCTGTCGTGGCTCAGTTCCACTTTCCCGCCCTCTCCCCATAACCCTTAATCCCCTCTCTTATCAAAAACCCATCAACCCGCTTCTTAAAAATATTTAGCGAGGCAGCCTCCACCACTTCAACGGGCAGAGAATTCCAGAGATTCACCACCCTCTCTTCCACCTTCTTCCATCAGGAAAAAGATACAAAAGTCTGAGGTCATGTATCAACCAACTCAAGAACAGCTTCTTCCCTGCTGCTGTCAGACTTTTGGATGGACATACCTTGCATTAAGTTGATCTTTCTCTACACTCTAGCTTTGACTGTAACACTACATTCTGCACTTTCTCCTTTCCTTCTGTATGAACGATATGCTTTGCCTGTATAGTGTGCAAGAAACAATACTTTTCACTATATATCAATACATGTGACAATAATAAAGCAAATCAAATCAAACTCCTAATTCTAAATCTTCAATTTTTCTCTGTGCTATACATATAGATTGTTACGGTGTAGTGCTGCTCTAAATGTACACTTTGTTATTTGGGGTGACAATTAGAAAACAGAATACGAACCATTATTTCATGAGTGAAAGCCCAGCTGAGAATAAGCACCGTAATCATAGAATCCTACAGTGCAGGAGGCCATGCAGCCCACTGAGTTTGCACTGACCACAGTCCCACACAGGTGCCATCCCCATGTACCCACCCTAGCTAGTCCCCGACACTAAGAGGTAATTTAGCATGGCCAATCTTCCTAACCTACACATCTTTGGACTTTGGGAGGAAACCGGAGCACCTGGAGGAAACCCATGCAGACATGGGGAGAACATGCAAACTCCACACAGACAGTGACCCAAATCAGGAATTGAACCTGGGACCCTGGCGCTGTGAGGCAGCAGTGTTAACCGCCCTGGCTGCATTGTAGAACTGAGTCATATCGATACTTAAATATTATAGATATTGGGTGGGATTTTCCAGCCCCACCCTGCACTGTGTTTTCCAGTGGCAGAGGAGGCTCGCCATTTGCTGTCAGTGGGATTTTCCAGTCCCACTGATGTCTGTAGCATATCATGCGGCTCACCCATCCCTCGGTGGAGAATGTGCTGCGGGGGAGGTATCACCTTTGGCCAGAAAATCCAATCTAGTATGTGGATAAATCGCACAGCTCATTGTGTTTTTGCTGGTTCTGAGAAAGATCTGAGGAGGGTGGTCATACCAAAACAATTCTAAGTGCAGAACCAAAGAGAAAAAGTGAGTTTCAGATCCGTTCTTTTGGGCAAATTGAAAGTCCCAGTCCTCTTTGCATGTAGCCCTTCAGATTGAAGAGTTTTTCTCTTGAAGTATTTCTCCAATTCCCGTTTGAAATGATCATTGATTCTGCTACCCAACCCCACCACCCCCCCGCCCCGTCCCCATGTTTCCAGGCGGTGCATTCCACATCAATAACAACTAACTGTGTAAAATAACCTTTCCAGCTCCTTTCAGTTTTTACCTTAAACTTGTATCTTCTGGCTGCCAGCCCTCACACAGCTTTATGTAGATGGGTGAGAGAGCTTTCTGAGATTAAACCTTGAGCATTGACTATAACCTATAATTTCATTCCACTTTTAACACTCCGGTCTGTTTTACAGCAGTACAGGTAATTAATTACATTTACTTTGAATTACGTTTGTAGTCGTTCAGCGCCTCTTCGTTTAGATTGAAACTGGATTTAAAGTTTAAAGTTTATTTTATTAGGGTCACAAGTAGGCTTATATTAACACCACAATGAAGTTACTGTGAAAATCCCCCAGTCACTGCACTCTGATGCCTGTTGGGGTACACTGAAGAAGAGTTCAGCTTGGCTGATGCATCCTAACCAGCGAGCCTTTCAAACTGTGGGAGGAAATCGGAGCATCCGGAGAAAATCCACACAGACACGGGGAGAAGGGGCAGATAGTGACCCAAGCCGGGAATCGAAGCCAGGTCCCTGGCACTGTGAGGCAGCAGTGCTAGCCACTGCGCGATTAAGAAAGGTAGCTCATGTATTGTCACAATTACTATAAGGAAATGTTTAACAGCAGAGAAGATTACCTCTCTCGCGAGCTGCAATAATGGGATATGCTTTCTCACTGTCACTGTCCATCCTGGGGGAGTGTTGCAAGTTGCTGAGGCTGGATTGAGAAGTTCTGAAACGCTATCCTGGTGACATGCTGCCTTGATGGAGCAATGATACAAATGTTGCTGCCTTTAACAACCAGGAAGTTGCCATGGGAGCAATGGCACTTAGCTCATCCAGGCATACGGTTACTCACACTCTGGAGTCGGACATGCCCTGGTGTACTGGATTGTGCTGTCTTTTCTATTGAATGAAGGGAGTGCACCTGACAGATGTACAATGCAGTGTCGTGGTTATGTTACTGGTCCATTAATCTGGGGAACGTGAGATCACTTCTCACCTCAGCAGCTTAAGAAGTTGAATTCAGTTTAAATGGCCTGAAAATAAAGGGCTGATATCATCAGTCATACTGATATCAGCCTTTTATCATCGCGTATGCTGGTTTGGGATTATGTTGTTTTCTGAGGTAGGCAGTCATTTGGAAGTGTGTTTTATAAGCTCTGTGATATCAAAGAAATTGAATTTATTACAAAACCATCTGGTGTACAACGATGAAACTATCGAATAATTCAGTATAGATTCTTTTAAAGTATATAGAATCATTGCAGAGGGACTCCTTTTGGCCCATCGAGCCTACGTTGACAACAATCCCACCAGGCCCCATTCCCGTAACACTGTGTATTTACCCTGCTAGACCTCCTGACATGAAGGAGCAATTTAACAAGGTCAATCAACCTAACCCACACATCTTTCGGACTATGGGAGGAAACCAGAACCCCCGGAGGAAACCCACGCAGACATAAGGAGAGTGTGCAAACTCCACACAGATGTACAACCTCCACACAAGCAATCACCCAAGGCTGGAATTGAATCCTGGTCCCTGGAAGGCAGCAGTGCCAACCACTGTGCCATCGTGCCGCCCTTCAGTAATCCAATAATGGTTTGTGATTTTAAATCAGGATGTTCACAGATGGAGCACTGGACATTTATTAAAAAGGTTTTCTTAATGACAAACCCATTTACAGCTGTATTAATAAAAATGATCCAGTTGGCGACTCTTAACTACATCAAAGGATATTTTAAGGCCAGAATTCCCCAACCTTGCCCACAGTTGGGATTTATCGGCCCCACCACAGTGAATGAAGATTTGGCTGAGTGTCAAATTCTCTGTTCTCGCTGGTAGTGGTAGAGAGGTGTGTGAGACTGGAGAATTCTGGCTTTTATATTAAAAACGAATCAGTTATGTTTGACAAAACAGTCAGGTTCAATTACCTCATTGAATTCATAAATGTAATTCCATGAGAATTCTACTAGAAATTTAATTTTATTTTTATTCGTTCATGGGATGTGGGCATTGCTGGCTGGACAAGCTTTTTTTGCCCATCCCCATTTGCCCTTGAACTGAGCGCATATAAACTTTAATCACGTTGCTTTGTGTCTGGAGTCACATGTCCGTCAGATCAGATAAGGGTGGCAGATTTCCTTCCCTAAAGGACTTTAGTGAACTCGATGGGTTTTTACAACAATTTACTTTGAACAAAGAACAAAGAAAATTACAGCACAGGAACAGGCTTTTCGGTCTGCCAAGCCTGCACTGACCATGCTGCCTGTCTGAACTAAAAACCCCTGCCCTTCTGGGGACCATATCCCTCTATTCCCTTCCTATTCATGTATTTGTCCCGATGCCCTTTAAAAGTCATTATGATAATGTACTTCCCCAGCAACGAGCTCCAGGCACCCAGCACCCTTTGTGTAAAAAACTTGGCTCATGCATCTCCTCGTACATTTAGTTTTATGTTCGTCATTAGACATTTAATTCCAGATTTTTATTGACTTCAGATTTCACCATCTGTCGAGATGGGATTCAAACCTGTATTCTCAAAGCAATATCCTGACTATCTGGATTACTACTCCAGTGACAATGCCACTTACACCCTTGCCTCCCCAGCTAGCATGATTCCAAGGGAATTTTGAGTGCATCTTCCCAATTGTGATCAAATCAGAAACTTTAAGCCAACATGTTGGATTACACTCTGTTACACACAGGGTGAGAGTAAGTTGCTGGAATTCCCATTCCATTCTCAACTGTCAACGACCAGTAAACTTTAGAATGGAGATTGTGTGTGCCTTTTATTGGAGTGTGTGGAACAATTTGAATAAGATTCTCGTGGGGTTAAGTAAAGAGGATTGCTTATTCATGCATTGACCCTGAAATCTAACATCACAGCACTCACACAGTCACACACACTCACAAGGAAAGTACAGTTAAAGAGTGTAGTGCACTCTTACAGCAAAAGGATAACTCGTAATTCACATGTTGCAAGCCTGATAGGTGAATTCCACAAAGTCAAGGTTCTCCTGAAAGATGGACTTTCTGCAGGCCATGAATTTAGTTACTTCAGGTCTCATTACCAGGAGGACAATTTGTTGAATTGGTAGACCCCAAAATGGAAGAAGCTTGTAATTCAATTACAGCCTCCAGTTCTTTTTTAAGATGTAGGTGTGACTGCCTTTTCCTTGCTGCGTCTTACTTTTTGCTATCAGCGTTTTAAGATTACCAAGGGATAAACATGGCTGCCCTGCGAGGTGACAATTTCAGTTCCTTTTCCAAGTGGTGGTCTTTGGTTACTTAGCTACATCCTGTTTATTATTTTTAAAACAGTCATTAAGGCGATCATCTTCTTTGTTCCATGAGAAACTCACCCAATTCAGGAGTGTCTCCTGATGGATTCAGGATGGGTTTGTTGACATATCCTAGCCTGGAATGTATCCTTTATAGTGAGGCAGTTTTAGACTATACAGATGAGGAATGGCCTTCAGTAACCACCTTTGCAACGACGAATCTTTTCTTTTAAAACATTAAGTTTTTATCGTGAAAGTTAGCAATATGATGACCAAAACTCTCCAGTCATTCAGGCCTCACTGCTGCTGCAAGCGAGGATGGAGAATTTGGCACTCAGCCAAATCTTCTTTCACTGCAGCGGGACTGGAGAATCCTGTTGGTGTGAATGGCAAGAAAATTCTGGCCAATATGTCTTTACTGGGCATAACATTACACAAACAATGGAATACCAAAATATCTTCTTTGGAAAGTGCATAAGTTATCCAATAAATATCTGTTTCCATAAACTGGAAACTATAAGCTTCGTAATGACTAAATTTTCAAAAGCTGTTCTTTTAAGTGAATAGATATTTTTAAATGTTGGCAGAAGTATTTCCAAAGTGAATGATCCGTAGAGGATTTTCACAGTAATTTTATTGCAGTGTTCATGTAAGCCTACTTGCCACAATAAATAATAAACTTTAAAACTTTAAACTTTTCCCATTATTGATCCTAATCTATTTTGAAATGTGATTTGCGTGAAAAGTTTCACCAAAGAAATTTGCAAACTGAAACGGCAAAGGTGGAAAGTGCATAGAGGAATGAATAACACCATTCTTACTGATTGCAAATAGATACATAAATAATAATAGATGCTATTTCCCTTGGAAATCAAAGTAACTACATCAGTGTTAGTGACATGGAGGACAAGGGGCTTAATAAGGGGACCAGGGGTTATGGGGAAAAGACAGGAGATGGGGATGAGAAAAATATCAGCCATGGTGGAGCAGACTCGATGGGCTGAGTGGCCTAGTTCTGTTCCTACGTCTTATGGTCTAAGGGGAGCTCAAAGGGGAAAATAAAGATATGCGGTAATATGGCTTCTTTGGTGACAAGAGGATGTTCTAAAGTGCTTTACAGCCAAGGAAGCACTTTCAAAATGCGGTCAATGTCGTAACGTAGGAAAAGGAGAGGCTGATTTGTGTTGTTAATTAATCAACAAATATTGGCTGGACTTGTCTTGTGCTTCTTTGGAATAAGGCATTGGATGTTTTACCTCCAGTTGACAGGGCAGACAGCGCCTTGGATTAATGTCTTAACTGTAACTCGGCCCCTCTAACAGTGCAGCACTCCCTTGGTCCTACACTGGAGCAGGTAGCCGCATTAGTATTTTTGTCCAGCAGAGTGCTGTAGAAGATCAGAGCAATACAGTAATGCATTTAATTACAAATCAGATTTTGGCACTAGGCAGGAAGCTCAACCAAAATCTGCGTAATAAGAGCACAAATCAAAGCAGGATAGTATATCTGTTTGGGAGGAAACCTGAGCACTTAGAAAAAACCCACACAGATACAGGGAGAACGTGCAAACTCCACACAGGCAGTGATCCATGCTGGGAGTTGAACCCAGGTCCCTAGCATTGTGAGATAGCAGTGCTAACCACTGAGCCACGAAGCCACCCAGAGATTAGATTTAACTTTAGAAGAAAAGAAATCATGCACTTTCAAATGAGATGCTTTGGAAATGTGATACATACTTTCAGGTGTGATAAATGCCCAGTAAACCCAAATCATATTTTACAGGTTGTTGAATTATTTTGGATAGTGAGAATCAGAGGCAGTAGCTGACAGAGAAAAAAATAAGGAATGCAATTTCATTAGATCCTCCTCTTTTTTTTATATTGGTAGCTTTATCTTACTGCTCATTCCCTCCGGGTCGATTTTGTCCCTGCTTGCTACAAGTTGTTTGATACACCCTATAGCTGTTCAGTTGTATTTGCTTAGCATTTTATATACATTTAACCAATCTTTGTTTTAGATTCCGGCATCCGCAGTATTGTGCCTTTATCCTGGTATAAGTGTGTCATATGTCTCAAATATAATGTACAACAGTATAATCAGGACAGGTAAGATACAGATCAGTCAGAACCTAACTCCATGGCAGAAGGGGCTCGAGGTGCTGATTGACAGTCTCCTATCCCAATGTTACTCTGAGGTGTATAATCTTGTGCAGCAACAGTCAGAAGTACGTCCAATCTGTCTTAATTTAAATAGAGTGTTTTGGTATCATCTTGTGTTGAGTTATGGATAGTTTGATTAGGAAATGAATTGAAATTTGCCATAAATGTAGTGCAAAAGAACATAAATACTAGTTCAGAAATTACCTTATCTGAAACGTAAGTGGAACAGGATAATATTAGGATATTGCTAAGCTTGTGGCATTTTTTCTAAGTTTTACGACTAGTTTGAAGTCACTACTTATTTTTAAAAGAAAACAGCCTATAAAAATGTCATCATTTATTAACCTGGATTTTGTGTTTTTGCTTCTGACTTTTACACGCCTTCCGGTATTTATACAGCCTCAACACTGACTAGTTCTGGAGTTTAAACGATAGCATTGGTGGAAGAGTTAGTCAAAGCCATTGGTTTTTCAATGAAGACAGTATGGGTGTGCGCAGCCCCACTGCACCACCACCCCCCCCCAGCCCCTCACCTAGTGATAAACTGAGCCAGTAAGAAATTCCAAGGTTTGATTGCTAATCTGGGTTAACTGATCTGAACTGGATTAGCCTTTGCATTTATAGGTTAAGGAATGGATAAATTGGTCAAGATTCCATTGGCTTGATCACCATTCAGGGATGACCAATCGAAGTATGCAAGTGTGAAAGTCAGCTTGATGCCAGTGGAATTATCCATCGCGTATGGAATCACAGAATTATCCAGCACTATTCAGTTGCTTGGCTTGTTGTGGCTGCGCCAGGTCACTGAATGAACCATGTTTCACTGAATGAGCCATGTACCAAACGCTTCTCCTCACCAGCCTGCATTTTTCTTTTTTAGATAATAATCCCTCTTGAACCTATTGATTGACTCTGCCACCAGTACACACTCAGGCAGCGCATTGCAGCTCCAAACCAATTGCTGTTTGAAAAGGTTTCTCCTCGTGCCTCCGTTGCTTCTTTTGCCAATTAACTTAAATCAGCCTTCTCCAGTCCAGTCCAAAGATATGCAGCTTAGGTGGATTGGCCATGCTAAATTGCCCCTTAGTGCCCCAAGATGGATAGAGGGATTAGCAGAGTAAATGCATGGGGTGAAGGTGGTTTTGGTAAGATGCTCTGTCGGAGAACTAGTGCAGACTCAATCGGCCGAATGGCCTCTTTTTGCACTGTAGGTATTCTATGATTCTCTTGCTCTCGATCCTTCCACCAATGGGAGCAGTTTCTTCCTATCTATTCTGTCAAGACACCTCATGATTTTGAATACGTCTGTCAAATCCTCTTTCAACCTTCTCTGAGGAAGAGTGCCCCAACTTCTCCAACCTATGCCTCTGAAGTTCCTTATCATTGGAACCATTCTCATGAATCTTATCTGCCCTCTCAAGGCCATACCTTCAAATGTGGCCTTGGGTGATTATGGAGTTTGCATGCTCTCCCCGTGTCTGTGTCGGTTTCGTCCAGGTGCTCTGATCTTCTCCGACAGTCCAGAGATATGTGGGTTAGGTTGATTGGCTATGCTAACTTGCCCCTTACAGTCAGGACAGTGAGCAGGGTAAATACATGGGGTTTACAGGGATAGGGCCCGGGTGAAATTATGGTTGGTGCTGACTCGATGGGCTCGAGTGAGACCGGAAATTCCCACCCGAGGTCAACCGACATTTCTGTTGTCCGCTCTTCGCCTGCTCCAATTCCATGGCGGGCAGGGTTGTCGAATTCCAGTGGATGTGTTGTATGATCTCCTGCTACGTCGGGACTCTATGATTTTATGAAATTCGTAGAAATTGGACAGAAAATGTAACTGAATCAAAAAAGGGAGAACAAGTTACTAGTGATAATATTGGAATGTTTATGATAAAAGCACTCTGAAAATATTCTCCTGTGTTAAAACTTGAACCTGTTCAAGCTCAGTACGATTGTGCAGATTGTAGTCAATCAGTGTTAGAGTCTGTCCAAACTTGCCATTATTTTAATGAAGTTTCTTACTGCTCTGTGAGCCACTAATTCATGATTTTCCTCTGGATGCCCTGCACTGCGCCTGCAGTTAATCTTTAAACAGATAGGACTGAGTCTGGCATAGTACTTATTTAAACATTATTGATAACTTGACTTTATTAAACCATAACAAACAGCTAATTGAGATGAATCGTGCCACCTCGGTTTTGAGAAATGAAAGGAATTTCAGGAGTGAGAAATGTAACAATTCTTGGCTGGGTTCTTTCTCAATATCAAGGGTTCTGGGGGTCAAGATAGCAGCATGCTTCACGAATGTCTTGCAACCTTTTCCCTCATCCCCCAGGGTCTGAGATGAAACAAGTTCCGACCTGGCTGCTCACTGGCAAGATTCCTGGCTCCTTCTGGATTTTATACATCAAGTTTCCTATTAACAGAGGGTAGGAACGAGCATTGGTATGTTTAACTAGCTAGCTAATGGTGTAGCAGTGATTACACAATGAAAGTGCCTCTTACACTGTTGAACAACATCCAGCATTGATGATTATGGGGAGATGATGGCCTAATGGTACAATCGCTGGACTATTAATCCAGAAGCTCAGCTAATATTCTGGGGACCCATGTTCGATTCCCGCCACGGCAGATGGTGGAATACGAATTCAATTTAAAAAAATCTGGAATTAAGAATCTAATGGTAACCATTGTCAATTGTTGGAAAAAACAATCTGGTTCACTAATGTCCTTTAGGAAAGGAAATCTGCTGTCTTTACCTGGTCTGGCCTACATGTGACTCCAGAGCCACAGCAATGTGGTTGACTCTCAACTGCCCTCGGGCAACAAATACTGACCAGCCAGCAATGCCCAGCTCTCACAAATAAGAAAAACAAGGTGTGGGGGCAGTGAGGCAACTTCAAGCCACATAAAGTATCACCTGGCTATCATGGAATTGAATACTGTTCAGGGCATTGAGAGTTGCTGTTGATTTCTAAGGTGTAGATAGGAAAGATGTAGTGTGATGGTAATGACCAATGGATAAGTAGCTCTAATAGTGTGGGGATCTGGGTTCAAATCCCACTGTGAAAATGATTTTTTTCTATTTCATATACAGGATCTAGGTGCAGCTGAGCAGGTCAGCATTTATCACCTACTCCTAATTGCCCTTGAGAATGTGGTGGTGAGCTGCTTTCTTGAACCGCTGCAGTCCCTGTGGTGTGCGTACACTGATAGTGTTATAAAACGAGGGAGTTCCAGGATTTTGACCCAGTGACAGTGGGATATAAAAGCTAGTGGTAACTGTAAAACCATCACTCATTGTTTTAAAAATCCATCTTCTTCACTAAGACTCTTCGAGAGGAAATCTGCCATCCTTCTCTGGTCTGACCTACATGTGACTCCAGACCCACAGCAATGTGGTTGACTCTCAACTGCCCTCTGAAATGGCCCAGTAAGGCACTCAGGTTAAGGGTAATTAAGGATGGGCAACAAATGCTGGCCTTGTTAGCAACCCCCAAATCCCATGAAAGAATAATAAAAATGAAGCCGGTACAGTGACACAGTGGTTAGCACTGCTGCCTCATAACACCAGGGTTCAATTCCCATTGGGGTCAATGTCTGTGCGGAGTCTACTCTTTCTTCCCGTGTCTATATGGGTTTCCTCCGGGTTCTCTGGTTTCTTCCCACAGTCCAAAAGGTGTACAGGTTAGAGTGCATTGGCCATGTTAAATTCTCCCTCGGTGTACCCGCATAGGCATCAGACTGAGGCAACTAGGAGATTTTCACAATAACTTCATTGCAATGTTAATGTAAGCCTACTTGTGACACTAATAAATAAAAACGAAAAATATATCGATCATATTGCGGCAGCAGAGAACACAGAAAATATACAATGGTGGACTCAGCTAACACAGCAGATTTGAAACTTTGAAGACAGATTATGGTAGAAATTCATAGGATTTGAAAGATAAGGGCTGGAATCTCATCACCGTTCAGCCGGCAGGATTTTCCCATCCCGCCGCAGTGAACGGAGATTTGGCTAGCTGCCAAATTCTCTGACTTCGCTGCAGTGGGAGCGTGGCATGAATGGCAGGTAAAATTGTGCCCAAAGATAACAATGAAATATTTCAGCCTGGTGTTACTCTATTCTGTGGAAACCAGGTACCAAACAGAAATTATAGTTTGCCAACTTTCCAGTTAAGAGCAATTTAGTCAGGTCGTGGTGTTTCTCTCAGTTAATTTCTGAAGCATTAAAATGTGAGATGCCATAGGTTATCCCAGCATTGCTGGTCTCTCATGACTCACCCACAGGCGTTTCTGCTGCCTTGAAGTAAAAAAGTTGTGTTTTATAATTGAAGCTACTTAAAAACCAGGACTAGCAGATTCATAATCACTATGGTATTTTCACTAGACTATTAATCCAGAAACTCAGCTAATGTTCTGAGGACCTGGCTTTGAATCCCACCACAGCAAACAGTGGGAATTTGAATTCAATAAAAAGAATCTGGAATTAGGAATCTACTGATGGCCTTGAAATCATTTGTTTGAAAAACCCATCTGGTTCACTAATGTGCTTTAGGGAAGGAAGTCTGCTGTGCTTACCCGGTCTGGCCTACATGAGCCATGGCGATGTGGTTGACTCTCAACTTCCCTCTGAACAAGGGCAACTAGGGATGGGCAATAAATGCTGGACAGCCAGCGATGTCTATGTCCATGAACGAATTAAAAAAGTTAGATCCAGGTCAGTGTGTTCCTGAATACAGACGGTACCTATTTTTATTGCTGATCTAACTGAGTGTTTTGCTTCGGTCGAACATTTCAGTTACCCAGGCTAAGACACACAGAAGCCCTCAAAACACAGTTAAGGACAAATGATGGTAGAGAGCCCAAGGCTATATTAGCGGGGATTCAGGGCTACCTTACTGATTTGCAGATGACATTACCTTTTAAATATCTCACTTTGTTTTTGTCTTAAGAATTTCATATTGTACAGAATAACTGAGGTCAGTGTTAAACTGCTGCTGTGGTACTATCATACTGTATTGTAAATAATATGGAATGTGGTCACTCCCAACTGACAGGCTGCAATTCTGCACGTCAGCAATAGAAACCTTTTCAAAGCATAAGCCTGATCACTTTTAAATTATTTATTCTCATCATATTCTAGCACATGAAACATTGTACAATGAAGTACCTCCATTTAAGTCAGTCCCTTTCAGCATTACAGCTTTATTTCAACTGGAAGTTGTGGGGAGGCGGGGTACAGGGTTGCCCTCATATATTAGCCAAGATGTGGAGATGCCGGTGTTGGATTGGGGTGGGCACAATAAGAAGTCTCACAATGCCAGGTTAAAGTCCAACAGATTTATTTGGAATCACGAGCTTTCAGAGCACTGTGGAGAATGACATTCGCATTCTAATCTGTAATTACCTTGGAGTTGTGTCTCTGCCTATATATGCCACGTTTGTGAACTAACCTCCACTCACCTGACGAAATAGCAGCATTCCGAAAACTCATGATTCCAAATAAACCTGTTGGATCATAACCTGGTGTTGTGAGACTTCTTACTAATATATTATACAGTGATAACCTTTTAACCAGTGTGTTTTCTCAGGTTTACTCTTCCTGATGTTGAATGAAATTTGTCCTGTGTTACTGTTAGGAAAAGTTTTGGTTTTTTTTGTCCCCTGAAAATGGAGGAGTCCGTAATAGGGCCATGTTAATGCAGATGTCTTGTTCACCAATAACTCCCATTTACACAACACTTTTAATATGGCTAAAGAAAATGCTGACACCAAGCAACACAAGGAAATATTAGGACAGGTTGTCTAACACAAGGAGATAGATTATCAAAAAATAAAACGTGGTCAGCAAGGTAGGTTTCAAGTGGCATTATCATTACACTATATATCCAGAAAGTCAGCTAATGTTCTGGGGAGCGGGGTTCGAATCCCACCACGGCAGGTGGTAGAATTTGAATTCAACAGAAAATATCTGCAATTAAGAATCTACTGATGACCATGAAATCATTGTTGACTGTTGGAAAAACCCATCTGGTACACTAATGTCCTTTAGGTAAGAAATCTGCTTACCTGGTCTGGCCAACAGCAATGTGGTTAACTAAACTGCCCTCCAAAATGGCCTCATAAGCCACTTCAAGGGCAATCAGGGATGGGCAATAAATGCCAGCCCAATCAGTGATATCCATGTCCCATAAATGAATAACAAAAAATGGATTCTTTATTTATTCATGACTGGCATCTATTGCTTATCCTGAGATGCCCCGTGGAAGGCAGTTGAGAGTCAAGCACATTGCTGTGGCTCTGAAGTCACACGTAGGCCAGGTCAGGTAAGGGAGGCAGATTTCCTTCCCTAAAGGACATTAGCGAACCAGATAGGTTTTTCCGAGAATCGACAATGGTTTCGCGATCATCAGCAGATTCTTAATTCCAGATTTTTAATATTAAATTCAAATTCCACTACCTGCCACGGTGGGATTCGAACCCGGGTGCCCAGAAAATTAGCTGAGTTTATGGATTAATAGTCTAACGATAATATCAGTAGGCCATCGCCCTAAAGGAGAAGAAAGGTGAAGTGGTTCAGGGAGGGGGAAATTGAGGAGCCCGAGGCCTAGTTAGCTGAAAACGTGGCTGACAGTGAAAAACCAGGCATGGGCAAAAAGCCAGAATTAGAGGCCAATAAATGTACTCTGTAAATGTCAGTGGACTATACTGGAAAGGTGTGTTGAATGGCCTGAAGACAATAGCCATGTACAATACCCTCATAATGCTCTGCGTAAGGCCCTCACACATTCAGTAATAACAATGCAGGCGGAGAATAAATAATGATACACACATTCATTATTAATCACCTTGAAATATAATATCAGAAATATAAATCCATTTCAGCATTTTCCCCAGGATGAATGCAAGTACAGTATATAAGAAACAAATTCTTATATTTACAAAGTCAAATAAAAATGTATAAAACAATCCCTGTTATACAAAACAATTGCTTTTACATTAAAAGTCCCAACAGAATGGAGATCTCATTCTCCCATCTCTATTTTATATACAAACCTACCGTTGTACAGTTGGGAATCAAACAGTATTTTGCCATTGAGCGTTGACACATTGAAATTACCCATTCTGCTGAATATTGCACAGCTGTGCTGCGGGAAGGCTGCACATGGACACACTCACACACTTATATTGTATAACTGCTCATTTGCCTATGAACAGACATGTTTGAATTTGAAGCAAATTAACAGAAAAAAAAATCTAGCCACAATGCACCAATGCCAAGGATTCACTTAATAGTCTGATTGTAAAAACATTTAAGAGCACAAGTGCCATAACATTACATAACACAAATAAAGCTCATCAAAAGCTATATTAAAATCAGATATTGAATCGATCTGTGCAACAAACGTTGTCACATCATGACGAGGATTGTTCCAAGTGATTATTTTGTCAACCTAAATGATTATTCCACAGCGTCGACTGACGACAGTAAGTGTACCTCATAAATTGGTAGCATAAACAGGACTATCAAGTTGGCTATAAGGTGACTTAGAATCCTACAGCACAGAAGGCCACTTGGCCTATCGAGCCTGCACTGATGACAACCCCACATATTTACCTTGCTAATCCACCTGACATTAAGGGTCTATTTAGCACAGCCAATCAACCTAACCCATAATCTTTGGGCTGTGGGAGGAAACCAGAACACCCGGAGGAAACCCAAGCAGACACAGGGAGAATGAAATAGTTTATTTATTAGTGCCACGAGTAGGCTTACATTAACACTGCAGTGAAGTTACTGTGAAAATCCCCTAGTCGCCACACTCCAGCACCTATTCAGGTAGACACTGAGGGAGAATTTGGCATGGCCAATGCACCTAACCAGCACGTCTTTGGGACTGTAGGAGGAAACCCACACAAACACAGGGAGAACGTGCAAACTCCACACAGACAGTCACCCAAGTTGGGAATTGAACCCAAGACCCTGGTGCTGCGAGCCAGCATTGCTATCCACTGTGCCACAGTAAGCTCCACACAGTCACCTGAGGCTGGAATTGAACCTGGGTCCCTGGCACTGTGAGGCAGCAGCGTTAGCCACTGTGCTGACCACTTAAACAAGCGATGGAGAAGTCTGAATTATGCTACCCCTTCCTTTAAGTAAATGGAAGATGTTTCCTTTCAAGTGGAAAACTAATTTTGGAAACAAAGCAGATGATGTTTGAAATACATAGCAAGTGTGTTAGCATCTGTACGACAAGTTGTTGCTTTTGACAAAGATCTTTATCAGGAAATTGGGACAGTAGAACCCCAGATACTCCGAATCGAGGTGTCACAAAGGGTTATGTTTCAACAAGCTTGGATCTCACTTGTCAATGGAAGGTGTTGTGTCAATTCTGCCTGCTTAAACATCTCTGTGCTTTAATTACCTCTGCCATTGGGGGCGTGCCTTCAGCTGCCTGGGCCCCAAGATCTGGAATTCCCCATCTAAACCTCTCCACCGCTTCTGTCGTTCCTTTTAAGATGTTCCAAATCTTACTTCACTGCCCTAACATCTGCTCACATGACTCGTCAAGATTCTGTTTGTTTACACTCCTGTAAAGAGCCCAAGGATGCTTTCGTGTGTGAGAGGTGCCACATCAATGCAGGTTATTGGTGTAAGGTGGAACAAAAGGTCTGACCTGCTGGACTCCTCTCTTGCACCTCCTTGTGCCTGCTTCCAGAATTACACCCACCAAATCCTTGGAATGAAGCTGTTCTCACTAGTCCAGTGACTTAACATTTGGGATGATGCAAAGTTTGCTTTAAAAAAAATTAAACTTGATTTCTTTGGGAAGGAATCAATGTTCCCACCGCACAGTCTTCACAAAAAAGCCCTTAATATTACACATTCTTAAATTACAGCAGATTGGATCAAAATAGAATGGACTTCCTCCATCATCATCTCAATATATTCATAAATGGTTATTAGAGCTGTGAAATTTAAATGCGATTACTTTAATTTGTGCTCCCACAACATGATAAATTTAGTCTCTTTTCCAGTCATAAAAATACCAGTTTTGGTCGCTCTATGTTAAAGTTAAAAGTTAAAGTTTATTTATTAGTCACAAGTAGGCTTACATTCACACTGTAATGAAATTACTGCAAAAATCCCCTAGTCACCACACTCTGGCACTTGTCTGGGTACACTGAGGGAGAATTTAGCATGGCCAATGCACCTAACCTGCACATCTTTGGGCTGTGGGAAAGAGCTGGAGTTCCTGGAGAAACCCATGCAGACATGGAAAGAATGTGCAGACTCCACACAGACAGTGACCCAAGTCGGGAATCGAACTGGGGTCCCCGGCGCGGTGCGGCACTGTACCATTGTTGACTGGTTCCCAAATATTTAGGACACAGAGAGGCACAGCGATGCTCAGTCCATATACTAAGGCACAAGTCTGGAGTGTGGTGGAATAATACCAGTTTGCCTGGGATTGGTAAAGCTGGAACAACACTAAAGAAGCTCAACATCATCTGGGACAAAACAGTCCACTTGACTAACAGTCCCATCCACCACCGTAAACATTCACTCCCTGAACTGTCAGGGCCCCGTGACTGCAGAGTGCGCTATCTAAACAGGATTCACTGCAGCGATTTGCCAAGGTTCCTTCATTAACCAAACTGAAATCCACGTACTCAGCCATCTAAAAGGACAAGGGCAGTTAGGAAAGGACATACAACATAAACGACCAAAAGAGAAAATGCTGGAAAATCTCAGCAGGTCTGGCAGCATCTGCAAGGAGAAATAAGGGCTGACATTTCGAGTCCAGATGATCTTGGTGGCAATTACCACCCTGACTTGGAAATATATCATCATTGTTTCAACCTTGCTGCAGCAAAACCCTAAAATTCACAACATTCCCCCACGGCGGGAGTACATTCACCATGTGGACTGCGTTGGTCCAAGAAGGTGGAACCAAAAGGTCCGACATGCTGGACTCCTCCCTTGCACTTCCTTGTGCCTGTTTCCAGAACTGCAGCCGCCAAATCCTCGGATTCACCATATTCACAAGGGCAGTGAAGGGTGAGCATTGCCAGTGTGACCATATGCTGGGGAGGAATATAAAAAAAAAACACTTTTTGGCACAGACTAGATGACGGCCAAAGTTTTCTGGCCATTCATGCAGGATCTTCCAGTCCCGCTGAGGGTGGACCCTGCGAATTCAACGGGAAACCCTATTGACGTCAGCGGCACCAGAAGGTCTCACCGTTGGCCAATGGCAGGCTGTCTCCGCCTCTGTGAAATATGTGGCGGTAGCACAGATAATAATGACAGGGATAGTCAAAATCACAGCTAAATGTTCAAATGCATCACTCAATTTCATCGCAAGCCACAGACGCCCTGAACGTCCAATTTCTATCCCTTGTATTGAGTCCTCCCATTTCAGCTTGGGCTCACAGCTGTGAAGCCACACCTTCTCTCAGGACTCATGGGCCACAAGGGAACAAAATCTGCCGCGTTTTTGCTCCTGAACGCCCTCGCGTGAACCCATTTGGAAAGCCTGCTGGCTTTGGAGCAGATCAGCACTGAGCACGTCTGTGAATCCTCCTGTGAAAAAGGAGAACTTGGATTCGTAAGGAGAACGGCCCTAAAAAGGACGGCCAATGCTCTCCATGGATGGGATTCTCCGGCCACACTCGCCTGAAAACTGGAGAATCCCACCCGACTTGAACGGACCGTTACATGCCCTCCCCACACCCCACCACCCTGTCCGCTAGAATCCCAGTGGCGGACGGGATGGGAGAATTCCGGCCCACGAATCTGAGATTCTAAGGGACTGGCGTAAAGAATTATTTTAAAAAGACGAAACATTGATAAATCTAAGCCTCGCACTCAATGTGCTGGCTTTGACCATTCAACTAACTGTGTCCCACAGTCATGAGAAAAGAATTTGATTGTTCTTCATCAAAAAATCCTTATAAAACTGCTTTCCGTGCTTGTAATCAATGTCTGGACAAATTGCCAAATGTGTGTAATGTCCAAAATGGTCTTCCGTTCCTTGTGTTAAGAGTTTTTCAGTGGGTTACATGCTCCTGAAGTAGATTGCCACTGAACATTAGTACTACACTTCTGCAGATTGTGAGGACGATTTCAAATTTTGAATCCACCAAATGATTCACATTATAATCAAAACACATGAGTTATATCATTGGTCCCAGTTCCTGCCTCATAAGAACCCCCAACAAACAGGAACTTGGGTCAGGAAATTGGATTGCTTGCTCAGCCACGATTGAGACCGTCCTTTCGAGAACCCAGCACAAAGCATCTTAGCACTTGTGGAAAAAACTACACGCTAAAAGCAAATGTATGATAAAATACGATTAGACAAATTCCGGGTCCCTGCTTTCAAGCCCAATGTCTATTTTCCCGTGGCGCATCCGTACCCACGGCAACTGGCTGCTCCGCACTCTCATGTGCCGCGACCTGGTGAAACGGGCAGGCAGACAATCATTTCTGTCCACGTTATTTGACTGGTTTGTATTAAAATCCGCCAGGCTCCTGTTGGAACTCCTCGCTTGGTCCACTTCCTCGTCGGCAGCCGCACTTTCCGGCCCATCTCTCTTCAGCTGTTGAGGTGACGCCGGAGCACAGCCGGCGCTCGTTTCAGGCGCGGATCCCTCAGTCTGTGACACGTCAACGTCTGGACTCTGAGCCTGGCTTTTGTCAGTCTGTTCCGGGACTCGGTCGCACTCTTCCTCTGCGTGGTCGTTGTAGAACGGAGGCTCGTCAGTGCTGGCCACACTCTCCTGCTTTGGCAAGCGACTCTTTCGATTCCTCTGGGCTCCTTCCTCACACCCTGGCTGTCCAGTGCCACATTCGGATGCCGCATCTTCCAGCTCGGAGTCAGAATCCAGTGAGCGCTCGCGAGATTCTGAAGATTTTTCTGATCCTAAAGAGTTTTCTAAAAGAAGACAAAATGTAGTATTTTAATATCCCACAGATATTGCGGAATAGCAATGTCAGTGAAAACCAATAATTTCTATTCTTACAGAAAGGTGACAACAATATCGAGATTCCCAAAGCTTTTCATATTTAATCACTCTTGAAGTGCAGTCACTATTTATAGTGGCAAATGCCAATTTGTGAACAGCAAGATCCCATAGATAGCAAACCGAGCTGAGTTCTCAGTTGTGCGATTTACTTTTTGGTGAGGAGGGGGAAAAACCAGGAGCATTTCCCACTGTTTTAAAAATTGCACCACAGAGAATCAAAGAATCCCTGTAGGCCACCCAGCTCACCAAGCCTACACCAACCACAATCTCACCCAGACTCTATCCCCGTAACCCCACATGTTTACCCTACTAATCTCCCTGACACTAAGGGGTAATTTAACATGGCCAATCAATGTAACCCACACATCTTTGGATTGTGGGAGGAAACCGGAGCACCCGGAGGAAACGCACGCAGACACGGGGAGAATGAGCAAACTCCATACAGACAGTGACCCCAGGCCAGAATTGAACCCAGGTCCCTGGTGCTGAGAGATAGCAATGCTAACCATTGTGCCACCTCCACCTGGTGGTCACCTTTAACAATGCAATACTCCCACTAAATGAAGAGTCAGTGTGCTCTAGGGCTTAAGAACATAAGAAATAAGAAATAGGAGCAGGAGTAGGCCATCTAGCCCTTCGAGCCTGCCCCGCCATTCAATAAGATCATGGCTGATCTGTTGTGGCTCAGTTCCACTTTCCCGCCCTCTCCCCATAACCCTTAATCCCCTCTCTTATCAAGAACCCATCAACCCGCTTCTTAAAAATATTTAGCGAGGCAGCCTCCACCACTTCAACGGGCAGAGAATTCCAGAGATTCACCACCCTTTGAGTGAAGAAGTTCCTCCTCAACTCCGTTCTAAACCGCCTCCCCTTTATCTTGAGGCTGTGCCCCCTAGTCCTACTGTCTTTTTTGAGCGGGAAGAGTCTCTCCACCTCTATCCTATCCATCCCATTCATCATCTTATACGTCTCAATGAGATCTCCCCTCATTCTTCTAAACTCTAACGAGTACAAGCCTAGTTTATTCAGCCTCTCCTCATAGCTCAATCCCCTCAACTCCGGTATCAGCCTAGTAAACCTCCTCTGCACTCCCTCCAGGGCCAAAATATCCTTGCGCAGGTGCGGCGCCCAAAACTGCACACAGTACTCCAGCTGCGGCCTCACCAATGCCCTACACAGCTGCAGCAAGACCTCCCTACTTTTATATTCAATCCCCCTCGCTATGAAGGCCAGCATCCCATTCGCCTTCCTGACCACCTGCTGCACCTGCAAGCTGGGTTTTTGCGACTCATGCACAAGGACCCCGAGGTCCCTCTGCACCGTCGCCTGCTGCAGTTTTTCGCCACGTAAGTAATAGTCCTTCCTACCATTCTTCCTCCCAAAGTGGACCACCTCACACTTGCCAACATTAAATTCCATTTGCCATTTCCTGGCCCATTCGCCCAGCCTATCTAGATCCTTCTGCAGACTCTCCACACCCTCCGCACAATTTGCCTTTCCCCCAATCTTGGTGTCATCAGCAAATTTCGACACCCTGCACTCGGTTCCCTCCTCCAGATCATCTATATAAATGGTAAATAGCTGAGGTCCCAGCACCGACCCCTGGGGCACCCCACTAGTCACCAACCGCCAATCCGAATAGCACCCATTGACCCCCACTCTCTGCCTCCTATTTGACAACCAATCCTCTATCCACGCTAACACCCTACCCCCAACTCCCTGTCCCCTGACCTTCTGCAATAACCTCTTGTGAGGTACCTTGTCAAACGCCTTCTGAAAATCCAGAAAGACCACATCCACCAGCTCTCCTCTATCCACTGCCCTAGACACATCCTCATAGAACTCCAGTAAATTTGTCAGACACGACTTCCCTTTAATGAAACCGTGTTGCGTCCGCCCTATCAAGCAATTCCCTTCAAGATGCCTCGCAATTTCCTGCTTAATGACGGATTCTAACATTTTACCTACCACAGACGTTAAACTAACCGGCCTATAATTCCCCGCCTTTTGCCTGGCACCCTTCTTAAACAACGGCGTAACATTAGCCGTTTTCCAATCTTCCGGCACTTCCCCGGAATCCAGCGACGTCTGGAAAATAACCACCAAGGCATCCACTATCACCTCCGCCATTTCTTTCAGAACCCTCGGATGCATTCCATCCGGTCCTGGGGACTTGTCCACAATCAGCCCCTCCAGTCTGTCGAGCACCACCTCTCTAGTAACAGTAATGTCATTAAGACCCTCCATTCCTACCACCTTTCCATCGCTAACACCCGGCAAATTATTCACGTCCTCCTCCGTGAAGACAGAAACAAAAAAGTTATTCAAGACCTTAGCCATATCCCCATCCCCTACCACTAGCTCCCCTTTCTCATCCTCTAAAGGACCAACGTTCACCCTAGCCAGCCTCTTCCTTTTTATATATTTATAAAAACTCTTGCTATCCTTTTTTATATTAAGTGCTAGCCCAGCCTCATAGCTTCTCCTACCCTCCTTTATCAACTTCTTTGTCAATCTTTGTTGACATTTAAACCTTTCCCAATCCTCTTCTCGCCCACTACTCTTAGCTACTCTAAGTTCCTCCGCTTTTAATTTAACACTTTCCTTCACCTCCTTCGTTATCCACGGCTTATTACCTCTCTTCCTACTGTCCTTTTTAACCATCGGAATAAATTTTAACCCACAGCTTTCTAATTTGTAGTAAAGAATGTCACCTGAGCCAAGCTAACACTGGAACTACAACACAGACATTTCCAGCAGTGCTAGCTGCTACTGACAAGGGTTAAATCTTTATTTTCACACCAATTTCTCCCTCTCTCTTTCCCTCTGCTAAACTGATTGACCGTTTGTTTGTGGCAGTACCTTACCCAACTTGTGTGTCAGCAGGCCGAATCCAAAAGTGAAAATGCCAGAAAATCTCAGCAGATCTGGCAGCATCTGTAAGGAGTGAAAAGAGCTGACGTTTTGAGTCCAGATGACCCTCTGTTCACCTGGATTCGAAACGTCAGCTCTTTTCTCTCCTTACAGATGCTGTCAGACTGGCTGAGATTTTCCAGGCTTTTCTCAGATTCCAGCATCCGCGGTAATTTGCCTTTATCCAAGGTTAGCGGACTTTCTACCCAGAGAGGCAATCCAGTTTACGACCTGAACGGCATCCACTATGCACTTTCAACAGGGATCACCAAACCCAGACTGGATGAGAGGGAATCCAGTCCTGTTATCTCCCATAATCTAAAGCACTGTGACCAATTTTGGAGATTCCACTGTTGCCTTGAGTGATCAAACTCAGGGCCTTTCTAGTTTGCATGGCTGAGTTCGTGATGGACTGGAGCTCATGAACCACTAACCGGGCATGTGGAAATCAACTTTAAAGGAACTTCAATCAAACAACATTCAACAAGTGGGACACTGGCAATAAAATCAGATATTTAAAAACTTTCCCCCAAAGTCATGACATGGAAGATGCACATATTAACTTTCATTTGTTTTATTCATTTATCAGACATGGGTGTTGCTGGCTGGCCAACATTTATTGCCCATCCCTAGTTGCCTGAGAGCAGTTGAGAGTCAACCACACTGCTGTGGCTCTGGAATCTTATGTAGGCCAGATCAGGCCAACGGACAGCAGACTCCCATCTCTAAAGGACATGAGTGAACCAGATGGGTTTTTCTGACAATTGACAATGGTTTCATGGTCATCAGTAGATTTCTAATTCCAGATATTCTTAAATTGAATTCAAATTCCACCATCTGCCGTGGTAGGATTTGAACCTGGGTCCCCAGAACAATAGCAAAGTTTCTGGATTAACAATCTTGTGAAAATACCACTAGGCCATCACCTCCTCATGTGCATAATACTGTTTAGTAAATCTGAGGTTTGTCTGGTAGGTGTTGGGAAATTCATGCAACTCAATGCATTACACTTTGGGTGAAAATCTGCTGGGTGGAAGCAATGTAAAGAGCTGATACTGATTCAGGCCACAGATGGAGCAAAAGTATAGCAGAGCTCTGGTTACTCAGTCAGTATGGTGGAATATCACACTGGGGCACCTTTACTTCCTCTCCTGACATGAAGCACAGCGGTATGTTGTTTACTCACCACAGATTGCATCGGAGTACAGCCTTTCTCTGTCAAACTCCACTGATTCGTCAAGCTCAGGTAGATCACTCCCTGATCCCACTCGCGCTGCAGAGGATCCTCTCTGAAACACAGGATTAACAAATGAAATTTCAGATCAAACATCTTAGAATCATAGAATCCCCTATAGTACAGAAAGAGCCCATTCAGCCCATCGAACCTGCACCGACAATAGTCCCACGTAGGCCCTAACCCCGCAACATCAGGTACTTATCCTGCTAGTCCCCTGACACAAAGAGGCAATTTAGCATGGCCAGTCAATCTAACGCACACATCTTTGGAGTGTGGAACAAAACCAGAGGAAATCCACACAGACACAAGGAGAATGTGCAAACTTCACACAGACAGTGAGTGACCTGAAGCTGCAATTGAACTTGGATCCCTGGTACTGAGAGGCAGTTGTGTTAACCACTGTGCCATCTTCTTCTTTACGATCCAAGGCAAAACAGACAGCTGACGTTCATGAATGAATGCGTAGTGCACGCCAGTGATATTTTCCCAAAATCGCCAACCTTGTCTGTGGCTGGGATTCTCCGGTGCCTCTTCAGTGAGTAGAGTTTTAGTTGAGCGCCAATTTCTCTGTTCTCACTGGCAGCGTAGCAGGAATGGACGAGATTGGAGGACCATATTTCAAAGTATTTTAAATGGGTTATGACTTGTGATAAAATTGAACCATAGAAATTTAAAGCAAAGAAGGGTAGCCATTTGTAACATTATATCTATAAACAACCAACTATCTAAGACTAATCCCACTGCACACACTCTTTTCCCCTTCATCTGTTTCAACTTCTGAGACAAGTTTTCTCTTCAAAGATGCAATGGCCTCCACTCCAAACTACTCCAACCATCATCTTTGCCAAAGCATTGAACCCCTCCTTACAACTGTATTCTCCCAATCTCTCTCTTCGCTGTCACAATGACAATTTTATACTGATGATCTTTTCTTTCTGACTTCCTCATTAGCACAAATAATCTCTCAGTTCCCAACCCATCTTATCTTTTTTAAAAAAACCTCTATTACATTTTTAGCCTTCTGGGCTGCAGTAGCATTCATCCCATGATTTTAAATACAGAGGCTTAAATGCTAAAGTGCTTAAGTTGTTGGAGTTATATCTGTCCAGGTGGATTCCAGGACAATATTCCATCACATTCCTCATTTGTGCCTTATACGCTATGGAGAAGGTTTTGGGGGTGTCAGAAAGGGGAGCTGTGCCCTAGAACGACCAGTCGCTGGTCAATGGGGAACTCAGTGATGGCAATGCCATTGAACGTCAAGGGATTAGGTGGCAGTTTTATGCATTAACATGCAGGAAAAATTAAGCCTATCCTCACCACCAGCAGCAACATTTGTCTAAATTTATCGCATTTGTTTTATGGCGTACTAGGACAAGAAATGAGCACCACTTAGATACGAAATGCAGCTTGCTAGATATATGTGCATTATAAAGCTATCTTTTACACAATAATTAATGTGAAGAATAGATAAATTCTGAAGTTATGCTGTGTGACATTAGTGAACAAACAATTAACATTTTCATATGAATTCCTTTGCCTACCATTTTAAGTCATTCAGAGTAAAATGGTCAATTATCATTAAAATAGCAGAAGAATTTTGTATGATCCTGTGAATCATAATTTCATTTCAACATCTGAGTGTTACCTCCTGGTACTAACAGCACACCGAGTTCAATCAAAACGACTTTAGTGACTTCCTTCACATCCCCCAACAATTCTCTGTGTTACTCTGAGAGTCTTAGCACACAAGATTGTGTATAGTCCATAACAGGATACTTCCAGAGTGCAGCCACACTTATATGATGTTGCGCTTTTCCTTTTATTCATTCATCGTGGGTGGGTGTCACTGTCTGGCACTGCATTTGTTGCCCATCCCTAATTACCCTTGAACAGAGTTGCTTACTAGGCCATTTCAGAGGGGCATTTAAGAGTATATCAAATATTGAAAAGTCTTGCATTGCCTGAATCAATTAATAGTCATTATGACAATTAAACTTGTGTAACTCATTTAACAGGTTACAATGAAACAATTATATAATTACATGCAAATCTAAGAAGCAGTTTTAACTAATTGAAATTTCCCCAGTTTGTATTTTAAAACCATAGCGAAACAATGCACTATTCCAGAACAGTTTCTTACTTTTTTTAGAATCATAAATCATAAAATCCCCACAGTACAGAAGAAGGCTATTCAGTGCATCGAGTCTGTGCTGACTCTCTGGCAGGATATTTTATCCCGGCCCTCTCCCCCACCTTATCCCCGTAACGGCACACATTTACCGTGGCCAATCCATTTAACCTGCATATCATGGGACACTAAAGGGCAATTTTTGACTATGGCCAATCCACCTAATCTGCACATTTTTGTGCTACGGAAGGAAACCAGAGCACCCGGAAGAAACCCACGGGGAGAACGTACAAACTCCACACAGTCACCCAAGGACGAATCAAACCATGGGTCGCACCGTGTCACCATTTACAGCCCAAGAAAACAAAGAGCCTTTACAGAAGAGTTCTGCTGTCCCCGCGAGATATCAAACTGACCATCACAGTAGCTTGCGTATTTTACCTCATCAGTTGGTGACAATTCATCCGCACCATCTTCATCTGAAGGTACGTTAAACTCTGCTTTTGCTTCGAATATGTCTGTGTAGAAGATGATTAACGTTTCCACAATGCGAGCCTGATGAGGGTAGTCTACAAGTGATGACAAGGACACAGTTGCCTCTGTGGGCCTGGGTCTCATCAGCGTTGGCCCAAATACAATCCCAAGATTACTCGGAGACATCTTATTGAATTGTTCAAATTCTGAAATTCTAAACATAATAAATATACATTATTCCACGCCCAGAGGATACCGACAGATATTCTCTTTCATGATCCTGCCTACTACTGAGCGGGGGTCAAAGAACCAAGAGCAAGAGAACAATACTGCACAGGAGCAGACCCTTCGGCCCACCAAGCCTGTGCCATTACATGGCTTCTAAACCTCTGTTCATCTTCTGCTCATGTTTATCAAGATATGCCTTGAACATTGCCGATGTGCCTGCTTCCACCACCTGGCTCAAGAACAGCTTCTTCCCTGCTGCCATCAGATTTTTGATTGGACTTACCTTGAATTAAGTTGATCAGTCTCTCTACATCATCTCCGTTCCTTTGCCCCCTATGTACTCTACAAACAGTAGCAGGCAAGAAACAATACTTTTCACTGTATCCCAATACATGTGACAGTAATAAATCAAATCAAAATCCACAGGCACTGCCTTCCAGGCACCCACCACCTTCTCTGTGAAAAACTTTCCCAGTAAGAAGTCTCACAACATCAGGTTAAAGTCCAACAGGTTTTATTTGCTAGCAAACGTCCAATGTTGGCATCCCTGCATCAAAAACTTTCCCTGCAGGTCTCTCCTAAACTTACTCCCTCTCTCCTTAAACCTGTGCCCCTCCTGTAGTTGACCATTCCACTCTGGGAAAAAGCCTCTAACTATCCTGTCTATGCCTCTCATTATTTTGTAGACTTCCACCAGGTCGTCCCTCAGCCTCCATCTTTCCAGTGAGAACAATCCGAGTTTATGCAATCTCTCCTCATACCTAAAACCTTCCAGGCCAAGCCACATCCTGGTAAACCTTCTTTGCAACTCACCAAAATACCCACATCCTTTGCATCTTCTCCAAAATACCCACATCCTTTCTCCTTATCACTATTAGACCAAGGTAAAAGGTGCATTGAGCAAATGCCTTGGAGTATTTGTCACATCCGGAATCTTTAAATTTGTGCTTGAAATTCTGGACTTTTGCACTAGTTTGGCCAATTTGCTGACCAGAACTGCATGCTACATTCCAAACGTGGCCGAACTAAAATTTAAAACAGCTGTAACATAACTTACCAATTTTTATATTTGATGCCCTGGTTGATGAAGGCAAACACGCTGTCTGTCTTCTTGACCACCTTATCAACTTGAGTTACCACTTTCAGGGATCTATGGACCTGTACACCCAGATCCCTCTGTATGTCAGTGCTCCTAAGGGTTTTGCCATTTACTGTATAGTTGGCACCTGAATTTGAACTTCCAAAATGCATCACCTTGCATTTGTCTGAATTAAAGTCCATCTACCATTTTTCTGCCCAAGTCTATAATCTGTCCATATCCTGCTGTATCCTTTGACAATCTTCATCACTATCTGAAACTCCGCCAATTTTTGTGTCACCCGCAAACTTAGTAATCAGACAACTTACATTTTCCTCTGGATCATTTATACAGATATTATAAACAAAAAAGGACCCAGCAATGATCCCTGTGGAACACCACTGGTTACTAATCTCCATTTCGAAAAGCACCGTGAAAATCATGATGAACAATATCTGAAACTGTGGGCGAATGTTGCTTCATTGCCCAGCTGGGGTTGGCTGGAACTACTGCAACTGACAGTGATGGGTAATGGGGGAGTCGCGGAGATGAGAGTTCATACGGGATTTGGTTATGAGTGGCTTATCCTGCTTGCCATCAATTCCTGAGACCACCATGAGGCAGATGACAGCAGTTCACAGAAAGGGGCACTAAATAGTCAATTGGAAAGAGAAGGTCTTTCTTGACCTCCACATAGCCTCGCTGGCTTAGCTGCTGAAAACCTCATTGTTGGACAAGACCCTCTTTCTTCTTCACTGTACACCTTGCGTTTTCAGGTCCCTCACTGGATCGTCCAGTGATACAGAAGGTGCCCCAGTGATAGTACCTCTGTACTGCCCCCCAACCCCCGCTGCCACCTTCTCTCGATGGTGGGAATCCCACCACAAGACCACCACGTATGTCTAATGTCCAACATAGGAAATTGAGTAGTTGTTGGGAGCGGAAAGATGTACCACCTGATGGAAAGCTCTGCCCCATAGACAGAAACAGCTCCCTCTGCTGGGAAAGTCCAGAACCAGGGGGCATCATCCTGAAACAGGAGCTAGGCCAATCTGGAGTGCTGTCAGGAAGCATTTAACCATCCCCTGGGATAATGAAAATCTAGAACTCTCTCCCCTAGGTCAGTGGCCTAGTGCTATTATTGCTAGACTATTAGTCTAGAAACTCAGCTAACATTCTGGGGATCTGGGTTCAAATCCTGCACGGTAGGTGGTGGAATCGGAATACAATTTAAAAAAATCTGGAATTAAGAATCTACTGATGACCATGAAACTATTGTCGATTGTCAGAAAACCCTATATCTGGTTCACTAATGTCCTTTAGGGAAGGAAATCTACTGTCTTCACCTGGTCTGGCCTACATGTGACTCCAGAGCCACAGCAATGTGGCTGACTCTCAATTGCCCTCCAAGGGCAACTAGGGATGGGCAATAAATGCTGGCCAGCCAGTGGCACCCATGTCCCATGAATGAATAAAAGAAATTGAGAAGTTCAAAACTGAGATTTATAGGACTTTTGTAAGACAAGGATATTAAGAATTATGGAGCCATGTTGGGTGTGTGGATTAAGGTAAAGATTGGCTGTGATCTTATTAAATGGCAGGAAAGATGACTGGGTGCTGTCCACCAGGCAGTTTATCTGCATTCACTTAAAGCTGGAGTTGAGTGAAAAACCTCAGTTGGCTTCCATTGCTTACTTTTAACAAGGCTCTCAACAAGCCCAATTGTCTGCTCCCCATGTTGGGTTGAAAGGCCTCAGGCTCCGCACTGGCCCCCAACACCGGGATCAGGATTGGAAAATTGGCACAGTGGCGCTCACATTCCAAGAACAAATTGGGGGGGAGCGGGGAAATAAACAATTATATAATGTCTACAGAAGCAAATCATGCGACTCATCGGTTCTGCACTGACCCTCTGATAAAGCAATTTACCCAGGCCCTATTCCCACGTATTTACCCCAATAAATCCCCCTAACCTACACAACTTTGGACACTAAGGGGCAATTTTGCATGGCCAATGCACCCAAACTGCACAGCTTTGGGCTGTGGGAGGAAACCGGAGCACTGGAGGAACCCCATGCAGAGACGAGGAGAACGTGCAGACTCCGCACAGACAGTCACCCCAGGCTGGACTTGAACCCAGGTCCCTGGTGCTGTGAGGCAGCGGTGCTAACCACTGAGCCACAACAAATCTCTCAAACATTACAACGTCAAGACTTCCTTTTCCTCTCATCACTAATTGACCAAGGTTAAGAGTGCATTGAGCAAATGTCCTGGAGTATTTGTCACGTCCAGACTCACCTGCTAAGATGTCGGATGATGTACTGCAGTGTGGCCTTGTTTGCTGACGGCAGATCCTTCAGCAGCTCTTTCAGCCGTGTCACAAGTAGCGACAAATCCTTTTCGGTCGTCGAGTCTTTATTTCCTGCATCCCCTGCGCCTTGCATGCTCTCTTTGGCCAAGCCCATTAAGTCGTGGTAGAGGCGGAACAGCATAATCGGTTCTGGAAGCTAACATCAGATGCTTACGTTGGTTACTATTGACTTCAGTAGCCTCCTCCTTTTGGCAAGATTTATGTGCGACTAGTAGGGTTGCCAGCTCTTGCTTGGATATATTCCCAGATGTTTCCATGACGGGACCCTCTGCTTCCAAGCAGCCCACCAACCTCTAACCACTAGGAGTCTGGCATTTCACCCCTGCTTCCCTCCCCACCAATCAGAAAGTAAATCAGCTCACCATTTCCTGATTGGAAGATTCTTGACTGTCCATCAGTCACTTTCCCCACGTCCAATATTTATATAGCCAGCAAACAGAAATATTCAGACAACTTTTAAAAAAAAAGATGTTTTATTGCCTACACAGGATCTTCCCCAGGTTGCTCACAGCTGTATCCCGAAGATCTGTCTTTAGCTCCTGAAGACTGGACAAACTATCAGAGGCAATAGTAGAGGTAGGTACAATTTTGTCTTTTTAAAAGCGTTTAGATAGTTACATGGGTAAGATGGGCATAGAAGGATTTGGGCCAAATGTGGGCAATTGCAACTAGCTAATGGTTAAAAAAATAGTGGTGGCATGGACAAGTTGGGTCAAAGGGCCTGTTTCCATGCTGTAAACCTCTATGACTCTAGCTGGCAGCCTTAACCAGTAATGATTTATTAAAATGATTCAATCTTATTGATCAATAAGCCAGGATTAATCACCAATGTGGTCTGCCTCCCCAGAATAAAGTTAGAGTTTTATCTGCAGTGCTGTCCAAAATTTGCGTTGAACAATCTAAAAGTCACCACTCTCCCAAGTGACCATAGGTTGCTCTTGCCTATGAGGGGGAGAGCTGACTACTGGTGATTTTAACCTGAGGATCACCACACCTCAGGTAAGGGGGAAAGTTGATGAAGGTTCATGAATAACCTCAGCTGATGTGGGAATTGAACCCACAGCGGTTGGCATTGTTCAGCATCACTAACCGCCCGCTTAGCCAACTGAGCTAAACCGAGCCTCCCTTACATTAACCTGGAGATGGCTATTTTGATGCACGTTGGTTTTGTACAACAAGATGGTGCAACTAGACAGAGAAGGCGGGATTTTCGGCCATGCCCGCCCAAGGCTGGAAAGTCCTGCCTGAGGTCCATGGACCTTTACGTGGTCTGCCCCACCACCCCACCCCAAGGGAAATTCTGCCCCTCGGAAACAAATCAATCGTGTTAAGAACTAACATCCGGAACAGCTCTCAATTCCCATCTTGTTTGTGTCTGATTGCAGGACAATGACAGGGCTCTACCTGGCTCTCGGGCTTTATACCAGGAGTGTTAGTGAAACTAATGGTGATGCTGAAAGATTGAATGCTTCTGAAGCAACAACATTTAGAAATATTCAGGAAACATCGAAATTGGCAATTTTGGTAAACCTCAGAGATATTCCCAGATATTTAAAAAAAAATTCCGGATCAAATGAGACATGACATGCCAGCTTTTGTTACCTGTCGCAGATACAGCTTGAGCACATTGCTGATGTCGTGCGGTGAGGCCTGAGAGAGTTCGACCAGTTCCTTTCCATTCTCAAAAGCCTGGCACAGTTTCTCAACCCGAGTCTTTACACCGTTGACACGGTATATTCCCTGAAGAAACAAAGTCAAGTTTATTTATTGATTAGTCACAAGTAAGGTTTACATTAACACTGCAATGAAGTTACTGTGAAATTCCTTTATTCAACACAGTCCGGTGCCTCTTCGGGTCAATGCACGTCTTTCAGAATGTGGGAGGAAAATGGAATACCTGGAGGAAACCTAAGGAGACATGGGGAGAACATGCAAACTCCACAAAGACAGTGACTCAAACTGGGAATTGAACCCAGATCCCTGGTGCTGTGAAGTAGCAGTGCTAACCACTGTGCCACCATGCTGCCCAATATTAAAAAGGATAAGGTGTGCTGAGACTCTGTAGGCGTGCAATTAACCTTAACACTTCACAGAATAGAATCCCTATAGTGCAGGAGGGAACCATTCAGCCCATCAACTCTGCACTGACTCTCTGACAGAGTATTTTACTCCCTTTCCCCAACCCTATCCCTGTAACTTCACACATTTACCATGGCCGATCTACTCAACCTATATAGTATTGAATGATCTTTGAAATAAAATGCGGAGATTTCTAGAGTGGATTGTACGGTTGATTCCTGACTGCTGAGGATTTACTTACTTTCATGCTCAAAGCCCTCTTCTCAATCTCGGAGATGCATGCCTTGATGATGAACGGGACTCCATCATGGCTGTCGCGGGCAGCCTGGGTAAAGTCCCGGCCAAACAACTGCAGCTTCCTTTGTAATTTCTTGTGTCCACATTTAATTGCCAATGTCTCCAGACACTTCTTGTGACAAGCCAGGTTGCACTGCAGGAAACAATGCACCACAGTCAGTAACTGGAAATATTCACAGTATATTCACTGGAGGGGAAATTAACTTATGCACATTTCTTTGCCCCACCCTTATCTTTTCGAGGAATGTGGGCATCGCTGGCAGAGCCAGCATTTGTTGCCCATCCCTCATTGCCCTTGAACTGAGTGGTTTGCTCATCCATTTCAGATTGGACAGATAAGAGTCAGCAGTCACATGTAAAATCATAGAAAGGTTACAGCGCAGAAAGAGGCCACTCAGTCCATCGTGCCTGCACCAACCCAAAAATAGAAAAAAGCTACTTATTTTAATCCCATTTTTCAGTACCTGGTCAATAGCCTTGCAGATCTTTTCTATGGGTCGAGTGCTTTAGCCTCAGCTACCACTTCAGGGTGTGACTTCCAGACACCCACCACCCTCTTTCCTCTCTAATCCTTCTACCAATCATCTTAAACCAATACCCCCCCTTGTAACTGTCCCCCGCCAGCCAGGGGAAACAAGTCTTTCCTGTCTACCCTGTCTAGACCCTGCATTATTTAGTGCACCTCCTTAGCCTCCTCTGTTGTAAAGAAAACAGCCCCCAGCCTATGTTTTGAATCTGTGTCCTCCAGTTCCTGATGATCTCTTGAGTGGGAACAGTTTCTCATTTTTTACCCTCTACATATACCTCTGGATCTTGAATACCTGTGTCACATCTCCCTTCAGCCTTCTTGCAACTTTGACTGTTAGAAAGATAGAAGCTTCATCTACAGTGTCTAATCTCAAAACGTTCAAAATTAATGAATCGCTTAGAAGAGCAGTGGCTACAACTGTGGCACCTTTCACAAACGTAGAGGAGGCAGATGAGACAATTAATCTGTTTTGATGATGTTGCCAGAAAAGTGAATATTAACTGAGACATGAGAGATCTTTGAATAGTTCAGTGATCTTTAACATCTATCTGAACAGACAGATGAGATCTTTGTGTTAATTTCTGATTAAGAAAAAAGCAACACTGTTTGTTAATACTGATAAGGTTAAAAACCTATTACAGCAGTGCACAATGTATAATGTGACTTGTGCAAAAGATTAACAAGGAGGCTATGAATATTGTGGCGAGTTACTCAGCTCTTGATTCACCAAAGCCTGTCTACCATCTACCAGGCACAAGTCAGGAGTGTGATGGAACACTGCCCACTTGCCTGGATGGGTACAGTTCCAACAACACTCAAGAAGCTGGACACTGTCCAAGACAAAGCAGCCCGCTTGATCAGCACCACATCCATAAACATCCATTCCCTCCACCACTGATGCTCAGTCACAGCAGTGTGTACAATCTACAAGATGCACTGTCGCAATTCACTAAATATCTTTAGACAGCACCTTCCAAACCCGCAACCACTTCCACCTAGAAGGACAAGAGCAGCATGGGAAAACCACCAGCTGCAAATTCCCCTCCAAGCCACTCACCATCCTGACTTGGAAATGTATTGCTGTTCTTTCACTGTCGCTGGGTCAAAATCCCGGAATTCCCTCCCTAACGGCATTGTGCGTCAACTCACAGCACGTGGACTTCAGTGATTCAAGAAGGCAGCTCACCACACCACCTTCTCAAAGGCAGCTGGGGATGGGCAATAAATGCTGGACAACCAGCGACGCCCGTGTCTCATGACTGGATTTTAAAAAATTCTTGGGGTGACGACGGCAGATTTTACTTTAGCTCAAACATTCCCGGCTGAATAACTGTTTCCGTGGCTACTTTTAGTCCCCCGATCCCACCGCGTTACTCACTTCCTCACACTCAGCCCCCTGGAAGTACACATAGCTGTCACACTCTCGGCATTTTGATGGTGTGCGAAGTTTCCGGAGGCGATGGGTTTGGGCAGCCTTTGAAAGGCCCACATTTTTGAAAGGGCCGGTTGATACCACCATTTCCGGAGCAATCCCATTGATGCCTATTGGGAAAGAAATCAACTACTGATTAAACAAATAACTCCAGACAAATTTCATTAACAGTCAAAACTAGTTGTTCTGTATTAGGCTGAACCTTTACACAAAATTGCTTTCCCACTACTAATTTTTATTGGGCCAATACAAAATCCGTGAGTAGTATTGACAGTAAACTGGTTTTAATGAGGTACATATTTGGGCAGGTGCCAATACATCTCAACTGCCCTTAATCCTATAACTGTGGGAAGACATATCACAATTGTTTGAGCTCCCTTATTATACAAGGCCATCCACTGTCCCCTCATTTCCCATCTCAGAGAAGGCACACTCACTCTCCAAACTGGTGGGGGGCCCAAGGCGTAGCCCAAGTGGTGTGGGTGCCCACCATTGGTACAGGGGTAAGGGAACCTCCCCTGACCGTAGAAAGTTTGTCAACGTCAGTAGATATGGTTCCTGGATGGGTCCCTTCCAATAGCTTCTATGGGATGTCTGCTCTATAATTTTTGGTGGGGGAGAGCGAGGTGGAGGGGGGGGTGGTTTTGCAAAATCTAACTTAACACTTCAGCACAGTATTGGGCAAATGATTCATTGTTGGAGCTGGACACCGCTCACAGCCAGGATTCTGCCATCCCATTGCAGTGAATGAATACTTGGCTGAGGGCCAAATGCTGCCCTCACTGGCAGCAGCAGCAGCAGGGTGTGAACAGCCGGAGAATTCCAGCCGCCATCTTTGGACAATTACATGGTTCAAACGATTGCTAATGTCTCTGATTTCAGCTCTTCATTTATAAAGACACTGTACAACCCAAGCTTCTGTAACACATCTGAGCAGCAATTAGCAGTTGACTTACTTTGCTCGAAGTTTGTACTGCCATCTTTATCCTCTACATCCTCGGTGGACGATATGGCACCAGAAGAGGGAATTCTGGGCAATTTCCTAGTAAAATCACCTATGGGTTGAGACATTGGAGATAAAATCTTGTTGATATTATCTGGTAAAAATATTTTTGTCAAAAGTAACAGGGACATATGCTGTTTAAAAGTTTTGGAAATCAATCATTATACTGTCCTGAATGTGCATTTCTAGGCATCTAGATGTTTATGTGCTTGCTGTGTTTTCAAATATCTGAATCCAGTGTGGGAGAATATTCCAGTTGCTGAGCTATTGATGATGCAGTGGACTATACGGCTCTATAATTACCAATCTTTGATGCTCTACTTTATTTTAAGTTTACGTTTGTTTTACTTGTGTCACAAGTAGGCTGACTGCCATGAAGTTATTGTAAAAATTCCCTAGTTGCCACATTCCAGTACACTGAGGGAGAATTTAGTATGGCCAATGCACCTAACCAGCACGTCTTTCGGACTGTGGAGGAAACTGGAGCACCCAGAGGAAACCCATGCAGAGAAGGGGAGAATGTATAGACTCCGAACAGACAGTGACCTAAGCCAGGAATTGGACCCAGGTCCCTGGCACTGTGAGGTAGCAGTGCTAACCACTGTGCCACCGTGCTGCCCTTGCATGGCCAATGCAACGAATTAGCATGTCTTTCGGACCATGGGAGGAAACGGGAGCACTCAGAAGAAACCCCACAGAGATGGGGAGAATGTGCAGACTCCACATGTGCAGACTCAACCTTGCATAGCAGGGAGAAGGGAGCCTTCTGGATAGCTGGAAAGAATTTGGAATTTAACCTTTAAGACAACACATCCACCAAAATGCTAAAACACATCATAAAGCTTGTTTCAGTTGTGCTAATTAATGTGCAGTTACCTTTTTAGTTTGGTGTCATTAGTTGCCTGTATATTTAGACTATTTTGATTTTAGTTTTTTTTGTTACAGTAGAAATCTTAAAACATGAGATCTTGTCCTCTGATTCTTTCCATTGGTCACTGGGAAATTCTCTTTTATAACATTATTCACCTGTACACAAATCATAACCCAGAAATGCAGTCCGATTCCCTACATGAGAATGAACTAAACACATCTGCACATTTGACTACCAGATCTCTGGGCCAGGTTGCCTGGAAAACAAACATTTTAATACAATTTGCATCTGAAAATACTTCTATTGTCCAGATGACTCCGAGCTGGAGCCTAGTAAGTAAGTAATGGGTGAAGGAGCACAGCACTGAACCCCCATTTAAGCAGCACTGGTCTAAAGATGTGCAGGTCATGCTAAATTGCCCCTTGATGTCCAAGATGTGTGGATTAGAGGGATCGGCCATGGTAAAGGAGCGGGCTTTTGGGGATAGGGATAAGTCTGGGCAAGATGCTCTTTCAGAGAGTCGGTGTACTCTCAATGGGCTAAATGGCCTCCTTCTGCACTGTAGCGAGATTCTATGGACAAAAAAACTCCAAACTTGTGGTATCATCAAGTTTGGCTTCTTTCAACAGCTGAGTCAAGGCAAGGTTTTGATGAATTCCAACATGATGAGACAATGTGCTCTGGATTACAAGAGGCACCAGCAAGGGTCCTGTTCTGCATCATGAATACAGCCTCCTAATGGACCCTTTTATAAGCCATTAAATGCCCACAGACCAACCTCTGGGGAGAAAGAGAATAATGTAATGAAAGGGGCAATGGGGAAGCTAAAGTGTGAAACTGAATAAATTAAAGTAAAATAAACTCAATTATACAAATCCAATCTGCTTCTAAATCATTTCAATTCATTTTCAGAAAGGTTTTTTTGTCAAGGTTTGGCAATCCTACCCGTTGTAGAAGAGGGCGAATCCAGACCACTTCCTCCTCCAACACTGTCTGCATCGTTCATGGTGGTGGGCCAGGATTTGTGCACTTGGTGACTGCGGACTCCTGAGGGGGAGAGGTTCAGATTAGTTAGAGTTCTCATACACAGCAACGTTTCTTAGCTCTCACCTTCTGCTTTTTACTCTTTCAAATCCACCAGGTAAAATAATTTTAAAATACTTAAATTCAACCTAATGTGTTCTGATTGTTACATTCTGATATCAATTGCATGTCAGCACTCCTTCATAAAGGCATTAATGCGGTTCTCAATCTGCAGGGCGACATTCATATTCATGAACTGAAGAATAAAAGCCTGTTCTTCCCAACTGTTTTGTAAAATAGATATTAAAAAGTGGATACAAGGCAGGGATTACAAGGCAGGAATCTGACTCAGGGTTTAACTGTTACTAAGCAGAGCCTTAGAATCATAGAATCCATACAGTGTAGAAGGAGGCCATTCGTCCCATCGAGCCTGCACCAACAAACAATCCCACCCAGGCTTCCATCCCCATATTCACCTTGCTGACACTAAGGGGAATTTTGCATGGCCAATCAAGCTAACTTGCACATCTTTGGACTGTGGGAGCAAACCAGAGGAATTCCACGCAGACACTGGGAGAATGTGCAAATTTCACACAGACAGTGACCCAAGGCTGAAATCAAACCTGGGTCCCTGGCTCTGTGAGGCAGCAGTGCTAACCGCTGTGCCACCCTTAGTGTTAAACCTTTATTCCTACATTCTCAATGTGATTACTTGCTCAATCCTTCCTGGGTATATATTTCCTCTATTTATTAGGTATTTATTTGTGGAAGAACTAATGTACTTAAATACACTTCAGTACAATTGTGTATCGTAACTTACAATTTGCTTATGTGCGTTCTAAGTTCATAAATGTTTATGTAAACTAAATGCTTCACTGATATCTACTTTAATTGTTCAGCAGAAACGTTTCCAATAGCCCTTAGCATGAAGTCATATCATCAGAATGGTGCTGAAAAATCAAGTTTGTTCCATGCCCTACTTTAGGCTCTTGCACGAGAATTCCACTGGCAACATCTCGTTTTCCAATTTTCTCTGCCCCTCACTGGTTATGTAACAAGGTCCTGCCCGGAAAGGTGCGGGAACTTCACTGAAATATATTTTAATACATTTAAATATCATTAAAGGGCTTTCCAGGAACATGGCACCCCACTGACCCCCCTCAATGAGTACTCATACTTCACTGACACGGGGTCACGTAGGCGAGGTTTACAACAGCTCTATAAAATTGGGAATCAGTCGAGGAGAATCCGCTAGGAGCTCCAAGGTAAGCATAGACCCTATAGGGAGTGGGACATGCTTGGGCTGTGTCCTGGCACTACCCTCGGCACAGACAGGGGCATCGCATCGTTCCCGGCACTGAATGCCGGAAAATCTGTCAAGAAACATGGCTGTGCATCTGGAGACACAGACGCTGATTTTTAGTCAGAACTTGGCACTCTGCCAGATTTTGGGAAAGGTCCACCCCTCACTATCCAAATCATTGGTTCAAGGAGAACCAAGCTGTGGTGGCAAATGGCAAACAAGATTGTGTATTTCAGCCTCAAGCTGAGAAATCCACAGTCATGTACCAAGATATTGATTTACTGACTGATGACTCATCATCCTGCTTTTATATGTGTAATATTTTGGATATTTCAGTACATCACAATTCCCCATCAGCACCACCTGTATATCATTTGATATAAGGTTAATGCCAGGATATTTTAGGATTATAGATTCACATCAGCCCTATCATGACATGAGGTCACTTCCGTTGATGTCAATCCACAGAATTCCCATGTTCATAGTGTGTCTAGCCTTCTTATTCCTGGTCTTTTGATACCAGCTCACAATTTCTGGGATTGGATGGAGTGGATAGTTGCTTTCTATTTACAGATACCATATAAATGCATTCTCTATGCCAATGTTCCATTATGGTACCTTCAACTTCAGCAGGACGACCTTTGAACATGCTGTTGGGGAGGTAAATGATCTATTTTCTGCCCTGACCACTTTCCCTTTTCAAATATCAATGAGTTAGCTGAACATTTCCTCACAAAGAGGACTATTTCAGTATCTGGCTATATCTATTTTGTTTGATAGATTTCTATGATTAGAAACATCAATGGATGCAAGGATAGTGCAGGAAAATGGTGCTGGAAGTGGAACATAAACCACCATCCTGCTGAATGTGACAGCAGGCCTAAGGGGCTGAATGGTAACAATTTGCATTTGATTGATAAACCAGGTAAAGTTGTAAACCTAGGCTTTAGATTTACATCAGCTGCATATACATCAGTTGTGTAATATTGCCCTTTAAATGCAAGACACCTACATGAATTATACAGAAGCACAAACACAAAGTCAGTACGTCTATAAAATGTCACTTTACACTGGTCAATGCAGGGGCTGTAAAACCTCACACTGCCAGCAGATAAATGCATGGGTTGGAACAGTGTGTGTGGAATTTTACAGCCTCGCTCATCCTGAAACTGTAAAATCCTGTCCGAGGTCAATGGACCTTCCCATTGTCCGCCCCTCTCCCGCTTCGATTCCCATAGTGGGCAGGGCAGTAAAGTTCCAGTCAGTAGATTTATTTGATTTTTTAAAAAATTCATTCATAGGATGTGAGCGTCACTAGCCAGGCCAGCATTGATTGCCCATCTCGGAGTGCATTTAAGAGTCAACCACATTGCTGTGGACCTGGAGTCATATGCAGGCCAGGCCAGGTAAGGACAACAGATTTCCTCCCCTAAAGGACATTTGTGAACCAGATGGGTTTTTACGACTATCAACAGTGGTTTCACAGTCATCATTAGGTTTTTAATTCCAGATTTTTATTAAATTCAAATTTCACCATCTGCCATGGTGGGATTTGAACCACGTTCTGAGAGCATTACCCTGGATTTCTGGATTACTAGTCCAGCAACAGTGCCACTGCCTCCTGTTTTTAGAAAGCTACTAAAGTGTTTTTGCATACTTATTAGTTTACAAGGAGCAGGAATTTCATTAACAATACTTCCACAAAGGGAAAGTTTGCACTTTCCTTGGATCGTGACAGTATATAAGAATGAAAGAGTTTTCTTTTATGCATCCATGGGATGTGAGTACTATAAATCATCCTCAATTGCCCCTGAGGTGGTAGTGAGCAGCCTTCTAAAATTGCTGCAGTCTGTGTGGTGCATGTGCACCTACAGTGCGGTGTGGAAGGAATTCCAGGATTCCAACCAAGCAACAGTGAAAGAACAGCGACATCATTCCGAATCGGGATAGTGGGTGGTTTGGAACTTTTAAGGGCTGGAGTTCCCATGTATTTTTCGCACTTACCCTTCCAGTGGTAGAGGTTGCCGGCTTGGGAGGTGCTGTTGAAAGAGTTTCTGCAGCACATCCTGTAGATAGTACACACTGCTATCACTCTGTGTCAGTACATGTTTAGCTTTGGTGCATGGGGTGCCAGTCAAGAGGGATGAAGTGTTCTGGATGGTGTCAAGGCTGACTGTTGATGCCTTACTCATTGTACCAAGTGGAGAATATTCCATCATATTCCTGGGGCGGTTGTGGGGAGTCAGGAGATGAGTTACACAAAATTCTTGTATTTGTGAGGTGCCCTTGTAGCCACAGTATTTATATGGCTGATCTAGTTCAGTTCCTGGTCAATGGTAACCCCCAATATGTTGTTGTCGGGGTATATAGCAATGCTAATGTCACTGAACAACAAGGGGAAATGTTTACATCTGCCTTGTTGGAAGTGAAAACTGTATGCTTGTTAGCACTGCTGCCTCAAAGTGCCAGGGACCTGGGTTCAATTCTGGCCTTGGGTCACTGTCTGTGTGGAGTCTGCACATTCTGCCTGTGTCTGCGTTTTATTTGTCCTCTTGATGCTCTGGTTTCCTCCCACTGTCCAAAAACGAGTGGGTTAAGTGGCCATGTTAAATTTCCCCTTAGTGTTAGATATTAGCAGGGTAGATAGGTGGAGTAGAAGGGATAGGGCCTGAGTGGGATCATTGCTGGTGCAACTCGATGGGCCAAATGGCATCCTTCTATATGTTGGGACTCTATGTTACTTGCCACTTACCAGTCCAAGCTTGAACGTTGTCCAGATCTGAATGCATGTAGGCAACGGATTGGTTCAGTATCTGAGGAGCTGCGACTGGTGCTTACACTTGTTTACTGGAATAGTGCAGTTAAGCATCATGATCCAAGACAAGTCCCTGGCTCATGCTTCATCCTGAGCTGTCTTCTTGGTTGGTTTTCAGCAGTGGTTTAGCTATTACCTTCCATTGGTAAGGTCAGGATAAGGAGGCAGGTCACAAATCCCCACCTCAGCCAAAACAGGAACTGGTGCCGTTGTGACCCAATGTGGCAACATTCCGAACCACACACTGGTCATCTAGCCAAATGAGCTAACTGGCCCTTGTCATAGTTAATATTGTAGTTAATATTGAAATTCCAACAGTTTTCCCACTCCATTAAGTTTAAGATATGCTCCTCACAGTCAGTGACTGACACAAACAACTGCTGTGGACTTTCTGTGAACTCAAGATAAAATGTCCCTTTCTGCTTTTTTTCCCCTCAGAGTTGAACTGTGAAATCTTGCTTTGCATTACCCAGCTAGAGAGATCCTTCTATTTGGGTAATCAAACATGAACGATGCTTTTATAATCTGAATTGCTGACTTACACATAAACCCAAAGTAATGAGAAGGATTAGGGTTTATGAAGATGGCCTAGTGGTATTATCACCAGATACTATTATTAATCCAGAAACTCAGCTAACGTTCTGGGAACCCAAGTTCGAATCCTGCCATGGCAGATGGTGGAATTTGAATTCAATAAAATGTATCTGGAATTAAGAAGCTACTGGAAGCCATTGTCAATTATCACAAAAACCCATCCGGTTCACTAATGTCTTTTAGGGAAGGAAATCTGCCATCCTTACCTGGTCTGGCCTACATGCGACTGCAGTGCAATATGGTTGACTCTCAACTGCCCTTTCATATGGCCTAGCAAGCCATTCAGTTCAAGGGCAACTAGGGATGGGCAATGAATGCTGGCCAGCCAGCCACACCCATGTCCCACTAATGAATAAACAAAACAAAACTCCTTAGTTTGATACATTTCCCCCAAAGTGATATTACTGGAGAATGTTAAAATTTACCTCTTCTCTCAGTGGTACCTCCACCTCGTGCTTCCTTCTGAGTTGACCCTCCCTCTGGACTGCCTGGCTCATCTAGAGAGGACTGGGACTGCACCTCGTTTGCAGTATTAGAAGCAAAGTCGTTAGCATTGAAACTACCCTTACGTGCCCTCACTTGGGGAGACCTGTGAAATGAGAAAACAATTGAGATTAAATCAAAATTAGTCTTATTTTTAGATTGAAGGAGTGAAATTTGACAATAAGCACTCAGCATTGCCCTGCCCTGTTATCCTAGATGACATGCTCACATCTGTAGTGGGATTTGAACCCAAACTACCAATATTGCTAAACTATGATTAGGCTACGGGTGGCACAATGGTTAGCACTGCTGCCTCACTGCACCAGGGACCTGGGTTCGATTCCTGGCTCTGACTTAGTCTCTCCTCATATGACAGTCCCGTCATCTAGGAATCAGCCTGGTAAACCTTTGCTGCGCTCCCTCTATAGCAAGGGCATCCTTCCTCAGATGAGGACACCAAAACTGCACACAATACTCCAGATGTCACCTTATTAACACCCTATACAAAATCCCTATTCCTGCACTCAAATCCTCTTGCTATGAAGACTACCAGGACTTGATGGTTTGAGTTACAAGGAGAGGCTGGATAAATTGGGACTTCTTTCCCTGGAGCATAGGCTGTTGAGGGATGATCTTACAGAAGTCTATAAAATAATGAGGGCCACAGATAAGGAGGATGGTCAACATCTTTTCCCAAAGGTAGGGGAGTCTAAACTTAGAGGGCATAGGTTTAAGGTGAGAGGGGAGAGATACAGAACGATCCACAGGGGCAATTTTTTCACACAGAGGGTGGTAAATGTCTGGAATGAGCTGCCAGAGGCGGGTACAATTTTGCCTTTTAAAAAACATTTAGACAGTTACATGGGTAAGATGGGTATAGAGGAATATGGGCCAAACGCAGGCAATTGGGAACAGCTAAGAGGTAAAAACTGGGTGGCATGGACAAGTTGGGCCGAAGGACCTGCTTCCAGGCTGTAAAGCTCTATGACTCTATGGATAGGAAAGGTTTCTAGGGATATGGGCCAAATGCAGGAAAATGATACTAGTTCAGTTTGAGAAACCAGGTAGGTATAGACGGTGTTGGACCGAAGGGCCTGTTTCCGTGCTGTATATCTCTGTGACTCTATGACCCCCTCCCCTGTTTTTCTTGAATGTAACAATGTAATTAACAAACATTAATAATGTAATTTGACAAGACATTAACAATGGAGAGGATTGAGAAGCCTTTTGAGTCAGAACACACCCTAACACCAAGTTTGCACTAGTCTTATTAGCGTTTATCTAATGTTTCCTAATTTTTGTGTTTGTGGTGTGTGCCACCTGCATTGCTGTACGTTAATACTGGAACATAAGTTTAAGGGTGTGTCAGCTTTGGCTCAGTCGGTAGCACTCACGCTTCTAAATCAGAGAGTCAAGGGTTCAGGTTCCACCACAGAGATCTGAGCACCGAATCTAAGCTGACTTTGATGCAGTACTGAGAGAGTACTGCACTGTTGGCAGTGCCATCTTTCAGATGAGACATTAAACTGTCTGAACCTCTCAGCTGGACAAGAAAATTCCCATGGCACAATTTCACAGAAAAGCAATGGAGTTCTCTTCAGTGTCCTGGTCTTCACCTTGGGCCACGTGCAAATTGGTCTCAGTGGTTCCTAAGTAACATCAGTAACAATACTTTGAAAGCACCTCATTGTAAAGCAACTTGGGACATCCTAAGATTGTTAAAGGCAATGCAAAATTTTTTGTAATAACTAGGAAGTACAGAGTAACCAAGGAAGACAGTGGTTGGCACTGCTGCCTCATGGCACCAGGGATCTGAGTTCAATTCCAGATTCAGGTGACTGTCAGTGGGGAGTTTACACATTCTCCCTGTGTCTGTGTGGGTTTTCTCCCACAGTGTGGGTTAGATTGATTGGCCATGCGAAATTGCCCCTTAGTGCCATGGGGAATCAGCAGGGCAAATATGTGGGATTACGGTGAAAGAGCCTGGGTGGGATTGTCGTCGGTGCAGGCTCAATGGGCTGAATGGCCTACTTCTGCAGTGCAGGGGCTCTATGATTCTATGATCCAAATGATACTGGATTGGAAAGCAACTGACACAGAGAGTGTAGCTAGATAAAAAGGGGAAGATAAACATTCATCTGAAAATAGAACATGGCCTGAGATGCGATATGCATCAGCATCTGAAAGGAAGTTCATTTTTTTCAGGTATCGACGTTTCATTTGATCCAAATACAAACTCTCCTCTCAGGTTACGAACTGATATTATTTGCTCTGTAAAGCAGAAAGCACCTTGGGCTACAAGAGACAGTCAGATACATTTCTGGAGCAAGGAGGGATTGAGGTTCATGGTGGGAAAGCAGGAAGGCAGGGTGGGGTGGGTTGCTTGTTCTTGCGGCCTTTACCTGTTCTGAAACGCTCTTATCTTCTTAGAATACACAGCAGCAAAAGTAATATAAACCACATGCTGAATAATTTTTCATTTCAAGCTGCCATTAGGCTGAAATTAAAAGTTTTGAGGACGGAGGAAGTATTTCTCCAAGGTGCAAGATTTGCATTATTAATCCAACTGTTTATCTTTTTCCAGGCCTCTGGAATGCTTGAGGACCTCATCCAACAGCAGCAGGGATTACCCCAGGGTCTCTGTTTAGTGTCACAAAGTGGTGCCAGCCTGCCGCAGGTAGAGCAGATTAGCTGAACAGCTGATAGGATGTCACTGCACAACCAGACATTAAGCAGAAGTGAGACCTGACTAACAGGCACCTGTGATTCATTTGGCTTGTCCTTCTTAGAACTAGACTTGTATTTAACAGGAACGGTTTTACAAGTACACCGCTTTTGTGACTTTCTTAATAGTGCAATGGGTCTTCAGAAGCAATGTTGCTATTATATGGTATCATTTTGATCCTGGAAAGGTTGAATAAACTAGGATTGTTTTCACTCGAAGGATGGAGGCTGAGGGGAGACCTGATAGAGGTCTACAAAATTACGACAGGCCCAGACAGGTTGGATAGTCAAAGGCTTTTTCCCAGGGTGGAAGCGTCAATTATAAGGGGATACAGGTTCAAGGTGAGAGAGGGGGTAAGTTTAAAGGAGATGTGCGGGGAGAGTTTTCACGCTTAAGAGTGGTGGGTACTCGGAACGTGCTGCCACAGGCTCGGGAGGCTGAAAGACCTGTTCCAGAAAAGTAATACATTTCCTCTGGGTGCTCCAATTTCCTCCCACAGTCGGAAAGACGTGCTGGTTAGGTACATTGCTCATGCTAAATTCTTCCTTGGTGTATCTGAACCGGCACCAGAGTGTTGCAACTAGGAGATTTTCACAGTAACTTCATTGCAGTGTTAACGTAAGCCTATTTGTGAAACTGATAAATAAACTTAGAATTCAAGGGTCGATAGAACAGGTACGTACCACATCTGAGGTAAGTATGACTCAAAATCGTAATGCGCTTCTGTTTCAGCCTCCATCTGGAGGTCTTTGACGTAAGATGCATACTGCTGGCCTGGGTCATACAACTTGCTGCTCTCACACAGTGTCTGGAAGTGCACGGGCAGCGGTGCTGTTTGCATATGCATTCTCTGGTAATAGGAGATGGTGGCCTGCAAATTCCAACAGAGAGACAATTAAATTGACTCTGGATTTTATCGAAAAGAATTGGACTATTAACTAATTAATATTGGAATCATTAACTGGAATAATTACTTGCCAACATTTGCTAATGTTATTTTTATCAAGTTAATATGCACTCAGCTGTCATGCACAAATGCGATCAAGATCAGTTAATCTATTTTTTGCAATGTTGATTGGGGAATAAATATTGGCCAGAACACTGGGGATAATTCTCCTGCTGTTATTTGGGATTCTAAAAAAATCAATTTAACATCTTATCTCAAAGTCAGTGGGCGGAAATTTCCCTTCCCGCCTGCCACGGGAATCGGGTGTCGTGCGAAGGTCCATTGAACTCGGATGGGATTTTCCGGTTTTGGGGTAAGCGCAGCCGGAAAATCCCGCCCAGCGCCTCTGACAGTGCCGTGCTCCCTCAGTACTGCACTGGAGTGTAGGCCTCGATTTATTTGTGCTCAAGCCTGGGAGTGGAGCTTGAACCCAGTAGCTCGTGATTCAGAGGTGAGGCTGCCACTGACTGAGCCACAGCACCTACTGGGTGCACATTTGGAAGGTCCGGGTCCAATACAAAGCGTGTACTGATCTCTGCTGGCGAGTCATTACAGGTGGTACATCTGACTTCAGCAATTGGGGCTGGAGTATTGGGAGGGTGTGACCTAGTCTCCGAGTGTTTACTCTGTTTCAGAAAAAACTCAGTAAGGTTTCAACCCTGCAGCAAACAATAAAAATATATGCTCCTTTTAAATAGACGTGCACAGGTGTTTATAAAAAAATCAGCTTAAAAATCAACCAAATCGGCTGCTCCTTTTTGGAATGAAGTTTAAATCATTACATATCTATACTATTTATGGCCCTTTAGATATTTATCATGGAATATAATGCTTTTGTTAAATGTATAAGCAGCTAAAAATAAATGGGGAGATGGTTTTACTGGACCCTCTATCACACAGCAATGGGCAGGGCATTGTCCCAGGCCACTGACAGTTTTGACTAGGTCACCTTTAGGCTGTCTGAGCAGGGGCAAAGAATGAGGAGGTAGCATTTGAGAGACCTGGTAACTCCTGAGCTCAACTACTGTTAGGAGTTAAAGCTTTGGCTACGGTGGTGTATATTTCAAGCAAATGTTTCAGCCTGTGTGGGTGACCAGCCGTCAGAGCTGTATTTAGATCTAATCTTCCTCTTTCAGCCCAATATTAAAACTTCAGTGAACGAAGGCGGAACGCACTGATTTTAATGTCTGGTCACTCTGCTTGATGATTTCCTGGATCTGTCGCAGTACGTTCACTTTCACATCCTCCAGCTCTTGTTTCTGCGTCTTGGCGTCTGCGATACATGTTCTGTACGTCGCCTCAGCTTCGTCAGCCTAAAGAAGCATGATAATACATTAATTTCAACGTGGTCTGACGTAACAAAAAAAGTACCAGAAATGTCACAAGGAGTTAAGACTTCCACTGCCCCTAAAGCTGGGGAGGACTAGGTCAATTGAAAAAATTGAAACAAAAATTTGAGTATTAGGGTTACGGAACCGATGGAGTTAAGATACAGATTACCTGTGGTCAGAATTCATCATGAAAATGCTCAAGTGGCCAATTAGCACTATCCTGCTCCCAAATGCTGGAATAAAACGTGATGGTGTTCGCTTACGGCCGGGATAACCACTTATCTCATCCTCAACTTTGTCAAGAAAGCAATAAAACCAAATTGTTTCTGAAGAAAATGGGAAATTCTGAAATAGATGTGGGATGGCACAGTGCTTAGCACACTGCTGTTTCACAGCACAGGGACCCAGGTTCGATTCCCGGGTTGGGCCACTGTGCAGAGTTTGCACGTTCTTCCCATGTCTGCGTGGGTTTCCTCCAGATGCTCCAATTTCCTCCCACAGTCTGAAAGATGTGCTGGTTAGGTGCACTGGCCATGCTAAATTCTCCCTCAGTGGCGACTAGGGGATTTTCACAGTAATTTTGTTGCAGTGTTAATGTGAGCCTACTTGCAAAAATAATAAATAAATAAAATTCCTCTCACAGTCCAAAGATGTGCGAGTTAGGTGGATTGGTCATGCAAAATTGCCTGTAAGTGTGAGAGGGGCCATGTAGGTTATGCATGGGGTTATGGGGATGGGGCCTGGCTGGGATTGTGGTCGGTATAGACTTGATGGGCTGAATGGACTCCTTCCGCATTGTATATTCTATAATATGAATTAAGTCTTTGGAAGATATTTTTCTACACAACATATCGGATGTAGTGTTAACTGAAGGGAAATTCCAATGTGTACACTGCCCCACAGAGTGACTGAGCCTTACACTTCCCCAGAATTCTTCCGAGGTTTCTGAAAAAGTAGTGAAACCACCCATCAACTCGTTAAAAAGGCAACTGAAGGGTGGCCAGGAATTGAAGGGACTCTGCATTACAACAACAGGAACAGGAAGGAATAGAGACTGAACTGAAATAAATAAATAGAACATCGGAGAGATCCGGCACATTAAGGCAGATGTGGCATGGGTCGCTGGCATTGAGGCCCTCCCAATGGTGCCCACTGCCAAACTCAACTTGCCCTTCTGTCAAGACCACCTTCATGACCAACCCTGCAAGACCACCTCCAACATTGCCCCCACTTATGACCCACCCCTGAGGCATTGACGCGGCACACTGATACAACCCAACTGCACACTGGCATTACTCAACTGGCATCACCGGGCAGAGTGTGTGGTGGTCACTGCTGGGCATGGTCGATATGCTGATTGGAATCTGATATTGATCTTCAAAGAGGCAATTTAAAGTTTGAAGTTTATTTATTAGTGTCACAAGTTTACACAGAAATGAAGTTAGTGTGAAAATCCCCTACTCTCCACACTCCGGTGCCTGTTCGGATCCACTGAGGGGGAATTTAGCATGGCCAACATACCTAACCAGCACGTCTTTTGAACTGTGGGAGGAAACCGGAGCATCCAGAGGAAACCCACGCAGACACGGGGAGAACGTGCAGACCCCGCACAGACAGTGACCCAAGCCGGGAATTGAACCCGGATCTCTGGCACTGTGAGGCAGCATTGCTAACCGCTGTGCCAGATGAAGTATTTGGAAACAGGCTATTTGCCCCAACCTGCCTGTGCTGAGACTACCGCATCGCTCAGCCCTCTTCTCATTCTTCCTCAGTCAATTCTGACATCTCCCATCATACTTCATCAAACTCAATCTGCATAACTCTCTTGTTAGAGCAAATGTTCCAGTGGGTGATCTCTTCTGCCTTGTGGTATGTGCGCCAAATTCCATTGAGCTATTTATGTGAAACATTCACACGCAAAAATGTTTCCATAATTAGGTTTTAGGTCCCGAATAAGAATTTTATCGTAGCCCGTGAATGAGAAGATTATGAGGAGGGCGGCACAGTGGCACACTGGTCAGCACTGCCACCCTCACAGTGCCACAGTGCAGAGTTGAATTCTGGCCTCGGGTCACTGTCTGTGTGGAGTCTGCACATTCTCCCCGTCTCTGCATGGGTTTCCTCCAGGCGCGCCAGCATCCCCCCAGAATGTGCGGGTTAGGTTGATTGGCCACGCTAAATTCACCCTAGTGGCAGGGGATTAGCAGGATAAACATGTACATTACGGGAATGGGGCCAGGGTTGGATTGTGCAGACTCAATGGGCCAAATGGCCTCCTTCTGCACTGTAGGGATTCTATGATTATGGGAAAAAGCAAGGCACAATTGTAATCCCTCATCCTCCACATGGTCAGTTAAATAGTAAAAATTGAGTATTGAGGCGTTTTCATTCTTATAGTGTAAAATAATTTTTTTAAAATTTGATTCCTCAATATTTTATGTATCTATTCCATTTATATATAGTCATGTATGTATTGTAAAATGGTATTGCATATTTAAGGACACGTTCATATATGCTGTGAAGCCACTGAAGGTTATGGTGTAAATCTGCAATTATATAAATGTTTTCAAGGTAACATTCATGATCTGACAGATACGCAGAATTGCATCATTTATTTGTGGGACACGGTGTCACTGGCTGGGCCAGCATTCATTGCCCATCCCTAGTTGCCCTTGGAGTGCAGTTGACAGTCAACCTCGTTGTTGTGGCTCTGGAGTCACAAGTAGGCCAGACCAGGTAAGGACGGCAGATTTCCTTCCCTAAAGGACATTAGTGAACCAGATGGATTTTTCCAACGATCAACAATGGTTTCGTGGTCATCAGTAGATTCTTAATTCCAGATTTTTTTTTTATTGAATTCAAATTCCACCGTCTGCCGTGGCAAGATTCGAACCCGGGTCCCCAGAACATTAGCTGTATTTCTGGGTTAATAATCTAGCGATAATAGCACCAGTCCATTCATTATAAATCTTAAAATTACCATTGGTGAAAATAGTGGAAGAATGCTTTGAGTTTATAATGTCTTCCTCGCTCCTGTTTTACCTCAGATATTTACACATGGAATGGATTAAAACCTCTGCTAAACATGATATAGCTGCGAGACCTGCCGGAATTTTACTGGCATGTCCGCCCTGATTCTAGGGGTGGGTGAGGCTTGGAGAACGGCTTTGGCCTCGGGCAGGGTCGTGTGAAACCCGGGTGGATATGCCAGTAAAATTCCGCCCAATGAGTGCAGAGGTTTCTTCATCATCTGAAATGGAGGTAGGATTTTACAGCCTTGTTCGAGCTGAGACTGGCAAATCCCTCCCGACGTCAATGGACCTTCCCATTGTCTGCCCCTCGCCCACTCAGATTCCCATGGTGGGCAGGACAGTAAAATTCCAGCGAGGATCTCCTTGAGGCAGTTCTGCAATATCAACATGCCATGAGAAGCTTACAAAATCACCGATTCTTCATTTTGCCTTTGTGCCAGAGACAGTGTAATATTCCACAAAGTGAGAGGTATTGATCGAGTGGACAGTCAGAGGCTTTTTCCCAGGGACTGAAATGGCTGCCACAGAAGGACACAGGTTTAAGGTGCTGGGGCGTAGATATAGAGGAGATGTCAGGGGTAAAGTTTTTCACCCAGAGTGGTGAATGCGTGGAATGGGCTGCCAGCAATGGTGGTGGAGGCAGATTCAACAGGGTCTTTTAAGATACTTTTAGATAAGTACATGGAACTTAGTAAGATAGAGGGTTATAGGTAAGCCTAGTAATCTCTAAGGCAGGGACATGTTCGGCACAACTTTGTGGGCCGAAGGGCTTGTACTGTGCTGTAGTTTTTCTATGTGCCTGTGTTTGTCATCCTCATCAACAGAACAAAACAGCCAACTCCCAATAACACCTAATCATCCTGGCTTCAAGCCAAGTGCATGCATGGTGTAAATCACATTGACTTGTTTACACTTGTCTGTTTACTGTTCACAGAGATAAGGTGTTTAATCTTGTTTGTGGTCATAATAATCTCAGGATATTTATCTGTACATTTGAAATGCCATCATCACAGCCTCTGGTCTCTGTCAGATTCTAGCTACTTAAGGATTATTCTGTAACTTGACAAGCAAAATCTTTTAAAATGATAAATAAAAATTAGTGCCCACAGAGATAGATTTTCCTCTTCCCTCTAGAAACAGTATTGGCCACTTCTACTTTCATTAAAAACCCATGCAATTAAATCCAATATTTTGTTATGAATATCTTCTGATACAGATTAAAACCCATTTTGTCCTTCTCTCAAAAAATACATGCTTATTCTCAGCCTCCTTCCATTACAGTAATCTCACCACACAGTGACAATCAGAGAAATCTCATCCACCTAGAAAGCTAGGGACCTGCCTATCCACATACCCTGTGCACCTGCACCTGCACATTAGGTAATTGGAGAAATTATACCTTTGATTTGTCTATGATTTGACTTTTACATCACAACTGTTGAAATGAGTAAGCGGACTATCACACAGCCTTCGTCACGCTGTCTTTTGAACGGACCTACCTTGCATTAAGTTGATCATTCTCTACACCCTACTTACAACTGTAACACTATATTCTGCATCCTCTCCTTTCCTTCTCCCTAAGTGCTCCATGAATGGTATGTTTTGTCTGTGTAGCATACAAGAAACAGTACTTTTCACTATATCACAATACATATGACAATAATAAATTAAATCAAATCAAAGGGTACGATATGTCACTCCTACAATGACAATTTGACTGACTTTGATCTTCCCAAATATTATTACCTACATTAGGAAGTGCAGGAAGCTATATTGTAACCTACATGTTACAAAAAAAACAGCACTTTGTGGCACAGTGGTTAGCACTGCTGCCTCACAGCGCTAGAGACACAGGTTTGGTTCTGGCCTTGGATGACTGTGTGGAATTTGCACATCCTTCCTTTGTCTGCATGGGTTTCCTCTGGGTGCTCCGGTTTCATAGAATCTTGACAGTGCAGAAGGAGACCATTCGGCCCATCGAAACTGCACCAACTCCCCAACAGGACATCTTATCCAGGCCCAACCCCCGGCTCTATCCTCGTGACCCCACATGTTTAGCCGGCTAATCCCCCTAACCCACATATCTTTTAAGTTTATTTATTTGTCACAAATAGGCTTACGTCAGCACTGCAGTTTCTGTGAAAATCCCCTAGTCACCACAGTCTGGCATTTGTTCAGGTATACTGAGGGAGAATTTAGCATGGCCAATGCATCGAACCAGCACATCTTTCAGACTGTGGGAGGAAACCGGAGCACCGGGAGGAAACCCATGCAGACATGGGGAAAACATGCAAACTCTGCACAGACAGTGACCCAAGCCAGGAATCGAACCCGGGTCCCTGGTACAGTTGAGACAGCAGTGCTAACCACTGTGTCATCGTGCCATCCAACGGGGTAAGTGTGCCAAAATGCTTTTGGAGCCAGTACTTTGCCGAGTGCTCGCCTCACCTTATTGCGCGCGTCCTCCTCCGTTCTCCTCTTCTTGTCCAGGGTTTTGCTGGCATTGCTGCTGCTGGTACTCTGCTGGTCTTCTTCTGCTTTCACCGTCAGGTACTTGGCCTTCTCATGTTCCTCAGAACGCTGCATGTACGCCTGCTTCGCCTTCTTAAGGTTCGCCTCAGCTTCTTGCTGCAAGATGATAACAGAAAGTCAGATTGGTTCATTAGAACAGGGGCCCGAGACTGTTGGTCCAGGTCAAAACAGGTTAGACAAAACCCTTGTTATCTTACAAAAGTGCCCAGACATTTGTTGTTACCATCGAACAGCAAAATTTCACTTTAATTATATTCAGAGATCATCTTGCATGAGTATAGAATCCTACAGTGCAGAAGGAGGCCAATCGGCCCATCGAGTTGCATTGACCACAATCCCACCCAGGCCCTATCCCGCGAGCCCTATGCATTTATCCCAGCTAGTCTCCCTGACACTAAGGGGCACTTTAGCATGGCCAATTCACCTAAGCCGTACATCTTTGAACTGTGGGAGGAAACAGAAGCAGCCAGGGGAAACCCATGCAGACACAGGGAGAATGTGCAAACTCCACACAGACAGTGATTCAAGACAGAATCGAACCTGGGTCCTTGGCATTGTGAGGCAGCAGTGCTAACCACTGCGACACCGTGCCGAGTATATTTCTATTTGCCCAGTGAGATAGACCAAATGAGGAGATAAATGAGGTCTCATGTTGACCCAAAGACCTTGACTGATCAAAACCCATTAGATTGACTGCACTGTGGATCTTTCGGATGCATAATTTTGCTTTTTTTAATTCATCCAGCAGCAGCAAAAACAGACATCCAACATTTTCTGGCTAAATAATAGCTTTTAATGCAAGCTAATGTTTCTTTCAAAGGAGGCTGACCTTCGCATAAACTCTTACGCAAATGTGCAAAAATAAGGCAAAACAAATGGAAATAAATCCTGTCCAGGTCAGAACGTAACTCCAAGAGGTTATCAGGCAATTGCACATTGACACTGTGGAATTTCTTACACTTCCTCTGAAATGGGCAGCAATCACAATACGATATTGAAACTGTAACTTGCATGTTTCTCTCACTTATATTTTAAATTCAGGGGGGTCGTGATCTTAGGAAAATAGTGCCGAACAAGTGAGAAAACAGAAGAGAATGGTGCCTTTTTTCCTGTGAGCTGCGAGTTGCAATCTTACAGCACTCAATACAAAAAAAAAGAGCCTTGATAGGATTGCCGATGGTGGGGTGGGAGGCTTTATGTCACCAGTGAATCCGGCTGCAGAGTGTTGGGGGCGCCATTGCGCAGGCACCCCAATCTCACAGTGCACTGAGATATCTCCTGTCACCCTCTCCCATAGACCCACTCCACGGATATCACCTAATCACCGCCCACCCCCAATCGCTCCCTATACCGGTTCCACCCCCCCTCCACTTATCGCTCTCTGTGTTGGTCTCTCCTTTTTGGGTGCGAAGCGGATCGCGCTGCAAAACAGGGTTGGGAAGAGGCTTTCGACGCGAAACTGGTTTGTGCCCAGCATGAAAGCCTGGCGCGCTATCTTCCCAGCTCAATCCAGCGGACTGGAAAGATTGCTTCCCATGGGATCCAGCAGCCCAACACAGCCTTGCAAATTCATTCAATATTATTTTTGAAATTTTACACCATTTTCTTAGTTAAACTCCCCTCTCCATGCCAACCATGACCCTTGCACTCTAGCTCAATATCACACATTGATCTGCCCCCCACTCCTGCCCCATGTCTTGGCTCCCACATTAACTGACAGGGTAGTTCTCAATTATTTGACTCAAACACCAATGGTGAAATTCCTGTACTGTGCTGATCTCAGCTTGGGAAGTGGGAATGGCGCCTCTTAATTGCTCGCACCCTTTCAGGGCTCAGAAATGGAAAACTATCCAGGTTTTCCATTCCTGCACACTGCACAGTGATCTCTCTGCAGGCTAACGCACAATGGGCTTCTCGACTTAAGAGGCACCCCGCAGTCAAACAGCCTGCAGCCATTCCTCATCAACACTCTTGAGTTGTGATGACCATTCGGGTCAGCTAATGGCCGGGTGTGGAGGCAGAAATTGCCGGTGAAACCATTTTGCATCAAGAGACGCAGCCATGGTAGAGGGAGAGCAACATAAAACTGTGTGAGTGTACATGAAGAATTGTTTCGGGCACATGTTTAGATGTATGAGGCAAGTATTTTACACAGGAGGTGATGGGTGCCTGGAAATTGCTGCTGGGGGAGGGAGTGGAAGGAGATACGATATCCAGAAGGGTAGGGGGGTTTAGTTTAGTTTAGTCAGGCAGCATGGTTGGTGCAGACTTGGAGGGCCGAAGAGCCCATTCCTATGCTGTAATTTTCTTTGTTCTTTGTCACATACATTGGGTCCACTTGGCAAACCATAGAATCCCTACAGTGCAGAAGGAGGCCATTCAGCCCACCAAGTCTGCACTGACCACCCAGGTCCTTTCCCATAATCCCAAATATTTAACCCACTAATCCACCTAACCTGGGACACTAAGGGGCAATTTAGCACCTAACCCACACATCTTTGGACTGTGGGAGAACCCGGAGGAAACCCACAGAGACACAGGTTGCCCAAACCTTGCCCAATCTATAAAAGCAAGGTTTACCGATTGTTTCAAATTTCCTGAACGCAGGCTCGGAGTTTGGTAGAAATCCTGACTGTAAAATGGTGGCTCCTGTGACACTTTCAGCTTAGGTCACCACAAGTGCAGGCTCATCTGCCAGTATTAAAAAAAAAATTCCTGCACACTTCCTCTGCCTACAGCACAGCTTCACGAAGAACCCATTTCCTGCAGTTGTCTTATCTGATACCCAGTGTTAGTACAGCTTCAAAGCCCCACGCTGTTCCCTCTGCAGTTGTGCTGGGTCAATATTAAACAATAAAAGCTTCATCTCATGTCACTTTTGTTTCTTTTTCTTAAAAATTAACTTCATTAAAACATAAGTCCATGTGACATGTTTCCTCTCATGAGCTTTTTAATATTAGAAACATCCCCATTGGTTATTTCCTGAATGTTACAATTAACAGGCAAGGAAGGGCAGAAGAAAGGAATCTGAAGTGGCAGGGACTGTGATCTCTCCCTCTACTGGTGGTATTTAGATTGATGTTGGGGCAACCTTGTCTGCAGAGGGGCTGATACGCCCACCTCTCTTAATAGGCCTTATGCTTCTGGGGCCTAGAACAATAATGGGCAACCTGCGGCCTGGGGGCCACAAGTGGGTTGTGAATGCAGTCCACAAGACATTTTCTTGCCCACACACAGGGTCGCCACAGTCCGCTGATTCCCATCCATGTCATTTTTTTTTCCTGCCAGTATGGCTGAAGTGATTTGCACATGAAGCAAGAGCAAGTGAAATGAGATACGTGCTCACAACATTGACTGTAAGAGCCGTGTGCTCCCTCTGCGTCCAAAGTGTAAATATTCATTTTGCTTTTGCCATTTGAAGTTTATGATAGCTCACCTCATACATAAATGACTAAGTATTTACATACCTCATTGTGAAATATTCAACGGGTACTAAACACGTTTAACCATATTCATGGGGTCATAGTTAGTGAACCTGCAGCCCAGTGACATGAAGAGGGCCTCTCACTGCAGCCCACTCACTGGCCTAGTGCGTTCAATTATGAGAATAACCTTGTGTCCTATTTCCATCAATAAAGGGGATAACCTGAATGAGCTGTTTGGAATGTTAAAGCAAAGGGTAGATACTGACGGCATGGTGGCGCAGTGATTAACACTGCTGCCTCACAGCGCTAGGCAACCAGGTTCAATTCCCAGCTTGCATCACTGTCTGTGCGGAATCTGTACATTCTCTTCATGCCTGCACGGGTTTCCTCCAGGTGCTCCAGTTTCTTCCCATAGTCCAAAATACGTGCTGGTTAGATACATTGGCCATTTTAAATTCTCTCAATGTACCCAAATAGGTGCCGGAGTGTGGTGATTGGGGGATTTTCACAGTGACTTCATTGCAGTGTTAATGTAAGCCTACTTGTGACACCAATAAATAAATTTAAACTTCAGATATGTTAAAGTGTTTCCGATGGAAATTTTGAAAAGGAATGGCTGTAATTCTTAATATTTCAGTAAGTCTCTCAGAGGGAAATCATACAAGAAGCGTTATTTCACAGAAATCCTCTCCGCCAGGAGGTTGTGGAGGCTGGTACAATCAGAACTTTTCAAGACTGACATTGGTTGATTTTTGTCACTAACAGGTGTTGAGGAATATGGAGCAAAGGTAGGTACATGAAGTTGAGGTATAGAGTAGTCATGATCGAACCAAACCCCAGAACAAGCTAGAGGGGCTGAATGGCCCAGGCTGGTTCCTGTATTCCAAACTCAAATTACCTTCTAGTGTGACAGCTGAAACCTTTGCTAAAATTGGCATCTGAGCTATATCCCTTCGAGAAGAATTAGCCATAAATGGGGTTTCCCTGCTGGCTCATCAAGGACATCCAGTGAATAATTCAACAAAACAGGCCAAGAAAGATCCAGATTGGCCCCACTGGAGACAGGCCACTACGGTTGGCCTCAGTACCCCTGAGTTCCTGATGATAAAGAATGATTCAGGCTTCCCATTTCTCTCTGTTAATCAGAACCCTGATAGAATTTCTTTTATTGATACAGCCTGCCGACACTCATTACCACGAGTCACGCACTGAATAATGTGATAGGTTACTGATGCATCATTGGCTCGTCATGGCTTCATTGTGGCAAAGAGCCAGAGAGAAGAGGGAAGGGAGATAATCAACATAGAATCTCTACAGTGCAAAAGCAGGCCATTCAGCTCTTCGAGACTGCACCGACACCCACCTGGGCCCTATAACTGTAAACCCCCACATTTACACTGTCCGTCCCCCCTGACACTAGGGGCAATTTAGTGTGGACAATCCACCTAACCCTCACATCTTTTGAGTGTGGGAGGAAAACAGAGCGCCCGGAAGAAATTCACGCAGACATGGGGTGAACATGCAAACTCCATATAGAGAATGAACTGAGGCCAGAATTGAACCCAGGTCCCCTGCACTCTTAAGCAGCAGTGCTAACCACTGTACCACCGTGCCGAAAATATACAGTAAGACTCAAGAATGGGGAGAATCAAATAAATAGCAACGCAGTGCCCGCTTTCTATTTCTCTGACCAAGTGGTATCCATATCTTCACAGAGGGGATAAAAACAAATTACTGCAGATGCTGGAACCTGAAGCCAGAAGGGAAAATGCTGGAAAATCTCAGCAGGTCTGGCAGCATCTATAAGGAGAGAAAAGAGCTGACGTTTCGAGTCTGGATGACACTTTGTCAAAGCTTTGCCAAGCCAAAGCTCCACTCACCTGATAAAAGAGCAGCATTCCTTTGAAAGCTCGTGATTCCAAATAAACCTGTTGGAGTTTAACCTGGAGCTGTGAGACTCCTTACTGTGCCCACCTCAGTCTAACGCCGGCATCTCCACATTACAGATGCTGCCAGACCTGCTGAGATTTTCCAGCATTTTCTCTCTTCGCAGGGGGGAATATGGATCAATTAATATTTTGCTGATTTACAGCATTCTAAAACATATTCAGGATTTAATCCTCGTGGGTAGGGGATAGGGCCTGGGCTGAATGGCCTCCTTCTGCACTGTAGGGATTCTGTGAGTATGCTGAAGGCAGCGGAAACTTATACATGACTTTCAATTCAGGAAACCAGGAATGGACAAGGTGAACTCCATTATCACTGGATTTAATCCAATCTCTAAAGTATAATATCTGGGAAAAATGGAAGGAAAATGGCAAACTGTAAAAGGGCTTGAGTGACTGAAGAAATAGACCCTTCTGCTTAAAACATACAATTATATTTCAATGCTAAGGAAATACTGAAACACAAGTAATCAGGTATACGGTAATTTGTCATACCAGCTTTCTTTGTGCTCGGTGCCATTGTTCTTTAATTTCTTTTCTGCGCTTTTCATGGTCCAGTCTTCTTCCAGCTAACGGCTATGTTAAAGGAAATAGATGCACAAAGTCAGCTCTGGGACTCACTGCGGAATATAACGCTGTCAGGATACAGTTATCGGGAAGATACACATGTAGTCACACGTAGGCCAGACCAGGTAAGGACGGCAGATTTCCTTCCCTAAAGCACATTAAAAGTAAAGTTTATTTGTCACAAGTAGGCTTACATTAACACTGCAATGAAGTTACTGTGAAAATCCCTCAGTTGCTACACCCCTCTCCAGGTACAGTGAGGGAGAATTTAGCACGGCCAACCCACCGAACCATTAGTGAACCAGATGGGCTTTTCCAACAATCGACAATGGTTTCATGGTTATCAGCAAGTTCTTAATTCCAGATTTTTTAAAATTGGCAGGATTTGATCCTGAGTCCCCAGCCCATTGGCTGAGTTTCTGGATTTATAGCCTAGCAATAATATCATCAGACTATATGTCCTGATATTTACTGGTTGGCGGGAAGTAAGAACATAAGAACATAAGAAATAGGAGCAGGAGTAGGCCATCTAGCCCTTCGAGCCTGCCCCGCCATTCAATAAGATCATGGCTGTAGTCTGGGTCAGTGCATCAGGAATCCGTGGGTTGGGAATTGTCCTGTCAGTCATGGAACTGGCCCGGTGGGAGTGGGGAGACAACACAACTGTAGATGAGGGTTTGCAGAAGCCTGGGAAAGGAAAGGCCTCCAATTCCTCAAATCCGTTAACCTTCTCAGCTCTCCGCTTGGTCTTTGGTGTACTTTTAAGAAAGGTTTTTTTAAAAACATAATTTCTGCACCTCACAGTTTCACTGCTGTCATTGTTGCTGCCTTGAATGGAAATGTCCTTTTATTGCTACTTAAGTGGTTTAAATGGGGTTCTGTGTGTTTATTCTGGGATTAGTTTTACGATCCTGCATTGTTAAGAGGATGATCTTATATTTTTGGACAGTTTCTTTTTCATTTTCAGTTTGGGGAGTGCAGGTTTGAGTTTTAGTTTTAGAAGGGACAGCAAGCTAAAAAGAACGTTTTCCCTCTCTCCCTTTTGATTTGAAAATTCTGTTGGTTAACTGAAAACAAGATCTTGTTTCCTAAAGGGTGAAAATCTGCTGTTGTTGAGGGCTGGACCAGAGTCTCTCTGGTGCTTTGGGAAACTGCCTTATCTTCAAATGGTTCAGAGTGAATCCAGAGAACAGCCGGCTTCAACCAAATGACTCAATTTCTAGTATCACGTGAACATTAAACTGTGCTATGATAAATCTGTGAAAAGGGGCTTCTGTTTATGGGATTGGTTTGATTGGAACATTGTTAAGGGTTATACACTATCATGATTGTTTGTTTCTTGTTTGTGATTGATAAAAGTTCTTGCTAATTTTCTTACTATACAGGTTAACTATATTCTTATGTAAAGTTTGTTTGATAAAAGCTCCCTAGTGGGTCGCTTGAATTATACCTGAAGTGAAACATGTCATGCTTATCCTAGCCAAATTCAAACTGCAAAACTTATAATCCAGGCAGGCTTCATTAAACACTTGAGTTTCTGACCTGAATCATAGCAGTGACAATCTTATATTGATGGCATCAATTTATGCACTTTCCAAGAAAAGGAGACATTCTCTCTGTATCCATTCTATTAACAACTTTCAGAATGTTAAAGACCTCCACTAGATCACGCAAAGAAGAGTCTCAGCCTGTCAATCATTTCCTGATATGTATACCCATGCCTTTTGGTGTCAATCTTGCAAACCTTTTCTGCACCCTCTCCCGTGCCTCCACATCCTTTTTATAATATGGCAGCTTGAAGTGCACACAGTGCTCTATGTGTGGTGTAACCAAGGATTGGTACAGATTGCGTATAGCTTCCCCACTGTTCAATTCTATCCCGTTGGCAACAAAAACCTAGTGTTTGTTTTGCTTTTGAATAATGACCTTTCTAACTTTTAAGTGACTGGCCTATTTGTACTCTGAGATTCCTTCATTCCTTTGCTTACCTAGTCTTGCATCTTCCAAGTAATAAATATCAATAATAATCATAGAACCATAGAATCCCTACACTGCAGAAGGAGGCCATTTGGCCCATGGAACCTGCACTGACAATAATCCTATCCAGGCCTCATCCCCATAACTTCACTTATTTACCCTGGTAAACCCCCTGATGCTAAGAGACAATTTCACATGACCAAACAACCTAACCTATACATCTTTGGAGTGTGGGAGGAAACTGCAGACACAGGGAGAATGTGCAAACCCTGCAGAAACAGTCACCCAAGGCTAGAATCAAACCCGGGTCCCTGGCACTGTGAGGCAGTAGTGCTAACTGCTGTGACACTGTGCACAACTTATATAATAAGCTACTATAGAAATTATAGAAACCTTACAGTACAGAGAGGCCAATTGGCCCATCGAGTCTGTACCAACCACAATCCCACCCAGGCCCTACGTATTTACCCAATAATCCCTCCAACCTATGCATCTCAGGACACTAAGGGCAATTTTAGCATGGCCAATCAACCTAACCTGCACATCTTTGGACTGTGGGAGAAAACCCACACAGACACAGAGAGAATGTGCAAACTTCACACAGACAATGACATATGCTGGGAATTGAACCCAGGTCCCTGGAGCTGTGAAGCAGCAGGGCTAACTACTGTATTACTGTGCCACCCAAATATATATTACCTATATATATTTGATCTTTTTGCACATTAACAGATCAATAGACTAAAGTAGGCTCTTGAGAAGCACTGACAATGGAGATCTGTTGAGTAGTTCTGGCCACTCAGTTTTATTGTTGAACATGTTTTCAAAGCAGAGCCTTCAAATCAAGCATGTGTCTCTCTTTGTCTGCGCTCTGTCCATAGGGAACATCTCACTTGTCCACATTTAGGCACAAGTTGACAAGTGGAGACAAGGATTAGGGAGCTTCTGGAGTGGAAACTGGAGGTTCAGCTCCTAAAGTGTCCCGTTCTGCTGATTCAGCCGGGACCAGTTTGGGTTGCAAGCTTATCTGGAATCAGCATTGGGAGGAATTTGAGGCTGAGTGACAGATTCATCCCTACGGGGCCCAAACAGACAGATCAATCAGCAGCGGTGCCCTGGAGGGGAGCACACCTGCCTGGCTCAGTTATCGGACTCTGTCTGTCACAAGGGGTCGACTTGGCTCCACTCATCAATCTCCAGTCCAATCACTTTGCAGCAAATTCAAGCCTCACAGGTTCTATATTTGCCACCAAAGACATACGTATAAAAGACTAATCTATATTCCCTTTTTACAGATACTGCCAGCCCTGCTGCATCAATATTTTCATATTTCAAAAATTGCAGTTTCTTCTTTGAATGTATTAAAGTTAGAGGATAGGATAGAAATAAATGAATGTGAATGCAATCAATGTTGTTAAGAGTTACTCGCACTATTGATACAGTAATAACGTACATACCCAAACCTGTATAACTAAGGACAGACAGGTGACATTATTATTAGCTTTAGTTAAATGATCAGAGTGCATTACCAGGGCACAGTGCTGGTGACATATCTTACATACTGAGGGATTTATATTGTGTCCTAAAGAGATTGACACACAATTTAATGTTGAATTATACTCATTTTTATTCTATGACTACTTTTATCTGTAACAAAAGCCAGTGCACATCTGTAAACAGTGGAACACTATACGCAGTGAAGAGTGACTGTCAGCGAGTTGTCGATAGTTGAAGTAATTAAAGGGTTTAATTGCTCATTTGGTTTACAATGCTCTCTGGGACTCAAAAGAGTTCAGACTTGTAGACATAATGCAAAATAATCAAGTTTTGTTTATAAATGTTGCCTCCCATCATTAACTATTCACCCTGAGCCAAGGACATACAAATGCTGCCTTTATATTGTTCTTGTACCTACTTGAACTTGATGGTGTTTTTTCACTCTGCACTGGTTTCCCTGGGCTCAGGTTAACAGCCAGCATTACATTTACACTTTGAACATGGAAAAGGCAATCTTTTGAAGTGGAATATTCCAGACTGAGCAGATTGTTGCCTTGATTTTAATAGTCTTTCTACTCTCAAGGGAAAGCAGTGGCATTGTGGTATTGGCGCTGGATTAGTAATCTAGAGGCCCAGGGTAATGATCTGAGGACCCACATTCAAATTCCACCATGGTATATGGTGAAATTTGAATTCAATAAAAATCTAGAATTAACAGTTCATTAAATGATCATGCAAGCATTGTTAATCATTGTAAAAAAAATCCTTTTAGTCTTTAGGGAAGGAAATCTGCTATCCTGGCCTACACATGATCCAAATGCAGTTGACTTTTAAATATCCTCACCGATGGGCAATAAATGCTGGCTTTTGTTACCAAATAAACCTGTTGGACTTTAACCTGGTGTAGTGAGACTTCTTACTGTGTTTACCCCAGTCCAACGCCAGCATCTCCACATCAGTAAATGAGCTAGTAACATCCCATGAACGATTGAAAAAAAAACTTGACTCGTTTTGGCTGGATTTCGCAGACCCAGTAACCCGGCAGTTATAAGGAGGGTTGAATTCATAAGGTTTCATCCCAACTCAAATTATCCAACAAATCCCCCACCCACTCTTCCCACAATTTACTCCAACACCACTGGAGCCCCAAACAATCGCTGGGGCTCTCTCCCAGTACACTAGCTGCTCTCAAAGGCTTTGGCCTAGTGAAGCAGGCTTCCCACCCAACAGGACTCCAGCCTGTCAGTCAGGCAGTCCGTGGGCAGCAACTCCATAGGAGGGGAAAGAAAACCAAAGCTGCAATTTTTAAATTCGGAAAACCCGTTCTTCTGGGTCTTCCAATCTCAAAACAACCACAACACCCACCTTTCCTCCCCTGCTGGATTGAACAAACACCTCCAGGCTAAAATCCCTGTCCATCTCCCTGTCTGTTTTTGAAGCCTGTGCCACCATAATATTGGTCCTGCCAAAATGTAACTACCTCACATTTTTCAGCGTTAAATTTCACTCGCCAATTATTTGCTCCCTCTGCAAGTTAATGTCCTGATTGGCTACCATTCTCCTCAGTATTGACTTCCCCCACCCCGGTTCTCTCCGGTTGCTCTGTGCCCTCTGACCCAGCTCGATCTGTTTGGTGCACTGTGTCCGTGCAATGCTCTCGGACATTGACAAGTATAAAATAAATGTTAATTTTACATATTTGTAACAACACGATAAGTACTTATTATGGAATAGGTGCAATTTAAATAATGTAAGTAGGCTTTAATATTCTCAAAGAACACCAGTCATACGACAGTGCTGCAATAATGGATCGATTACTGTCCTAACTGTGTCTTGTTACCTGGAGGAAGGTTTGGTTCTGGAGGATGCTAACTCCTTGTATCATGCTTTGTCCAAATTCCAGGTCCTGTTCCAATGCCAGTGAGTAGATTGATAGGAAGGGCACATGATGCTAAAGAGACACGAAAAAGGTACAGATGTTCAAATAAAGTTTTAAAGTTTGAAGTTTATTAGTGTAACAAGTAGGCTTACATTAACACTGCAGTGAAGTTACTGTGAAACTCCTCTAGTCGCCATACTCGGGCACCTTTCGGGTACATTCGGAGGGGCATCACTGAGTGAAGCATTATGCTGTAATGTACAGTACAAAACAGTGTGCCCGCTGTACCACCTGACAAAAGCTCCTATAATCAACATTGTGATTGGATTGAGTTGCTGCCCGTTGATGCTTATAGGAAGTCTTGTGGCGCAGTGGGTAGCGTCCCTGCTTCTGAGCCGGAAGTTCGAGTCCATCCCAGAACTTGATGGCCAAGAAAGGTGCGAGCATAACGCGGCCACACAGCTGAATATCAACCTGCAATACCCTTCCAACACGCCAATAGCAGGCAGTAAGAGCAGGAGAGACTCCTGGTCAGCAATGCTTGATGCAGAGTGGCACCTCTCCAAGCCTCTGGCTTCAGGTAGTGATTCGTGCAACAATTGGAATGGATGAAAGTCTGCCTTGTGCATCACTAAGTGTGGGAAGTGACACCACCTTGGTGTTTAAATTGGGGTATTATGCTTGGATATTCTGTAACTCCATTCACTTCCTTTAATTTGGTGCAGCTAAAATGGGTGTGAGGATAGAATTAGGGCATCTGACACGGAAGATTATTCTTGAATAAAAACCCAGCCTGCAGGTGCAGCAGGTGGTCAGGAAGGCGAATGGGATGCTGGCCTTCATAGCGAGGGGGATTGAATATAAAAGTAGGGAGGTCTTGCTGCAGCTGTATAGGGCATTGGTGAGGCTGCAGCTGGAGTACTGTGTGCAGTTTTGGGCGCCGCACCTGCGCAAGGATATTTTGGCCTTGGAGGGAGTGCAGAGGAGGTTTACTAGGCTGATACCGGAGTTGAGGGGGTTGAGCTATGAGGAGAGGCTGAATAAACTAGGCTTGTACTCGTTAGAGTTTAGAAGAATGAGGGGAGATCTCATTGAGACGTATAAGATGATGAATGGGATGGATAGGATAGAGGTGGAAAGACTCTTCCCGCTCAAAAAAGACAGTAGGACTAGGGGGCACAGCCTCAAGATAAAGGGGGGGCAGTTCAGAACGGAGTTGAGGAGGAACTTCTTCACTCAAAGGGTGGTGAATCTCTGGAATTCTCTGCCCGTTGAAGTGGTGGAGGCTGCCTCGCTAAATATTTTTAAGAAGCGGGTTGATGGGTTTTTGATAAGAGAGGGGATTAAGGGTTATGGGGAGAGGGCGGGAAAGTGGAACTGAGCCACGACAGATCAGCCATGATCTTATTGAATGGCGGGGCAGGCTCGAAGGGCCAGATGGCCTACTCCTGCTCCTATTTCTTATGTTCTTATGTTCTTATAAGTGCCGGCCATGGCTCAGTTGGCATCAACCCGAGTTTCTTGTTTCAAGTCCTGCTCCAGGACTCTTTCTTTCTCCACATATTTCCCCTTAAATGCAATTTGTTTTACACTGTGGCTCCTGCTAATGCAAGATCACCGGTGATATCCATCTGAGCGCACACACTTGTCCGTGCATGTGTAGAAAACAAACTGTGCGCAGAAAAAAATGACCTTTTTAATTTTTTAATTGGTCAAAGAACACACTGGAAGAAAACACAGAGTCCTGATATTAAAGGCATTGCTGATGGTACACAGTCTCAGTGGATGGGATCGTGAGAGCGCTCCATCTTCTGTTCCATTAAAATAAGTGCCAGGGCAGACTTGCTGTTTTTCAGCATTACTGTCATTTCTCCACAGATTTTTGCACAGGTTTCCTAGGATACACCATAAAAACTATCCACATCTTTTCTCTCCATGTGTTTAAGAGTTCTGAACTCCATCGCTTGTAATGACATCTGATCACAGAATCCCTACAGTACAGGAGGCTCTTCGCCTCATCAAGTCTGCACCAACCACAATCCCACCCAGACCCTATTCTCATAAACCCACACATTTACCCTGCTAATCCCCCCAGTACTAGAGTCAATTTAGTTTGGCCAATCCACCTAACCTGCACATCTTTGGGGTGTGGGAGGAAACCGGAGCACCCGGAGGAAACCCACGCAGACATGGGGAGAACGTGCAGACTCCACACAGACAGTGAGCCAAGGCCGGAATTGAACCTGGGGCCCTGGCACTTTGAGGCAATCAGTAAACATCAATACTGCGGTGGCAGCAGATGCAGCCTTATTTAATATTTGATGATGGGGTATGGGTATCACTGCCATTTATTTCTCTGTCCTAACTTCCCTTGAGAAGGTGGTGGTGAGCTGTCTTCTGGAACCTCTGCAGACTTATGTCACGGTGCCACTGGGAAGGAATTCCAGGAATTTTCCCCAGAGACAAAATAGGAATCATGATATGTTTCCAAGTTAGGATGGGATGTGACTTAAGAGGGGAACTTACAGTTAGTATTACTCCCTTGGAATTTTAAGTGATAATGATCATTGGTTTGAAAGGCATTGTGGAAGATGCCTTGGGATCTTGTGGTGCGTCTTGTAGCTGGCACTCGCTGCGAAGAAGAGAGTGAATGTTTAAGGAGGTGGTTTTTAAAACATTTATTCTTTCATGGGATGTGACTGCCACTGGCAAGGCCAACATTTCTTGCCCATCGCTAATTGCCCTTTAACTGAGTGTTTTGCGGGGCCATTTCAGAGGGCAGTTGAGAGTTAACCACATTGCTGTGAATCTGTAGTCACATGTAGGACAGACTGGGTAAGGATGGCAGATTTCCTTCTCTGAAGGACATTAGTGAACCAGATGGGTTTTTATAGCAATTGATGATAGTTTGATTGCCATCCCTAGCTTTTAATTCCAGATGTTATTTATTGAATTTAAATTCCACCAGCTGCCGTGGCGGGAGTTGAACCCACATCCCCAGATGACGTGCCTGGGTTTTGGAATAACTAATTACTAATTCAGTGACATTCGCGTGTATATTAATTCCTTACCTCCTGTGTAATCGTGTGTCTACACGTATGGATCAGCTTTGTCAGCCCTTTGGCAAAGTCCATTTCTGCAGAAGATCATAAAATATTTGATATAAACAGAAAGTGCTTAATCACACATAACAGGGCGAATTTTCCCCTTCCACTTGCCATGGGCATCATAGCGGGCGAGGGGCAGAGCATGGAAAGGTGCGTTGACCTTGGGCGGGATTTTCAAGCACGGCTAGAAGATCCCACCCAATAACTTCAATCACTTTACATGGACAGTTTCTTATTCAGGTCATTCACTGTCAATTAATAATGATCAGAAAACACTGGATGAAAGAATGAGAAAGACAGCAGGAATGCTGGGTGATCTACAAATTTATATCACTGAATCCTACAGTGCAGAAGGAGGCCATTCTGCCCATCGAGTCTGCACTGACCACTCTTGTCTGTAACAACCAGTCAGATCTCATTCAGTCCACCAGATGAAAGAAAGACAACCCCCTCTTGGGTTTCAACTTGGTGAAACACTCTGTCCAAATCTTTGTCATCTCTGGGTTCATCGGTTCCAATGTACTGCTTATTACCCACCCCCTTCCTCCATCAACATCAGCTCAAGAACAGCTTTGGCCCCCCAACCTACTTGGTAATCTACCAGGTACCAAGTCTTATGGTCACTGTACCAGTGGCTAAAGTATTAAGTTCTCATCTTTGTGTTTGGACCCACAAGTTCATGAATGTGGCCCAGTCCATCACACAAACCAGCCTCCCATCCACTGATTCTGTCTACACTTCTGTCCACGGCAAAGCAGCCAGCATAATTAAGGACTCCACGCACCCCGGGACATTCTCACTTCTACCTTCTTCCTTCAGGAAAAATATACAAAAGTCTGAACTCACATACCAGCCAATTCAAGAACAGCTTCTTCCCTGCTGCTATCAGACTTTTGAATGGACTTACCTTGCATTAAGTTGATCTTTCTTACACCTTAGCTTTGACTGTAACACTATATTGTGCATGCTCTCCTTTCCTTCCCTATGTACGGTATGTTTTGTCTATATAGCGTGCAGGAAATAATACTTTTCACTGTATGCTAATACATATGACAATAATAAATCAAATCAAATCGAATCAACTCCATCCCCAATCCAGTAACCAGTATTCCAATTCCTGCTTTGAATGCTCTGTTGCTCTGACACTATCCTGTTGTGCAATGCTCCCCCACTTCTTCCAGCACTGCTCGCAAAGTTTTCCAGATCACACATCCTGAATTCTCTCTCAGACCTCTCCACCTTTAAGATGCATCTTATGTCCTCACCCCTTTCTTAAGCTTTCAGTTGCGCCCTCTCCTCATACTTCCTTCTTTAGACTTGAACATTTTGGTTCATTTTCCTATCTTAAAAGTGCTACAGAAATAAACGTTGTTGTTGGAAGGAATTGTACTTCATGGTGAGAACTGTATGACATAGGAGCAGAAGCAGGCCATTCAGCCCATTGTGTCCGCTCCTCCATTCAGTGGGATTATGACTGATTTGAAATGATAATCCTCACTTCCACTTTTATGCTTTATTCCAATAACCCTTGATTCCTTCACTGATTAAAAATCTGTCCATCTCAGCCTTGAATACACTTAATGACCGGTCTCTGCGTAATGAAATCCACAGATTCACCACCCTCTGGCTGAAGAAATTCCTCCTCATCTCGCTTTTGAAGGAGCGTCCCTTCACTTGAGTTCTAGTCTCTCCCACTAGTGGAAACATCCTGTCCATGTCCACTCTATCTCGGCCTTTCAGTATTCTCTAAGTTTTAATTACATCCCCCCTCATCTTTCTAAACTCCATCAAGAATAGACCCAGATTCATCAGCTGTTTCTCATTTAACAAACCCCTAATTCCTAGAATCATTCCTGTGCAGCTTGTCTGGACCCTCTCCAAGGCCACCACATCCTTCCTTAGTGCCCATTCAAGACAGAGATGAGGAGGAATTTCTTCAGCCAGAGGGTGGTGAATTTGTAGAACTCATTGTCACATGAGGCCAGGTCATTGAGTGTCTTTAAAACAGAGATAGCTAGGCTCCTGATCAAGGGTTACGGGGAGAAGGCAGGAGAATGGTGATGAGAATCTTATCAGCCATGATTGAGTGGCAGAGCCTACTAGATGGGCTGAATGGCCTAATTCTGCTCATATATCTTAGGGTCTTTTGGATCCTTTACTCTGAGATAATGCCCTCTGGTCCTAGACTCTTCCCCAAGGGGAAACAGCTCCTCTACATCTTTTATATAATCCAATATATCGGTTGCATTAATGTAAAATTTGCAATTAATCTCCAAATTCTACCAAATCCAATTGTTTGATTGCCTTTAGGTATTGACTAAGGATACAAGTGACTGACAGCTATTTTGATGGCAGTAACCAATAGCATCTTGCAAACCAGAGTCGCCAAACCGAAAGTACTACCCATGGAATGACGTGACTTCAGTGCTATCTGTGTCTCCTTGTCTAAAGGTGACAAACTCAACCCTGCCTCACCCAAAGCTGTTCTTTTCTCCAGGTAGTTGATCAGATCTTTCATGTACTTGGAAACAGTTTTGGCGTATTGCAAAGCAGCTTCGACACCACCCTCGGATTTCTGAAGAATAATGTCCACTTCTTCAGCAGAAAGACAGCCTGTAATCAGATACAAGAGAGAAAGTGGGAAACAGGACATATTTTACGTGAAGTGCTTCAGGTAAAAGGACGATGGCTATCAGGTTTCCTGTAGATTGTGTGCACATTTGGACTCTTAAAATAATTGGGCCACTTTTCCCTTTCACATTGTCTGGGAATTGTTCAACTTCTAGATGGAGTAGGGAGGATAAGAGATGGAGACTTGTAGAAATAAGTCTCCACCTCGGATTTTTCTATGCCAGGATTTGCAGATAGACGAGGCTTGTCCTGTGTCTGAAGTAGACAGGCCTGTTGTAAAGATTTAGATGAGTTAAGAAGATGTGTTCCTAGCCGCCTGCCACAGTTTATTTAACATTGAATCAAGGGGCTGCACGGTGGCACAGTGGTTAGCACTGCTACCTCACAGTGTCAGGGACCTGAGTTCAATTCTGGCCTCAGGTCACAGTCTGTGTGGTGTTTGCATGTTCTTCTTGTGTCTGTGTGGGTTTCTTCCAGGTGCTCTGGTTTTCTCCCACAATCCAAAGATGTGCTGGTTAGGTTGATTGGCCATGCTAAACTGACCCTAGTGTCAGGAGGATTAGCAGGGTAAATATGTGGGGTTACAGGAATAGGGCCTGGATGGCATTGTGGTCGGTGCAGACTCGATGGGCCAAATGGCCTCCTTCTGCACCTCTATGATTCTAGGGATTCTATGATTGATTCTTAGTGAAGGTGGGGGTGGGGGGTGCGGGTTGTGCAGAGAAACAAGCCTTTAGAGTTGAACTGTGACACCATGTGGATTGGAGAACACCCAAATATTTGGAGGAAAATTTGCTTTTGGTCATTTTAATTAGGCTTTGATGACCTTCAAGGCCTCTTGATAACTGTTTTCCAGACTCCAGAAAACCAGTGGCTGGGTGCTCACCGCTGAGGCTTTAAGGAACGGCTTAATGGAGGAGGGAGAGGCAGAGGGAAAATTCCAGAACTTAGGACCTGGGGCCGAGTCACCAATAGTAGAGATATTTTATTATTTTACGTGATGTGGACATGCAGGCCTTGCCAATGATTTGTTGGCCGTCTCTAATTGCCCATGAACTAAGAGTTTTACTAGGCTATTTCAGAGGGCAGTTGAGAGTCAACCACATTGCTGTGGGTCTGGAGTCACATATAGACCAGACCAGGTAAGGATGGCAGATTTCCTTCCTGGGTTTTTACAGCAATCAATGGTAGTTCCATGGTCCCTGTTACTGAGATTAGTTTTTATGTTCCAGACTTTATTAATTTCATTTAAATTCCACCAACTGCCATTTTGGGGTTTGTACCTGTGTTCCAACAGGATTAGCCTGGGCCTCTGGACTACAAACCACTATGTTGCCCACCCTTTAGGGTGAAGGAAATGAGGGGCAAAAAGCTGGAATTGAAGGAATACAGAATTATGAGACTGGAGGAAGTCAGGGAGATACTAATCATAAAAATCCTATAGTACAGGAGGAAGCCATTCAGACAACTGACTCTACATTGACTCTCTGAAAGCTTGTGTTACTCAGGCCCACAACCCCACGTATTTAGCATGCCTAATCCTCCAAAACCTACACATCCTTGGACACTAAAGGACAATTTGGTATGGCCAATCCACCTAAGCTGCATATCTTTGGACTGTGGGAGGAAACCTGAGCACCCAGAGGAAATCCGAGCACCCAGAGGAAATCCACGCAGACACAGGAAGAATGTGCAAACCACAGCTCTAGCAAAACTTCCTTTGCTTTCTCCTCCAGCTCTGCCATTGTAAGGGCCAACATTTAATTAACCCTCTTGCTTTTTCTTTGTACTTGATGACTACATTTCAGTGATCTGTGCACACGGGCCACGAAACTTCTCTGTTGCTCTGAGTTGGGAAGGTAGGAGACTGGGCCAGACAGCATTGGAATAGTCGAGGTAGAAGACATGGATGAGGGTTTCAAGATCAGATGGACTCAAGTCTGGGTGAAAAGAGGCAGCTTTAGTGGGGTGGAAGGAGGCTGCTGCTGGAGTGAATGTGAGATTGGAAGCTCAGCTGAGGAGGCTAATTCTGCTCGAGACTGTGGCCATTGAAGGGGATGGAGTTGATGACGAAGGAATTGCGCTCATGATGGGGTGCAAAGACGGTTTCAGAACAAGTGAGGCCATAAAATCCCGTCCGAGGTCGACGGACCTTTGCATGTTCCACCCCTCGCCTGCTCCGATTCCTGTAATGGGTGGGGTACTACGATTGCAGTCTATGGCTCGGCCTCCCCAGTGTTCCACTGGAGGGAATCTCAGGTCATCCATTTTTTTTTTAATTCATTTATGGGACATGGGCATCCTTAGTTGCCTTTGGGCAGTTAAGAATCAATCACATCGTTGTAATTCTGGAGTCACATATAGGCCAGACCAGGTAAGAATGGCAGATTTCCTTCCCTAAGGCCATTAGTCAACCAGATGGGTGTTTCTGACAATCGACAATGGTTTCATGATCATCAGTAGATTCTTAATTTCACTTTTTTTATTGAGTTCAAATTCCATCATCCGCCATGGTGAGATTTGAATCCGGGTCCCCAGAACATTAGCTGAGTTTCTGGATTAATAGTCTAGCCATAATATCACAAGGCCATCCCTATGTTGGGGACACAGTCTGACAACTGGGAGAGGTCAAGAGAAGTGGTTGTTGTATAAAGCTTGGTATCATCAGCATACATGTGGATGGTGATGCATCTTTGGATGATGTTGTTGAAGGGTGGTTGGGTGGGTGGGAGAGGGGGGGGAATGGCATAGAGATAAGAAACAGGTTGGGACCAAGGATCTTCTGGTGACATTAGAATTAATGGTGCAGGAAGAGAAGCCATTGTAGGGGGTTTTCTGGCTATGTCTGGGTAGGTACAAGGGGTGCAAAGCTAGTCTCAAACAGCTAAATAAAGGACAAGAGGTCTTAGCAGAGGATGCCAACAGGTCAAAAAGAATAGGGTGGCAGAGTGTCACAGTCATATTGTTTGTAACTTGTCTCACTCGTACTTGTTACTTATTGCTCTAAGCTTTTCAGAAAAATGATTCACTGATTAATCAATGCTGACTAAAAATGTACATTACCTGAATCACTGAACTCATCCTTCACCTGTACCATATCGCCCTGTACAGCAATTCCACCGCACAGATTCTCCATGGACTGAAAAGACATACAAAGAAAATTAGACTCAAAGCATAGATGAACAAACCCAAGTGGCCAGGAGGAGTGATCAGTGTAAACCTCCAACCCAGCTCCTTACAATAACCATCTTCTGCAAGCATTGACAAGGGACATTCCAAGATGTTCCATTATGTTGACTCTGAGGTTTCATTATTCATCACAGTTTATAGGAAACACAAAGCATTGAGAACACCTTTTAGTCATAGAATCATAGAAGCTCTACAGTACAGAAGGAGGCCACTTGGCCCATCTAGTCTGCATGGACCACAATTCCACCCAGGCCCTATTCCATAACCCCATTTATCCACCCTACTAATCCCCCTGGTACTAAGGGGCAATTTATTGTGGCCAGTCAACCCAACGCACACTTCTTTGGACTGTGGGAAGAAACCAGAGCATCCACAGGAAACCCACAAAGACATGGGGAGAATGTGCAAACTCCACCCAGACTCACCCGAGGCCGAACTAGAACTCAGGTCCCTGCCGCTGTGAGGCAACAGCGTTATCCATTGTGCTGCCATGCCTACCCCAAAGTCCAGGACTTTGTTCAGGTTCTGCCCACCTTGCTTGAATTCTCATTTGCCTTCATGGGTGACACAGTGGTTAGCACTGCTGCCTCTCAGCACCAAGGACCTGGGTCCGATTCCCGTTTTTAGGAGTCACTGTCTGTGCGGAGTCTGCACATTTTCCCGTGTCTGCGTGGGTTTCCTCCCACAGTCTGAAAGGCGTGCTGGTTAGGTGCACTGGCCGTGCTAAATTCTCCCTCAGCGTACCCAAACAGGCGCCGAAGTGTGGCGACTGGGGGATTTTCACAGTAACTTCATTACAGTGTTAATGTAAGCCTCTTTGTGACACTAAGAAATAAACTTTAAGCTGAGTTTACTGCTTTGCATCTTTATTTTGAAAAGCTAAACAAAGCACCAAATGACAGCAAACTTTCGATCTCTGTTTTGCTGGAACCATTCCAACAGACGGCAATCACTTTAGCTTTGGAAACAATATCAATATTTAAGCTAGAAATGGTTAAGTCTTTTTGTATCGTTATTGCACAAAGAAAATCTAAAAATATGACTAGCCAGCCGCCCAGGACAAGTCAAGCAGTAGGAGGTTACATTTTGTACCGTTCACTGAAACAATAGGTTGCAATTACAGACCTCACTAATTCTCTACTGGATTAAGGCAATTTCAGTGGTAAAATCCTGCGCTCCCTGAGTAAATCGTAGGGCTGTGGGATCCCTCTTTAGTTTCTATTTTCACACAATCCCTACAGTGAAGAAGTTCAGCCCATCAAGTTTGCACTGACTCTCTGACAGAGCATCCCACCCAAGCCCTATTCCCATAACCTCACCTATTCAATCTGCTTATCCCCCTAAGCTACACATCTTCAGCTATGTTAGTTTGAAAGTGTTTCAAACGGATTTGAACCCCTGCGACTGCCCGGTCATATTTAACTCTGAATGAAGTTCCCTCCAAACTGCGAATCTTTCTTTCTCTGGAGATGCTGGTCAGGGTGCCAAGCTTTACCATCATTTTCAGAGTTCCAGCAATCCTGATTGTAGCTCAGGCCAAAATTGGTTATGCTCCAAGTTTAGGTTAGGCAAAAATTCTTCATCCTTTTCATGGATGCATGCACACACAAACACGCATGCACATAACACAAATGCATGCACACACAGACAAACATATGCGCGTACACAAAACACGCACACAAACCAAACATACATGCACACACATACAAACAAATACACACAAAAAACATAGACAAACACATGCATCATACATGCACACACACACATACAAAACACACATAAAAGCATTACATGCACGTATACAAACACACATGCACACGCAGTGATGTTGGCATTGTACAGTGATATGCTTACCCAGGTATGCACATACCCACAGAGAAATATGCAGATATACACGCAGATACACACACACACACACACACACACACACACACACACACACACACACAGATAAATGCTCATTAACAGAGAAATCGGCATATTGATATACGTGCACACAGACAAACAGACACATGTATACACGCAAATATATACGTGCACAAGCAAATCTTTCCTAGGTCAGCAAGTTCCACCCTTTTTGTCAGAACTATTCTTAGCCTTATTTGCAAATAGATCATGTGTTTAGTTAAGAATGGGAAGGTATTAATGATCAATGTTATGTAGAGGATCTATCTTGTGCCTTGCAGTACAGATGTTATTTCTCCTCTCCCACTCTCTTTTTCCTGCCTTTGTATTCTACAGAACCAATGGAGATTGTAGGTCGTGCTCTTCCATTGCAATGAAGGAGAGTACCTCATCCTTTGGTGGAGTTTTATGGGGCTGTTGGAATCTCGGGGTGAGCTCAAGTCAGGGCATCAAGGGCAGCAATTCAAACAAAAATACAAAAGTAAAACAAGATCAACTTGCAAATTTGCAACTGACAAGAATCACACAGCCTCTCAATCTTTCATCTAGAAAAGAAATGACATTTGAATTTTTAATGCAGTAATTCTCTCCCTGATAAATATCCTGTCTGCTAGATGTATTCAAATAATCCTGTGGTTAAATAATATCATTAAAAATAAAGTTGATGCTAATAGAAAGAAAGGTCTAGCGAAGGGTCATCCAGACTTGAAATGCTGGCTCTATTCGCTCTCTGTCAGACCTGCTGAGATTTTCCAGCATGTTCTGTTCTTGTCTCAAATTCCAGCATCCGTGGTATTTTGCTTTTATCTAATAGAAGGAAGAGTTGGGGGCCGGCAGGATCTGGCATTTTGCGGTTTTTATGCAACCATACAAACTACAGTACAGTCTGCATTTTAACACACAGGTTCGTTCGTATACAGTAACAACACCCCAATACCAATGCCTCATAGACTCCGAATACTCTCCTCACCATAGCAAGCAGCAAGAGGGCTCGTCTTGAGGTCAACGCTCTCTCTGTATTGGATCTACGCATTGCCTGTGGTGACAACTCCAGTCTGCCAGTGGATCACAGCCAGGGTGGTCCTGGGTTTCCTCAAATTGATCTCAGCCTCCCTCAATTAAGGAGGGAGAGAGAAAAAGAGAGAGAGAGAACAGAAATCACTCGCTCCTGCTCCCTACCCCCGGGACACTGCCAGCAGAGGTGGACTTGACTATCAATGCACTGTCGCCAAATTACCGTCTCGGTCCCTGCAGAAGGGACCAGTACTTGTTGAGCTGCACCTCCACAGAGAGTAATGGCTTTCGGAAGAGACAGGGGAAGAAAAGTGGAACGAAGCAACGAGAGTGTCACCACCTTTGTAATAATGTAAAATACTTGAAGAACATCTCGGCCACATCAGACTGTAAGCTTTACTCGATGTTGCTTTAGTCTGAAGGCCTGTGAAAGGACACCCTGTGCCTGAACTGTTAGTTAAGCATGGCTATGGGATTGCACTATTCACTCAGCTACACAGGGTAGCTTGCTAATGACACTAACAGTCTCTTAAAACAAAGGTTTATTTCGATTCTAACTTACTGAAACCACACAGCCTTTTGGAAATTTTACAGGCTATCATTCAACACAAGGGAAGGAACATCACATAAATTGGAAAGACATCGTTGACAGGGCTATGAAATGATTGGTGTCTCATGATAATGTTGCTGCCACTTGGAGGTTGTCCCAAATCTCAAAGCAATCTCCAAAGATGTGATTTCTTCAGACTCAGATGTCAAACCCATCCTAATTCCTGTGTCTCTGCCTCAGCCATGTGACACAGGCTCCTGTATTCTGTTCCCCCATCCATGGAGTAAACCACACCCACAGCAAGGGGAACAATATCCTCCTCTCCAATCACATTCCAGTAGATGCCTCCATCTCGCTACTCAAGAAAATGGCTAGTTCTGAGAATTGACAAGGACTTTACGACTCATCCCTAGCATGCAACTTGTGACAAAATTAACTGGTCCAGGCTGACCTGACAGGGAGATGGGCTGAGAGCTGAAAAAGACCCAGAAAGTTAAGTCTTCGTATCTGCTCCCATAACCCTCTCCTGCCCCTCCACTCACCCCTGAGCTACGTGCCTGAGTGATGAGGGCTGCTCCTTCAGTCCCCAATGCCTGTGTGTTGTGCTTGACACTGTGCTCCTGCCCACTAGCCAGCTGTCACTTCCTGCCAGTTTCGAGCTGGGAAGCTGACCAGGGGAGGCATGCAGGTGAGGGGCTAGAGTTACAGATGGGGAGGCCAGGAGTTAGAGGTGTGAGGGGAGTTACAGGCAAGGCGGGGGGGGCCTGGAGTTACAGGCGAAGGGCGGGGGGGGGGGGGCAGGAGTTACAGGCGAGCAGGGGTTGGGGGGGGGGGGCAGCAGTTACAGGTGAAGGGCAGGAGTGGGGGGGGGGGGGGCAGGAGTTACAGGCGAGCGGGGGTGGGGGGGGCCAGGAGTTACAGGTGAGTGGGGGGGGGGGGGGGGCAAGAGTTACAGGCGAGTGGGGGAGGGGCCACGAGTTACAGGCGAGTGAGGGGGGGGCCACGAGTTACAGGTGAGTGTATATCTCTAGCTGTATATTCTGATAATCCTCTTCACTATCTGCCAACTCCACCAACTTTTGCGTCATCTGTGAATTTACTAATCAGACCAACTACATTTTCTCCAAATCATTTATATAAACAACGAACAACAAAGGTCCCAAACTGATCTCTGTGGAACACCACTAGTGACAGTCTTCCATTCAGAAAAGCACCCTTCTATTGCTACCCTCTGTCTTCTATGGCCAAGCCATTTCTGTGTCCATCTTGCCAGCTCTCTTCTGATCCCGTGAGACTTCACCTTTCGAACTAATCTACCATGAGCTACTTTCTCAAAGGCTTTATTGAAGTCCATGTATACAACATCCACTGCCTTTCCCTTATCTATCATCTTCATCACTTCCTCAAAAAACTCAATCAAGTTAGTGAGGCATGACCTCCCCTTCACAAAACCATGCTGTCTATCACTAATAAGTCCATTTGTTTCCAAATGTAAGTAAATCCTATTCCTCAGAATCTATTCCAATAATTTCCCTACCACTGACGTAAGGCTCACTGGCCTATAATTTCCTGGATTTTCCCTGCTGCCCTTCTTAAACCATGGAACACTGGCTGTCCTCGGGAACGTCACCTGTAGCCAATAAAGATACAAAAATTTTTGTCAAGGCCCCATCAATTTCCACCCTTGCCTTCCTCAATATTCTGGGGTACATCCCATCAGACCCTGAGGACTTATCTATTTTAATGCTTTTTAAGACATCCAACGCCTCCTCCTTTTTGATATCGACATGACCCAGAATATGTACACACCCTACCCTAGGTTTCTCATCCATCAAGTCTCCCCCTTTGGTGAATACTGAGGCAAAGTATTAATTTAGTATCTCGCCCATTTCCTCTGGTTCCATGCATAGATTCGCTCCACTATCCTTGAGTGGACCAACCCTTTCCCTTGCTACCCCTCTTGCTCTTTACATAACAAAGAACAAAGAACAAAGAACAACACAGCACGGGAAACAGGCCCTTCGGCCCAACGAGCCCGCGCCGCCGTCCCACTGTCTCAGTGACCTGTTCATGATTTTAGTCTACGCCTAATGTGCGAGGATCAGGGAGGTCCAATTTAGGGACAATTTAGTACCCAATCAATCAGCCTAAAAGCACATCTTTGGGGATGTGGGAGGAAACCGGAGCATCCGGAGGAAACCCACGCAACCACGGGGAGAACGTGCAAACTCCCACAGACACAGGCCCAAATCCATGTGTCCGCACAGCAACAGAGATAGTCTCTGAGCTGTCATGTATAAGATGCTTTAGGATTTTTCTTAACCCTGTTTGCCAAGGACTTTTCATGGCCCCTTTTAGCCCTTTTAACTCCCTCAAGTTCCTCCCTACATTTTTTATATTCTTCAAGGGTTTCATCTGTCCTAAGCTTTCAGACCTTACAAATGCTTTCTTTTCCTTTATGACAAGGCTCATAATATCCCTCGTTACCCTGGATTCCCGATACTTGCCACACTTATCCTTCATCCTCGCAGGTACATGCTGGTCCTGAATTCCAATCAAATGACATTTGAAAGACTCCCACATGTCAGATGTTGATTTACCCTCAAACAGTCTCCCCCAATCCACCCTCTCCAGATCCCCCCTAATGTTTTTGTAGTTAGCCATCCTCCAATTTAACATCTTTGCCCGAGGGCCACTCTGGTCCTTATTCACAAGCACCTTAAAATTTATAGAATTATGATCACTGCTCCCGAAATGCTCTCCTGCTGAAACTTTGATCACCCGACTGGGCTCATTCCCTAATACCATGGCTCCTTCCCGAGTTGGGCTATTTACATACTGTTTCAAGATCCCTCTTGGATGCTCCTCACAAATTCTGCCCCATCCAAGCCCCAAGCAGTGAGTCCCAGCCAATACAAGGAAAGTTAAAATCACCCATCACAACAACCCTGAGATTTTGGAAAGATGCAAAACACATCTTCATATCTGCTCCTCCATCTCCCGCTGGCTAATGGAAGGCCTATTAATTACCCGCTAATCCCTCTAACCTGTGCATCTCAGGACACTAAGGGGCAATTTTAGCATGGCCAATCAACCTAACCAGCACACCTTTAGACTACGGGAGGAAACGCACACAGACACGAGGAGAATGTGCAAACTCCACACAGGCAGTGACCCAAGCCGGGAATCGAACCCAGGTCCCTGGAGCTGTGAAGCAGCTGTGCTAACCACTGTGCTACCGTGCCACATTGTGATTGCACCCTTCCTATTCCTAAGCTCTATCTTACCTCACTGCCTGAACCCTCCGAGGTGTCCTCCCGTAGTACAGCTGTGATATTTTCCTTAACCAGTAATGCCACTTCCTCATCCCTTTTACATCCCCCTCTAGCCTGCCTGAAGCAGCTAAATCCTGGAAGGACCGGTAAAAATTTTGTCTAATTTGATGATATCTCTTCCCATTCTTCTTGGCACAGTGGTCCACACTGCTGCCTCACAGTGTCAAGGACCCGCTTCAGTTCCCAGCTTGGATCACTGTCTGTGCAGAGTCTGCATGTTCTCCTGCCTCTGCTTAAGTTTCCTCCGGGTTCTCCGGTTTCCTCCCACAGTCGGAAAGGCTGCTGGTTAGATGCATTGGCCGTGCTAAATTCTCCTTCAGCGTACCCGAAAGGTGCCGGAGTGTGGCGACTAGGAGATTTTCACAGTAACTTACTGCAGTGTTAATGTAAGCCTACTTGTGACTAATAAATAGTCTTTAAACTAAATTTCTAAACTCTACAGAATACAGGTGTGGTTGCCTCAATCTCTCCTGACAGGATATTCCTGCTACCTCAGGAATAGAGGTAATGGTTCTGTTGTTAAAGTAAGATCTGATTTTCTTCGTAAAGTATGCCCCTGCGTTGACCCAGACATTCCCAGATAAATCATGTTGTTATTTAATTACTTCATGGACATTAAAAAATTTGCACAGAGACGTTTGCAGGTCACCGGGTTTGGAAAGGAAAGACAATGCATCAGCAATAAATCCCTTTAATGTGCAACATCTGGAAGTCTAAACCTTGGGAGATGGCACTCGGATTAGATCACTTTGATTAAAGTCAAATGCCATCTTCAGAGAGGTCGCTAAACATTCTGATGAGTCAAGACCCTTTGGCAGAAATAAAGGCCACAATTTCCAAAGCTTGACCAGAAATTAATCTCTGAAAATTAGACAAAGAACCTTTCACAAGCGGCTAGTGCATCCACGTAAAAGTCTCTGCAGTACACTGCTTCATGCTGTGAACTCACCCTGCATTTGTCTGTTGGTGGTAATGATAACAAAGTGCTGCTGTCCACCTCTCCCATGAGAAATTCCGAGACACTGCCAAAGAGGAAATAATGGTTACAGCGGCCAACAAAACTCAACCTATACATTTCAATTTGCTTTTAAAAAAAAAACAATTCCCCACCTACACGCTGTTAGATTCACTTCCCTTCAAACAAGACACCAGCTGAAAGGCCAAACACACATGTTTCTCCATGACCACAAACATTGCTTCATGACCAGTTCCAAGGCGATAAACAAGTGCGGATTGAGCTGACTCACTCTCTGAATCTCCCCCTCGCCTCCCCTACCATTGTGATGAACCTGCCCTTTACCCAACACCTCTCGCCCAAAAGCAGATCGCTCTTCATAGTGACTTGAATCAATATATTAAAATTGTGGTACAGGGGGTCTCTGGGGTGCCATATAGAGTCATTGAGGTTTACACCTGGAAAGAGGCTCTTCGGCCCAACTGGTACATGCTGCCCTGTTTTTAATCACTTAGCTAGGCCCTATTTCCTGCAGTTGGCCCATGTCCCTCTATACCCATTTTACCCACGTAACTATCTAAACGTGCTTTAAAAGACAAAAATGTACCTGCTCGTTCCAGACATCCGCCATCTTCTGAGTGAAAAAAATTGCCCCCGGACCCTTTTGTATTTCTCCCCTCTCACCTTAAACCTATGCCCTCTAGTTTTAGACTCCCATACTTTTGGGAGAGGACGTTGACTATTTAGCTTATCTATAGCCTTGTTGAAACATATTAGCACTTTCCAAGTTAAAGCAACACGCAAGTGTTCACTCACTACAGCAGTCACATACGGCCTGGATGATTTGGGAGCTCTTTAAAAATGGTAGGGGGCTCCTGATTCTGGGATTCCCGATCCCATTCTCAGGCGTTCCAATTTTCAGCTGAGCCTTTTACATGTGTGCAATGGTTCGGGTCAAAATCTAACACACTGCGCCCCTGTCGCAGGCTCCATATTAGGAATAGGCATGTTCCAGTCCTCCATCATTTTCGCGCAGTCAGGTGCTGAGGTTCACGGCACCTCACAGGTGTCCTAACCCACAATCTGTGTGAGGGACCCATTGAAAGGTAAATTCAAAGTTTCCTCCTCATGCTTCTTATGCCAAGGTACACCCCCTCCTAGAAAAAAACCCCAGGGCTCTCATGTCCCTATGCCAAAGTATACCCCCAAAACCCCATATGCTCTCTCATGTGCCCATGACAAGCCAGGGCACGTCCATGGCCATTCACCCATAATACACTGTTGAGAAGCAATGGATCCCATAGCGACAGTAGGATATGGAAAAAAGCTTTTTTAAAAAAGTTACATTTATGAAAATAGCTTTTACTACAGCCCAATAAAAGTGTCAATCATCCAGACCCTCCAAAGTTCCAGTAGCAGAAGTGAAAGCACTCAAAACTTCTTTATCTTGTGTAAGTAATCATTGTGAAATTGACAGAGGAGATCAGTGAACCAGAGCTGTCAATCAGGCAATGTTCTCTCCAAGGCTTACGTGTTTTGACAGGTTCAGAGATTTCTGAGCTTTCAGTCAAGCCTCATTATGTATGATACCTGATTCCATGAAAGACCATGGAAGTGCCATAGCTTGGCCTGCAGGACATGAGTGGCTTTAGGGATTGTTTGGGCAGAGGGAGGAATTCCTTGGCTTGGGGGCATGTGGGGCCATAGGAATATTTTGGGAGGGTCATGGATTGGCATGTGGGAACTAAAGGGTCAGACCATAGAGGGTAGGTGAGGAGAATGCGTGGCAACAGGAATGTATGGAAGGCGTGTATGGTGGACTGGGTGCGATCCCACAGCACCAAGGTGGACCCGTTAAACAGCCCACCCCGCATCTGGCAGCCCCTGTGGCTGCCTCTGAACCTCTTCCTTGATCAGCTGATCCATTGCCACCCGCACTCACCCCTCAATGACAAGGAAAATCCTGTCTCTGTTGGCACTCTCTCCTGCGTGGGTGCAGTAAGCTGGGAATGTTCCCGGCTCCTGATGCCTGCCTTTCTTTAACTTGTTATTCCCCTCTTGTTTGCTTTTAGAAAGGGAACTCGCTTCAAAAACACCTCTAAGAGCCTATGACAGGATAAATTAAATCAAATTAAATTCGATTGGTTTGATTAAAGTGAAATGCCATCTTCAGAGAGATCACTAAACATTCTGATTAGCCAAGACCCTTTGGCACTCTTCCCTCTACCTCGGTAATGAACTATATTATGAACATTAATGGATGGCTCTTGAATATATCTCAAGAGACCATTTCTATGAACAGTAAGGGGCCAGAGCTGTGTGTTATCCTCACTCCCACCTCCAAAATATTTTTCTCGGCGGCCCATTTTGTCACTCAAATCTCTAGAGATGAGAAGAAGCTAAATGTAAAAGCATCTGGCTTTCAACATATTCCTAGGCACATCAGTGCAATAAAGGTGAGGTAAATACATCCGAATGAACTGCAAAGTGGGATTTGAAGATTTTAGAAATGACGTACAATCATTATTTTTTATTCATTCATGGGCTTTGCTACCCCTAGGTGCCCGAGGTTGGTTGAGAGTCAACCACATTGCTGTGGCTCTGGAGTCACATGTCGGTCAGGCCAGGTAAGAGTGGCAGATTTCCTTCCCTAAAGGGCATGAGTGAACCGGATGGGTTTTTTCCGACAATGGTTTCACAGCCATCAGTAGATTATTAACTCCAGATGTTTTTTGTTGAATTCAAATTTCACCATCCACCGTGGTGGGATTCGAACCTGGGTCTCCAGAACATTAGCTAAGCTTCTGCATTAATAGTCCAGCGATAACACCACTAGGCCATCACCTCCCCTAAATCAGCCAGTTTGGCTAACCTGTTTTCAGGTTAAGAAAGTTTCACCCTCAGTGGTTATTAACAACAATTCAATTAAATCACATTTAAAAAGGAATTAGGTAAACAATTAAAAAAGAGAAACAAGTCACTTAGACTGGAGAAAGGGCCAGGAAAAGTTGATGAGAAGAAAATTAGCTTCTCAGAATGATCCTCCCCTGAGCTCAAATCTCAATGGGCCCAATTTTAACTCTAATTGAAGAGGTTTGCAATGAATTAAAATTGGATATTTCAGATCAATCCACTGTATTCCAAAGATGTGTGGGTTAGGTTGATAGACCATGGTAAATTGCCCCTTAGTATCAGGGGGATTAGCAGAGTAAAAATGTGGGGTTAAGCAGATAGGATCTGTGTGGGATTGCTGTCAATGCAGACTTGATGGGCTGAATGGCCTCCATCTGCACTGTGGGCATTCAATGCTTGTATCAATGTAAGTCATTCTTCCTAATGCTGGTGTGAAACTTAGTGTGGGATGTAAAAGCAAATTACTGCGAATGTTGGAATCTGAAGCCAAAAGAGAAAATGTTGGAAAATTTCAGCAGATCTGGCAGAATCTGTAAGGAGAGAAAAGAGCTCAGAAAAGAGCTGGCGTTTCGAATCCAGATGACCCTTTGTCAGAGTTTGACAAAGGGTCATCTGGACTCAAAACGTCAGCCTTTTTCTCTCCTTACAGATGCTGCCAGGCCTGCTGAGATTTTCCAGCATTTTCTCTTTTGGTTATTGTAGATTACAATGTTCCAGCTCAACTGGGGTGATGCTTTTACATTTGATGATGTAGCAACTCTTAAGGAATGTGAATTTATCTGGAAGGTTGGCCTCCTTTAGAAATAGTTTGGCAGCTCCCACTGACGCACTGCCTCAGCTCTTGCAGAGCAGCAGTTTTGAATCCTCCATGACTTGCCAATGATCTCTATTTCCTGCCTCCATTTGTCAGTTGCTATTTTGGCAGCTACTTCTCTGCCCCAAGACCCTTGTTGAAATGCTGCAATAGGCATCTTCAGGCTCGATATAAAATCGTGGTCCCATATAGAATCAGAGGTTTACAGCATGGAAACAGGCCCTTTGGCCCAACTTGTCCATGCTGCCCCTTTTTTTTAAAACCTCGAAGCTTAGTCCCAGTTGCCCGCATTTGGCCCATATCCCTCTATACCCATCTTACCTGTGTAATTGTCTAAATGCTTTTTAAAAGACAAAATTGTACCTGCCTTTACAACTATCTCTGGTAGCTTGTTCCAGATACTCACCACCCTTTGTGCAAAAAACTTGCTCCTCTGGACTCTTCTATATTTCCCCCCTTCTCAGCTTAAACCTATGCCCTCTAGTTTCAGACTCCCCTACCTTTGGGAAAAGATACTGATGATCTAACTGATCTATGCCCCTCATTATTTTAGACTTCTATAAGATCACCCCTCAGCCTCCTGCACTCCAGAGGAAAAAGTCCCAGTCCATCCAGCCTCTCCTTATAAGTCAAACCATCAAGTCCCGGTAGCATCCTAGTAAATCTTTCCTGCACTCTTTCTAGTATGTCCAAAGATGTGTGGGCTAGGTTGATTGGCCATGCTAAATTGCCCCTTCGTGTCAGGGGGATTAGCAGGTTAAATGCGTGAGGCTGTGGGATAGGGTCTGGGCAGGCTTGACGGGCCAAATGGCTTCTTTCTACACTGTAGGGATTCGATGATTCTATCTGGCCACTTACCTTCAAGTGATTTTAATCCACCCCCACCCCCAGCAACCTTTTAAGAGTGGTTGATGAGTACAGCAGACTGATAAGCTCAGTGCCATGTTCAATATGTCCTTTGTCTTAATTAGGTTGACCCTGAAAGTGTCAATGGGTCTCTCCAAAGAGCAAATCAAAACCCAGCCGCTTACCTCTTGCCTGACTGCAGATGGACCTGGTAGTAAAATAAATCCATATTTTCACATTAACATTCATCATCCATTGGCCAAACTGTTCTCCTCATTGCATACCTTTCTTCCGCTTGCTCCTGTTGGTTTTCCGCATATTTTTTATTTAAATAGTGAGCGCTATCCCTGTGTGCAAACAGCCATATAAATACTGTGGCTATAAGACTGTGTCAGAGATTGAAAATTCTACAGTGAGTAACTCACCTCCTGACTCCTCAAAGCCTGTCCACTATCTATTCTACAGAGATATGTGAAGACTGTGATGGGATACTCCTCACTTGCCTGGATGAGTGCAGCTGCATCAAACCTCAAAGAAGCTCAAAACCACTCAGGACAAAGCAGCCCACTTGATTGGCACCACATCCAACACTTCAAGAGACACTGCAGTAACTCATCAAGGCTCCTCTGACAGCACCTTCCAAACCTGTGACATCTAGAAGGACAGCAGATACCTGGGGGCACCATCACTTCCAAGTCACATACCATCCGGACTTGGAACAACATTGCTGTTGCTGAGTCAAAGTCCCAGAACTCCCTCCCTCCCTGTTGGGGAACACTTCAGCAGTTAAGGGCATTCAGCCTCTGATCTTCGGGTAAGTGTTGTCCAAGGTGGCCTCCAAGACACAACAACGCAGAATCGCTGAGCAGAAACTGATAGTCAAATTCCGCATGCATGTGGACGGCCTCAATTGGGATCTTGGGTTCATGTCACACTATCTTTATCCCCACCATTTGGTCTGGGCTTGCACAATCTTACTAACTTTCCTGGCTGGAGACAATTCACACCTCTTTAACCTGTGCTTAACCCTCTCTCCACTTGTATTGTCTGTACCTATAGTATCTGTTGATTATCTGTTAAAACTCGCATTCCAACCATTATCTTGTGTCTATACTATTAGTTTGTGTCTATATATGCTGTGTTTGTGGACACAACTCTCCACTCATCTGATGAAGCAGCAATGCTCTGAAAACTCGTGCTATCAAATAAACCTGCTGGACTTTAACCTGGCGTTGTGAGACTTCTTACTGTGCCCACCCCAGCATCTCCATAGCATCCCTCCCAAACAGCACTGTGAACGTATCTACAGCATACGGGCTGCAGTGGTTCAAAAAGGCAGCTCACCACCTTTCTCAAGGGCAGTTAGGGGTGGACAATAAAAACGCAGACTTAGCCAGCGACACAAGGAATAATTTATTTTTCTAATCAGGATTTTGAGGTAATGAGCTTAGTTAACCTGCAGAACTGTGATAACACAAATACTGAAGCATGTAGGTTGCACCAGGCCGATATTGGTAGAATCTAATGGAGAAGGTAAATCAGATTGAATACTGTCACTGAGTCTCAACTACACATAGCAATTCTTCAGGTAGCTCCAGTTTCAGTGAATCAGCCTCAATATATAAACAGTGGTGATTCCACAAGCTATAAATATTAGCCTCAAGTACAAAACTGTGGGCAACAGATCCTATGTGTTCAGGATACAATATAAAGCCGTTCTGGATATTCACATTAAAAAACTCACCAAGAAACATTTAGACTTACAATGTCCACGATCAAAAATATACATATATAAATGTTTTGTAACCAAATGTACTCACATGGAATCCTTCCTTTCCTTCTGATTGGTTGGTGCTGAGCAGATGGTCATGTGGCTAGCAGTAACCAATCAAAATGCAGAAGCAAAAGCAGAACCAAAACAAAATAAAGGATGTGGCTTTGACGTGGAGTTCCACAGAGTTCACAGCACAGGAATAGGCCATTTGGTCCAACTTGTCTGTGCTCCACACTAACCTCCTCCCGCTCTACGTCATCTAGTCTTATCCGGATATCCTTCTGATCATTTCTCTGTCATATACTTATCAAGATTTCCCTCAAGAGGGATTTACACCACCCTCCTCAATTACTGGTGGCTGACGCGATAGTTAAGAAAGCCCACCTACTTTCTCAGGAGGCTAAGGAAATTTAGCGTGTCTGCTGTGACTCTCACCAATCTTTACAGATACACCATAGGAAGCATTCTATCCGGATGTATCACAGCTTGGTCTGGCTCCTCCTCTGACCAGGACTATACGAAATTACAAAAGGTTGTGAACGTAGCCCAATCCATCACACAAACCAGCCTCCCATCCACTGACCCTGTCTGCATTTCCCAATGCCTCAGAAGAGCAGCCAGCTTAATTAAGGACCCTGCACACTTTGGACATTCTCTCGTCCACCTTCTTCGGTCGGGAAAAAGATGCAAAAGACTGAGGTCGCGTACCAACCGACTCAAGAACAGCTTCTTCCCTGCTGCCATCAGACTTTGAATGGACATATCTCGCATAAAGTTGATCTTTCTCTACATTTTCTCAATGACTGTAACACCATATCCTGAACGCTGTTCTTTCCTTTTCCCTTACGTACTCTGTGAACAGTATGTTTTGTCCGTGTGGAAGAAATAATATCCCAATACAAGGGACAAAAATAAATCAAATCAAATCAAATCAAATACACCCTCTGGATGACGATGGTTTGCATTTGATTTAACCAATGGACCTGTAACTTTCACAGCACATCCAGCTCCTTCAAAGGCACAGAGCCCTGTCTGTTTCCCCAGACCCTCCTGCCTTCGATCCGCTCCCTCTGAACCTCAAGCTCAGTCTCAGGTACTTTGCAATCTGGACATTGTTGACAGTGGGGAGCAGACGATGTCTGACTTACACAGACTGGCCTCACTGTACAATAAATACTGAAAAATACTGGCACGAAGGAGTCACACTATCTTTGGACTTAAGCTGCAAAGTCCAAATAATCAAAAAAAGATTCAATTCTAGGTGCTTCACGATTCAGTTCTGCCTCTTTGGTTATTCTCTTGTCATTGGCTCTTCCTTGACTTTTGCCAGTGATTTACTTACTTGCTGCTGAATGCCACCGCCACTGTTTCAATTGCCTTCTCAAACTCCTTTTTATCATTCTCATTGTTTGATTCATAATGGAAACCTGCGGGAAGGAGGCGAATGTTCAATGGACATTGTTGCTCAGTGAGAAAAAAGGTTAAAGTTATATTCATAGAATCATAAGAACATAAAAACATAAGAAATAGGAGCAGGAGTAGGCCATCTAGCCTGCCCCGCCATTCAACAAGATCATGGCTGATCTGAAGTGGCTCAGCTCCACTTTCCCGCCTTCTCCCCATAACCCTTAATCCCCTTGCCTACCAAAAACCTATCTACCCACGTCTTAAATATATATAGCGAGGCAGCCTCAACCACTTCAATGGGCAGAGAATTCCAGAGATTCACCACCCTTTGAGTGAAGAAGTTCCTCCTCAACTCCGTTCTAAACTGCCCCCCCGCTTTATCTTGAGGCTGTGCCCTCTAGTCCTGCTGTCCTTTCTGAGCGGGAAGAACCTCTCCACCTCTACCCTATCCATCCCTTTCATCATCTCATACGTCTCAATGAGATCTCCCCTCATCCTTCTAAATTCTAACGAGTACAAGCCCAGTTTATTCAGCCTCTCCTCATAGCTCAGCCCCCTCAACTCCGGTATCAGCCTAGTGAACCTCCTCTGCACTCCCTCCAAGGCCAAAATATCCTTGCGCAGGTGCGGCGACCAAAACTGCACACAGTACTCCAGCTGTGGCCTCACCAGTGCCCTGTACAGTTGCAGCAAGACCTCCCTACTTTTATACTCAATCCGCCTCGCTATGAAGGCCAGCATCCCATTTGCCTTCCTGACCTACAGCTAATTCGGCACAGGGAATATGCCTGAGACCTTTCCCTTCTGTAGCCGAGTACTGTAGGATCATCACAGAATCCCCACAGTGCGGAAAGAGGCCATTCAAGCCCACGCTGCCAACAATCCCACCCAGGCCCTATTAGGAGGTCTATAAAAGACTCCCAACAGGGTGACCTCTCCTCTCCTATTTCTAATCTCCACCCATACTACCTCAACAGACAAGTCCTCATCAAACTTCCTCTCTGACACTGTGATACAGTCCTTGACTAACAATACTACCCCTCCCCCCCTTCTACCTCCTTCTCTACTCCGACTAAAGCATTTGAACCCCGGAACCTGCAACAACCATTCCCGACCCTGCTCTAACCATGTCTCTGAAATGGCCACAACAATGACTTACCTACTTGGTAAAAAAAAAGCTTCTGGAAGGAATTTGGTGAGGTGTCTTTGGATATACTCAACCACATTAGATTTTCACACAGTTGGACGCCGAGAGAAGCAAAGTAAAGTCATCCTGTCTCTGAAACTGGGAAGCCCAGAGGGGTCTGACAGCCTTTTACCTCCCTTCAAACTAATTGGTTTCCACCCTATAATCTTCGCCCTCCATGTGTAAATCAGGCTTGTTCTGAGAGGACACAATTGGTCACTGATTGTCTCCAGGGATAAGTTTTCACACCACTGGGCTGCTTCTTAGATGTACAAGGCAAATGTTTACACAAGAGGGCGGTGGGTGCCTGGAACTCACTGCCGGGGGAGGTAGTGGAAGCAGATATGATCGTGACTTGACAAATAGGATGGAAGAAGTCGGGCAGCATGGTCGGTGCAGGGCCAAAGGGCCTGTTCCTGTGTTGTCATTTTCTTTGTTCTTTATTATATAATTAACCTCAAGCCACACTAGAAACAAATAGCAGTGAAGCTGAACCTAATGGCATTGGGATTCTCCCAATAAAATTCATTTTCATAATTATTTTTATTCAATTACACAACCTCCTTGAAGAGGCTCTTCAGAATGGTTTGCCAAGATATTCGATTGTAAATGCAGACTGTGCACTTTCCGTATTATTAATAGGAACAGGAGTAGGCCATTCTACCCCTCAAGCCTGTTCTGCTGTTCCATTAAATCATGGCTGATCTACGTCTCAACTCCATTCATCCACATTGGCTCCACAAACCATGCTGAACAAAACTATATTTTTTATTATTAGTGTCACAAGTAGGCTTACATTAACACCGCAATGAAGTTACTGTGAAATTCCTCCAGTCGTCACATTCGGGACACACTGAGGGAGAATTTTGCACGGCCAATGCACCTAACCAGCACATCATTCAGACTGTGGGAAAAAACCGTAGCACTCAGATGAAACCCACGCAGACATGGGGAGAACGTGCAGGCTCCGCACAAACAGTCACCCAAGCCGGGAACCGAACCCAGGTCCCTGGCGCTGTGAGGCAGCAGTGCTAACCACTGTGTCACCCTATCAAAGTTTGAAGGAGTTATTGCAGAACGGGAGCAACACGAGTGGGTTTCATGTTCCTCTCGTGCTGCTGGGTTCAGGGAGTTGAGGCTGATGCACAGCTGATTGAGGAGGAGGTCGGTATCCTAGGAAACCAATAAAAATGGGTCCACCCAGCGTCTACGTGAATCTTGATATTTTTCCATTTTCCCTGAAACTGGCAGCGTGAGGCCTTTGCTTCAGGATCTGTGCAGCATAGAGTGTGTGTGTGTGTGTGTCTGTGTGTGTGTGTGTGTGTGTGTGTGTGTGTGTGTGTGTGTGTGTGTGTGTGTGTGTGTGTGTGTGTGTGTGTGTGTGTGTGTGTGCGCCTCATGCAAAAGAAAATCTGTGTTGGGGGCGAACAAGTTCAGAGAATCCCAGCTGCTGTCTTTAGTACAGAAAAACATTCTAAAACAAAAACTCTGTTTGTAATTGGCCAAAAATGGACTGCAAAGAAATATCAGCAAGGACAAATCAAAAATCTGGACCAAAGGATTGGTTTTAAGAAGTGTTTAAAAGGAGGAGAGGAGCTTCAGGACAGCACTGCAGAGCACGGGACCTGGACAACTAAACACAGCTCTGTTAAAGCTGAGGCAAAGGAATGGGCAATGCACAAGAGGGCAGACTCGGCGAGTTCTGCGTAGAGCTTTGAAGCTGAAGGAGTTTACAGAGATCAGAAGGGGCAAGGTAGGATTAAGATTATCAAAATAGTGAGTGAGTGAAGAGCTCTGAGGTGCAGAGGGATCTGGCTGTCCTAGTGTACAGATCCTAAAAGGTTAGTATTTAGGCACAGCAAGCAATTAGGAAAGCCAATGGAAAGTTACCATTTATTGTGAGGGGAATTGATTACAAAAATAGAGAGGTTTGCTTCAGTTGTACAGAGCATTGGTGACACTGCATTTGGAGTATTGTGTATAGTATTGGTCTCTTTATTTAAGGAATGATGTAAATACATTAGAAGCAGTTCAGAGAAGGTTTACTTGACTAATAGCAGGAATGGACAGGTTGTCTCATGAGAAAAGTTTGGAGAGGTTGGGTTTGCGTCCTCTAAAGTTTAGAAGAGTCAGAGGCAACTTGATCGAGACCTTTAAGATCCCGAGGGGTACTGACAGGATGGATGTGGAGAGGACGTTTCCTCTTGTCGGAGAATCTAGAACTAGGGATCACAGTTTAAAAATAAGGGGTCACTCATTTATGACAGGAATGAGGGGAAATTACCTCTCAGGGTGATGAGGCTCTCTGCTTCAAAGTGCAGTGGAAGCAGAATCTTTGAATATTTTTAAAGATGAACTAAATAGATTCTTGATTGACAAGGAGGTGAAAGGTTATGGGGGATAGGAATATGGGGTTGGGGTTACAATCAGATCAGCCATGATCTTATTGAATGGTGGAGTAGGCTCGAGGGGCCAAGTGGCCGACCCTTGCTCTGAATTTGTATGCTGGTATGTAAGAGGAATGAAGGATTTCAAATTGGAGGTGAGCATTTTTAAACTAGCAGAGATAAGGGTTTATGGATCCAATGTGGGCCAGCAAGGACTGGGAAAATGAATGACTGGGCCTGGCATTGGGATGGACATGTTTTTTGTAACCAACTGAAGCAATGGGTTCTGTACTGAGCTGTAATAATATTTGATACATAACTCTGATTACAACACAACATCCCATTTAGATCCTGGTCCATGCAGAACTTTGATATATGGGACAATGCTCTATTCACACTCTGAATATTATTAATCCAGAAAGCATTAATTTATTGTACACTATCGACTTCATAACCTGTGTAATATTTCACATAATTGCAAGCATTAACTTATTCTAACAGAAGAACAGAAATGCACTGAGGTGCAAAAATTGGAAATTGTCATTCTCTTAAGAGTCACCTTATAGAGATTCAGGCACTATTTTCTTGAGAAATGCATTATTAGTGTTTTTATAAGGATTTTACTGTGCTTGAATGAATTTACAATGCAAGGCAGAAGCAGCATCTAAACTAATTTTAGGTTGGCACTGTGGCACAGTGGTTAGCACTGCAGCTTCACAGCACCAAGGGCCAGGGTTCAATTCCAGCCTCGGGTATCTGTCTGTGTGGAGTTTGCATGTTCTCCCCGTATCTGTGTAGGTTTCCTCCCACAGTCCAAAGGTGTGTAGGCTAGTGGTTTGGCCTTGCTAAATTGCCCCTTAGTGTTCAAAGGTGTACAGGTTAGGTAGATTGGCTATGCTAAATTGCCCCTTAGTGTCAGGGGTATTAACAGGATAAATATGTGGGATTATGGGGATAGGTCCTGAGTGGGGTTGTTATCAGTGCTAGCTCGATAGGCCGAATGGCCTCCTTCTGCACTGCAGGGATTCTATTCTATTCTGTGACGCAGCCTTTGCTCGGTATGTCGATATATTTAGACCCACTGAGATGACTGTTAAGAAATGGAACAAGTCAGTATTAAGGAAAACATTTAAGTTGTTTATAAGATTCTGAAATATTGTCAACTGTAGGATTATTTTCGCAGATTGCAATTTCCTCACACACTACTGCTGGGGTTAAGGTGTCACGGCTTGTTGCATAGTTTTGCAATCTGTCAAGTTCAGCCTGACAAAATGCCACTTTGGGCACAGTGGCAGATAGACTAGCTATTAATATCGAACAACTCCTGAATGTTCTATTGTGTCTGTATTGTAACTGTCAGGCTGCTAACTAACCTGAATGAAATGACAAACACAGCCCTCAATCCTGCAAAATTCACAACCTTTCAATCAGTGCCATTCGAACTCTTGACCTTAGCACATAAAAAGGTGCCACCTGCGCACCATATGTGTCCTGGCCCTGAGGTAAAAGAAACAGCAGGAAGGATTTGGCTTCATTTGTTTTGGCAGGCCCCAAACAATGAAGCTCCCTCTAGGATGTCCCCTGATTCTTTCTTCTCCCTTCTTTTAAGTGCTCACGTTATCTTCAAGATCAACGGGTTACTCTGTGAATATTAGATTAACGCTGGTTGAGCCTTTCCCCCCCCCGACCCACCTCTTACCTTTCACTTTTGAAATCAATGTGCCTGCGGCAGTCAGTGTCTCCACGGTGTTGAGAAGCGGATATTTGTTGATGACTTGTCGCAAGATCCTCAGCACTTCCCCAAGGCACTCGTGAGCGATAGGACGCCGCGTTTCTGTTTTATCTGGAGGAGAAATAAAAGTCCGGAGTTAACAAATTTGATGATAATTCTGGCGAATCATCGACGCATTTACAACAGCAAGACATACATGATCCTCAATCACCACATTATCTGATCCATTCTCTCCCCAATCTGGCCAGTCTTGTGTTTTCAGCAGAGTATGTCTAATTCTGGCCTCTCCGACCTCCATCACTCCTAGGCCATCAGCTCAAAGTCCCCCCGCCAGGCATCGTCAACTCTCTATTTCCCTGCTTTAGGTTTCTCCTTAATATCCACCTAGAACCATAGAATAAAATACTTACAGTACAAAAGAAGGTCATTCGGCCCATTGAATCTGCACCAACACTCCAACAGAGGATCCCATCCAGTCCCTTTCCTATAACCTCACGTATTTACCCCATTACTCCCTCTAACCTACACATCTTGGGGCACTCAGGGGCAATTTAGCATAGTTAATCCACCTAACCTGCACAGCTTTGGACTCTAGGAGGAAACTAGCGTACCTGGAGGAAACCCAAGCAGACATGGGAAGAACATGCAAACTCCACACAGACAGGTGACCCAAGTCAGGAATCGAACTTGGGTCCCTGGTGCTGTGTGGCTGCAATGCTAACCACTGTGCCACCATATTGGTCCAAAATTTTTGTCGCTGGTCCCTAATATCCTTTGTTTGTGGCTCGGCGTAAAATTTTATCTTCACCTGTAAAGCAATTTAAGACATTTTTCTATCTTAAGAGCTCTCTGTAAATATAAGTTGTTGGTTTCAAATGCTGCTGATAAGCCTCCAGAACGTAAGATGCTTGCAAATTGTCTGGTGTTGTTCACTTAATGGTCACGTTTGCCAATTAGGGATACAGAATATTGATGTTTCTCTGCTCAATAAATGCTGATGTGCTAAGCCCTCAGTGGTGAGGTACAGATATGGTCATTAGTTCCTGATCTCAGCTCAAGCTTCGGAGACAGTGCAGTGAAAGATGAAGTGCGTCAGCACAGAGTCAGGAGCAAGTTAGAAAGAGGGAAGGAAAGATCCCATTGCCACCCTCCTGCATACTGGGATGCAGCTCAAGAGCAGCAAACCTTCTCAGTTGAGGAATGAAGTGGTCAGAGGGCACCCACAAAGGGAAAGTGACAAGGTCAATGAAGAAATATAAAAATATAAGGGGCAGGCCATTTAGGACTGAGGTGAGGAGGAATGCATTCATTCAGAGAATGGTGAATCTTTGGAATTCTCTGTCCCAGAAGGTTGATTTGATTTGATTTATTATTGTCACATGTATTAACATACAGTGAAAAGTATTGTTTCTTGTGCGCTATACAAAGCATACTGTTCACAGACAAGGAAAGGAGAGGATGCAGATAATGGTGTTACAGTCATAACTAGGGTGTAGAGAAAGATCAACTTAATGCAAGGTAAGTCCATTCAAAAGTCTCACAGCAGCAGGGTAGAAGCTGTTCTTGAGTTGGTTGGTACATGGCCTCAGACTTTCATATCTTTTTCCCAAAAGAAGGTGGAAGAGAGAATTCCGGGGTGCTTGGGGTCCTTAATTATGTTGGCAGCGGGAAATGTAGACAGAGTCAATAGATGGGAAGCTGGTTTGCATGATGGATTGAGCTATATTCATGACCTTTTGTAGTTCCTTGCAGTCTTGGGCAGAGCAGGGGCTGTACCAAGCTGTGATACAACCAGAAAGAATGATTTCTATGGAGGCTCAGACATTGAGTATGTTCAAGATTGAGACAGATGGATTTCAACATGTTAAAAACATGGGGGATCGTGCAGGAAAATGGTGTTAAAGGAGAACTTGATGTGGTGATGCCGGTGTTGGACTGGGGTAAACACAGTAAGAAGTCTGACAACACCAGGTTAAAGTCCAACAGATTTATTTGGTAGTAAACACCACTAGCTTTTGGGGTTTTCCCCTTCGGCAGGTGAGGTGATCAGAACTCCCATTCACCTGATGAAGGGACAAACCCTGAAAGCTAGTGGCGCTTACTACCAAACAAACCTGTTGGACTTTAACCTGGTGTTGTAGGACTTCTTACTGTGTTAAAAGGAGAACTCCAGCCATGATCTCACTGAATGGCGGAGCAAGCTAGAGGGGCTGAATGACTCACTCCTTCTGCTCCTACTTCTTATGTTCTCATATATGGAGGTGAAACTGTTCTTTGCCAGTGATGGAGATGTGCTTTTTGCGAATTGGCAGCCAGTTTTATCCCATGCCTAAACATCACCTTCATTGAAGTTTATTAACCTGACAACAATCACAGGAAGTCGTGTGAACTGCAATCAGCGGCTAGTTTGACTCTGACTAAAATTTTACTGGCTTAAAGAATGAAGAAGAGGATTTACTCGGCTAATTCCAGCTCAGTAAGGGATGCTCTCAAGCTTGAGGCGGCCATCGCGAATGCACAATGGGGAAAGGCCACCAGTTAAAGCCTTCCAACCAAGGCAGACTGCGAGGGACAGTGAGGGTAAAAAATCCTCAGGCTGTCTAACTGTGTGCAACTCTGTAAAAACAGCACACGGTGCAATGTGTCGAGTGTATATAGTTTGATGAAGAACTGTAATGTACTGTATGCAATGTCTTGGAACTGAACAGTTAAAATATTGAAGTTAAGGAAATTGTTAATATGACTTTTTGATGATTGGAAATGCATTTCTGTAATGTTTTATTTCAGATTATTTATGAATAAAGTATATTTTTGAATCAAAAAAGAATTTTCAATTCAATGATCTGAACTCCTCCAGATCAAAGCTGGCACCATTAACACCTCTGAATTACGCTGCTGGACAACGTCATTAACAGATTGCAGCTCACAGTAACAGAATAGATTCTTTATTCCAACCATTAAACTGAAAAGGCAGTCCACCAATTGTAAAACATCCAATTATTGGATTTTCCAGCCGTTCACATGCCGTCACTGCCGCAGGCGAGGATGGAGAATTTAGCACTCAGCCAGATCGTCGTTCACTACAGCGGGAACCAGAAACCACAGGAGTGAACGGCTAGAACATTCCAGCTATATGTCACAAGACTTTCCATAGAACCCCTACACTGCAGGAGGTCACTTGGCCCACTGAGTCTGCACTGACTCTCTGAAAGAGCATCTAACCCAAGACACACCCTTTCCCCTCCACCCTGTCAACCTAACCAACACATCCTTCGATACAAATGAGTAATTTAGCACCACCTCAGCTGCAGATAAATGCAAAATACTGCAGATGCTGGAATCTGAAACAAAAACAGAAAAATGCTAGAAAATCTCAGCAGAAAATCTTCATCAGACCTATGACAAAAGATCATCTAGACTCGAAACATTGGCTCTTCTCTCTCCCCACAGATGCTGTCAGACCTGCTGACTTTTTCCAGCTGTTTTCTGATTTTGTTGCTATCTAACTTGCACATTTTTGGACTGTGGGATGAAACCAGAACACCCAGAGGAAACCCATGCAGACACAAGGAGAACATGCAGGCTCCACACAGACAGTCACCCAAGGCCGGAAATGAACCCGGTGCTGTGAGGCAGCAGTGCTAACCACTGCGGCACCGTGCCACCCCTCATTTGCCCTGCTTGACTCTTATTTTGCTCCTGATTTTTTTTTGCACTAGAGATTGAATGCTATAAAGTTCTCCACGATACCGGGCAGGGTCATCGTTACTTTTTGGTTACTTCAGTAACTTTCTTCTGAAAATAATGCTGTTAAATTTCAGCCTCTTTGCACTTTCCAGCTTTCACTGGCTATACAGTAGCTCGTTACTCTTTAACCATCAGGGGGCTTCAATACGCAGCGTTAGAACAAATCACAGCCCCTGGAATACAGGTTAAAACTTGGAACTAGTAGCAAGTTCAAACAAAGCATGTATTTCCTACAGAGTATTACTGCAATAAAGTATGATGTACCATGAAATTTTGTTGTGGACAGGTCAGCAGGTTTGATAGTGATTAACGATGGTGCACTGAAATGGCCATTTCCATTATTCTCTTCACATATGGGAAATCTTCCAAAGGGAAAGAAAGATCACGGGACTCCAAACAGAAGGGAAAATAAATAGGCAGAAGACTGCGAGAGCTGGGCCTCAGGCAGTCTAAGACGGCGGAGGCCAAGATGAGCGAGAAGGTGGAGCGCTGCATGGCAGATGCATTGCTGAGATTAGGTGTTGGATTTGGCTTAGGAATTGTATTTTCCATCGTCGCTTTTAAGCGGCGCAGTTGGCCTATTAGCTTTGGTGCAGGAATGGGTTTAGGAATGGCCTATGCCCACTGCCAGAATGATTTCCGGTCTCCATACCTTATGTATGGAAAGTTTGTCAAAGACCAGTCGTCCTAAGATGTACTTGCTGTATGGTACCAGTTTCCCGTCGATCAGTTCTGCCTGTGTGCATGTAATAGAGATTCTTATTGCTGTGCTGTATTTAATTTCACTCCTCAAACGTATATACTAAAATTGTCATTAATAAAAAGAAATAAAAAAGGACTTGTGTTGGGGGAATGGACGGTGATGGGAAGATAGTCAAAAAGACAGGCTTCAAAAGCAGACAGGGAGATGGACACACAGGGGTGGGATTTTAGCCTGGAGGTGTGTTCAGCACAGCAGGTGGGGAAAGTGGGGTGGGGGGGGAGGGTTGCAGATGTTTTGCAATCTGGAGACCCAGGAGAACCGGTTTTCTGAACTTAAAAATCGCAGCTTTAGTTTTCTTTCCCCTCTGCGGAGTTGCTGCCCGTGGACTGCTTGACTGACAGGCTGGAGTCCTGCTGGGTGGGGAAACCTGCTTCATAAGGCCAAAGCCTTGGAAAGCAGCTAGGTGTTCTGGGAGAAAGTCAGAGCAATTGCATGTGGCTCTGGTGGCGTCGGGGAAGATCATGGGAAGAGTGGGTTGGGGGGGGTGGTGGGGAGCGGTTTATTGGATAATTTGTTGAGCCTGGAGAAAACATTATGAATTTGCCCCCCTCCCTGTAACTGCTGGGTTACCAGGCCTGCGAAACCCAGCCAAAATGAGTCAAGTTCGTTCATGAGATGTGGGTGTCACTGGCTGGGCCAGCTTTATTGCCCATCCCTGGGGACATTTAAGAGTGGAGTCACATGCTGGAGTCACGTGCAGGCCAGACCAGGTAAGGATGGCAGATTTCCTTTCCCAAAGGACATTAGTGGATCAGAAGGATTTTTTTTCATAGAATCATAGAAACCCTACAGCGCAGAAAGAGGCCATTCGGCCCATTGAGCTGCACTGACTACAATCCCACCCAGGCCCTACCCCCAATTTATTTATCCACTAATCCCTGTAACCTACGCATCTCAGGACACTAAGGGGCAATTTTAGCCTGGCCAATCAACCTAACCCGCACGTCTTTGGACTGTGGGAGGAAACCCGGAGCACCCTGAGGGAACCCATGCAGACACGAGGAGAATATGCAAACTCCACACAGACAGTGACCCAAGCCAGGAAACAAACGCAGTTCCCTGGAGCTGTGAAGCAGCAGTGCTAACCACCATGCTACCGTGCCGCCCCATCGTATTTTACGATGATCAACAATGCTTGCATGGTCATTTAACGGACTGTTAATTCCAAATTTTTATTGAATTCAAATTTCACCATCTGCTGTGGTGGGATTTGAACCTGGCTCCTCAGAGCATTACCCTGGGTCTCTGGATTATTAATTCAGCGACAATACCACAATGCCACTGCTTCCCCTTAAAAGTAGAAAGACTATTAAAATTAAGGCAGTGATCTGCTCAGTTGGGAATATTCATAAGAACATAAGAAATAGGAGCAGGAGTAGGCCATCTAGCCCTTCGAGCCTGCCCCGCCATTCAATAAGATCATGGTTGATCTGTCGTGGCTCAGTTCCACATTCCCGCCCTCTCCCCATAACCCTTAATCCCCTCTCTTATCAAAAACCCATCAACCCGCGTCTTAAAAATATTTAGCAACGTAGCCTCCACCACTTCAACAGGCAGAGAATTCCCTTTTCCACGTTCAAAGTTCACTTCAGGAAGGACGTGGAGGCTTTGGAGAGGGTGCAGAGGAGGTTTACCAGGATGTTGCCTGGTATGGAGGGGAGGTCCTATGAGGAGAGACTGAGGGATTTGGGGTTGTTTTCGCTGGAAAGAAGGAGGCTAAGAGGGGATCTTATTGAAACATATAAGATGATTAGAGGTTTAGATAGGGTGGATAGTGATAGCCTTTTTCCTCGGATGGAGAAAGCTAGCACGGGGGGGGCATGGCTTTAAATTAAGGGGGGGTAGTTATAGGACGGATGTCAGGGGTAGGTTCTTTACCCAGAGGGTGGTGAGGGATTGGAATGCCCTGCCTGCTGCGGTTGTAAATGCGCCTAGTTTGGGGGCGTTTAAGAGATCTGTGGATAGGTTTATGGACGAAAAGGGATTGGTTTAGATTAGTGGGTCAGTGTTTTTTTTTAAAAAAACTGGTCGGCACAACATCGTGGGCCGAAGGGCCTGTTCTGTGCTGTAATGTTCTATGTTCTAAATATAATAATGGCCGTTAACCTGAGCTCAGGGAAACCAGTGGGGAGTGAAAAAACCCCATCAAGTTCAAGTAGGTACAAGAACATTATAAAAGCAGCATTTGTATGTCCTTGGCTCAGGGTGAATAGTTAATGATGGGAGGCAACATTTATAAACAAAACTTGATCTATTTTACATCATGTGTACAAAACCCTTTTGAGTCCCAGACAGCATTGTAAACTAAATGAGCAATTAAACCCTTTAATTACATCCAACTACCTGCAACTCACAGTCACTCTTCATTGTGCATAATGTTTCACTGTTTACAGATGTGCACTGGCTTTTGTTACAGATAAAAGTAATCGTAAAATAAAAGCTAGCATAATTCGACATGAAATTGTGTGTCAATCTCTTTAGGACACAAAATAAATCCCTCAGTATGTACGATATGTCACCAGCACTGTGCCCTGGTAATGCACTCTGATCATTTAACTAAAGCTAATAATAATGTCACCTGTCTGTCTCTATTTATATGTTATTACCGTATCAATAGTGCAATTAACTCAACAACATTGATTGCATTCACACTCATTTCTATCAATCCTATCCTCTAACTTTAATAAATTCAAAGAAGAAACTGCAATTTTTGAAATATGAAAATATTGATGTAGCCGGGCTGGCAGTATCTGTAAAAAGGGAATATAGATTAGTCTTTTATACGTATGTCTTTGATGAGGTGGTAACTATAGAACCTCTGAAGCTTGAATTTGCTGCAAAGTGATTGGACTGGAGATTGATGAGTGGAGCCAAGTCGACCCCTCGTAACAGACAGAGTCCGATAACTGAGCCAGGCAGGTGTGCTCCCCTCCAGGGCACCGCTGCTGATTGATCTGTCCGTTTGGGCCCCGTAGGGATGAATCTGTCACTCAGCCTCAAATTCCTCCCAATGCTGATTCCAGATAAGCTTGCAACCCAAACTGGTCCCGGCTGAACCAGCAAAACGGGACACTTTAGGAGCTGAAACTCCAGGTACCACTCCAGAAGCTCCTTAATCCTTGGCTCCGCTTGTCAATTTGTGCCTAAATATGGACAAGCGAGATGTTCCCTATGGACAGAAAGTGGATAAAGAGAGACACATGCTTGATTTGAAGGCTCTGATTTGAAGACATATCCGACAACAAAAACGTATGGCCAAATCTGCTCAACAGACCTTCATTGTCAGTGTTTCTCCAGAGCTTGCTTTAGTCTATTGGTCTGTTAATGTACAAAAGGAAGACAAGACATATATGTAAATATATATACTTGTCAAATATGTTGTGCACAGTGTCACAGCAGTTAGCACTGCTGCCTCACAGCAACAAGGGCCTGGGTTTGATTCTAGCCTTGGGTGACTGTCTCTGTAGAGTTTGCACGTTCTCCCCGTGTCTGTGTGTTTCCTCCCACAGTCCAAAGACGTGCATGTTAGGTGGATTGGCCATGCTAAACTGCCCGTAGTGTTTGAAAATGTTAAGGTTATTGGCCAGGTAAATTTGTCAGCTACGACTCTCACCAACTTTTACAGATACACCAGAGAAAGCATTCTTTCTGGTTGTACCACGGCTTGGTATGGCTTCTGCCCTGCGCAAGGCCACAAGGAACTACAAAAGGTAGTGAATATAGCCCAATCTATCGTGCAAATCGACCTGTCATCCACTGACTCTGTCTACACTTCCTGCTGCCTTGGGAAAGCAGCCAGTATAATTAAGGATCCCATGCACTCCGGACATTCTCTCTTCCACCTTCTTCCGTTGGGAAAAAGATACAAAATTCCGAGGTCACATACCAACCAACTCAAGAGTAGCTTCTTCCCTGCTGCTGTCAGACTTTTGAATGGACCTACCTTGCATTAAGTTGATCTTTCTCCACACCCTAGCTATGACGAACACTAAATTCTGCACACTCTCGTTTCCTTCTCTATGAACGGTATGCTTTGTCTGTATAGTGTGCAAGATACAATACTTATCACTGTATGCTAATACATGTGACAATAGTAAATTAAATCAAAACAAAAACTGAATGCATTACGGGATAGGGGGCTGGATGGGCCTGGTATGGATGTTCTGTCAGAGAGCTTGTGCAGATGTGATGGGCCGAATGGCCTCTTTCTGCACTGTAGGGATTCTATGACAATGAGTCTATGATTCAGGCTAAAGAATCCTTCTTCCTCCCAGATTTCAGCAAACTTTTAAACATGACCCGTGGCTCAGCTGGTAGCAGTTTTGCCTCCGAATCCCAAGGTTCTGGGTCCAAATCCTGCTGCGGCGCTTAAGCACAAAGATCAAAGTTCACACTCCAGCAAGGTGTGTCCTGCATTGGTGGAGACATCATCTTTCAGATAAGGTGTTAAACTGAGAAGTGTTCTGCCTGGATGCAAAAAGCTCCCAAGGTGTTACTTCGAGGTAGAGCGGAAGAGTTTTCCCCAGTGTCCTGGCCAATATTTATCCCCCAATCAACAACAAACATGTTATCTGCTCCTTGCCACATTGATGTTGTGGGAAATTGCTGTCAGCAAAACTGGCTGCCACATTTTGTTAATTATAACAGTGACTGCACTTCCAAAGTACATTATTGGCTGTATTTTGAGACGTCTGGCGGTCAGGAAAGACACTTTGCAAATTCGAGTTTTTCTTTCACTGAGGCAAAATACTGAAGAAAATGCTGGAAATAATTCAGCAGGTCTGGCATCATCATTGGCGAGAAAGAGAGGCCAGGATTTTCTGGCCCCAGCAGCAACGGGGATTGTCACAGGTGGGGTGGGAACATTTGTAGAGTTATTGACTTTTAACAGCTCTCCAAATGCTTGCATCACATTTGCGATGGTGCTTGCCAGTGTAGCAGTCAGGAAATCCCTGCCAGAATTAACATGTCAGATTAATTTGCTATCTTCACACACTTTTCCAGTGGGAGGATTAGTGGGCTGATTATCCACCTTGTCATGAATGCTTTCTCTGACCTGGGTGGGACTTGAACCCAGAACTTCTGGCCTAGAGGGCATCGCTTTCACTGGGTCAGCAGGCTAACACGTCAGCTTTTACCTGGTGTAAGGCCTGCTGATGGATCCTAGGAGGGGAGCGCGGGAGCTTGTTGGCCCACCCTGCATATCCAGGGCCGCACCCTTTTGGATAAAGATGAGCAAGCAGACACGCACAGCCTGCGCCACAATTAACTCTGAGCACATGGTACAAAGTGGATGGATGAGGGGGACTATCCGGTTACACTGACTACTCTTAGCCAGTAACCATACTGCACGGTTGCTTTCATTATCTGGCTGTTTGCGTATAGACAATATATTTGAGGGAGGCAGCAGCCTCCCATCCATTGATTTCGACTATAGTTCCCGCTGCCTCGGAAAAGCCCTCAGCATAACTAAGGACCCCATGCACTCCGGACATTCTCTCTTCCACCTTCTTCTGTTAGGAAAAAGATACAAAAGTCTGAGGACAAACCTCCGAACCAACTCAAGAATAGCTTCTTCCCTGCTGCCATCAGATTTTTGAATGGACCCACCTTGTACTAAATTGATCTTTGTTTACACCCTAGCTATGACTGTAACACTGCATTCTGCATTCTCTCCTTTCCTTCTCTATGAACGGTATGCTCTGTCTGTATAGCACGCAAGGAACAATACTCTTCACTGCAAACCAATACGCGTGACAATAATAAATCAAATCAAAATAATAGTATTGCCACTGGACTAGTAATCCAGAGATCGAGGGTAATGCTCTGGGAAAAAAGGCAAAATACTCCAAATGCTGGAATCTGAAACAAAATCAAAAAATGCTGGAAAATCTCAGCGGGTCTGACAACATCTGTGGAGAGAGAATAGAGCCAATGTTTTGAGTCTGGATGACCCCTGTTCTGACAAAGTATTTTCTGTTTTTGTAATGCCCTGGGAACCTGGGTTTGAATCCCACCAGAGCTGATGGTGAAATTTGAATTCAATAAATATCTGATATTAAAGTCTAGTGAAGCAGATGTACATTAGTTAGCATTGCTGCTTCACAGCACCAAGGACCCTGGTTCAATTCCAGCTTCAGGTCACTGTGTGGAGTTTGCACGTTCTTCCCATGTCTGCGTGGGTTTCCTCGGGGTACTCTGGTTCCTCCCAGAATCCAAAGATGTGCAGGCTTGGTGGATTGACCATGCTCAATTACCCTTTAACGTCAGCGGAATTAGCAGGGTAAATATGTGGAGTTATGGGGATAGGGCCTGGTTGGGATTGTTGTCTGTGCATGCTCGATGGGCTGAATGGCCTCATTCTGCGCTGTAGGTATTCTATGATTCAAATCCTTCCACGATGTCACCCCTCACTAGCTCCGTAATCTCATCCAACCCCTTGAAGAGTTAAGACACAGAGCTTTGGATGATGAGCTCAGGTGTATGGAGGATAGTACGTGGGAGACATACTATCACTGAAAGTGGCAATGCAGGTGGAGAAGCTGGTCAAGAAGGCATGTGGCATGCTTGCCTTCATCGGCCAGGGTATTGAGTTTAAAAATTGGCAAGTCATGTTGCAGCTTTACAGAACCTTAGTTAGGCCACACTTGGAATACAGTGTTCAATTATGGTTGTTGCACTACCAGAAGGCTTTGCACAGGGTTTGCAAAAGATTTACCAGGATGTTGCCTGGTATGGAGGACATTAGCTATGAGGAGAGGTTGGAGAAACTTGGTTTGTTCTCACTGGAACGAAGGAGGTTATGGGGAGACCTGACAGAAGTCTACAAGATTATGAGAGGCACGGACAGAGTGGATAGTCAGAAGCTATTTCCCAGGGTGGAAGAGTCAATTAGTGGGGGGGGGGGCATAGGTTTAAGGTGCAAGGTTTAAAGGAGATGTATGAGGCAGATTTTATTACACAGAGTAGTGGGTGCCTGTAACTCGTTGCCAGGGAAGGTAACGGAAGTGGATACGGTACTAACCTATAAAGGTGCATCTTGACAAGTACATGAATAGGATGGGAATAGAGGGATATGGTCCCCGGCAGGGTAGGGGGTTTTAGTTAAGTTGGGCAGCATGGTTGGTGCAGGCTTGGAGGACCGAAGGGCCTGTTCCTGCGCTGTAATTTTCTTTGTTCTTTGAGACCAGCCAGAAATGTGTGAGAACACTCAATCCGGAGTAATGAAGGGATAAGTGAGGGTTTCAGCCAGCTGATGAACAGAGACAGGAGCAACTAAGTCAGCTGTTGTGGAGATGGAAATAGGTAGTCATGATAATGGTGCATATATGTGGCTAGTGGCTTATCTCAGGTTCAGATGTGACACCAAGGGTGCAAACAGACTGTTGCTGGGGAGAGGAATGGAGTCAGAAACGAAAAATAAAATCTAAACACATACTTTGCAGCAAGACTCATTGTCTTTTCTATCAATCCATCACTTCAAATACCAGAAGCCACTAGTCAGTTAATAGCTGACACGCTATGATTTTTTTTTATTTGATTTATTATTGTCACATGTATACAGTGAAAAGTACTGCTTCTTGCGTGCTGTACAGGCAAAGCATATTGTTCATAGAGAAGGAAAGGAGAGAGTGCAGAATGTAGCGTTACCACCATAGCTAGGGTGAAGAGACAGATCAACTTAGTGCAAGGCTGGTCCACTCAAAAGTCTGACGGCAACAGGGAAGAAGCTGTTCTTGAGTTGTTTGCTATGTGACCTCAGACTTTTGTATCTTTTTCCCAACAGAAGAAGGTGGTTGAGAGAGAGAATGTCCGGGGCGCATGGGGTCCTTAATTACGCTGGTTGCTTTGCCAAGGCAACGGGAAGTGTAGACAGTGTCAACGGATGGGAGGGTGATTTGCGTGATGAACTGGGCTATGTTCATGACCTTTTGTAGCAAGAGACTTTTTTTTTGTTTATATCAAATCAAAGTCCAATTCAAAGTCTCAGCGAGTGAGACATTTCAGATCCAAGCTGAAAAGACACACTACATGACCCAAGCTGATTGGAGCAGGCATTGCACCTTCTCCAAGGCTTAATCTCATTTGCATCTTAGTCAAAAGGCCGAGATGCCGCTTTATATTTCAAGTGGACACAAATGAGCTAGCAAGCCTTTTAACTGCTCTTACATTGTTCTCTTCATTAAGATTCTGGAAGCCTGGCTCCTAGGAGGCTAGTGTGAACAGCAGCTTTACCCAGATCTGTAAATCTGACTCCAGGGAGCTACAGGAAACGGGTTTGACAACATAGAGACAGGGAGACGACTCGCTAGGTGCCGGCTCCAAATTGAAAGGGCAATACAGCAGCTTCTTCTTGTGATCTGATTTACATTTCAATTCAAATTATCGAAAAAAAGTTCCATTTTTAAAAAGATTCTTTCTCGGGATGCATTGCTTGCAAGGCCATTCCTCATTGTTGCACTTCCCTAGTGGGTTTACATTAACACTGCAATGAAGTTACTGTGAAAATCCTGTAATTGCCCTTGAGAAGGTGATGGGGAACCACCCTCCGAAAGCACCAATTTGATATTCCTGTGGCAGTTTGCTCCGCTAGGTGGCTTGCTGGACCATTTTAGAAGGTGGCTAAGAGTCAACATTTTGTGAGCATGGAGTATGAAGAATTGGTCTAGACTGGGTAAGGATAGTAGATTTCCTTCCCAAAAAGGAATCAGTGAACCAACTGGGTTTTTAACTGCACTGTGAAAGCTTCATGGTCACCATGGAGACTGGAGGGTGGGAATTTCTGCCCTTCCCCCACACCCCTGGGTGTATTTCCCAGTGGTGGAAGCAGCCCACCATTGGCAGATGGTGCAATGGATTACGCGTCTGACTATGGATCAAAAAATTCTAGGTTCGACTCCTGGCTGACTCAGTTTTAAGGGCAGCACAGTGGCGCTGCCTCACAGCGCCAGGGACTTAGGTTCAATTCCTGCCTTAGGTCACTGTCTGTGTGAAGTCTGCACATTCTCTGCGTGGGTTTCCTCCAGGTGCTCCGGTTTCCTCACTAGTTAAGAAAGCGTCACTAATTAGATGACGAGGCATTTGGCTATTTTAACACACTCATTGAGTGTCTTTACATCACTCGTCGATGGAAGAGAGTCATAGTTACTCCCGCCGTTTACCCACGCTTCACTGAATTTCTTCACTTTGACATTCAGAGCAGAAATCCGAAAGACATACGGGTTAGGCGCATTGGCCATGCTAAATTCTCAGTGTACCCGAACAGGTGTCCGAGTGTGGCGACTAGGGGATTTTCACAGTAACTTCATTGCAGTCTTAATGTAAGTCTACTTCTGACAGTAATAAATAAACTTTAAACATGTAGCAGGATCTTATCCCACAAAAAGACAAACCCTCTTTGAGGCTTCAAAACAATGTTCCGCACAATTCAATTGGGAAGTCCTCAGGCATTTTGCCACAACTGCCTCCCAGTCAGGAATGATTACTCATAGTTAGCAATAAATAATTAAGTGCATGTGAAAGAGTAGCCTGTAACAAACAATACAAACTGTACTGCTCACACAGCTCCCATTTTTAAAAGGTTCTGTTCCTTTTTCTCCTGTGATAGTGCTATTTTGCAATTACTGTTTGTGATACATTAGCAGATGGATCCGGAACAAGTTTATGGATTATCTGTGCATAGAACCATAAAACCATAGAAAAGTTATAGCACAGAAGGAGGCCATTTGGCCTATCTTATCCGTGCCAGCCCAAAAGACACCCAGGTGACCTTCCTAATCCCACTTTCCTGCACCCAGCCCGTAGCCCTGTGGCTTGCAGTACTTAAGGCGCAGATCCAGGTACTTTTTAAAAAGAGCTCTGATAAAACAATTTTGACTCAAAACATCACTACTCAAAACATCCCAACACTATAGTTAAGAAAGCCCACTAACGCCTCCAGAAGATTAAGGACATTTTTCATGTCAGCTTCATCATTCACCAACTTTTACAGATGCACCATAGAAAGCATTCCTTCTGATTGTATCACAGCTTGGTATGGCTCCTGCTCTGCCCAAGAAACTACAAAAGGTTGTGAATGTAGTCCAATCCATCACACAAACCAGCCTCCCATCGACTGCCTCGGCAAAACTTCCAGCGTAATTAAGGACCCTACGCAACTGGACATTCTCTCTTCCACCTTCTTCCATTGGGAAAAAGATACAAAAGTCTGAAATCACATACCAACCGACTCAAGAACAGCTTCTTCCCTGCTGCCATCAGACTTTTGAATGGACCTACCTTGCAATAAGTTGATCTTTCTCTTCACCCTTGTTATTGTAACACTACATTCTGCATTCTCTCCTTTCCTTCTCTATGCTTTGTCTGTGTAGCGCGCAAGAATCAATACTTTTCACTGTATGCTAATACATGTGACAATAATAAATCAAAATCAAAGCCAGCTCTTTACTCTCCTTACAGATGCTGCCAGACCTGCTGAGATTTTCCAGCATTTTCTCTTTTGGTTTCAGATTCCAGCATCTGCAGTAGTTTGCTTTTATCCACTTTTTAAAAAAGAGTTTAGGGTCTCCACCTCCATCACCAACTCGTACAGCGAATTCCAGACACCCACCACCCTCTGCGTAAAAATGTTCTTCGTCATGTTCCCCCCAACACCTATTACCACTTATCTTGAATCTGTGTCCCCTGGTTCTAGAATTCTGCACCAAGAGAAACAATATTGTCCTGTCCGCTCTCTCTCTTCTCTTCATAACTTTGTAGACCTCAATCAAGTCACCCCCCACAGCCTTCTTTGTTCTAAGGAAAACAACCCCAATCTATCCAAACTGTCCTTTGTAATTTTTTGGGTGGAAATCTTCAGATGCAGTCACACCTGTTGGGTGAGCACTGCAGGCATTAACACGTTGTAATTAGTGGATGGCCTGGTGACACATTTTCCATTCAGCTGCTAACAACATCTAACAGGATTTTGCCCTCTGGGCTCTTCTCCAAGCTGCTATTTAAATATAGCTACAGTGATCTGTTCTTGCTCAATTTAACACAATCATCATACACTTTATGTGAGGTGTATCCCAGAGCCCCTAATCCAGCTCTCATTACCCGTTTCAATCACTCATTTTGGGCAAAATGAACGGGGTGGGTGTTCAGCGCAATCACTGAAATTCTCATGGGGCTGGCAGCTTGACAGGTGGGAAAAGAAAGCAAATGGTGGCTCTGAGGTAATCAAGTCTTGAAGACTTGCTTTTAAATAATTACGTTCGATGTTGACTCAGTGGGTCCTGAAGGAACGCGACTGCTTCCAGGTGCAAAGCTAGTGATGAAGATTGAAGGTTTTGCAGTGTGGAGTTGCAGCCATTTTGCAGTGTGTCTTAAGTACTGATGATATTTTGCTCTGCTGCAGTGCTTAAGATACATACTAGGGGCCCTGGCTCCACATATATCGGTTCTTGTTTTTGATTTGGTTTGAATTGATTTATTATTGTCACTTGCATTGGTATGCAGTGAAAAATATCATTTTTTCTCCCCAAAGATGCTGCCAGGCCTGTTGAGATTTTCCAGCACTTTCTCTTTTGGTTTCAGATTCCAGCATCCACAGTAATTTGCTCTTATATTCTGACTGGGATTGGTTATTTCAGCTCCGTGGTGAGCTTCCCCCCCACCCACCATCCCGGCAGTGCATTTTCCGACAGTGGAGGTGGTCCATATGACGGGATCTTCCAGTTCTGCCAATGTCTATGGGGTTTTGGGTGCTCTGCACCCTCTGTCACGAGGGGACACCATTGGCGAGACCGGAATATTCTGTCCGGTGGGAAAGGCCGGAATATTTTAGCCCTGGTCGTTGACAAAACTGGCACAGATGCGGCCCAAGGGCAGTTTCTACTGAAGCTGTATCACTTCATCCAGGTCCCCATCTGATGCCCATCATCAAGCACTTCAATTCAAGAGAACTTCATCGTGATCCAGAACAGCCAAGACCACTGACTGATTGCCTGCTTCCCAATATATAGATGATCTGGAGGAGGGAACCGAGTGTATGGTGTCGAAATTTGCTGATGACACCAAGATTGGGGGAACGGCAAATTGTGCGGAGGGTGTGGAGAGTCTACAGAAGGATCTAGATAGGCTGGGCGAATGGGCCAGGAACTGGCAAATGGAATTTAATGTTGGCAAGTGTGAGGTGGTCCACTTTGGTAGGAAGGATTATTACTTACGTGGCGAAAAACTGCAGCAGGCGACAGTGCAGAGGGACCTCGGGGTCCTTGTGCATGAGTCGCAAAAACCCAGCTTGCAGGTGCAGCAGGTGGTCAGGAAGGCAAATGGGATGCTGGCCTTCATAGCGAGGGGGATTGAATATAAAAGTAGGGAGGTCTTGCTGCGGCTGTATAGGGCATTGGTGAGGCCGCAGCTGGAGTACTGTGTGCAGTTTTGGGCGCCGTACTTACGCAAGGATATTTTGGCCTTGGAGGGAGTGCAGAGGAGTTGAGGGGGTTGAGCTATGAGGAGAGGCTGAATAAATTAGGCTTGTACTCGTTAGAGTTTAGAAGAATGAGGGGAGATCTCATTGAGACGTATAAGATGATGAATGGGATGGATAGGATAGAGGTGGAGAGACTCTTCCCGCTCAGAAAGGATAGTAGGACTAGGGGGCACAGCCTCAAGATAAAGGGGGGGGCGGTTGAGAACGGAGTTGAGGAGGAACTTCTTCACTCAAAGGGTGGTGAATCTCTGGAATTCTCTGCCCGTTGAAGTGGTGGAGGCTGCCTTGCTCAATATTTTTAAGACGCGGGTTGATAGGGGATTAAGGGTTATGGGGAGAGGGCAGGAATGTGGAACTGAGCCACGACAGATCAGCCATGATCTTATTGAATGGCGGGGCAGGCTCGAAGGGCTAGATGGCCTACTCCTGCTCCTATTTCTTATGTTCTTACGTTAACCCTGAGGTGCCACGGCTAACATCCTTCAGCTATCCAACTGATTTCAACTCACTCAGCACTAAAATATTACAGCTACATTTCACGGAATCATAATGTACCAACCAAAGGTCTGTGAAGCATTCCTCTTATCTACTAACCAATTTCTCCCCTCTGTCAAACACGTCTGGAAAGTTTCTTCCTAAAGTTAAATCTCATCACTGTAGAGTATAGATTAGTCACACACAAAACTCGTGGCAAAAAACGTTACTAAAATGTATTTCACATGAACAAAGTCTAACCATTCATTTGAAGTTAAATCACTTACTTTCCTCCAAAATCTTCTGGCTATCGATCCCACTTCTAGACGTTTCTATAACCAAACATGGGCAATAGGGACTAGCTGCAAGGGCACCAGGGTCAGCATGGACCAGATGGGCCAAAGGGCCTGTTTCCATACTATACTGCTCTATGACTGTACGATTTGTGGGGGGCAGAGCAGGATCAAGCTATTGAATTGGATGATCGACCTTGATCCTACTTAAAGGGCTGAATAGCCTCCTCCTGCTCCTATTTTCTAAGCCTATGTTTCCATGTACAGACACATTTCACTGATAAAAGGCGTTTAAGTAACAAGTTGCATTTTCGTAGCACCTTCAATGGGGTAAACATAATTAAATAATGAGGATTTGTATTTGGTATTCAATCTGAGAAACAGTTTAACAGCTTCTCAGGAGCCTAATGGGTTAACCTGGAAGGGTGGAAAGATCTGAACAGTTTCAATTGCATTGCCCATACTGGCTTCCTCTTACACATGAGCATTTCAAAGGGCAAAGGGAATTCACAAGAAACCAAAGTGGCAGGGGCTCACTCTCAATGAGGGCATTTCCCTGCACTGCTCACTACATTACCGTAGCTAACATGACTCAACTGAAACTGTTCCACAACTCTTCCAAGAATCTCACACGAGGGGATATATTAAATAAAGGCTTGCATTGAGATAGTGTCTTTCACAAACTTCAGACATCTTTACAATGAAGTTTGTGTTTTGAAATACAGTCACTGTTGTAATATAGTAAATGTGGCAGCCAATTTGTGCACAGCAAGCTCCCACAAACAGCAATGCAGTGAATGACACCCCCCCCTCCCCCCATGTTGGTCAGGAGAGCTCATCTGCGCTTCCTCCAGTAGCATCACGGATTTCACACCCACTTGAAAGAGCAGGTGGGGCTTTGGTTTTACTATTCGGCCGTGAGACAGCCCCTCTGGTAGTGCAGCATTCTCTCAGTAAGGCACTGGAGTATCAGCATACAATGTGTGCTCCAGTCTCCATTTTTTTTATACTTTATTCCAATTCAATTCAATCCAATCAAATCAAATACAATTCAGTGTCCCAATAAATTGAGACATTCCCGATCCAAGCTGATAAGACAGGCTGCTCCAGTCTCCATTACCTTGCTAGCAAGTCATAATACCTTTACACACACAAGGCCACAAACTGATCTAATCACAGTAACTACAGTAAACAGCAAGACATGGAGGTTAGATGTAATTCACATCAGGCGATTGGCTCATATCATTTCTATTTTCTCAAGAAACTCATCTCAACCAGTGCGAAAACAACTAGCAATGGGGACATTAATGACACACAGATATGTATACACGTAAAATACTCAGATAAGTATACCTGCATACTCACACACTGGTATACATGAACACTGTTTTAACCCTTGTATTCCCGAGAACAAACTGAGCTCTGTTTAAGTTTGTTTTAAGTTCATTTATTAGTGTCACAAGTATGCTTACATTAACACTGCAATGGAATTACTGTGAAAATCCCCTAGTCGCCACACTCCAACACTTGTTTGGGTACACTGAGGAAGAATTTAGCACTGCCAATGCAGCTAACCAGCACGTCTCTCGGACTGTGGGAGGAAACCAGAGCACCCAGGGGAAACCCACGCTGACACGGGGAGAATGTGCAGACTCTGCACAGACAGTGACCCAATCTGGGAATTGAACCCGGGTCCCTGGCACTGTGAGGCAGCAGTGCTAACCACTGTGCCGTTCAGTTCTCCACATTCCTTTTGAATCCTTATGGGCACCTGAAACATATTTGCTGATTTTAAGCAGAAGCAAAACAGGTAGTGTTTTGAAATACGAAAGGGTGGATCAACGTTAACTAATAACATTAACGTGAAACATGCAGGTGGCCTTACAGCCCAACATTACTATCCTTAGAGAATTCTTCCCGACACAATTTCAAACCTTTAGCAAAGTGACTGGCAGCAGGAGGTCTGTGCTGTAAGTTGTCTGCAAGAAATGTAAGCTTACCCAGCACATCATGGAGTTGAGAAGAACCTTTCTCTCCTTCCAGATCACTCAGTAACAAACTCATCGCATCGCACAAGCACATCGTCGTTAACCTGCCACTGTACAGCTATTGAAAATCAGTGCCAGTAGCCCGGCCAAACTGAGAGCAAACGCCTTCAGAAAGCTCCACTCTTTGTTTCAATTTTCACTGGAGCAGTTGAGGAGAGGTCAAGCTTTGCAATCCAGGGCCTTGCCTGGGGCTATGTGCACACTGCAGGATAACATGTCCTAAATAATGAGGGCAGGAAGGAGATAAAAAAAACTCTGAAGGAATCACCTCATTAAAATGCAGCAGCAGACAGCAGAATGACTAGTGCACAATCAGTAATGGTGCAGGAGCTGATAAAACTGATAAGTCATGATACTCAGGAAGCAAGGACTTGTATTTATATAGCGCCTTCCACCACAACAAGCCATCCCAAAGCCAATGAGTTTAGTTTATTCATTAGTGTCACAAGGAGGCTTACATTTACACTGCAAAAATCCTCAAGTCACCACACTCTGGCACCTGAAGTATGACTTTCAAAGTTGTTTCAGCTGTGAAGCACGAAATGGCAGTTCTAGAGTGGTTTCTGTGCTGTTTTAAAGCCACAGCTCCCAGTGTCAGGATCTGACACGCAGTTCATAGAACATCCACAGTGCAGAAGGAGGCCATTTGGCCCATCGATTCTGCACTGATCACAATCCCACCCAGGCTCTATTCCTATAACCCCACATATTTACCCTGCTAATCCCACTGACACTAGGGTCAATTTAGCATGGTCGATCCACCTAACCTGCACATCTTTGGACTGTGGGAGGAAACCAGAGCACCCGGAGGAAACCCACGCAGACACGGGGAGAACGTGCAAACTCCACACAGACAGTGACCCAAGCCGGGAATTGAACCTGGGTCCCTGATACTGTGAGGCAGCAATTCTAACTACTATGCCATTGCGCCGCCCCATTTTCTTGAGCATAAAAAATTAAAGGGTGATCTAATTGAGGACTGACAGAAAAAGGCCATTTGGCCCATCAAGTCTGCACTAACTCTCCGAAAGAGCATCTTACCCAGGCCTATCCCCGTTATTCCCCCTAATCTACATATTTTTGGGACACTACGGGTAAGTTAGCATGGCTAATCTGCACATCTTTGGACTACGAGAGGAAACCGGAGCACCCGGAGGAAACTCATGCAGACATGGGGAGAACGTGCAGACCCCACACAGACAGTGAGGCTGGAATCGAACCCAGGTCCCTGGTGCTGGGAGGCAGCACAGCTGCCCATAATGATTAAAGAATCTGATTTGATTGCATTTGAGACTATTCCTTCCAAAACAAGTAGGGGGCATAACCATAAAATTAGAGTTAAGCTGGTCATGATGTTACAAGTGGTGTAAACTCCCAACCTGAGAAAGGTTTTGGGCTCAGGTGAACTGAAAATGTTAACACAGAAATAGACAGATTTTTATGAGGCAATTGTATTGAGGATATGAAACCAAGTTGGGCGGATGGTATTTAAGTAAAGATTGGCCATGATCTTGTTGCATGCTAGAACAATATTGAGGGGTCGAAGGGCCTCCTCTTGGCCATTTATATTCCTATGACAGGTCCTACAAATGCCTGGGATCAGATAAGCTGAATCAGCGGATATCAAACTGGAGCCTTCCCGTAAGGCGCGGCTACTGACGGGCTAAATTCACTTAGCTATCCCAGGGGAAATTGAGTGTTGAGTTTCTAATCCCACAGGATGTACAGGGGGATAACCGGCACACACATCGTACGCTGTGATTCTGGCTGCTGTCACCTGCACTTTAAGAACATAAGAACATAAGAAATAGGAGCAGGAGTAGGCCATCTCGCCCTTAGAGCCTGCCCCGCCATTCAATAAGATCATGGCTGATCTGTCGTGGCTCAGTTCCACATTCCTGCCCTCTCCCCATAACCCTTAATCCCCTTGCCTATCAAAAACCTATCAACCCACGTCTTAAAAATATTGAGCGAGGCAGCCTCCACCACCTCAACGGGCAGAGAATTCCAGAGATTCACCACCCTTTGAGTGAAGGAGTTCCTCCTCAACTCCGTTCTAAACCGTCCCCCCTTTATCTTGAGGCTGTGCCCTCTAGTCCTTTCTGAGCGGGAAGAGCCTCTCCACCTCTATCCTATCCATCCATTTACAGTTCATGGTACAAAGAAACAGTCAAGCTTGAGTGATATTATAATGAAGCCACTCTGGTGCAAACTGCTAATGTTGAGGGTTCAATGGTGCAAAGCTGAATTGGAAACCAACTCAAGAACACCTTCTTCCTGGCTGCTGTCAGACTTTTGAATGGACCTACCTCACACTAAGTTGATCTTTCTCTACAAGCTATGACTGTAACATTACATTCTGCACTTTCTCCTTCCCTTCTCTATGAATGGGCGGCATGGTAGCATAATAGTTAGCACTGCTGCTTCACAGCTCGAGGGACCTGGGTTCGATTCCCGGCTTGGGTCACTGTCTGTGTGGAATTTGCACATTCTTCTTGCGTCTGTGTGGATTTCCTCTGGGTGCTCTGGTTTTCTTCTACGGTCCAAAGACGTGCGGGTTAGGTTGATTGGCCATGCTAAATTGCCCCTTAGTCTCCTGAGATGTGTAGAGTAGAGGGATTAGCGGGTAAAATATGTAGGGAAATGGGGGCAGGCCCTGGGTGGGATTGTGGTTGGTGCAGACTCAATGCACTGTAGGGTTTCTGTGATGAATGCTTTGTCTGTATAGTGTGCAACAACACTTTTCACTGTACACTAATACATGTGACAATAATAAATCGAATCAAATCAAATCAAAAACAGGGGGTGCTGGAGAAAACTCAGTTAGATTCCAGCACTTCTCTTTCACATGGTTACACACGGGCACATGCCAATCTGTGCTTCAACGTCTGGGCTTAGCTGAGTGGGTTTGTCCCAATGGGCAATCAGCATGCACCTCATATCGGGTATGTCCATAGATTTCTCAATAGTTTGCTTTGTTCAGGGGACTTTCAAACAGAGAAACAGCCTTCCAAATATGTGAGACACTCAGGTGAACAAAAAAGCTCGATAGCCTAGTGGTGTTAGCGCTAGACTATTTATCCAGAAACTCTGCTAAACGTTCTGGAGACCCAGGTTCGAATCGCGCCATGGCAGATGGTGGAATTTGAATTCAATTAAAAATGTTTGGAGTTAAGAATCTACTGATGACCATGAAACCATTGTAGTTTGTCAGAAAACTCATCTGGTTCACTGATGTCCTTTAGGGAAGGAAATCTGTCGTCCTTACCTGGTCTGGCCTACCTGTGACTCCACAGCCACAGCAATGTGGTTAATTCTCAACTGCCCTCCAGGGGCAATTAGGGATAGGCAATAAATTCTGGCCAATGAAATAACACCCGTGTCTCACAAATCAATAAAAAAAGGACAACTTTAAATACTATGACTTGGATTCAAGTCCTGGTTTGGGTCACTGTCTGTTTGGAATTTGCACATTCTCCCCATGTCTGTATGGGTTTCCTCCGAGTGCTCCGGTTTCCCCTCACATTCCAAAAATTTGCAGGTTAGGTTGATTGGCCAGGTTAAATCAACCCTAGTGTCAGGGGACAAGCAGGGTAAACATGTGGGTTTATGGGAATAGGGCCTGGATGGGATGTGATGAGCTGAATGGCCTCCTTCTGCACTGTAAGGATTCTATGAACCTTGCCAAGCGAACTCTCCCTTTGTCTTGGATTTTGAACAATCCAGAAGACTCCTTTGCAGATGTGTTGGTATTTGCGTGCTGTGAGAAAACTCTGCAAATTCTGAGACAGGTTTTAGCTTGGAAATGTCCAGTTGAAGACACCCCTCGGTGTGCTGCTCCAGCCAAGCAAACATCTGGCTCAGTTTTCCTGGACAAAGTTGCTGATTTGCGATGTGATGTAGATGGGTCCTCAAATTGCACAGTGCAAACCGCAGCTTTAAAATGAAGACACAGCTTGCTCTGCAGTGAATGCATGTCCACACAGATACAACACTCACTTCTGGAAGGGCTAGGTTTCCGTACTACCAGATTGTCTATTGTGACGAAGATCACCACTGGGCTCATCTTGGCTTAAAACTGGCAGTGATAGCGTTAGTTTGGGGTTACTAATTTAGTATCAGCGGCCTTTAAAATGTCAAAAATGAACCAAGTCCATAAGATATAGGAGCAGAATTAGGCCAGTTGGCCCATCGAGCCTGCTCCACCATTTGATCATGGCTGATAAGTTTCTCAACTCCATTCTCCTGCCTCTTCCCCGTAACCTTTGATCCTCTTACCAATCAAGAACACTCAAATGCCCTCAATGATCTGGCCTCCACTGCCTTCTCTGGCAATGAATTCCACAAATTCACAAAATCTCTGGCTGAAGAAGTTTCAATCATCTCGGTTCTAAAGAGTCACCCCTTTAACTCTGAGGTTGGGCCCTCGATCCTAATCCCTCCGACAGCACAGTGGCACAGTGATTAGCGCTGCTGCCTCACAGCAGCAGGGATCCAGGTTCGATTCCTGGCTTGGGTCACTATCTGTGTGCAGTTTGTACATTCTCTCCATGTCTGCGTAAGTTTCCTCCAGCTGCTCCGGTTTCCTCCCATAGTCCAAAGAAGTGTGGGTTAGGTGGATTGGCCATGTTAAATTACAAGAGTGCCGGGGGACCAGGAGGGTAACTACGTGAGAGGATGGGGAAAGAATCTGGGTGGGAGTATAGTTTGTGCACACTCAATGGGCCAAATGGCCTCCTTCTGCACCGTTGGGATTTTCCTAACGGAAACATCTTGACTTTATCCAGGTCTTTCATTATTCCCACCACAGGGACACTGTATACTACTCTGGATAAAAATGGTGAAAAACATTTCCAATGTTATCTGGATTGATACCTGAACTCTAAGAGTCAAATCACAAGGAGACAACAAAGAAACTAGGGTTGGAAATTAGAAGGCAAGGTTTGATCAATGCTTTCAAAGATATTAAGGGGAGTGGAGAGGATGGTTGGAGACAAACCACTTCCACCAGTTAGCAAGTTTACAATTAAGGGGCATGATCCAAAAAAATTAGAGCCAGACCTTCAAGGAGTAAGATTAGGAAACATTTCTTCACATTAATGGTTGTAAAAATTTGGGACACTCTCTTGCCAACAGCAATCGACATTAGGTCAATTATTAAGTTTAAATCAGAGATCGACACACCTTTGTTTGTCAAAAGTATTAAGGGAGAAAGGCGGGTATCTGGCATTGAGTCACTCATCAGCCAAGATGTCGCTGAATGGCAGGACAGACTCAAAGGGCCGAATGGCTTATTCCTGTTCTTATATTCCTCATGGAGGGTGACAATGAAGAGAATCAAATCAAATTAAATCAGACCCGTTTGGTACATACTCCCTACCAGATGATTTGTAAGGTTTTGTGACCTGGGGAATCCCTGTTGATTTGTTTCTCAAGGTGGGGTTTGCTGGCTCCACCCACCACCAATGGATTTCTGACTGAGCCGCCAAATCCTCCCTGGCGGGTCCCACCACGATGGGGCTGGAAAATCCCAGCCTCAGATTGTGGCTGGTTTTGAAGCCAGAGTGAATTCAGGCAGTCAAAAGGCAAAGAAAGGAACTTCTGATATAAACTATTTTGAGCTGTGTGGATCAGGAAGGTTTGAAATGTCAGACACTATTGGTGAATACACCTGTATGGAATTAATCCTTACAAAGCATGGAGCTTCCAGATTCAATCCAGTGTCCATGTTGAGTTAGTTGATCTTAACGAGAGTGGTGATAGGAATATTACATAACCTCAACTTACTAAACTAAGGAGAGAGGAAGATAATTAAAGTGCACCACGGTGGCACAATGGTTAGTGTTGCTGCCTCAAAGCACCGGGGACCTCGGGTGACTGTCTGTGTGGAGTTTGTACATTCACCTCGTGTCTACGTGGGTTTCCTCCAGGTGCTCCAGTTTCCTCCCACAGGCCAAAGATGTGCGGGTTAGGCGGATTGATCATGGTAAATTGCCCCTTAGTGTCTCGAGATGTGAGGGTTAGATGGATTAGATATGGTGAATGTGTAGGGTTATGGGGAAAGGGCCCAGATGCTCTGTCAGTGCGGACATGCCGAATGGCCTCCTTCTACACTGTAGGGATTTTATGTTAATCGGTCAGCGTCCCAGCTCCTGAACCCCTGCTGAAAAGTGTGGGCATTGGGTTAACGTTGGGCTGGACTCAGTGAACAGTCAACCAGCCAGTCAATGCTTCCTGCACGAGCTCACGTATGAAGAACGGCCACAGTGTGATGTACCAAAGGCACGTTGCTATCCAATCACTCTGAATCAGCAACTTCAAGAGAGGCGAATGGTAAAAGAAAATTAATGCAAAGAACTTGAACTTTTAAACTTGTGCCATAACGGAAGAGTTTGGAGAGTAAACAAAGCTGCAGTTTATGTGCATAAATGGCATGGTTTTTATCAAACCTCATGAGCCTCTGTCAATATTTGTTCACCCTACTGGCATGTAAAATCCAACTTTTTCTAGACAAACTCATTATCTATCACTCGGTTGGAAATCCTGCCTGATTCTTATGTAAACAAATGTTTGGCATGTCAGGCCTACTACAGAGCTGTGTTTAAATTGGATTCAGGCAGGATGCTGAGAGTCATAGATGTTCGATTTAGAGGAATAACATGCGTAGGCAGAGATCAACATCTTATTCCCAAATGACGACGTGCAAACTTCTGCGAACTTCAGTCGTCAACCCTTCTGCTGCGCATAAGTAGACATCACTTGCCCCTGGTGTTGACGAGACAAGGCCCCAAGCCTTAACCTCCTGCCACCTTCGGACTCCTCCTGAATGTGGAGATGTAGATGATGTGGAGACACAGACATCATACTCTTCCTGAATGCAGGCATGGAGAACGAATGGCACTCTACAGCACATCCCTATTTGGGAAGAGAAAGCCCAGGAGAGCATAGAGAGGACCATTCTACACCAACTTGAAAGTGGACAGGTTAACTGATGTGAAACAATGGTGTAAACATAAGACCATAGGAAGGTTGAGCAGCCAGCTTCCTGTTCCTGGCTGTGGATATGTCGACTACAATTTTCATACCATGCACTCCAGCAACAGGACTCAGCAGTCTCACACTATTCTAAAGGGTGCTGCATGTTATGTAGGGATACCTCACCCCATCTGAAAGAGTACGTAGTGGTTGGGGTGTGGAATGCACTGCTTGCTGTGATATTGGAGTCGGACACTTTAGGAACTTTCAAGCAGTTATTGGATAGGCACATGGAGCACACCAGAATGATAGGGAGTGGGATAACTTGATCTTGGGTTCGGACACAGCTCGGCACAACATCGAGGGCCAAAGGGCCTGTGCTGTTCTATGTTCTAACACAGCGATGTCATCATATGGCTGATTGACCCTACAAGCTAGTCTTCATATTTTCCCTGTTTGCCCTTTACATTTCCTTCTTTCTCCCAAAAAAATGTCAGCCAGAACTGGGCATTCCAGCAGTTCTTTGCCACCAGGCCCAGCTGGTCATATTCACGAGTCTGCCCAGGCATTGAGTGGTGGTAGAATGCTCAATATCACAGCTGTGGTTTTTCTCTTCATCCTCTGTCCCCCTTAAACCCTCTGCGATGGCGGTCTATTTATAAACTAAATAGCAGTCTCTAGTGTTCAGTTGTTCTATTTGATTTTGGGAGTCTGTTTACTATTGATGCTCACTGTTCTTGATTGGTTAAGCCTGGATGTGGACTCAGAAGTAAACAAAGCTGCAGGAGGCATGACAGAGAGCAGACAGTTTAAAGCACTGTAAATAAATTCCTGTTATATGTATAGCTGGTGTGTCATCTCTGCATAGCTCCAATATATAGGGTGGCATAGTGGTTAACACTGCTGCCTCATGGTGCCAGAGTCCTGGATTTGATTCCACCCTCGGGTGTCTGTGTGGAGTCTGCACATTCTCCCCGTGTCTGCGTGGGTTTCTGCTGAGTGCTCTGGTTTCCTCCCACAGTCCAAAAATGTGCAGCTTAGGTGAAACCCAGCCTAGGTTTTTATTCCAATTTAGTTATTCAATTGAATTTAAATTCTGCAGCTAACACATATTTTGGGATCACTTATCCAGGTATGCTGGATTACTAGTCCAGAAACATAACTGCTCTGTGACCACCCCCATATCAATAGCAGTTGAAAATCTTCATGTAAGCTTCATGTATAAATAATGGCCACATAGGTAATGTCCCAGAGGGCTCCTGTACATGCAGAGCTGTACTTGAATAAGCGGTCAACTGGATTAGAGCAGAAAGTAAGTGAGAAAGGTTGCATATTTTGAGTGACTGAATGCTGAACACAAACTGCTCAGTGGTTTACTGCTCATGGCCTTACTGCTACAATCAGGTTAGATTTTCTTTATTCTTTCCTGGGATGTGGGCAACCTTGGCTAGGCCCGTATTTACTATCTGTGCCTAATTGCTCTTGAGGTGGTGGTGGTGGGCCACTGCAGCCATTTGCTGTAGGAACATCTGTTAGAAAGGCAGTTCCAGAACGTTGACCCAGCGACAGTGAAGCAAGGCTGATATAGTTCCAAGTCAGGGTGGTAAGTGGCTCGGAGACGCTGGTGTTCCCAAGCATTTGCTGCCCTGTCCTTCTGGATGGTAGAGATTGTGGGTTTGAAAGGTGCTGTCAAAGAAGTCTTGGTGAATTGCTGAAGTGTGGCACAGTGGTTAGCACTGCTGCCTCACAGCGCCAGGGACCTGGGTTCAATTCCGGCCTTGGGTGACTGTGTGGAATCTACACATTCTCCCTGTGTCTATGTGGATTTTCTCCGGGTGCTCCAGTTTTCCTCCCACACTCCAAAGATGTGTGACTTAGGTTGATTGGCCATGATAAATTGACCCTAGTGTCAGGGGATTAGCAGGGTAAATGTGTGGGGTTACAGGACTAGGGCTTGCGTGGGATTGTGCAGACTTAATGGCCTCCTTCTGCACTGTAGGGATTCTATGATTCTACCACTGTGCGTTGGTGATGGAGGAGGAGGAGGAGGAGAATGTTTAATGTGGATGGGGTGCCAATCAAGCGGGTTGCTTTGTTCTGGATGGTGTCAAGCACTGAGAGTGTTATTGGAGTTGTGCTTATCCCAGCAGACCCCAGTTATCAACACTTCTATGTGGCAGTGACAGTAAAAACTTAATGATGAGGAAAAAAATCATAATAGTACCGTGAAGAACACCGTCTCAGAAAGCTTCAAACTTGAGAAATTGCAAGGGACACTCATTGTACCTCCAGCATGATGAAAGTATTGTCCATTTGTTTCCACATGTCTCTCTTTATGAGCTTACTAGGTGGCAAAATTTCTTTTGCAGAGAAGATTCCCAAATGATTGCACTATTATTTTGGGTAACTAACACTGATTTAGATGTTAGGACTCACAGCTCCCCCCTGGAGTGTATCAATATTTGTGGGTGGTGCCCTTGTGGTTTGAAGAGCACACTGTGCTAGCTGCAATAGTGCCATTATAAATAATCCAAAGCCAAACTCTTGCGCACGAAGTGAGCCTTGGACACCACAGGACAGTTAAAGGGTCATCGGGTTTCAATGACACACTTCAGTCAGTGCAGTCTCGCCATTAACTCTTACCTTCAGTTTGGATCCTGTTCATCCTATTTTAATCCATGGATTATACAGCTTTGATGGTAAAAATATATGTATCTGATGCTTACATCAGGTCATAAGGTGACCTGCGTGGGTAAAGTGAGCAGAGACTTTAAGTGCCAGCTTAAGTCATAGGATCCCTATGTACAGCAGGAGAACACTTGGCCCATCAAGCCTGCACCACCCAGGCCCTATCCCCATAACTATGCATATTTACCCTGTTAGTCCCCCGACATTAAGGGGCAAGTTAGCATTGCCAATAAACCTAACCTGCACATCTTTGAACTGCAGGAGGAAGCTGGAGCACTTGGAGGAAATCCATATAGACAAGAGGGAGAACGTGCAGACTCCATACAGACAGTGACCCAAGGCTGGAATTGAACACGGCTCCCTGGCGCTGTGAGGCAGCAGTGCTAACCACTGTGCTGCTCTTAGTCAAACACAAAAAAGTTAATTTTAAGCTGCAATGAGAGAAGGGTGATCTTGGTATCTTTTTAAGAATTCTCCTTCCTCTCCTTAGGGACTGGCCTTTGGAGTGGAGTCCACGTGTGCCGGCTAATCCTACGCCATTGCCTATTCTGTGACTAGAATTAGATAATTAGGTCCTTTGTCCAGGTCTCATGTGCTGAAATATGTCAAGGCAGGAGGAGTTCTTCAATTTGCTCTGTATAGAGTGGATGCAAAAGTCACTGGGACTGGATGCTGAAGGTTAGCTCAGAGCGTGTGTTACCATCATTAAAGTTCTATCAATCCACCCAACAAAATAGAGAGGAGCAGAGGGGAAGATGAGGGTGGTTGCCCACAGGAGAAAATGGGAGGAATCAATACAAGGGCGGTAGCACTGTGGGTTAGCACTGTCACTTCACAGCACTAGGGACCCAGGTTCGATTCCCGGCTTGGGTTACTGCCTGTGTGGAGTTTGCATGTTCTCCCCGTGTCAGTGTGGCTTTCATCTGGGTTGTCCGGCTTCCTCCCACATTCTGAAAGCTGTGCTGGTTAGATGCATTGACCCGAACATGTGCCGGATGTGGCGACTAGGGGAATTTCACAGTAACTTCATTGCAGTGTTAATGTATGCCTTACTTGTGTATAATAAATAAACTTTACTTTAAAACCAATCGTAGTGTCAGGGGGCTAAGCAGGGTAAATATAGGGGTGTAGGGGCTGGGTGGGATTGTTGTCGGTGCAGGCTCGATGGGCCAAATGGCCCTTTGCACTGTAGGGATTCTATGATTGTGTACAACGGGTTCAGGTAATGAATTAGAAATATTACACCCCATAATATCTCGCATTCTCTGCTTAGCCTTTTAGCTAAGATCAAGCCCAAGATGGGGTGCAATGCCTTATTTTGTCAGCTTGGACCTTGTTTGTTTCTCTTGTGGAAGCCTTCAATTGGAGTCAATTGGATTTTGAATTTGGGTTTTGGAACAAGTGAGGAATGGATTCAGGGACCTGGGTTCGATTCCTGGCTTGGGTGATTGTGCAAACTCCACACAGTCAGACATTCTCCATGTGTCTGCGTGGGTTTCCTCTGGGTGCTCCGGTTTCCTCCCACACTCCAAAAATGTGCAGGGTTGGCTGGATTGGCAATGCTACATTGTCCCTTAGTGTCCCGAGATGTATAGGTTAGAATATTTGGACATGGTAAATGTGTGGGGTTACAGGGATAGGGCGGGGGAGAGGGCCTGGGTGAGATACTCTGTCAGAAAGTCAGTGCCTCCTTCTGCAGTGTGGGGATCATAGAATCATAGACTGGATTCTATGAGTCTATGAGATCGAGAAAGGTGACTTTTTGTGGAGGGATGGTTCTGAAACCAAAAGCACCGATTCTGAACCAGAATGGGGTATTTACAATGATGCTGTAGCCACAGTGACTCAGAATGAATTTGGAGAACTCTTGTGTCAGATGCTGAAGGCAATGAATTTGATGACTGTGATTAAAGTATACTTGTAGAAGCAATTCATTCAATAAAATGTGTCACACTGATGTTATTTAAATTTTTTTTCTCATACTTCAAAATGGAACCACCTACACCAACACTAGCACTTCACATTTTATACTCAAGTGTCCATGGTGAACCCCCCACTTCTATATCGTATTATAGAATCCTCCCATTCACTTGACACCTCCCCTGAACAGTGGGCACCACAAAGACTGGATCATTTTGTGGATAATTGGAACAAATTATAATTTGGTTTTATAAGTTTTCTTTTGTTCTGTTCAAAGTTAAAGAAAAGAAAGGTTGATAAATCCAATAAAACCAAGTTTAGGTGCATTGATGCATTGACCCAAATGGTTCCACAACACTATTTGTGGAACTGACCCAGCCAAGGTGGCCCTCCACAGGTCCAGGAAGGACATCACTCTGCCTCGCTGCAGTTCGTCCAGTGTCATCAAGGTGACCCAAGAGAAGGGACAGGTAGGGTGGGATACTCCAGCTGTGCTCAACCCAAAGACCGGAACATCACACCTCAACGGGCCTTTGCATGGCCCGTGTCCCACCCGCTACGATTCCTGTGGCGGGCAGGGCAGGGAAATTCTGCCCATAGGTTCCACCCACGAAGGCGCTGATGAAGGATCACCCAGACTTGAACCATTGGCTCTATTCTCTCTCCACAAATGCTGTCAGATTTCGCTGAGATGTTTCAGCATTTCCTGTTTCAGATTCCAGCCTTGATAGTATTTTGCTTTTATCTTATTAGAGTCCACCCGTTCGCTTGGCACCTTCCCTGAACAGTGGACGCCACAAAGACTGGATTATTTTGTGGATAACTGGAACAACATTATAATTTAGTTTCATAAGTTTTCTTTTGTTCTGTTCAAGGTTAAAGGAAAAAGATCGATAATTCCAATACAACCAAGTTTAGGTGCATTGGTGTGTTGACCCGAACAGGCGTCAGAGTGTGGCGACTAGGGGAATTTCACAGTGTCTTCATTGCAGTGTTAATAAAAGCCTTACTTGTGACTAATGAATTTTAACTTTTTAAGATGCTTGTACATTAAAGGAATACGTCATAAGTGTGGTCTGTCGGGCTAGTACAGAAACAGGTAGCGTGATGTTGAGAAAGTTTTGGAGATGACTGTAAATTCATCTCTTAATTTCAGGTCACCCACGTGTGATAAACACAACAGTCTATCATGTTTTATTGCTCTGCAAGCAGAAAATTTTCTGTTTTTTTTTTACCTAAAAGCTGGTTCAGGCAGCGATGTGCCGCATGGCCAGCTTTTCTCATTTCATTTCCCAGCACTTAGAAACAAAATGGTGGAGGCATGTCCGTCACAGAGCCCTCCCCCCAGCCAGCAATAAGCAGCTTTCCAGAAATCGGGGCGCCGTTTTTTAAATGTGCGCCCTGATCTCCAGCACCAAAAATTAAAACAGAGCCACCCCGCCCCCCCCCCACCAAAACACACACAGAGGTCCCCTAACCCGATGTACACAGGGAATCCTCCACAAACACATACAGGGAACACCCCACCCCCTCACACAGGGGAGCCCCTCCCCACCATGGATCTGGGGAACCACCCCATTCCTGAAGAACCTCCCCCACCCCACCCCCCGGCAACCCCCCTCAGGCGATGCCCCTGGTTCTGTCCTTTAGCAATGCCAGGGGGAGGGGTCAGTGCCAGGGTACTATCAGAGCATGTCCCTCTCTCCGTCTGGGGCCTGTACTTCCTTGTGCGCCTCTGGCATGGTCTCTTCGTCCAGTTCATGTTGCTTCAGACCCATGGTGAGCCTTGCCAACATAAGGGCCAATGCAGCGGGGAAGCCCACTAATTTGATTTGAATTAATTCAAAATGAGGGTCCCGATCTCCCTGGGTGGGAACCTCATCAAGTCAATGGCGGTGCCGAGAGAGGGGGGTCGTGTGACTGTCACAGAGTGAGATTGCGCCCACAAGATTCTTGTTTACGGCCTCTCACGGGGTTTTGTGCCCATGTTGCCATTTACGCAAGCGGATCTGGCAAACGTAAGACTTAATCTGTCCCTTCTCCTGCTCAGATCTACATCTTGCACAACTCTGCTCAATTTCAGTCACTAAGCCAGGGTGATGGTGCAGAGAAGGAGAGCCACAGAGGCCTCGTCAAGGCACCAAAGGACTGAGTTACAGCCTAAATAAACTGTTCCAGCCGCGCTCACCCCAAGACCGGAAAAGCCTGCCTCAGGTCAATGGACCTTAGCATGGTCCGTGTCCCATCCACCACAATGGGACAGGAGAATTCCATCCCAGGACTCTCTCCTCTTATAAGGAGCTGAATGAGTCTAGTTTACATGATGGCAAATATCAGACCAATTCAAAGCAAGCCGAAACTCAGGGGTTGGGAAGAGACACAAAGTAATGGAAAAAACCTATGTTGGGGAGAACTTATTCCCTCCAAGAGTGCCCGATGTCTAGAACACTCTTTTAGATTGGGCAGTGGATATATAAAGCTTGGCCAATAAGCTTACTGAAACAAGATGAAGTTATAAATAAAGTTCATTTATCACAAGTAGGCTTACATTAACACAGCAATGGAGTTACTGCAAAATTCCCCTAGTCGCCACTGCCTGTTCAGGTCAATGCACATCTTTCAGAATGTCGGGGGAAACCAGAGGACCCGGAGAAAATCCACGCAGACAATGTGCAAACTCAACGCAGTGACCCAAGCTGGGAATCGAACCTGGGTCCCTGGTGCTGTGTGGCAGCAGTCCTAACGACTGTGCCACCATGCCACCCAGTTATTTAACATGCCAGAAGATTTCTGTTTGGGTGGATGGTCTAGGGTGGACTGAAAAGCCGTCCTCCTCTATAACGATCCTGTGAAGTAGACACAGCTCCGATTTTATCTCCCGGTCACTTTGCTAATTCTTTTTACAGCTTTTCAAAACACCTGCTCTCCACAAGGGGGCACCAATTATTCAGGACTCTGCAGTGGCCACTTTTCCTCCCAGTTCCATTTGCACTGAGTTTAATTGGCATGATCGAATCCCTAGTCATTTCCAATAGCAATTGTTTTAGGTGGAAAAAATGACTTGGGAAACACTGTGTTAAACAATCTCATTCCTCATGTTATTTAAGTTCACAGTTACAGTTCACACTTTAAAATATTTATTTCAGATGGCTTATCGACATACATTCTCCACTCAAATGTTCAGGTACACTGAGGGAGAATTTAGCATGGCCAATGCACCCTAACCAGCACGTCTTTTGGACTATGGGAAGAAACTGGAGCACCCGGAGGAAATCCATGCAGACATGGGGAGAACGTGCAGACCCCACGCAGACAGTGACCCAAGCCGGGAATCGAGCCCAGCTCCCTGGCACTGTGAGGCAGCAGTGCTAACCACTGTGCCACCGTGTAGCCCTATTAATGGATTTTTAGAAGTAAACTAACAGAAAAAGGGCAATATTAACACTGATTTTAAACAAATCTATATTGTGTGCATTTGATTCACTGAACAAATGCTATGTAATAGGATAGTAACTGCTGTCTGGGGTGTTTGCCTCTAATATTTTATACTAAGTTAAGACTATTATTTAACCTAGAGTCGTTTGCAGGGTGGTTTTGGTAGAAATGGAAACAACATTTAGAAATCCCTCCTTTTTCTGAGAGGAGGGAGGTTGAGTTGAGGCCTTAGGCCTAAATTAAGCATGCATTTTTTGAAGCCTTTGCCAGTTACTCGCATTGGTTTTCCCCAACCTTACTTTATATTAGTTCATTTGGTTTATTATTGTCACATGTATTGGCGTATAATGAAAAGTATTGGCTGGGATTTTCTAACTGTTCATGCCAGGGGGGTTTTCCCATCCTACTGCAGTGAACAGAGATTTGGCTTCTTGCCACATTCTCCAACTTCGTAGTAATTGGAGTGTGGTCTGAACGGGCAGTAAACATCACACCCCTTGTTTCTTGCTACGCAGTCAAAACATACCGTTCATAGGCTACATAGGGGAGAAGGAAAGAGATAGGGTGCACGTTAGAAAAGGGTGAAGAGAAGGATCAGCTTAATATATGGTAGGACCATTCAAAAGTCTGATGACAACAGGGAAAGGGCTGTTCTCGAGTCTGTTGGTACTTGTTTTCAGACACTTGTATGTTTATCCTGATGGGAGAAGGTGGAAGAAAGAATATCCAGAGTGCATGGAGTCCTTGATTATGCTGGTTGTTATCCCAAGGCAGCGGGGAGTGTGGGTGGAGTCAATGGATGGGAGGCTGGTTTGCGTGACAGACTGGGCTACATTCATGACCCTTTGTAGTTTCTTGTGGTCTTGGTCAAAGCAGGAGCCATATGGGATGTGGGTGTCATTGGCTTGGCCAGCATTTATTGCCCATCCCTAATTGGCCAGAGAAGGTGAACTGTCTCCTTGAACCACTGCAGTCCATGTGGAATAAGTACATCCATAGTGCTGTTAGGGAGGGAGTTCCAGGATTTTGACTCAGCAACAGCAAGGGATATAGTTCCAAGTCAGAATGGTATGTGGCTTGGAGGGAACTACGAGGTGGGTGGTAGCAGCCCAGGGTTTGGAAGGTGCTGTCTGAGGAATCTTGGTGACTCCCCAATGCCCCACTAAAAGGACATTAGAAATGCCAAGTTGAAATCATCGCAGACATCTGGGTGAAAAATTGAACTATATACGTGGCAGTAACACCTTCCCATGTTACATTCTGATCTGGGTCCGGACTTACTGAGAGATGCCACTGGCGTCCCAGCTCAATTCAGGCTGCAAACAGATGGAACCCCCATTTTGAAGCAATCTCTTAGGGCTGGAACCCCTGCTCCTGGATTTGTAGACTTAGTCAGGGCCGGGTGTATCAGTGGGAAACAAATACCTGCTTTCACAAGGAGAGATTTGGGCCTCGGGCTCCAAGCTCGGCACATGGCCTGAACCCCAAAGAAAAGCCACATTGTTCATTTATTCTTCTTAGTCTCCTTGCTCGGGTGTGACAGTTCAGGACAGGCTACCCAAAGAATCTGCTTCGAATCATAGAATCCCGCAGTGCGGAAGGAGACCATTCGGCCCATTGACTCAGCACTGACCACAATCCCACCCAGAACCAATCCCCATAACCCCATGCATTTACCCAAGTTAGTACCCTTGACACTAAGGGGCAATTTAGCATGACCAATCCACCTAACTTGCACACTGTGGAAGGAAACCGGAGCACCCAGAAGAAACCCATGCAGACACAGGGAGAACATGCAAACTCCACACAGACAGTGACCCAAGCTAGGAATCGAACTTGGGTCCCTGATGCTGTGAGACAGCAGTGCTAACCACTGTGCCGCCCTTCATTATACCTGGTCTAGCTTGAGCTAATAACGCTCACAACAACCTGCATTACTGGTGAAAAGCCACTCAAAATATTCATTCTTAAACAAGTGAACATCAACAAATGGACTTTTCTTGTGTCACACAAAATAGATCCACGGAGGTATCACAAGTTGCCCATACATGTGAAACTCATGAGTTTTGCAACCTTATAATCACACAATGGGGTATTTCCACATATCAGGATTTGTTACATCTCTGCATACATCAATGCACTGGTGCGGTGAGCAGTCTGCATCAACATGACTGTGGCTACTTTGTCATTGCATTGTGAGCCAAGATTGCCTACAGATCCCATGATCATCAGCTGGCTAGTCCTTCGCTATATTCCAGCCAGTCTATGATTAGTTGCAGTCAGTGTGTTATATTTAGCAATCAATGAGTTGTATTTTCTCCCGTGTCACTGTCCATAGAACAAATTCCTCTGTGCTCGTTTTCACCCAATTAAGCGGTGAAAAATAACCAGATTGACACCTCCAGTAAAACAGCGCACAGTGGCACTTAGTGCAAGAACGCTACGTGGAAGGAACAGCAATTGCAAAAATATTATGTATCCTTAACGATGGTTTTGACAGGGTCTTGTCACTTTCAGATTTAACGGTTGAATATTTCAATAATATACTTGTAAACAAGTAATATCTTCTTATGAATCATAGAATCTCTACAGTGCAAAAGGAGTCCATTCGATCCATTGAGCCTGAGCTGACAACAATTCCCTCCAGGCCCATTTCCCGTAACCCCACCTATTTACCCTGCTAATCCCCCTGACACGAAAGAGCAATTTAGCATGGCCAATCCACCTAACCTACACATCTTTGGATTGTGGGAGGGAACCGGAGCACCCGGAGGAAACCCACACAGACAGGGGGAGAACGTGCAAACTCCACACAGTCATCCAGGGCCAGAATTGAAGCCGGCTCCTTGGTGCTGTGAGGCAGCAGTGTTAACCACTGCACTGCCGTGTATGTATTTTTACATTTTTATTGCCATAAAGTGACATGTTGCCGGCGCTTTTTTGTCTTGCATTCATATATATTCAACATTTAAGTTCTGTACTAGCAAGCGACAATTTCTTTATTCTATAGACGTCATCCAGACCCCCCACTCCAAGATCTCTTTGGATATGATACTACTCCTCTCAGCACTAGCCCCTGGGTATAGGAATCCTGGTTGATTTTTTTTTAATTTTTCCTCCTCGGATTCAATCCTTGGAGATTTGAAGTAAGGTCCAGGGCTTCTATAATTGAGTTCAGTTCACAGCACAGCCTTCTGCACACAACAGGTGATGCACTGAACCACTTTTTGGATTATTAACAAAAATGCACAAAGATTTATGGCTAATCCAACATGGTATCATGCAGGAAGAGCAACCAGCAATCCATCTGACCCAGCTGGGAGTGAGGATGACGGAAGACTGCCCGGAGAGTATTAGCATTTTTTTGCATTGCCCTCCCATGTCCAATTTTAAATGATCAAAAGAAGAATGTCTAAACTCTACGAATAAATTCTCCACACTGCATGGGTTTTCAAACAAACTGTCTTTCCTCAAAATGGGACAAGAGGTCATAAATATAGAGGCTGAAATTTTATCACCCTGTCCATCATGGGAATCGGAGTGGGCATCGGGCAGACCAAAGAAAGATCCACTGTCCTGGGGCAAGATTTTACAGTTTCAGGACCAGCGAGGCCATAAAATAAAGTTAATTTATTAGTCACAAGTAGGCTTACATTAACACTGCAGTGAAGTTACTGTGAAAATCCCCTCATCACCACACTCTGGGTACACTGAGGGAAAATCTAGCATGGCCAATGCAGCTAACCAGTACGTCTTTCGGATTGCGGGTGGAAACCGGAGCACCTGGGAGGAAACCCACGCAGACACAGGGAGAACACGCAAACTCCACACAGACAGTGACCCAAGCCGGGAATCGAACCAGGGTCCCTGGCCCTGCCCAGAGTGAGAGGGGAGTAGATTCAAAACTGAGTCGAGGAGAAACTACTGCTCTCGGAGGGTTGTGGATCTGTGGAACTTGCTGCCCCAGCGTGCAGTGGAGGCAGAATAAATCAATGGATTCAAGAAAGAGACAGATATGTTTCTGACGAAAAGCGGGATAAAGGGAGTAGGCAGGAAAATGGAGCTGAGACCAGGATAAGATCAGCCCTGGTCAGGTTAAATGGAAGAACGTGCTCAAAGGGCTGAATTGCCCACTCCTGCTCTTAATAACTATGACTCTAAGCAGGGAGATCCAATGAGATCCAAGGGATTTCTGTCCTACTGCCACAAGGGTTCAGGCTCCATTGATTTAGAAGTATAAATATCTTAGTTGCAGTGTATGAATGAAGTCTGCTTTAACAGGAGAGGTGCCTCTTCGAAAGTGGCGGATACTGATTCCTTGAAAGTAGAACCAGAGGGTGCAACCTCAAACTAAAGGGACAATCCTTTAAAACAAAGATGAGGAATTTCTTCAGCTAGAGAGTGGTGAATCTGTGGGACTCTTTGCAGCAGAAGGCTGTGGAAGCCAGGTCATTGGGTGTCTTTAAGACAGAGATAGATAGGTTCTTGATTAACAAGGGATCAAAGGTTATGGGGAAAAGGCAGGAGAACGGGGCTGAGAAAAATATCAATCATGATTGACTGGTGGAGCAGATGGGCCGAGTGGCCTAATTCTGCTCCTATATCCAATGGTCTTGAAGTTTGACATTTAATTTGCTTCAGGACCCTTTCCAGTGGTCAACCAACATGTTCAATTAAAAAAAATTCAAGCTATGACTCGAGTCAAGTGGTATCGTGCTCACCTCTGGGTCTTGTCCCCACTCCAGAGCCTTGGGCCGGGATTCTCCAATATTAGAACATAGAATGTAGAAAAACTACAGCACAAACAGGCCCTTAAGCCCACAAGCTGTGCTGAACATATCTCTACCTACTAGGCTTACCTATAACCCTCTAAGTCCCATGTACTCATCCAAAAGTCTCTTAAAAGACCCTATCGAACCTGCCTCCACCACTACTGCTGGCAGCCAAATCCACGCACCCACCACCCTCTGAGTGAAAAACCTACCCCTGACATCTCCTCTGTACCTACTCCCCAGCGTCTTAAACCTGTGTCCTCTTGTAGCAGCCATGTCAGCCCTGGGATTTTGTTTTTTGATCTTGTTTGGCCTGCAGTTGCCGCAAGCAAGAATGGGGACTTTGGCGTTCAGCTAAGATTCCATTCGCTGCGGCGGGGCTGGAGACTCCCTGGCTGCTCATACATGGTACAAGCGCCCCCTGATCCTGGCTATAATTTATGTTGTACACTCACAAGTCTGAACACAAAGAGGCACAGAGACAGAGAGAGAGGCAGCAGCAAGGATAATGGATGCAGGTGGGGGTGGGAGAGAGGGTTCATAACAAAAAAAGTCTATAGAAATGTTTTGGATTTTAGTAGTGCAAACATTATTCTTCAAAGGAATTCAAACTTTGTTTTAATACAAACACAGTGTGATATACGCAGAATAAACATCAACTCAAACTGCTTTACAACCCGCCCTCCCACCAAAAGACAGACATTTCAAATTTCAGACATTCCTGAATTTATCCATTATGACTGATAAATTCCAATTCTATTTTGTTTCAATTATACTCAGGAAACGCGACAGAAGGAACTACAGTGTGTCATCACTGTAGGGGAGCTTTAAGCCACGCCTCATCAGTCTTAAACATAACCCTTTAGAGCACAGTTAGAACTTGTTTCTTTAAGATCGTGGAATTGTGCGCTGGAGGGTTTTGTCCATTATTTTAACCAACGTGTACCACTTAGTTACTGTGACCAGCTCCTTCCTTCCCCGGCGCTCCTCCCTATCCTGTCCTTCCCCGGCGCTCCTCCCTATCCCGCCCTTCCCCGGCGCTCCTCCCTATCCTGCCCTTCCCCGGCGCTCCTCCCTATCCCGCCCTTCCTCGGCGCTCCTCCCTATCCTGCCCTTCCCCGGCGCTCCTCCCTATCCTGCCCTTCCCCGGCGCTCCTCCCTATCCTGCCCTTCCCCGGTGCTCCTCCCTATCCTGCCCTTCCCCGGCGCTCCTCCCTATCCTGCCCTTCCCCGGCGCTCCTCCCTATCCTGCCCTTCCCCGGCGCTCCTCCCTATCCTGCCCTTCCCCGGCGCTCCTCCCTATCCTGCCCTTCCCCGGTGCTCCTCCCTATCCTGCTCTCACAGGTTTATCCTGAATTGGAAATGAAGGAAGTGTGTTCCAGCCATCCTATGATACCATCATCAAATTCTCCATGGATGACCCTGTGGGTGCTTGAATAGTCATTATCGTGGAGCACAGTCATAGAATCTCTACAGTACAGAAGGAGGCCATTCAGCCCATCAAGTTTGTACCAACCATAATCTCACCCAGGCCCTATACCGTACTGCTAAGCCCCTTGACACTTTAGCATGGTTATTCAGACTAACCCGAACATCTTTGGGCTGTGGGGGGAAACTGGAGCACCCGGAGGAAACCCATGCAGACACTGGGAGAAAGTACAAACTTCACACAGACAGAGACCGAGGCCGGAATTGAACCTGCGTCCCTGGCGCTGTGAGTCAGCAGTGTCACCATGTCAGGGGGATTAGCAGTGTAAAGACACGCAGTTATGGGGATAAGAGTGATTGGGATTGTTGTTGGTCCAGACTCGATGGGCTGAGATTCTATGAATCTATGATTCCTCACACCATTGTCATATCCTGCACTCATTCATGGCTCCTACCATGCTGGCATAGAGACAGCTGGCACACAGATAGCTGTCAGCACCCCACTCACTACTGTCACCCCTTTATCCAACCCATCCCATAGATTGTGACTTTTCACACTAGCTGAGCACTCAATGACTTGTGAACTCTGCTTGTTCCTACACCGGGAAGTTCCTCAACATAGTTCCAATGGAATTAGGGCTTTTCCTTTAAACAGTGACGTCTGGGTGACTTTGACAAACAGTTTAGGATTACTGTGAATAAAACTTCCCAATCTCTAGCCCACACTCCAAGAGAGTTCACAATTGCTTGTTAAGGCCGTGCTTCCAAAATTCTTCACTGCTGCATCGGGAGTGACAAACAATGTCAACTTTTTCCATTAGAGAGGCTGGTTCCTCTGACTTCTCCCCAAAACTCCAATGTGAAGCCCCCTTTCCCACACAGACAGGAATATGGAGAGCTGGGAATGTGGGAGGGCCTTTCACATCTGCACCCCAGCTGCCAGGTTTAGTTTGAGCCTGTCTCCGTTCTGACAATGGACGCAGGGGTGAAAATCCTGGCCATGATGTTGGCAAAAACACACGTCCAGCAGTGAGTGAGTGAGTTGTAACCAGGAATGCAGCACCCTACTGCTCTGCTGACTGAATGACCAGGCAGGACAGGGTTCACACACTGAACCATATCTTCAGCGAGTGGTCACTGGAGATCCACCTCCATAACCTAACCGAATCAGAGTTGACTTCATAGAATCCCTACAGTACAGAAAGCGGCCATTTGGCCCATCAAGTGTGTACCAACCACAATCCCATCCAGGCTTTATTCCCACGAACCCACATATTGACCTGGCTAATCCTCCTGACAGTAGGGTCAATTTAGCATGGCCAATCAACCTAACCCACACATCTTTGAACTTATTCTGAAGTATCTCAAAGTTGGGCAGTATGGTCGGTGCAGGCTTGGGGGGCCAAAGGGCCTATTCCTGTGCTGTAATTTCCTTTTGTTCTTTGTTCAGACTGGGATCGAGGTTGTGCAGTTTTAAATCAGCACTGCCCAGCTCCATGGCAGGTAGAGTTCAGTCAGTAACAGCTAACCATGTATTTCTGGAAGGTTTAGTGTTAACTTTACCCACTTCCTCTTCTTCTCAGCCTCTGAGACATGTTTTGACTCTTGGTTAGGTACAAACTTCCTCCCAGTAAAGAGATCCTCATAATGGTGTGTGCCGAGTACTTCATTGCCTATGAATTGATTTGCAAGTGCAGCAGGTAATTAAGAAGACAAATGGAATGTTGTCCTTCATTGCTAGAGAGATGGAGTTTAAAAACAGCGAGGTTATGTTATGTTGCAGCTGTATAAGGTGCTGGTGAGGCCACACCTAGAATACTGTGTACAGTTTTGGTCTCCTTACTTGAGAAAGGATATACTGGCACTGGAGGAGATGCAGAGGAGATTCACTAGGTTGATTCTGGAATTGAGGGGTTGGATTATGAGGAAAGACTCAGTAGACTTGGACCACACTCAGTGGAGTTAAATTAGGAAACATTTCTACACACATCAAGAGCAGAATTTAATCTGGGCAATGGGGAACTCTCCGCTGACTAAAGAGCTGGTGAGACTTGTATCATTGCCTTTTGGGAATAGTCACTATATTAAGCCCAGGTTAGGCATTTAAACGGCCAGCAGCAGACCCTCCTTGGGATGTTTCCAGACCAGAAATCCCACCCCTGAGTGTTGATGGCCAATTGGAAGGCAGTAGTTATCCATCACTATCAGTGTTACCTGGGGAATGGGTGTTGCTAGCGATGCACACAACAGCAACCCAGGATCCGTGAGCGACCTGGGCCACAGGCAAGTGGAGTGGGATGATATCTGGGGAGGCCAGGGGGGCTCAAAAGAAAAGGTGGAGGGGGATTCTCAGCGGGCCTACTCCTCCACCACCTCCACTTAATCAATTAACCATTTAAGGGCCTCAACTGGCATCAAGTCATGAAGGTTACCTTCAAACCTCTTGCCCAAAACTTAATTGGGATAGAGGCAGAAGAACAGGATTCTCCTGCCTGCCCCCTTTGCCGCTAAACCCATCTTTGGAGAGAACATTAAATTCTGCTTCAAGAGAGGTAAAAATTTGAGACTCACTTCTTCCACAAGTGGTAATTCATGTGTTAATTTATATCCAAGATTGACAGAATTCTGTTAACCCCACTGAAGATATTAAGAGATTTGGGGAAAGGCAAGTATACAGAGTGAGGTCACAGGTCAGTCATGACCTCAGTGAACGGCCAAATTACAGGCTCGGGGCGAAATGGTTATTCACATTGTTTCTATTTAAATCATACTGAAGGAAAAACAAAGGACTTACATTTATTCAAAGTCTCGTATGACCTCAGAATATCCCAAAGCATTTTACAGCCAATGAAGTAATTCTGAAGTACAGTTGTTGTTGGGTACAACTTTGAGGGAACAAATATTCCACAATAAAAACCATCACTACATTTATAAAAACAAACTGATGGGGATGTTTCTGAGAGATTTCTTTTTAAAACACCATCAGCTCTTACTTTTCAAACTAATAGTAGGGCTTGTTAAAAATGTTTCCTGATTTTATAGCTCTTAGCTCTTCTGTTTAAACCACAGAATCCTTACAGTGCAGAAAGAGGCCATCTGGCCCATCAAGTCCACATTGACTATCCGGAACAGCATTCCACCCAGGCCTCCCCCCTGCCCTATCTCTGTAATCCCGCACCTGTACTATGGTTAATCTGCTTAACCCACATGCATCGTTGGACACAGTGAGGGCAATTTAGCATGGCAAATCAACCTCACCCACAAATCTTTGGACTGTGGGGAGGAAATCAGAGCACCTGGAGGAAACCCACACAAACACTGGGAGAACTGTGCAGACTCCGCACAGACAGTAACCAAGGCCGGAATTGAACCTGGCTCCCTGGCACTGTGAGGCAGCAGTACGAACTGCCGTGCCACTCGCCATCCTGACATTTTTCCATTGATGAGATGTGGGTGTCATTGACAAGAACAGCACAAGACCATAAGATATAGTATAATGTTGACCATTCCTAATTACCCTCAAATTGGGTGACTTGCTTCAGAGGGCGGTTGAGAGTCAACTCGTGGGTCTGGAGTCACATGTAGGCCAGACCGGGTAAGGACGGCAGATTTCCTTCCCTAAAAGGACATTAGTGAACCAGATGGGTTTTTGCAACAATAAACAAGAGGTCACCATTACGGAGATTCCTTTTCAATTCCAGATTTTATTAGGTTGAATTTAAATTCCACCTGCCGCCGTGATGAGATTTGAACCCCTGTCTGCACATCATTAGTCGGGACCTCTGAATTATAAACCCAGTGAAATCACCACCACACTACCATCCCCACTGGCTGAGGTTTTGGGGCCAATTCATTCCCAGTTCTGCAGCCATTAACATGAATGGAGACAAGAGCAGAGTGGAAGACCCTGGCCATTTTGTCTGTTGGGCCAGAAAGCATGGCCAATACATCTAACCAGCATGTCTTTCAGACTGTGGGAGGAAACTGGAGCACCCAGAGGAAACTCGCGCAGACGCGATGAGTATGTGCAAAATCCACAGACAGTGACTTAAGCCGGGAATCAAACCCAAGTCCCTGACGCTGTGAGGAAGCAGTCCTTTGTGCTACCAAGTCATTTCATTGCATTTACTAATTAAATCTTTGGATTTGCAGCATGTGATATTGAGAGTTCATTCTCTTCCATTCAGTGGAGATATTAAACCATTTATTTTAGACTGGTTAAAACAGTGAAAGAAGCAAATTCAGAGGCACATTGAATACTGTATATTCCTGTTTCAGGGCCATTAAAACAAAAGCAATAGCAGACTGAATCTATGTGGTGCCTTTAATGTGGGAAACCATTAAAGCTAAGCTGCTTCAGAATAAATACTCAGACATTCACAGAAAGTAATTTTTAAAGCAGGTGTCAGGTGGCCAAGATAAGAAAATTCATTCGAATTTAAAGAGAGCTCAAACACCTTGAGCTGAGAATAAGTTCGCTTGCTATAATGCCCATTATATTGTTACTGTCACATAAAGAACACTTCCAGCTCCTTGCCCAATTCAGGCATGTAGTGGATGGAATTCTCCAGCCAAGCGCGCCTGAAGACCAGAAATTTCCATCCGAGGTTAGTGGACTTTTACACACAGTCTGCCGAACAGTCAGTCTCACTCGCTACAATTTCCACGGTGGCCTGGACGGGAGATTTCCAGCCTTAGTTATTAAAGGAAAATTAATATCAATGCGCAGGATAGTGCAAAGTTTGCAAGTTATAACACCTTGCGCTTGAAAGCCAATAACCTGTTTCTTAATTAGTATGCAACAGGAGGCATTAAACTTCCAATGTATCCTTTTTGAAGATATGGAGAATGATGATAAAAGTCCCAATTTCATTTACATAACATAGGCTGATCAGGAATTTCCCTCACTCTTCACTGTATGGCCATGGGTATATGTTGGAAGGCTTGGTATTCATGCTGCTTGGCCATGTTATGAATGCACCTCTACCTTGGCCAACAAGTTCTAGGCTGAGACTTCAAACTCAGAGGGCGTGGCCTTATGACCTCATTTGCCTGATTTTCAGTGAGGTGAGGTGGTAAGATTGGGCAGGAGATGAAAAATCAGAAGTGTGCCCGCCCTGGTTGACGAGAATCGCATTCTGGCACCTTTATTGCACTAAGTGCCATAGCATTGCATTTTCACACCCACCCAAAAATGTTCCTATTTTCTCATTGATGTGGCACGTAGAATTTTTTCGTTTAAAACAGGCCCAGAGTTTCAAACCCAGAATCACGGACACTACCCACTGTGCCATATAATGGCACATTCAAAACTGGCATAGGTTGATTGTATTAGATCAATGAAATGATAGGAGTGCATTCTGACCATCTTACCAATGGCAGTGTTGGTTCCACCTCAGCACCATCTACATTAATCCCATTTCCCTGCACTTGATTTTGTGTCTTTTAATATTTTTCCTCTTATGTGTTCGTCCAATACCCTTTTAAATATCATTATTGGTTTCAGTGGTCACTTGTGGTCATATGAGTTATATTCTCATAACTCTTTGTGGAAATAAAGTTCTTCCGAGCTTCACTTTCTATTAATAACCCTTAGTACACACCCCTGATCACCGACCAGTAGAAAAAAAAAATCCCATCAATATTTAACCTCTTAAAACGATTGATTTTATTTATTAGGTCACCCTGATATGTTTTTGCACTGTTTCGCTCCATTAAAACCATGATTGGGAACTCTCCGAACATTGACGAACCACCCTTTCTGGTTGGAGCCAGTTTGATCAAAAAGAACCTTAGCTTTACAATTTCTTTGGTTCGTTGAAGGGGCCATTTGGCCCATCTAGTCCATGCTGATCCAAAGATCCAGGTGCCCTTTCTGATCCCATTTTCCAGCACACAGTCCAACTTACAGCACTTAAGGTGTAGATCCAGGTACTACTTAAATGGGTTTAGGGTCTCTGCCTCCATCACCAACTCAGGCAGCAAGTTCCAGACACCCACCACCCTCTACAATAAAAACATTTTTCCCTTATATTCCCTCTCATCCTTCTGCCACTTAGCTTGCATCCAAGACCCCTGGTTTTTGAACACTTTGCCAAGGGAAACAGTTCCTCCTGTCTAATCTCTCCCTACCCCTCACAATTTTGTACACCTCAATCATGTCACCCCCTCCTCAGCCTTCTCTGAATTTAACCTCCCCTCATAGACACAGCAGTGACCCTGTAAGGCTAGTACTGCACTGACTAGCATAATCGCTCACTTCTCTCTGTAGCATCCTCAATTATTTGGGTGTCATCAGACTACAGCTTTTCCTGAGGCTCAGTGTGAGGAGGGACGTACTTAAACTGGAAGTAATTTTGAGAAGGTTCGTTAGGCTTGTCTTGGGATAAGGAGATTGCCTTATGAGGAAAGGTCATTGGAATTTCAAAGAATGAGAGATGGTCTGGAGGGGCTGATTGTGGACAAGTCCCCAGGACCGGATGGAATGCATCCGAGGGTTCTGAAAGAAATGGCGGAGGTGATAGTGGATGCCTTGGTGGTTATTTTCCAGACGTCGCTGGATTCCGGGGAAGTGCCGGATGATTGGAAAACGGCTAATGTTACGCCGTTGTTTAAGAAGGGTGCCAGGCAAAAGGTGGGGAATTATAGGCCGGTTAGTTTAACGTCTGTGGTAGGTAAAATGTTAGAATCCGTCATTAAGGAGGAAATTGCGAGGCATCTTGAAGGCAATTGCTTGATAGAGCGGACGCAGCATGGTTTCATTAAAGGGAAGTCGTGTCTGACAAATTTACTGGAGTTCTATGAGGATGTGTCTAGGGCGGTGGATAGAGGAGATCCAGTGGATGTGGTCTTTCTGGATTTTCAGAAGGCGTTTGACAAAGTACCTCACAAGAGGTTATTGCAGAAGGTCGAGGGACATGGAGTTGGGGGTAGGGTGTTAGCGTGGATAGAGGATTGGTTGTCAAATAGGAGGCAGAGAGTGGGGGTCAACGGGTGCTATTCGGATTGGCGGATGGTGACTAGTGGAGTGCCCCAGGGGTCGGTGCTGGGGCCTCAGCTTTTTACCATTTATATAGATGATCTGGAGGAGGGAACCGAGTGTAGGGTGTCGAAATTTGCTGATGACACCAAGATTGGGGGAACGGCAAATTGTGCGGAGGGTGTGGAGAGTCTGCAGAAGGATCTAGATAGGCTGGGCGAATGGGCCAGGAAATGGCAAATGGAATTTAATGTTGGCAAGTGTGAGGTGGTCCACTTTGGTAGGAATAATGGTAGGAAGGACTATTACTTACGTGGTGAAAAACTGCAGCAGGCGACGGTGCAGAGGGACCTCGGGGTCCTTGTGCATGAGTCGCAAAAACCCAGCTTGCAGGTGCAGCAGGTGGTCAGGAAGGCAAATGGGATGCTGGCCTTCATAGCGAGGGGGATTGAATATAAAAGTAGGGAGGTCTTGCTGCAGCTGTATAGGGCATTGGTGAGGCCACAGCTGGAGTACTGTGTGCAGTTTTGGGCACCGCACCTGCGCAAAGATATTTTGGCCTTGGAGGGAGTGCAGAGGAGGTTTACTAGGCTGATACCGGAGTTGAGGGGGTTGAGCTATGAGAAGAGGCTGAATAAACTAGGCTTGTACTCGTTGGAGTTTAGAAGAATGAGGGGAGATCTCATTGAGACGTATAAGATGATGAATGGGATGGATAGGATAGAGGTGGAGAGACTCTTCCCGCTCAAAAAAGACAGTAGGACTAGGGGACACAGCCTCAAGATAAAGGGGGGGCGGTTTAGAACGGAGTTGAGGAGGAACTTCTTCACTCAAAGGGTGGTGAATCTCTGGAATTCTCTGCCCGTTGAAGTGGTGGAGGCTGCCTCGCTAAATATTTTTAAGACGCGGGTTGATGGGTTTTTGATAAGAGAGGGGATTAAGGGTTATGGGGAGAGGGCGGGAAGGTGGAACTGAGCCACGACAGATCAGCTATGATCTTATTGAATGGCGAGGCAGGCTCGAAGGGCTAGATGGCCTACTCCTGCTCCTATTTCTTATGTTCTTATTATGTTCTTATGTCTTATTGAAACATAAGATTGGGGGGTGGTGGTGGTGGATGCTTCCCCTTGTGGGGGAATCTAGAATGTGGGGGGCATGGTTTCAGAATGGAGGCATTCCGTTTAAGACGGAGATGAGGAGGAATTTCTTCTCCCAGAGGACCATCAGTGTTGTAGGGAGGTCCTTGAAGGCGGAGTGTGTTCCGAGGACCACATGATTGGCGAGGAGCCAATGGGCAGTAGGGCATGGTCCACAGGTCAAGGAGGGACTCGCAATTGGAGCCTGGGAGTCCAGGAGAGCAGTCACATTTGTCGTCTCATCTTTCCTTGCTGTACTTTTTTTTATTTATTTGTGGGTCATGGGCATCGCTGGCCAGCTAGAATTTTATTGCCCATCCCTAATTGCCCTTGAGAAGGTGGTGATGAGTTGCCTTCTTGAACTGCTGCAGTCCACATGCTGTGGGTTGATCCACAATGCTGTTATGGAAGGAATTCCAGGATTTTGACCTGTTATATTTGTATATAAATACTCTGTCGGCAATAGAGCCTTTATAGTTAAAGCTGCATCGACTCACCCTCAATCCATCACAGTTAGCATTTGAAATTCTCTCCCCTGATGCAGATTGGTACACTGAACAGATTCAAGGCTGAGTTAGACAGAGTTTTGATTGACAAGGGAGTCTAATGTTATGGGAGACAGGCAGGAAAGTGGAGTTAAAACTACAATCAGTTTGGCCGTGATCATACAGACTGGCAGACCAGACTCGAGGGGTTGAATGGCCTACCCCTGGTCCTATTAACTCTTATGAGGGAGAGCTCCCCCCCGCCCAAAGGTCTATCTTGGCTGGAACAGTAATCGAACCTTGCATGCGCTGTTGGTGGTATTCTGAAGCATATGCTAGCTACCTAGCCAACCGAGGCAGCCAGAGCCTCAAATATCCATTGAGCAAGTCACTCCATTTTGTCGTGGGTCTCATAGAATCATAGAAACCCTACAATGCAGAAGGAGGCCATTCGGCCCATCGAGTCTGCACCGACAACAATCCCACCCAGGCTCTATCCCCATAGTCCCCTTTATATACCCCACCAATCCCTCTAATCTACACATCCCAGGACACGAAGGGACAATTTGGCATGGTCAATGCACCTAACTTGCACAACTTTGGACAGTGGGAGGAAGCCAGAGCACCCAGAGGAAATCCACGCAGACACGGGGAGAACATGCAAACTCCGCACAGACAGCGACCCAAGCCAGGCATCAAACTCGGGTCCCTGGAGTTGTGAGGCAGCAGATCTAACCACTGTGCCACCGTGCTAACTGCTTTTCTCAGGTACTCGTTACCAGCAAAGAAAGCAATGGGGAGAGATCTCATTTTAAAGCTTCCAACTAACATCCCACCTCCTTTTTGCCACAATTCTCTTCAGGCTAAGTTTAATCTCAGGCAACAAGAGTGCACAAGTGGAAAAAATAACATTCATTGTATACAAATATGGAAAAAAAAGCTAAAGAAAAAAATTCCAGCCAGGCCCTGGGTCATGAATTTTTTTCCTTTAATATATATAAAGAACTTTCTTTTCTGTCAACAGCTCCATTTTCCAAATCCCTGGTGGCACAGTGAATAGCAGAACTGGCAATGCTCATTTTGTCTTTCAATCGAATATGTCCCTCCTGGGAAAAGCATGGGAACGTTTCTCTGCCAAGCTTTCCCCGGCGCCAAGTTCCTTGATGTCGTCGCTGGCTAGAGGTATCTCCCCCACCGCCGCCCACCCCCTCCCCTTCCCCCCACCCCACTGGCTCATCTGACATTTGAGTTGACAAACCCCACTGGCAGAGGGCACCGTGGGCCCATAGGAAACAGAAAAAGCACAAACACCCTGGAGAACAACCCTGGCAGCTGTTCACACCCTCGTCTTGAGGCACACACCTGTGTGAGTGTGGGCTGACAGGATGTGCCACAAAGGAGCAACAAGAGAGCTTCAGACGCTTTCTGCAGGACGTGCCGAATGTCTGTGCTGTGTTTTAAACTGCAGTATTGTTGCTGTTTACTGTGGTCTGTACATTGAGGGGTTGAGATCGTCTACAGCAACCAGACACAGTCAGTCAGCAGCTGATCTTTTTTCACTGTAAAAAGTCTGACAACACCAGGTTTAAGTCCAACCGATTTATTTGATAGTAAACTCACTAGCTTTCGGGTTAGTCCCTTCGTCAGGCGAATGGAGAGTTCTGGCCTCAGACAGAGCATATAACAGCACAGACAGTTTACAGATTACTGTAATCAGTAATCTGTAAATTGTCTGTGCTGTTATATGCTCTGTCTGAGGCCAGAACTCTCCATTCGCCTGATGAAGGGACTAACCCGAAAGCTAGTGAGTTTACTATCAAATAAATCGGTTGGACTTAAACCTGGTGAGGTCAGGCTTTTTACTGTGTTTACCCCAGTCCAACACCAGCATATTCACATCATGACTTTTTTCACTGTGCCAGATTTTCACTCCGCTGAAGTCCACAGAACAAAGGTTTGAAAACTTTTTTTTTGGAGTTTCCCCATCTCACTTTGGTTTGAAATTAAAAAGCTTGGCAATACTTTCCAAAACAACAGAAAATGAAAACTGGTGCAGTCAGGCTGCCAATTAGCTACAAGCCTGTTTTGCATTACTTGAGTACGTAGATTAGTTGAAGGATTGGGGGGGATGGAATTTTCTGGCCTCCCCCCATTGCGCCATGGTGGGAGATATCACCAGGATCAGAAGATCTTGTCGGGAAGAACAGCCGGAAAATTCCATCCGGCATGGTGGCACAGTGGTTAGCACTGCTGCCTCACAGCTTCCGGGGCCTGAGTTCGATTCCCGGCTTGGGTCACTGTCCATGTGGAGTTTGCACATCCTCCCTGTTTCTCTGTGGGTTTCCTCCGGGTGCTCCACTTTCCTCCCACAGTCTAAAGATGTGCAAGTTAGGTGGATCGGCCATGCTAAATTCTCCCTCAGTTTACCTGAACAAGTGCCGGAGTGTGAAGACTTTTCACAGTAACTTCATTGCAGTGTTAATGTAAGCCTACTGGTGACCAATAAATAAGCTTTTTTACTTTATTCTGCATAGGATAGCAGGGGCAACACAGTACCAATGCTGACTCACAGCACCAGGGAACCAAGTTCAATTCCAGCCTCAGGTCAATGTGTGTGGAGTTTGCACGTTCTCCCCGTGTCTGCATGGGTTTCCTCTCATAATCCAAAGATGTGCAGGTTAGCTGGATTGGCTATGATAAATTGCCACAAGTGTCCCAAGCTGTATAGATTAGGGGGAATTAGCAGGGTAAATACATGAGGTTACATGGATAGATTCTGGGTTGGATGCTCTGTCGGAGAATTGATGCAGACTCGATGGGCTGAATGGCCTGCTTCTGCACTGTAGGGGTTCTCTGATTTCCATGTGCATGTTCACCTCTCCTGTTTTTAGGATTAGGAAACTGGTTTCCTTTGGTGCACTGGGCTAGGCCTTCTCTTTGACCCACAGACAATAACTCAGTGTGGTGACCTCATCATGATTGCAATCTTCATATCCCAACGTGTAGTTGTAGGTCCATTTTTTCAAAGATTTTATACATGAGCAAGATAACATAGCCCAGATTTGTTTCCTGTAGGGTGGGGTTTGAACTCACAGCAACAGAAAATTAAAAATTTGCGCTTATATAGTGCTTTTCCTGGCCTCCAGGTATTTGATAACACTTTACAGCCACTGAAATGTAGTCACTGTTATAATGTAAGAAACACTATTTGTCAGGGATGGAGCATTTAAGCTCTGATGAGAGGCTGGTGTTGTTTTCTTCAGAGCAGAGAAGTCTGAGGGGGGACCTGATTGAGGGGAATAAGACTATGAGGGGTTTGGGCAGGGTGGGTAAGCAGCAGCTCTCCCCCTTAGTTCACCAGGTCAAAAATGAGGGGGCATAATTTTAGGATGAGAAGCAGAGGGATTTATGGAAAATATTTTTCACTCAGAGAGCGATGGGAGTCTGGGATGCACTGCCAGGGTGGGTAATAAAGACAGGAAGCCTCACAACCTTTAAAAAGTACGTGGATGAACGCTGAATGGGCCGTTACGACCTAATTCTTCTCCTATATTCTTTGGTCTTAGGGAAATGTCAATGTTCAAATTAATGGGCTAAGTGTTGGAAAGTGGGATTAGTGTAGTTTTGTCGGTGCAGACTCAATTGGCTTAAGGGCGTCTCATGGACTGTCTAAATCTATTATTCTACGACACAAAGTAAATAGCAACATGATAACGAGCAGATAATTTGGGTACAATTTTACCGGCCATTCACACCACCCACTGCAGTGAGGTCAGAGAATTTGGCGCCCAGTCAATTCTCCATTCACTGCAGCAGAATGGGAAAATCCTTGTCCCCACTGGCATATAGGGTAAATGTAAAACACATAATATTGTAATTTTAAAAAATTAATTCATGGAATATGCGCCTCGCTGGCTGGGCCAGCATTTATTGTTCATCCCTAGTTGCCCTTGAGGGGGGCAGTTGAAAATCAGCAACATGTGGCTCTGGAGTCACATGTAGGCCAGACAGGGTAAGGAAGGCAGATTTCCTTCCCTAAAAGGACATTGGTGAACTAGGTGTGTTTTTCTGACAATGGTTTCACGGTCATCAGTAGATTCTAAATCCCAGATATTTTTATTGAATTCAAATTCCGCCATTGGCCATGGTGGGATTCGAAACTGGGTCCCCAGAATGTTAGCTGAGTTTCTAAATTTATAGTCTAGCATTAATAACACTGGGCCACCGCCTCCCCTAATATTACGTATACGAATGTACTTTTGGTCATATTAGATATCTAAATAAAACATTGTAAAAAAATATACACCTACAAAAAGTCCCCCACTGTTTTGGAACTTTTAGTAATTGATTTGTAACGAAGGTCTCCCCCATACACAACGTACAAATGAATACTTCTGCTGTATAGCTGACTTTTTCTAGTAAGTAAAGTCGGCTACAGGAAATGAGATGCACAGGATGAGATAGGTTGAAGAGGAAATGTGTAGTTATAATTCCTCACTGTTCAAAAGCCAACACACTCAATCTAACTGGAGCGATACTGTTTTTTATTAATAACTGAGTGAAATGTGAACACTGGGATCACCTGCAGTGAAGACATGAGTGATTCATATCAGGCAGTAAACATGCTCGGCACTGATGTGGTGCAAAAACACCGTGGCTTGGGGTGGGGGAACCTTCAAATTAGCCTTTCAAACATTGGACATTTCCTATCACTTTTCAATCAATCTGAATTTTCACCTTCAAAGGCCCACCACCATCTCTCGAGGTCTGACCAATAAACAAAACCGATGTGACGTCTCAAACAACTTGTCGTGATTCAGAACACAGGGGCGTGTTGTCAGTGTGCTGATGCGAGCAATCACCTCGCTGATGGTTAATCACCAATTGAATGTTAACTGCCCCAACCTGGTGGAAGCTAAGCAGTGCAGGGGCACTTATAACAACGGGAACCACTGACCCTTTCCCTACCCTCTCCCCTCCCCTTGCCATGTGTCCAGTATAACCTGAACTTTTCAACAATTCCATTAATCAAAATTCAAGAAACATCCACTGGAAGTTATGAACCCGTGGGGTGGGGGCGGGTTTGCTTTGAAGGAATCTTCAAGACCAGTATTAAGAGTTTTATTTCCTTTCCCCGAGCTCCCATTTTATAAAATGGCTATTGTCTTGACTGCTGAACGTCAGAGACATATGCGGTTTTCGCAGGTTCCGTAGTGGCAGCCTCCCAGGTTCACGCATCACCAGTTGGAGGCTGTCAGAACCTAACCACCGCCTCCTAATAGCTGAGTCTCTAAAAAAAACTCACTGCAGCAATCAACACCCAACAATTTTCACGCAAAGGATTTTTAATCCATTATTTCCTCTGAGTTTCCTCTACTTAGTGCCCTGCAAAGGCTTATAGACATTGTCAGACTTTTAAGTCCAGACTTTTATCTAACTGAAATTTCAACATCTGTAGTGTTGGGATTTGAACCTGGGTCCCCGGAACCTTTTTTTTATTCATTTGTGGGACATGGGAGGAGGGGGGGTTTGGGGGGGAGATGGGGTCGCTGGCTGGCCAGCATTCATTGCCCATCTCTAGGTGCCCTGGCAAAGGTGGTGGTGACAACTGAGTGGCCTGTTCAACCATTTCAGAGGGCAGTTGAGAGTCAACCACATTGCTGAGAGTCTGGAATCACACGTAGACCAGACCAGGTAAGGAGGCAGATTTCCTTCCCTAAAGGACATTAGGTGAACCATCTCTGATGTGAACACTGCGGCCCACAGAAGTTGCACACTCCTCCTCGTTTACATTACAAGGTGGCTCTCGATGGCAGCACTAATAATAGAGATATGGCAAGGTCTGAAAATAGGACACTTGGTTCTCATTCACTCGTGTGTCTCTAGTTGCTGGCCTGAAGTTTTCATCTAACAAGCAGGCCTGGGAGTGGATGAGAAATGCGCTTCCGGCCTCGGGACAGATTTCACGCTGGCTGGCTAATTAACGAGCAGTGTGAAACACTGACTGGGAAAGGCTCAGCGCTGCTGGGGAGGGTGGGAGGAGGATGGGAACAGGGTAGGCACTGAGCAAAGGGACCGGGGTGGGGGGGGTGCAGGCTGGGATTTCTAATGTGCTCCCCTCAGGGATGGACAGTCACCGAGGAACTGTCTCAGGGAGCTGCTGATCTGCAACAAAATAAATAAATTCCAATGGAGAAAGACTGTAAAAGTGCGTAGGCAGCACATTCATAGAAACATAGAAAAACTACAACATAATACAGGCCCTTCGGCCCACAAAGTTGTGCCGAACATGTCCCTACCTTAGAGATTACTAGGCTTACCTGTAACCTTCTACCTTACTAAGTTCCACGTAAGTATCTAAAAGTCTGTTAAAAGACCCTATCGAATCCACCTCCACCGCTGTTGCCGGCAGCCCATTCCACGCACCCACCACTCTGAGTGAACACAAATCTCAGTCCCCAGACACCCTGTTAAATTTTATTTCAGTCCAGACAGCTCATGTTGCCCTGGATCGAAGTTGAAGCTAAAATGTAAAGGCCACCTGGTCAAACAACCCAGCCACCAACCATAAAGGTAGGCAGACGGGTCACTTATAATTGCATTCTTTTGGCCCCCTTGATGGGTTAAACTATCTTGTTGATTGTCACGTGCCTCCGACTCTCATGTGCACCTGCCAACCAAAATATTGTGTGACTGTGTGGTGAGATTGAGTTGCACGCCTGACATTTTCTCTCATGATTTCATGTGGGGCAGCATGGTGGCGCAGTGGTTAGCACTGCTGCTTCACAGCTCCGGGGACCTGGGTTCAATTCCTGGCTTGGGTCACTGTCTGTGTGGAGTTTGCACGTTCTCCCCGTGTCTGCGTGGGTTTCCTCCAGGTACTCCCGTTTCCTCCCACAGTCCAAAGGTGTGTGGGTTAGGTTGATTGGCCATGCTAAAACTGCCCCTTAGTGTTCTGAGATGTGTGGGCTAGAGGGATTAGCGGGTAACTATGCAGGGATATGGGGGTCGGGAATGGGTGGGATTGTGATCGGTGCAGACTCCATGGGCCAAATGGCCTCTTTCTGCACTGTAGGGTTTCTACGATTTCACGTGCTTCTGGGTGAGGCACCAGTGTAAAATTCTGGCCACTGTCTTTACTCTGCTCACGTTGAAGCAATGTCACTGGATGGCAGCACTACCAGTCATTACGCGACTTTAACCAAACCTGACAAACTGGACATTGATAGCTGCTTGGAAATATTGTAAAGTAAAAGTAAATTACAGCTTATTTATTAGAAGTAAGTAAGGCTTACATTATACTGCAATTAAGTTGCTGTGAAATTCCCCTAGTCGCCAGACTCTGGCACCTCTTTGGGTCAATGCACCTGAACCAGCACATCTTTCAGACTGTGGGAGGAAATCAGAGCGGCCAGAGCAAACGCACGCAGACAATGTACAAACACCATATAGACAGTGACCCAAGCTGGGAATCGAACCCGGATCCCTGGCGCTGAGAGACAGCAGTGCTAACCACTGTGCTGCCCCATTCTGCACAAATGTGGGGCACCAGGATAAGGTGGTCTACAGAAGTTAGAATTTATATCTTTGTAGTGCCTTTGACAACTTCAAGACTTTGCATGTCACAAAACATCCCATAAAGTACTCCTGAAGAACCATTACTGTTGTAAAATATGGAACATTTAGAATTAACAGTTATTCTCCTTTCAATAAAGGTATAAATACAGTTACTATTTTCTGTCACATTAACATACCAGCTCTTTATCATGAAGTAGAAATGGTTGCGAGCTTCAAATTTTTAGGTGTTCAGATCACCAACAACCTGTCTTGTTCCACCACCCCACCCATGCTAATACTACAGTTAAGAAAACACACCAACGGCTCTACTTTCTCAGAAGACTAAGGAAATTTGGCATGTCCGCTACGACTGTCACTAACTTTTACAGATGTACCATAGAAAGCATTCTCTGATTGTGTTGCAGCTTGGAATGACTCCTGTTTTGCCTAAGACTGCAAGAGTCTGTAAAAGGTCGTGAATGTAGCCCAATCCATCATGCAAACCAGCCTCCCATCCACTGACTGTGACTACATTTCCCACTGCCTCAGAAAAGCAGCCAGCATTAAGAACCCCACGCACCCCAGATGTACTCTCTTCCATCGGGGAAAAGAATCAAGAGTCTGAGGTCATGTACCGAATCGAGAACAGCTTCTTCCCTGCTGCTGCCAGACTTTTGAATGCACCTACCATGCATTAAGTTGATCTTTCTCTACACCATAGTTATGACTGTAACACTACATTCTGCACTCTCTCATGTCCTTCTTTATGAACAGTATGCTTTGTCTGCATAGCGTGCAAGAAACAATACTTTTCACTCTATACTAAGACAGCAATACAATAATAAATCAAATATTAGTACCTGAATGACAACAGTAGACAAATGGCAATCCAAATAACATCTCAACGCCGACACAAGAGGGAATTATATTTGCATTGAGGACATCTGTCTTTGTTACAGACTAACACACTGCAGCCCTCAGATGTTGCTTCATCACTGCCCTTTCGTCCTCCTGTCTGAAGAGAGGTGACTCAGGCTGAATTCCATATGCATCAACTGCCCTGAATCAGAGGTTGTTTTACAATAGGCAACGCAACAGAATTGACAGTAATCAACAAGATTTTATGGAGTGAAAATCAAAATCTGAATTTCATTAAATCATAGAATACCTACAGTGCAGAAGAGGGTCATTCGGCCCATTGAGTCTACACTGGCTCTCTGACAGAGCATCTTAAGTTTGAAGTTTATTTATTAGTGTCACAAAGCACAAACAGGAGGCATGGTTAATAAGTTTCTAGATGACACTAAGATTTGTGGCATAGTGGACAGAGAAGAAAGCTATCTTCAATTGCAACGGGATCTTGATCAATCGGGCCAATGGGCTGATGATTGGCAGATGGGGTTTAATTTAGGCAAATGCGAGGTGATGCATTTTGGTTGATTGAACCAGGGCAGGACTTACTCGTTAATGGTTGGGGAGAGTTACAGAACAAAGAGATCTAGGGGTACGTGTTCATAGCTCCTTGAAAGTGGAGTCACAGGTGGACAGAGTGGTAAAGGAGGCATTTGGCATGCTTGGTTTCATTGGTCAGAACATTGAATACAGGAGTTGGGACGTCTTGTTGAAATTGTACAAGATATTGTTAAGGCCACACTTGGAATACTGTGTGCAATTCTGGACACCCTATTATAGAAAGGATATTATTAAACTAAAAAGAGTGCAGAAAAGATTTAATAGGATGCTACCGGGACTTGATGGATTGAGTTCTAAGGAGAGGCTGGATAGACTGGGACTTTTTTCTCTGGAGCGTAGGAGGCTGAGGGGTGATCTTATACAGGCCTATAAAATAATGAGGGGCACAGATCAGCCAGATAGTCAATATTTTTTCCCAAAGGTAAGGGAGTCTAAATCTAGAGGGCATAGGTTTAAGGTGAGAGGGGAGAGATACAAAAGTGTCCAGAGGGGCAATTTTTTCACAGAGGATGGTGAGTGTCTGGAACAAGCTGCCAGAGATAGTAGTAGGGTACAATTTTGTCTTTTAAAAAGCATTTAGATGGCTACATGGATATGATGGGTATAGAGGGATATGGGCCAAATGTGGCAATTGGTATTAGCTTAGGGTTTTTTTTAAAAAAATGGGCGGCATGGACAAGTTGGGCTGAAGGGCCCGCTTCCATGCAGCAAACCTCGATGACTCTATGACTCTAAGTAGGCTTACATTAACACTGCAATGAAGTTACTGTGAAAATCCCCTAGTCACCACACTCCAGAACCCGTTCGGGTACACTGAGGGAGCATTTAGCATGGTCATTGCACCTAACCAGTACACCTTTCAGACTGTGGGAGGAAACCTGAGCACCCAGAGGAAACCCATGCAGACACGGGGAGAATGTACAGACTCTGCACAGACAGTGACCCAAACAAACCCAGGTCTCTAGCGCTGAGAGGCAGCAGTACTAACCACTGCCATTTCTTACCCATGCCCTATCCCCATAACACCACACATTTAATCCGCTAACCCACCAAACCTACACATCTTGGAGCACTAAGGGGCAATTTAACATGTTCAATCCAGCTGACGTATTTTGCCAGATACATCTAGATATTCACTTGTCAACAGGAGTCACTGGACAGGTGTCTCTAGAGGACAAACTCTGGTTGATCTCCTCTGCTGATTAAGGACAGCATCAAGGTGGTAGCAAGGGATGATATCGGAGCCAAAGAGCAGAAAGTGGAATCATTGTGGGTGGAGATTAGGAACAGCAAAGGGAGGAAGACGCTGGTGGGTGTCGTCTATAGGCCCCCGAATAATGATCTGGAGGTGGGGCGGGCTGTTAACGCGCAAATAAGTGCGGCGTGCAGGAATGGGACGGCAGTAGTTATGGGGGATTTCAATCTGCATATTGATTGGTCGACCCATGTTGGACGAGGTGGGCTCGAGGAGGAGTTCTTGGAATGCTGCCGGGATAGTTTCCTGGAACAGTGTGTGTTGGAGCCGACAAGGGAGCGAGCTATCTTGGATCTGGCGCTATGTAATGAGGCGGGTAGAATTAGGGACCTTGCGGTGAAGGATCCTCTTGGAGAGAGTGATCATTGTATGGTGGAGTTTCTGTTGCAGATGGAGGAGGAGAAAGTGGGTTCCCGGACACGCGTCCTTTGTTTGAATAGAGGGGAGTATGGTAGGATGAGAGAAGAATTGGCGAATGTGGACTGGGGGAGCGCGTTGGAAGGTAGGTCTGCTGAGGAGCAGTGGAGGATCTTTAAGGAGATCTTTCTTGGTGCTCAGCGGAAATTTATTCCGATGGTCAAAAAGGACCGTAGGAGGAGATGTAATAAGCCATGGATAACGAAGGAGGTGAAGGAAAGTGTTAAATTAAAAGCGGAGGAATTTAGAGTAGCTAAGAGCAGTGGGCGAGAAGAGGATTGGGAAAGGTTTAAATGTCAACAAAGATTGACAAAAAAGTTGATAAAGGAGGGTAGAAGAAGCTATGAAGCTGGGCTAGCGCTTAATATAAAAAAGGATAGCAAGAGTTTTTATAAATATATAAAAAGGAAGAGGCTGGCTAGGGTGAACGTTGGTCCCTTAGAGGATGAGAAAGGGGACCTAGTGGTTGGGGATGGGGATATGGCTAAGGTCTTGAATAACTTTTTTGTTTCTGTCTTCACGGAGGAGGACGTGAATAATTTGCCGGGTGTTAGCGATGGAAAGGTGGTAGGACTGGAGGGTCTTAATGACATTACTGTTACTAGAGAGGTGGTGCACGACAGACTGGAGGGGCTGATTGTGGACAAGTCCCCAGGACCGGATGGAATGCATCCGAGGGTTCTGAAAGAAATGGCGGAGGTTATAGTGGATGCCTTGGTGGTTATTTTCCAGACGTCGCTGGATTCCGGGGAAGTGCCGGAAGATTGGAAAACGGCTAATGTTACGCCGTTGTTTAAGAAGGGTGCCAGGCAAAAGGCGGGGAATTATAGGCCGGTTAGTTTAACGTCTGTGGTAGGTAAAATGTTAGAATCCGTCATTAAGGAGGAAATTGCGAGGCATCTTGAAGGGAATTGCTTGATAGGGCAGACGCAACACGGTTTCATTAAAGGGAAGTCGTGTCTGACAAATTTACTGGAGTTCTATGAGGATGTGTCTAGGGCGGTGGATAGAGGAGAGCCGGTGGATGTGGTCTTTCTGGATTTTCAGAAGGCGTTTGATAAGGTACCTCACAAGAGGTTACTGCAGAAGGTCAGAGGACATGGAGTTGGGGGTAGGGTGTTAGCGTGGATAGAGGATTGGTTGTCAAATAGGAGGCAGAGAGTGGGGGTCAATGGGTGCTATTCGGATTGGCGGATGGTGACTAGTGGGGTGCCCCAGGGGTCGGTGCTGGGGCCTCAGCTATTTACCATTTATATAGATGATCTGGAGGAGGGAACCGAGTGTAGGGTGTCGAAATTTGCTGATGACACCAAGATTGGGGGAAAGGCAAATTGTGCGGAGGGTGTGGAGAGTCTGCAGAAGGATCTAGATAGGCTGGGCGAATGGGCCAGGAAATGGCAAATGGAATTTAATGTTGGCAAGTGTGAGGTGGTCCACTTTGGTAGGAAGAATGGTAGGAAGGACTATTACTTACGTGGCGAAAAACTGCAGCAGGCGACGGTGCAGAGGGACCTCGGGGTCCTTGTGCATGAGTCGCAAAAACCCAGCCTGCAGGTGCAGCAGGTGGTCAGGAAGGCGAATGGGATGCTAGCCTTCATAGCGAGGGGGATTGAATATAAAAGTAGGGAGGTCTTGCTGCAGCTGTATAGGGCATTGGTGAGGCCGCAGCTGGAGTACTGTGTGCAGTTTTGGGCGCCGCACCTGCGCAAGGATATTTTGGCCTTGGAGGGAGTGCAGAGGAGGTTTACTAGGCTGATACCGGAGTTGAGGGGGTTGAGCTATGAGGAGAGGCTGAATAGACTGGGCTTGTACTCGTTGGAGTTTAGAAGAATGAGGGGAGATCTCATTGAGACGTATAAGATGATGAATGGGATGGATAGGATAGAGGTGGAGAGACTCTTCCCGCTCAAAAAAGACAGTAGGACTAGGGGGCACAGCCTCAAGATAAAGGGGGGGCGGTTTAGAACGGAGTTGAGGAGGAACTTCTTCACTCAAAGGGTGGTGAATATCTGGAATTCTCTGCCCGCTGAAGTGGTGGAGGCTACCTCGCTAAATATTTTTAAGAAGCGGGTTGATGGGTTTTTGATAAGCGAGGGGATTAAGGGTTATGGGGAGAGGGCGGGAAAGTGGAACTGAGCCACGACAGATCAGCCATGATCTTATTGAATGGCGGGGCAGGCTCGAAGGGCCAGATGGCCTACTCCTGCTCCTATTTCTTATGTTCCCAAACAGGGGTCCTGAGACAGCACCCCTCTTGCTATTGTGGCTAAAGTCGGTAACTTGGTACAGATAAAGAAGGGCCAGACTTCTGGACATTCTTACGGCCGTGTTCCCCACTGAGAAATGAATTAACGTATCTGGGGAGCTGAACTTTATGTATTTTATTCAAGAATTACAATTTCCAGCTTCATTATTTATTACATGCTGAGATTGGATGCACAATTCCTCATAAATCCTCAGCCTGTCAGAACTAGGAACTCCCGTGAAATAGTTTTGAAGATTTTTAATTTCTTACTCTATGTCAAGTATGGAATAACAAAGTTCAAAAGGTCGATCAAACCTGTTCTGTCTGTAAGCCATGTCCGATTTATAGGGATTTTTATCCTGCCAGTGTGATCTCCGAAGGGGAAATTCTTAACAAAATACTTGACACAGAAAAGAAGGAATTAGTCACAAAATTCCAGGCAATCTATCACCTTCAGTGTCACTGGGATACCCCGCTTACAGCCAAGAGCTTCGGAACGATCATTCTTTTTAAAGCTTATTTATTAGTGTCACAAGTAGGTTTACATTAACACTGCAATAAAGTTACGGTGAAAATCCCCTTGTCGCCACACTCTGGCGCCTGGTTGGGTACACCGAGGGAGAATTTAGCATGGCCAATGCACCTAACCAGTCTTTCGGATTGTGGGAAGAAACCAGAGCACTCAGAGGAAACCCACACAGACACGGAGAAAATGTGCAGTCTCCGCACAGACAGTGACCCCAGCCAGGAATCGAACCCAGTTTGCTGGCGAGGTGAGGCAGCCGTGTTAGCCACTGTGCCACCCTGCTGCTTATGCTGTATCACTTCAACACTTGATCTATACTTTTAGCCTTTCCGACATTAAAACAATCACCACAGTCAAACATATTTCATAGACTTTAATGGACATTTGGGCATGCTAAGGTTGGGAAAGGCACTATATCAATGCAATTCCTTTCATTCCCTCATATCTGTCTGGCACTGTTCGTGAGGGAATTGGAAGAATTTTTTTTGGAAAAAGGAATGGAAATATGAAATAAAAATGCAACGTGCGCCCTATTCACAGCTGGCTGAAAAAAAAACTTCTACATAAGGGAAACAACAGGGTAATGCTCAGTTCTGATGAAGGAAGCAGGTTCCATTGCCAGCTACAGAGGATTCCGACTTATCAGTGATTTATCACCCTCTGCTTTTCAATTACCATCTGCCCAGTGACGTTATAACAAAGCTAAAAATGCTGATTTGTGATCAGGGTGGATGGAACACTCACATTCCTCCGGTGGGTGGAGACCCACGGACTGAAGGATGTGCAAAGTATTTCCAGCACTTTCAACATCCAGCTTAGCTATGTGTCCACTGTCGTTTAATTCTGTCTTTACTGATACAATTACCGTTTGCTCTTACTTTGCAGTTACAATACTAATTTCATTGGTTGCACTGGGGAAAACATACTGGCATCTTTTTGCAGATGAACCCAATGCCCCCACATCATATCATGTTCACCCTTAATACATTCTAATTGCATCCAGCCATTGATTACCATTGAACCTTTACGGTGCAGAAGGAGGCCATTTGGCCCATCCAGTCTACATCGACTCTTCGACAAATCATCCCACCTAGGCCCTATCCTCATAACCCCATGTATTTGCCTTGCTAATCTACACATCTAGAATCATAGAATCCCTACAGTGCAGACGCAAGTCATTCAGCCCATCGAGCCTGCACCGACGACAATCCCACCCAGGCCCTATCCCCGTATTTACCCTGCTAATACCCTGACACTAAAGGGGCAATTTAGCATGGCCAATCCATTTAACCTGCACATCTTTGGAGTGTGGGAAACCAGAGCACCTGGAGGAAACCCACACAGACACGGGGAGGAGGTACAAACTCCCCACAGTCACCCGAAGCCGGAACTGAACCCAGGTCCCAGGTGTTGTGCGGCAGCAGTGCTAACCACCATGTCACCGTGCCGCTCTTTGTGCGGATGAGCCCCATCACACGCGGTCCCTATACCACGTAACGTTCCTTGCCCCAGTCCACACTTAGTGCATTCCATCTTTATCATCCAGGCATCAATTGACCCTGTGTTTATCATAGACTCCCTGCAGTGCATAAGAAGGCCATTCAGCCTATCAGGTCCGCACCGATTCTTCGACAGATCATCCCAGCCAGTCCCTATCTCCGGAATCCCATGTATTTGCCTCGCTAATCCACCTAACCTACACATTTTGGGACACTAATGGGCAAATTGCACAGGCACTCCCCCTAACCCGCACATCTTTGGACTGTGGGAGGAAACCAGAGCACCTGGAGGGAACCCACGCAGTCACGGGGAGAACATGCAAACTCCACACAGACAGTCACCCAAGGCCGGAATCAAACCCGGGTCCCTGACGCTGAGAGGCAGCAGCGGTAACCCCTGTGCCACGGTGCTGGAATCCACCAGGAGTGGAAACCATTCTTGCCAGAACACCTAGATTTGTAACGGTGAAATTCTTTTTGCCTGTTCTTTTATCAGAGATATTAAAATGATATCCCCAATTTTGAAACAGTATGCAAAGACATTCATAGCAAATGTGTCTAGACATTAAAATTGGATGGCATAATTTCATTTCATGATGTTGCAGCATTTTACTGGAAGAGATTTCATTAGTACCTCTAAAAGTAGGAGGGATCTAACAATCAAAAAGAGGAAACTGTCTTATTTTTCTGAAGTGAGTAAGACCAACTCCAGCACTGTGTTTTGGATATTCAGTTTTCTGTAGAGGCGTGACATTGGCTCCACCCCCCCAGAACATTTCGTTTATAGTCAAGTTTCTTTTTTACAAAAGACTATACCCCTGTATTTAGCCTCAGAATAATTTATAACACTGACGCTTACTTCCTGTGATAACGAGAATTGAAAGCAGATACGTGCTGCCTGTGATACTTGCGGTCTGATGTGGAGATGCCAGCGTTGGACTGGGGTAAACGCAGTAAGAAGTCTCACAACACCAGGTTAAAGTCCAACAGGTTTATCTGGTAGCCTTACCTAAGGCTGTTGGACTTTTAACCTGGCGTAGAGAGACTTTTTGCTATACTTGCTGTACCACAGGGGGAGCAACTCCTAGCATCACAAAAAGTTGCAAAAGTGGAGGAAGAAACAGGAACATGGAGCATTTCTTATACACAAGTTGAGCATGAACAACACGGCACTTTTAACAAAACACAATACTAACTGCGTGACATTAGAAGCATGGTGGCGCAGTGGTCAGCATTGCTGCCTCACAGTGCCAGGGATCCAGGTTCAATTCCCGGTTTGGGTGACTGTCTGTGCGGAGTTTGCACATTCTCCTCATGTCTGTGTGGGTTTCCTCCGGATGCTCCGGTTTCCTCCCACAATCCAAAAGATGTGCAGGTCAGGTTGACTGTTCATGCCAAATTGCTCCTTATTATCAGGGGGATTAGCAGGGTAACTACGTGGGATCATGAGGATAGGGCCTGGGTGGGATTGTTGTCGGTACAGGCTCGATGGGCCAAATGGCCTCTTTCTGTACCTGAGGGATTTTATGGCACAACGAGAGTGGGTGCAGACTCGATGGGTCGACTGGCCTCTTTTTGTACCTGAGGGATTTTATGGCACAATGAGAATTGGTGCAGACTCAGTGGGTTGAATGGCCACTTTCGGCACCTGAGGGATTCTATGATCCTATGGCACAATGGGAGTCAGTGCAGATTTGATGGGCTGAATGGCCTCCTTCTGCACTATAGGGATTCTACGATGCTCTGATCAAAATTCAATGTTAGTTACATTTTCATAATTTGTAGCTCCGCTGCATTTTTATTTGATCAGCCAGGTACCTGACACGTGAAGACCCATTATTTTGTTTCATTGTCTTCAGTTGTGGATATTGAGAAGTATCAATGCCAGGCCTACAGGCTGCTCTTTAACAAACATGCCAAGAGCATTCTCTGTTCCGTAGGGAGGTGCCCGGCACAAAGAATTTTGATTCACACTGATCGAGGGTTAGGAATTGCCAAATGTGCCGAGGGGCACTGTTAACATGACTGGATGTTCCTCATGGACTGAATCATTCAGATAATGATAAATAAAAGTATTCAATCCCACACTGCTGAACTTTACATAAACTCTTAATGTGGAAAAGGCACACTCAAAAATCAAAAGAAAAGGTTTTACAAAAACATGGTTTTAAACCAAAACAAGAATGTTTTGTTTTATGACAACTCCTTTGCCAAGTATTGTGATAGATAATGAGTCAATCTTCTCAAATTTCAGGACTGTTTTCAGCTTCAGTCGCTATGAGTGACTCCAAGTGAATCCCTCACCCGCTTCTTTTCTTGGCTGTCCCAATGCACTCCTGGGCAGCCCCCCACTCTCGGCCCTCTGTAAACTTAAGATCCCCATCCAAAACCCTGCTGTCTGTGTCCTAACTCATACCAAGTCCTCGTCACTCATTGTCCCCATGTTGACCTACACAAGCAGCCGTTTGAGCTAGGCCTAAATACTCTCTTTCTGCTGCTATATGGAAGAACTTCTTGTCACCACAATGAAAATGTAAGGCAGACTTTGCAAAGTTTCCTTCCCAGCATGAGTTTTATTTATTAGGGTCACAAGTAGACTTACATCAACACTGTAATGAAGTTACTATGAAAATCCCCTGGTCGCCACACTCTGGCGCCTGTTCAGGTACACTGAGGGAAAATTTAACATGGCATCTGCAGCTAACCAGCACATTTTTCGGACTGTGGGAGGAAATGAGAGCACTCGGAGGAAACCCACGCAGACACAGGGAGAACATGTGGACTCTGCACAGACAGTGACCCAAGCCAGAAATTGAACCCAGGTTTTGATTTGATTTATTATTGTCACATGTATTAGTATACAGTGAAAAGTATTGTTTCAGGCGTGCTAGGCAGACAAAGCATACCATTCATAGAGAAGGAAACAAGAGAGTGCAGAATGTAGTGTTGCGGTCATAGCTAGGGTGCAGAGAAAGATTAACTCAATGCGAGTAAGTCCATTCAAAAGTCTGACAGCAGCAGGAAAGAAGCTGTTCTTCAGTCGGTAGGTACGTGACCTCAAAATTTTGTATCCTTTTCCCGAAGGAAGGAGGAGGAAAAGAGAACGTCCCAGGTGTGTGAAGTCCCTAATTATGCTGGCTGCTTTGCCGAAGTGTAGACAGAGTCAATGGATGGGAGGCTGGTTTGTGTGATGGATTGGGCTACATTCCTGACCTTTTGTAGTTCCTTGTAGTCTTGGTCCCTGGCTCTGTAAGGCAGCAGTGCTAACCACTGTGCCACCCTTGAAGCCTGGTTAAATAGAAATATGCATTGGAGATTGGGCCTAATGAGTAAGGGGTAAATCGCGTGATTAACACTGGGAGGGTAATCTTGCAACCTTAGCGGTGAACAATGCAGAGCATAAAAGCCAACCACGTGTTAACTTTGTTTCTAAACTTTTGGGTTACTTTTGTGGCAAGGTCTCCAAAAGCAGGTGCTGATGGTGGGGGAGAACAATGAGCAGGGGAACTGCTCGCTCCCTGTGAGGCCCTGAGTCTGTCTGTGTCAAGCCATAGGTTGGAGCCAGAGGCTGTGGAGTGGAGTGAGTCAGGACAAAGCCAGGAATTAGTCTGACGGGAGTCAAGGGCAGCTTGAAACCCCTGAGGAGCAAGAAAGGGGAACTGGGACTGAGTCAGGCTGACTGGCAGAATCTCTGAGTCTGAGATCTCCCCCCTCATGGAGACAGAACAGAGGAGGACTGAGCTGGATGGCACGTCAAACCCTGAAAACTGGACGCAAGAATGTTATTTCCTTTGGCTGAGATTCCAGAACAAGGGGTCACGGTCTCGTTTGGGTGAAACTTACACTCAGAGGGTGGCTGAACGAGTGGAATTCTTAGAACTATACAATGTAGAAGGAGGCCATTGCTCTCATCAATTCTGCACAACTCGTTGACAGATCAGTCTTCCCAGCCCCCACCTATCTCTGTAACCCTGTGCATTTACCACAGCTAATTCACCTAACCTACACATCTTCAGACGGTGGGAGTAAACCGGAGCACCCGGAGGAAACCCACGGGGAGAATTCCACACAGGCAATCACCTAAGGCCGGAATCGAACCTGGGTGTCTGGCGCTGTGAGGCAGCAGTGCCAACCACTGCGTGAACGTGCTTCCCTTCTCTACCCCAGAAAGCCGTAAAGGCCAAGTATCCCGTAACCCTATGCAATTACCCTTGCTAGTCCCCCTGACACTAAGGAGCAATTTAGCATGGCCAATCAACCTAACACGCACATCTTTGTGGACTGTCAGAGGAAACCCACACATACACAGGGAGAACGGGGAAACTCCACACAGACAGTGACTTAAGCCGGGAATCGAACCCAGTTCCCTGGCGCTTGAGGCAGCAGTACTGCCGCCAAGCCACCCTTCCAAATTGGAATGACCTACTCCTGCTCCTATTTTCTATGCCGCTATTTAACGTGCTGGAGAGTGCAGCACGAGTGAGCCACAGCCCTGGCTCGGACAGAGGGCTGGAGCATTAGCAGTGAATATTCTCCATAAATAGCTGTTTCTTGGGGTTATGCTTTCCCTTGACAGTTTAAATATAGTTTTGATACCGATGGGCTACTGGAACCTTGGGTTTTTTTTAAACCTTCGTACAGTCTGTGTACTTAAACCACATGTTAGACTTTGGAGACAACTTCCTTTATACACTGTCTGCAGCTCATTCATTTAATACAATGGTTAAAATAGCAAATATTACTGACAGGGTTAGCCACCATCAATCACATCATCTGGCAAATACGTCATCCCAAAACTATATTCAATCTTCTTTTGATTTCAAATTAAACTGAAGGATATTCAGGGGAGGTGGAAGAGTCCTGGCATTGTCACTGGACTAGTAGTCAAGATATTCATAACTTGGAGATCAGGGATCGAATCCCACCACAGCAGATGGTGACGTTTAAAAACCTTGGATTAAATGCCTGATGTTGACAGTGAATCAATTGTCATATTAATGCCCCTTTAGAAAAGGGAATCTGCCATCCTAACTTGGTCTGGCCTACATTTGACTCCAGAGCCACAGCACTGTGGTTGACTCTTAACTGCCCTCTGAAACGGCCTAACAAGCCACTCAGTTCAAGGGCAATTAAGGACCGGCAACAAATGGACAGCATGGTGGCCCAGTGGTTGGCACTGCAGCCTCTCAGCACCAGGGACCCGGGTTCAATTCCCAGCTTGGGTCACTACCTGTATGGAGCCTGCACATTCTTCCCATGTCTGCGTGGGTTTCCTCCCACAGTCTGAAAGAAGTGCTGGTTAGGTGCATTGGCCACCCTAAATTCTCCCTCAGTGCACCCGAACAGGCACCAGAGTGTGGCAACTAGGGGATTTTCATAGTAACTTCATTGCAGTGTTAATATAAGCCTATTTATGACACTAATAAATAAATAAATTCTGGCCCAGCTAGCGACAGCCACATCCAAAGAATTGTAAAGATTAAATTGTTCACTAACAGAAGTTTTAGAAGGGACTCTATGTTGACTGCATTGTTTTCTCACTTACGTCTTTGTCAAGTGGAATGTCAGTAGTATCACAGTTGGCTGTAACTTCTAACCATAGATGTGAGGTGCTTTCTTGAAGATCTGTACAGATTCTCTCAGTGTCTCAGATTCTGCTGTAAAGTGATGTTTCAGAGGCTGCAATTCACTGACTTGGGATTGATTCAATTCTCCCAATATTTGGCTCCTGGATGGAATTTCTTCTCCATTTGTCAGGCAAGGGAGGAAAATTCCATTCCTGGAACCCATGAGAGTTCCGGCTGGAGGCACATTATTTACCTGAGCGATGAATGTCTCCTCCGCAAAAATGTAACTTATTGACAGGCAAAGACATAGGATTCTGTAGATTAATAAGGGTGACCGCAGGAAATAATCATGTTTTAGCCCCACTGCACAGTTTCATTTCACATAGCACATGTCAAACCCTCCCTGTGACTTCCAAAGTGAATAACCCAGCAAAAAGGCATCTGATGGCACTCCCCTTTTACAGCTTACGCTGCAAGTTACAATTCCAGTTCTCTTCTCGCACCAAGTGATGCACTAAGGCAGATTTTCGTCCATGTCTATAGCTAGTAATTCCCTGAACAAGTCGCTGGTTGGTTCATAGCTCCTATGAACAGGGTGGTGAAGGAGGCATTCGGCATGCTTGGTTTTATTGGTCAGAACATTGAATGCAGGAGTTGGAATGTCTTGTTGAAGTTGTACAAGACATTGGTAAGGCCACACTTGTGTACAGTTCTGCTCACCCTATTATAGAAAGGATACTATTTAATTAGAAAAAGTGCAGAAGAGATTTACTAGAATGCTACAGGGACTTGATGGATTGAGTTATAAAAGGAGAGGCTGGGTAGACTGGGACTTTTTTTTCTCTAGAGCATCGGAAGCTGAGGAATGATCTTATAGAGGTCTATAAAGTAATGAGGGGCACAGATCAGCTAGATAGTCAATGTCTTTTCCCAAAGGTAGGGGAATCTAAAAGTAGAGGGCATAGGTTTAAGGCGAGAGGGGAGAGATACAAAAGGGTCCAGAGGGGCAATTTTTTCACATAGAGGATGGTGAGTGTCTGGAACAAGCTGCCAGAGGTAGTAGTAGAAGCAGGTACAATTTTGTCTTTTAAAAAGCGTTTAGATAGTAACATGGGTATAGAGGGATTTGGGCCAATTGGGACTAACTTAGGAGTTTAAAAAAAGGGGCAGCATGAACAAGTTGGGCTGAAGGGCCAGTTTCCATGCTGTAACCTCTATGGCAAGTGGTCTATGGTTTGAGGGCCGCCATTCTACAGCAACGTGGCTGACCAGGTGTCTCCCTCACTTGTACCACTAGCCATTGGCGCATTTGGAAGGATTCACTGGTTGACACACTCAACCTGTTTGGCCACGTTATGAATGCACCTTTCTTGGCCAGCAAGTCCTGGGGTGGGACTTGAATCTGGAGCTTCTGGCTCAGAGGCAGGGACGCTACCCACTGTGTCACAAGACCTCTTGCAAGTCACAATAATAGTGTTGGAACTCAACTTTTTACAGGTCAGCCCAGTTCAACATCAGTCCACCCAAGAACCACTGAAAAGTGTGCATGTATGCCCATACAGTGCATTAGAACAGGTTTTAGCTCATCCACCTGCTCCATAAGAAATAAATTTACCATTGGTTAAAAAGTGAAACAACACCAAAAAAGTGAAACAAAAAAAAAGCTGGTCCCATTAATCCTCAAACTTACAAAGATAAGCAAAGTGCCAAATTTGACAAGATGTGCTTGGGTTATAGTTACTGAACACCAGTTTCAGACATTATTCATGAAGAATATTCCCTTAAAACTTAATAATAACGCACTCCAAAAATATTTCACTAACATGATCATACATCAGATTTAAGCAAAAAGAGGCAGATTTCCCTGAACGTATCCTGCTGTAAACTCAATCATTATGTTAGACTGTTTCCTCCTTCACACTGTGTATTTTTATTATAACCAGGCAATAATTGACAATTCCTGACTGAATAGGGAAGTGTGTGTGTGTGAGGGGATAGGGCCTGGGTGGAAGTGTGGTCAGTACAGGCCAATGGGCTGAATGGCCTCTTATGTACTGTCAGGATTCTGTGCAGAGTTTCCGTGCTTATAGTCAGTGACCCAAGCCAGGAAATGAACCCGGAATGTGTACTGTGAAGCAGCAGTGCTAGCCACTGTAGCTAATTCACTACAACACCCTGTCTCCATCACTCCTAGTGTGATCGTGTCACCAGGGACTAACAGTACCATGTGTGCGGGACTATCTATCCTGTCCACAGTATTAGGACCATAGACCAACATGGAAGTTCAAACTCCAGCACTGGACTCATTGTAAAATCTAACTGAAATCCAACTGAACCTATTCGGAAACCTTAACCCTTCAACTTTCTCTTGGCTTCAGAGGCTTGGTGGGTTTTATCGCAGGTTGTAGTTTACCTTGAAGGGCAAAGTTCCACAGAACGAAGGAGACACACAGGAAGGAGCACCTTGGTTGGCAGCGGCAGTTGTGATTGTGACAACAATTGTAAGAACAATCCTCAATGTGAAACAGGAAGCTGAAGTTTAGGATGTGTCTCATTCTGGAGACTGATTTACAAGAAAGGATGAAAAGAATCACTGAAATATTTGACCAAGCCAGCTCTATTTATGGTCAGGCCATTTGGCGCTCTTAACATATAAAATCTTTTTGACCACAAATGCCACAAAGGTCAATATAAGCCTTTAAAAGATACCATAAGAAGGATTTTAAAGTAATTTTCCTCTGATTTGGTAACTGCTGTGGTTTGGTTTCTCCCAATTTGGGTTTCCTCTTACTATATGCAACAGATCTACACATTGATTGATGTGTATTTTTTCAACTAGTTGAGTTCATTATTATTCTATTATGATACAGGCACAGCATAATGGGCCAAATGGCCTCCTCTTGTGAAGAACGACGCGTCGATTCCATGACAGGTTTTCTTTGCAGGACTCACTGGCTTTAGAGGGGAGTTCCACACCGGTCTTTATGAGGAATAAGAACACCAGGATGGTCAATTGTTGCAGTCCAATTTTACAAGCTCCCTACGAGATGATCGAAAGGAAAATGCTTTGCCTGCAGGGGGTTGGTTTTCCTCTCGTCTCTCCACCCACAGAAAATATTTTTCCGAAAAGACTTCTTTTCATGAGGTGAAAAGTTCACCGGCAAAAAAAACTGAAGCTGTCCTATTTGCTCCATTAATATCAAGATCACTACTCGACTGTGTGTGGAAATAAACTACTTCTCTTTTCAGATCCACGTCCTTTCTCCCCATTTAATATTCATAACAAAACAGGAGCATCAAGTAATTTGCCCTCTGCTAAAGTTAGTGAACAAAGGAAAAGAAACCTCTCCACCATCTTATCCATACCCAGATGTTGATGTCCAACAATACTGATTGCCCATCACCAGCTCAACATCTGTTGCCAAATAAGCAGTAAGCTCACAGGATGTTACATAATGTCTCATATCCTGCCAGATGAAAGGTCCTCAGTTAAGCATCTTCAACGCATACCACATGGCACCACATGCGCTCTTGCTCATATTAGCACTATGCAAAAGCTAAGAATTCTATTAGATAGACAAAGGGGAGGCAATTTCCTAGTAGTATTATCACTAGACTATTAATCCAGAAACTCAGCCAATGTTCTGGGGACCTGGGTTCCAATCCCGCCACAGCAGATGGTGGAATTTGAACTTACTTAAAAATATCTGGAACTAAGAATCTGCTGTTGACCATGAAACCACTGATAGTTGGAAAAACCTACCCGATTCACTATTGTCCTTTATGGAAAGAAATCTGCCGTCCTTACCTGGTCTGGCCTATATGTGACTCCAGAGCCTCGGCAACGTGGTTGACTCTCAACTGCCCTCCAAGAGCAACTAGGGATGGGCGACAAATGCTGGCCAGCCAGCGATGCCCATGTACCACAAATGAATAAAAACACTCTGCTTCATTAAGTTTGTGGATCCAGTAATCCCTCTTATAAAAGTGTTTTTAGGTGTCAGAGACAAGTGCTTCACTATGGGGGGAATATAAGGGAATATAGAAAAGATTCTTCCTTTAAAAAAGAAAATCATGAGACACCAAAATGGCTGGTTTTGCAACATTGGTCCTAATTGCTGTTTGCCATAACTTAACCTGTATGGAACTGCTAAAACAGACACACCTGGATGGCTGGCAGTCAAGTGCTGATCAGACACAATTTTCATGGATCAGTATACATGGGCCCCTTGAACGTGTAGGCCGAAATTTCTGCCACCATCCCCTCCCATGGCCAACCCCATAGCAGGGCCAGCAAGTCTTGGCGAGGCCACGCCTAGAGTACTGTGTGCAGTTTTGATCTCCTTTTCTGAGGAAGGATGTTCTTGCTCTCGAGGGAGTGCAGCGAAGGTTTACCAGGCTGATTCTGGGGATGGTGTGACTGATGTATGGAGAGAGATTGACTGGGTTAGGATTGTTTTCACTGGAGTTCAGACAAAAGGGGGATCTCGTAGAGATTTAAAACATTCTAACAGGACTAGACAATTCCTGTAACCCCACATATTTACCCTGCTAATCCACCCTAACCTACACATTTTTGGACACTAAGGGGCAATTTAGCATGGCCAGTGTGCCTAACCTGCAGGTACATTGGGCAAAATGCTTGCCTGGACTGACTTTCACTGTAAGGCTATCTAAGGTACTGACTGTGCAGCTGGAAAAACATCTGTTCTGCTTGAAGAACCACTTTGGAATTAAAGATAATGGAAAAAAATGTGATGTGAAATGCCCGACAGTTTATGAAAAAAAAGTCTTTTCCTTTCCTCACTGCAGGGATTCTATGATTCTAAAACCTTACATCTGTGTCACCTCATCCTTGGGCCATCAGCTAAAGGGAACAGTGTTTCTTTATTTACCTTCTATGAACCTGTCTTAATTTTGTACCTGTCAATCAAATATCCCTGCGTTGCTCCAAGGAGAACAAACACAAGTCTCACACCCTAATCTTATAATAAGGGACGGAATTTTACCATCCTGCCTGCCATGGGAATTGGAGCGGGCAAGGGTGGACATGGGAAGGTCCGTTGACCTCGGGCAGGACTTTACGGTTTTGGGACGTAAAATCTCACCCAAAAGTCTTTCATCCCATGGAGACATTCTGGGAAAGCTCTTCTGTGCCCTCTCAAGAGCCCTCACATCCTTGCTCAAGTGCAATGACCAGAACTGGATGCAAAACTCTAGTTGTGGCCTGTAAGAGTTGCAGCATATCCCACAGCATCATGAGAAGGGGGTGAATGAAGTTATTCAAAGGCATGGAGTAACTTGCAGTCACCGGGGTCTGAGTTGAATTCTTATCAAATGTGAAGCTACTTGAAGGCAAATAGTAAGTCCCCTGTAAAGTGAACAGCTCCAGTAATGGGTAACGCATCACTATAAAGAGCTCTTGGATCATGCACTAACAATGTTAAATTAGTAACAGGGACACCATTCTATCAAGGATTCCCAATGTCAATAAATCTCTGTTCGTAAGGCATCAAAAGAGTCGTGCCTAACTCCCCCTTTCATTTGTACAACTTTTGAGTACATTAGTTTGCTGTCTTCCACTGTCGGTTACATTTTCTTACTGCTCCTTAGATTCTTTTAATGTTCGTAAATATTACAATTGTCAATGTATCAGGCAAACTAAAGGTGCAACTTGCTGTAAGAACAGAAAATTCTGGAAAAACTCAGCAGGTCTGGCAGCATCTGACCCCTATCGGAGCTCCGAGGAAGAGTTATAGCGGATGCAAAACATCAGTTCTGTTTCTCTCTCCACTGACGCTGCCAGACCTGCTGAGCTTTTCCAGCGTTTTCTGTTTTTATTTCAGATTTCCAGCACCTGCTGTTGTTTGCTTTAATTTAGGATAATTTGCTGTATTTTGGACTTTAACGACAGTTTTTAGCTCCATTATAAAATCCCTCGATACAAGAGTAGGCTGGAATATCACAGTATTCTGTATTGAAATTGTATCATCTGTATATAGTTCTGGGCACCCTATTATAGAAACTAAATTAGAAAGGGTGCAGAAATAATTTACTAGGATGTTACCAGGACTTGGTTTGAGTTATAAGGAGAGGCTGGATAGGCTGGGACTTTTTTTCTCTGGCGCATAGGAGGCGTAGGGGTGATATTTTATAGACCTCTATAAGAATGAGGAGCATAGTTCAGCTAAATAGTCAAAATCTTTTCCCAAAAGTAGGGGAGTCTAAAACTAGAGGGCATTGGTTTAAGGTGAGAGATACAAAAGGATCCAGAGGGGCAATATTTTCACACGGAGGGTGGTGAGTGTCTGGAACAAGCTGCCAGGAGGTAGTAGTAGGAGTGGGTACAATGTTGTCTTTTGAAAAGCGTTTAGACAGTTACATGAGTAAGACAGAAATTGAGGGACATGGGCCAAACGCGGGCAATTGGGACTAGCTTAGTGATTAAAACAAAAAAGTGGCTTGGACAAGTTGGGTCGAAGGGCCTGTTTCCATGCTGTAAACACCTGTGACTTTATGGGTCATACGTTGATCCATTGTCCTGTGCCAAACACTCTTAGCTAAGCCATAAAAGGGCAATCATTAAATCATAGGATCTGACAGCCATTCAGTCCATCATGGCTCTTTAAAAACACTTGTCAAAATGAGTCTTGCACCCAAGCATTTTTGACACAGCTCTGCAAATCGGTTCTCTTCACATAAACAAATAATGTGGAGCCAAGTTATTTAAAAGGGAAAGGGAAAAGGAAGCTTCATAATTTGATGACATCAAATTAAGCATCAATTTATAATGTGGTACGATGACAGTGGTTAGCACTGCTGCCTCACAGCACCAGGGACCCAGGTTCAATTCCAACCTTGGATGACTGTCTGTGTGGACTCTGCACAATCTCCATGTGTCTGCATGGGTTTCCTCCAGGTGCTCATGTTCCCTCTCACACTCCAAAGATAGAATCCTACAGTGCAGAAGGGAGCCCATCGACTCTGTAGCAACCACATTCCCATCCAGGCCCTATTCCTATAGCATTTACCTTAGACAATCCTCCTGATACCAAGGGACAATTTAGCATGGCCAATCAACCTAACCCACACATCTTTGGATTGTGGGAGGAAACAGGAGCACCCAGAGGAAACCCACAGAATTTGGGAGAATGTGCAGATCCCACACAGTGACCCAAGCTGGGAATTGAACCCGAATCTCTGGTGCTACGAGACAGTAATGTTAACCATTGTGCCACTCTGCCTCCCCAATGTGCCAGTTAGGTGGTTTGGCCACACCAAGTTGCCCCTTCATTTCTCAAGATGTATATGTTAGTGGGGTAAATAATGTGGGGTTACTGGGTAAGAATGGGCCAAATGGCCTCCTTCTGCACTGTAGGGATTCTATGATTCTACAAGCGTCCTTAATCCAACAGAATGACAGAAGTGTTCTAACTCCTCCACGGGAATACAGGAACCTCAAGACATCTGAAATGACCAGTACAAGCACAGGAAAGAAAGCTCATCATCATATGAACATGTCTGTTTATGAACTGGTGACAAACAAAGAAGTCTGCGTAGGCTGGCGTTGGTCTTTAGAGTGACCCTGTAACATGTTTAGTAAGTCACACTCCTGACCCACCTCTTTTACTATTTTCCAGATACATTAGACAAGCCTTTATGGCCAATTTTCCATGCTGCCTGTGTGGAACACCCTCAGTCAACCACACTAAAGGAGAAATCTCAGGGATCTTACCCGTGATTTTCCATCGATAGGAATGAAACGATGGAAGTTGAATATCAGTGGGCCTGCGATCACCAGGAAAAATGTGACCAGAGTGGGCATGGTTTTGCCTTTCTCTCTGAAAATTGTCCTCTATGTTTTTTTTTCCTGTGCACTGCATCCTGTTCCAATGAAAGCCAATGGCCCTGCGATGATTTGTCAACGTTAATTTAAATTGCAAGATTTTTCCATTGTGGTATTCTGTTAAATGAAGTCACGCCAAAAGCTAATTCTGAGCTGTGACACAAATTCCGAAATACACACTGAGGAATTCATGTCAGTATTTATATTCAGATTGTTAAACTGAATTTAAAAAGAAAGAAAAATATTTTTCCATATTCACTCATGATTGGTGTAACATTAAAACAAATGTAGAGATAATTTATATAGTGGTTTATGAATGTTCTTGAATGAAATGTTTGTTCAGTTATATTGCCACAGGATTTGGGAGGGCCTATCACTCCCAGGTCCCTTTTACACAGATGCTCATAGCTGTTTTAACCACAGTTAGCTCAACAATCTCTCACGCACCTTGTGTAAAGCATCTTTTAAATTCATTTTGCAGGATGTGGGCAGTGCTCACTGGGCCAGTATTTATTGCTCATCCCACTGAGGGAGGCGATGGCCAAGAGGTATCATGACTAAACTATTAATCCAGAAACTCAGCTAATGTTCCGGGGACCCGGGTTTGAACCCCACCACGGCAGATAGTGGAATTTTAATTCAGTAAAAAATATCTGGAATTAAGAAACCACGAAACATTGTCGGATAAACCTATCTGGTTCACTGATGTACTTTAGGGAAGGAAATCTGCTGTCCTTATCTGCTCCGGCCTGCAAATGACTCCAGAGCCACAACAATGTGATTGACTCTCAACTGCCCCCTAATGGCCTAACAAGGCACTCAGGTAAAGGGCGACAAGGATGGGCAATAAATGCTAGTCAGCCAGTGACACCCATGTCCCAAGAGCGAATAAAGAAAAAGAATTCCAAACAGCCTTTGAACTGAATGGTCTTTTCAGAGGGCAGAAGAGTTAACAATGTTTGCTGTGGATCTGCAGTCACATGTAGACCAGACAAGGATGGTAGATTTCAATCCCTGAGGGCCACTAGTGAACCAGATGGTTTTTCACATCAGTGGTCAGATTTTGTTTCATTGAATTCAAATTCCATTATCTGCCGTGGCGGGATTCGAACCAAGGTCCCCAGAGCATTACCCCAGGTCTCTGATTCACAAGTCCAGTAACACTACCACTACACCATTGCCTCTGCTTAAACGTAACATCGAGCATAGTTTGCCAATCTCATTCAGTAATACCATTCTTTAGTAGGGCAATGCAGTCAATCCTTGTGTCTCATTTGAACATGATTGTGCCCAGGGAGGCCAGATGTCCGGCTTTAGACCGGACAGTCTGGCTTTTGAGCATTCTGTCCTCCATCCGGCGCCATCTCGAACCAGATGTTAATTTGCCCTCCTTTTATGGGTCTGACTAAAAAAAGGGCAGGTGCTTGGCTCTTTCTGGATGATTTCCAAATCCAGCTTCATTCCGTGGAGTGCCCGAACGCCAATGATGCAACCTCCGCACCTCCGAAGATGACGCAATACTCGGTTGGGACGCAGCGCCCTCGGATCATTCCAATCGGTGGCCAAAGATTACTGAGGAGTGATCAGGTGGGTGGTGACGTTCTCAGCTGTGTGGAGGCGCTTGCTGAAGTTGACACAATGGGCAAGTATCCAAGCTCATGGTTGTTTCTGGAGGGATCCGAAGATGAGTTGGGAGGAGCTCGGATGGTGACGCGATGACGTTCTTTGGAAATGGCCACCCTAATCGTGCCCTGTTTAAGACAAGCTAAGAGGCTTGATCCATGCTCTCTTAAAATTTATTGGAATGAGGTCAATAAAACTTCCTTGTAAATCAAATCCAAAGTTTAAAGTTTATTTATTAGTGTCACAAGTAGGCTTACGTTAACACTGCAATGAAGTTACTGTGAAAATCGCCTAGCCAGCACACTCCAGCGCCTGTTTGGGTTTACGAGGGAGAAGTTAGCTTGGTCAATGCACCTAATCAGCACGTGTGGGAAGAAACCGGAGCACCCGGAGAAAACCGCGCAGACATGGGGAGAACGTGCAAACTCCGCACAGACAGTGAGCCAAGCCGGGAATCAAACCCGGGTCCCTGGTGCTGTGAGGCAGCGGTGCTAACCACTGTGCCAGCCCAATCAAGTACACATCAGTACAGAAGAACTCTACATGCATGAAAGATGGGACATTGATTCATTTAGTGACAGTGACATCTCAGTCGCAATGTTACAAAAAAAATTTAAATTAATACTTAGAAAGGAAGGGAGTGGCTTCCCGTTTACATTAGCGTGAGCTAAGTTAATGCTTGGTTAATAGCATTGATAACTTTATTAGGTGCGGGATGAATTGGTGAAGCTTTATTTAATGAGAATTATTTCTCTGAAGTTTTTTGAGCATATTCTTCAACAGTCAACTGTAAATGCTTATCTGTGTGCTGACAACTGGCAATGTGCAACCCTCCACAAGAGGGTAAACAGGAAATGGTGCTTGCAAAAATAGTGCAGAAACAGGAAACGTTGTCATCTTAACCAGACTCTCTCCCAGTCCACTGTCATGCTTCAGCGCAGTGATATTAAATGAAGAAACATGCCAAAATACTGGCAGCTGGAGTAAAAAAACCAAAGCACAACCTCTCAGCAGAATATGTACCAACTGGCTCCACGAACGGTCAGGCCCATTTTTATTGGACTGTTTTGGTGACAAGCTACTTTGTTTTCACTTCCTTCCTCATTCTGAGCTTGAATTAATCATTTATTTAGTCATCGGAATACAGAATCCACATGCAACTCACTGCATTAGAAACACACCCGTTCAATACATAGAAACATGGAAAATAGAAGAAGGAGTAGGCCATTCGGCCCTTCGAGCCTGCTCCACCATTCTTTTTGATCATGGCTGATCATCAATTTCAATATCCTGACCCTGCCTCTCCTCCCCTCAAAATATCCCTTGATCCCTTTAACCCTAAGGATAGAAGCATGAACCATTGGCACACTACTCCTTGCAGTAAAGCTTGGATGTCAAAGTACACACATCCAATTTTCAGCTGCAACCTTTAATCTAGTTTTCAACTGTTCAAAAGCTGAAGATCTAATATTATTACTAAACCTAGGTTGCTTCCCTCTCCTTAGATGAGCCATTCAAGTAACAGGTTGAGTGGGCTGTTGGGTGACAATCATGCTTTGTAATAAATGCATTAAGATGTTTGCACAAATCCTTTGCTATTTTAGAGGAATTACTGACTCATTTAGCATTTTTCAGCGGAATTTTTCTAAGATTCTGCAGTTAGTTTTGTTTGTTTCATTCAAGTTAATAGTCAGAACTTGAGAATTGCTGAAGAAAGGGACATTCTGTCAAAGCTTTTCATCTTGCACTCATCAGGACAGATTTGCAAGAATACCAAATCTAAACAATTTATACCGCATGAGTTCTACTGCATCTCATGCACTCTTTGGCACACTTATAATGCAAAGATAATAAGTAATGAAGAGATGAATGAGTAATTAGTTCTGGCCACTCATAATATAAATCACATGCCAGTTCACCTCATCCATTTCCTAAATGGAAAGACAGTTTGCAGGCAACTTATCTTTAGTTTTCATTTTTTTTATTCCTTGATGGGGCATGAGCATCGCTCACTAGGCAAACTATTATTGTCCATCTCTAGTTGCCTGAGAGCAATTAAGATGCAACCACATTGCTGTAGATTTGGAGGCACATGTAGGCCAGACTAGGTAAGGACAGCAAATTTCCTTCCCTAAAGAACGTTAGTGAACCAAATGGGTTTTTCCGACAATCGACAATGGTTTCACGGTCATCAGCAGACTCTTAATTCCAGGTTTTTTTTATTGAATTCAAATTCCACCATCTACCATAGTGAGATTTGAACCCAGGTCGCCAGATCATTAGCTGAATTTCTGGGTTAATAGTCCAGCGACAATACTACTGGGCCATCACCTTCCCTATATAACAGTCTTGTCAGTAATTAATGAGATCATTCCATGAGTAATTTCAATGTATTAACATCAACTATTAAATGCCCCACCTGGGGCACAGTGGTTAGCACTGCTACCTCTCAGTGCCAGGAACCCAGGTTCGATTCCGGCCTTGGGTGATTGTGTAGAGTTTGTACGTCCCCCCCATGACTGCGTGGGTTTCCTCCGGGTGCTCTGATTCCTCCCACACTTCAAAGATGTGTAGGTCAGGTGGATGGCCATGCTAAATTGCCCCTTAATGTCCTGAAATGGTAGCCTAGGGGAAGTAGTAGGGTGAATATACAGGGTTGTGGGGATAAGACCTGGGTAAAATGCTCTGTTGGAGAGTCAGTGCAGACTTGATGGGCCGAATAGCCTCTTTCTACACTACGAATTCTATGATATTCAGATTCTATGATATTCTCTGAATGGTACTGAGATACAAAGAGTTGTTTCATTCCCAATTGACACTGCACTGCCTCCGCAATGCAGCATCCACTGGGCTGGGTGAGTGAAGGGAATTAATCCTTCCAGCTCTGGGTTGCCTATTGGAGGTGTCTGAAAATGATAAGAAGTTAAGGGAGAGTTCGCAGTTAGTATATCATTTCCACGGTTCAGTCAGATGGTAAACGTGAGAGCAAAATTTAAGATAAAGAATTAAAGGGATGACAATAACATGACTCTATCAGGAGATGTGGAATTCTCTGCCTCAAACCATTGCTGAAAGAGAAACCATTATTACTTTAAAATGGGAACTAGATAGTTGGAAAAGAGGAACGTTGGAGCGAAGTCAATATGTTTAGATTGGGTGGCCTACATGGATTAGAAAATGACTCAACAAATGTGATTTGTTGAATGACATATGTCTGTGTGTAACGTTCAATTACCGTATGATCAAATGACGCACGGTGTAAATGCAAAAACATAGACAGGATTAGGATGAAATGCGGTACCTCTTGGCTGTAGAGGTAGCAAGGACCCAACGCCATCCCCTGCCAGGGTCGTGGCTCTCTCGTGGCCCTTCCCAAATCCTTCCTGTAGTAAAATTCTGGCTGGTACGTTTTGCCTGTATAGCTTTTCACTGTATACTACACTGACAATAATAAATCAAAAAAAAATTAAATCTCATTTCATTCTGGACTGTTTCAATTTTCCTGCTTCGAGTTTTTACTGGGGACTTGAGCACCTGTTACCTAGAAAGGGGTTTCAGAGGCTGAAAGCCAGCTTTGAAGGTCAGTGTTTCATCAAATCCATCGGACTGTTTCGAAAAGTTGATCGGGACCCACAGGAAAATTAATTCTGAATGTAACGCTGCCGCTGAATGAACTTGTTCATTGTCTTCAATGTCCCTGAAAGCTCAGAGAGATAAAGTGAACTGTGGCACTTGGAGGGTTAAAACTAATATTGGGGCACGTCAAAGCAGAATGTTCTGTGCTCAGCGAAACGATTGACTCCCTGCGAATGTTTTTGAAATTTCGTTTTGTAAATACGTCAATTTTTCTTGTTGACACGGCCATGCCTTCTAGGGGAGGGTTGCATGCTCGTTCCAGAGCAAATAGCGGAGATGAGGGGGAGAAAAGTGACTTCAAAACCAGCTTCAATGTCTTTTAGGAATTCCCAAACCAGACTGGTTCAAAGCCGCACTCCCACTGTTTGTGATGGAACTGCTCCAGGGATGTGTGGAGGTTCGATTTAGTCATGACATTACCCAGACAGCAAGCAGGGAGGGAGACACCAGTTGAGATTCTCCATTAAATGCCATTAATAAACTAAACATTTTTACCAGCACAAAACATAAATTTATGGAAAACCTGTTATTTGTAGCTCCAGTCAGAAGGTCAACTTTGAGCCACAGGTGCACTAAACCTTCTCATAGGATCACAGAATCCCTACAGTACAGAAGGAGGCCATTCAGCCCATCGTGTCTGCACCAACAACAATCCAACTCAGGCCCTATCCTCATAACTCCACATATTTACCCCGCTAATCCCTCTAATTTACATATCCTGGGACACTCGGGGGCAATTTAGCACTGCTAATGCGTATCTTTGGAGTGAGGGAGGGAACTGGAGCACCTGGAGGCAACCCACACAGACACGGGCAGAATGTGCAGGACGTAGAGGCTTCGGAAAGAGTGCAGGATGTTGCCTGGTATGGACGGTATGAGCTATAAGGTGAGATTGGGTAAAGTAGGGTTGGTCTCCTTGGAAAGAATAAGGTTGAGGGACGACCTAATAAAAGTTTATAAAATTATGAAGGGCATAGGTAAGTTGAACAGTTGAAAGCTTTTTCCCAGGTCAGAAATGACAAACACAAGGGGTCACAAGTTCAAGGGGGGGGTGGGGGCAAGGTTCAGTACAGATATGTGGGGGACGTATTTTACACAGAGGGTGGTAGGGACCTGGAATGCAAGGTGGTTGAGGCAGACAGATCACTTAAGACTTATCTAGATAGCCACATGAACAGAGTGGGGATAGAGGGATACAAACAAGTGGTCTAGTTAGGAACACATGATCGGTGCAGGCTTGGAGGGCCGAAGGGCCTGTTCCTGTGGTATATTGTTCTTTGTTCCGCACAGACAGCGATCCAAGCCAGGAATCAAATCCAGGTCCCTGGAGTTGTGAGGCAGCAGTGCTAACCACTGTGACACTGTGTCTTTCTTCCTCTTGTGTGTTACACACACGTTAAATAAAACAAAATAGATTTGGCTTCTCAACTCTGTTTCTCTCCCTCCACAGATGCTGCCAGACCTTTTGAGTACTTCCAGCATTTCCTGTTTTTATTTCTGCTATGTGCTCTCTTTCGCATTGTTAAAATACATTTGTTGTACAAATATCCTTACCACGAACTCTGGAAAAAGAAGTTCTATTCCATTTCATGTTGGCTATCGTAACTGAATCAACGAATGACGCACCCGAGTTTGTGCCATTTACCTTTTCTGGAAAGTAGATTAGTTTGATCACAAAATGTTTAAGGAAGGGCAAAACAAAATTGATCAGGACGAAGCAATGGCGGAATTTTTACCTCCAATTAATTTGCTGGATTTGAATAGAACTTTGCAGGAAGAAAGCTCACATACATAAAAGAAATTAAAAATTCAATGTTAATTCTGACAGAGCAGAATAGATAGCTGCGAATGTAGGCTGGGATTCTCCGATGTTACCACCGCTGCCACCCTGCATGGAGAATTTGGCACTCAGCCACATCTCCATTCACTGCAGCGGGACTGGAGAATCCCAGCCTTGGACAAACCTGGAGAGTCCAAGCTGTAATCTAAATGAGGGCATCAGGTGGCCTCTTAAGCTGCAAAAAGTGATACTTGAGTATTTTAAAACTATTGTCGGAACCTTTAGTTGGGAAGCAATGTTTGTTATTCACTCTCAACTATCCAGAGAGTACAGCAGCACAGATCACAGTAATTCATCTCCAGCAGTCACAGGATGCAGACCATGGGTGGCACAGTGGTTAGCACTGCTGCTTCACAGTGCCAGGGACCCGGGTTTGATTCATGGCTTGGGTCACTGTTTGTATGGAGTCTGCACACTCTCCCTGTGTCTGCGTGGGTTTCCTTCGAGTGCTCTGGTTTCCTCCCACAGTCCATAGGTATGTGGGTTAGGTGGATTGGCCATGTTAAATTGCTCCTTAGCATCCCAAGACGTGTAGGTTAAATGGATTGGCCATGGTAGATTTCCCCTTAGTGTTAGGGAGATTAGCAGGGTGAATACATGGGGTTGCAGGGATAGGGTGGGATTGTTGTCTGTGCAGGCTTGATGGGCCAAATGGCCTCCTTCTGCACTGTAGGATTCTGTGAGACCCTAAAGTATGTCCTGTTTGAATACTTTTTCCATATCACAGAATTTGATGCGTGGTATTAATAACCTCATGTACTATAGTGATAATCAGCTGGGTATTCTACATTACACCAGCATGTGCTGTGGTATTGTTCATGGTAGGTCAAGGTTAGGGCCCAACTGTGGATGGGAATGGGCAGCGTGGCTACACGTTGTACCAGAATGAGATGAGGAGCTCCTGAAGTTGGCCTTCAGATGCACTGCCATGACACAGCACGGTGGCATAGTGGTTGATATTGCTGCCTTATAGCTCCAGGGACCTGGGTTCGATTCCAACTCACTGTCTGTGTGGAGTTTGCACTTTCTCCCTGTGGCTGTGTGGGTTTTCTCCAGGTGCTCCGATTTCCTCCCACAGTCCAAAGATTTGCAGGTTAGGTTGATTGGCCATGATAAATTGACCCTAGTATCAGGGCAAACGTGAGGGAGTTGGGCCTGGATGGGACTGTGGTCGGTACAGACTTGATGGCCCAAATTGCCTCCTTCTGTACTGTAGGGATTCTATGAAATTCTATCCTATGACACTGGTGAGCTGCAGATGTTGATTATGCTTCCAGCAGTCCCAAAGCTGGACCACTGCTGCAGTACACAAAAAACCAGTTGGAGAACGTGTGGTGCAAACGCCACCTAGGTTTTGACTACTTTCAGTCCTAAAACACTATTCAGATTAGAGGTTAAAGTGAAGCCTTGTTTGTGATGTAAAGTCCCACGGTATTTGATCAGGGCCTTCTCCCCATGGCCTGGCCAACAGCATCAAAAACAGATGCCTTTCTCATTGGCACCATTAGTGTTTGTGGGGCCTCTGCTGTGGGTTCTGAGGGACTTTAATGAGATCAGCTCTGCCCAGCGTAGGAAGAAGTGGCCAACCTCTCCAACCAAATATGGATGGAAGTTGCCAAGGAAGGCAGCAGCTGGAGCGTGGTCAGTCCAACCTGCAGACGATGTGCCAAGAGGATCCAGGAAAGAAGACTGTGTGATATTTTCATGAACTAAGCCTCACATTCTTCCCAGCATTCTCCTGCACAGCACTACTCAGGACAAGACACCTTGCAGCTCCACTCATTCCTCCCTCTGCAGACATCTCACACCATCATCCAAATGTCCATTACACCCTCTCACTCCCAGCCCATCGCCCTCTCGCCACCCCCTCCCAGCCCATCACCCTCTTGCCACCCCCCCCAGCCCATCGCCCTCTCGCCCCCACCCCATTATCCATCTTCGTCAAATGCAGAGTTGACAGATGACCATACTCGTCCACCTTTTCTTGGCTACCACCTCCAATGCATTTACGATCCCCGCTGGCCCCCTGCTGTGCTGTTTCCTGACCTTGTCCTTTCTTGTGACTTACCGTAGCATCCACATCTCAGTGGTGTCGTGTTGTTGTTCCTCTCTTCTTGACGTTGCCCAAGTTTCCAGCACTACACAGCAAGGCTGCTTTCACAACCCACTTGTAGGTTCTTGCTTTCAGTTTCATGGGTACATTCCTATCACACAACACTCCGCCATGAAACTTCCAATTACTCCAGCCAGAGATAACCTGTCATCGAATTTTCATTCCCAATGCCGCTCATGGTGGCACAGTGGTTAGCACGGCTGCCTCGGTTTGGGTTCAGCAAGTTAAAGGGTAAGTTTTTGCGGCTCTTCCCAATCAGCAGGATCTTTCCATGCTGTCGAAGGCAACCCCCCTCCCCACAGCAGGTTTCCCGGCAGTAGGACAGGTGAGCCACGCAAAACACTGTTGACATCAGTGGGACTGGAAGATCCCACTGGCAAACAATGACAAACCATCTCCGGCGCTGGAAATCATGCCGTCAGGGTTGGTGGTGGTGGCTGGAAAGTCCCACTAGAAGTCTCCAAAATCTGTTTCCTGACCTCCAACCTGCCCATTCTGCGCTTTGATTGTGGAGTGAACGTGGGTTGCTCCAAGGAAGCTGTGTGGAACTTTAAATATGGGTATATGGCACTGCATGATGGGGAGCTGGAGACGTGGCTGATTCACTTTTCCCAGCTACATACAAAAGCACATGGAATGGGAGCTGGAATCTGTTCTCATTTCTGTAGGAATGTCAGTCAGAACTAGACTGTGTTCAGCTCTGTTGACAACCATGATCAATGGCCTGTTGATTCTCATGATTGGTGCTCATACATAAAGAGGGAGGCGGTGGCGTAGTGGTATTGTCACTGATCTAGTAAGCCAGGGTAATGCCCTGGGAACCTGGGTTCGAATCCCACCATGGCAGATGGTGACAATCTGAAATGAAAAGTCTAAAGATGACAATGAAACCATTCTTGATTGCTTATAAAAACCCATCTGATTCACTAATGCCCTTTAGGGAAGGAAATCTGCCGTCCTTACCTGGTCTGGTCACATGGCTCCAGAGCCACAGCAATGGTGGTTGATTCTTAATTGCTCCTCGGGGATAGGCAATAAATGCTGGCCCAGCCAGCGACACCCACATCCCGTAAAGAAATAAAAACAACTACCAGGGACTCTCAAGTGCCTGATAACTGTAGGGCAGTTACCTCTTGAGAAGAGGTGGTCCTACATTGTAGGGAGAAAATACAAAACAGCTTCATAGCAGGGATCTCTGCCAGCTTCAATCAATGAACTACACAGTGGTTAGCATTGCTGCCTCACAGCACCAGGGATCCGGGATCAATTCCAGCCTCAGGTCACTGTGTGGAGTTTGCACATTCTCCGTGTCTGCGTGGGTTCCCTCTGGGTACCCCAGCTTCCTCCCACAGTCCAAAGATGTGCTGGTTTAGGTTGACTGGCCATGCTAAATTGCCCTTTACTGTCAGGGGGATTAGGAAAGTAAATATATGGGGTTACGGGGATAGGACCTGGGTGGAATTGTTGTCAGTGCAGACTTGATGGGCCATATGGCCTCCTTCTGCACTGTAGATTCTATGAACACAATAACACAAGAAATGGAAGCAGGAGTCTGCTGCCAGGCCCTTCAAGCCTGCCCCTCTAATTGATACTATCATGGCTGATACATGCTGGCCTCAGTTCCTTTTCTGTGCCAAGTAACGAGAAGACACGGGAAATCCCCACAGGTTACAGGAAATAACTTTCCATCATTTATGCTACTTCAGTCTCTGCAACTCTGCAGTAGATTTACACCAAGAGTTTGAGTGTAACTAGGAGCATTTAAGTAACAGTTGTTGTTCCGCTGTATAACAGTGGCAACAGGAAGTAACATCTAAACCAATCTGATTAGATAAGACACAGATGCCACAGTGAACTGATGACTCATGGGAGTGTGCAGAATCTCACAAAGGAAATAGTTGCCAGCGGATACAAAAGAAAATGGTTATTAATTAAAAATTACAGTAACTTGGTGGTAAATGGGATCTCAATAACAGGATTTCCAAAATATCATAGAAACGTAGAAACTAGAAGGAGGAGGCCATTCGGCCCTTCGAGCCTGCTCTGCCATTCATTTTGACCATGGCTGATCATCAAATTCAATATCCTAATACCCCCTTCCCCCAATACCCCTTGATCCTTTTAATCCCAACAGCTATATCTAATTTCTTCTTGAAATCAGACAACATTTTGGCCTTAGCTACACTTTGTGGTAGTGAATTCCACACTTTCACCACCCCCTGGGTGAAGAAATTTCTCCTCACCTCAGTCCTAAAAGGTTTACCCCTCAAACCATGACCCCTAGTTGAAGACTGCCCCATCATCAGGAACATTCATTCTGAAGTCACCCTCTCTTCTGTCAATATCCTACCTACCTGTGGTTATTTAATTAATTCTACTGGGAATGACATGCAAGGGGAATATAGCATTAACCTGGTATTTCATCATTCCAACAACCAACTTCAGGTTTGTATCTTCTGTACTCAGTGGTGCCACTAGGGAAGCTGTGGCTGCTGCCAGTATTACACCTACCTGAAGCTTGGTTCGGTGTTGGATCCCAGGACAGAGACAAGTGATGGTGGGTGTTTTACAGGGAAGGTAGGTGACGGGATGAGCAGCAAAGGTAGGACCCCCATCCTCCACCACCCACAACCCCTTTCCCGAGGGCAGTATGATGGCACAGTGACTAACACTGATGTCTCACAGTGCCAGGGGCCCAGGTACGATTCCTGCTTGGGTCATTATCTATGTGGAATTTGCACATTCTGCCCATGTCTGCGTGGGTTTCCTTCAGGTACTCTGGTTTCCTCCCGCAGTTCAAAAGATGTGCTGGTTAGGTGCATTGGCCATGCTAAATTCTCCCTCACTGTACCTGAACAGGCGTTGGAGTGTGGTGACTAGAGAATTTTCACAGTAACTTCATTGCAGTATTAATGTAAGCCCACTTGCGATACTAATAAAGAACACTAAAAAAATCCCAGGTCCCTTATCAGCTGAGGGTACTAAAACTACCTGGCCATCCTCTAACTTTCAGCTGAACTTTATGTTAAGTACAGTAAGTATTCTCACAACACCAGGTTAAGGTCCAACAGATTTATCTGGTAGTATGAGCTTTTGGAGTGACCAAATAAACCTGTTGGACTTTAACCCGGTGTTGTGAGACTACTTACGGTGCCTACTCCAGTCCAATGGCAGCAACTGCACCTTATGTTAATGAAGTCTTCAATCTACCTAAGGGTCAGTCCTAGAAAAAAATCTCTACCCTGCACCAGGCTGATGCTTCCAATTCCTCCACCAGCCATTCTTCTGCCCTCGCACACTGACTGCGTCTTCAAAATTAGGAAGTCCCCAAACGTGCAGTTGGCAGTCACACTATGGAGGTTAGGGTGAGCTCATTTTATGTTGCGCCCCTTACACTCTGCAGAGAGCTCAGATCACTATTCTCCACTGCCTTAGTCTCTGGCGTGAAAGTGCACTAACCAAAGCCAATCAAAAGTCAGTACGTTTTAACTCTCAGCTATCTTACTGAAGACAACTCTCCTCCAAGAATGTCATCATCGTTCTGTACTGCGGTCCTTGTGGTACATAGTCTTCCCTTCCCCAGTAAAATGTTCCAGGCTACAACGCTCAGGATGCGCCAGGATCTAGACTATTTCAACTATCCGTCAGAGCTCGAGAACATTTGGGAAAGATGGTTGCCTCAGAACTGGTTATTGTAGAGCTAACAGACTGAGCGAATAAAGAAGAATTTCCTGTTTCATTGTGGCATACCACAGAGCTTGCTAAAAGGAAACTAAAGGTCACCATTGTGCAAGTTAGCCTTGTCACAATTGAAAAACATCGTTAAAGGGAAGAGAGGGTACCTTGGACTTAAAGTTCTACAAATTGCCCCAGAATATGTTTTTACAACGGATATCTCTCACGTTAATTATCTTCGGGATCCACCATGGTTTCAATAGCAATAATTCCCCACTTTAAAAATCTTACTTTGGCAACGTGAGATCACATACAATTTGAAAGTGCCCTTAACTACCAGGGCTGATCTCTCGTGAGCTTGCTTACTGCCATGAACAGGCACTTTGTACTGATTTAAATATGTCGTCTCTCATGGAAACGCCAATCCATGACCTTCCGCTGACAAAGTCTACCACAGATTTTCACCACCGTCACCCAGAGCAATGTTAAATTACTGCTCCCACTAATCTAATTGTTTGAGATTCAATTTTTTTCAGTATCAGTAGAAACACTTCACTGTTAAGGGTGGCACGGAGGTTAGCACTGCTGCCTCACAGCGCCAGGGAGCCGGGTTTGATTCCCAGCTTGGGTCACTTACTGGGCAGAGATTGCACATTCTCCTTGTGTCTGCGTGGGTTTCCTCCGGCTGCTCCAGTTTCCTCCCACAGTCCGTAAGATGTGCTGGTTAGGTGCATTGGTCATGCTAAATTCTCCCTCTGTGTACTCGAACAGGTGCCGGAGTGTGGTGACTAGAGCATTTTCACAGTAACTTTACTGCAGTGTTAATGTAAGACTAAAACCAAAAGAGAAAATGCTGGAAAATCTCAGCAGGTCTGGCAGCATCTGTAAGGATCTTTAAGCCTACTTGAGACACTGATAAATAAACTTTAAACTTTATTTCTGAAACAGCGAGTAGGCTTGCCACTTTGTCCATTACTAAAAAATATATATTACCACCGATAGATTAGAGCATATTCCCTAAAAAGAAAAGAATAGTTCAGTTGGGATGTTCACATGGATCTGTAATGGGAAACCTAGGCTAGTGAATAGGCCACAATAGAGGCCCGCCTTCATCTCAGTGGGCCGCAAGATTGAAAGGGGGTTTGTTCACTAGCCAGGATAACATGGATAAGATGTTTAATACATGCTAAATATCTCATAACGAGTTCTAGAAAATGCTTAATTGTTTATACATTAAGAGAACTATCAATTTCAAATGGTAAAAGCAAAACAAATATGTATGCTTCGGATACAGAGAAGGCGCACAGCTCTCATAGTCAATGTTGTGAGTAACCAGCACACATCTCACTTCACTTGCCTTTGCTATTTGGGCAAATCACTTCAGTCATACTAGTAACATGGAAATCAGTGGAGTGGCAGGTGGTGGAATTTGAATTCAATAAAATATCTGCAATTAAGAAAGTACTGATGACCATGAAATCATTGTCAACTGTTGGAAAAACCCATCTGGTTCACTAATGCCTTTTGGGGAAGGAAATCTGCTGTCCTTACTCAGTCTGGCCTACATGCCACTCCAGAGCAACAGCAATGTGGTTGACTCTCAACTACCCTACAAGGGCAACTAGGGATGGGCAATAAATGCTGACCAGCCAGCAACACCCACGTCCCACAAATGAATAAGAATTGTAAAAGTTGCTTTTTGATGTAAGCATGGCTCAGGTGTCAGTAATCTCACCTTGGGGGTGAAGATCACAGGTTGAAGTCTCAATCCAGGACTTGGCTACCTGATCTAAATTAGCACTCCAGTGGAGTACTGAGCAAGGGAGACATTGTTAGGGTGCTTTCCTCTGGACTCCCTCTCTTTGCACAATAGGCATTGACAAGTCAACAGAAATGACTGAAGAGGCCAGAGAATTTTCTTGATCAACAGTCCTCATTCAAGCAATGCAGAGGATTGAGATTTATTACTTGTCAGTAGCCAGAAACCGGCCATTTATACAAAAGGAAATTCCTGGTATTGGGCCGGTTTGAACCGGTGCCTTTTTGTTCTAGACTCTCGGCTTACTTTGCTCTACTTTTTCTGCACTGTTCGCTATCTTCCACAAGATCACATCTAATCACTTCTTGAGACTGAAAGTTTCTCCAATAGCTTCCCATAGCCCTGTCCTATGATGCTGGTGCTTAGTTTCATGATTGTAGAACTTAAACATTCATTGTTGATTCAAACTAGCAAAGGCACAGTCTGACGATAGCACTGCTCAGTTTCAACATGGCTGTTTCTAACTTTTCAGTTGACTGTTTTTGCACTGGATTTAACAATTGTGGTGATTGGTGCTTCACAGCAGTTCAATAACTTGAGTGTGAAGTTGTCTAAGATCCTCAGTCTTCTTTCTATTTCCACTGAGTACTTTTATCATCTATTGTTCCTTCCTGTGTGCCATACTATAGATTCATCCCATTTCAAGTAGCAGTATGTGAAAGATATTGAGACAAGATTAGGTGTCAAAAAACTCCTTAGTATTTTTTCCATTATATATTTCCCTGATGCATATCTATAGTGCCTGAAACTCTTTGGAGTGGTCATGCTAACAACAACAAACAGGATTCCTGTTCCACTTTTGTATAGGGGGCTATAGACCCCATTCCAAATTGCGGGGAAGAGGATTATTTTTGTATGGTTGGAGCCAACTGCTAGCACATGGTCTGATCTTGTAAATAAAACAGACCTCAGGCACCTTTTAAAGAGATCACATTGAACTCAAAGGGTCAGCTCTGTCTGATCTCTCCAGATGCCACCACACTCACTGACTTCTTTCTGCCCTTTGCTGTTTTTATTACCGCAGCCACTTTGCCTGAGGTGTCCTTGGACATTTCTAGGATAAGTGGGTAAAAATAAATTTTGGAGATTTTGGCTCTAGAAAGTGGAACATTGTCTCCTAGGTTTGGGGCCTTCTAAAGGTCTTCAAAGAGAATAAATTCTGCTGATTAAGTCTGCTAAAGGTTATAAAGGATGACAGTTCCATGACTGTCTGGCAGCTCCTTGACAATAGGCGTGTGCAAATGGATTTACCACTACTCTTCTCTATTAGAAAATGAGTTCAAAAATAACATAAGGTAACCCTGTTCCACCCCAAATTCCAGCCATGGACACCTGATCCACCCCCTCTCTGTGCTTTATCCAGGCCAGGAACATTGGGACTAATATGTTCATCAGAATGCAGCAGTGCAGACTCTCAACAATGAAATAAACTGGGCAAACCCTATTTTTATATATTTATACTATGACTATACACAGGAATATTTTTCATTAATAGCTTCTATAAATGCAAGTCATGCCATTAAATTGGAATTAAAAGGTCATCTACAGTAGAGTATTAATTATTCTTGAAATCATATGGAAATAACTAGTTTTACTGAAGTTAACTACATGTTATAAATCCTACTATGTATGTGCCCATCGCAAGGCATAAACAGGCACAGTTACAGCCAGGACCAGGCATTCTCCTAGAGTCTGTAACTATCCAATTATAAAACCTTCAGCATGATTTGCATAGCATGTTTCACTGTTTGAAGTAAGTACAAATTATAACTCGAGACATCTGGCCGGAATTCTCCAGCCACTCACGCCAGCGGGATTCTCTGGTCTCACTGCAGTGAACGGTGATTTGGCTGAGTGCTAAATTCTCCGTCTCCCCGCCTCCTTCTAGTGGCGGCAGGGTGTGACCGGCAGGAGAATTCCTGCCTTGATTACCTGAATGCTCCGAAAGTGGTTAGAAATGTAAAAAATGTATAATTGATTTTCAGAACACTCAGAAACAACCGGTGTGTGTGTTCTTTACATAGGAACATCTATTATTCAGCATCTTACTTACTTTCCACAGTACTCCAATGCAGTCTGGAGGAAAAAGGAGTACAGAGATAAGCAAAAGCAAGTTTTCTGCAGACTCTGGATCCACATTTCACATTTCAGGCCCCCTCCGATGAAGAAATCATACAGTACATTTTATTTATACTGTCGTACACTTTGTACTTGAGGGTAGCCTCTATAAGAGCCACTCTCACTTCTAGAAGGCATTCCATTTCAATTCTCTTCCTTCACCTAGTGGGGCACTAAGGCAGATGATTTTTGTTTGTTTCCATAGCTAGTAATTCCTGACACAGGCTGCTAGCCTGCAAGGCTTATGGCTTGAGGGGCACCACTTGCATCAAGCGTGACTGACCAGAAGTCTCTCCTGCTCTTACCACCAGCCATTGGTGTGTTTGGAAGGATTTTACAGGATGATACTCAATCTGTTTGATCACGTTACAAATGGACTTTCCTTGGCCATCAAGTCCTGGAGTAGGACCCAAACCCAGAGCTTCTGGCTCAGAGGCAAGGATGCTGCCTACTGCACCACAAGACCTCCAGACAACTGTATGCTGTGGTGTTGAGTATATACCACTAATTTTGACAGCTAGTAATCCACACGCGGGAGATTCTGTTACTTTGCAACAGCAATGAATCAGTGAGCTCAAATACCACAATGAGCGTTTAGACTCAAAAACAAGTATAAAATTAAGATTTGCTTTATGACAATGCAACACACTTCAGGCTGGATTGAAAAGCCTTTCGGTCTGAACAGTGGTTGGAGGAGGGAGAGTTTGTTAAAAAAAAACCCCACAACTTTTAATAAAGTAGATGAGTAATGAGCAGAAGGCTGAGGAACTGTGACGTCAATGCAGAAAGGAAGACGTGTTTGAAAGTTGAATCATAGAATCCCTACAGTGCAGAAGGAGGGCATTCAGTCCATCGAGTCTGCACCTAACACAATCTCACCCAGGCCCTATTCCCATAACGCCTCATATTTAACCTGCTAATCCCCCGGACATTAGGGTGAAATTAATATGCCCAGTCAACCTAACCCGCACATCTTTGGATTGTGGGAGGAAGCCAGATTACCCAAGGAAACCCACACAGACACAGGGAGAATGTGCAAACTCCACACAGACAGTGACCCGAGGCTGGAATTGGGCCTGGGTCCCTGGCACTGTGAGTCAGCAGTGCTAACCACCGTGCCACATGGTGATTTCATTTGATTTGGTCATGAGATTCAGTAAGTCCTCCTGGGGAATCAGTCTCAACATTACTCCACAGCTAAATACTGGGAAAATTAATTTAGGAGATTTCAGTTGAAACTGAAACCTTAGTTGACTTTCATACCCAAGTATGCTGTCAAACTGGGGCAGTTCAGTAGGTCAAAGTACAGAAGTATGATCCTGGGTAAGAGAATCATCCTGACCCCAATCCCATTGTCCCATCACTTTGCCCCTGCCCCCCCTTTTACTAGCGCAGGGAAATTCGAATTCAATGAATTTCAAAATCTGCCAAAATGAAATCTGATTCAAGCAGACATGATTCCCCTCTGTTCTCCAGATTTACACTCTTAACCTTACTTTGTCCATCGTGTCTCTAACCCCAGCATTACTGAGTAGCACTACTGAGCACAACCAAGAATTGTACAGATACCATTTGTATGAATACAGGCAACAAATGGGGAGAGGGAAAAAAGAAAAGTAATTGTGACTTGTTTTCATTGCCAGTTTTTAGCCAGCATTTGAACCATTGGATATGGAGAGAAGAACAATTCAATCAGATTGAAATCTGGACATTTAAATACAAAAAATGTCAGTATTGATCAATAAGAACAATTCACAGTGGTTAATGATTATTTGGATAGTGGGATAGCCAAAGCTAATCTGTGGTGGCAAGAGTTAGACCCTCTTTATAGCCATGTTATGGATGATGCAAGAGCCCACTATCTCCCGAGTGGCCCAAGCCTTGGACAATCTAAGCCAACTTTATAAATGCAAGGCTGGTTTCAGTGGAAGCGGAAATAGAGAAAGGTGTTTAACAGATGATTGTGCTTATTTTACACAATCTTTCAAAGTCAGAATTACCCACAATGTGCTTATAAAGATCACAGTAATAACTCCAGCAAGTAGGCCCCTTGCTTACTTCCTCCATGTCTCTGAGCCGATGCACTCATCGTAGATACTGAGTACTGATCATTTTTCTTGATTAAAATTCAATGTTCAAATATCACATCTTGCTAAAGTAGTTGAATGTGCCATTGTGTACCAGGAAGTTGCTTTATCTACAGCTTCCGTTCTCTAACTGCATCACATATGTCATTGTTGTCTCTTATCTTAACTGCTACAATTTCTGAAGTTCTCCACTTACCTTCCAACACAATGTCCTTCAGTTTCTCCACTGTCTCGGCAAACCTCGACACGTCATATAGCAACAGTGTGATCTCCTCCACCTCAGGTCCCTCGTAGCTCTCCGAGTTGGTGGTGCTGTATACTGGACAGGCTTTGTACCCTTTGCTGTATCCCCAGGTTCCAGAGCCTGCCACCGGGAAGCCTGCAGCACTGGAGTGTCTACTCAGAGTGGTTGGCCTCTTGAGAGTGCTGGCAGCACTCGGGCTACTACTGAGCTTTATCGCGGAGGTGCCTCCAGCAGATAGTTCAGATAAGGCGCCAGACTGCGAGGCAGGTTTCTCAATAGCATCTTTACGAGGTAGCTCCTAAAAGAGTAATGGGAAATAATCCAAACTATGACTTTTGAAAGGCTAGAAACCAAATAAGCACAAATAAGGATGGTACGTTTTGATATAAACCCACATTTCCTACTCAGAATTCCTCTTTATTGTGAAAACTCACATCACTGCAACTTCCCATCTTCACTTCCTCGTAGATGGGACTTCCGTCCCCACTTCCCTCCCTGTCACTAATGGCAAAAGCAGGTATCTGGACCAATAATCCAGAGACCTGGGCTAGAATTTTCCTGTCCTACCTACCAGGAATTGTACTGTAGAGCATGCAAAGGTCCACTGACTTTGGGCAGGAATTTCCAGCCTTGGGAACAGCGTGGCTGGGAATCTCCGCTCCCCCCCAGCGCCTGAATGGCAGATGGTGAGATTTGAATTAAGGGAAAATCTGGAATCAAAGGTCAAACGATGGCCATGAAACCATTGTCGATTGGTGTAAAGACCCATTTGATTCGCTGATGCCCTTTAGGGAAGGAACTCTGCTGTCCTTCATGTGATTTCAGATCCACAGAAATGTGGTTGACTCTCAAAATGCTCTCTGAAAACAGCCCAGCTACTCAGTTCAAGAGCTATTTGATTTGGGCAATAAATGCTGGTCCATACAGTGACATCCACACCCCATTAATAAATAGAGAAAAATGTGTGTAAATAATTTGATGAATGACACTGACAAATGCATAATTTATGGGTGGCAACGTAAATGACACCTACTGGAGATTCCATCCACAGTTTATTTTAACTATGAATGCTCAGTCTGCCTGTATAGGCCAGAGGCTCTGGCATTTGTGAAACCTACTCTCCTACCCAAAGCTGCAGCATTGGCAAATTTAGCAACCATACCTTTTGGTCCCTTCATCCATTTACATAAACTGTAAAATGTTGAGGCCCATCACTGATTCCTGTGGCACGAATCTCAGTATATCTTGTTAACCAGGAAGTGACCCATTTATGCCAACTCTGTTTCCTGTTAGCTACCTCACAAGCTTTCGGGGTTTGTCCCTTCGTCACCTGACAAAAGGGACAAACCCCGAAAGCTTGTGAGTTTACTATCAAATAAATCGGTTGGACTTAAACCTGGTGTTGTCAGACTTTTTACTGTGTTTACCCCAGTCCAACGCCGGCATATCCACATCCTGTAAGCTAGTCAATCTTCCATCCATACCAATATGTTAACCCCTACACCATGAGCCTTTATTGTCTACAATAACTTGTGATGTGGAATCTTATCGAATGCCTTCTGGAAACCTACTACAGAACATTTATTGGATCCCCCTTCATCCACAGCACGTGCGACTACTTCAAAGAACTCGAATAAATTGGTTAAAAATGATTGCCCTGTCACAAAACTATGTTGACTCTGCCTTATTATCTTGAGTGCATCTAAGTGCTCTGTTGTACCCTCTTTAATAATAGCTCCTGACATTTTCCCTGTCACCTGACTGACCTGGATGGCACAATGGTTAGCACTGTTGTAGAGACCCAGGTTCGATTCCTAGCTTGGGTCATTGTCTGTGTGGAGTCTGCACATTCTCCCTGTGTCTGCATGGGTTTCCTCCAGGTGCTCCATTTCCTCTCACAATTTGAAAGACGTGCTGGTTAGGTGCATTGGCCATGCTAAATTCTCCTGCAGTGTACTCAAACAGGCGCTGGAATGTGGTGACTAGGGGATTTTCACAGCAACTTCATTGCAGTGTTAGTGTAAGCCTACTTGTGACACTAATAAATAAAGTCTAAAAAAAATTGTCGTTTCCTGCTTTCTGTCTCCCTCCCTTTTTGAATATTTATATTTTATACCAAAAATACCAAAATAAATGATGCCTCATTATATGAATTGTTAGACATCATTGTAAATACCAAAACAAATTACTTACAATAAAGCATATTTGTCAACCAATTATTGCATAATATTAATTTCCCTTCTTTTTCAATTGCAACATTAACTAATGGACACAGTCAGTTCACAGTGTTAATAAAGCATAAGAATATAACAAAGGATGGAACAAAGTCATTAAGTTGTCAAACTCATTTCTGCCAAATCTGTCACTGTGAATAGTTTGGCAACAGATATCTTAAGATCTTGCCACTTCACTCTCCCCTCTGCCAACTCCCCACAGCTGTCTGGATATTTTGAAAAGATCATGTACAGATTGACTAGCATTGCGCCTTTTATAGAACAATCACTCTCCAGGGGAAATATCACAGCAGGTTCCTCCCTGTCCCTGAAGCTAAATCAAGCACAATTCCACAACTGCAGCTAATCTTTTGGCCTGTGGATACATGACGTCGCAGAGGGTCAGTTCTATCAACTACCTCCACCTGCCTATTTTCCCTGATAGCCTCCAGAATAGGGGTGGCATGGTGGCACAGTGGTTAGCACCGCTGCCTCGCAATGCCAGGGACCTGGGTTTGATTTCTGGCTTCGGTCACTATCTGTGTGGAGTGTGTATGTTCTCCCCGTGTCTGACTGGGGACTAGTTTATTTGTCTGACCAGTGGCAGGTGACATCATCTGCTTTCTTGTGTTTTAAGATGACTAAACAAATCTTCAGATTGTCAGCTTTTGATTGCCTGAACTTTCTCAGCCATTTATATCCCAAATTTTTTGAGATTGCTTCTACATAGAACCATAGCCCAGAAGGGGGCCATTTGGCCCATCGAATCTGACCTGACAACAACCCCACCCCGGCCCTATCCCCGTAACCCCTCATACTTACCCTGACACTAAGGGGCAATTTAACATGGCCAATCAATCTAACCTGTATATCTTTGGACCCTTCATGTTTACCCTGACACTAAGGGACAATTTAGCACAGCCAATCAACCTAACCAGCACATCTTTGGAGTGTGGGAGGAAACTGGAGCACCTGGAGGAAACACACACAGACACGGGGAGAACATGCAAATTCCACACAGACGGTGACTCGAGGCTGGAATTGAACACGGGTCCCTGGCATTGTGAGGCAGCAGTGCCAACCACTGTGCCACCATGCCGCTCTCCAAAATGGACGCTGAGAGCTGAGTGGAGAGGAAGACAAGTGAAGGATTCTACATTTATTTTTAAAAGGAAAATGGTTAGTATATAAAGATTAGTCTAGACTAAATATCAAACAATAAAATAATAGAAACCAGGTTGGCTGGGTCAGGCTGCAATGCCTCGGCCTGTTCGGAAATAACAGAAATCCGTAACAAAACATGGAGAAAGGGAAGACAGATATAGAATCATTTAGATTTAATTAAACTTGCTCAAATGTTTACTTTTGTCATTGAGGGTTAATATTAAAATAAATCAGGTTATTCCAGCCTATCAGTGGCTTCATTATCATAAATTAGGTTTCAGCATCCCAACATGTGAGCCAAAATACGCTTCTTAAAATACGTAGCTTGAGAAACTGGAATTTTACTGAATGTCCCATCAATTAAGGGGTTAAAAGCCGATTGCCCAAACAACGTCCTCAATCTCTGCCACCAGATTGGCTACAGCTGATGCACATTAGTCTCTTTCTGAAAATGTAAACAGCAACTGTCTGAGTGGAGTATGCATGTCCTCCCCATATCTGCGTGGGTTTCTACGAACAACACCTTTCAACTGACTTGAGGGCCGGAATCTTACCTCCACACCACAGAGAACAGAGATTTGTCTGGCCGCCAAATTCCCTGACGTCGCTGCAGCGGGAGCATGGTGACATGAATGGATGGCAAAATCACGCCTTATTCCAGAAATCATTATCAAAATGTTGGATAATCCAAAATTCCACACATTTTGTAAACATCTTGCAAGGCATTTCCAAATCATAAGGTTTATTAGGTAATTACTGACCAAATGTAGGATCGTATTTGGTTCTTCAAACTGCGACTTGACTGTGGATGTGCAATACCTACTTAAACACTGAAAGCGTTCCTTCATTATAACTGGCAGCTAGCAGTTCCAAACACCTTTATTGGGTTCGAAGGACCTACCATCAGCTAAACTTACAGCCAGCATTATTACAAAAAGGAGCTCATTTGCCAAACCCCATTTGCAATTCATCCAAGGATCTGCCCTGTCATTCTTTCTGACGAGCTGGAGAACACTAAGATAGTGGCATGCTTTCCCATCTGGATTTAACGTTAATTCTGCGTTGAAAAGTCTTCTCTTTTGGCAGTCAGAATCCACTGCCACAAGATTAATGACAGAGGATTCCATATATATTAATGGTCCCAAGTGGAAGCTGCACAATTCCCACTGGCAAGATGGATATGTGAATTTTATGCTAATTTACTGCAGATATCAGGCTTTTATGGGGTCTCCAACTTTCAATTGCAGTCCAGTAAATGAATATTTCTGTTAATCATATAACTGCTACAGTGCAGAAGGAGGCCATTCAGCCCATTGAGCCACACTGACAACAGTCCCACCCAGGCTCTATCCCCGTAATGCCATTATTTACCCTGCTAGTCCCCCGACATTAAAGCACAATTTAGCATGGCCAATCCACCTAACCTGACTATCTCTGGATGTGCTCGCAAACCCTAAACATCTAGCTAACAGATAGAAAATCCTATAAACGAGAGCATCCATCAACCCTCGAGGATATTGTCCCATGCTGGTGAACGGGACAAGGAGTGCCAGGAGCAACCGCTGTACTTCCCTAAATGGGCATTCTTTATGTATGGGTGTACACCATGAGTGCCAGGACCATTTCAACCCACCAGAGTAGAACCCAATCTTTATCCATGCAGCAAGGGTCGATAGATAATAATTATGACTGTCATGTATTTTCAGCCTCCCTAGTCAGTATAGACACTGAACCCAGTTTTGATGCTCCCATTTGTTATGATACTATGATCAGCTGACCCAAGCACAGAGAAACTGAACATAGATAACGCCTGGTGATAGAATCCATACAGTGCAGAAGGATGCCAATGGAGTCTGCGCTGTCTCTCGGACAGAATATTTTACCCAGGCCCCTTCCCTCATCCCTTAACCCCAGACATTCTGTGGGTTTCCTCCGGGTGCTCTAGTTTCCTCCCATGGTCTGAGGATGTGCGGATTGGGTCGATTGGCCATGTTCGAGTTGCCCCTTGGTGTCCTGAGATGTGTAGGTTCGAGGGATTAGCGGGTAAAAAACGTGTAAGGATGGGGGGGTAGGGCCTGGGTGGGATTGTGGTCGGTGCAGACATGATGGGTCAGATGTCCTCTTTCTGCACTGTAGGATTTCTATGATTCCGAATCCATCTAACCCACACATCTTTGAACACGAAGGGGCAATTTACCATGGCCAATCCACCTCACCGACACATCTTTGGAGTGTCGGGGGGGGAAGCTGAAGCATTCGGAGGAAACTCATGCAGACCTGGGGAGAACGTGCAAACTGCACATCGACAGTCATCCAAGCCTGGAATTGAACCCAGGTCCCTGCTGCTGTGAGGCAGCAGTGCTAACCACTGTGCCAGTGTGCTGCCCTTGATCCATGTAGCTCAGAAACTGAGTGGATGATTCTCTCAGTCACTGAACCGTTAGAGAGCTGCAGATTCCATTATCTTTCAAAGTTTGTATTTAAAGTTACGCCCAGTGTAATTTCACCATCATTTTCCCATTGCCGTGTGTGCTCTCTGTATTTCTGTATTTTCATCCTCATGTGGGTTGGCAGCTGTGGTAATGTTTTTCACATTTCCATAGCTGCAATGTCGCAACATCTTAGTGACGGTTTTCTCCTTTGTTCCTGTTTTCAGAAGTGTAGAAAAATACTTTAAAGTCTAATTTTTGAAAGCTAACTATGACCCAAGAGTCTGACAGTCCAAATATGTGGTGCCTTCAGATACTTGAGTGCATCACTGTCCCGAAACCCACTCGTGACATTTGAGTATCACACTCTTACCAATCAGCAGCATTTGCCAAGTTTACTTCAAATATCAACACAGGAAGCATATTTCACAGAGGCATTTGATGTCTCCTAATCATCCACAAATACGTAACATAGTAATGTACACTAATGTTTTTCAAGTTCTGACTTACAGTTAATATTGCTGCTTAAAGTCTCACTCAAACACATTTCTTTGAAAAAAATTTGCTCCGCTGTTGGAATTTTCTCCCTTTTGTTTTAATATCAAACTGCCTTTAAAAGAGAACGATAGCAGAGAAATATTGTAAGTGCAGGTGTGCGCTTTTCTCTGGTACTGAACCTTTCAAACCGCTATAGATCCCTGGGATTCACATCCACAAATCATTACATCATAGAATCCCTACAGTGCAGAAGGAAGCCATTCGGGCCATCAAGCCTGCACCGACCACAATCCCATGCAGGCCCTATTCCCATAACCCCATGCATTTACCCTGTTAATCCCCCTGATACTAAAGGGGCAATTTGGCATGGCCAATCAACCTAACACACCCATCTTTGAAGTGTGGGAGGAAACCCATGCAGATATGGGGAGTTTGCACAGTCACCCCAGGCCAGAATTGAACCTGGGTGGTTGGCACTGTGAGGCAGCAGTGCAAACCACTGTGCCACCTTAAATGGGCAGTTTGCTGATCCTTGTTCAATATAATGAGAGCCCGTTGCATATGTGACGACTACATTCATCGCTCCAGCACCTCTTTCCTGTGTTTGAGACTTATCCAGATTACCTTTTGCCTGAACACTACACACAGATGTTTACTGTTCCAGCAAAAGGTAATCTGGACATCTGGCTACCTCAGGCAACACTGGTCATAAGTAACAGCAAAAAACTGTGAATGCTGGAAATCAGAAATAAAAACACAAAATGCTGGATAAACTCAGTAGGTCTGGCAGCATCTGTGGAGAGAGATAAACAGAGTTAACATTTTGGATCTAAGAGATCTTGGGGTTAACTCTATTTCTCTCACCACAGATGCTGCAGACTTGCTGAGTTTAACCAGCGTTTTTTTTTGTTTTTAATTTAGATTATAAACATATATTTTCTAATGTTTTTGTGTGAAGAAATTCAATATCGTTTATTAAAAGGATGCTTCAATCTGAAGACACAAATCTATTTTATATCTAAAGAAGGCAAAGTTATAGATAACATCAGGTGGATGAATCACTCATAACAGTATTTTCTCCTCGAATCACATTTTTGTTGGAAAATTCCACTAAGTGTAATTTTTTTGTCATCTCTTGATAAGGAAACAGCGAAGTGGCAAACGGCTTATTCCCTTAAAAGGTGTCAACTGTGCTTCAAGCCCCATGTACTTGAGGCATCACGATTTCCTGTTTCTGTGCACCTTGCTGTAATGTTGGCTTATATTTCACTTCATGGGACTTTGTAGCAGTAATCACACAAAAACTACCGGGCATAGGTGCACTCACGCCAACCTTGGAAACGTAAAACAGCTTTAAAAAAAATTACGTGGCCCCCAAACAAATGAAGATCGGTTCTTTTCATAAACCTCTAAAGCGTGATGACAAGTTGCTACTTCACAATAAAGGGTGCAGATATAGCCAACATGCCTTCACTGGTAATAGAGGGCAAGTTAGCAGAAATTATCATAAAATCCCTAATGCAGAAGGAGATCATTCGGCCCCTCAAGCCTGTACGACCCTCCAGAGCATCTTACCCAGGCCCTATTCCCATAATCCCACAAATTTACCGCACTAATCCCCCTAATCTACACATCTTGGGACACTAAGGGGCAATTTGGCATAGCTAATCCATGCACATCTTTGGAGGAAACAAGAGCACCCTGAGGAAATGCCCACAGACACAGGGAGAATGTGCAAACTCCACACAGTCACCTGAGGATGGAATTGAACCTGGGTCCCTGGCACTGTGAGGCAGCAGTGCTAACCACTGTGCCACCCTGCTGGTGAACACAGTTAAAAGTATGAAGGGGAAATATTCAAACGTTGAAGGTGCTAAATTAGTGAAGTGTTTCTGAAGATGGAGCCAGGAGGCAAGTTGTCTCAGAAAGTTTGAGGGGGTGAATTTTGGTGGCTCCTTCAGGCTGTAAAGAATCTCTGAGGTACCAAAATGGGTTTTCAGCTGAAACAACAGTTTCACCCACATTTAGTGCAAGATGCCATCTTAGTAAAGGAGTTGAAGTTTGCCTTAAGAATGGCCATTTGGAGAGATGTTAAGAGGCTGATTGCTACATTAATTGCCTCATTAACAAGGCTGCAAGGCATTTTGCTGGATAACTCTTCAACCAAGACCTCCTCCCAATAGCAACCAGCTGACTGAGAATAAACAAATTCATAGCGAGAATTCCTGGTGCTACTTAAAGGTAAATCACCTCTGCTGGAGGTTTGAAGTTTTTGAACTTTAACTTTTGGAATCATTAGCTGTTTTTCTAGGAAACTTAGTTGAGGCTTCAGCAACACCCCTTCAACAATTATTCTGGGAATTCTCTGAGGACTTCACCTAAAAGGAGTGTGTTGTGAGTCACTAGGAGAAAAGGAACGCTTGGTCATGGGAAACTAGCTGGGAGTCCCCTCTCTCCCCCCCCCTCCCTCACTCCCACCCATCATGACTATGAAAACTGCATGTAATCAACACTTGTTTTAGTACCTTATGACAAGACCAAGTGATGGTAATTGGCAATTGGGATCAAGATTGTATGCTAAAACCAGATTGCAATACACATGTGTCTCACTGGCACTCCTTTGCACACTTTGAATAATTAATACCTGAATCTTTACAAAGGAAATTGTACATTTTGGTTGTTTTCAGCACCTGTATACTTTATAATTGATAGAAAGGATAAGAAAATAACATTTAGATATTAAAGATGCCAAGGAATATGGGGATAGTGTGATAAAAATCACATTGAGGTAGCAGATCAACCATAATCAGGTTGAATGGCGAAACAGGTTTGAGGGGCTGAATGGTCTCCTCCTCTATTTCCGATGTTCCTATTTGGAAGCTAAAACAGGCAAACCAAATCATCCCAAAAGTTCCTTTAACAATTATTTTTCCACATGAGCTTTTTTTCATTCATTCATGAGATGTGGGCATTGCTGGCGGGGCCAGCATTTATTGCCCATCCTAGTTGCCCTTGAGAAAGTAGTGGTGAGCACCTTCTTGAAACACAGTAAGTGGTCGCACAACACCAGATTAAAGTCCAACAGATTTATTTGATAGCACGAACTTTTGGAACATTACCCCTTCATCAGGTGAGTTACGAGGGGCAACGCTCCAAAAGCTTGTGCTACCAAATAAACCTGTTGGACTTTAACCTGGTGTTGTGAGACCACTTACTGTGCCTAACTCAGTTCAATGCCAGCAACTCCACATCATTCTTGAAACATTGCTATCCATGTGTTGTGGGTTGTCTCACAATGCCGTTAGGGAGGGAAGTCCTGGATTTTGACCCAGTGACTGCGAAGGAATGGCGATATATTTCCAAGTCAGAATGGTGAGTGACTTGGAGAGGAACTTGCAGGTCTTCCACAGCCTCAGAACACAGAGGTATTCTATCCTATCGAGACCAGGTGCCTCTCCACCTTGCCATTCTTTCACATTCTGACAGTCTCCTTCTTCCAGGCCAAGCTTGCATTCTCCCCACCTATTGCCCCTTAGTCAATGATGACACTCTCCCAATTCCTAAAATCCCAAACTGTTGCTCCCAGCTTCTCTCATGCCCCTATCCAACCATTCCCAACTTCAGTCTTTCCTTGCTTCATTTTTCCATTCCATCTCCCTTGCTCTAGGATTTTCTTCTTCTCTCCACTGCCTCCTATCTGCTCATTACTGCCATTTGCTTCTTTCCTTTCTGCTTTGTTGGCCATTATTTTCCCCTTCTTCTCTTCATTACCATCCATTCCACTCTCCTTCCTCTTCCTCACATTTCATGACCATTCATTTATCCTTCCTCTGCTCTTCGTTGCCACAGTTTTCCCTTCTTTACTTTCCCTCCAGTGCTTCTCTAACCCAAGTCTTATTGCAAATAAAAGGAATTCTAGTTTTAGTACCTACTGAACGCTGTCCCATTAATTGAGAGTGGCCAGAATCCCTCGATAAGCCAGACATGACGAACAGCACTGAGGAGAATAGAATGGTGCCAGTTTTGGTACTGGTTGGTATTAGTCTCATAAAACGTAGAGGTCTCAAACTGAACCTTAGCATGGGATCCCCACAAGGCAAATATTGCTCCTGCTTCTTCCTTTGAAAGCTATGGGTCTCCCTAATACCTAAAAATGAGGTGTTAGTTTAAGATGAATTATTCAGGTGGGGCAGAAAACTAGGATGGTAGTTTGATAACTCAGGATTTGCATGGGGAATTCCTGACTGACCTCCCATTAGGACTTGCAGAATACAAGTTCCCAGTTCCCATGAGTCCTACCGAGAGGTCAATCAGGAATTCCCCATGCAAGTCCTGGAAATTATCAGAGATAGCTTCTCCCTCATCAAATGCTTCTCCATTGTAGAAAACAATATGTTGAAAATAAAGCAGATTTCCTGGGAAAGAAGTGGTCAGACAACAAAAATTAAAAAACTTAATATTGCCCCCACCTGTACATTTTCCCTCCTTTTCCTCATTCTACACATGCTAGAGGTTTAAAGCTTATTTATTATTGTCACAAGTAGGCTTACATTAACACTGCAATAAAGTTACCGTGAAAATTCCCCAGTCGGCACACTCCGGTGCCTGTTCGGATACACTGAGGGAGAATTTAGCATGGCCAATTCCCCCAACCAGCACATCTTTCATACTGTGGAAGGAAACCCATGCAGACACGGGGAGAACGTGCAGACTGCACAGACAGTGACCCAAGCTGGGAATCAAACCTGAGTCCCTGGCATTGTGAAGCAGCATTGCTAATCACTGTGCCACTGCGAAGGCCCCTTAACTCATCCCAGTGACTATTCTTTTTATACATATGGCTCCATAATGCATGTTGGCTGTTATTTTGGATACAAAGGATCTCAGAGAAAAGCAGAGCCTATTCTAATGTGATCTACATTCATTTGCACTTTCCAGCAGCAATCACATGAGTATGATCAGGAGCCAGAGCTGTGGCTGATCTTCTCCCTTTCCAAATTCATATTGGTGCACATAAAAGGAAGGGAATCGACTTATAAATGTTCTTAAAGAGGTTTAATGTCCCAATGCAAGCAGCAAGGGTGGCACAGTGGTTAGCACTGCTGCTTCACAACACCAGCGAGCCAGGCTCAATTCCTGGCTTGGGTCACTGTCTGTGTGGAGTCTGCACGTTCTCCCCATGTTGGGGTGGGTTTCCTCCGGGCGCTCCGGTTTCCTCCCATAGTCCAAAAGATGTGCGGGTTAGATGCATTGGCCATGCTAAATTCTCCCTCCGAGTACCCAAACAGGTGCCGGAGTGTGGCCACTAGGGGATTTTCACAGTAACTACATTGCAGTGTTAATGTAAGCCTACTTATAACACTAAAAAATAAACTTCAAACAGTTTCAATTTTACAATTAGATTATGTCCACTTACATCTATCATTATATTATTATCCTGTTTTTAGGAACATAAGAGAAATAGGCAAACTCAGCCCTTCAAGCCTGCTCCATTATTCAATCAGATCACGGCTGATCTCTGGGATCTTTATGTTTCCACCTAGCTATAAAATGTTTGCTATTTTTAATACTCAGCACCATCTTAAACTCAATCAACATCACAGAATCATAGGATACCTACAGTGTAGAAGGTGGCCATTTGGCCCATCAAGTCTGCACTGACCACAATCTCCGCCCAGCCCCTACTCCCGTAACCCCACACAGTTACCCTCCTAATCCCCTGGCACTAGGCTCAATGTAGCATGGCCAATCAACCTAACCTGCACATCTTTGGACTTTGGGAGGAAACTGGAGCACCCAGAGGAAACCCATGCAGACACGGGGAGAATGTGCAAACTCCACACAGACATTGACCTGAGGCCGGAATTGAACCCAGGTCCCTGAAGCTGTGAGACAGCAGTGCCACTGTGCTGCCCAAAATCAATTTGGCCCATTGAGCCTTTACCAACAACAATCCCACCCAGGCCCTATCCCCGCAACCCCATATATTTACCCTGCTAATCTCCCTGACACTGAGAGGCAACTTACCCCAGCCAATCAGTTTAACCCACACATCAAAGATACTGGTTTTTCTTCAAATTATAATTTGAAGGGGAATGTTAGGACCGGAGGATTTGGGATGTTAATTTTAAACAGTTTGAAAGAAGGTGTAGCTCTGATTGCTGAAGAGTAAAACTCCAAACAAGAACAGAAAATGCTGGAAAATCTCAGCAGGTCTGACAGCATTTTTGCAGAGAGAATAGAGCTAGCGTTTCGAGTCTGGATGACCCTTTGTCAGGGCTGCAAACATACTGTTCTAACAATGCACTTTAGCCCCAAATTAAAGACACCATCCTCTACTGAAAGTGTGATGTCTTCACATTCTCTCTGCTAGTGGTTTTAAATGGAATTTCTAATGTAGTGCCAGCCATTGCTGAAAACATTTGTGCTTTAGGGACTGGATCAAGGCTGGTCACATTCCTGTTCTTTGTAAAACTAAATCAGTGAGAGTATAGGCAGGCTTGTGGCACAGTAGCACCCCTGCAGCAGGACCAGAAGCTCCAGGTCAGAGTCCAACATCAGGACTTGTTGGCCATGGAAAGAGCATTTATAACACGGTTCAACAGGCTGGTAAACAACCCAGAAATCCTTCCACCTCATCCCTCACCCTTCCCCAAAGGGTAAAAATCAATATGTTTATGAAGATACACTAAAAGAAAGTAAAGAATGTGCAGCTATCACAATTGGCCCAAACCTATCCTCACTCCAAGTTCAACTACATACACTTTCCAGTAAGGACTGTGTCCAGAAGGAAGAATTCTGTCTACATTTTTCCTCCCTTAGGTCAAAGCTGCTGAGATGAAGGGTAATACAGCCTAATTTCAGTCAGAATTCAGCAAAGCAGGAATATAAAGCAAAGGTAATCTCTGCTTACATAGGAACATAGGAATTAGGAGCAGAAGTAGGCAAATTCAGCCCTTCGAGTTTGCTCTGCCAATCAGATTATGTCTGATTTCTCCCTGGTCTCAAATCCACCTCCCCACCTGTTCCTCATATCCCCGTCTCCCTTTTTGTAATGCTTAGTGCCATACAAGTGCATCTTCCTCCCACTGGCATACAATTCCCCTTCACACATATTTGATAAAATTACAACTTAAATTACATGCAGTTGAAAAGCAAAGGCATAAAGTCTGCTAATGTAAATAATAATTCCCTGGTCCCAATTTCTCTTTGTGAACTGATGGTTCAGACCAAGGACATCTGTCGAGATGGCAGAACGATGACAGCTTGAATCTATTTCCTCCCACTGTTCATATCCCAGTCTTGTTTTCTTCCTTTTTTAGCAAATACTACATATCACAACCAGCTTAAAGAATATAAAGCACAGGATAAACAGATGAACTGGAAGAGTAAAGATTTCCTGACACGAGTTTCCATTTACTTATTCATAGTTCCTTTTTTAAAAAAGCATAACTACAACATTCATGTATGAATTGAAATTTCCCAGTTTTAATAAACTTTTAAAACTAGTAACCCCTGTACACCGTACACCCACTTACAGAACGTGGTGAAAACGCAAAAAGGAAAAAAAAACGGTTTTTAAAAAAATGTAACTCATGAACTGACTCCACCTATTTCTTTTGGTCTACCTAAACTAACTGTGCTGGTGGTCTAGAGTCAGTGCCAGATGCCACATGCCATTGGCTGCTGGTACAGTCTGAAGCATCACCTGATGGGGGTCTGACTCAAGATCTTCCCTGCTGATTAATTGGCCGATTTAGAGTGAAGGTCTAGTTCAAGTCTTTTTGACTGCGACCCAGCTCTTGCGATAAAGATGTGGTATTAGCAATAACAGTGACTGTGTTGCTTCGCAATACAATGTGACCACGAACTGCCTCCAAAGCAACTTAAATGAAACAACAGCGGCGAGCAAAGATACACCTCGATATTTAATATCCATATTCACAGTGAGAGATCCGAGTTATTGGTGAAGAATTAAATAAAGCCTCCTGTTATATAAAAAAACACAAATTTTCTCTTCCCAAATATCTTCTACCTACCGTTAGCCATACCTTTGGGCGATTGGGAAGCACATCCAGACCAGATTTTGTTCTTGCTTTCTTGCCCCTCAGTCCTATATTGTAAGGGCTGTAACTGCTTTTGCCAGGGCTTCGCTTGCTCAGCATGCTTCTCTCAAAATATTTTTTTCTATCTGTTCCTACAGTTCAAAAGCACCTCACTGAAAGCAAATCTCCCTCTGCCACAGGCAGGGCGGACAAATAAATAAACGGAGGCTAAATATTGGAGTGGAGAGGGGAAAGGTTCGGCTCAAAGTTGCAGTTAGCAGCCCGTTCATGACTTTTCCGCCCCCAGGACCTTGCCTTGCCTGCCTTGCCTTGACAGCTAATACTTGCAAAGCGCTGGCTGGCTATTTCGCAACCGCCCCGAAGATCATTTAAATACATTCATCTGAAGCAGGAGAGGATGCTTGCAACTTACAGATGTGCCGTGCGGTACAGGACTTCCTGTTCTGTTCTTTTTAGATATTGAAGGCGTTTTCATCAATTCCCTTTTCTTGCGAGAGAACATTTTCTCCGGCGACAACAAATGTATCTCTTTACCAGGCGCGCACACACAGAGACAAAATAGCCGCCTGTCTCTCTCGCTGGACGGTCCGATGCTGCAGACAGCCCCCCCTTTTTGCTCTCAGCGCCAGCGAGTGAAGTTACTAGCTGCTTAATTCCATCCAAACTTCGCAGCTCAGTCGCGCTGCGCTGAAACCGCAGCAATCAGTCAATGTGACAGTAACCACATTCCGTTACTTTGTTCTCTCCTCTCTGAGCAGCCCATGTGACTCCCAGCCACCCAGCCCATTGGTTTCTCAAAGCAGAAACATGCATGTTAACATGTCACAAATTCAATGGGTTACTCCCTCCATCTCAAGTTGGGTGGCGCCAGGTGCTACACACACCTCTACACCCTAGCTCTGACTGTAACACCCACACTCTGCACCCTCTCCTTTCCTTCCCTATGCACTGCATGCTATGTCTGAATCGTGCACAAGAAACCATACTTCTCACTGTATACCAATATATGTGACAATAATAAATCAAATCATAACCTATATCACACATTGCAGCCACCGTCTTGCTCTGGAGGGTGACAGATATCTACATCCAGGACGCAACCAGGCAGTAAAGTACAAGGCCATTCCACCCATCCCTTTGAAAGTGCTCTCCAATTAACCCCATTCTCCTTTGTGGACAATTCCCTTAACAGCTCCCCCATCTCCAGTGGGACATCCCAATGTTACAAATTCCAACCGCACAGTTTAATATTTTGCCCCCAAAGCTTTTTTTTGATGAAAAGTAACTGATGCACAGGAAGATCCCGATGATGTGAAGATGCCGGTTTTAGACTGGGGTGGACAAGCTAGGAGGTCACACATCATTAGGTTCTAGTCCAACAGGTTTATTTGAAATCACTTTGACTGATGAAGGAATAGCAGCTGAGGAAGGTCCCAAGTTCGATTTTTTAAAAATTTGTTCGCAGGATGTGGGTGTCACTTTCTGGGTCAGCATTTGTTGTCCATCCCAAATTGCGCTTGAACTGAGTGTCTTGCTAGCTCGTTTCAGATTGGTGTTTGAGAGTCAAGCACATTGCTGTGAGTCTGGAGTAACAGCTGGGCCAGACCAGGTAAGGATGACAGATTTCTTTCCCTAAAGGGGATCAACAATAGTTTAATGGACATCATTAGACCTTTAATTCCAGATTTTTATTGAATTCAAATTTCATCATCTGCCATGGTGGGATTTGAACCTAGGTCCCCAAAGCATTACCCTGGCTCTTTGGATTTCTAGTCTAGTAAGAATACCACTAGGCCACTGCTTGCCAGTCTCTGTTGAGTTGCAGCATGCAGAATGGTAAGGGTGCTGGAACTTGTGTTATAGCTCCTCAGGCAAAAAAATTAGCAAAATTTCTCCTCCTGACTAAAATCCAGTGATCCCCTCTCCCACCCCTTACTGGATGTGTGGACCTGAGGAAAAGAAGAAATCAATCTTATCTTGATGCCCTTCTGTGTCGAATGCCCTGCCGAAACTCACTGTCCAGGCACCAATGTTGGGAAAGCCACTTGTACAAGGTACCAAATAACTGTTGCACAGGATATAACTAACACAGCAAGTTTTTAAAAATTCATTTGTGGGATATGGGCATTGCTGGCTGGCCAGCATTTATTGTCCATCACTAGTTCCCTTGAGAAGGTGGTGGTGAGCTGCCTTCTTGAAACCCACATGCTTGGGTTGTCCCACAATGCTGTTAGGGAGGAAATTCCAGGATTTTGAGCCAGTGACTGTGAAGGAACAGCGATACATTTCCAAGTCAGAATGATGAGTGGCTTGGAGGGGATCTTGCAGGCAGTGGTGTTCCCATTTATCTGCTGCCCTTGTCCTTCTAGATGGAAGTGGTTGTGGGTTTGGAAGGTGCTGTCCAAGGATCTTTGGTGAATTGCTGCAGTGCATCTTATAGTTAGTACACACTGCAGCTACTGAGTGTTGGTGATGGAGGGAGTGGATGTGTGTAGATGTGGTGCCAAGCGGGCTGCTTTGTCCTGGATGGTGTCAAGCTTCTTGAGTGTTGTTGGAGCTGCTCCCAACCAGGCAAGTGGGGAGTATTCCATCACACTCCTGACTTTGTCTTGTTGACGGTGGATAGGCTTTGGGGAGTCAGGAGATGAGTTACTCGGCACAGTATTACTAGCCTCTGACCTGCTCTTGTAGCCACTGTGTTTATGTGGTGAGTCCGGTTGAGTTTCTGGTCAAAGGTAACCCCAAGAATGTTGACAGTGGGGGACTCGGGGATGGTTACACCATTGAATGTCAAGGGACAATGGTATGAGTGCCTCTTATTGGTGATGGTAATTACCTAGCATTTGTGTGGTGCGATTGTTACTTGCCACTTGTCAGCCCAAGCCTGTCCAGAGCTTGTTGCATTCAAACATGGACTGCTTCATCATCTGAGGAGTTGTGAATGATGCTGAACATTGTGCAACCATTGGCGAACATCTTCTGACCTTATGACAGAGGGAAGGCCATTGATGAAGCAGCTGAAGATTCTTGTCACTACCCTGAGTGACTCCTGCAGAGATGTTGTGGAGCTGAGATGACTGACCCTCCACAACCACAACCACCTTCCTACGTGCCAGGTATGACTCCAACCAGCGGAGAGTTTGTCCCCTGATACTCATTGATTCCAGTTTTGCTCGGGCTACTTGATGCCTCACTTGGTCAAATGTGGCCTTGATGTCAAGGGCTGTCACTCTCACCTCACCTCTGGAGTTCAGCTCTTTTGTCCATGTTTGAACCAAGGCTGTAATGAGGTCAGGAAGTGAGTGACCCTGGTGAAACCCAAACTGGACATCACTGAGCAGGTTATTGCTGAGTAGGTGCTGTTTGATAGTACTGTTGATGATCCCCTTCCATCTCTTTACTAATGATCGAGAGTAGAGTGATAGGGCAGTAATTGGCTGGGTTGGACTTGTCCTGTTTTTGTGTAGAGGACATACCTGGACAATTTTCCACATTGTTGAGTAAATGCCAGTGTTGTAACTGTACTGGAAGAGCTTGGCTAGGGGAGCAGCAAGTCCTGGAGCACAAGTCTTCAGTACTATTGCTGGAATTTTATCAGGGCCCATTGCCTTTGCAGTATCCAGTGCCTCCAACTGTTTCTTGATATCACATGGAGTGAATTGATTTGGCTGGAGGCTGGCATCTGAGATGCTGGGGACCACTGGAGGAGGCCGAGATGGATCATCCGCTCGGCATTTCTGGCTGAAGATTGCTGTGAATGCTTCAGCCTTATCATTTGCACAGACGTGCTGGGCTCCTCCATCATTGAGGATGGGAATATTTGTGAAAACGCCTCCTCCAGTGAGTTGTTTAATTGTCCATCACCATTCACGACTGGAAGGGCTGCAGAGCTTATCCGTTGGTTGTGGGATCGCTTAGCTCTGTCTATCACTTGCTGTTTTTGCCATTTGGCATCCAAGCAGTCCTGTTTTATAGCTTCACCAGGTTGACACCTCATTCTTAGGTATGCCTGGCATGCCCTCCTTCACTCTCCATTGAACCAGGGTTGATCCCCTGGCTTGATAGTAATGGTTGAGAGAGGATATGCCAGGCCATGAGGTTACAGATTGTGCTGGGGTACAGTTTCGCTGCCGTTGATGGCCCACAGTGCCTCATGGATGCCCAGATTTGAGTTGCTAGACCTGTTCGAAGTCTGTCTGATTTAACACGGTGATAGTGCCACACAACACGATGGGTGGTATTCTCAATGTGAAGGCGAAACTTCACCCAGAACTCCGGGTGCTCCGGTTTCCTCCCGCACCCCAAAGATGTGCTATTAGGCTGATTGGAAGTAATAACTTGTCCCTAAATTAGTTTCCCTTAGCGTGGATTGCCATAAAACAATAGATAAGGGTCATGGGTGGAGGGGGGGACTGGTAATGTTAAAATGGCGGCGCGGGCTCGTTGGGCCGAAGGGCCTGTTTCCCAGGCTGTTTTTGTTCTTTGTTCATCTCCACAAGGACTGTGTGGTGGTCACTCTTACCAATACTCTCGTGGATTGATGCATCTGCAGCCGGCAGATTGGTAAGTATGAGGTCAAGGATGTTATTTCTTCTTGTTGGTTCTTTCACCATGTACTGCAGACCCAGTCTAGCAGTTATTTCCTTTAGGACCCGACCAGCTCCATCAGTGATGCTGCTGCGGAGCCACTCTTGGTGACGGACATTGAAATCCCCCACCCAGAGCACATTTTGTGCTCTTGCCACTTCCTCCAAGTGTTGTTCAACAAGGAGGAATACTGATACATCAGCTGAAGGAGGACAGTATGTGGTGACCAGTAAAAGGTTTCCTTGCCCATGATTAACCTGAAGCCATGAGACTTCATGGGGTCCGGAGTCAATGTTAAGGACTCCCAGGGCAACTGCCTCCTGACTGTATACCACAATGCCACCACTCCTGCAGGGTCTGTCCAGCTGGTGGAATAGGACATATCCAGAGATGGTAATGGTTGTGTCTGGGGTGTTATCTGTAAGGTATGATTCCATGAGAATTATTGTCAGGTTGTTGCTTGGCCAGTCTGTGAGATAGCTCTCCCAATTTTGGCACTAGCCCCCAGATGTTAGGAAGGAGGACCTTGAAGGTGCAACAGAGCAGTTTGTTTTGCCATTGTCTTTTCTGGTGCCTAGGTTGATGCCAGGTGGTCTGTCCAGTTTCATTTCTTTATTGACACTTTGTAGTGATTGTTACAACTGAGTGGCTTGCTAGGCCATTTCAGGGGGCAGTTGAGGGTCACCCACATTGCTGTGGCTCTGAAGTCACATGTAGATCAGACCGGGTAAAGATGGCTGATTTCTTTCCCTAAAGGACATTAGTGAGTCAATATTTTCAGGAGCAGAGGGAAGAAATACTGCAAACAAAGCCTCACAAATGGTGGCACAGTGGTTAGCACTGCTGCCTCACAGCACCAGGGACCCAGGTTCGATTCTGGCCTTGGGTGATTATACGTGGCCAGTACTGCGTGGATTTCCTCCGGGTGCTCTGTTTCCTCCCACAGTCCAGTTGGTTAGGTGCATTGGTCATGCTAAATTTTCCCTCAGTGTATCCAAACAGCCACCGGAGTGTGGTGACTAGGGGATTTTCACAGTAACTTCATCACATTGTTAATGTAAGCCTGCTTGTGGCACTAATAAAGAAACTAAAAATTAAAACTTGTAGAACATAAATACCAGATAACAGTCAGATAATTAAGGCTAGCAGAACAATTTTCTAAAGCTTTTTGTACCTTAGGAGCACTCCCAACTAATGCAATGACAATCCAATGTCTACCTGGCTCCATAATTCCAGTATTGGAAAGCAGAATTATATTGTGATAAATCCACGTACCAGACAGCAAATTAAATATCGCTGCAGTTCAAATCCAGTGGAAACATCTTAATCTGTCCAGCATAACACCAACTGTATCTCTGTACCAGGAAATTGAAAGACCCACCTATGACCCCCCCTCCTCCTCCTGTCGACATGCTATAATGGGGGGATTAACTTTAAATGGTGTCATTCACTTCAACCTGTACCAAATCCATCCTCAGGGCACTGGCAATCATTCAATCGAGGTATTCAAGAAGGAATTAGATGATGATTTGAAAATAAATATTCTGCAGAGGTTACATGGAGATGGCAGGGAAATGGCAGTAGGTGAAATGTTCATTCAGAGAGCCGATGCGGGGGGGCAGTGGTATTGTCACTAGGCTGGTAATCTAGGAGACCCTGGGGTAATGCTCTGGGGGCCCAGGTTCAAATTTCACCATGGCAGATGGTGAAATTTGAATCCAATAAAAATCTGGAATTAAAAGTCTAATGATGACCATGAAACCATTGTTGATTGTTGCAAAAACGCACTAATGTCCTTTAGAGAAAGAAATATTTTACTGTCCTTACCTGGTCTGGCCTACATGTGACTCTAGATTCACAGAAACGTGGTTGACTCTAAAATACCCTCAGGGATGGGCAATGAATGCCGATCCAGCCAGCGACACCTACATCCCATGAACGAATATAAAAAAATGATGGGTCAAATAGCCTCCTCCTGTGCTGTAATAATTCTGTCATATCAATTTAGTTGCAACGGCACAAGACAGTGAGTACAACACAATTCAATTTAGTGGCATCAGTTAGTCACACTCTCCCTTCAAAGGTTTATGGATTCAATATCCAGTTCAGGACATTAGTGGGCTATTTTGTCAGACATGTTGACTCAGAACTGAGGTGGCATTGCATTGCTTAAAAGCCATCTTTTGGATAAGATATTCGGCCAAATTTCTTAAAGATTCCATTGCAATATTAAATGACGAACAGAGTTCTCCCGGTGCTTTGGCTAACATTTCTCCCTCAGCACCACTACCCCAAAAAAACTGGTCATTAATTTCATTATGGCCAGTGAGCACAATGACGTCTGTGTTTGCCTTCTTTCATTCTTGGGATGTGAGTGTCGTTGGTAAGGTCAGTATTTACTGCCCATCCTTAATTAACCCCAATTAGGTGGTGGTGAGTAACCTAAAGATGAGTGGCTCACTCAGCCATTGCAGAGGGCAGTTAACAGTCCACCATACTGGTGTGGGTCTGAGCCACATGTGGGCCAGACCAGGTAAAGACAGCAGATTTTCTCCCTTAAAGGACATTTGCAAACCAGAGGGGCTTTCTTTGTCCAACAATCCAATATTATTAATCAGATGAACATTTTAGTCCCGATTAATTGAATTTAAATTCCCCTGGATGCCACGGTAGGATTTGAACTCAGGACTTTGGATCCATTAGCCCAGGTTAGTGGATTTTATACTCATTGGATGTGGACGTCACTGGCTGGGCCAGCATTTACTGCCCACCCATGAGGATATTTTAGAATCAACCACTATTGCAGTGGATTTGGAGTCACATGTAGGCCAGACCAGGTAAGGATGGCAGATTTCCTTCCCTGAAGGATATTAGTGAACCAGATGGGTTTTTGTGTCAATTGACAATGCTTTCATGCTCATACTAGACTTTTCATTCCAGATTTTTAATTGAATTGAAATTGCACTATCTGCCACGATGGGATTCGAACCCGGGTTCCTGGACCGTTACCCTAAGTCTCTGGATTACTAGTCCAGTGAAAATACCACTGTCTCCCATTTTTCCATTGCTAATGAAAGATTCTGATAACAGGTCGACAACCTGAAACATTAACCCTGTTTCTCCCTCCACAGATGCTGCCAGACCTGCTGAGTATTTCAGGCATTTTCTGTTTTTATTAATGGATTAATTAATTAATTCAGGACCTGCATCACTCTGCTACATTGTGATGGCAATGATCACTTCAGAGTAATCAGGTAACTCTATTCAGACCAGCGATTAAACCTGAGACATTCTGATCTATGGTTGGTTACATAAAAGGGAATTAAACTCATTAGTTTATTGCCAAATTGATAGATCATTTTAAAAAAATCATTTACGGAATGTGGGCACTGCTGGCTACACTACCATTTATGGCTCATTCCTAGTTGCCCTAGAGAAGGTGGTGGTGAGCTGCCTCCTTGAACTGTTGCAGTCCCTGAGGTGTAAGTGCATCAACAGTGAATGAAGACACTGCAACCAATCCATTTCAATGCTGTGAACACATCCTTTGAATCTCCAATTATGTCCTCTAGTCACACTGCACACATCAGTAAGGACAGTAAAATGTTAAAAATAGGCAAATATGCTGTGGTCAGCATTCCAGCCTTGAACATGGCCCTAAATGGGCTGTCATAATGATGAAGGGTACTGTAGCAACAACACAATACATCACTAATTCTGAATGAGAGATTGTACTAAAATGGGAAGTTTTTATCCCAGCTGTGACATGGGGGAGGTGGTGCCCAAGTGATAGAGGCATTGGGGCTAGAAATTGCAAGGCCCAGGCTAATGCTTTGGGGTAAAAAAAAATGCTAGATAAACTCAGCAGGTCTGGCAGTATTTGTGAAGAGAAACAAAGTTAACATTTCAGACCTAAAAGATCCTTCTACAGAATCCCAATATGACCTCTGATGGAGTCCAAGTTCTGGGGTATAAAGTTACCATCAATTGTTGGAAGAATGTGTTAAGTCTTAGAATCCTTACAGTGCAGAAGGAGGTCATTCAGCCCATTGAGCTTGCACCGACAACAATCGCACCCATACCTTACCCCTGTAACCCTATGTATTTACCCTACTAGTCTCTCTGACATTAAGGGACAATTTAGCATGGCCGATCAACCTGACCTGCACTTCTTTGGAGTATGGGAAGAAACCAGAGTACCCAGAGGAAACCCACACACAGACATGGGGAGAATGTGTAGACTCCACACACACAGTGACCCAAGGCCAGAATCAAACCTGGATCCCTGGAGTTGTGAGGCAGCAGTTCTAACCACTGTTGCACTGTGCCGCCCCAAAGAGCATTCCTCCCAGGCCCCATAACCCTATACTTTTACCATGGCTAAGCCATCTAACTTGCACTTCTTTGGACTTATGGGAGGAAAGCGGAGTACCTGGAGGAAACTCACACAACCACAGGGAGAACATGCAGACCCTGCATAGACAGTGACCCAAGTGCTAACCACTGTGACCCCATGCCATAAGTGTGGTTCAATTGGTAACTATCTTGGGCTCTGAAGTTGTAGGTTCTAATCCGAGTTATCCCACTCCAGAGTCTTCATGAGAAAAATCTTGCCTCATGTTGTGAGTTTCTGTCTTTCTGATACGACATTAAGCAGAGACACTGTGTGCTGCCTCATAAAAGGTTCCAACTACACCAGAATGGAAAGCAGAGCTCAGGTTCAGTGGCCATTTATTGAGGAGGATTAGTAAACCCCTCCCAGTGGCCAGTTGTGGAACAACAGGAGAAGAATGGGAAAGGAATAAATTGGTAAGGCACATCAGAAAAGGAACAGAAATGCGTTCTGAAGTTTATTCCTTAAACATAAACAGGCATTGTATTGTTTTTCATTGCCGTTACATTAGGCGTACAGTTCACCACATGACAGGGGAACTAGAAGTTCAATGGGAGCAGCTGACAGGAGCAAATAGTGTTACTGAGAAATAATGCACTTTGTTTGACTTGTTTTGTAACATTTATCTTCTTTTCAGTGTGGCTTTGTGCTCTGGCAGTGGGTTGCCATTGTGCACTCCGTTTTTTTCCTGTTTCCACACACACAGATTGTAAAGGTCCTGGATGTTACACGTGGCCATTCTATGCCTTAATCTAACACAGTCACCTTTCCAGAATGGTGACGACCACACCAACATTCTTTGTGCTTCCTGAATAAATCAACCAGGAAATATCACTTATGTCAGCTTTATTTCTCTCTCTCCTTGTAGCAGCTCAAGGACCCCCTCACGATCTATTCTTCTTGCCCAACTATTTCATGTAAATCGTCTTTGCCCTATTAACATCCTTGTGCCTCATTCCTTCCTGTGTCACAAAACTTGCTTCCTGTTAACAATTTCCCCATGACAGAGTGTAGGTTTGATGAGAAATAATCTAATTTACCCAGGCACATTCTGTAGGCCCTGGTAATAATACATTGCTGCATTATGTGATGGTGGCACAGTGGTTAGCGCTGCTGCCTCAGGGGACCTGGGTGTGATGCTTGGCTTGGGTCACTCGTCTGTGCAGAATCTGCACATTCTTCCTGTGTCTTGCATGGGTTTCCTCCAGGTGCTCCAGTTCCCTCCCACAGTCCCAAAGATGTGCTGCTTAAGTGCAGATATGTGGGGGGACAAGCAGTATTGAGGGAGCAGGAGGGCTGCAGAAGGATGTGGACAGGCTACGAGAGTGGGCAAAGAAGTGGCAGATGGAATACAATGTGGAAAAGAGTGAGGTTATGCACTTCGGAGGGGGGAATGGAGGCATAGACTATTTTCTAAATGAGGAAATCAGAAGCACAAATGGAGTGGGGAATCCTTGTTCAAGATTCTCTTAAGGTTAACGTGCAGGTTCAGTTGGCAGTTAGGAAGGCAAATGCAACGTTAGCATTCATGTCGAGAGAGCTAGAATACAAGAGCAGGGATTTACTTCTGAGGCTGTATAAGGCTCTGTTCAAGCCCCATTTGGAGTATTGTGAGCAATTTTGGGCCCTGTATCTAAGGAAGAATGTGCTGGCTTTGGAAAGGGTCCAGAGAAAGTTCACAAGAATGATCCCTGAAATGAGGAGCTTGTTGTATGAGGAACAGTTGAGGACTCTGTGTCTGTACTCGTTGGAGTTTAATAGGATAAGGAGGGATCTTATTGAAACTTACAGGATACTGTGAGGCCTGTATAGAGTGGACGTGAAGAGAATGTTTCCACTAGTAGGAAAATCTAGAACAAGAGAGCATGTTCAGGCTAAAGGGACGATCCTTTAAAACAAATGAGGAAGAATTTCTTCAGCCAGAGAGTGGTGAATCTGTGAAATTCTTTGCTGCAGAAGGCTGTGGAGGCCAGGCCATTGAATGTCTTTAAGATAGAGATAGATAAGTTCTTGATTAATAAGTGGATCAGGGGTTATAGGAGAAAGGCAGGAGAATGGGGATGAGAAAAATATCAGCCATGATTAAATGGCAGAGCAGACTCGATGGACCGAATGGCCTAATTATATTCTTATGTCTTATGGTCTTGTGGTCTTGTGGCTATTGGCCATGCTAATTTCTCCCTCAGTATACCCAAACAAGCACGGAGGGTGGCGATTAGGGGATTTTCACAATAACTTCATTGCAGTGTTAATGTAAGCCTACTTGCGGCACTAATAAATAAACCTATAGACTTATCTTCCAACGCAATCCCTGACTCAAACTAAGCAAGTGCTCAGGTGACTGTGAAACAGGAAAAACAAAGTAATGCAAATGCTGTATGTCTGAGATTATCAAGAGAAAACGCTGGCAAAACTCAACAGGTCAGGCAGCATCTGTGGAGACAAAAACAGACTTCATGTTTCAGGTCAGTGATCAATGGTCTCCCAGCATTTCTGGTGTTTGTAGACAAAAGTGGCCTAGAATATTTATTAATGATTACTTAACAAAGCTGTGATCAGATTACCTAAGGTTTTATCCTTGAGATTCTCAGTTTTTGCAACAATTACAAAAATGATCTTTGTAAGATTGTTAAAACAATTATACGATTGTAAAAAGTAAAAGTTTATTTATTAGTCACAAGTAAGGCTTACATTAACACTACAACAAAGTTACTGTGAAATTCATAGGAAAGAAGGGCACGTAGGGAATGGGGTTAACATTAAGGGATCCATGAACTGAGATGAAATGTAAAAGGAATTCACACTGAGATCACTAAGTTAATGTATAGTGATACTTACTGTGATCTCAAAATGTGGGAAGTAATTAATTAAATGTAACCATTGGCCACACATTGGTATTCCCCAGTCTGTAAATGAACTCCTTTCTTTTTCTTTTTTCATTAATTTTCTTCTCTTTCTTTCTCTCTCCGACTTATTGTTTAACTCTTTGAAGGGTTCTGCCTCTTCAAAGAAGTAGCCACACTGCATATGGAAACCTAAACAGTCTCCGCACCATTATAATTAATTTGACCCTGTTCTAGTATCAACGCTCACGCATTTCTAACAAGGGTCATTGGTTGGCAATCAGGAACCCCAACTGAATTTTTTCCCCTACTCAATCCAAGGGTGCTGAGGCTGATTAAGAAATGCCACCCCTAAGCCAGCCCAGAACAGTTAACTCAGTTCACAGCATAGGTCTGTCCACTGAGGCTTTTTGGTGGCACAGTGGTTAGTATTGTTGCCTCACAGCATCAGGGATCTGAGTTCGATTCCCGGCTTGGGTGACTGTGTGGAGCCTGCACATTCTCCCTTTGTCTGCGCAGATTTCCTCCAGGTCCTCCGGTCTCCTCCCACAGTCTGAAAGATGTGCTGGCTAGGCACATTGGCTATGCTAAATTCTCCCTCAGTGTATCCCATGAGGCGCCAGAGTGTGGCGACTACGGGATTTTCACAGTAACTTCATTGCTGTGTTAATGTAAGCCTACTTGTGACAGTAATAAATAAACTTTAATTCAGTCATTCGTGGTGGTGGGACAGATTGAGAGAGCGGTTAATGAAGTATACAGCATTTTAGGCATTATTAATAGAGAAATAGAGTACACAGCAAGCACGTTATGTTAAACTTGTAAGGAGCACTGATCTCAGCATCGACTGGAATATTGCTTTGAGTTCTGGGTGACACACTGTAGTAAGATGCGGAAACATTGGAGAGAGTGCAGAAAAGATTCACAAGAATGGTTCCAGAAATGGGGAACTTCAGTCATGTCAATAGATTGGAGAAGTTGGGACTGTCCTACTTGGAGAAGAGAGAGTTGAGAGGAACTTTGATGGAGAAATTCAAAATCATGAGGGTTCTGGACAGATTGGATAGAGAAGAACTATTCCCTTTGGCGGAAGGATCGAGAAGGGCACAGAATCCAGGGTAATTGTCAAAAGAAACAATAGCGACACCAGGAAAAGTTTGGAATGCACTATCCAAGAGTGTGGTGGAGTTGAGGCATTGAAGAATGAGTTGGATTATTATCTGAAAAGAAAGAGTGTGCAAGTTTGCACTGAGAAGGCAGGGGAATGGCAATAGATGAATTGTTCTTCAGTAGGCCAGCACAGACAGGTGTGATGGGCTGAATGGTCTCCTTCTGTGCTATAAGAATTCTGTGATTTTTGTCTTAGCAAACAAAAGCACTAGGTAGCTCTAAGGACAGCAATCAATAATCTGCAAGAAAATGAGAGACAAGTTATAAAGATTTGGTACAAACAGCATATGGACTATTCAAAGAACAAACAAAGGACAAAAAACAACACAGCACGGGAAACAGGCCCTTCGGCCCAACGAGCCCGCGCCGCCGTCCCATTGTCTCAGTGACCTATTCATGATTTTAGTCTACGCCTAATGTGCGAGGATCAGGGAGGTCCAATATAGGGACAATTTGTTACCCAATCAATCAGCCTAAAAGCACATCTTTGGGATGTGGGAGGAAACCAGAGCACCCGGAGGAAACCCACGCAACCACGGGGAGAACGTGCAAACTCCCACAGACACAGGCCCAAATCCATGTGTCCGCACAGCAACAGAGATAGTCTCTGAGCTGTCATGTTGCCCTTGAGATGGTCCAGTTTAAGCACACTAACGACATGAAACAATAGGCAACTCCCGAAGCAACGTCCAAGAGCAGCCCACTACAACCTGCCGCATGCATGCCATTCGTCATAATCATAGTCATAGAGTGCAGAAGGAGGCCATTCAGCCCATTGTTGTGATCACATAGTAACACCTTACTTATTGAATGGTGGCTGTGCGGTTGGAAAGGTTCCAAAATGGAAAAGAAGGATGATCCTGGAACTCAGGAACTGAATGGTTAGTAAAGAAAATCTATTCTCATCACTGAATGTAACAATATAACATTCTATTAAACATTAAAGTAATGATTGAAATGGTCACATCTTCTTAAATGAAAATGAAAATCTGAATATTAATCTCAGACTTTGTCAAAAAAGAACAGATTTAATTTACAAAGGAAAACATTCCAGCCAGCCAGTGCCTTGAAAATCAATTTTTGCACAAATTTAGAAATTAAAAAAATCTGTTTAGAATATGAGAAAATTCTGCTGTGCAAAAGACGGCTAATTTTAACTTACATTTTCATATAATATGTCAGAGTTGTAACCTACATTGCTCAGAAGATGAATTAATGTCTATTATCAACAAAATGAAGTTGAGGATGTGGATTTAAAATGGGGTCAAGAGACTAGATATTTTTCAAGACTTCAAACTGATAAACAGTGAGATAAAATTGCTGAGCGCATAGGTTGAGTTGGAAAGATCTTTGCATAATAGAATTAGAAAATATATAATTGATGCAATTTCTCCTTGCTACCAGTTGGTGGCAGAGTAACCTGCAGTCAAAGCTGATGAAAGGTGGTGGACACAGTAAGAAATCTCACAACACCAGGTTTAAGTCCGACCAGTTTACTCACAAGCTTTTGGAAACGGTGTTCCTTTGTCAGGTGTGTGGAAGGTGGTGGGGCATTGTAAGGATGAAGAATGTTTGGGACTGAAATGTTCATCGAGCTAGTTCCAAACAACACCATATCCTGCTCCATTGCTGGGCCTCTTGGCTAAGATCAAGAGTCAGATGAAGCCCCAAGATGGGGACAATTTTAAAGTTTACAGATGAGACAAAACTTGGAAGTATTGTAGATTGTGAGGAGGACAGTGTAGAACTTCACAAGGACATAAACAAGTTGGTGAAGTGAGCAGAGAGGTGAAAGATGAAATTCAATGTGGTGATTGTGAGGTGATGCATTTTGATAGGAAGAACATGGAGTGACAATAGTAAATAAGGGGTACATTATTTAAAGGGGTGCAAGAGCAGAGGGACCTTGGTGTGTATGTACACATATCATTGAAGGTGACAGAATAGGTGGAGAGAGCAATTAATAACATTCTGGATTTTATCCATAGGGGCACAGAGTACAAGAGCAAGGAAGCTATGCTGAATTTAGACACTAGTTAGACCTCAACTGGAATATTTTGTGCAGTTCGGGGCATCACACTATAGGAAGAATGTGAATGCATTGGAGAGAGTGCAGAAGGTGTTCACAAGAGCGTTCCAGGGATTAAAAACTTCAGTTATGAGGAGAGATTGGAAAGGTTGAGACTGTTCTCCTTTGAGAGAAGAAGGCTAAGAGGAGATTTGATGGGGATGTTCAAAATTATGCGGAGGCTGGACTGAGTAGATAGGGAGAAACTGTTCCTGCTTGTAGAAAGACTGAGAACGAGAGGGCATGAGATTTGAAATGATTTGTAAAAGAAGCACATTTTCTCACAGCCAATGGCTGGAGCCTGGAATGTGCTGTCTGGAGGTGTGATGGAGGCAGGTTCAATGGAACGTTCAAGAGGAAATAAGATGATTATTTGAATACAAACAGTATGGAGGGATACAGGGAAAATATAAGAGGATGGCACTCCTGTAAAAATGGCTACTGGATAGAATTTAATGAACTAAAGCCCACTTCTTTACAATCATTACATATTTGTGAGTATTGTCCAAGTCTAACAAATATCCCTGAATTACAGTAAATTACTTATTGGAGAAAGTATTTTTTAAAAATTGTCCAAATTTAAATGTAGATTAAAATATCATATAGAAGCGAAGACTGATAAGAAACCAAAAGTAGAGGAAGCATATTTACATTTTATAAAAACTAATTTGATTATTTGAACCAAAGAGGACACTTACAGCTCCTGCATCTCCTCATGGTACATTTGTTGAAACACACATGGACACATAATGTGGTGGCACCTGGTGCCTGCATAGGCACAGGAGCACAAAACAATCCCCCCCAGAGGCAGCTAGCAAACAAGGAGCTTGATGTCTGTGCACTAGCGGTGTGCAAGCATCAGATTGAATAACGTGCTCAGCGCCAATTCCCACAAGATAGAAAATCAGCCAACACCATTGAATCCCTACAGTGCAAAAAGAGGCCATTCAGCCCACTGAGTCTGCATTGACTCTCTGAAAGAGAGTCCATCAAACCTACACATCCCTGGACACTGAGGGGTAATTTAGCATGGCCAATCCACTTAGCCTGCATCTTTGGACTGTGGTAGGAAACTGAAGGAAACCCACACAGACATGGGAAGAACATGCAAACTTCACACAGACAGTCACCAAGGCTGTGCCACCATGCCATCCCTGCCACCCAGGAATGGAAAAATTCCATTCCCACGAGATGTGGTGGCAGTGTAATAGTCTGAGCTGAGGTAGATCATTGATAATATAGGGTTAGTTGCTGGATTATAGAACCCCTACAGTGTAGGAGGAGGACATTCAGCCCATTGAATGTGCACCGACAACAATCCCACCCAGGCCCTATCCCCGCAACCCAACATAATCTCCTGACACTAAGAGACAATCCCACTCAGAATGGTTCCCCTTAACCCCAAATATTTATCCTGCCAATCCCCCTAACCTACATGTCTTGAGACACTAAGGGGCAATTAAATACAACCAAACTACTTACCCAACACATCTTTGGAGTGTAGGGGGAAACCGGAACACCAGGGGGAAACCTGCTCAGACAGGGAGAGAACTCCACATAGTCAGTGACCCAAGACCAGAATTGAACCTGGGTCCCTGGCGCTGTGAGGCAGCAGTGCTAACCACTGTGCCACCATGCTGCCCTTTCAGCAACGCAGTGTCTAAAATCATTTATAAAGAAGCCACCCAATGCATTCTTCTGTCACATTTGATATCATTAAGGACCACTTCAAGCTCAACTGAAGCAATGGATTTATTTTCAAATAATAATGAAAAACTGAAGCATCAAAAAACACACACAGCAAAATAGAGCGCAGCTCAATACTTAATGAATAAAGAGTTGAAAAGAATTTGTTTCACAAAGTAAAACTCTCTATCATCTCCTAGAAGTTAATAATTAATTAAACTAAAGTGACTGGCCAATCCATAGGTCTTTTGTCATATTGCAATATGTCCTGGCTGTCTGGAAGAAGTCAGTTTTGACAATAATGTGCAGGCTCTTGGTGGAACCAGTAGGTGCTAATGAGGCTCTTACTGGTGTAGCTTTGCATTGTAGTTTGGAAGGATCTGCAGGATCCTGGGAGGGACACTATCTCAATGCAGTTAATGAAGGATACAGCCTAAATATTTCTTTTTGCTCAGGTTCAACCGTGAAAGAGCTATACCAACAGGAAACTAATCAAAAAGCCTCATCTTATTTTCCTTGTTGATATCCTATGGTCACATATGACATACACCTGTCTGTGCAACAGTGGTTAAGTTGCAAGTGTGTCTTATACACTCACTCAGCCTCTCTTGTATAAATACAGGAGCAGAGTTACTGGAGAGTGATGAGTTGCCCCCGAAATCACATCCAGTAAGCTGTCAATGTGTTCAGAAGAATTGGAAGCAAATTAGGAAAAGAATGCTTAAAAAAAATCCCTGTTCTGAGTACATGTCAGATGATGTATCATTTCTACATGTAAAATTAATCTGAAGTGGAATGGATGATAAATTTAAACATTGACACTGGAATTTTACTTTCCCACCCACCATGGAAATTGGAGCAGGTGAGGGGCGGATAATGGGAAGGTCTGTTGACCTCGGGCAGGATTTTATGATTTTGAGATGTGTGAGCGGTTTGGATAGTTCATGGTTGGAACAGGGAAATGGACAATTGAGAGTTTTTTTAAAAACACTTCTGAATTTTAACTGGGCCAATCTTTGTCACTAATACATCCTGATCAAATGATGCATTTACAGTTTCAGGAACATAGGGGGTAAATACCTGGGGATAGGGCCTGGGTGAGATTGTTGTCAGTGCAGGATTGATGGGCTGAATGGCCTCCTTCTGCACTGTGGGGATTTTATGATAGAGACTATGAATAGTCCATTCAGCCCCTCGAGCATGTTCCATCATGCAGTTCAACCACAGCAATTATTGGATGATTGTTCTCCTTTTATACACATGTTCTTTCCTCCATTTCTTCTCTTCTAAAGGCCCCTGACTCAGTTCCACAGGAATGAACATCTTCCAACATCTCAGCAAAGGGAACATGACTGAGCACAGAAAGTGTTAATAACCGAATCCAGCTGTTGACCCAACATGTGGATTTCCCTACGTGAATTACCAGATAAGGAGCTGATTGCCTTCTCTTTCTATTGTGTTGACTGTGGTTCCATGGGTAGCATGCTTGCCTCCGAGTTCAAGTCCCACTCTAGGGCTTGAGAAGGCTGACACTCCAGTGTAATACTGAGGGAATGCTGCACTGTTGCAGGTTCTGTTTCTTGAATGAGACTTTAAACTGAGAATCCATCCCCCGCTCTCCCGTCAGCTTGAGTTTGGAACAAGGTTCCTGAGGTTCTATTTCAAAGTCGAGTGGATATCCTGGCTAATGTTTATCGCGCAATCAACATCACAAACCAAATTAACTGATCATTATCACATTGCAGCACAATGGCTACGGGGTGGGCCGGGTGGGTCACTCTTTCAGAGAGTCTGTGCAGAGTTAATGGGCCAAATGGCCTCCTTTTGTCCTGTGAGGATTCTGTGATTCTGTGTTTGTTTGTGGGGATTTACTGTGTGTGAATTGGCTGCTGTTTATCCTACATTATAACAGTGATTACACTTCATTTGCTGTACAAGGTTTCGAGACACCAGGTGGTTGGGGAAATCCCTTTATAAATGTAAGTTTTTCTCTTTGGTGCGTGAGCCAAGTTTTAAATTCTGAAAGCAAGACAGTGAACTCAGTTGCAGAGTCAGTCATAGAGGTTTACAGCATGGAAACGGACCCTTTGGCTCAACTTGTCCCTGCCACCCCTTTTTTTAACCCCTAAGCTAGTCCCAATTGCCCATATGTAGCCCATATCTCTCTATACCCATCTTACCCAGGTAACTGTCTAAAAACTTCTTAAAAGACAAAATTATACCTGCCTCTACTATTACCACTGGCAGCTCGTTCAAGACACTCACTACCCTCTGTGCAAAAAAATTGACACTCTGGACCCTTTTGTATCTCTCCCCTCTCAACTTAAACCTATGTCCTCTAGTTTTAGACTCCCCTACCTTTGGGAAAAGATGTTGACTGTCTAGCGGAACTATGCCCCTCATTATTTTATAGACCTCTATACGATCACATCTAAGCCTCCTAAGCTCCTGTCCCCAAAGTAGAGTAGGGATTGAATCTGGAACTTCATTTCACTGTAAGGTGTAAACTCTTCATTGTATCATGCATCTCTGAGTAAGAAGTCTCACAACACCAGCTTAAAGTCCAACAGGTTTATTTGGCAACAAAAGCCACTAGCTTTCGGGCGCTGCTCCTTTGTCAGTTAGTGGGAGTTCTGTTCACAAACAGGGCATATAAAGACACAAACTCAATTTACAAAATATTGGTTGGAATGCAAGTCTTTACAGGTAATCAAGTCTCAAAGGTACAGACAATGTGAGTGGAGAGAGAGTTAAGCACAGGTTAAAGAGATGTATATTGTCTCCAGCTGGTGAGATTTTGCAACACTGCTCGACAATCACCAGGCAAGAATGTTCTCTTCCTGTAGGGGAACACTTCAGCGGTCATGGGCATTCGGCCTCTGATCTTCGGATAAGCATTCTCCAAGTCAGCCTTCACGACACATGATAGCGCAAAGTCGCTGAGCAGAGACTGATAGCCAAGTTCCATACACATGAGGACAGCCTCAACTGGGATCTTGAGTTCATGTCACACTATCTGTTAGCCCCATGACTTGCATGGGCTTGCAAAATCTCACAAACTGTCTAGCTGGAGACAATACATATCTCTTTAACCTGTGCTTAACCCTCTCTCCATCGCATTGTCTGTACCTTTAAGACTTGATTACCTGTAAAGACTCGCATTCCAACCATGATTTTATAAATTGAGCTTCTATCTTTATATGCCCTGTTTGTGAACAGAACTCCCACTTACCTGACGAAGGAGCAACACTCCAAAAGCTAGTGGCTTTTGCTACCAAATAAACCTGTTGGACTTTAACCTGGTGTTGTGAGACTTCTTACTGTGTTAACTCCAGTCCAATGCCGACATCTCCGCATTATGCATCTGAGCCAGCAGGGGGTGATGCAGCAATCATGTCCAATTTCTCATAGTGTGAAACCTCCTGTAGCACTGGGAACATTCAGGCCTGATCTCTGATACACACAGAACTGTATCAGCCTCAGGATCTGGGTCCTGGTTTCATGTTGTGTGTGTAATAATACATCCAGAATTATTTCAAAATAACAACAATACACCCTTGTTACATGTATCTAGTTTTAAAACACAGTATTTCTTGCATCTGTTTATCTATTTTTCTTTCCAATATCTTTTCAGTTTAATATGAGATGACTTAGAGATTATTATTGGTGAACTGGGAATACGGGCACTCAAATGCTCAACACATAACACATTCCTCAATTTGCTATTTTAACAAAAGTGATTTTTATTTGTTCATGGGATGTGGGCAGAGCTGGCTGCCCTCTCAGTTAAGAGAGAATTGTGGATCTGGAGGTCACATGTAGACCAGATCAGATAAGCTTGGCATTAATGGACCAGATGGGTTTTCTAAAAATCGTTTCATGGTCATCATTAGACTTTAAATTCCAGATTTTTATTGAATTCAAATTTCACCACCTGTAGTGGTAGGCTTTGAAGCTGGGTCCCCAGAACATTAATCCAAGTCTCTGGATTAACTAGGTCAATGACCATACCACTACACCACTACCCCCCCTGGGATTTTCTAAATGAATCACTATATGCACTAAGATTACAGGAGTGAAATGTCATAAGGACACATTAAGAATCTGCGAATACAACAGTAATTTGTGCTTCAATATAGATGCATGTGAAAAGCCTAACTCAATGTCACACATTTCAACAAGGGAAACTCCAATAGTTTCCTGTTTAATTGTGCCATTCATTGTTGCCTATTAGAAATTCTTATATATTTCCTGATCTGTGCTGAGGTTGTTGACATACATTTCATCTTGTGGGGCTTCATTATTCAGGTATGGTGTTGGAAGCGCGTATATTCCTTGATTTTCATATGCCAAAGTCTTCTGTTGCATTGGGCTAGAAAGAAAATTGTGAAGTTTGATTATTTTTTTCATTAAGAGGATAAACACACTCAAAATTCAGGTTAAAAGGTTTTACCCAATCTGGAGCAGTCATGTGAAAATTCCCCCAAATAATTCAATACCACCTTTGAGGAGAAAGACAATAAATATGACCAATTATTTCTCCCAATCCTTTGCTCCTACCCACTGCCTCCAATCTCATCTGTAGAGGCACGATAGAAATAGGTGGGTGTTTTGGTTTCAGTGATCAGGACTTATGCCTCTCTATTCACGATCTCAAACCTCCACCGCACACCCTCACAGTTTCTCCCTCAACCTAGGCCTGACCGCATGATGCAGGAACCTCCCCAGTTTTAACGTTTACCAGCTTCTGCAGATACTCCCCATTTGACAGCCACCATCTATTCCTTAAATCTGCTCTGCATCCTATTGGCTATCTCTCCGTGCTCTGATGTTCATTGATATCACAGAATCCAAATTCCATTGATTGTTGCTGGCTGTTTTTGCATGGTGCTAAACCTGTGTTGGTAACATTGCCTTCCAACATAGGGGTCTCAGGGAGCCCAAAAGGAAACTCTGGAGTTTACAAACAGCTGCATGAAGGAAGATCTGTCGAAAAATGGGCCTTTTTGGCTGGTGGTCTCAGCAAATCTACGTAAGTCAGGATACAATAATATAAATAGCCATTGTCAACTGCTTTGCAGATTTCACACAGGCTCCACTTCTGCCTAGCAGCTTAGAGAATCAATATTAACAACCATTCAGTGCTAAAAATGTTTTACGAAATGAAATGTTTTGCTTTGATGCCCCCAGTCTGTAATGAATTAACTGGGCAGCCGGGGCAGTGGCAGTGATTACAATGTCTCAGAACACGAGACAAGAGAGGAGAGTAATGAACTAGGATCCCTGCTTCTGGCCACTGTCCTAATGTACACGCTTCCAGAAATCTTTGCAAAAATTGGTTCTGATGGTTTCACAGTTGAATAGTCCATTACTATTCACCATTCAGGATTATAGAGAAAAGTGGCTTAAGATGCCAGAGATTACTCATGGAATCATAGAATCCCTACAGTGCAGAAGAGGCCATTTGGCCCATCAAATCTGCACCAAATCGCTGACAGAATATTTTACCCACATTCTATCCTTGTAAGCCCATTCATTTTACCATTGTTAATCCACCTAATCTATGCATTTTGGGAAACTAAGAGGTAATTTAGCATGGCCAATCCACCTAATGTCCATCTTTGGACTGAGAGAGGAAACTGGAGAACCCGGAGGAAACCCATGCAGAAGGAAGCCATTTGGCCTTGAGCCTGCATCGACCACAATCCCATGCAGGTCCTTTTCCCATAACCCCATGTATTTACTCTGTTAATCCCCCGATACTAAATTTAGCATGGCCAACCAACCTAACACTCACATTCTGGAAGGAAACCGGAGCACCCGGACGAAACCCACGCAGACACGGGGAGAATGTGAAAACTCCACACACACAGTCACCCAAGGCTGGAATAGAAGCCGGGTCCCTGGCACTGTGTGGCAGCTGTGCTAACCACTGTGCTCTCGTGCCACCCCTTAGGCGGAAGGTACAGATGTATAGTTCATGTCAGATAGAATTTCAGATCTCTAACAAGTTGTTTAACTTTGTGGATTTTACATTCTATCATAACTTTTGGAGCTGTGCTTTCAATGATGTTTGCAGCAATTATATGTGAGGTTTTTAACCCTACATTATTTAATGCAATCTTTTAAATAAATGCACAGGACGATTTTAAAATTCTCGAAGTAAAACTAGAGTCATATTCTAATTTAATATTAAAGTCTGCATATGTAGTAATGAACTGGCGATGGAAGGAAATTTAAGAAACTTTTATAGACGGGATGTCATATGGAGCACAAATTGTCAAAATTGCAGTCTTCAGTAATTTAGTTGCATGGAAACTAACCACTTTTATGACAGGTGCCATGCTATTGAAGAAATTCCACTTGTAACAGGGTGGCTTTTCATTGCCACTGCTTTTCCTTGGATAGAATTAAATCACTGGGGATTTGTAACTATGCTGTATAGCTCCTTTTGCCTTATTAGTTTTCTGAGAGGCCAATATTCTGTGGAAGTTGATGTAACACATAACATGATCCATATATGGTGGTGATACATGATCTGCTCCATGACAGGAAGTGGTATCCCCATGTTAATGAATGGCACATTCATAGTATCCTAGAATCCCTACAGTGTAGTAGGAGGCCAATTGGCCCATCGAGCCTGCACTGACTACAATCCCACACAGGCCCTAGCCCCGTAACCTCATGTATTTACCCTGCTAGTCCCCCTGACACTAAGGGGCAATTTAGCATGGCCAATCAGCCTAATCCGTACACCTTTGGACTGTGGGAGGAAACTGGAGCACCCAGAGGAAACTCACGCAGTCACGGGGAAAATATGCAAACTCCATACTAACAGTCACTCAAGGCTGAAATTGAATCTGAATGCCTGGTGCTGTGAAGCAGCAGTGCTCACCACTGTGCCACCCGTAGTGTCTACTAAATTAGCAGATATTTTCAAATGGAAGCAACTACTGAAATCTTAATTTTCTTTTGTAGTTAGGTGGCGTCCTTGCCTATGTATGTACACATTATGTGTTGAAAATTGCTGTTAGTGTTATCATAGGGACTAGGATCAGAGGGCACAGTCTCAGAGTAAAGGGACAACCCTTTAGAACTGAGATGAGTAGTAATTTCTTCAGCCAGAGAATGGTGAATCTATGGAATTAATTGCCATAGAAGGCCAGGTCATTGAGTATATTTAAGACAGAGGTAGGTTGTTAATTGGTAAGGGGATCAAAGATTACAGAGAAAAGGCGGAAGAATGGGGTTGAGAGACTTATCAGCAGTGATCGAATGGCAAGCAGGCTTGAATGGCTGAATGGCCTAATCCAGCTCCTATATCTTATGGGACACTCGTTTATTTTCTCCACTGCTTAAAAGTAACAGGTTTCTGCCTTTAATCACAAACAGGAATTTATAAGTTATTACAGAATCGAGGTCAGATATCCTGGTAATGAGTTAAAGAGTGCTTGTACAATCTTGTACATCCTAAAGAGAATCTATGGTAGAAAACTGCAGGGCTCACTGTGTTGGTAGTGACCAAATATGGAATCATTCCTTTTGGTTCCAGAGTGGCACAGTGGTTAGTATTGCTGCCTCATAGCGCCAGGGACCTGGTTTGATTCCCAACTTGGGTCACTGTCGGTCTGGAGTCTGCATGTTCTCTCCGTGTCTGCGTGAGTTCCCTCTGGTTTCTCCCCACCATTCCAAAGATGCACTGGTTAGGTGCATTTGGTCATGCTAAATTCTCCCTCCTGTACCCGAACAGGCACCGGAGTGTGGCGACCAGGGGATTTTCACAGTAGCTTCACAGTGACCCAAGTTGGGAATCAAACCAGGTCCCTGGCGTTATGTAATAACTTATAAATTCCTGTTTGTGATTAAAGGCAGTGTTAACATAAGCCAAATTATGACACTAGTAAATAAAAACACTTAAAACATTTCTCACAGCTAACATCTGACAGGTTTAAGCTGCATTGGATCAGAGTGTCTGATGAAATTAAACCTCTGTCACTGTACACAGCCACTTCACATCATGTCATCTGTCCAATGCTGGAAGGTAGGTCCTTGGCTCACTGTCTGCTGATGCTGTTTTTTAGCAGTTTTTTCCCAATAGTTTGTCATTGCTTTCCACTACACAGCTGCTCAGCCTCATACATTTGTTCCTGGAGCTGTGAATTATTGACTAAATCTTCTAGAGTCACAAAACAACGTGGTTTTAATACCAATAGCCCAAACATTATTGGAGCAATACATCTTCTGATTGAGACATATAAGATGATGAATGGGATGGATAGGATAGAGGTGGAGAGACTCTTCCCGCTCAGAAAGGACAGTAGGACTAGGGGGCACAGCCTCAAGATAAAGGGGGGGCGGTTTAGAATGGAGTTGAGGAGGAACTTCTTCACTCAAAGGGTGGTGAATCTCTGGAATTCTCTGCCCGTTGAGGGGTGGAGGCTGCCTCACTAAATATTTTTAAGACGCGGCTTGATGGGTTTTTGATAAGCGAGGGGATTAAGGATTATGGGGAGAGGGCGGGAATGTGGAACTGAGCCACGGCAGATCAGCCATGATCTTATTGAATGGCGGGGCAGGCTCGAAGGGCTAGATGGCCTACTCCTGCTCCTATTTCTTATTATGTTCTTATGTTCCACCAACGAATTACACTCTACTCTTGTCCAAAATTGCTGGAAATGCAAATTCTTAACTTGTTAGATTTTTATCGTCATTTCGAAAATACATCATATCTTCATATAGAGAAACATTTCTACAATTATCTTCAGTCCAGTTACATCTGCTGTGCTTGTGTTTAATTATGTTACACTGTTATAAAAACAACAACCAGTTCAGCATCCCTAAATCATCCCACAAAATGCTGCAAGCACTTATGAAATAGCTCTGTCTGGAACAGGGTAATGCATTGAAAGATACTCACAGGTCATCGCTGGCATTTTGTTCTAAAGAAAATGGAAAGTTAGAAAAGAGGTTATTGGAATGGATTCATCTTAAGATCTGCAGAATATTGCCTCCTAAACTCCACTGTCAAAGTTCACTTCCCCAAACCACTCCACCTTTCCCATCTTGTCTCCCTCATTAAAGGTTTTAAAACCCAATCAAGCCTTGGGCCTCTGATGTTTTCTGTTGATTCACCATCCATATTCCTCACACCTCTGTGCAAAACCTTTTTTTTTGTATTTAAGTCACAATATCAACATAGGGTGTTAATTGTGTTGCTTATAACTCTTTAAATAGAGTATCATAGAATCCCTACAGTGCAGAAGGATGCCATTCAGCCCTTCGAGTCAGCATTGACTCTGCGGCAGGGCATTCCTGTAACCCCATGCACTTATTCTGCGAATCCCTGTAACCTATACGTCTTTTGGATAATTATGGGGCAATTTAGCATGGTCAATCCACCTAATCTGCACATCTGGGAGGAAATCAGAGTGCCTGGAGGAAACCCACAGACACAAGGAGAACATGCAGACTCCACACGGACAGTCACCTGAGGTCAGAATTGAACCTGGGTGCCTGGCACTGTGGGGCAGCAATGCTAACCACTGTGCCACCGTACTGCCCCAAAGTAGAGATAGGGTTACAGAGATAGCATCCCATACAAAATATTAACCATTTCCTCTCTTTCAAATACTGATTGTTTGTTGACCTCCAGACCTATCTACCTTTATTTCAGATTTTGTATGTTTCCTTTTTTTAAATCCCTGGAATATATAAAGGGAGGTCTTGTGGCATTGTGGATAGCATCTCTATCTCTGGGCCACAAGATCCAGGTTCAAGTCCCGCTTCAGGACTTGATGGCCACAGACAGTGAGTTCATAATGTGGCCAAATAGGCTGATCATTCTATAAATCCTGCCAATACACCTGATGGCAGGCAGTAAGAGTGGGAGAGTTTCCTGATCAGCCATACTGCAGAGGGCAATGACAAACCACCGTGGTACTTTGCCAAGCATACTCATGGCCTGGAACTTTACTGTCCCGCCCACCACAGCAATTGGAGCAGGCGAGGGGCAGACCATGGAAAGGTCTGTTGATCTCGGGTGGGATTTTACAGTTTTGGGATGAGCGAGGACATAAAATCCCACCCATGGTACGAATGGTCATCATTGCCCACTTAGGGTACGGTACCTGAAAGAGGTGGAGCAGTGTATGAAGCCTGACAGCATTCCACTAGGACCGAATGCAGTATAGTATTTAAAAGTTTAATTTTCAAAATAATTACTCTTGGGCTGTGTGTGACAATGCAATATTTGTTAACTTGAAGATATTCAGAGTCAATCACATAATATAAGACTAGAATCAATTGTGGATCAGAACAGTAAGGGGTGATAGATTTCTATCTTTGAAGAGGCTTTGTGAATAACAAGATCAAGAATCTATAGTCATATAGTGACATTTTTTTGAGGAAACAACAAACTAAAGGGGAACCTGCAGATGCGGCATACTTGAAGTTACAGAAAACATTTAATAAGGTGCGACAGCAGAAGTTACTGCGCAAGGTAAAATTACATTAAAGTTTATTTATTTGTTACAAGTAGGCTTGCATTCACACTGCAATGAAATTATTGTGAAAATCCCCTAGTCGCCACACTCCAGCACCTGTTCCGGTACACTGAGGGAGAATTTAGCATGGCAAATGCACCTAACCAGCACGTCTTTCAGATTGCAGGAGAAAACTGGAACATCCAGAGGAAGCACACACAGACAAGGGGAGAACGTGCAGGCTTCACACACAGACAGTGAGCCAAGCCGGGAATCAAACCTGGGTCCCTGACGCTGTGAGGCAGCAGTGCAAACAACTGTGCCATTGTGCCACCCAGATATGGTGTAAGGGGCAACATATTGGTATGGATAAAGAATAAATGGCTCTTTTTTGGGTTGTCACGCTGTGACTAACAGAGTGTCACAGGGGTCAGTGCTGAGGCCTCAACAATTTACAATCTCTATCAATGATTTGGATGAATGAACATAGAACATAGAACATAGAACATTACAGCGCAGAACAGGCCCTTCGGCCCGCGATGTTGCGCCGACCAGTTTTTTTAAAAAAAACACTGACCCACTAATCTAAACCAATCCCTTTTCGTCCATAAACCTATCCACAGATCTCTTAAACGCCCCCAAACTAGGCGCATTTACAACCGCAGCAGGCAGGGCATTCCAATCCCTCACCACCCTCTGGGTAAAGAACTTACCCCTGACATCCGTCCTATAACTACCCCCCCTTAATTTAAAGCCATGCCCCCTCGTGCCAGCTTTCTCCATCCGAGGAAAAAGGCTATCACTATCCACCCTATCTAAACCTCTAATCATCTTATATGTTTCAATAAGATCCCCTCTTAGCCTCCTTCTTTCCAGCGAAAACAACCCCAAATCCCTCAGTCTCTCCTCATAGGACCTCCCCTCCATACCAGACAACATCCTGGTAAACCTCCTCTGCATGAATGGGAGGTGATCTTATTGAAACATGCAAGATCCTGGGGAGACTGGTTAGGGTGGATACCAGATGTTTACACTTGTGGGAGAGACTAGAACAGTAGGAAACAGGGAAAAAAGATGTCCCTTTTAAGACAGAGATGAGAAGGCTAAGAGGGCCAATGCTTTGTGAAGATTGGGTCATTTAATTTTGTTTCAGGAAAAGTTAGATAGATTTTTGATAGAGAACGGAGTCAAGGGTTATGAGCAGGGCAGATGGGAAAGTGTGGTTGAGACCATTAATCAATCAGCCATGATCTTACTGAATGGTGGAACAGGCTCGAAGGGCTGAATGGCCTATGTCCACTCAGTCAATGTAAAATTTTGGCCTATTAGGGGAAATCAGGTAAGGTAATCAAAAGTTGGTCAAAGAGGTGGTTTTAAAGGACTGTTTTGGAGGAGGAATGATAAGATGTCTCACAACACCAGGTTAAAGTCCAACAGGCTGCTCCAAAAGCTTGTGCTACCAAATAAACCCGTTGGACTTTAACCTGGTGTTGTGAGACTTCTTGCTGTGTCGCCACCCCCACCCCCGCCCTGGGTCCAACGCCAGCATTTCCACATCATAAAGGAGGAAAGCAAGGTATACAGGTGAAGAGATGTGGAGTGGATATGCCAGTGTCTAGGGCCTAGACAGCTGAGGCACAGCCACCAATGGTGGAGTGATAAAAAAATCAGAGTTGCCAAGACAAGTAGCCAAAGTTAGTGGAAAGCAGTTAATCAGAGGGTAGGCAGTCATACGAGGCTGGAATCGAACCCAGGTCCCTGGCGCTGTGAGACAGCAGCGCTAACCACTGTGCCACTTCTCCTTTCACTTCAAGTCAGGACTGCACGGCTATTTCCTCATTTACCTGTTTTTACCTCTTCATTGTCACCTTGTTTCTTTTTCTTCCCTTTTCTATTTCGGTCTAGAATGGAAAATTTATTTTTATTTCACTGTTCTACCAACTCCTGAATTTTAATTGGCCCCATCTCACAGACCTACATTTGTAACCATGAACAGGAGTGGTGATGGGGAATGGATGGTTCGCTGATCACCTCAGGACTGCATTGTTATTTCACAGGTCCTCCCGCTATCACTGTTACATAAAACATAAACATTATGCCTGACTGAAAACCAGTATAATCAATGCCTTCATTTTGCAATACTTGTATTTTCCTGGATGAGAGGATCTCCAACAATACTCAAGATCCCATCTTGTACAAAGTAGCCCATTTGATCAGAACCCCATGCACCATCTTTAATACTCAATCTCTCAGCCATTGGCGGAACCTGGCAGCAGTGTGTACCACCTACAGTTAAAACTGCAAACTTAAGCTTATTTATCAGTCACAAGTAGGCTTATATTAACACTGCAATGAAGTTACTGTGAAAATCCCCTAGAACCACAGTCCGGTGCCTGTTCGGGTCAATGTATCTAACCAGCACGTTATTCAGAATGTGGGAGGAAAATGGAGCAGGACGCAGACACGGGGATGCAAATTCCACACAGACAGTGACCCAAGCCAATAATCAAACCCAGGTCTCTGGTGCTGTGAAGCACTGTGTTGCTCCAATCACCAGATAGAGAAATTTGGTGAGCTAAAATGTAAAGTTTATTTATTAGTGTCACAAGTAAGGCTTACATTAACACTGCAATGAAGTTACTGTGAAAATCCCCTAAATCCCCCAATTTTAAAAAAAACATAATTTGCTACTGTGCAGCACCAACTTGTCAATCCTTCTTTGATAGCACTTCCCAAACCTCTACCACCTAGAAGGACAAAAGTAGGACATGCTGTCACACACCATCCTAACTTGGATTTTATTGCAACTCAATGGATTTGCACAGAATGAGAGGTGACCTTAGTGTTACATACAAGATTCTCAGGGGGCTTGACAGGTAGGTGCTGAGACATTGTTTCTCCTTGTGGGGGAATCTAGGACTGGAGGACCTACTCTCAGAATTAGGGGTGACCCATTTAATAAAAAGATGAGGAGGAATTTCTTCTCTCAGAGAATACAGAATCTCTGGAATTCATTACTGTAGAGGACTGTAGAGGCTGGGTCATTAATTATGTTCAATGCTGAGGTAGACAGATTTTTAATCTGTCATCCATTTTGGTAGGAATAAATGGACTATTACTTAAATGGTAAAAATATTTCAGCGTGCTGCTGTGCAGAGGGACCTGGGTGTCCTTGTGCAAGAATCTCAAGAAGTTGGTTTGTAGGTGCAGCAGGTAATTAAGAAGACAAATGGAATTTTGTCCTTCATTGCTAGAGGGATGAAATTTAAAAACAGCGAGGTTATGTTGCAGCTGTGTAAGGTGCTGGTGAGGCCACACCTGGAGTACTGTGTACAATTTTGGTCTCCTTACTTGAGAAAGGATATACTGGCGTTGGAGTGGGGGGCAGAGGAGATTCACTAGATTGATTCTGGAGTTAAGAGGGTTGGCTTATGAGGAGAGACTGAGTAGACTGGGGCTACACTCATTGGAATTCAGAAGAATGAGGGGAGATCTTATAGAAACATATAAGATTATGAAGGGAATAGGTAAGATAGAAGCAGGGAAGTCGTTTCCATTGGCAGGTGGAACTAGAACTAGGGGACATGGCCTCAAAATAAGGGGAAGCAGATTTAGGACTGAGTTGAGGAGGAACTTCTTCACACAAAGGGTTGTGAATCTGTGGAATTCCCTGCCCAGTAAAGCAGTTGAGGCTACCTCATTGAATGTTTTTAAGACAAGAATAGATACATTTTTGAACAGTAAAGGAACTAAGGGTTATGGTGAGTGGATGGGTAAAAGGAGCTGAGTCCACGAAAAGATCAGCCATGATCTTACTGAATGGCGAAGCAGGCTTGAGGGGCCAGATGGCCTACTTCTGCTCCTACGTTCTTATGTCCTTAATCAGTAAGGGAATCAAGGGTTATGAGGGTAAGACGGGAAAGTAGAGTTGAGGATTATTAAATCAGATCAATCATGACCTCATTGAATGGTGGACAGGGTCGACGGGCCAAATGGCCAACTTCTGCTCCTACAAGTTATGGTGGTGGTGGTACATTCACCACAAGGACAACAGCAGTTCAAGAAGATGGCTTGCCATTACCTTCCCAAAGACAATTGGATGGGCAATATCCACAGTCCAAATATGTGCGGATTAGTTTGTTTGGCCATGCTAAATTGACCCTAGTGTCAGAGGGATTAGAGGGTAAATGCATAAAATTGTGGGAATCGAGCCTGTCTGGGATTGTGCTCGGTACAGACCCGATGGGCTGAATGGCCTTCTTTTGTACTGTAGGGATTCTACGATTCTATCTCGTGAGTGAATAAACAAAAAAAATGAAAATACGTTCAATGGGTTGAGGTAAATTTCTAAATTGCTTAGCATCGTTGCTGGATCTTTCTCCCAAATAACCAACATCGACACAGTAAATTGTCGTTCACAGAAAGTTTGTTAGAAATTAGGTTTCCTCTTCTGACATAAACCTAGCTTCATTACAGTTTAAAGTTTATGTATTAGTGCCACAAATAGGCTTACATTAACACTGCAATAAAGTTACTGTGAAAATCCCTTAGTCACCACACTCTGGTGCCTGTTCGGGTAAACTGAGGGAGAATTTAGCATGGTCAATGCATCTAACCAGCACATCTTTTAGACTGTGGGAGGAAACTGGACCACCCGGAGGAAACCCACACAGACAGAGGGAGAACCGTGTAGACTCCACACAGACAGTGACCCAAGTCAGGAATCAAACCTGGATCTCTGGCACTGTGAGGCAGCAGTGCTAACCATTGTGTCACCGTATTGCCCCAGTCACCAGATTGAGAAATTTGATGAGCTAACAAGTAAAGTTTTAAAGTTTATTTATTAGTGTCACAAGTAAGGCTAACATTAACACTGCGATGAAGTTACTACGAAAATCCCCTAAATCCCCCAATTTAAAAAAAACATAATTTGCTTCTCTCCACAAACCTTTCAACAATAATTTGAGTTTAAAAAATTGTTGAAATCTAAAAGAAAAAACAGAAAACGTTTGATGTGTATATACAGGAGGTCAGCTAGTATCTAAGTGAATCAAGTTTAACGTATCACCTTAGACCCTTCATCATTTCTGACATAATGGGGAGAATTTTAACCCAGTTGTCTGTCAGGAAACCCACAACATTTGGTTTTACACCAGCTTTTAACTTGAGTTAAAGTAAATAACATTGCCTGGGGATGGGTGGGTCGTTCAGAGATTGGGGGTGAAACCAGAGTTTCATCTAGTGCCACCCATTGCGAATTAGGTTTAAATTACCCACATTAATCTCACCTTTTCTGATAATGATCAGTCTGTTCTGGAGTTCCAGCATGTTTTGCTTTAATGATCAATTTTTGGCCTGTGACGTTTCGCAGTAAGAGGTGAGATATTTGTGGACAGCCCAGTGGCACGTTGATTAGTAGTGTTGCCCCACAGTGCCAGAGATCCGGGTTCGATTCTGGCCTCGGGTCACTGTCTGTGTGGAGCTTGTCTGTTCTCCCTGTCTGCGTGGATTTCCTCCGGGTGCTCCAGTTTTCTCCCACAGTCCAAAAATGTGCGGGTTAGGTGAATTGGCCATAGTAAATTACACCTTAGTTTCAGGGGGATTAGCAGGGTAAATGTGTGGGGTTATGGGGTTAGAGCCTTAGTGGGATTGTGGTCGGTACAGACTCGATGGGCTGAATGTACCATCTGTACCGTAGAGATTGTATGATTCTATTCTATGATATTAAATGTTATAATGATGGTTACTCTATCAGTATGTTACCTTGTTGATTTTGCCTCTTCCACCAAAAGATCACTGATAGGAGGACTAAGACAGCGGCTGCTGCTGATCCCACAGGAACAACGATTAGGATTAGTTTGAGTTGATTAGCAGTGCCTTGAGAATCCAAAACACAGAAAATGAGAGCATTAGATGAATGAATGGGTACATGTGATGAACCAGCTGATGCACTGGCACCGTGAAGTTAATTTTCGAAGAAGTGCCTAAAGTTTGCATATTTGGAGCATTACACTGAAGATTGTTGGGTTAATGATTTCCCTATCACTTAAGAACTGATCAGACTATGTAAACTCTAAAGAGTTGACATCGCCTCACAAGAAGACAAAATAAATCTGACAGTCAGGGGTCTTGCAAAGTTCCTTATAAGTAAGACATCGGTGCCAATGACAATAGCAGAGGAGGCTGTGGCATAGTGATATTGTCACTGGGCTATTAATCCAGTGACCCAGGGTAATGCTTTGGAGATCCAGGTTCAGATCCCACCATGACTGATGGTGAAATTTGAATTCAATGAAAGTCTGGAATTCAAATCTACTAATGACCATGAAACCATTGTTGAAAAAACCCATCCGGTTCACTAATATGCTTTAGGTGGAGGAAATCTGCCATTCTGACCTGGGCTGGCCAACATGTAACTCCAGAGCCACAGCAATGTGGTTGACTCTCAACTGCCAGTCAGTTCAAGGGCAACTAGGGTTGGGCAACAAATACTAGCCTTGTCAGCGATGCCTACACCACATGAAAGGAAAAAATAAATACTGTTTTTGCCACTTTGTTATTCAGGGAATATTTATGAGACTCCTAAGCAGCTAAAAAAATGAAATGAAATAGAGGGCAGAGGTCAGCTTGTGTCTACAGATTTTTTTGTTATTCATTATTTCAAATGCTTTGCTTCGAAAATGTTTATTCCAGACGCTATTACTTTATGTTTAACTTTCATAACTAAATGAAACCAATACTTCTCGTTTATTTTTATTTTCATTAAATGTAAGATCGTATCTGTGCAAGTGGAATGGTGCTAGTTAATGAATATAATATGACTTCATGTCTGCGGCCTGCTGGTATTCAGAACATAGCCCCTGGGCCACTTCTGGTCAATTTGCTTTTCACTGGTAGGTCTTGGCAGACTTTGTGTTCCAAGTGTCTCTGGGGAACTAAGGCAGACCTGGCTCTAGTCTGCTGAAGAAATTTTGACTTAGTGCTGCTATTCCTCATCTCATTCTTTGTGGGTTAGCTACAGAATGTACACAAATAAAGTTTATTTATTAGTGCAGACTTACATTAATATCGCAAGGGAGTTACTGTGAAAATCTCCCAGTCGCCACACACTCTGGCACCCGTTCAGGTACACTGAGGGAGAATTTAGCATGGCCAATGCATCTAACTGGCACGTCTTTTGGACTGCGGGATGAAACCAGAGGAAACCTATGCAGACACAGGGGGAATGTGCAGACTTCACATGGGCAGTGACCCAAGCCGGGAATCAAACCCAAGTCACTGACACTATGAGGCAGCAGTGCTAACTACTGTGTCACTGTGGATAAGGTTAATGGGCTGAATGGCCGAATTCTGCTCCTATATCATATTTCTGCCTCCAATGAGCACCGGTGTTTAAAGAACACTTACATTGTACACCATGTGAATTCCAGTTCCCCGATTCCTCACAGACGGTTTTACGATTCCCTTCCAGAGTGTAGCCAACATCACACGAAAAATAACAAGACATGTTGTAATGCGTCTCACCGTAGGGAGCAGAGCAGTTCACATTGCCGTGTTCTGGATTCTTTAAGGGTGTACAGGTAATTGCTATGAAGGAACATATTGGTCAGTCAGTTTCAGTGAAAGACTGCTCTTTCTGATATTTGTTACAGCTCATACCAAATAAAAACAAGATTAAACATCACTTAAAATTTTGCTTATTTGGGCGCTGATATTTATGGGAAGGAGGGGAGGGTTTGGGAGCTGTTTTGTCGTTGGTTCGGTTTGGTTCAGGTCACTGGCAGAATCCCATTGGCATGCTTGGAATTCGTTTCATAACCATAGCCAAACAGGTGGCACTAGGCTGCAGTGAAGGAGGGTGGTTTGGAGCCCGCATTAACACGATTCTCTCTGGACAGATCACGTCTCCTGATTTTCCACAGCCCTCATTGGTGACTTCACGTCGGCGAGGTTTACAAAAAAAAACGGGTGAGGGGAAAATACAGGTAAATGTAGCCCCCGGAGGAGAGAGAGACATGCCCGATTATTACCCTGGTACCGACTCTTAGCACTTATCCCTGGGACCCAGGCACTGCCTGACGCCTTGGCACTGCCCCCCCCCCCCCCCAAGGGGGAGCTGCCTCCCAGGGCAGTGCCAGGAGCAGTGCCAAGTGGCATGGCTGTGGGGGGCCTTTCTGGTGCACACCACAGAGAGGGGGGTGAAGTTCACTGTGTACCTAGCAGAGGTCCTCATGTGTCTGTGGGCAGAGGGGGTGGGGGGTGGTGGTGTGGGGTAGGGGTTCATGGAGGGGGGGTTGGGTTCCCTGTCTGTGTTGAGGGTTGTTCCTCTTACTTTTTAACCAAAAATCAGGACAGCTTAATAACTGGAAACCCAACGTTGTCAGCTTTTCATAGAATCATAGGATCCTACAGTGCAGAAGGAGGCCATTTGGCCCATTGAACCTGCACCAACCACAATCCCACCCCATGTATTTACCCTGCTAAGCTCCATTACACAAAGGGCATTTTTTTTTAGCATGGTCAATCCACCTAACCTACACATCCTTGGACTGTGACAGGAAACTGGAACACCCGGAGGAAACCCACGCAGACACACAGGGAGAACATGCAGACTCCACACAGACGGTCACCTGAGACCAGAACTGAATCAGGGCCCCTGGCGCTGTGAGGCAGCAGTGCTAACAACTGTGCCACTGTGTCAGCCCTAAGTAGAGCTAGGGATACAGGGATAGTATTTGGGAGAACGTGCAAAGTCCGCACAGGTAGTCGCTCAAAGCTGGAATTGAACCTGGGTCCCTGGCGCTGTGAGGCATCAGGTCTAATAACTGTGCCACCCTGCCACCCCAAAGTAGAGGTAGGGATACAGAGATAGCATCAGGCAGGACGTGCAAACTCCGCACTGACAATCACCCAAAGCTGGAATTGAACCTGGTGCTGTGAAGGACCTGGTGCTGTGAGGCAGCGGTGCTGGACAGTACGATGAGTTTTCAGAATTCCCATCTGAATCTTGAACTCCCAACTTGAATAAATTTCAGTAAAATGATTGCTTGGGACTATCTATTTAAAATGTAGAGAAATAAAAGTTTATAGAAATTTTCTTTCTTCGAGTGCTGGACAGTATGATGAGAAAAGCCGGCAGAGTGGCTGACGAGCTGCTTTTCTTACCTGAGTCAGCACCCAGAAGTGAAAGGAAAGACTGTTCCTCGCAGTGCTTTGGTGTTGAAGCTAACATTCTCATTAGAAAAACACCAATGTTCTGCATTAGAGATTGTGTAATGTGGGAGCCAAGCTTTTGTTCAAAGAACCTTCTTTAGGAAGTTGCACTGCTTCAAGTTTCGCTTCTTATTACTTTGGGTGTCTTGGTGCAATGTGGTTCTTGATATCAAGTGGAAAATCAAAACAGTTTCTAGTCAGCGACCACATTGTTTCTGCTCTAGAAAAAGTGAAGCAAACAGGAACTAACACAATTTATTTTAGCCCAATGTAATGAAATTTGAAGAAGCTGTGTGAATCCAGAAGTCTCACAATACCAGGTTAAAGTCCAACAGGTTTATTTGGTAGCAAACACCACCAGCTTTCGGGGCGCTGCCCCTTCGTCAGGTAAGTCACCTGACGAAGGAGCAGCCAGCACTGCTGGCAATGAGAAGATGCTGCTGCTGGCCAATGGGGGCCGTTTTTGTCACCACGAGACCCACAGTGGGAGGCATGGAAAATCCTGCCCTGAAATCTTTGAGTATTTGATAGGCTGAGGTGGATAGATCCTAGCTCAATAAGGGAGTGATAGGTTGTCAGGGGCAGGTAAAACGCAGCTTTGAGATTACTATCAAATCAGCCATGATCTTATTAAATGGCGGAGTAGGCTCAAGGGGCCAAACAGCCTACTCCTGCTTCTTTCTTCTATCACAACTTGGTGTGGCTTCTGCTCTGTCCAAAACCACAATAAACTACAAAGGGTCATGAACGAAGCCCAGTCCATCACACAAACCAGCCTCCCATCCATTGACTCTGTCTACACTTCCCGCAGCCTTGGAAAAGCAACCAGCGTAATTAAGGACCCCATGCACTCCGGATATTCTCTCTTCCACCTTCTTCCTTCAGGAAAAAGGTACAAAAATCTGAGGACACGAGAACAGCTTCTTCCCTGCTGCCGTCAGACTTTTGAATGGACCTACCCTGCATTAAGTTGATCTTTCTCTACACCTTAGCTATGACTGTAACACTACATTCTGCACTCTTTCCTTTCCTTCTCTATGAATGGTATGCTTTGTCAGTATAGCACGCAAGAAACAATACTTTTCACTGTATGCTAATGCATGTGACAATAATAAATCAAATCAAATCAAACATCAAATCTTATGTTTGTAAGCTGTTTGCACAGCTAAATGTTACCCCTGGAGACAGTTACTCAGTTACCTATTTGACACCACTGATATACCTTCACATCGATATATGAATGGGGTAGTGTAGTTCTGAAATTGAGTTGAGATCTGACTGCAGGGGGAGGTATGTGTATGAGAGATTGGAAAAGTGGCCTCTTTGGCTTGGCATTGTATGAAACAGAAATTTAACATGGCATGAATCCTGTGCAATGTCACAGCCCAGTGCAAGAAGTGTTCAGAAGGTCCTGGCTGCTTCACAAACTCACACAGAGACAATTTAAAGGTCTTGAGAATCTGGCTGCATTTAAAACAATCAAAATTTATCTGCAGCAAGCACACACAGAGTTCTCGCAAGAATCGCACGTCGCTTCACCAGCTATTTTCAATGAGCGCCAATTCTTTTCTTTCAAAAAGACAAAGGGATGTAAATTAACAGAGTTGGAGCATTCAGCAAAATGTCAGCATCAACAAATGCCCAGGTTATGGCAATCATTTCATTCATGTCACCTTTCCCCTCAATAACAACCTGTGGTGCCACAATGATTAGTACTGCTGCCTTACAGCGCCAGGACCTGGCTTCGATTTCGCCTTGTATCACTGTCTGTGCGGAGTCTGCATGTTCTTCCTGTTTCCTCTGGGTTTAAAAGGCAACATGCGGGAAGCCAGTTCCATCCACAGAACTATCCATACCTGCCTACTGAATTAATTACCATAGCAAATGTTCTCTAATCATAATATTTGGGTGGCACAGTGGTTAGCACTACTGCCTCACAGCGCCCGGGACATGGTTCAATTCCAGCCTTGGGTCACTGTCAGTGCAGAGTTTGCATGTTCTCCCCGTGTCTGCATGGGTTTTCTCTAGGTGCTCCTCCCACAATCTGAAAGACGTGCAGGTTAGGTGCATTAGCCATGCTAAATTCTCCCTCAGTTTACCCGAACAGGCGCCGGTGTGTGACGACTAGGGGATTTTCACAGTAATTTCATTACAGTGTTAATGTAAGCTTACTTGTGACACTAATAAATAAACTTTAAAAAAACTATATTGATATAGCTTCCCTCAGTCAGGAGAATATTAGCAAGAAGGAAAAGGACAGGCTCCAGTGGGCACAGAAAGAAAACATTTTCAATTCATATCACGTCCTCTGGACATCCTCAAGTGGTTTACAGCCAACAAAATAATCTTGAAGTGTGGTCACTGGTATTTTGTCGACAAACATTGCTGCCAATTTGTGCAGCAAATTAGATAGATATCCAGTTAATCTGTTATTGGTAATCTTGTTTGAAGGATAAACGCTGCCCAATGTACCAGGGGAACTCATTGCTTTTCTCTGCAGGGTGTCCACCTGAATTGCCCCGCATAATTTTGGTTCACATTTCATCTGATAAGGTTAAACTTCCTCACGATGGCACTGCAGTCAGATCATGGTCAGGCCACATCTGCATTGTTGTGTACAGTTTTGTTTGCAGTTTTATAAACCAAATAGAGAGGCACAGCAGAGGAGGAGAACTGTTTTACAAGATTGATACCAGGAATGGTGGCGGTGGGTGGGGTGGAGAGAGAGGGTGGGGGGGCGTTTGAGTGTTGGTGGTGGAGGGTGGGTGAGTGGAGGGAGGGGGGTGAGGGGGGTTGGCAGTGATGGGGGGGTAAGTGGAGGGAAGGAGGTTTGGGTGAGAGGTGTTGATGGTGGACGGTGGGTGAGGTGAAGGGAGGATGGTGGGGTGGAGGGAAGGGGTGGGGTGGAGGGAGGGAGGTGGGATGGAGGGAAGAGGGCGGTTGGAGGGAGGGAGGTTTGGGTGGAGGGTGTTGGCACTGAGGGGGTGGGTAAATGGAGGGAAGGGGTGTTGGGTGTTGGCAGTGGGGGATGGGACTGGAGGATGGAGGGGGGTTGGAGTGGAGGGAAGGGGGTAGAGGGTGAGGGGGTGGGGGTGGGAGGAAACAATCTGGGTCGCTTTTCTCTTAAAAAGAAAAAGCTGGCAGGTAACCAATCAATGGCCTTTAAAATCCTGGAAGGGTTTGATAGAGTGGGTACTAAGAGAATGGCTGGGATTATGATGGTACAGTGGTCAGCGCTGCTGCCTCACAGTGCCAGGGACCTAGGTTCAATTCCTGGCTTGGGTCACTGACTGTGTGGAGTCTGTACGTTCTCCCTGTGTCTGCGTGGGTTTCCTCCCACAGTCCAAAAATGTCCAGGTTAGGTGAATTGGCCGTGCTAAATTGCCTCTTAGTGTCAGGGGGACTAGCAGGGTAAATACATAGGGTTATGGGGGTAGGGGATGGGTGGGATTGTGGTTGGTGCAGACTCAATGGGCCAAATAGCCTTCTTTTGCAATGTAGGGATTCTATGATAAGCTCTATCAAATGTTACAATTAGCTTTTAATAAACTACCATGCTGACCTTGGCAGAATGTATTGTTTGTAGTCCAGGCGCCAGATGCTTGGCATGTTGTTGAAATGTTCCCATTTAGGATAAATCCTTGCTCACAAGCGAACGTGCACACAGATTGGAAATGGTTCTCTCCATGGAATCCTTCACACTTAACTGTGCTATGGTCTGGTTTTGTAATGGCTGGGCAGAATCTAACTGGAGAACAAAAGAGTCGAATGCAGAGTATCATATGTCATGTATATGAGAGCCAAAGGTTTGTTTGTGTTTTAAACAAACGAGTTTCAAACTCAGATAAAAGCAAAATATTGCGGGTGCTGGAATCTAAAACCAATCGTTGGCTCTATTCTCTCTCTATAGATACTGTCAGACCTGCTGAGATTTTCCAGCATTTTCCGTTTGAGTTTCAAACTGTGTGGCCACCATTAAAAGTATTGAGTGGTAGCAGGAAATCCTGTCTTAACATCTGAATATGTTTAAGACAGTAAGACAGAGGAGCAGCTCTGCCATTCAGTTAGGTCTGACCTTCTGGCTCAGTTACATCTTCCTGCATTTTTCTCATATCCGGTGACCCTCATAGTCTCCAAAAATCTATCAATTCCTGGCTTGAGTATGATTTTAGCTCGCCAAAGGCAAATGAAACTACAGAAGCACAGAATATTTATCACTGTGCAACTTTGGAAGTTTTGTTTTATTCATCCATGGAACTTGGGCATTGCTGGCTGACCAGCATTTATTGCCCATTACTTGTTGCTTGAGGGCAGCTGAGAGTCAACCACATTGCTGTGGCTCTGGAGTCACATGTAGGCCAGACCAGGTAAGGACAGCTAAAGACATTAGTGAAGCAGATGAGTTCTTCTGACAAACAATAATAGTTTCATGGTCATCAGTAGATTCTTATTGAATACAACAGATAAGTGCTCAAAGTCTCTAGGCGGTTCATAAGGTGTCTTGGAGAGTGAATGAATGCCCTTAGGTTTCTATTCAGGTGTTATTAGATATTCCGTCAGGCATTTGTTGATTTCCTTATGCATTACTTAAACTGTGAAATGGATGGCACCCTACTGTGATAATGGAAGGTTACAAAATCAGTCATGTAGCACTAATCAGGTAATGATAACACTCACGATATGTCAACAGACAGGTGAAATAGCAAGCAATTTTTTTTATTAAAGACACAAAAACATATTTTTTCAAAGTTTTAAAAGTTTTGAATGCCTTGACTGCTTTACAGTTACCTTTGACAGTTCATTTTGACATATGCAAGATTGAAGCGCATGGGATTTGGGGAAGTGTATTGAAATAGATAGAAAACTGGTTGACAGAGAAGAAACAAAGAATAGGAATTAATGGATACTTTTCAAATTGGCAGGCAGTAACTAATGGGGTGCCACAGGGATTGGTGCTGTGACCCCAGCTATCCATAATATACATTAATGATTTGGATAAGGGAACAAAATGTAACATCTCAAAGTTTGCAGATGATACCAAGTTGGTTGGGAGGGTGAACTATGATGAGGATGCAGAGATCCTTCAGAATTATCTGGACAGATTGGGTGAGTGGCAAATCAATGGCACATGCAGTATAATTTGGATAAATGTGAGGTTATCAGAAGACAGATTACTATCTGAATGACTGTAAATTGGAGAGGGGAGTGTGCAGCGGGACCTGAAGGTAAGCATGCAGGTGTAGCAGGCAGTAAAGAAGGCAAATGGCATGTAGGTCTTCATTGCGAGAGGTTTCGTGAACAGGAGCAGGAATGTGTTGTTGCAATTATACAGGGTCTTGGTGAGACCAGATCTAGAGTATTGTGTGCAATCTTGTTCTCCTTTTCTGCACTCGATGGAGTGCAGTGAAGGTATACCAGGCAGGTTCTAGGGCTGGCGGGACTGGTGTATAAGGAGAGATTAAGTAGGTTAGGACCGTTTTCACTAAAGTTCAGACAAATGGGACGTTCTCATTGAAACTTATAAAATTCTAACAGGACTAGACAGGGTAGTTGCAGGGAGGATATTCCCAATGGTGGGGGAGTCCAGAACCAGGGGTCACAGTCTGAGATTCAGGGTAGACCATTTGGGACGGAGGTGAGGAGAAATTTCTTCAGCCAAAGAATGATGAGCCTGTGGAATTCATTACCACAGGAAGTAGTTGATGCCAAAACATTGAATGTGTTCAAGAAGTGGCTGGATATTGCACTTGGGGCGAATGGGATCAAAAGTTATGGGGAGAAAACAGGATTAAGCTATTGAGTTGGATGATCACCCATGATTGTAATAAATGGTGGAGCAAGCTCAACGTGCCAAATGAACTCCTCCTGCTCCTTTTTTCTATACTTCTATGTTTGACAGTTCCGATGAGCTTGATGGCTAATATTTTTATGCACTTCTAATGGACATTTATGCCTAATTGTAACAATCCCAAGATGCATCTGACCTCCCCCAGAAGTGATCTGGGAACATGCCTAAAAGGGCACCCTACCTCTTCAATAGATACCCTACCTCTTCAAAGGATGGCACAAAGTTCAAGGCCTGTTCAGATCAGGTCTATCCTGTGCACATTGTTTTTCACACACTTGGGTCATCAAAATTAGACATGAGCAGAGACTCTATGTCATTGTGAAAATCCAGTCCTCCTGAGCTATGGAGGTCAAAATGTCCACTCTTGTGCAGAAGCTGATCTCAGATGAAGCAATGTGTCTGGGCGAGGGGAGTGAAAAATCAGCCAAGGTTTCTTGATTTATATCAGTGAATATTAGGTAAGTAAATTCAGGATATGGCTGTGAATGGCAATGGGGTGGGATCCAGAGCATTAGGGAGACAGAAAAGAAGTTTGAGGACAGCACAGAACTAAAGAGGGCACATTAAGTATTAAAGGCAGTGTCAGTAATCCTAGTACCAGACCAATCAGGCAAAGGAAAGACAGAGAGCAAGGGAAGTCCAAATTAAACTGCTTTTATTTCAATGCAAAAGGCCTATCGGGCAAGGCAGAAGAGCTCAGGGCATGGATGGGTATGTGGCACTGGGATATTATAGCAATTACTGAAACATGGCTAAAGGAGGGACAGGACTGGCAGTTCAATGTTCCAGGGTACAGATGCTGTAGGAAAGAGAAGAGGGGGAGTTGCACTTTTGATTAGGGAGAACATCACGGCCGTACTGGGAGGGGATATATCTGAGGGTATGGCCTCTGAGTCTATGTGGGTAGAACTGAGAAATAAGAAGGGGGAAATCACTTTGATAAAGTTGTATTGTAGGCCTCCAAATAGTTGGCGGGAAATTGAGGAGCAAATAGCTTCAAGAAAAATAGAGTGGAATAGTAAGAGATTTTAACTTTCCCAACATTGACCAGGACAACCATAGTATTAGAGCATTGGATAGAGAGAGATTTGTTGAGTGTATTCAGGAGGAATTCCTCATTCAGTCTGTGGATGGTCCGATTAGAGAGGGGGCAAAACTTGACCTCCTCTTGGGAAATAAGGAAGGGCAGGTGACAGAAGTGTTAGTGAGGGATCACTTTGGGACCAGTGACCATATTTCTATTAGTTTTAAGATAGCCACGGAAAATGATAGGTCTGGCCCAAAAGTTAAAATTCTAAATTGGGGCAAGACCAATTTTGATGGTATCAGGCAGGAACTTTCAAAAGTTAATTGGCAGAGTCTGTGGGAAGGCAAAGGGACGTCTGGTAAATGGGAGGCTTTCAAAAGTGTTAACCAGGGTTCAGGGTAAGCACATTCTTCTTAGAGTGAAGGGCAAGGCTGGCAGAAGTAGGGACCCTGGATGACTTAGGATATTGAGGCCCTGGTCAAGAAGAAGTAAGAGACACATGGCATGCATTGGCAGCTGGGATCAAGTGAATCCCTTGAAGAGTATCGGAGTAGAATTAGGAGAAAATCAGGAGGCCGAAAAGAGTACACAAGATTGTTTTGACAGATAAAGTGAAGGAGAATCCAAAGAGTTTCTACAAATACATAAAGTGCAAAAGAGTAACAAGGGAGAGAGTAGGGCCTCTTAAAGAGCAACATGGTCATCTATGTGCAGATCCACAGGAGATGGGTGAGATTCTGAATGAATATTTCTCATCAGTATTTACTGTTGAGAAAAACATGAATGCTAGGGAACTTGGGGAAATAAATAGTGATGTCTTGAGGAGTGTACATATTACAGAGAAAGAGGTGTTGGAAGTCTTAAAGCGCATCGAGGGAAATAATTCCCCAGGACCTGATGAAGTGTATCCCAGGACATAGTGGGAGGCTAGGGAGGAAATTGCGGGTCACCTGGCAGAGATATTTGAATTATCGATAGTCACAGGTGAAGTGCCTGAAGATTGGAGAATGGCAAATGTTGTGCCTTTGTTCGAAAAGGGCTGCAGGGAAAAGCCTGGGAATTATAGGCCAGTGAGCCTCACAACTGTGGTTGGAAGATATTTTGAGAGACAGAATCTACAGGCATTTAGAAACGTGAAGACTGATTAGGGATAGTCAGCATAGCTTTGTGAGTGAAAAATCATATCTCACAAATTTGATTGAGTTTTTTGAAGGGGTAACCAAGAAGGTAGATGAAGGCAGTGCAGTTGATGTTGTCTACATGGACTTTGGCAATGCCTTTGACACTACCGCCCAGAAGGTTTTGGCAAGGCCTTTGACAAGGTACCGCCTGGTGGGTTGTTGCATAAGGTTAAATCTCACAGGATCCAGGGTGCGGTATCTAAATGGATACAAAATTGGTTTCTTGACAGAAGCCAGAGGGCAGTTGCACATGGTTGCTTTTCAAACTGGAGGCCTGTGACCAGCGGTGTGCCTCAGGGATCAGTGCTGGGTCCACTGTTATTTGTCATTTATATTAATGTTTTGGATGATAATATAGGAGGCATGGTTAATAAATTTGCAGATAGAACCATAGAACACTACAGCACAGAAACAGGCCTTTTGGCCCTTGGCTGTGCCGAACCATTTTTCTGCCTAGTCCCACTGACCTGCATCTGGACCATATCCTTCAACACCCCTCTCATCCACGTACCTGTCCAAGTTTTTCTCAAATGTTAAAAATGAGCCTGCTTTCACCACTTCATCTGGCAGCTCATTCCACACTCCCACCACTCTCTGTGTGAAGAAGCCCCCCCTAATATTCCCTTTAAACTTTTCCCCTTTCATCCTTAACCCATGTCCTCTAGTTTTTTTCTCCCCTAGCCTCAGTGGAAAAAGCGTGCTGGCATTCACTCTACCTATATTCATCATAATTTTATACACCTCTATCAAAACTCTCCTCATTCTTCTATGCTCCAGGGATAAAGCCCTAAGCTATTCAACCTTTCTCTGTAACTCAGTTTCTCAAATCCCAGCAACATCTTGTAAACCTTCTCTGCACTCTTTCAACCTTATTAATATCCTTCCTGTAATTAGGTGACCAAAACTGCACACAATACTCTGAATTCAGCCTCACCATAACATTCCAACTCTTTTACTCAATACTTTGATTTATAAAGGCCAATGTTCCAAAAGCACTCTTTACAAACCTATCTACCTGTCACCCCACTTTTAGGGGATTATGTATCTGTACTCCCAGATCCCTCTGTTCTACTACACTCTTCAGTGTCCTACCATTTACCTTGTAAATGGTATTACCAATACTTTGTAAATGTAGATGACATCAAGATTGGTGGCATAGTGGACAGTGAAGAAAGTTACCTCCGATTGCAACAGGATCTTGATCAGTTGGGCCAGTGGGCTGACAAATGGCAGATGGAGTTTAATTTAGATAAATGCGAGGCGATGCATTTTGGAAGATTGAACCAGGGTAGGACTTACTCAGTTAATGGTAGAGCACTGGGAAGGGTTACAGAACAAAAAAGATCTAGAGGTACGTGTTTATAGCTCCTTGAAAGTAGAGTCACAGGTAGACAGAGTGGTGAAGAAGGCATTCAGCATGCTTGGTTTAATGGGTCAGGACATTGAATACAGGAGTTGGGACATCTTGTTGAAGTTTTACAAGACATTGGTAAGATCACACTTGGAATACTGTGTACTGTTCTGGTCATTCTATTATAGAAAGGATATTATTAACCTAGAAAGAGTGCAGAAGAGATTTACTCGGATGCTACTGGGTCTTGATGGTTTGAATTATAAGGGAGGTTGGATAGAGTGGGACTTTTTTGTCTGGAGTGTAGGAGGCTGAAGGGTGATCTTATAGAGGTCTACAAAATAATGAGGAGGACAGATCAGCTAGATAGTCAATATCTTTTCCCAAAGGTAGGGGAATCTAAAACTAGAGGATATAAGTTTAAGGTGAGAGGGGAGAGATACAAAAGTGCCCAGAGGGGCAGTTTTTTCACACAGAGGTGGTGAGTGTCTGGAACAAGCCAAAAGAGGTAGTAGAAGAGGCAGGTACATTTTTGTCTTTTAAAAAACGTTTATGGGCATAGTGGGATATGGACCAAATACAGGCAACTGGGATTAGCTTAGGGGTTTAAAAAGGGCGGCTTGGACAAGTTGGGCCGAAGGGCCTGTTTCCATGCTGTAAACCTCTATGATTCTATAACATAACATGTTTTGATTTTTTTCCCCAGCACTTACCATTTTCACATTTGTTTCCATAGAAACCGTGGTCACAGTTACACCTCAACCCACCAGCCAATTCAATACATGCACCTCTTCTGTTGCAGCTTAACACTTGGCATTTCTCTGTGGAGATAAGCAAACACTGACATTAGGTCCATGTCTACCAAATGGCATTTAACATAGACAAGTATAATACATAGGGGTGGGGCTTTTGCCAGGAATATTCACACAACTCAAGGTTCAATGGTGGCGCAGTGGTTAGCACTGCTGCCTCACAGCTTCAGGGGCCCAGGTTCGATTCCCGGCTTGGGTCACTGTCTGTGTGATGTTTGCACGTTCTCTCCGTGTCTGCGTGGGTTTCCTCCAGGTGCTCCGGTTTCCTCCCACAGCCCAAAGATGTGGTTTAGGTGCATTGGCCATGCTAAATTGTCCCTTAGTGTCCTGGGAAGCATCGGTTAGAGAGATTAGCAGGGTAAATATGTTGGATTAAGGGGTTAGGGCCTGGGTGGGACTGTTGCCGGTGCAGACTCGATGAGCCAAATGGCCTCCTTCTGCACTGTAGGGTTTCTATGTCTCTATATTACTAAAGGTTTTTTGGAAGGGCCAGTGAGCAACAGGTTATAATGTGGGAGCAGTCCCATCACCTGGAGTTGGCCTCCTGTCAACATAGATGGGCTTTGAGGCCCCAAACCCCTGATCTGCCTGACAACAGCCTGACCTCCTATTGGCCAACCAGCTTTCAGAGCTTGGCTGCTGTCCTTAATTGGACTCCAAGCCTATAGTCTGGCCACTAATTGGTCAATGTAAGAAGGATTGCCACTGGGTGACTATTTTCTCACACCTGCACTGGCTTTGGACCCCTATTTGACCCTGGCTGCAGCGTCCAGATGCCTGGGGTGAAAACCTTTCCCAGCGTGTCAAAGATGTGGCATTAACAGAAAGAGTGCCGAAGGGAATAACTGTGCTCGCTATGCACCATCATAATATGTTCACTTTCCCGAAAGCCCTGCTACATTGCTGAGGAATTTTCAGTGTTTCATGAACTTTAACTTTCCCTTCTCTTGTTCTGCAGGCAGCCTGTACAGTGCCTGGAATTACTGAAACTTCTGAATGAAACTGCAAGCTCCCTTAATGAAAATCCTGTTATGACTGCAGAAAATAATTACTCGCACATGGCAAATAAAAATTGATGCAAAAATTGGACAACATATGGATAGGCACAAGGACATTGTGGCTTCTCTGGGGCCTGTTTGGATTCTTAAAGATTTTGCCTTAACCAGAAAGTCCCATGCAATTGTTCAGTACCTAAAAGGGATAGAGCAATATGGGAAATAAGTACTGGATGACAGATCAGTCATGGACAGACTAAATGACAGCGGAACAATAGGATTTGTCACCTTCCCCCATTCCTAAATCCCAATATAAAAGCTAAAATTATTGGTTTAACCAGAATGAATAGAATATTTGCAAAAGGGAAATAATTTGAGATTTGTGATCTACTCTTATTAAAAAGACCTTAAATCACTGCTTTAATGAGTGGAACCTCTGCCCAGTGTGATTCTAAGCGATGGATTGAAAAAGATTCCGTTGAATTTACAGAACAACAGTTGGAAACTGGAACACGAGTTCAGTATTTCTGAGCTAGAGAAGGGAAAATTCGGGCAGAATTCTCGGTATGTTTCTATATTAGATTTAGCTCTTGTGGCTAAAGGGATCAAGGGATATGGGGAGAAGGATGTTGAATTTGATGATCAGCTATGATCAAAATGAATGGCAGAGCAGGCTCGAAGGGCTGAATGGCCTCATCCTGCTTCTATGTTTCTATGGACCTGCAGGAGAATGTATATCTGGGAATGGATAAAGGCAGGATTCGGCTCAGCTGTAAAGCTCTTTCTGCAACAATAATTAGTCAATATTCAGGTAATTTATGAAGAACTGTCCACTTGGACAAGAAGTCAGAAGGTCACGGACACATATGGAGTCCAGCTCCGGCAAGTGTCGGTTGATTACAATTTTGAATAACATTTATTTTGCTGGTTCTTACCACTCTCACATTTGTTTCCATAGAAACCATGGTCACAGATACATGTCAACCCATCAGCCAATTCAATACATGTGCCTCTCCTGTTGCAGCTTAACGCTTGGCATTTCTCTGTGGAGATAAAGCAAATATTGACATTGGGTCCATGTCTACCAGATGGCATTTAACATGGGGTTGGGGCTTTGCCAGGGATATTCACATAACTCAAGGTTCAGAACTAAAGTTTTTTTGGAAGGGCAAGTGTGCAAGAGGTTATAATGTGGGAACCATCCAACCTGCCTGGAGGTGGCCTCATAGCCACAGAGATGGACTTTGAAGCCCCAAACCCCTGACCCTGCCTGACAACAGCCTGGCCTTAGTTGGCCATCCAGCTTTCAGAAATGAAAAGAGAAAATGCTGAAAAATCTCAGCAGGTCTGGCAGCATCTATAAGGAGAGAAAAGAGCTGACATTTCGAATCCAAAGCTGGGGGAGATCTGACAAAAGGTCATCTGGACTTGGAAGTTAATTAAGCTTTCATAGCTTGGCTGATGTCCTTAATTGGGCACTAAACCTGTTCTCTGGCCACTAATTGGCCAATGCAGGTAACGATTTTCTGACACCCGCACTGGCTTCGGACCCCCATTTGACCCTGGCTGCAGGGGTCAGATGCCTGGAGTGAAAATCTTTCCCAGAGTGTCAAAGATGCGACTGTGACAGAAAGAGTGCTGAAGGGAATAACTGTACTTGCTTTGCACCATCATAATATGTTCACTTTCCCTAAAGCCTTGCTACATTGCTGGAAAATTTTCAGTGTTTCTTGAACGTTAACTTTCTTATCTCTTGTTCTGCAGCCTTTAGAAGGCATACTTATTAAAATTACCTTAAATCACTGCTTTAGCTAAGCGATAGATTGAAAAAGACCCCATTTATTCATCGGCTATACTGAGTTTACAGAATAACAGTTGGAAACTGGAACATGAGTTCAGTGTTTCTGAATTAGAGAAGGGAAAATTCGGGCAGAGTTTTCAGTATGTTTCTATATTAGATTTACTCTTGGAGCTAAAGGGATCAAGGGATATGGGGGGGAAGGCGGGACCAGGATGTTGAATTTGATGATCAGCCATGATCAAAATGAATGGCAGAGCACGCATGAAGGGTCAAATGGCCTGCTCCTGCTTCTATGTTTCTATAGACCTGCTGGAGAATGTATATCTGGGATTAGATGAAGGCGGGATTCGGCTCAGCTGTGAAGCTCTTCCTGCTATAATAATTAGTCAATATTCGGGTCATTTATGCAGAACTGTCCATTTGGACAAGAAGTCAGAAGGTCACGGATACATATGGAGTCCAGCTCTGGCAAATGTCGGTAGATTACAATCTCGAATAACACTTTTTTTGTTGATTCTTACCACTTTCACATTTGTTTCCATGGAAACCATGGTCACAGATACACCTCAACCCACCAGCCAATTCAATACATGTACCTCTCCTATTGCAGCTTAATGCTTGGCATTTCTCTGTGGAGATAAGGCAAACATTGACATTGGGTCCATGTGTACCAGATGGCATTTAACATAGACAAATGTAGTACACATGGGTGGGGCTTTTGCCAGGAATACTCACATAATATTCACATATGGCACCCAGGTTGATAGGGTTGTTAAGAAGGTGTATGGTGTGTTAGCTCTTATTGGTAGAGGGATTGAGTTTCGGAGCCATGAGGTCATGTTGCAGCTGTACAAAACTTTGGTGTGGCCGCACTTGGAGTTTTGCGTACAATTCTGGTTGCCACATTATAGGAAGTATGTGGAAGCATTGGAAAGGGTGCAGAGGAGATTTACCAGGATGTCACCTGGTATGGTGGGAAGGTCTTATGAGGAAAGGCTGAGGGACTTGAGGCAGTTTTCATTAGAGAGAAGAAGGTAAGGAGGTGACTTAATAGAGGCATATAAGATGATCAGAAGGTTAGATAGGGTGGACAGTGAGAGCCTTTTTCCTCAGATGGAGATGGTTGGCATGAGGGGACATAGTTTTAAATTGAAGGGTGATGGATATAGGACAGATGTCAGAGGTAGGTTCTTTACTCAGAGAGTAGTAAGGGCATGGAATGCCCTGCCTGCAACAGTAGTGGACTCGCCAACATTAAGGGCATTTAACTGGTCATTGGATAAACATATGGATGATATTGGAATAGTGTAGGTTAGATGGGCTTTAGATTGGTTTCACAGGTCAGCACAACATCGAGGGTTAGAAGGCAGCCCGCACAATGCCCAGAATCATTGTAACTTCTGAATGACACTACGAGCTCCCTTAATGAAAATTCTGTTATTACTGTAGAAAATATTTACTAACATATGGCAGATGAACTAATAAAAATTTTTGCAAAAATTGGACAATGTATGGATCGGCATGAGGATATTGTGGCTTCTCTGGCGCCTGTTATTGACTCTTATGAACTTTGTCTTAATCAAAAAGTCCCGCCGAACGTGCAATAGTTCAATACCTAAAGGGAATAAAGAGATATCGGAAATAGGCACTGGGTGACAGATCAGTCATGAACAGGCTGAATGACAACGAAACAAGTTCAATAGGATTTGTCATCTTCCCCATTCCAAAATCCCAATATAAAGGCTAAAATTATTTGTTCAACCAAAATGAATAGAATGTTTGTAAAAGAGAAATAATTTGAGATTTGTGACCTATACTTATTAAAAAGACCTTAAATCATTGCTTTAATGAGTGTGTGCCCAGTGTGATACTAAGCAATGGATTGAAAAAGATTTCATTGAGTTTATAGAACAACAGTTGGAAACTGAAACATGAGGTCAGTGTTTCTGAACGAGAGAAAGGAAAACTCAGGCAGAGTTCTCGGTGTGTTTCTATATTACATTTAGCTCTTGGGGCTAAAAGGATCAAGGCAAATGGGGGGGAAAGGCGGGACCAGGATGTTAATTTGATGGTCAACCATGACCAAAATGAATGGCAGAGCAGGTTCGAAGGGCCAAATGGCTCTTCCTGCTTCTATGTTTCTATGGACCTGCTGGAGAATGTATATCAGATAAAGGCGGGATTCAGCTCAGCTGTGAAGCTCTTCCTGCTACAATAGTTGGTCAATATCAAATAATTGGGTCAGTTATGAAGAACTGTCCACTTGGACAAGAAGTCAGAAGGCCATGGACACACATGGAGTGCAGCTCTGGCAACTGTCAGTAGATTACAATCTTGAAGAACGTTTTTTTGCTGATTCTTACCATTTTCACAGTTGCTTCCATAAAATCCTTGGTTGCAAATACAACTAAAACCAGTAACCAATTCAACACATGCACCTCTTCTGTTGCAGCTTGTTGGTTTGCATTTCTCTGCAGAGACAATGGAACGAGCATTAATATTGGGCCCACCTCTGCCGGAAGCCATCTAACATGGGCCAGGAATTTTCGGATGGTGAATCTTCCCTTCCCTGACTACATCAACGATGATGAGGTGGAAATGGTCAAGAGCTTCAAGTTTCTAGGTGTCCAGATCACCAACAATGCCAAAGCTATAGATGGAAAGCCTATCAACCCCTCTACTTTCTCAGGAGGCTAAGGAAATTCGGCATGTTTGCTACGACTCTCACCAATTTTTACACCATAGACAGCATCCTTCCTGGACTCTATGAATGATATGTTTAGTCTGATTAGCGTCCAAGAAATAATACTTTTCACTATATCCAATACATGTGACAATAATAAATCAAATCAATCAAATCAAATCCTATGAACGAATAAGTTAAGAAAAAATAAAGCTGGAAGTATGCAATGGTTGCAATTGGAAAATAATTTGGGATTTGGGATCTAGATTCATCTAAGAGATATGTAGTACTTCACTGAGCAAAGACTGTGTGCTGTGAAACTGAACTATGGAGACCAAAAGCATTTATTTTGTTCATGGGCTGTGCTGAGTTAGTTACACCGCATCTCCACATCTAAGTTAGTTAGCCAGAGCAACAATTGAAAAAATGCAGCTGATAGTTCAACAGTTCTAGTTCAACAGTTCAGCAGGCACTGCAGCTAAATTGACTTGCACTTCCTTACTTAACAGCTAAATGTTAAATATTACTATTAATCCATCATGCAAACCAGCCTCCCATGCATTGATTCTGTCTACACTTCCCACTGCCTTGGAAGAGCAGCCAGCATAATTAAGGATCCCACGCACGCCAGACATTCTCTCTTCCACCTTCTTCCTTTGGGAAAAAGATGCAAAAGCCTGAGCTCACGTACCAATCGACTCAAGAACAGCTTCTTCTCTGCTGCCATCAGAATTTTGAATGGACCTAACTCGCACTACATTGATTTTTCTCTACATCCTAGCTATGACTGTAACATTACATTCTGCACTCTCTCCTTTCCTTCTCTATGAATGGTATGCTTTGTCTGTATAGCAAGCAAGAAACAATACTTTTCACTGTATACCAATACATGTGACAACAATAAATCAAATCAAATCAAAATCTGTTTTAAAAGTGTTGGTCTCTATTGGTCTCTACAGTGGTCCTGGTATTAGTAAAAGACTACTTCCCACAGTCTCTCTCTGGTTTCCAGCAATTTTCTGTTGTTGTTATAATTGGGGTTGGTCAGAAGGCTCTGCATTTAAATCAACCAAATCAAATCAATAATATACCAGAGAGAGAAATGAGTGGTCAGCATTTTATGAGGAGACTCTGTGAGCTTGGGAAAGGAAATATTGTAAAAAGTCTCACAACACTAGGTTAAAGTCCGACAGGTTTACTTGGTAGCACAGGCCACTAGCTTTCAGAGCGCTGACCCTTCATCAGGTGAGTGGGAGTTCTGTTCACAAACAGGGCACAATTGGTATGGCCAATCAACCTAACCCGCACATCTTTGGACAGTGGGAGGAAACCGAAGCACTCAGAGGAAACCCATGAGGCTGTAATTGAACCCGGGTCCTTGGCGCTGTGAGGCAACAGTGCTAACTACTGTGCCACCATGCCACCCAAAATATCTTTGGATGTGTGGACGCCAAAAGGGAGAAAAATAGGCTTGACCACAAAATTGTCCAAGAATTTGTCAATATCAAGAGAGTTATTAATGAAGAATATCCACCTGAACAAATTACAGGGAGGACACCAGCACATTTGGCATCCCACTCGACCAGGCGGCAGGAGATTAGGCGTGCCTGGATTACCTTTTCAAATACACACCTACGGCCAATTGTTTTCTCCAGCCCTTACCATTTTCACAATTGTTTCCATAGAAACCATGGTCACAGGTGCATCTGTAATCACCAGCCAATTCCACACACGTACCTCTCCTGTTGCAGCTGGTTGGTTTGCATTGCACTGTAAAGACAATAGCACGTGCATTATTCACGCAAATGTGATGCGCTCACCACTAAATCATTTTCAGATTAATCATTTACATTATGAAGTCTGATTAGCTGCTGAGAATGCATCAATTAAACAATGATGCACACCGGCATGATCTGCGGGAAATAACATAATGTTACCATGCATATGTGAAGGGCATTGTTTTATTAAGTACTTAGAGCATGTACAAAGAGAGATTGCTGGAACACTTAGGCCCATGTTTGTGCTATGATGGAGGGATTTTATGTTGTGGCAAACAGCCCGGTAAAGCCAGGAAATGAGAAGTCCTGTGTCAAATTTTCATGGGGGCAGGTTTGGTGGTGAGAGGGGGGAGGCTCATGTATATGGGCTTTTTGGAAGCAGCCAGCCATTTAAATCACAAACTGCCTTGTTGGATTTTGGTAGGTGGGTGTTAATTAGACCAGGTAAGGGTAGGTCTGAACTTAATGGCTTTGTTTCAAACAGCCATGGTACCCGTTTGGAGAGATAACGTTACCTTTTGAGAGAGATAAGGAATGTTAAAAGCAAACGTGATTGTGTATAAAGATGCACAAACCTGTTGGGCCTGTCAAAACTGTCAAAGAACAGTCAAGCAGTCCAAAAAGTGCCGAAGGATACCAGATTACTTGGCATGGTGGGGATTAGAGCAAATGGTGCGTGGATGGGAGACAAGGATTGATCTGAGTTGGCACCACATTGTATATATAAAGTAAGAACATAGAACATAGAACATAGAACACTACAGCACAAACAGGCCCTTCGGCCCACGAGTTGCGCCGATCACATCAACACCTATCTATAACCCCCAATCCCATAAAACCCCATATACTCATCCAGAAGTCTTTTAAAAGACCCCAGCGAGTTCGCCTCCACCACCACTGACGGCAGCCGATTCCATTCACTCACCACCCTCTGAGTGAAAAACTTACCCCTAACATCACTTCTGTACTTTCCTCCCCGCACCTTAAACCTGTGTCCTCTCGTAGCGACCATTTCAACCCGGGGAAATAGCCTCTGAGAATCCACCCTATTTATTCCTCTCAACATTTTATAAACCTCTATCAGGTCGCCTCTCAACCTACGTCTCTCCAGGGAAAAGAGACCCAGTTCCCTCAACCTAACTTCATAAGGCATGCCTCCCAGTCCAGGCAACATCCTTGTAAATCTCCTCTGTCTCACAGAGTCTCACAACACCAGGTTAAAGTCCAACAGGTTTGTTTGGTAGCAAAAGCCACTGGTATTGTGAGACTTCTTACTGTGTTTATCCCAGTCCAACGCCGGCGTCTCCACATCATATATAAAGTGCCATGGGGATCACAGATCACATGGTAGGGTAGCAATGAGTGCAGGTGAGCATCAGGGCAAGACACCTCTGACTTTTACAGCACAAAAAGAGTCCTTTTGGCCCATTGTGCCTGCATCAACCATCAAGCAATATCTACTCTAATCAAGCACCTATATTGACAGGGAGCCGGTGGCAGCCAGTGGAAAAGATACATTCACCGGGAATAGAGGCCAACAGAAATCATGAGAGTAATATTACTTTCTTATTCATTCATGGGATTGAAATGTCACTGGTTAGACCACCGATTGTTGTCCATTCCTAACTGCCCACGAGAAGGACATAGCAGGTCCCTTTCTGAACCAGCTGCAGTCCATGTAGGCACACACATAGTGCTGCTAGGGAGGAGATTCCAGAATTTTGACTCATCAAGTGAATGAACAGCAGTATGGTTCTAAATCAGGATGGTGCAAGGCTCAGAGGGGAACTTTTCAATCATGGTTTCCCCATGCATCGGCTGCCATTGATAGAGATTGTGGGTTTGGGTGGTGCAGTTGAAGGAGCGTTGCTGCCAGTGGCGGTGGTGGGAATGAACAGTTAAAGTGAGTGGATGGGATGAAGATCAAATGGGCTGCTTTGTCCTTGGTGGTGCTGAACTCCTTGAGTGTTATTGGAGCTACACTCCTTCCACTTTGAAGACTTACATGCTGCACTCAGCAAGTCTGGGCAAATGAATGAGTGCTAAAATTACTGGCTCAGACAGAAATGAATGTGATAGTTGCAAATAGGAAATCATTTTGCACACGTAACCAAATTTCACTTAGAAGACATGCACTGCCTACTCTAGTACTAAACTACAGAGGCAAAGGATTGCAACCCATTCATGGACTTGCTGAAGACTAGCCAGGGTGAAGATAGGGGCCGCACGGTGGCACAGTGGTTAGTATAGTTGCCTCACAGTGCCAGGAATCTGGGTTCAATTCCAGTCTTGGGTGTCTGTATGGAGTTTGCATATTCTCCCCGTGTCTGTGTGGGTTGCCTCCAGATGCTCTGGTTTCCTGCCACAGTCCAAAGGTGTGCAGCTTAAATGGATTGGCCATGTTAAATTTCTCCTTAGTGTCCAAAGATGTACAAGTTAGGTGGATTAACCATGGCAAATGCATGGAGGTGCGGGACAGGACAGGCGTGGGCCTTGTAAAATGCTCTTTTGGAGGGTTGGTATAGACTCGATGGGCCAAATGGCCTACTTCTGCACTGTAGGGATTCTATGGTTCTAACTGCAACTGATCATTGTTTTAAAATCAGTCCTAGTTCAGCTCAGAAGTCACTGCATTTAAATTGATTTACACTCTCCTTAATTGGTGGGCAAATGCTCAGTATTATTATAAAGTCTTGTAAAGAGAAATCAGTAATGGCAGATCATGAGAGAATTTTCTAGAGAAGGTAATGATATTGAGACCTAGAATTATTCAAATGCACCTGTATAATTCTGCATTGTCATTGAAGGAGAAATAGCACACGTTCTCCCACCATATCTAAATCAGCCTGAGATCTGTTTATATTCTCCAAAATCCTGACCCTCATCAATTTCCTTGTGTAATCTGTGGTCTTGTGATGCCTTCCTCCAAATCATTGGTAAAGATGAAGAAGAGTAATTATGGATTTCTGTTGTACACCCGGACCGCATACAGATATCATACTATTAATAATCATTATCAATAAGTGAACTTAACTAATTTGCAATCCAACATAAAATGTGTTCCTGATATAACACAATAAGACCTCAAGAGGAAATGAGAGCCAGTTAAAATGTAAGCCAATGGCAAGTGCTTAATCAGCTTTCAATCTCATACAAAACTGAATCTGACAGAAACAGTACACCTGCTGTATTAATAGAACAAAAAACAGTACAGGATCAGGATCTTTGGCCCACCAAGCCTGTGCCGATCACCTTGTCCTATCTAGACCAATCACCTGTATCCCTCTATTCCCCACCCATTAATGTGTCGATCCAGATAAGTTTTAAATGTCACTAATGTATTTGCCTCAACCACCTCACCTGGCAGTGCATTCCAGGCTCCCACCACCTTTGTGTAAAAAACTTCCCCTGCACATCTCTACTGAACCCTTCTCCCTTACCTTGAACTTTGTGCCCCCTTGTAATTGTCATTTCTGCCCTGGGAAAAAGCTTCCAACTGTTCACCTTATCTATGCCCCTCATAATTTTATAAACTTTATCAGGTTGCCCCTCAGCCTGTGTATTTCCAGGGAGAACAATCCCAGTTTATTCAATCTCCCCTCATAGCTAATACCCTCCATACCAGGCAACACCCTGGTAAACCTTTTCTGTACTCCCTCCAAAGCCTCCAAGTCCTTCTGGTAGTGTGGCACCAGAATTGGACACAGTATTCCAAATGTGGCCTAACCAACATTTTATATAATTGTAACATAATTTGCCAATTTTTATATTCGATGCCCTAGCCGATGAAGGCAAGCATGCCATATGCTTTCTTCACCACCTTTTCCACTTGTGCTGTCACTTTTAAGGATCTGTGGACCTGTACTCCCAGATCTCTGTGTCTGTGTGTCTATGCTCCTGATGGTTCTGCATTTATGTTATAGCTCCCAACTGAATTGAATCTACTAAAATGCATCACCTTGCACTTGTCTGGATTAAATTCCATTTCTCTGCCCAGTTTTCTAGACTATCTATATCCTGCTACATTCCCTAACAATCTTCATCATATCCGCAACTCCAACAATCTTAATATTATCTGTAAATTTGCTAATCAGACCAGTTAAGTTTTCTTCCAGTCATTTATATATATTACAAACAGCAGAGATCCCAGCATTGATCCCTGTGAAGCACCACTTGTGTACAGACCTCCATTCAGAAATGTACCCTTCCACCACTGCCCACTGTCTTTTGTGGCCAAGCCATTCTGAATCCATCTAGTTAGTTCACTCTTGATCCCGTATGATTTAATCTTTTGTGCCAGTCCGAAAGAGGGATCTTGTCAAATGCTTTTCTAAAGCCTAACATCCACTGCCCTTCCCTCATCACTCATTTTTGTCACTTCCTGATAAATCTCAATCAAATTAGTGAGACATGACCTCCCTCATACAAAACCATGCTGCCTGTTGCTAATAGACCATTTAGTTCCAAATGTGTATATATATCCCTAAGAATCTTCTCCAACAATTTTATTATCACTGATGTCAAGCTTACTGACCCATAATTACCCTGGTTATCCTTGCTACCTTCTTAAATAATGGGACAACATTGGCTGTCTCCAGACTTCTGGGACCTTACTTGTAGCCAACAAGGAAACAAAGATTTCTGTTAGAGGCCCAGCAATATCCTCTCTTTGTCTCCCTCAGTAATCTGAGATAGATGCCATCTAGCACTGGGGATTTGTCTACCTTAATGCTTTTTAATACACCTAACACTTCCTTCCTCATAATGATGACTTGCTCTAGAGGGTTTACTTACCCCTCTGAGACACAATCAATGTGTCCCTCTCCTTAGTGAATATACCAATGCAAAGTACTCATTAAGGGTCTCGTAGAAACACAGAAGATAGCAGCAGGAGGAGACCATTTGGCCCTTTGAGCCTGCTCCACCATTCATCATGACCATGGCTGATTGTCCAACTCAATAGCCTAATCCTGCTTTTTCCACATAATCTGTGATCCCATTTGCCCCAAGTGCTATATCCAGCCGCCTCACCTACTTCCTTTGATTCTATGCATATTTTCCCTCCTCTTTTCAAAGTTTTTTTTAGTTTATTTATTAGTGTCACAAGTAGGCTTACATTAACACTGCAATGAAGTAACTGTGAAAATCCCCTAGTCGTCACACTCTGGCTCCTGTTCGGGTACACTGAGGGAGAATTTAACATGGCCAATGCAGCTAATCAGCACGTTTTTCGAACTGTGGAAGGAAACCAAAGCACCTGGAGGAAAGCCACACAGACACGGAGAGAATGTGCAGACTCCACACAGACAATGACCCAACCCAGGAATCATACCTGGATCTCTGGTATTGAGAAGCAGTAGTGCTAACCACTGTGCCACCATGCCACCCGTCAGATTATAAGTGTTTGTTTGGAGCATTAAAGTCAGATTATTTACAACACTTCATGAGGGTATAAGAACAGGAAATGTGAGAAGTTCTCAGCGGTATCTGTGAAAACAGAAGCAAAGTTAATGGATTTGATTTTTGGGACCCCAGTCTGGGTCCTACATTGGCATCCTGAGCCGGCTCATGTCAGCATTGTGCCTAATGGTAGACCCACCAAATGGGCAAACTTTACTTGCTGTTGGATCCCTGAGGCTGCAGGGCCAGAGGGTCTACAGCAATGTCCGGTGGACAGCTCTGCTGGAGAGATGGATGCTGCCTCGGTAGGCAGACAATAATGCCCCCCCCCCCCCCCCACCAACCCAACCCCCACCTGTTTTCCAAGCTCCCCTTGCCAGACAACTGCCAAAGCATCTCCAATCCAATGTTTCAGATCAATGGCCTTTCAATAAAATCAGGAAAAGTTAGAAATGTAGAGCATAGAGCGTGTGTGAGCGTGACTCTGTGAGTGTGTGTGAGTGTGAGTCTGAATAAGTGTGTGAGAGTGTGTGTGTGTGACTGTGAGTGTGTGAGTATGTGAGTGTGAGTGTGACTGTGTGAGTGTGTCTGTAAGTGTGACTGTGAGTGTGATTGTGAGTGGGAGTCTGAGAGTGAGTATGAGCATGAGTGTGAGTGAGTGTGAGTGCAAGTGTGTGAATGTGAGAGTCTGAGTAAGTGTGTGAGTATGTGAGTGTGTGTGAGTGTGAGTATGAGTGCGAGTGTGTGTGAGCCTGAGTATATGTGAATGTGTGTGAGTGTGTGTGTGAGTGTGAGTGTGTGAGTCTGTGAGTGAGTATGAGTGCGTGTGAGTGTAAGTGAGTGAGTGTAAGTGTGTGAGTGCAAGTGTAAGAGAGTGAGAGTGTGAGTGCGAATGTATGAGTGTGAGAGTGAGTTTGGGAATGTGACAATGAGTGTATGAATGTGTGTTGGTATGACTGTGAGAGTAAGTGTGAGTGCAAATGTGAGAGTGAGTGTGTATATGAGTGTGTGAGTGTGAGAATGGTGGGAGTGTGAGAGTGAGTTTGTGAGTGCGAGTGCAAGTGTGTGAGAGTGAGAGTGCGTGAGTGAAAGAGTGAGTGTGTGAGGGGTCAGTGTGAGTGAGTGAGTGTGTGGGGAGGTACACTGTGAAGACTTAGTTATTTGTGTGGTGGTGGCACAGTGTGAGTGAGTGAAAGAGTGAGTGTGTGGGGGAGGGTGAGTGTAAGTGAGTGAGTGTGTGGGGGTGTGAGTGTGAGTGTGTGGGGGGAGTGAGTGAGAGCGTGCTGCAGGTGGCAGCAGTGGCTGGGAAAAGGGGCAGTAGGATTGTGGGAAGATGCAGGGTGCAAGAGAGCCAAAGGGAACAGGGTGGAGGACAGGGCAGAAAGAGGTATGGTGTGAGGTCAGAGGTAGGATCCTAAATTGCTACACTCTGAAAGTAAAGGTAAGGAAATAAAGGAGAAACATTAAGATATAAACAAACCAGTAATTAAAAAGGAACTAGAATGGGAACAGGGGTTATGGTTTACCAGTGTTGAACTCAGTGTTAACAGATCTCTCTCTTTCTCCAGGTGTTGTCCCTCTCCCTCCTTCAAATCAGCTGTCAGCACTCCCTTCTCAGAAATAATCCCATGACCACCGTCCCCCACCACCCCCCCCATTAAATAAGAATAATTAATTCTTATTAATTACCACCCCATCTCCAACCTCCCTTTCCTGTCCTCAGTCACTGAACATGTTGTTGCTTCCAAACTTTGTTCTGTTCGTTTAGAACTCCATGCTTGAGTCCTTCCAATTAGCTTAGGCACATTGGTAAACGGCTCTTAGTCACAAATTACTATATGATTACATATTACTAAATTACCAGACAATTTTATATAACCGTGGCAAAGGTAAGCTATCTCTCCTCAACAAAAACAGAAAATGCTGGAAAATCTCAGCAGGTCTGACAGCATCTGTGGGGAGAGAATAGAGCCAACGTTTCAAATCTGGATGACTCTTCATCAGAGCTAAGGACAAAGACAATCAGCAGGGATTTAGACTATGAGATTGGGGGAGGGGTCTGGAGTGGGACAACGGGAATGTAAGTGAGGATACAGAGGCTGAGAAAGGTGCTAAGAGTGTCTATTAAGTGATCAGGATGCATGAATGGCAGGTACAGATTGATAAGGGACTGCCTGAGGAATGTGGCAGTTGCCCTGAAGGGGGTGGGGGAGGGGGGAGGAGAGGTTGTGGAAAGAAGGGAGAGCTGGAATGGAGAAGTGGAAAAACAAAAGTGAGAAAGAAGGATGATAAAATGGATGAATGAGGTGAAACAACCTGAAATAAAATGGAAATGGGGTGAACCCGACTATTCGGAACTATACTTTGTCACCACCACACAAATAACTAAGTCTTCATTTGCTGTGTTCTATTCTTTAGAACTATCTCCCTTAACCACTTACCTTGCAATGTCCTCTTGCAAAAGTTTCTCACAACTTAAAAACCTATTCCTTCATCTATCTTTCTGCTCTCCCATTCTTCATTTTCTCTTCAACTTTTGGTCAGAATGGTCCTTTGGTTCTTGTTAAGTGTCCTGAACCTTTGCTCAAATAAAAATCCTAGTTAAAGTTTATTTATTAGTGTCACAAGTAAGGCTTATATTAACACTGTAATGAAGTTACTGTGAAAATCCTCTAGTCACCACACTCCGGCAACTGTGCGGGTACACTGAGGGAGAATTTAGCATGGCCAATGCACCTAACCAATACATCATTCAGACTGTGGGAGGAAACCCACACAGACACAGGGAGAACATGCAGACTCTGCACAGACAGTGACTCCCAAAACAAGAATCCAATATGAATCCTGGTGATGTGAAGTAGCAATTTTAACCATTGTGCCACTGTGCCACCCTGTTTGTCCTGAAAAGCTTTTTACTGGCACTTGCAATGGCTTTAAATTTTTCTTGGAGGTGGGTGAGTGGGGGGAAGAGGTATGGGGGGAGAAGGAGAAAATAGCCCTCTATTAATACCAACTTTCAGGAGCCCTGTCATAACCACCTGAAGGAGAAGCAATCCCCTTCCTGCCAAAAAACACTTCTGCTTGGTACAACCACAGCTGAAGCTTATTTACAGTGAATTTGTGGAAAACCAAATGGTGCTACAAAATAAAAAAATCTAAATGAAGAAGTTTGATGACACATGACCTGATGGACATGCTATAGATATCTTAGCACCTGCTGATGAAGTGGAAGTGGTCAAAAGCTTCAAGCTCCTAGGTTTTCAGGTCACCAACAACCAGACCTGGTCCCTACATGCCAATGCTATAATTCAGAAAGCACACCAATGCCTTTACTTTTTCAGAAGGCCAAGGAAATTTGGCATGTCTGCTACAACATTCACTAACTTTTATAGATACACCATTGAAAGCATCCTCTCCAGTTGTATCGTAACTTGGAATGGCTCCTGCTCTGCCCAAAACTGCAAGAAACTACAAAGGGTTATGAACGAAACCCAGTCCATCACGCAAACCAGCCTCCCATCTATTGATTCTGTCTATACTTCCCGCTGCCTCAGAAAAGTAGCCAGCATAATCAAGGACCCCACTCACCCCAGACATACCCTCCTCCACCTTCTTCTGTTCAGAAAAAGATATAGAAGTCCGAGATCACATACCAACCAGCTCAAGAACAGCTTTTTCCATGCTGCCAACAGACTTTTGAATGGACTTACCTTATATTAAGTTGACCTTTCTCTACATCCTAGCTATGACTGTAAGACTGCATTCTGCACCCTCTCCTTTCCTTCTCTATGAATGATATGCTTTGTCTCTATGGCGTGCAAGAACAATACTTTTCTCTGCATTCTATTACATATGACAATAATAAATCAAGTAAAATCAGCTTTGCAGTGATAGACACGAGGCAGCAATACTTACATTGTTGGCAGATATAGTAATATTTCTCAGCGCAATTTTCGTCATTCCATTTGTAACTGCTGACCATCAGAACACAGTTCTCTTCTCCAAAAAAGAAAGAATAGTGGTTATTGGGCTCTCCCGCTGCCCAGTTGGTGTAGGAGACCATTCTACCCGAGCCGCTGTAGCACCAGAATGGCTTACACCTTGACACACCAATCCAGACTTCATTGCCACTTGCAACTAGAGATAAATACTGCTGCAGCCTTGCATCGGAAACTTCAGCCAATCCATCAAATTGCCAAGCACAGTCTGCTCGGGAAACATCAAATGATCTGGCAGTTCTCAGCAATCTGTAGACTACACTTTCAGAAATACACAGATAACCTAAACATGTGAAAAAGGAAAATAAAATACCACGACTTATGCTCAATGAGTAGACTTGAATTCTTTGAGATCTACTGCAATCATAGAAAACTGAGCAAAGCTAGAATTATTTTACACAATTGTTAAATGCAAATTAGTCATATTGGTTAATTAACTTGACAACTGCATTGCCAAAACTCTGTGGACATCCACGTAATCATCTGGTGACAAAAGTAAAGGTTCATGTAATGTTATCATACCAGACATGAGAAGGAGTGTGATGATATTGCTCCACATGCTGACAGGAGTGAACCCAACGAAAATAACAGAAGAAACCTCTTCCAATGAAATAAATCGTGTTGAAGAGGGAATGACCCATCAGTCCTTTGATTATTAATAAAATTGATTACTGAATGAAGCACCAATTTCAAGTCAAATAAACAAGAACTGAAACGTGGATGTTTCCTCAAGTTTATCAAGATGTTGCATATTCAAACAGCAATTGTGAAACAAACCACTGGCAAATCTGTTGGTGTTCCTCCCTTTCCTTTGTAGATCTTGGTACAATCCACATGCAACGTGGTTTGCTCAAAAGCTGAAGGAAACATGTTCCAATAAATGTAGAGTGTTATGTATTTGTATTGGTTGCTATTGCCTCATTGACAGTTCTGCTGATGTCATAAGATGTAGAACAGTGTGGCCGAACAGGCCACCTAAAACGGCCTTTACAGAGCACCCTGGGATAATTGGGCAAGCACTGAAACAGCAGGCTGCAGCTTAAAAGACAGAGATAAACAGACTGTAGCTCAGACAACTGAATACACAGGACATGGGCCATCTCCAATGGACACTTTCTGGTCGAACATACTTGTTTACAAGAGAAAGGGGAGTCTTAACTCTTTATTTGGGAGAGAGGTATGTGCTCTATGTGCGTCCAACACCTACAGGCATGGCCGTTGGGTACACACCCATAGATTGGTGTGGCAGCACCTGATTTGACTCCTATCAATCAGGGTGATCAAGTCCTGATCAATTGATTGACAAGAATCAGGAGACCGCCCATAAAGGACTTGAAAACAAACGAGGTATAAAGGGTGCTGCGCAACTAAAGAATCTCTCCCTCCCACGGACTTCACGAACAAGCAACAACAACGGTGACCATTGCCAGCAACAGCCAGCATGAGGAGAGCCACCACTCCTGAGAAGGAAGGAAGGCAGACTATCACAGCCAGAGTATCAGACCAGACCAAAGTCTTCTGCGTAATCTGGTCCTACCGTCACCAGCACACAGATAAAGGCCAATATTTGCCTGGGTACTTGCCAGTCACACAAAAGTTAAATCAAGGTCTAGTATTGGATTTGAACTTTAGCATTTCTGTAAGATAACTTATTGTTCTTGGTGATTATTGATTGTGTGTTAAATAAAAATTGTTGTACTAACAAGACTACTCGCAATTCTTTGTCCAAGGTATTAGGGTTAAAACAGACTGTGCGGCGGGCAAAACAACAGGAAACTGAGAGAAAAGCAGCAGCCATGGAACAGATCATACTCCACAAATAAAGGAGTCCTATTTGTTTGTAACTTAGTGCTTCAAAGTGTCATGTCTCTAAATACACAACAAAACTGGCGATAAGGACTACAGACGTGCGTTTGTTTTAGCAAGGAAAAGTCAGGAAAAGAAGATATCTCAGTGCTACACAGACATATCAGCTAGTGTGGACATGAGTAAAAGATACTCTGCAAACAAATCATAGAACTGGCTCTAGCAAGACAGGTTGATGCTCAAATCATGCTGAACATTTTGAATATTTTGCACAGACTAAAAACAGCATGATGGGGTGGAAAAACTATAGTTTTATTCTCCAGTACAACCTGACAAATCTAGCATCAAACGTGCAAGCAATTTGTGGATATTTTGCAAGCGCATTTTTCACCAAAACGTCTGGTGATTGATGAGTGCTTTAGATTCTACAAATAGAAACCAAAATGAAGGGGAAGTCAATCGAATAAATACAACAGTGCTTAAAAGACTTCCAGTTACTGAGTTTGGAGACACGCTTAATTCGTGACAAATTTGTTTGTGATCTGCGCAACAAAGCAACGCAAAAACATCTGTTAACAGAGAATAATCTCACTTTGCAGAAAGCCATTGAAATTGTTGGCTGCAAATGAAGTCCAGCAATTAGGCAGGACAGTCGCTTCACAGTGCCAGTGACCCGGGCTCGATTCCAGGCTTGAGTCACCGTGTGGAATTTGCACATTGTCCTCATGTCTGCATGGGTTTCCTCCTGTGTTCTTCACACAGTCCAAAAGATGCATGGTTTAGGTGGATTGGCTATGCTAAATTGCCCCTTAGTGCCAAGGGGACTAGCTAGGGTAAATGCCTGGGGTTGTGAGGATACTACCTGGGTGGGAGTGTGGTCAGTGCAGACTCGATGGGCTGAATGACCTCCTCCTGCACTGTAGGGATTCTATGACTTGAGTTTTTGTATTCAACATCCAAGAGTTTTGAAACTTATACACATAACTGCCGTGCAAAGCCAGGGCATTCCACTGCTGAATGCCAGTGTAAAGACTGAAATGTTGAAGCTGTGGATAAAAATAACACACAGTATTCCCTGCAGGAAGAAGAAGCAAACTATGAATAAAAGTAGGAAGCAAGAACAAACCAAGACAGCATTTAAACAAAATTAAAGGAGAAATGTTTATGATGTACAACAGAGTCAGAAAGAGCAAAGGGATAATGGTCAGAGGAAGACCTATCATTACATGTGAAATCTGTGGGTCACATATATAAACTTGACAGATCACTACCTTTGTATACCTGCTCTGCATGGCCCGAGTTGTTAAATCCCTTTGGCGCTTTGTGAAAATTCCTAAATAGGTTGATAAACTCAAGAGTTCATAGCCTGTTGTCTCTGAATGTTGCATGGACGGGTATTCTTAATATTTCAATGGTTTGGATTATGAGGCATAAGACTGACAAATTTAAAAATATTGCTGATTGCCAGAGGAAAAAAATTACAAAGAACATCCTCTCAATTACGTTGTAGCCAAAATAATAGAACAAAGGGCCAGAAGAACAGTGCATTGGCCAGATCCATATAAAATCCCTACAGTGCAGAAGATACCATTTGGCCCATCAAGTCTGCACCAACTCTCTGAAAGAGCACCCTGCCTAGGACTAATTCTCTGGCCTAACCCTGTAACCTTGAACATGATCAATCCACCAAACTTGCACATCTTTGGCGTGTGGGAGAAAACCCGAGCACCCAAGAAAAACCAAGTAGATACAGGGAGAACACGCAAACTCAACAGTCACATAAGAACATATAAGAACATAAGAAATAGGAGCAGAAGTAGGCCATCTAGCCCTTCAAGCCTGCCCTGCCATTCAACAAGATCATGGCTGATCTGAGTGGATCAGTTCCACTTTCCCACTTTCTCCCCAAAACCCCTAATTCCCTTGTCTATCAGAAACCTATCTACCTGTGACTTAAATATATTCAGCGAGGTAGCCTCCACCACTTCAATGGGCAGAGAATTCCAGAGACTCACCACCCTTTGAGTGAAGAAGTTCCTTCTCAACTCCGATCTAAACTGCACCCTCCCTTATCTTGAGGCTGTGTCCTCTAGTTCTGCTATCCTTTCTAAGTGGGAAGAATCTCTCTACCTCTACCCTATCCATCCCCTTCATTATCTTATATGTCTCTATAAGATTCCCCCTCAGCCTTCTAAAGTCCAACAAGTACAGACCCAGTCTATTCAATCTCTTCTCATAGGCCAGCCCCCTCATCTCCGGTATCAGCCTAGTGAACCTTCTCTGCACTCCCCCCAAAGCCGATATATCCTTTCGCAAATGCGGTGACCAAAACTGCACACAGTACTCCAGTTGTGGCCTCAACAGTGCCCTGTACAGTTGCAGCAAGACCTCCCTGCTTTTATATTCTATCCCCTTCCCTATAAAGGCCAACATTCCATTCACCTTCTTGATCACCTGCTGCACCTGTAGACTGGGTTTTTGCGATTCGTGCACAAGGACCCTGAGGTCCCTCTTCACCGTAGCATGCTGCAGCTTTCTGCCCCTTAAATAATAATCCCTCCTACTATTATTTCTACCAAAGTGGATAACCTCACATTTGCTAACATTATACTCCATCTGCCAGGTCCTCGCCCACTCACTCAGCCTATCCAGATCTCTCTGCAGACTTTCCGCACCTTCCACGTAATTTGCTTTTTCACTCATCTTCGTGTCATCAGCAAATTTTGTTACCCTACAGTCAGCCCCCTCCTCCAGATCGTCTATGTAAATGGTAAACAATTGAGGCCCCAGCACCGATCCCTGCGGCACTCCACTAGTCACCAATTGCCAACCAGAATAGCACCCATTGATTCCAACTCTCTGCCTCCTATTAGACAACCAATCTGCTATCCACACTAACACCTTACCCCCAACTCCGTGCACCCCAACCTTTTGCAGCAACCTTTTGTGAGGCACCTTATCAAACGCCTTCTGGAAATCTAAAAACACCACATCCACCTGTTCCCCTCTGTCTACCGCACTAGTCACATCCTCATAGATATCCAATAAATTCATTAAACACGACTTCCACTTCACAAATCTGTGCTGCGTCTGCTTGATCAAACCGTTCTTTTCTAGGTGCCTCGCTATTTCTTCTTTGATGACAGATTCTAGCATTTTTCCAACTACAGATGTTAAACTAACTACCCTACAATTCCCTGCCTTTTGTCTGCTACCTTTTTTAAACAGCAGCATAATATTAGCCATTTTCCAATCCTCCAGCACTTCCCCAGAGCCCAGCGAATTTTGATAAATAATTCCTAAGGCATTCGCTATCACCTCTGCCATTTCTTTCAGAACCCTGGGATGCATTCTATCCGGTCCCGGGGACTTGTCTACCTTCAGTCCCGTTAGTGTATCAAGCACTTCCTCTCTAGTGACAGTAATTGCATTAAGGACCTCATCTCCTACCATCCTTCTATCTTTAATATTAGGTAAGCTATTTGTGTCCTCCTCCGTGAAGACCAACACAAAAAACTTATTTAAAGCCTCAGCCATTTCATCGTCACCCACCGCTAAATCCACCCTCTCGTCCTCCAAGGGTCCAACATTCATTCTAGCCAGTCTCTTCTTTATACATTTGTAAAAACTTTTACTGTCATTTTTTATATTTAGAGCTAGTTTAGCTTCATACTCTATCGCTTTCTTAGTCATTCTTCATTTTTTTAAAAATCTTTCCCAATCTTCTAATCGCCCACTATTTTTAGCCACTCTGAATGCATCAGCTTTTAATTTAATACTCCTTTATTTCCTTTGATAACCATGGCTGGTTATCTCTTCTCTTAGTCCTTCTTTACCATCGGAATATATTTCTGCTGAGTACCGAAAAAGACTGCTCCTCAGCCATCCTACCAACCAATCTACGCCCCCAATCTACATTCACCAATTCCACCCTCATCTTATCATGGCTTGCCACCTGAGGCCGCAATTGATCCTGGGTCCTTGGCACTGTGAGGCAGCAGTGTTAACCACTGTACCACCTCAACATATTTTGCGCATCAGAGTTCAAGTAGGCTTGTTCGAAATTTGTCTGTATAGTTCAGTGTTCCATCTGCAACAATAACATTGCAGTGGTGACATGTTGAGTACTGGATTTATTAATACCCGTACATCCACTTGAACTTCAATAACTACACCAATGTCATTCTTTGATTACTGTAGGTGGGTGTGAAACTCGGAGGGAGGGTGGTATAAGTAATGTTTACCTTTGTTGAAATAGTTGTGAAAGATTCCATTGCACTATCGGAAGAGCAACAGCTTGGCCTCGTTCAATTGACATCACCAAAAACTACCAAACCAGTCATTAGTGTTTATGGAACCTTTCTATATGCAAACTGATTACTTGCTTGCTTACATGAGACAACAAATTGGAGATAGGCAAGAGTTTTGAAGCCCAAGATGTCTGTGCAAGGATTTCAACAGAAATGAATTTAGATCCAACTTAAAAAATGTTTATTATTAATGTAATAATTAGGTTGTAGACAAAGTGAATTGTACACAAGAATGATTTTTAAAAACTTTTATTTGTAACAAAGTAGATTTGTGAAACACAACTTTTTTTTTTGAGCTTGTACTTCAACTATCATACTTAACCCACATTTGTTTGCCAGTGATTTTTTTTTAAATGGTATCATCCCTACTTGTAACATGCACACATTGACATCACTCAAGGATTTGAAGCAGTTTTAAATTCAGGAATTTTTACAAATCCATGAATAAGATTCAAGCTGTATTATAAAAATAATAGAATGGAATAAAATTGAGGCTCGGGCTGATAATACATATGTATCATTCAAGCTTCAAATCAGAACCCCTGAATGGTATAATTGCTAGGTTAATTCCCTCCCACCAATTTATTATTCTATATATTACCTCAGACCAGTTTAATCAATAGTATCAGACATGGCCTTGAAAAGAAGCCACTCTTACACACTTAATGCCATTAATGCAACCTATGTGCAAATATTCAAAATGACTGTTTGCTCAGTTACACTCCAGGTTGAATTTCCAGTGCCAAGAGAGAAGATCCATAACTAACTTTTAATTTCATACCCAAAACATCCCAATGTTCACTGACCAATTGGTTTTCTTCCCCATCTGCCTGCTGCAAAGGGCAATTAGATTACAATGCATCACATGAAATTTGTGTATGTCGAAAAGTTGTAGACAAATAATGATATAAAAAAAATACACTGTGGTTCTAAAGTTGCCATGCCGTCTACCAGGACTGCACTGTAGTGCTACTTATGGCCAACAAATGGCGCTGCTAGAAACAGTTATTTCTATAAGCTCATGGTTCTACAGTGGTTTGTAAAGTGCATATTAATTTGGAGCAACTAAACTTCACGACGATGCAGTTCATTTTAAAAATGCTACCTGGCTATAGAAATTAATGGAGTTACTACATTTCTCCATTAAACTCAAAATAGACCACAGAACATACATAAAATCTTGGACTGAATCAAAATCATGGTTATAGGCCAGGATTTGAGAGAGCTGTAAAACAACCAGTAAATCAAAACAGATATCCCTACTGTAGTGTCTTTTGGATAATGAAAGCAAGAAGTTTGTCAATGTCCTGTAGATTTGACTACAAGGTTTTGATATCAAAATGAAGTTGGAGAGTTTTTTTTGGGAATCAATACTATAAAAGGGCTTCACATTCAGGATATAGCCTCAATCATATCGTCACTTTATCCCTTTTGGGAATGTTTGGATACTTAAATGTGTTTCAGTTTGTAACAAAAGCTTATTTGTAAGATTTTTAATTTCCTTCTGAAAGCTTTCAAATACAAAACCTTTATGATGTCAGTATACTGAGATTGTGAACTTCTACATTGATGCAATCATACACAATATTACAACGCACACTTCCACTGCAGTCTTGCTGAACTGTAGACATCTTGACAAAGTGCGCTCTCAAATCTTATGAAGTGAGAATACATTTAGGATAAGTTTACTGATCATATTATACATTCATCATACAGTATCTAAGATTCTAAAATACTCCTTTTGAATTTACATGATATATTTGCTTGTGAATGCAAACAGGCAGTTTCCAAAATAAAATTACCGATACATTCATACAGTCTAAATAAGCAAAAATTATCTGAAGTAATGCCACGGCTTGTTACTGGTTGATGAAAGGGCCACATCAAAGTTGCTGTTCAACAAGCCTTTAAGTTTCAGTGCATCACCATGGTGGCTAACTGCAGGGATGAAGTTCTTATTCCAGTTTTCCAATTACACAAAGGTCAACTTGGTAGCTGATTTGACTACATTAAAAAGTTTGTGTAAATTTTTAAACAATTCACACAGCAATGACACTTTAAAAATCAGCATCAACTAGGTACCCCCAGCTTCAAAATTAGGTTAAACTTTTGAAGTTTTTCATAGCAACCTGTTGGCCAAGCTACTTAGCTGTTTTGATAGCATCACACAAAACAGCTTTCTTCAGAACTTTAGCTCCCTACTTATATGGCTGAAAATATAATAGCCCAATAGATCAGTGACTATAAGCAATTGAAATGTCACTGTCTGAAATTGTAGAAAAGGTACCATATAAAAAGCTGAATGGATGCTGTCCTTGTGTCATGCGGGACTGCACATTTGACTGTTGATTTGGAATACAACTGACTTTGCTCCCTCAGTTTGTGATGGGTCTCCTGTCTTCTAAGAGTTGTCTCAACTAATTAAAAGATTAGAAGACTGTTTAACAATGGTGGAGAAACTGCTACATCCACTCATCATTTTTATCATCATACCGTTTTCCAATCGCATTATTTTAATTTTTTCTGTGCAGTATTACTTGAACTTCTTCAGGACAATTTATTGCTGCAATGTAAATTGCTTCCTAAACTACACACAGAAGTATTTTAACAATTTCTTAGGTTCAAGCTAATGTTAAAATGAAACCTAAAAAACGTTCAGTCACAGCACTAATGTGTACTCTGTCTGGCAGATCAATCGTAAAGTTAACCTTAAAAGGTGATCAAATCCAAGAATAAAAAGCAAGCTAGTGTATTAGCTCTTTCACAGTACTGGCAATTAGCCAGCATTTTGCAAGTCCCTGAATTCTACTTCTCTAAATACTTCTGCAACTGAAAAGCAAAAGTGGTCGAGAGGATTACAGATTGAGAGAATTATTTTGGGGGGAGCGGCGGGGTGGGGAGGGAAGAAAGAGAAGGGAGGAAAGAGATCTTGTACAGTGGAAGCAATTCATCTTCTCATCTGGTTTATAACAATGGGAAAACCCAAAATTTATACACAGGCTTAGGCACCAAACTGGTTTTCCTGATTTCTGCAAGATAAAAGTAAATACTGCTAAATCTTATTTACAAGGCAAGGACTGAATTTCAAATGGCCACAACTACCAGTTTTACACCTAGATGGGTGACCAATTAGCACCTTTGCGATTTCTAGCCTTGTACGTGCAACATTTTTAAAAATAAAAAATGTAATTACAATGTCATTACTTACAAAAGGAGCTTTCTACGCCTGGTTTCATTAAAATCAAATGGTGCCTTGTAGAGCAACATGTACACAAGGGTTGCACACTTGAGAGCACCAAGGAAATTGAACAAAAACAAAATCAACATGCAAATTATTCCACTGTCATTCTAAATACAATGCAATAGGGAGCATCCTTGAGATTATAGTGTCACCACAATCACACTAGCACTAAAAGAGGTTAGACATTTAGCAAACATTTTAAAATATTTTACTGCATTATTTTTCACAGTTGATAAGACACAGAATGGAAAGTAAACATAGACCATCTTCCTTGCATGACTCATTGGGTACAAATGTTGTGTGTTGGCTTGCTGTTAAGATGGAGCCAGGTCAGTAGTTCAATTCCATGGTTGGTTTAATAGGTACACCTCCTGGTAGAGGATTGGAGCAAATAGGTTCAATGTGGAGTTAGCACTAGTACAAAATCTTGCACTTTTGTGTTGAAATTCATATCTTTTTCAAGTGTGAATATATATATTTATATATGTATTTTTGAAATAAATGCTGCCTTAGCAATAATTTGAAACCAATGCCATATCCAAGTTAAACTTTGCACAACAATTTGCACAAAACATAACAATTTGTTACATTCTTCTACAATTGCAGACCTTTACAAATTACCTCAGGCTTAAAAGGTGGGTGTGGGAAGGAGAGAAATGAAGCCAGTGAAGTAAATTATTACAAGATCTGTGTATCAAAGTGGCGCCCAGGGGAACAGCAGTACAGGGTTTCTAGGAGAAAGCTTGAAATAAGTTAGCACAAGGGGCTGTTGAGTAGGGGAAAAACAGAATTTTCATTTTAAACTGTTTTACTTTATTCATTTTCCTAAACTTGTGTGTTACATCTGCCCCTGCACTTTAGACTCTTTTGATTTTGCATCTTTTATGCTGCCATCCTTCCTAATCAGAGGGCATCTTCTACTCCAAATTGCCTCCTTTATGTCCTCAAGTCCAGAGATATGCAACTATTTGGATTCTGTTCCAGTTCTGACTGATCATGCAGACAAGAGGAGACTGCAGCTCTGATAATTCAACAGCATCTTCACTGAAATTCAAAGTGCCCCACTCTGCAGTTGGTAGCGTAATAGGATTGAGGTTGAATGTTGAGTGGGAGACCTATATTTATTTTGTACTCCAGTTATTGAGTGATAGCTCATTAAACTGAATACAAAAATTACCTTTAACTTGGAAAAGCATGCAGATTTTGCAGTGATACCTTACTGTGAATATTTGTGTTTTAACTATAAATATACCACTGATTACAATATTACAAAATGCTGTTAATAAAGGTGACTTTCCTAGAAATTGGACCCACATATCGCTGGCAAAACATGTAATTATAGTAATAGCCTGAATTAATTTCCTACTGAAATGTTTGGGTACACCACTTACAAACGTTAACAACTGGTTAGCTGAAAATGGATTGTACATATTGCAGCTTTCTAGTTACAATTTAGTGCTGATGAACATGCTCATGTTTATTGTCTCATTCACTTCATTAAACATTACAAGTTAACACGCTTCCCTTTTTAAAATCTTAATATTCTTCCTTGTATCACAAGCTGCTGGTTCAATCCAAGGTTTTTACAGAATAACGTGTTATATACTTATTTGAAGTTCTCCTCTTATGCAGTCTTGGCCTTGACCACCACCAAGGTCCTTCTTCATTGTAATAATGCTTTGGTTGTTTAAACTGAAACTTCAAGGCTTAAATACTCAGCTTTGCTACAGCCCTGGTTACATAAGTGCTTTTCACACATCAGTAAGCAAAATATTTGCTTAGAGAATTGGCACCACAATATCAATACTCCCACATTCTGCAACAATACAGAGCTGGGGGTGGGGAGGAAAGAAAAGAAGAAAAGCTCTTTTTTTTTACATTGCCAGCCAATAACATTTAAAAATAAAGCACAATATTCAAAACCTGTGCCTAGCAGTAGGCACATTACTCTTCATTTCAAATATACAGTAGCATACAACCAGTTTGTATTTGACAGATTAGCCAAGGTCTTTTCTGAGGGTTCACTGAGCTCAACTACGTATAAAAGATAATCTCCGGAACCTGTCCATCTTCTACTGATGTTCCGTTATTATTTCCAGCAGCATAACAGAAAGTGAAGACTGTTTTTGTGCCTGTTGTCGGAGATTCATGGATGACTTTACGAAGTCCTTTTGTTCCATAGTGAGAGTCTGGCCCCTAGATAAATGCATCAAGAATCATAGTCAAAAGCATCTTCTGGAATCGAGTAAACCAAAATAAATTTGCACTGAAAACTGTAGTGCTGTAAAAAGGCAATCCGTCATCTGTAATTCAGTTCTGAAAATTACTCAACAGAAATTAATTCTGCAAATAGTAAAATGCTAGTCAAACAAGCAGACACAGCAGGCTATACATGTTATTCTGGATGAACGAGAGTATATTGAACTCGTACTCAATTAAATTACCCTGTCCACTGGAGAAAATTTGGTTAAATTTATTTACTCTAACTAATAGGCTTACAATGAAGTTACTGTAAACATCTCAAGTCGCCACACGCCAGCACCTATTGTGCTACACTAAGGGAGGATTGAGCATGGCCAATGCACCAAACCAGCAGTCTTCCTGACTATGGGAGGAAACTGGAGCACCCAGAGGAAACCCATGCATATAAGGGGAGAACGTGCAGACTCATCACAGACAGCACTACAAGCCAGGAATCAAACCCGAGTCCCTGGTGCTGCGAGGTAGCAGTGCTAACCACTGTGCCACTGACTCTCCATGAAATTCATGAATTGATAGTGACATAACTACGAATTTTGTAACTTATTATCCACCATTAATTCCCAGGATTTAACAATGTTTACAAAAGTTTGGTGACTTACCTTCAATGTAGCACATGCAGTATAGTTAACATTGGGTAAAATTTCCACTGGCTCCTTGAACATAACCCTGAAAGTGTTGGAAGATCCATCACAGCTAAAACCAGTGTCATTCTGTCCCAAAATGGTGTTACTGTCAGTATGAATAATCTAAAAAAACCATATGCAACAAGTAAACCTTTGCAACTGCCATCAGTAAAAAGCATTTGTGACTTTACAAATCAATTTGAACAAAGCTGTTACTATGAAGACAGGCTAAACATACAATTTTCATCCTTTGTAGTCATATGCTAATTAACCTAAAAACAGCACAAGCACAGAGCATTAATTGTAAATGAGAAACAAATAACAGTTTGGGCAACCAGCAATTCACATCAGAAACCAAAAACCCAGTTGTTCTCTTCGAAAAAATACAGAAAGATGAAACACAAACAAAAATGGTACGTATGTGTGCATCCAGCATCTTAAAATGGATGCACTGTATATGCAGACGTTCTCTCTGTTGAAGAATCCTTGCTCTCTTTTATCAGCAAAAACTGCTTTGAAGTAATTTAAGCCTAATTTTATATCAGTGCTTCCATCTCATTATATGTTCTTTTTGTCTGGCGTCTGCAGCTGATGACTTGTTACCACTCCACATTAGAACCACATGCTTTTAACAGCTTCAAATAGGCTCTAATGCCCAGTATAAGTTTAAATATCAAAGCAAAACAATTTGATATTGAGATCACAAGGGAAACTTTTTAAAAAAATTAAAATGTTGCTGCTGAGTAGTGAAAGATTAGCACGAGTACAAACATAAATCTTAGTAAAAGTAAGATGTGCCTCCATGTAACACTTCAGCAACCCACCAAACTTACTGTCTCTCCCAGGCCCACAAATTTTATCACAAGAGGAATAAGCTGCGACATTGTGGGAACTTGATCACTTCCAAATTCTCCATAGTCATCCAACCATCCTGACTAGTATATTTGCTGCTTCTGGAAATCCCTACTTGACCTAGTGGTGAGTATAATCACTAGAAGGGCTGCAGTGGTTCAAGGAGAGAGAATCCATCGCCACCTATTCAAAAAAGCTAGGGATGGGCTATAATTATAGCTTTGCCGTGCCTGCATTCCATGATAATTCAAAAGAAACACTTGGTACAGCCCTAAAACTTCCAAGACTGTCTTTTGGATATAGTTTAATGACCTGATAGAAATCTGTAATTTTACTTTAATTTTAAAGAAAATTAATTTAAAACAACAAAACAGCAAGCTTTCCTATTGTATAACAAAAGGTTTTAGGTTCTTCAAAAAGATTGCCATTAGTTGCCATTTCTCATTTAATTCCATTTACTCTAGCGCTTAAATTCTTTCACACCTTTTACTGTTTTCTGATTTCATTGGGAATAAGTTGTGTTCGTTGCTGATTTGTCACAAATTTATGTTGGTACATTAGCAGGTACCGCTAGCATTGACAATAATTGCACAGTATCATGTTAGTGTCAGAAGCGGCTCACTTTGTGACACACACACCTCAAGAATCAGAAAGCTGTGGGTTCAGGTTCAACTTCAAATCATTTAACCCAGCCAAATTCTCAGTGCATTGCTGAGGCCACTGATGCCATCCTGTGGATGAAGTGTTAACCTGAAGTCTTGACTGCCCTCAGGTGGGCGTAAAAGGTTCCACCAAATTACTCTGAAGAGCAACACCCTAGACAATACTCATTCCCCAATCAACATTACATGTTCAATGTCATATTCATGTCAGAGACCCTTCTACAAACAAAGTGACATCAACATAATGATTACACTTGAACATCACTGACTGCAAAATGCTTTAGGATATACCCAGGCCATGAACACTACATAAATCAAAGTATTTCTTTTTACCTGTATATTTACTTGATAGTCTGTGGGCCCATGTATTGATCCGTACAAACCAAACCCAACCACAAATATCCTCCTATTCACAGTAAACCTGTGGAATTAAAATATACATTTTAATATATAGTTCAAATATACACTCCTCTGCCAATCAAAACTGACCTATCAATTATCAAGCAGAACTATTGCCCACTCCACACTTTACATGTTACTTTAAGTGCAATTATTATTATCTGTTCCACATATGATTTGATACTTTATTTTGTACCTTAATGCCAGTGATCTAATTGCAGCATGCAGTATATATTCTAGCAATCTGGCTGTACTACCTTTGTCCTGACGCTGCTTTCAGCTTAAGCTAACTTTTCAACTGCTCAGTTTCTTTACTAATGGAGGGTGGCTAAAGGATTAGAAAAAAACTGTTACTGTATCTGTGGAAAGACAATTGGTGGATGTAACCTATATCCACCAATGAGATTGCAGATCTATCCACACTTCAAAAGCGAAGAGACTTCTAACACACAAGTGAATGTTTAACTTGGTTAATAAGAGATAATCATTCTCCAAATTCAGTGTTTGCTTTGTATTATAACTGCTCATGTATGACCTGTGGGGTTTCTCCAAGGTGACTGATGATCTACAAAGAACAGAAGTTTGGATTGCCTGGTTTTACAACACCAGATTAAAGTCCAACAGGTTTATTCGGCAGCAAAAGCCACAAACTTTTGGAGCGCTCGCTGCTCATTCGTCAGGCAAGTGGAATTTCAGTTCACAAACAGGGCATATAAAGACAAACTCAATTTACAAAATAACGGTTGGAATGCAAGTCTTCAAGGTACAGAAAGTGAGTGGAGAGAGGGTTAAGCACAGGTTAAAGAGATGTGTATTGTCTCCAGCCAGGACAGTTAATGAGAATTTGCAAGCCCAGGCAAGTTGTGGCAGGGGTTACATGATAGTGTGACATGAACCCAAGATCCTGGGTGAGGCCGTCCTCACGTGTGCGGAGCTTGGCTATCAGTCTCTGCTCAGCCACTCTCTGCTACAGTGTGTCGTGAAGGCTGCTTTGGAGAACGCTTACCCAATGATCAGAGTCTGAATGCCCATGACCACTGAAGAGTTACCCAACAGGAAGAGAACACACTTTGCCTGGTGATTGTCGAGCGCTGTTCGTTCATCCGTTGTCGCAGCATATGCATGGTCTCCCCAATGTACTATGCCTTGGGACATCCTTTCCTGCAGTGTATCAAGTAAACAACGTTGGCCAAGTTGCAAGTGTATGTACCGTGTACCTGGTGGATGGCGTTCTCACGCAAGTTGATGGCATCCATGTCATGATCCGGCATGTCTTGCAGAGGTTGCTGTGGTGTTGTGGTCACTGTTCTCCTGAAGGCTGGATAGTTTGCTGCAGATAATAGTCTGTTTGAGGTTGTGCAGTGTCAAGAAGTGGGGGTGTGGGGATAACCTTGGCAAACTACCCAGCCTTCAGGAGAACAGTGACCACGACAGCATACAACCCTACCACAGCAAGACGTGCCAGATCACACGGATGCCATCATCTCACACGAGAACACCATCCAACAGGTACATGGCACATACACTTGCAACTTGGCCAACATTGTCTACCTGATACGCTGTGGGAAAGGGTGTCCTGAGGCATGGTACATTGGGGAGACCATGCAAACGCTACGACAATGGATGAATGAACAAATGAACACCACTCGACAATCACCAGGCAAAGGGTGTTTTCTTCCTGTTGGGGAACACTTCAGTGGTCACGGGCATTTGGCTTCTGATCTTCGGGTAAGCGTTCTCTAAGGCTGTCTTCACGACACATGACAGCGCAGAGTCTGAGAGCCAAGTTCCGTACACAAGGACGGCCTCAACTGGAATCTTGGGTTCATGTCATGCTATCTGTGACCCCCAAGACTTGCCTGGGCTTGCAAAATTTCTAACTGTCCTGGCTGGAGACAATACACATCTCTAACCTGTTCTTAACCCTCTCTCCACTTATTATCTGTACCTTTAAGACTTGCATTCCAACCATTATTTTGTAAATTGAGTTTGTCTCTTTACATGCCCTGTTTGTGAACTGAAATCCCACTCACCTGATGAAGGAGAAACGAGCACTCCAAAAGCTGGTGGCTTTTGCTACCAACTAAGCCTACTGGACTTTAACCCGGTGTTGAGAGACTTCTTATTGTGTTTACCCCAGTCAAATGCCGGCATCTCCACATCTTGCCTAATTTTAACAGGATAGTGATTTGCAAATAGAATTTATACATCAGAATCAAACAGCACAGAAGATGACCATTCTGCCCAGAATGTCTCTGAAATAGCACCTAATTAGTAATTTCCCCATAACTCTGCAACTTTCCGCTTTAAGTATAACGAAATTCTCTTTTGACAGTTATAAAATCAAGATTCCTTTGCTCTTCCAGGTATCTTCACGGAGGAGGACGTGAATAATTTGCTGGGTGTTAGAGATGGAAAGGTGGTAGGACTGGAGGGTCTCAATGACATTACTGTTACTAGAGAGGCGGTGCTCGACAGACTGGAGGGGCTGATTGTGGACAAGTCCCCAGGACCGGATGGAACGCATCCGAGGGTTCTGAAAGAAATGGCGGAGGTGATAGTGGATGCCTTGGTGGTTATTTTCCAGACGTCGCTGGATTCCGGGGAAGTGCCGGAAGATTGGAAAACGGCTAATGTTACGCCGTTGTTTAAGAAGGGTGCCAGGCAAAAGGCAGGGAATTATAGGCCGGTTAGTTTAACATCTGTTGTAGGTAAAATGTTAGAATCCGTCATCAAGGAGGAAATAGCGAGGCATCTTGAGGGGTATTGCTTGATAGAGCAGACGCAGCACGGTTTCGTTAAAGGGAAGTCGTGTCTGACAAATTTACTGGAGTTCTATGAGGATGTGTTTAGGGCGGTGGATAGAGGAGAGCCAGTGGATGTGGTCTGTCTTGATTTTCAGAAGGCGTTTGACAAGGTACTTCACAAGAGGTTATTGCAGAAGGTCAGGGGACATGGAGTTGGGGGTAGGGTGCTAGCGTGGATAGATGATTGGTTGTCAAATAGGAGGCAGAGAGTGGGGGTCAATGGGTGCTATTCGGATTGGCGGTTGGTGACTAGTGGAGTGCCCCAGGGGTCGGTGCTGGGGCCTCAGCTATTTACCATTTATATAGATGATCTGGCGGAGGGAACCGAGTGTGTGGTGTCGAAATTTGCTGATGACACCAAGATTGGTGGAACGGCAAATTGCACGGAGGGAGTGGAGAGTCTACAGAAGGATCTAGATAGGCTGGGCGAATGGGCCAGGAACTGGCAAATGGAATTTAATGTTGGCAAGTGCGAGGTGGTCCACTTTGGTAGGAATAATAGTAGGAAGGATTATTACTTACATGGAGAAAAACTGCAGCAGGCGACGGTGCAGAGGGACCTCGGGGTCCTTGTGCATGAGTCGCAAAAACCCAGCTTGCAGGTGCAGCAGGTGGTCAGGAAGGCGAATGGGATGCTGGCCTTCATAGCGAGGGGGATTGAATATAAAAGTAGGGAGGTCTTGCTGCAGCTGTATAGGGCATTGGTGAGGCCGCAGCTGGAGTACTGTGTGCAGTTTTGGGCGCTGTACTTATGCAAGGATATTTTGGCCTTGGAGGGAGTGCAGAGGAGGTTTACTAGGCTGATGCCGGAGTTGAGGGGGTTGAGCTATGAGGAGAGGCTGAATAAACTAGGCTTGTACTCGTTAGAGTTTAGAAGAATGAGGGGAGATCTCATTGAGACGTATAAGATGATGAATGGGATGGATAGGATAGAGGTGGAGAGACTCTTCCCGCTCAGAAAGGACAGTAGGACTAGGGGGCACAGCCTCAAGATAAAGGGAGGGCGGTTTAGAACGGAGTTGAGGAGGAACTTCTTCACTCAAAGGGTGGTGAATCTCTGGAATTCTCTGCCCGTTGAAGTGGTGGAGGCTACCTCGCTAAATATTTTTAAGACGCGGGTTGATGGGTTTTTGACAAGAGAGGGGATTAAGGGTTATGGGGAGAGGGCGGGAATGTGGAACTGAGCCACGACAGATCAGCCATGATCTTATTGAACGGCGGGGCAGGCTCGAAGGGCTAGATGGCCTACTCCTGCTCCTATTTCTTATGTTCTATTGCGTCTAGACTACAACAACTCACTACATAGAAAAGTAAATCCCCTAGAATGATTGCCTATTATTTAATTACTGACCAGCTGAAAGTATTGAATTCCCAAACTTAGTTACAAATTCAACTTTCACATGTATGTCATTAAGAACTGTCTTCTGAAAGTAATGTTTTTTGCTCAAATTGACTCAGATTTTATTTACCCCTTTGCTGAAAATAACCACAGCTACTGATAGATACGGTTCTAGGGCACTAGTACCCCTTCACTGGAATCGAGACACCATAAGTAGTTCATTCAAACTTAGTGTTTTTGGGGAAGTTGTGGCATGAAAGATGCAACTTATAGCAAATCTTATGGTGAGGATCACAGGGTAGCGATCTGGACCAGTAATCCTGGATGATTAACAGGTTCAGTGCGAACAAAGTCAATTCTGTGCATCAACCACTTCTCAATTTAAATGGCTAACTCACACATTTGAAGGAAGAGCAAACACACAGGGTGGGGGCATCCTGGTCCTTAATTCACAGCATCAAATCACACATTCCAGTTACCACTGAACCCATAAAAGATGTGCACATCTGTAGAGAAAATTTTTACCTTATTCGGTCACTTGTACCACTGTAGCCCCAGCGGCTTTCCACCTGTTGGAAACGATTGATGCTACACTCTTTGCCCCTCAGGCAACAGCGGGGTCTGTCTATAAATTCTACTCGAGGCTTCGGATTGACTGTAAAATGTAGGAAGAGACTAACAACTTCTCGGTCTGTTAGAATTCCTGACTGTGCAGGTCCTGTGGGGGGGGGGGTGGAAACATTTTATACTTGATACTGTTCAATAGATTTTAGACATCAGTCATCAGCAGAACTAATTTTCTATTTGGTATCGGCCAGACAGATGAAGAAACTAACTTTAGCCATGAAAGTATTGGAAGACTGACAATTAATTTCAGTATCCCTTATGCTGAGGGATAGGAAAAGAGCCTGATTGATATCCAGTGACTCCCTATGAAAATCCGCAAGTGGAAACGATGCGCCATCAGGATCAGGTCTCACAGTAATATTCTTCACAGCCGAGTAGCTAGTTTGTATTTTCAGTCTATACTCATAACAAATGGGTACTTTGGCAGAATATCAAAGGACGCTGACACTTTTGGAAGAACACACTAGCATTAGCCTGCATCATCTAAGGTAGGAGACAAAGTTGGGGTAGTGAGGAATGAATTGGTACTGTATCGAGAGGGGAAAATTTAGAAATGATAACTGCATTTTACCAAACCCATTTTGAACAATGCACTGCACATTGTCATTAACTAAATTGTGGCCTACTTTCTGGTTTATTTGCACCCATAATAAAGCTTTCCTTTTATCCTTCCGCCCATATTAATAAAACAAGTTTCTCTACTCTCTTCAGGTCTGTCCAGCTAACGGCGGCATTGACCTAAAAAAAATTCACCATATGAATTGCATCCTTTTAGGATACTTCACTGAACAAGAAAATTAAATTATATGGAGATAATTAAGTATAGGGAGGAACCTAGACAATAGGTTGTTTCTCCTCTGAAACCACCTGAACTCATGCAAATTATTTTTAAGCTGCATAGAACACTCTGATGTTCTGTAACTGGTTGACAAGAGACAAGCTGCTTTTGTGAATGGTACGTGACAAAAATCACCTAACTGAGGCATCACACAATCAAAGAATGAGAATAGGATGGGAAAGTGAAGCTGAGGTAGATCAACCCTTAAATGGTAGAAGAACAGGTTCAAAGTCAGGAACAACTTCCTCCCACTTCTTAGCTGCTCTTCTTTATAAGTCATTGCTTTGGTGGTGCCACGTTTCACGAAGACTTAAGAGCCAGATTTGTGCTATGGGGGTAGGATAGTTTGAATCAGGAAATTTCCCATCTAGGCAGAATTGCCTTGATTTAAAAGGGCCCTGTTAGACCTAATTTTCACCCTGGGAACATGATCAAATTGGGCCCCTTGACCCCATATGCAGATCCTAGGTGGCCACAGAGTGCTGAGGCAGGCTGATTAGAAGGCCTACCTCGATGCTTTTGGAAACTGTCAGACCCCCTGGCCCCATCCTTCATATCCATACTCTCTCACCCCCATATCATCACCCTGTATCTACTGCGGGGAAATTTAAAAAAAAAAATCAATACAACTCGCCTTGACGATGAAAAAACATCCATTCCTGAAATCCACTGAAAGCTTTCAAATCTCAAGTGTTCAATCTCTTACAAAAATAAATTCCTATTTAAACTCCACAAAGGCACTTAATCCTTCAAAAGCTTCTTTAAATTGTCAATCAAACCATAAACTCACAACACTACTCCCCTTTCCTTTAATAATTTTAGCTTTTGAAACTCAGTCAAGCATTCACAATTAGACATTAATCCTTGTGAAATGTCAAAGAACCTGTTGAAACTATACCAAGTGATTTTTTTTGTTAACCAATCTATACAGGTGGCTTGTCAAAGCCATCCAGCAGTCATTTTTAAAAACTCTTACTGGTAGCTTAAGACTTCCTACATAACACATCATTCCAAGCTGTATATTGCCAATAAGCGCATAAAGTATGTTAACACCCATTCAATAATTATCTGAAAGTACCCATTTTGTTTTCCACTATTATTCATTGTTTAATGGAACATGACCTCACAATTCCCCCATTATTGAATTAAAACGTACCAATAAGTTTTATGTTTGTTCTCAAGCCATATTTATTTCATCCAAAAATGCATCATATAAAAGCTCTTCAAATTATTCATTTAAAACATGTCATATTCATAGTCACCTGCTGCAAATTCCTCGATGGTCATGAGTGGAAATCGGATGAGTGACAATGCCTTTCCCAAAACTTTACGTTTGTTTTCAGGAGTGAGTTGGAGCTGCTGTCGTTGGCATTCTGCTTCTGCCCAGCGCACCACAGCATTAAATAACCGAATTTCCCGAATCCCAAGAGTATCTCGTTCTAGTACTGCCATTAGTGTATCTGCAACAGAGACAAACATTAAAGCCAGCAATTTGGAGGTTCCAGACAATAAATATTTCTTAGTAATAAATACACCAATTCAAAAACTAGCATCCACAAAACCTCAGTTAATGCCTGGATGCCAAAACATCAAGTTGCTGTACTGCAAGTCAAATACCCAGAAACCAGCGTCCAAGACCAGAAGTTTAATTTATGAGAAGAACATCAAGATTAGATAACTCTAAGTGCGAAATGCAGAGTTATAGCACCATGACAGATCTGTGAAAATCCACGTGGGCGACTGCCATCTTGTCTAGCCATTCAAAATAAACCCAGAGCAAAACCGAACCTGCAGTAGAAGACTAGCAGATTGTGCATGATTTGGAAAATCCACAAGCAATGTATGTAGAAATCCAAAGCACAAACTTAAAAGTTTTACATAGACATCCTGTCACCAGCACTTTGTCTCAGCACTGAAAAATCAACCTATTGCACCAAATAAAATTGATACCAGCTGCAGCTAAAATGTGCTAGCTGTTAAATATTAAATTCAAATGCAGGGGAAAAGAAAGGCAGCACCTTTGCATTCATATCTGTTTGTTTTACAAGTGGCCCTTGGATTGATGTAATACCAATCATGCTACCTCCGTGTCAGCTGTGTTAAAACAAACCATTTGCTACCGAATCATATTAAAAGGTACTGCCTCTTCTTCAAAAAATTGGTCAGCAGCAAATGGAGAGTTCTACTTTCAGACTAAACTCAAAAGTGTGGCTATTCCCTGTTGCTCAGAGAAGCAGGTGACCAGAGTACTTAAATATTTCTATTACTAGTGACAACTTCCCACTTAGAAAGGATAGCAGGACTAGAGGGCACAGCCTCAAGATGGAGGGTGGGGGGGACAGTTTAGATCAGAGTTGAGGAGGAACTTCTTCAAAGGGTGGTGAATCTCTGGAATTCTCTGCCCGTTGAAGTGGTGGAGGCTACCTCACTGAATATATTTAAGTCACGGGTAGATAATTCTCCTGTTTATCAGAAACCTAAGGGTTCTGGGGAGAAAGCGGGAAAGTGGAACTGATCCACTTCAGATCAGCCACCATCTTATTGAATGGCAGGGCAGGCTCGAGGGACTAGATGGCCTACTTCTGCTCCTATTTCTTATGCTCTTATGACAACTGGTGGTTCCAGACGAGCTGATATCTATCTAGTAGAATCATCCACTTAAAAGCTTATATTTTTCACAAAGTTACATGAAAGGGATAAACTAATTGTGGAATTGTTAGGTAAGATCCCAAAGATAACCAACTAAATGGGGGGGGCGGGGGGGTGTGTGTGTGTGTGTGTGTAATGCAATTAAATGCCCAAGACAAAGAAAAATCAAAACAATAAATGCACAATTATTAATAATTTGGGTTTTTCCTCATCTGTTGAATTCCCCCTTTTTTTGATTTGTTTGTATCTTATGAAAATTGCATGTTTGAAACAAATTTTAACCATTCATTGCTATCAGAAATGGCATAAAATTCTACTAAAAGCAATTTAAGAGGATTTGGCAAACTGACAAGAATGTGGACACATGATATTGATGTACAAGTAATTAAAGGAATCGTTTAAAGGAACATCACATTATTAAGAACTAATCTCAAAAAGCAATTATGCATTGAGTGCTATCTAACTTAAATTTTATATTCAAAACATGGTTAAATAGTATTATAAACGATTGGATGTTTAATTTTATTTTAAATTAAAACCATAGGCAAGATGATTTGGATGATGCATTAGGCTATTTCATTTCTGTAGAAGGGTCATATAGACTCTAAACAATAATTCTCTTTCTCCACAGATGCTGCCAGCATTTTTTGTTTTTATTTCATTTTGGTTTTGCTCCTGTGATAATGGGAACACCACTGCTATATGATAAACAGATGTGGTATTTAAAGTCCAATCATATCCTTGTTGAAGGACGATACACAGAGGAATTTGTAAACTAGTTGAAGATGCTGGTGAGGGGAAAAGAAGGGCTCTGGATCGCACCAGACACTTCATGCACAGTTCAGAAAAAGTAGTACTTGCCTACATGTTGTGACGCACTGTGAAGTTCATTATCAGTATGTGGTTTCATTCTGCGTTATGCAGATCGATCGATGGAACTTGATGAGAATTAATGTTCAAAGTAAGGAAGATATACATTATAAACCATTTATATGGTTTGGTGATTAACCTTTTGAATTAGACAAACAAAAAAAGACTAAATATGGGAACCCAATAGGGTCCGCAATGTTACCTCAGTTACTCTCTAGTCAGAAGCTTTATGGTCAATTATAAAGTCTAGCAATAAATTAAGTATGTTTATTTAAGTAGTTTATAGAGAAGAAAAAATAAAACAGATTACTTAAACTTGCTAGAATAAATACAAAAATACATTAAAAGGGGTATACCAGGAATTCACTCATGGAAGTAAAATGTGTACAAAGGAAGAGAAAGGACACCTTGGATAGAGTTATTGTCTCCTGTGTTCCTCAGGGTCTAGGTGGCAGCAACTGTAGCCTTGGTGACTATTATTTACAGGGTTCAAAAGATGGTGGAAAGTTTCAAACGCTATGACAAGTAATTAAAAATGTCTATGAGCTTGTTGAATCATAAGTGAGGGATCACCCTCAAAAAAGGAGTTGCAAGGTATCCCAAGTGTGAGTAGGATTAAGATTTGGTTTAATTGCATATGCTTTCACTTTTCTTTTAAATGGATTTTGGATTTGTATTGAGGCTAGAAACAATAAAAATGCTTGGAGATGCTGACAAAACTGCATAAACATCATTCTCAAGGCCTAAGTTGTCACCTCAGTCTCTTGACTTGTTAAGCTGCAATATTCTAAATTTGGAGTCTTAACTTTTGAATCAGAGTCTTTCAAATGTAATCATCATCTTTTGGAAATAAATGTTTCAATCAAATCAAGACTGATGTTTAAAAACATAAGTGGCACAAACTCTCATATTAAAAATTTTAAATTAGTAGAGTTAGCAAACAGAAAATCCAAAACGTAATATCAACTTTTCCCATTCCTTATCACATCCCAGCAATGTGAACCATTAGGTGTAAAAAAACTCAAGATTTTTGTTAAAAAGACATGAAAATCTATCATTTTCCTTTCAATTGGATGAATATACTTACCTAAATCAATATCTGTAAAACCTTCTGCATTGATTGCATCTGAAGTATTTTTATCAATATTTTCCAAGCATAAACTGGCAAGCTGTGGTTCATCAAAGAGTCTTGCCTGAGGAACAAATGGGAGCATTAGTCTTGCACAATTCATAGTCAAGCGTGCATTTTCCTCCTGCAAATAAACAGTTTCAAAGATGATAAAACATTTTCTAGGCATCAAAATTTGCTCTTCTCAAGGGTTGGAACGTGTACGAAAATGTAAAGCCATGCTTTTGGGAGAATAATAAAATTGCAATTCGACTGACGAATATTCTTAAATATTTTAATTGCATATGTTTTCAAGTGCTGTGCAAATAGTCATGTTGTGAAAAAAGCTTATTGCTCTCATTATGTAGGGCGTTCTAAGATACACCTATTTTCTTCGTTAATAAGCTTTCCCTTTTAATTTCTAATGCTTGTGACGCTTGTGGTTTAAGCTGGATGAAAATAAATATCAAGCGGTAAACAGAAACGTATCAACAAATTAATGGTCTCTAATACTCAACTGGAGTTTAGTATAAGAAAGTGCTCAAGAAAACAAAGGCTATTAAATCAGTTAAAAAGACAATCACAGAATTGTGGAAGCAATGAAAAAGCCTGTTCTGTTATGTGATGAGTCAGAACAATCAAACAGTCACTGAAGGATGCTCAAGGACAGGTTACAAAGGACTCGCTGGGTATTGTTGAACTTAAAAAAATAATGCTTTACTATTAGAATTGAATGATACTAGCAATATTAAAATGATGAACACATTGAGATAGAAGCAAGGGATTGAAAATACAAAAGAGCAGTATGATGATAATTGCAAAAGTCCCTCAGGAAAACTGAACATGCGCTGTGTGATCCTTTAGCCCATAATTTTAAACAGCTCAAGGCACATTTTGACACTTCCCATATTCTGCAAGGAGGCTAACATAATCCCCATGTATAAAAAAGTGACAAGATGGATATGGGTAACTACAGCTCAGGTAAAAGGTCTCACTCAGATGTTACCTGACCCAAGTATTTTCAACATTTTTTGTTTTCATTATATACTATTTTGTCCTTGTACAGCAGGTAGAATTGGTCAACTCTCAATTAAAAAAGTTAGATTTTCATAATAGTGGGTGACGTGGCTTTGAAGGAAAGTCACTAGACAGTATGAAGAATCTTAAGTTATCAAGATGTGCTAGAGGAATTGGGACTTTCAGCATAGATTGAAGTTTAAGAAACATAAGCAGGAATAGACCATATAGTCTATCAACCTTGCTCCAAAACCATGGCTGGTCCTGGATCTTAATTCCTCTTTATTGTCTGATGCCCAGATCCCTGCAGTTTATTTTTAGACTCTTTATCTCATCTGGAATATGCTCACTGTGTATCCAGAGGTAGAGGATTCCAAAGATTTGTAACCCAATAAGTGAATACATTTTTTGTCATCTCAGACCTAAATGATCCATCCATTACCTTGAAACTACACCTCCTTGATCGATACATTCCAGGTAGGAGCAGCAGCCTCTCAGCATCTACCAACTCCAGCCTTCTGAAAATCTAATTCGTCTAAACTCCAGATTTGGTGGAACCATTCTAATCCCTCTCTTTCCAATAATGAATCTAGTGAACTTTTACCTACTCTAAGTATATCTTTTCTTTGAGGTAGAGGCCAAAACTGCACACAATACTGCAGGTTTATTCTCATCAAGGTCCTGTTTATATTATTAGATAATGAAGGGAATAGACTGTGTTCCAGGTGACAGTTTGTTCCAAATAAAAAAATTAGAGGGTGGTACAATTTTAAAGTTGCACAAGGCCTGATCTGGATAAGATGTTTGGAGGTGATAATTTTCTCAGAAAACAGAGAGGTTCTGGAATATGCTGCTGTTTTGTACAGTGACCGGTTTGTTAAATTCCTTCAGAAAAACACTAAAATTAGATGGGATAGACAAATTGCTTAGAGGGGCCAGAACCAAGTTACCCAGAATTTTTTCCCCCAAGTTCTTAAACTTGGTTTTTCATCTCTCCCAGGAGACCACATGGTTTCAGGCAGGTTGGAGAGTGCTTATATTGTGATACACAAGGTATCACAATCATGTGGGTCAGATCGGATGGACCAGAGGGTCTTTACCTGTCCATCTTGTTCGCATATCCCTATTAAAAGAACAAAGGTTTACGTTAATGTACATGCTGTGTGATTGCCCCATATAGCTGCAAAATAAATGACTTTTAGCTTAACTAAATAGAACATAGAACATTACAGCGCAGAACAGGCCCTTCGGCCCACGATGTTGCGCCGACCAGTTAAAAAGCAATGACCCTCTAACCTAAACCAAACCCTTTCCATCCATAAACCTATCCACGGATCTCTTAAATGCCCCCAAACTAGGCGCATTTACAACTGCAGCAAGCAGGGCATTCCAATCCCTCACCATCCTCTGGGTAAAGAACCTACCCCTGACATCCGTCCTATAACTACCACCCCTTAACTTAAAGCTATGCCCCCTCGTGCTAGCTTTCTCCATCCGAGGAAAAAGGCTATCACTGTCCACCCTAGCTAATGGTACACAAGTATTAATTCATCTTCAGTCACGAGATGCTTCCACTGATTAAGACAAGAAAAACTTATTTATTGACTCTGGGATCTTATCTGAAGGCTTCAACAGATTACAGCCAGTAGCAGTGCACTTTAAATTCTGATATTTTGTATTTAGTGTTGCATCTCACTGGGGTAGTACCTGCAAAAAGCAATGTTTCTCCGTTTGAGACAGGGATGGAAGAGAAAAAGCAAAGGGAGTTAAAATAAGATTTTTACACCCCCCCCACCCCCATTTTCTTTCTCAGAAGGTGTGGAGTTGCATCACATTACCACTGCATTTGCAGCTCTCCAATATCTTACCCAATTTGCCACGGGCAGGAAGATTATTCAATCTGAAATGCATGACAGTTAAGTCCATTCTCATTCTCAAGTTTCCAACAGAAGAAAATGATCAGAGGTGGCAATCAAGGATTGACCTGAAGCCAACTACAATGCTCCCACTATTCATAACTTAATACAAACTGGGGTAGAATTGCTTTGGAGCAGGGTTCCCTTGTTGTCCTCTTCTTGCTGCTTTGGTCTGGGGTCTTTCAGTGAAGCACGCACCTTTAGTTTTAGCCAATATAATCAAAGTGAAAATGTCCAGGTTTTAAACTGAAGACACTTCCTAATAGTCCATTTGGGCAATCTGCCCATCTTTGCAGACAGAACTGTAAGCAAGGTAATTCATAAGGACTGATGGTAAAATGTGAAGGTTAACTTGTGGCAAGCCAACCTAAACCTCTTGCTAGTTTTTTTTAAGTGGCAGTTTTGTACCATAAGTAGGACAGAGAAGGTATTAGAACATGGATTAAGCAATTGACAGCAGTAAACCTGATGTGGTGTGGAACTAGACAGTTAGATCAAGCAAGCCAATACATCACTCTGCAATGCTCTGAAGTTGGAAGTCTGGTTTACAGGCTTAGAACATCAGCTGGAGTTAGCTGTGAGATTGAACTTCAGATGTAAATGTACAATCTGCACCCACCATTGGGTTGCAGAGAGTGGAAGAGTTTCTGCTGAAGCTCAGCTGCTCCAATACGTGGACTTATCACAATGCAGTTTTAATCGTTGCCATCAACGTATCTTTGATACATAGATTAACAGCAACAAATATTTTATGGCACTCACTGTGCTGCTTGCAAGTACCATGCATATGTTGACATACAGAATCTTTCCATTTTAATTGGCTGCAAGATTGAAGATTGGAAGAGAGTCACTACAGAACCGAATGCCTGAGAACACTTCAGGACCCTGTAGATCCCTAACCACTTAAGCTGCTTCACTACAGCACCTTAAGAGGCAGACATATCACTAGAAGTAAAGGTTTCCTTAACTTTAGATTGCCAAGCAACTATCCCATTCAAATCACTTCTCTGCTAAATCTGACTCTCTTACCAGAACATAAATCTACAAGTCTACAATGAAGTAAGGAAGCCAGGTTAAGCAATGCGGAAGCTGGCTCGTGGATAATGGATTGCGTGGAATAAAGACAATTATAAATTAAAACAATGATACTTAAAGCAACTGATGGTTTACTCTGTAACTGAATGTAGCTTTGCAGTTGCCAATAAATGAAAATTTAGGAAGGAATAATTGGGTCTAGCTTGTTAACAGGGGAAATTAACTTGTGTACAAACATTATGATCTTGGATAAGTGAACATGGAAACTTTTTTAAAAATTTCTATAATGGTGCTTTTTATGCTGATTAGAAAGAAGAATGGTACTGCCCTGTTAGATCAAATTATACGCCTAGGCTGCTCTGTAACATATACATTAACTGTCCAGTAATAATTTCAGTGAACTTCCCTAACTTTCAAACTTTCCTTTCAAACTTGCAACAAAATTCACGTCAAAGCAGCAGTCTTCCCTGTGCCAAGTCTGGTCGTCATTGTAGGTACTTGCACCACACCTGAGAACATCACTTGTAATGGCCATAGGACAGCACTCAAAACTATACCCAAAAGATGCTGCTTTGAAGCAAATAAAATTTAATTTTAGTTTATAAAACACATTTGCCAGTTTCTCAATAAATATTAGTGAGTCTAAAGGATTCCTATTTGCAAAATAAAGCAAGATCTAGGAAACAAAACACAGATTGATCCATCAGCAATAACCCACTAACTTTATTTTACTGGGAGCTGTAACAAAACTGAAGTTTTATTTTTGTTATTCAGCACTGCATTTAAATACTGTTTATGCAGCTTTCAAAATTGTTACAACTTAGCTAAACGCAAGTTGAATCACTCACCTGTTGAGGAAGAAAAAATATTTCTGACACGCAAGCTTTAATAGAGTGTTCAATACTGGTTCAACAACAGAGGTTGAATTTACCATTTTTATTCAATGCATTCAAGCAAAGAACATTGCCTGCATCAGTGAAATCAGGCCAGGCATAAAAAGATTCCAATAGTGGTTTGTACTGATTTAGTTGATCTCATTCAGGATAATAGATTTAGCTCGTCTTATAATATCCCAAGTGCTCTCCTGCTCATGTGGATAGCGACTCTGATACTACCCTTTCAACACTGGAATAGTCTAATGGTTCCTGTCTGTACTCTCAGCTGACGAATGGCCACAGGAGGAAGGTACCAATGCCACAGAACCTCACTCCAACATGAGTCAATGTTTTCAAAAGAGGGACAGCATTTTACATTACCGTGATGGGCTGGGCAGAGGGAGTGTTTCTGCTTTTTTTTTTGAGTGGAATAGGATGGATAGATTAAGCAGGGAGATCAAGACTGGAGGCAATTCGTCTTAGACAGAAGGGCAGTGTGCCAGTTGACAAATTCATGATACTTTTAAGACGTATAAACTGTTGTAAAGATATGCAAGTAATCTAGAAAAAATTTTAAATTGTTTAAAGGACATTGATGCTACACCCTTCAGTCCATTTCCTTTGATTATGGGGGAATTCTGGTCTCTGCTGCATATCCTTACTACAAATATTCCAGCATTGTGAACTTACTTTCTTTCCCCAAATGCTTTTTCCTAGCTTCCTCTTGCCCATTGAGAAAAGAGCCTCAAAACCTACTATTTTGCACCCTCCAACATGGTTCCTCTCAGCAAAGTACCATGGTAGTTTAATCCCAAATATAGCATTTAACAATCATATTACTGTAATCTGCCTGGTAAATGAGGCAAGGTATTAGCAATGTTCAAAAGAAAACTGGGGTTATATGTCATTAGGACACAAGACCAATGGGTCGAACAGCCTATTCTGTCATCTCATGCTGCTGGTTTGGTATTAAAGTCCATTTCAACATATCCTTAAGTACTGCATGGCTCATTAAACAAACCTTTGCATAAGTGAGTCTGCTATCATTTAGATCTAGTCTGTCCCCAGTGCTCATCAGGGCGTTTTTCCATCTCCAATCAAAATGTTGAACAATTTCTACGCTGAAATTGCCATCAACCAATTTTCAATATGTACTTTTGTAATCAGGATAGAGTCATTTAATAGTGTGACCTCATGCAGCATAACACAGATTGACAGAATTGCTAGATTTATACAAGACATTATATTTGTTTATTCATTCACACGACATGGACATCGCTGGCTGACCAGCGTTTGTTGCCCATCTTTAGTTGCCCTTGTTCAGAGCACAGTTCAAAGCCAATCACATTGCTGTGGCTCTGGAGTCACACATGGACCAGACCAGGTAAGGATGACAGATTTCCTTCGCTAAAGAACATTAGTGAACCAGATGGGTTTTTCTAACAATGGTCATCAGTAGATTTTTAATTCCAGATCTTTTTTTTTTGAATTCAAATTTCACAATCTGCCGTAGCGAGATTCAAACCCTGGTCCCCAGAGCATTAGCTGAATTTCCGGATGAATAGTCCAGTGATAATACCACTAAGCCATCACCTCCCCACGTGTGCATGCTATACAAGTGTGTCAACAGAAGTTTATTATGTTGCTACCGAAGGTTCCCACAATTGCGCATAAAACCAGTTATAGAATTACAGGTGGTGGAGAACAGGGTGTAGATAAGAATTTACTCCCTTAGTTCAGTAGCTTTGCCCCACCACCCCCTCCAAAAATAAGTCCCACCAGCATTTTCCCACTAGATTGCTTTTCAAGTCTCTCCTGCCCTACCTCTCCCTCTCCAACTTGGTCTCCTTCCTTAAATTCCTCGTCCCCGTTTAGTGCTTTCTCTTGATCCTCCCTGTTGCGTGGCCATACAGAAACTGAACCCTGGCATCCAGACGGCTGTCCCACGACTGCTTCGCCTGACATTACGCAGGTATTACCACATAAAGCTCTGTGCCTCTGCAATATTATTAAAAACAGTTGTAAAAACTGAAATTTTAAAATTCAATACCACAGCCATGCATGGTATAAAAAAAAAAGGACAATTAATAGGGAACAGTAATTTTAACACATTAAATTATCGAACGCTTATGATTCTTCTACTGGGTACCGTCCACCTTCCTCCAGGTTTTGAACTCTCACTTTGCACTCTTACATTATTGTCTATGCCTCTCAATTGATTTTTTTCCCCCCATTGTTCCTGCAATTTGGTCTGTCTCCCAAGATTTATTCACTTTGCTCCATTTCTGGTGGTGTGAGTGCTATCTGACTACCCTAAATGCTAACAAAACAGTTTAAAACTTGAGCTAAAATCTATAGTTTCCAACACACTTGCAGAGCACATTCATTATTTCTTGCAAAGTACATGGAAAACGTTTAGGGAATGCTCTTAAAAATGTCATGTTGCTGCTTAGTCAGAAATTCCCCAATACAAAAATATGCCAATATTAGGTGGTTATGCTGCATGATATCAGGTGTTGTGCAATGAAATCTGTTTACTTGCTGGAGGATAGTTAGTATATAATTTGGTTATGATGGTTATACCAGAACCTACAGCACAGAAATCTAGGGCTGTCTTAAACCTATATTAAGACAGAAACCTGTCTTAATACACATTTAAAACACTGTATTAAGACTCTTCAGAAATCAAGAACACAAAGATGATGAGTAGACCACAAGGTCCTCAGCCTGCTCTGCAATTCAACATGATCATGGGTTATCTTCAGTCTTAACTCTACTTTCCCACCAACCCTCAATATCTCTCGATTCCCTGAGGCACCAAAAATCTCTCTCAACTTTAACTATACTAAACAATACAGTATCGACACTCTGGGATAGGAAATTCCAAAAATATACAACCCTTTTAAGTGAAGAAATTTCTCCTCCCGATAAAATGATTAGCCTCTAATTTTATTACCAGAACCAATTTGACACGTTAAAAGCAGATATTTATTTGAAGCTGGTACTATATCTATAAAATCTCCACTATTTTACCCCCAGTTTCCTTGCATTATGCCACATCCGCATCTTCTGCTAATGTAGTCCTAAGCCAGCTGCAAGATGGCAAGTAGCAACAACTGGGATAGGATTTTTCCCTTGGACAGACTTAAATTAGCATCTCCATTCACCAGCATGCCCCAAGATTGGGGCACTTAGCAGCATGGGGAAAATAAACTAATGTTACAAATAGTTCATGAAATATAAAAATTTGGTAGCTTCATTAGAGATTTACCATACAAGATTCTAAACATTTAGAAGTCAAATCAGCTGTTTTGCCATTCCTTAATGAGGACATCAATGTCAGATTCAAAACAGTGCACACTGCTGCAACTTAGATTGCAACTACCTCTCTAGCAACATGTGAATTCAAGATAAAAGTGGCTAGATGGCCCTCAACCTGTATTAGTCTATAGGTAAAAAGTATAAGCAGGTTCATAAAAAAGCCTGCGGAAACACATACCCAGTGTGATTATGAACTAGAAACGGGAATCGTCAATGGCAAATAGTTTGCTGATGTGCTAACTCTGGGGCTCAATCATGGAAAATTCCAGTTCCAACAAAAAGTCACCAATCTGAAGCAATGGGTGGAATTATTCCATCCCGCCCACCACGGAAATCTTAGTGGGTGGGGGTGAACCATGCAAAATTCTGTTGACCTCTGTTGGGAATTTCCAGCCTTGGGGCTAGCACAGCCAGTAAATCCTGTCCATTATCTCTGATGTGTCCTTGACCAGCTAAAAACTTCCAAAATTGCCTGTTTTTTTACTTTAGATTTCCAGCTTCCAGTTTGTCTTTGTATCTGAAAAATGGTCATTTAATTGAGGTAAAAATAAGCTCTTGGATGCAAACAAAGGGTGCTGCAGGTTAAAGTGGCCACATCCAGTAAGGGAGGGGAAAATGAGCTAGAAATTGTTTGGCTATGAACTTGAGTTTTCCAGTTTTTTTTGCCAAAAACAACTGATTGCTTCTAACGAATAACATGATTTGATGAGGGAATCAGAACATGGGAGAACTGCACTACCAAAGCTACTTCTGAGGAACAGAATTTTTTTTTAAGTATGGATCATCACAAGAAGAAATGACTAAGTTTGACGTTAGCTTCATAAAGTAGCTGTTGTTCCTCCAGATAGCCAAATCAGACCAAAATGCGTCCAAATGAAAATAACTCTACAGCAAGCAGACCAAAGTTGTCTCTCTCATTTTGATGACTGATGGTTTTCTTAAGTTTGTTCCTGAGATGTGAGTAAATTTGCTTAGCCAAACAGTCAGGTAGAATCTAGCATGGAACCATTCATTATTGGTCACAGCTACAAGATGGAAATGAATTTTCAGGTGGGAAAGAAGTGAAAATGGAAATAACGCAACAAATTGCATTTCCAATACTTCTGTGAATTCTACTGCAAGACAGTGAAATTGGACAGGGAAGATGTTCTCTGCTCACTCCTACATTTTAGATTTAATCAGCAAATTCTAAAAATGTCCTGGTGCATTCCCCATTAATCAATAATGGTTTATGTAGGTCAGCTTAGAGCAACTTAGTCATCCTTATGCGAAGTCAAGCAACAAACTAGGTTTTTGCTGAACTAGTAGATCAACTGAATCTTAAACTGCATTCCTGCAATTCCTTGATTAAAGCAGCATTGCCTGAACAGGAATTAGCCTTAAAAAAAATTCCATAAAATAACAGTACAGCTGAGTAGATTACAAATTACAACCAATCCTGCAATACTTAGAATAAATACGTTTCACTGTGACAAACGCAGATTACACTAACACCAATGCATTAAATTTCAACTTGTTGTAAAACTCTTTTTTTTAGCAAAGTAGCCACTATCACATGGGAAAAACTACAAAACTGAAGGCTTATATACTTTTGAGTAATAGGATTAACACTTACCATCTTTCTCAGTTTCTTCTGCAGACAGATATCATGCACGACATGAATGTTCCAACGTACCTGTGTAAGAAGCATAAACGCATTGTCTGCTCGGAGATTCTTCTTCAAGAACTCCACACAGTGTGCTTCAAGGGCAGGTACTGCATACTTTTTAGCAGTGTACAGTGTAGTCATAACAGTTTCTGGTCCAATCTGGACTTCGTCAGAATAAAGGAATCTGGAGAAAAAAAATACAAATATGTCAACAATCACTTTTCTGCAACTTTAATTTAGGCCATAGGAGATTATTCTGGGCATAGAATTTGCCTGGAATCAATCTATTTTGATGGTTTCATACAACACAAATTATGCTTCAATTCATAAGCAAGCATAAATATGGGTCATAGTAAAATTTAAGGTTTTAGACTTTAGCCGAATTCAAAAATCAGAATCTCCATCTAAAATTCTTTTAAAGGCATAGCTCCATAAAGCAGCTTGGATTGTACAAAATACAGCCAGTTTAAAATCTATTTGCTGAATTATTCGGTCTTGCATGAGACAACAATGCAGATATTACAACTGGCCACAAAGATCAGGGAGGGGGAACCTCACTTGGGGGTTCCAAGATGAGAATATTTATCATATCCTGGAGAACAGTGAATGCAACAAGAAAATTGGGCAAGGATAGACCAGAATATAAAGATTGATTACTTAAGTAGTGTGCACAGAGCTACACAACAGCAGGAGATGGAAGCATCAGAGATATACTGTACTGAGATGAGGATACGCACAATTTCAAGCATGGTGCTGCACAGTAACCAGAAACAAGATTCCTCAAGTAAGGTTCCCCCTCCCTGATCTTTGTGGCCAATTGTAATATCTGCATTGCTGCCTCACACAATATTGAATAATTCAGCACATACAAGAGACTGAACCGAGGCCCGTCCTGGCATATACAACTCAGCTCATAATGGACTACTGTCACATTAAATCAATGGCCACTGTCACTTTTTTTTTATATACAAAATTTGTACAGAACCTACCAAAGACACAGTCAGAAGGTGCAAAACCCCTGTTACCATGAACTCTGGAGAAGTGGAAGCATTAAAGCCACAACCCAGAAATCGTAATAATCCCCTCATAGAAAATATCCTCTCTCTCTAATACATTTCTTCGAGAACTGACACAGCATGGAACACTGTATGGGTTCTCGAAGAACATTGTTCACAGCCACCTAGCTCACGTACAAAGCCTGTAATTACAGTTCCCAGAGACCCAATTATTTGTGGCTTCCCCCATTTACAGATAAGCTATGATTCACTGCTTATTAATATGCTTTTATAGTTTCAAATGTCAGTTAAAGTAGGTTTTTCTTCAAAAAATAAGCATGAAGCAAAATAGAACAAAATAATAAAATTCAGTGTCACCTGTATTGTATAGTGAGGTATTTAAAATTCTATGGTCTCGCTATTCTAAGCGCAGTATGCTTCAGGAATTTATTTAGGAATATAGCTGATCCATCAAATTGTTGCTTATAGCCCATCCAACGTTTTCAAAAAGCACCAAATAGTCAATTTGGTCTAATGTCCCCCAAAAGATTGTTTTCTATAAAAGCAGAGCAAGGTCAGTGAAACCATGTAATAGTAACAAGTGAGTCTTCCCTCCAATAATTTCAGTAAGAAATCTCGCAACATCAGATTAAAATTCAACAGGTTTATTTGGAATCACGAGCTTTCAGAGCGCTGCTCCTTCATCAGATCATGAAGGAACCTGATGGAAGAACAACGCTTTGAAAGTGTGAGATTCCAAATAAACCTGCTGGATTTTAACCTGGCCACTCACCTGATGAAGAAGCAGCGCTCCAAATGCTCATGATTCCAAATAAACCTGTTGGACTTTAACCTGGTGTTGAGAGACTTCTTACTCTGCTCATCCCTGTCCAATGCTGACATCTCCACATCATGGCTACCTCCCAATAATTTCAATTAAGCAACTGTGTTATAAATAGCACAATTAAACAACTTTGATTTAACAGGAATACATTACTGGGTGACTGATAATACTGATACTGTGGAGTTTGAAGTACCTATAAAATAGATATTTTTATATATTTTTCAGTTTTTAATCCAAACTTAATCCCTGCAGCCATCTTATCAAATTCCAAACACTTTGGTGATACATGCCAAGGTAGTGTCGAATTTACATGGAGCTCATCCACGCATTCCCTTCTTCTATACCTCAAAGGGCTGAATTGCCTACTCTCGTTTTTAAGTCCTATATGTATTTATCATCGCTCAGTCAATAGGATCGGTTTAATACTTTAGAATGTTCAAAACGCTATTATAGTGTAATACTCAGTGGTTATGGTCCGATGAAGAGCAAATAAGCTCAGCACAATAAAGCACAAAGCATCATCTCCCTAATAAGATTGCAACAGCACTGGCTGAATGCACTCTGCGTACCCTGCTAAATCTCATCCACAATCAACAGAAATACTTAAAATGGATAAGCAGTTCTCGCAAACAACTACAAGGCATCCTTTAGGTTAATCTCCAAGTTAAGGGCTCCTTTATTTTGGCTTACGAGCCACTGACAGATTGACACTGTTTGGCAAAAAAAAATTGCTGATTACAAAAATGAATTGAACCGTATTTTCTTTTAAGATCTTGTTAAACATATTGAAGTGATGATCAAGCTCAGCCGCCCTGCTGGGTGCACAATTAACAGGAGTAAATATGTAGCTGTATTGTATGCACAGCCTTTGGGTATAAAGGTCATGCCTGAATTAGAGGTGGAGAAAACTGACTTTAAAGATTTAACAATGGATGCAATATACACCTTTGTACTGGATCATGTCACTGGGCACAACAGTATTCTTCAAAAATGAGTTTAAGAAATATACTTTTTCTACCACGACATTGGATGATTTTTAAAAAACATATACAAATTGAAACTTATCAGCTTGAAGATATCAGGGAAAGCTCAAAAGGATTCCTGTACACCTTCATCAGTAACCTGCCTCCTAGACTTTGCAATAATCATGATGCCAAAAATATCAGTGTTCGTCATTATTATTTTTCAAACTGACAGCAATTCAGGTCCCACCTGTGCAGTTAAACCCAGAAATCCAGCAGCTGCTGTCAGTGATTCTATGCTTCTCCAGAAGGAGTAATGTTGAAGTTCTTCTATCCTGCAATCAATTAGAAACTAACAGACTGACAGAGCAGGGTTTTCTAGCTATGATTGCCGCAAAGCCAGAAAGTCCCACCTGAGGTCAATGGACCTCTGCATAGTCTGATGGGATGGGGAAATTGCCTCCTTAGATTCTTAGCACCACTGTAAAGCCCTACTTGTTACAACCTATTGAAGCCATTTTTAAAATACCATACCAGTTTATAATTACTAATTAACAGCTTCACTGACCCTTAAAAAGTAATTTCATATTTGCTGAGCATCAAATGTTTCCATTATGGGAAACTCCACATATTTAAATAAAAATGTTTATATTTCAGCTGTGTGTCATAATCTTGTGTGCATGTTCCAATCATTTATTGCACTCTCTAAAATTAATTGAAAGTAAAAGGGTTATGTTTTCTTGCTGTCTGTGAGAATACTTCAATGTTGTTTACCCTGCACAGTGACATCACTACTGCTGCTGGACACACAGAGAACCCTTTGACCTAGTGCCCCAACCAAACTGCTCAAGTCCACATTACAGCAATCGTCAGATTGCTACAGGCAGCTTTCTTCAGGATCAGTGGAGATTTGTTGTATTGCAGGAGACTACAAAACCCAGTCCAATAGAAAACAGAAATCAAGCAGGCTTAAAAAAAAATCAACATTCTGACTCATATTTCTTGTTTCATCTCCATGTAAGTCAAGCCTAATTTCCAAACAGTATCCTTCAACACTGTAGATGACCAGAATTTGAGGAACCTCATTAGTAATCCTGGCACCACGCTATAGTAGGAAAATGATTTAAAGGTAGCAGGTTCCAACTGGATGATGGCATCAATAAAAAATGTTGATTAGTCTTTGCAAAACTATAAAAATCAGAGAGCAAAGTCACTTAACATAATTCTAACAAAGCACCCCACTTTCTGACTTAACAATGTCTCTTACTTATAAAGATGAAGAGCATAGGGTATTTCAGACAAGTTATTCATTTTGCATGCACTATACAATTTTGCCAAATACCAATTAATAATACTACAATGAACAAAATGTATATGAAACAGGGCCATTTCTGTATTTTTTTAAATCAAGAGGGCGTGCAAGGATTGCAATCCTTCTACTAGGTACAAGTTAAACAAGACAGGAAGGAATACAAGGAAAAACAAGTCTTACTGGGCCAAAATCTAGCAGGTGATTACTGATCAGTCATAAGTAAAATCAGATTTCTCAAGTCCTCTGCAGCAAGTATCCTGTCAGTGTCATCTAACCTACACTTGGAAACAGGAACTTGTGCTGTAAAGGGAAAGGTAGATACCGTACATATAATTTCACCACTTTTCCAGAGACAGAAAATTGTGGTTGTCCATGAAAGCCACTTGTACTCCTAAGTAGAATTTTATTCCTCTTTAAATCACCACCACTGGGCAAAGGATCAGCTGATGAAATATGGTTAAAAAATTTAGAAATATTGCTGCAACAGCCTCAAGCACCATGAGTATGCTATAACACATTTATACCATTTTTTCCTTATTAAAAAAAGATTCAATTTCTATTGCTTCACTATTCAGTTGCCAAATGGAGAAAGACCAAAGAAGGTAGAAAGAAAAATAATGGAAATCCACAGGGCTTTTCTGTCAACCAAACAGGTAAAATGTACCTATCCAATGGAACATTAAAAGATAGAGGGAAAAAAGTCACAGGTTCAACTACCAAGGCTGTAACTGCCCTGCTTAAAATGGGGCAGGGAAGGGAAGTGTTATCCAAGGTTCCAGATCCCGCTTTGTATCTAGTGACACCCTGCCCCCCATGCCCCACTAGAAGTGTGCTGCAACATCAGGTAAAAAATCAGGCTCAGCTAGAATGACTCCCAAATTAAGCAGCCTGCCACAAGTTGTTTGCAAATACGTGCAAAAACGTTCATGTGATTAATGCCGCCATCCCAGTTATCACAGATAGCATCAGTTATTTTAAATAAGCCTTTGAAAGCCTGGCAGTTGAAAAACATGAGTAAGAAAGCCAGGCAAATTTGGCAGCTGTATTACGTGGAGCTATGTGCATCACTGCACAGCTTCTTACTAAAAGATCAGCGGAATAACATCACACCGAGGTGGCATTTGCAGGATCCAAAACTCCAAACGAGCCCAAGTTTGGTGCCACATTTAAAAAAGCATGCAGCTTAAATATACTAATGTCACTAAAAGCTTCAAACGTTCGGGGGCGGGGAGAGGTGGGTTTAGATTTTCAATTCCATAAATGATGCAAGTGTGGATAAAGAACTGGGTGGGGCAACACAACACAGAAGTCTGGGTCCTCTTTAAAAAATGAACAATAGGTCGTTGACATTTTCTAACATCACAAGTCTGACAAATATTTGAGGGTTATTTTTAAAATCAGGAATCGAATTTGCCAATTTGAGGTGGTGCAGGAGCTACTCTGCAGTGAATTAGCCATCTTGCCTTCCTCCTTCCTGCGTAATGAGCATGGAAAATGACTCTTGGCCATCGACTAAACCCAAAAAGAAAAAAATACGTTGATTTCCCGCTCCTCTTCCCAACACAACACGTAACCGTAGCAGTATCACCCTCGACATACACAAACCTATAATCACCCCTCCCACAATAAAAAACCTAGAGGGGTGCAATGCAATGTTATTACCTTAAAAGGGGCGAGTCTGCCTTAAGTGCCCATTTACTCAGGAGAGCATCATCTTGGATCAGCGCTGCTGCAACCTTCTGGCTGACTGTATGAATGGAACCCTTAGGATAGAAAATTCCGCCCTCCCCCCCTTCCCAAACACATGAAAAAAAGGGCGTGAACCACATATATAAAAAAACCGTCCACTGCGCCTTCCCAACCGTTGATTCATGCAGAAGCGATAACAGAACACGCATTTAAAAGAAAACATTCAGGAGGTTGAAAAGATGTCGAAAATGTTTTAAGGGAGGGAGGGAATACATTTGCGAGTTTTTTTCCCCCATCAGCGTTTAAAAATGATCAAACAGGCCTCGACCCCCCTCCCCCCCCGGTGTAAATTTGATTAATAACCGCCTTGCCCTCCCCTCCCGCCACTCACTTGAGGAGGGCGAGGAAGGCGGCGGGCTCCACGTCGGGCAGCTCGATCTCGGTGGAGGTGGTGGCCATGCCGCCGTTGAACATGGCGTCGAAGACGGCGCTGCCGACGGCCAGCACGAAGCGGTGAGCGGGGATCCGCTGCGTCCCCATCCCCTTGCCCACCAGGAAGTGCACGTCGCTCAGGATCTCGTTGTTGAACAGGAAGGCGAAGCGCTCCTTCACCGTCGTCTTGGTGGCCTGCCAGTTGTACATGGGCTCCCGGTAAATCACCACCGCTGCGGCCGCTGCCGCCGCCGCTGCTGCTCCACCACCACCAGCACCCGGGCCGGCCCCGGACAGTGAGGGAGGCGGCGAGGAGCCGGTGCCCAGGCTCGGGCTCCCCGAGCCGCCGCCATTAGGGATGTTGACTCGGTTGCAGGCGCTGAGGTTGCTCCCTCCCGCCGCCATCTTGAAGTGGCATCTGTTTACAAACAGCAGCTGCAGAGCATGGCCCTCCTTAAAGGCAGGTCAGTCTCCCCACTAAACACTGCACCCAGTTCTCTCCCTCTCCTCACCACAAACAAATAAATAAATAGCAGCCTTAATTTTTTTTTCTATTTCCCCTTACCCTTTTAGATGGAATTGTCAATGCACTAGTCCTCAATTTAATCCCATTCTGGCTCAGGTTGGTGTGACATCGCCACTCTTTTGCCCCCCCCTCCCCGCCCCCTTTTAAATTTAAAGTTTATTTATTAGTGTCACAAGTAGGCTTACGTTAACACTGCAACGAAGTTAAGTTAGGTGCATTGATCCGAACAGACGCTGGAGAGTGGCCTCTTTTAAGGTCAAACCAAATAAACAAACTCAAGTTAAATCAGTACAAAGTAAAAAGGGGGTAGCTCCCCAAAAGGAGGGAGAACAGCCCAAAAAAATCAAAATACAAAGGAAACTTGAAAACATCAAATTAAAATCTGATTATTGGGGTTGATAATGCACCCCAGCCTCTGCGGTGCCCAAAGGGCACAAAAGGCAATGCCAGACTGTGGCGACTAGGGGAATTTCACAGTAACTTCATTGCAATGTTAATGTGAGCCTTATTTGTGACTAATAAATAAACACTACATTTTAAGTTACTGTGAAAATCCCCAAGTTGCCACATTTCGGCATCCGTTCGGATACACTCAGAGAGAATTTAGCACGGCCAATGCACCTAAACCAGCACATCTTTTGAACTGTGGGAGACAACTGGAGCATCTGGAAGAAGCCCATGCAGACATGGGAAAAACATGGATGCTCCACACAGATAATAACTCAAGCTGGGAATCAAACCTGGGTCACTGGCACTGTGAGGCAACTGTCCTGACCACTGTGCCACCTTGCTGCCCTAACATAAATAAATAGCAGCCTTTTGTTTTTTTCATTCCCCCTTACCCTTTTGATGGAATTGTTGATGCACTGGTCCTCAGTGCCTATTCTAGTTCAGGCTAGTGTTACAACACAACATCCCCTTCCCCTTCCTTTTATCATCCCTATACCTTTTAGCTACAAAAATGAATTATGAGCTTGATTCATCTTTTTAATATGCCAGATCAGGGACTTCCAAACTTTTCCAGCCAAATAACACTTTTGATCTCCCAAAGTCTTGATGGAACACCTGAAAAGCATTCTTATTGTGTGGAAGAACCATAGAATCCCTACAGTGCAGAAGGAAGCCATTCAGCCCATTGAGTCTATACCCACTCTGACAGTACCTTACCCAGCCCATTTCCCCCACCCTATCCCCGCAGTACTGCACATTTATCAAGGGCTAATCCACCTAACCACATTTTTGGACTGTGGGAGGAAACCAGAGCATCCTGAGGAAACCCACACAGACATGGGGAGAACATACCAACTCCATGCAGACAGTCACCAAAGGCCGAAATTGAACTCTGTCCCTGGCACTATGAGGCAGCAGTGCTAACCACTGTGCCATTGTTAAACTACAAAATATTGATTGTTTTTGTGTAATGGATCCAAACATACAAAAACACATTTATGAATGTCTTTTTCTTACATATATACATTTATTATAATTTCCATTTTATTCAACATAGTACTTAAGTCTTACCTGCTTACTGACATTTTTAATCGGAGGGATGATGCTGCTTTTTTGCCCCAAAGTTCATTTAATATTTGGAGTGCTGCTGGAGAACTGGTTTGTCATTAGACGTGCCCACACTCACACTCATTCTTTCTCTCTTACACACAGACACACACACACACAACACATTCCCACATGCACACTCTCACTTCCCGCTCCCTTGCTCCATGGCTGCTCAACTCTCTTTCACATAAACTCTCACCTCTCTTTCCTTTGCTCTTTGGCCATTTACCATCCCATGCTTATGGCTACTTCCCCCTCCTGCACTATTTGTCAAAGACCAGAGCTATTGCAGAACCCTTGGATGCCTGCTATGGAACCTTATGGTTCTGTGGAACTTAGTTTGGGTGTGCTAGTGATAAAGTGACCTCATCGACTGATGTTCAATTTAATTCCATCCTGGTTCTGGTTGGTGTTACAACACCCATTTCTCCATTAATTGTTCCTTTCAATAGCAAATAAATACTATGAATCTTATGTATTTACTTACTATACAGTAAAGTGTCCTCAGCTTCCTTTGTTGAAATTATCATTTGTAAATCTACTGGTGCTCAATTTAATTTCATTCTGTTGAAGTTACACCCTCCAACCATCTTTATTCTCTATGTTCCTTAATCATACATAATGAATTGTGAACTTTTATCTTTGCAATGTGTGGAGTGATAAAAGGACCTTACTGCCCCCTTTATCCAAAATGATTACTTCTAAATCCTCTGGTAGTCAACTTCTAGTTGGAATCTGACTCCTCTGTAATCTTTAGAATTTTTTAACTGACTTCCCAGAACATAGAAATCCACAAGTGAGCCTTATGAATAATGAATATGGCAAAGTGGTGCACGTGCCAACCAGTCACCATCAAAACTGCAATTGAGAAAGGACTGAGGCATATTGTATCCAATTGTGATCCCTCTGAGGCATACAATAGAGGTCGTAAAAATTACAGTGAAAGATGCAGAAAGGGAAGATTGAAAAAGGGCTTGACGGTTGTGGCGAAGAACAACTGAATGAGTTGATTCGTGTAAGGAGGGATTGTGCAGCCTGTCACTGACAGAACAAGAACAGTGATGATCACAAGAAGTATAAATCACAAAAGCGAAGACACAGCAAGTAGAAGTAAAACAAAACACAGCAAAACTAATCAAAGGGCACAGTAAGAAATTAAATATGACAACAGAGAGCATATTATGTGCAACACAATGGAGATCACTACTATATTAAAAATTCACTCTACAAAAGTGTTGTTGATGAAAGAAGTTAATAATTGCCTTGTAGTTGCTTTTTTGGGGGAGGGGAGTGTTGTTTTTAGGCTATAATATATGCACAGAATAGACAGCACAGAAACAGACCATTCAACCCAACTAGATTGCATCATTCTTTATGCTCCATATGAACGTACTTCCAATTTAATTTGACCATGACAGCATATCCTTCTATTCCTTTTTCCCTCATGTGATTAAATACATCTATGCTATCCAGCTACTCTATATGGTAGGACATTCCACATTCTAATCAATCTCTAGAAAACATAATTTTTTTAAAGTTCTCAAATATACATGTGGGACATAATGGGCTAGTCAAGTCAAAATTTGGTTGTTAAAATTCTCCGACCATGGGAAAATTAGGGTTGTGTTAATCCAGTTATCAGGCTTAATTGTCTTGTCTGAGCTGCTGACTCCATTTTCCATTTTCCAACTTAATTGAATAGTCTTCAGTTAGTTGACAGGCTCTCCCAGCAAGTTTGATTCTCCCCCCCACTATCTTGGGGACCTGGAGTGGAGGGTGCTGCACACAACAGTACCACACAATTGTAGGTTCTTCCGTGGATCATGTCTATGTTGCGTGTTACCTTCTCAGTTTTCCAAAAAAAACTTTTATTGAAGTTTTGTTTGCACTTCAGTCCCGGGGGGGGAGGGGGGGGGGTGCTGTGGTGAGAAGGAGGACTTCTTCATGAATCTGCTCCTTGGCCTAGCAAGGTATTCCATCTACAGGTCCAGGCAGTGGGTGATTGCGGGGGGGGGGGGGTGCATCCAGCCTGACTGTCTGTCCCTCTACTGCGGCTGTATTGAGGCTGGGTGTCCCTGGAAAGGAAGCATGTGGTGTTCCAAGGGCACAGTTGATGTCTTCCGTTCCCTGGAATATGTTATTGACCCTTTTAATCACATTTTAATTTGATGTTTTAAATTTCCTTTCCACTTTGTCTTTTGTTTCGGGCGGTTTCCCTCCTTTTAGGGTGCTGCCCTTTTTGAGTTGTCCTTAAGTTATCCCAGCAAGTTTGGTCTGTTGTACAATCGGCCAGGGATCGGAAAATCTGGCAAGAAACCAGCTGTTAAGGCACTGCATCCTGCCATTAAAGGGAAAGAAAAATGTAGTAATTGGTCACAATATAAAGATAGAAGTAGCCATTTAAACCCTGGACCCCGTTCTTTTATTCAAATAAACCATGGCTGATTCATGTCCTAACTCCAAATATCCACTTTTCCTCCATATCCTTTAAGAGCTTTGGTTTCCAAATTTCCATCAATAACCAATTTAAAATTAACAATTGCTCTAGCAACAGTAGCTGTTTGTGGAAGAGAGCATCGTCGTTACAATTTAAGCACTGTTTTCCATTATGTGTCATCACCAAGTTTTCAACATCTAAAACCTCATGTTACGTCACAGGATTCTGGCCCATTAACCCTTTCACTATCTTAACTTGCAGATGATTCAAGGTTGTAATGACTTCAACAAGGTCCATGGGTTGGACCTGCCGGAATATGAGCTCCCTAATTGAGGCTTGTTAAGGTTGCCCAATCAGGGAGCTCGACAGAGACATATTGGGTGGGATTTTAAGGCCTCGCTTGTCCCAAAACATAAAATCCCACCCACAGTCAATTGACCTTTATGTGGACTGCCCTTGCCCACTCTGACGTAGCGGGTGGAATGGTAAAATTCCGGCCATTATGTAGGTCACTGGCATTTGGGGTGAATACTCTCTACCCGCCTGAGTAGTGCAAAGAAATCAGTTTTGGTGAAGCCTCTCAGACATTATTTAAAAAGTGACCCATATTGGTGCCAGCTAATTATATATTTTGTTCAGTATAAGCAAGGCTTGCTACTTTATCTGAGCAGTAGCTAACAATCATGAGCAATCACGAGTAACGTTCCTCATTTTATCCTGGGTAGTAGATCATGACTTCCACAAATCCACCCACTGTGGCCTGTGCTCCAAGCCCCCAATCAGTGTGGGATATTTCTGTCAGACAATCCTTCCTTGGCTATGCCTGTTGAGTAGGCCCCATCCCGAGGCTGAATTTGGCTCTGCAGATTCTGTGCTCAGCATACCCTTCTTGTACTTTTTCACTGTAAAGCCTATGAAAAGCAGTTTAAGTACAATTGATGACTTGCACCTTATTTTTCTTGTCCAATTTCAAAAATGTCACCCACCAGGTACTAGAAATCCAATATCTTGTGCACTATATATGTATTTTCTTTTTTCAGACATTAAATCTTCAGCAAAGGAGGAAGCATCATAGAAGTAGAATTTCTGTTGTCTGTAGCTGCATATAAATGTTACAGGTGTGGCATATTCCAGATAAATGATGCTGATAAAACCAGTCCTGTTTCCGTAAGTGTTAACCCTTGTAATCCCATTGATGTACTTAACTTTCAAGACTGTATCTTAGCTAAATCCTGTACTTATTGAAATTTGTTCTTGAGATATGGAGTCTCTTGGCAGTAAATCCTGTGGGGAGGTGGGTTCTGAGTTCCTGCTGTAGTCACCGACTTTAGTGGAAGGCCCAGCGAGACATGCATGCCCTTCCTGTCAATTTTACTGCAGGGGATTGGGAAAGCCCTACTGAAATTCTACCACTTAAAAGTCAAGCAGTATGAAAATGGAGTCACATGCAGGTCACAATATGTCCCATTCCCAAAAGATATTAGTGAAGTAGTTGGGTTTTTAATGCAGCTTTCATGGTCATTTTCTGGTGCTTGTCCACTAATGATGGACTTAACTGAATTCAATAGCACAGTTTACCATGGGTCTTGAAATTACTAGGACCAGTCCCATAGTCACCAGATTACTGAACCTGTTAACCTTATGTACTGAATATATATTACTGAGACATTATTCATCAAAATATGAGCTGGGGAAAGAAAACCTTATTTCCCTTTGTAAAATCCCATATTGTGTATAAAGGTACATTGTTCCCTTTCTTACTAATCTGCTTTATTTTGGATCACTGATCTATTTGGAAATTAACTATTGAGCCTTTTATTTTGTGTTGGATTTTGAGTTTTGATAACTCACTGTCTTTAGCAGCTGCTTAGCTGCTTCTGAGTCATTGTTCAAAATCCATCATGACTAATTATTTAAAAAAAGCTACAAAAAGAAGTTTGTTGGAAAGAAACCCAATATCAACAAATATTAGGACACATTGTGAGGTACTATTTGAGCCTCACCAGACAGTGGGATGCAGAATTAGGTCACCGGTGTTAACATGCAAAAACACAAGGAATAGAAGCAGGCGTAGGCCGTATGGCCTTTTAAACTTGCTCAGCCATTCAGTACAAAGATGTCTGATCCATGCTGGCCTCAACTCCTTCTTTGTGCCATTTCCCTAACGCCCTCTATTCCTCGACATATCAAATATTTATCCACCCCCACTTTAATTACTTCTAACAACTAGCGTTGTTTCTCTGGAACAGCAGACGTTGAGAGGAGACCTGATTGAAATCTGTAAAATTAAAAGAAGCATAGATAGGGTTGACAGATCTTTTTCCCAGAGCTGAAACGTCTGATCCTAGGGGTCAATCATGTAAGGTGAGGGGGACAGAGTTAACGGAGACGTGAAGGGTGAGTTTTTTTACACAGAGTGTTAGGTGCCAGGGATGGTGGTGGAGGCAGATAAGGACAGGGGTGTTTAAGGTCTATTAGATAAGCTCATGAATATGCAAGGAAAAGAGGGAAATGGACCAAGGGTAGACAGAAGGGATTAGTTTAATTTGGAATCATGTTTGGCACAACATTGTGGGCCAAGGTGCCTGTTCCTGTGTGTACTGTTCTATTTTCTATGCAGCCTCCACTACCCTTTGGGACAGAGAATTCCAGAGATTCATTACCCTCTCTCTGTGAGAAGAAATTTTTACACACCTCAGATTTAAATGACCAGCCCTTTATCTTGTAGCTATATCCCCTTGTTCGAGACTCTCCCACTAGTGGAAACATCTCACCATCTACCTTATCAAGCCCCCTTAAAGGCCTGTCTATCTTTGATCAGTGCCCGTGTCTTTTGAGAATCCAAGTGAGCAATGTAGCCAAGCAATGCAGAAAGGGAAAACACTGTGTTGCCACTAGATGGAGCATTAGTTTTTTAAAAAATATTTTTTTCTCATTTCCTTCCCCCCACTTTCTTGAGACACCCAAGCTGGTTAGATGGTGTCACTCAAAAGAATGCACCATAACACCAGCACAGTTAAACGCCATGGCCAGAATGTTACTACCACTCACGCTGGCGGGATTTTCCCAACCTGTTGCAGTGAACGGAGATTTGGCTGGATGCCAAATTCTCTGACCTGGCGGCAGTGTGGGAGTGTAGCGAGAACAGATCGGGCCCCGGATCTTCATACATATCTCCTGCTACAGAGGATACACAACAAATACCACTGTTACAAATTGCTAGCTTCCGCAGCATTTTGTTTTGACACAACAAAGGCTATCTGGATAGAATGATCCAATGGACAGGCTGGCCAAATAACATGATGAAGTGCTGTCTGTGACATTGGATATACCTGTTGGAGCAATATATTCCTTGAAGGCATTTTGAAATCAGTTATTACATTTGAATGGCGCAGAAAACAAGTTGTTTCTTTCTTAACCACAAACTGATTGTATGGCCTGTTTCAACATTATGTTATCAAAAACCTGAATGTCTTCATGCAGCAGCAAAGCAAATGATTGGTTCTGCTGTTGTCATGACTGTGTTTACAGGCACCTTTATTATTGGTTTGTGTGAGTCTTGTTTATTGGCGGCAAGCCGGTTACTAAGGCTACATTTGTGCGCTCTTGTCCAGGAATATTCTGCAATAGTGATGCAAAAAGATATTTAACAGTTTTAATATCCAGAACCATGCTTTCTTTTTCCATAAATTGGATTATTGACCTGCGAACAAAACTGTGGGAACATGTGGTTTTAAACCATTCGATTTTGTTGCATGTAATTTCATTAACCAGATTGAAGGGAAAAAGGAGCCAATTTTAATAGTGATCCTTTGAGATTCCTCAGGTAGAAATCAATCCACTTAGCCATTAACAAAGTGTTCAAAGCCACTATGAAATAATGCAGTCCAGCACTTGCACATATGGGGTGAAATATTATGACTTTAGGATATGAATGTTAAGTCTGGATCACCTCCAGGTCCCAACCCCACACTGGCTTTTAGGATATGAATGTTAAGTCCGGACCATCTCCAGGTCCCAACCCCACACTGGTTTTTAAGGCACCTACCTCAGAGATTCTGGAGGCAGGTGGTCTCCAGGTCCACCACCTAATTAAGGATGGTGGGTTGGGTGGATTCCCGAGGCTGTGAGCTCAATCAGAGGACATGCAGCCTTGGAAGATGTTGGTCCCACCATTAACAATGGCCACTGCCACAGCAGCAGGGGAAATGCCTCTATCTTGAGACACTCTCTGGAAAGGTATTTGCTTTCACAAAATAAACTAGCCACAGCTACTGGGCCACCCCTGTGAAAGGGATCCACAGCTTGTCTGGTGGCAGCAGCTGTGGCTCGTTGTGGGGGGGATGAGAGCAGGAGGCTTCAAGACCTTCACAGGCCAGCCAGTGGCACACTGCCTCCAATAACCTGTTTGGTTTGGCCTTCAGTGTCTGTCCGCTGCCAGGAAGATCCTATGCAGGGCACCCTTAATCAGCTGACAAATGGGTAGTTAATTGTGAAAAAGAAGGAAAAATCTGTGGATGTTGGAAACCAGAAATAAAAAAACAGAAAATGCTGGAAAGAATTTGCAGGCCTGGCAGCCTGTGGAGAAAGAAACAGAGTTAACAGGTTGGATTTTCTGTCTCCACTCCCAGCGGCGTGGTTTTTGGAAGCAGAGGTGGCTCACCACTGGTGGCCTGTGGGATCCTCTGGTCCCGCCAATGTCTACAGTGTTTCTGGTTGCTTGTCCACTTGGCTGCTGGGGAATCCGTCGCATTGTGTCACCTTCAGTGGGACCGGAAGATCCTGCCCAACGTTTTGAGTCTTTATGACTTTTTTGCGGTGTTCACAGTTCACAGTAATGATTGAAGATGTGGGTAATCCTTCATTTAATATATGGGACATATCTATACACTTAGATCACACAGGTGAAGTGTGTAACCATTCACTTGAGTCCCTCACAAACGCCCCTTGAACAGCGCCATGCAAACCCACAGCCTCAACCATTTAAAAGAGTACATGAAGTCACCATAGTCCCAGATGACTGTAGGCTGGTCTCTCCTTCAAAGGGGGGTGGTGATTTAACCTGAAGATCACCACACCTCAGGCAAAGGGCAAGGTTGAGAAGGCAGGGGTTTCATGAATAACTTTAGCTGGTATGGGAGTTGAACCCACAGCAGTGGGTGTTGCTCTATATCACTAACAAGCCATCAGCCTACTGAGCTAACTGACCATTTAGAAGAACAAGGGCAACATGCATGGGAACATTGCCAATTGAAAAGTCTCCTCCAAATCACACACCATCCTAACTTGCAACTATATCAGAGATCCTTCACTGTCACTGGATCAAATTTCTGGAACTCCCTCAGTAACAGCTCTGTGGGCATATCTCCATTGCAATGGTAGAAGAAGATGACCACCTTCTGGAGGGCAGTCAGGGATGGGCAACAAATATTGGTCTTGCTTGTGAGACACATCCCATGAACAAATAAGAAAATCCTATTTAACCATCCCGCCTCTGCTTCACATCTTTTTGCTGATGGATTGGCAGCATCTCGATTTTTAAGTTTTCAGCCCTGTCTTTCAAATCCCTCCATGGCCTAATTTCCTCCATTTCTCTGTACTCTTCTCCAGACCTGCAACCCTTGGAACTTGTTGCATTCCTCCAATGTAGCCTCTTCTGCATCATCAATTTTTATCTCTCCACCATTGGTGACTGTGCATTCACTTGCTGAGGCCCAAGCTGTGGAAATACCCCGGGATATTACACTACATTCAAGGTTCTATGTAAATACAATTTTTTTTGTTGTTTGTGCCTTGAGGGGTTTTTTTTATGTTAAATAGTTGATGAGGAAAAAATCTTTAACAAATCTTTACAAAACTATACACAAGAACAGAAAATACTGGAAAAACTCAGCTGGTCTGGCAGCATCTGTGGAGAGAGAAACAGATTCTCTGAAGTTGTACGCCCTGCCACTGAGAACAGAGAATTTGGCACTCAGCCAAATCTCCATTCACTACAGTGGGACTGGAGAATCCCAGCCAGGAGCGTGGTTGGAGAATTTGGAGTCTGTATGACCCATCTTCAGAGCTAAAAATGGTTGCAAAGCCATTCTGGGGAGAACAATGTTCTGAATTTTCTTGTGAGTTTCTCATGAAAGTTACAAAGCTGGGTAGAGTTAAAGGTAACTGAAAATCAAAGGTAGGGACTGTTCCTAGAATATTGAGCAATTTGATTATTCAATCTGCGATAAGTCAATTTAGGATTGATATCTTCTAGGTTGTGTCGTTAAGTTCAAGGCTGAGATAAACAGATTTTTAATCAGTAAGGGAATCAAGGGTTATGGGGATAAGGTGGGAAAGTGGAGTTGGGAGGACATTCACAACAGATCAGTTATGGCGGCACGGAGGCAATACTACCTCACAGCGCCAGGGATCCCGATTCAATTCCAGCCTTGGGTGACTGTGTGGACAGTCTGCATGTGTTTCCTCTGGTTTACTCCCACAGTCCAAAGATGTGCGGGTTACGTCAATTGGCTAAATTGTTCCTTAGTGTCAGGTGGATTAGCAAGGTAAACATGTGGGGTTACGGGGGTAGGGCCTAGGTAGGATTGTTGTTGAAGCAGACTCAATGGCCTGAAAGGCCTTCTGCACCGCACGGATTCTATGATCTCATTGAATGGCAGAGCAGACTTGATGGGTTGAATGGTTTATTTTTGCTCCTAAGTCTTACTGATTGCTCAGTCTTTTGCCTTTCATTCTTTCCTTATTGGTATTTATGACAGCTCTCGATTTGTTTGCACATAGTTTAGTATTTGGTAATTTAACAGATGGCTCTCGCTTAAAACAATCTTTTTTTTCTAAATATGCATGCTATACTTGAGTTTGATCCTCTGCCCTGAGCTTTGATAGTAGATGCAATGTGATGGGTATATGTTAAATATAAGACCTTTAATCATATAGATAGATGCAGAGCCCAGGTTCCCTCTGAAAAAGGAGTGCTTATACATTTATACCACCTGGATGTATGCTAACATCAAGAGATAGAAGGCAATGATTAGTAAGACACAAACTAGTATAAAGACCATTTAATTTACACTTCAGTCAAACAATTAAAATACATCAAAGGCTCTGCTATATTATAACTTTTCTTTAGAAAGAGCTACTTAGTATGTACTGTATCTTCGTTAATGAAAACTGGTTACCTTGGTTTACTTTTTCAACATAATATTCAATGTTATTCAAGTTACACTTTCCACTCCTCACTTCTTATTTCCAACCATATCAGCATGCTGTAATCACTAGTTACGCCCTGTTCTGACCGCATTAGCTTTCTAAACAGGAAGCTTGAATGAAATTCTCACCCTTTGACACAGATGGGTACTTTGATGTCAAAAATGATTTTGGCTTGCATCTCACACGAGCTTTAAACTTCTTGCTTTCTTCCCCTTTAAAAATTCTATTTAATGTAAACACCAAATCGATCTGTGCACTCATTGCTTCTGAGAGACAGTGTTCAAATTTAGATTTTTCTGATAGGGACAAAAAAACTACAAAGCCTGTGAAGATTGAGCAGTTTGAAGTTGCTGCCGAGAGCTGGGATCAAAGCACAAACGCTTTTGCTATAAACATGAAAGTATCACATTGAACGGGGTTGTACAGTCAGTATGGACTGTACCTGATCTGTAGAATTGCCACAAATAGATTCTTCACCAGATTAACTTATCAGAAACGATTGGTAACTCAGCTTTATAGCTTTCCAAAGCCCAAATAACACTATATATTCCATTTCCAGTTCAGACTTGAAAACCTCCAATATATAAAACATGAGAAATGATCTATTACAAGAGCTGTAGCTTCAAAACTGGCTTGAGCACAGTGCAAATGTGGTCAGCAGGCTTTCACAGAACCCAAATCAGGGATTCTGGGGTGAAGCAAAATTCAGAGAAATATAACTTCCTTGGGGGGATGGGTGAATTTGTTTGTAATATTGTATCTGATGTACATTATAAAGTGGAAAAGGGAGGAAATGTATATTTTAGAGGTAGGGTTTTTGGTGAAAATGTGTTAGGAATGTACTAACAAAGGGAAATGGGAAAATAATCAAAATACATTTTTGTTTAGCTGTGAATATAAAAATTGTGAAATTCTGGTCACGTATTGCCACTTATTTTGTGCAACTGGTTTTCCATCTATCCTCTCCTCTGCTGGAAAGTAATATCATGGAGTCAAAGATAAAGAGAAGCCGGGATTCTGAAAAACTTTACTGAACTGTTTCTAATGCATTTACATCCTTACATCCTTAAATAAGGAGACCAATACTGTACACAATGCAGTTTCAATGCAATGATGTAGTTTCAGCAGTGTTCTGTATAACTAAAGCATAACCTCTCTACTTTTGTATTCAGTTGCCTGGGCAATAAACAATAACATTATGTTAGCTTTCCTGATTACTTTTTGTACCTTCAAAGCTTTTTGTGATTCATGCACCAAGACATCCAGATTGCTCTGAATCTCAGAGCTCTACAATCTCTTGCCATTTGGATTATAAGATTCTTTTCTATTAATCCTGCCAAAATAGGCAATTTCACATTTTCCCACATTATATTTTATTTGCCAGGTTTTTGCCCATTCACCGAGCCTATCCTTTTATAATGTTCTAACTATGTTAGGGGTTATGGAAAAGAAAAGAACATGGTTTGTACACATGGATTCAAAGTAACAGTCATTAAAGAGCTGCTCTCTGTACAGAGCAAAAACTGGAAGTAAAACAGCAGTCTGTGCAAACATCCTAATGACATCAGAATCAAATCATGTGATCAGCTCTTCAAGCAACCTGCAACCCTTTTAAATATATGTAGCCTCTTTATTTTCCGTTCGCAATTTACTTTGCTTCTCCTCTTTGTGTCATCAGCAAATTTTGCAACCACATGTCAATCCCATCATTCAAGTTATTTATATAAATTGTAAAAAGTTGAGGCCCTAGTACTGATCCCTGTAGTGTACTTCTCATTACATTACCGGAAAAAAGGCCCATTCATGCTAACTTTGTTTCCTGTTAGTTAATCTTCTATCTATATGTTACCCCAGTACAGTGAGCTTTCCACAATTACCTTTGGTGTGACACCTTATCAAACGACTTCTGGAAATCAAAGTACAGTACAGCCATCGGTTCCCCTTTATCTACAACACCTGTGACTCTTTCAAAGAACCCCAATAAATTGGTTGAACATAATTTTCCTTCCACAAAATCATGTGGACTCTGCCTGATTGCTATGAAATTTTCAAAGTGCCTGCTATAACATCTTAAAAAATATCTTCTAGCATTTTCCCTTGGCTGATGTTAGATTAACTGGACTATAGTTTCCTATTTTTTGCCTCCCTATTTGCTATATTCCAAACTAATAGAACATTCTCTAGATCAAGGAAATTTTGGAAAATTAAAACCAATGCATCAACTATCTCCCTGGCGATTTCTTTTAAGATCTTAGGCACCTGGACCTGAAAATTTGTCAGCTTGTAGCTCCAATACCACTTCCCTGGTGATTGTAATTTTTCTGGGTTCCTCCCTTCCTTCCATTGTCTGATTTACAGCTATTTTTGGACTGTTACAAAGTCTCTCTTTCATGGGAGCACCATGCGTGGTTTCCCTCCCACAACTGACTTCACGGCAAATGAACTCCCTCCTCCTTGTTGGTTCTCTTACCCCTAACTGATCTCTCCAGGCCCATCTTCCCTCGCTCTTTTTTTTCCTTACTCTTTCATGGGACCTGGCAAGGCCAACATTTGTTGCCATCCCTAATTGTTCTTGAACTGACTGGCTTGCTAGGTCGTTGCAGAGGGTGATTAGGAGTCAGCCACATTGTTGTGGGTCACACGTAGGTCAGAGCAGGTAAGGATGATAGATTTCCTTCCCTAAATGACATTAGTGAACCAGATGCGTTTTTACAACAGTTAATGATAGCTGTCATGGTCACCATCACTGAGACTAGTTCTATATTCCAAATTTATTAACAGAACTTAAGTTGCCCGACTGCCATGGTGGGATTTGGGGACCAAGTGTAGTGTATCAAAATTCACAGATGACACTAAGATGAGTGGCAGAGCAAAGTGTGCAGAGGATGCTGAAAGTCTGCAAAGGGATATAGATAGTATAAGTGAGTGGGCGGGGGTCTTGCAGATGGAATGCAATATTGGTAAATGTGAGGTCATCCATTTTGGTAGGAATAACAGCAAAATGGACTATTATTTAAATGGTAAAAAATTGCAGCATGCAGAGGGACCTGGGTGAACTTGTGCAAGAATCTCAAGGAGTTGGTTTGCAGGTACAGCAGATAATTAAGAAGGCAAATGGAATTTTGTCCTCCATTGCTAGAGGGATGGAGTTTAAAAACAGCAAGATTATGTTGCAGCTGTATAAAGTGCTGGGTTGGCCACACCTGGAGTACTGTGTACAGTTTTGGTCTTCTTACTTGAGAAAGGATTTACTGGCATTGGAGAGGTTGCAGAGGAGATTCACACTCGTTTGATTCCGGAGTTGAGAGGGTTGGCTTGTGAGGAGAGACCGAGTAGACTGGGGCTATACTCATTGGAATTCAGAAGAATGAGGGGAGATCTTATAAAAATATATAAGATTATGAAGAGAATAGATAAGGTAGAACCAGAGAAGATGTTTCCGCTGGCAGGTGAAACTGGAACTAGGGGGCATAGTCTCAAAATAAGGGGAAGCAGATTTAGGACTGAGTTGAGGAGGAACTTCTTTACAAAAAGGGTTGTGAATCTGTGGAATTCCGTGCCCAGTGAAGCAGTTGAGACTACTTCATTGAATGTTTTTAAGGTAAGGATAGATCAATTTTTGAACAGTAAAGGAATTAAGGGTAATGGTGAGTGAGTGGGTAAGTGGAGCTGAGTCCATGAAAAGATCATAATGAACGGTGGAGCAGGCTCGAGGGACCAGATGGCCTACTCCTGCTCTTTGTTCTTATGTTCTTATTTGAACCCGTTTCCCTGGGCTTCTAGATTACTAGTCCAGTGAGATTCCCACTACGCCACCTTCCTCCTCCTCCCACCTTCCACCAGTGTACAGCCCATGAACACCCCCCCCACCCACCAAACCCCTGGTGGTATGTTTTCGCTGGTGGAGGCAGCTCACCATTGCTCACTGACATCCAGTGCTGCCAATGTCTACAGCATTTTGTGTTGCTCACAATCCCACTGCCAGGGAACCCACCACATTGGTGGGTTGGGTCACCCTCGGCAGGATGAAGATCTGCCCGCTGGAAAAGGCCAGAAAATCCCACCCTTTTCAATGTCATTTTATTGTTGATAAATGGGGTGTAATGACTGGTTGGTGCTGTGCTGGGGGGGTGGAGGTGCGGCGGTGGTCAGGGACTGGGTGGATGAGTGGGATGGGAGGGGCAGGGGCATGGCTGGAATGGCAAGGTTAGTGTCTAGATTTCCAGCTCTAAAATGGAGCCTTGGAGAATTAGGGCTTAAAAACCAACAATGACTGGAAATGTGTTCAGCATTACAACATACCCCCGAGCTTTGATTGTTGCTATCCATGAGCTTTACTTTCATAATTCATGTCATCTTCTTGAGAGCTAAAAAGACTTGGAAACATCCCCACTTAAAATTTATTCCATTTATATCACTAGTACCGCTAAAAAAAAACTGGTGAATTGTCATGTCCAGTGAAAGATATGTTCTAGTCATTCTCAAACATTCAGTATATAATTATCTTGAACTGCCTTTCATTTGAAAACAGACACCAACAAGCCTGTTAACATGATTGCTGGAGGTCAGGTCAATTTTTCAATTTCTGCCTTGACTCACTAGCTTCTCAAACCTCCCTGACTGAACAACCTTGGGTGAGGGCCTTGACTTTGGATGGACATGGACAGAACCTATCTGTGGAATTTACACCTGCTATTGTTTGTGGTTTACCCCAAACTTAAAGGGTGGAATTGCACCAGGCATCGGAATTATCTGATATCAAGGAAAGAAATTGGTGTATGACCCTCTAACGGGAACGGCAGCAATTTCCATAATATCGTGTGCCACTTTGTTTAAAAAAATGGAGAGGCACTAACTTTACGTTGGATCACTGAAGGGGCAGCCTTGGGTTCCCTTGCGCCGCCATCACCTCAGGCCATCAGTAAGCAGGGCACCATTTTTAAAGGTTGTCCCTGCCTTTAAAGGAAGCTGCTGGAAACTGATGGCTGCCAAAGGGAGGAAACATGCTGCCCCCAAATTTAGTGATACCTCTTTCGAACACCTAGTAGATGCAATGGAGGCCCACATGTCCTCTGGATGCGCTGTACTTAAAGAACGTCAACCAAGGTGACAAATCCAACATGGGAGACGCTGGTAGCAGTGGTCAGTGCAAATGTCCTTCATAAGAGGACAGCCAGTGCTGAAAAAAGATGAGTGATCTCCTTCATTCCGCCAGGGTAAGTCACTTTTCTCATCACTCTTAAATGCTCACAAACTCATCACACATCCACAGGGGTCTCACTCACTATCAATTCAAAGGACAACACCACATTATCTCACACATACAACTCGATCTGCCTTGCGGATTGTGTCCTCATCCAGCCCATAGCAGCACTCAGCACCCACACATGCCAGGCATCTTTCTCATGTGAGCTGGCAGGTTTCCTGCTTGCACTCTCTCCATCTGTATTCATGCAGGACAAACTAGCACACAACAAAAGGGAAAAGTCGCAGATGAGTGGAGGAATGTCCAACATCAGATCCTCACAGAATTTGAAGGTAGAGCGATCCAGCTGCCCATTGACCATGTGGACCATTTCTATCCTAATGATGAGGCCAGTGATGCTGAATCAAGTGAGGAACCAGCAGTGCAACAGCCATCAGAGAATCATATTGAGTAAGGCTCCCTGTTCTGCAGTTTCCTGACCTGCACCAGTGATCTCTCTTTGCCTTCATAGGCACACCTGGAAACTGCCGAGAGAGTCCATGAGCTAGGCCCTCAATGGGATGTAGTTCCAGAGCAGCCTTGATGTCATAATATGGTGAGCACATTGCACTGTCTGATCCACAGTGGGTGGAGGCAGTAACATCGCAAACTGCTGGTGCTCGGAAGACCGCTGGAAGCCAGAAATCTGCTGGATCCAAGTCAGATGAGGAGCCTCTCAACTCAGCTCCATCTCAGTTGCAAATGTAAGCTCAGGAACATTGGGAAGTGATGTCTGCTGCACTCTTCAGATTGCAAGGCATGACAGAAGAATCAGTCCACCTTCAGTCTGAGGTGAGAGCACTGGCATGCGAATGCACCAATACTGATAGGATAGCAGTTGCCATGAAGACCTTAGTCCATGCACTGCTGCAGCAAATGTACTCCATTGCTGAGGCAATTGCAAGCATTCATCAGTGTCAATGTGAGTGGGGGCAGGGTATCTTGGCACTCATATCAGCTGCCTCTCACTCTCAAGGAGTTGATTGGGGGCCCTGGGCACCCCCATGAGGAAGAGGAGGACCAGTAGGTGCACAACCGATGGCCATCCACCTAGTTTACTCCAGCCCATTCGAATGGGCCATCAGATATTGAAACCATATAGGTGACCACTTTAGAGTGAATCATTTTCTTCAACAGGCATGCAACGACTACTTTTCCTATGATCAGCCAAGTACATGAACTATGAATGATTCTTTTGTTTACAACTTGTAACAATGCATTACTTTCTTAATCTGTATCCTTCTCTAGTGTGTGTGTGTGTGTGTGTGTGTGTGTGTGTGTGTGTGTGTGTGTGTGTGTGTGTGTCTGTCTGTCTGTCTGTCTGTGTGCTTTTGGACTTTTGGGGTGATTGTGCAAAAACGTACTAATTACAGACAAGTAGGAAAAGGGGCAGGGATTTCCAACCTCTACAGTCCCTGTCCATAAGAATATTATCTGCCAATTAATACTGTACATTTTCAATACCAGATCACTAAGTTCAGTTGTTCTTTTCTCATTGTCCTAATTGCATCATGAGAAATGTATAAAACATTTTTAAAAACTGTATATAAGGAACACTTAGGGTTTAAGGCAGCTATTCAATCTAAGTGTTTTGCTGAATGTTACAAATTACTCAATTCCGTTTTCAATTCTTAAATTGTTTTAGCAGCACGATAACTCCTTGCCAGTTTGTTATCTTCCTATATCTGTACAATCCTCCTCCCAATCCATCTTATTTCTGCTGTTAACCTTTCAACAATCTTACTCTTGTGCTACAGGTTTCTGAGAACGTAGTGTTATATACACAGTATGAGGCACCCCCATGTAATTCAAATGAATCATGTTTAATACCGAGCAACTAAAACACCAGTGTGATGAAATCCAGCTGTTTTTTAGTGGAACATTGTAACTCAATGCATGAATTTAATATAAGAAACAATATTCAAAAATTACATTAATAAATTTTCATGCAACTAAAAGGGAATAAACCTGAAAATTAATCACCTTAGCTTTGAGACTGTAATCAACTCATAAGATGGTAAATTGCAGCTATATTTAGATTCTAAATCATACCCTTACGTCATCAGTTCATCCATTTGTGAATGGAATTTATGGTTAGATGGACATCAAGTAGCTCTGTATGATGTTTATTAACAATGTTAAATTCAAGTTTTGGTCCATCTCTTCAAACAGCTTCCTTCAGCTGCGAGTTTGATCCAGGCAATTGATTTGAGGACTTTATTGAATTTTGAAGCAATTATGCAATAGAAATATAGGCTGGGATTTTATTGTTCCATCCATCATGGGAATTGGAGCAGACAATTGGAGGGGTGGACAATGGAAAGGTCTGTTGACTGTAGATGGGAATCTCCAGTCTCATGATGAGTAGGACTAGAAAATCCCAATTTACACTCCTATAACTCTCTCTGGTCTTACAATTTCCCAAACCTATGTGTTCCTCTTACTCAGGACTCTTGCGTATCTCCCTTTCCTGTCACTCCACCATTAACATCTATCCCATCAGCTGGTTCAGTTCTATCTCTGAAATCCTCTATTTCCCTCTGTTTATGACTTCTTAAAACCCACCTATCTGCCACACCTTATTCATTCCTCCTAACCTTTGTTTGAATGGCTCATCATCCATTTTCCTCATGCCTTGGTGAAGCACCTCAGACAATCTTACACATTAAAAGCCCAAAGTGAATGCAAGTTATTGCTGTGGCAGTCAGTGCACACCACTACAATACAGATTTTCAAATGAACTGGCAGTGCATAAAACCTCAGTGAGGCAATGTCAACCCTTTAGTCAAAACACTTCCATAGAATGGTTCCATTTGAGAATTGTCATTCTCCATTTAGCATCCTCTAAAAATTGATTAATGAAAGGTTTTGTAACACCCTCAGTTCATCCTGTTGTCAGGTATTGAAAGATCACCTAAGAACAGATAAGAATGACAGGCATTGTGTGGGTCTGTCGTGCTGGAGCTATCATGCAGAAAGGGAATTGAAATTAGGCTACAGGATGTTGGGAATGTGCAGCTGACTTATCCTTGTGCTGGCAAATATCCAAATGATATAACAGAGAGGCTGCATTTTCTTGTTATTACTGCAATTGATACTATGTAGGGAGGAGTTAAAATTAAATTGTAAGTCCATTGTAACTAACTCACCCTGTGTTTATTTATGGATTGAGTCATATTTAGGATCACTGCAAGTTCAGATGTACCTGTTTAGTTGAACAATGCTGCTATACATTCATGGATCGCCCTAGCAAAAATATGACGAGCCAGAAGGTCTCCTTTTGTTTATTTTTTATTTGTTCTTTGAACGTGAGTGTTGCTGGTAGAGTCAGCATTAATTGCTCATCCCTAATTGCCCTCAAGAAGGTGGGATAACTATCAATGGTTGTGTGGTTTCCAATCCAGGATGGAGATGTTAGCTAATGCAATAACCAGACAAGCCCAAAGACCACATATCACAGAATCACAAACTCACAAATATATTTGTAAAGACTAGCTTTCTTTCCCTGGGTCATACGAGTTTCTATCCCAATACCACTTAGATCAAATCATCTGAACAAAAGAATGAATGTTGGAACTCTGGATGCAAAAGCTGCGTCCCAGAGGAGTTGAGTGTAGTGTAATTGCTCCCAACATCAAGGCAGCATTTGATTGTGTATGACATCTAAGAGGTCTGTTGATGTCAAAGAGAAAACTAGAGGTTGGAAACATACCTGACACAAAGAAAGGTGCCTGTCAGTTTCCAGCTGTTGTAGATATCACTGCCACAGGAGTTGCTCACAGAAACTACCGTGGCTCTTCTTCACCAATGGCCTTCCATCCACCATTAACTCAACAGCCTACAATAATAATCTCAGATAAAAACTGGATATCACCTAAGCTTGAGCTTATAAAGTTGAAGTTTGGCCGCATAATGATCATATCGAAGAAGAATGGGCCCAGCCCATTCCCATTAGCATCCACCTCCATTCCATCCCCATCCCAAGACCTTCGACAACACCACCATGGCCAAGTTCCCCACCTTCAATGTGAGTAATCTCTAACCAGAAACTTAGTTTGACCAATAAGACCAATAGCTTGACTATAAGAGCAAAGCAAAGGTTGAATAATCTGGGACAGATGGCTTGTTTCAAAAGTCCTCAAAGCCTGCTGACAATTCCCAAAGCTCATGAGTGTGTAGAATAATTGCCACACACGACAATGCAACAGCACTGACACCATCCTGAAAAAAGATTCCAGCTTGTTCAGCACCCCTGCTATTGGCTCAATATTTGTCCTCTGTATTGTCATGGTACCACCATCTTCAAGTTCCCCTCCAAGTCACACACTATTTTTACCAGGGCATATACCACTATTTCTATATTGTCACTGGGTCAGTAACTTGATATTCCCTAACCTAATATTAGATGCATCAACACAAGAAAGACTGCAGGAATTCGAAGATAAATTTCACCTTCTCATGGCAATTATTGATGGGGGGGAATTGGGGATTGGAGGATCAGGAAAAAACTATTAGCTACATCCTGAGAAAATTTAGAAAGTCATCTTTGGGATATTTGTTGAGAATATATGCAATTAGATCTTTAACCATTGACCCAGTCCATGCAGTGCCCACTTTGAAGGAGTGCAGCACCATTCTGACTTCGTGAGATGCAGGATTATGTAAAAACTATTTTTTGAATATTCGTTCATAGTATTTTTGTTCGTGTTGCTTCACAATGTTCAGGTCATTTTTACTGTGCCCCCTAGTGGCCAGGGAACCTGGATGTTCTTTGAGCACAATTATTGCGTGCAGTTTTAAAAATAAGCATTTTAATAATAAAGAACATAGAAAAACTACAGCACAAACAGGCCCTTCGGCCCACAAGTTGCGCCGATGATATCCATACCTACTAGGCTTACCTAGAACCCTCAATTCTATTAAGTTCCATGTACTCATCCAGAAGTCTCTTAAAAAACCTTATCAAATTTGCCTCCACCACCACCGACGGCAGCTGATTCCACTCACCACCGCCCTCTGAGTGAAAAACTTACCCTGATATCTCCTCTGTACCTATTCCCCAGCACCTTAAACCTGTGTCCTCTCGTAGCAACTATTCCAGGCCTTGGAAAAAGCCTCTGAGAATCCACCCGATCCATACCTCTCAACATCTTATACACTTCTATCAGGTCACCTCTTGTCCTTCGTCTCTCTAAGGAGAAAAGACCGAGCTCCCTCAACCTATCCTCATAAGGCATGTCACCCAATCCAGGCAACATCCTTGTAAATCTCCTCTGCACCCTTTCAATAGCTTCCACATCCTTCCTGCAATGAGGTGACCAGAACTGAGCACAGTACCCCAGGTAGGGTTTGACTAGGGTCTTATAAAGCTGCAACATTATCTCCTGACTCCTAAACTCAATCCCTCGATTGATGAAGGCCAGTACACCATACACCTTCTTAACTACATCCTCTACCTGCGAGGCCGATTTAAGAGTCCTATGGACCCGGACCCCAAGGTCCTTCTGATCCTCTACACTGCTAAGAGTCTTACCCTTGATATTATACTCCTTCATCCAACTTGACCTGCCAAAATGGACCACTACACATTTATCCGGGTTGAAGTCCATCTGCCACTTCTCCGCCCAGCCTTGCATCCTATCTATGTCATGCTGCAATCTCTGACATCCCGCCAAACTATCTACAACACCACCGACCTTTGTGTCGTCAGCAAACTTACCAACCCATCCCTCCACTTCCTCATCCAGGTCATTTATGAAAATTACAAACAGCAAGGGTCCTAGAACAGATCCCTGGGGCACTCCACTGGTGACTGACCTCCATGCAGAAAAAGACCCATCTACAACCACTCTCTGCCTTCTGCGGGCAAGCCGGTTCTGGATCCACAAGGCAACAGCCCCTTGGATCCCATGCCCTCTCACTTTCTCAAGAAGTCTTGCATGGGGGACTTTATCAAACACCTTGCTGAAGTCCACATAAATCACATCTACCGCTCTTTCTTCGTCAATGTATTTAGTCACATTTTCAAAGAACTTAACCTGGCTCATAAGGCATGATCTGCCTTTGACAAAGCCGTGCTGACGACTATTGAGCATACTAAACTTCTCTAAATGTTCATAAATCCTGTCCTTCAGAATCTTCTCCATCAACTTATCAATCACTGAGGTTAGACTCACTGGTTGGTAATTTCTGGGCTATCCCTGTTCCGTTTCTTGAATATAGAATCTACATTCGCAATCCTCCAATCCTCTGGAACCTCTCCCGTCTCCATCGACGACGCAGAGATCATCGCCAGAGGTTGTGCAATCTCTTCCCTGACCTCCCACAGTAACCTGGGGTACATCCCATCTGGTCCCGACGATTTATCTATCTTGATGCTATTCAAAATTTCCAACATATCCTCTTTCTTAATGTCCACATACTCAATCTTTTCAGTCCTCCGCAAGCCTGTAGTACAACCACCCAGATCTTTTTCAACCGTGAATACCAAGATAAAGTATTCATTAAGCACCTCTGCTATTTCTACCGGTTCTTTACAAATTTTCCCACCTTCACATTTTATAGTTCCTATTCCTTCACATCTCATCCTTTTACTCTTCACATATTTGTAGAACGCCTTAGGGTTTTCCTTAATCTTACCTGCCAAGGCCTTCTCATGACCCCTTCTGGCTGTCCTAATTTCCTTCTTAAGTTCCTTCCTATAAGCCGTATACTCCTCTAGATCCCTAACATCTCCTAGCTCTCTGAATCTTTTGCACACTTTACTTTTCTTTTTGACTAGGTTCATTACAACTTTCGTGCACCACGGTTCCCATAAGCTATCAAAACCTCCCTGTCTCATCGGAACGTTGTCATGCAGAACTCTAGAGAAACATTCCTTGAAAATCTGCCACCTTACTTCGGTACTTTTTTCCGAGAACACCTCCTTCTAATTTACTCGTCTAATTTCCTTCCTGATGGCTTCATATTTCCCCTTACTCCAGATAAACACTTTCCTAATTTGCCTGATCCTATCTCTTTCCAATGCTAGCGTAGAGGAGATAGAGTTATGATCACTATCCCCAAGATGTTCTCCCACTGAGAGATCTGATGCCTGTCCAGGTTCATTAGCCGGTACCAGATCGAGTACAGCTTCTCCTCTTGTAGCTTATCCACATACTGTGTCAGGAAACTTCCCTGAACACATCTAACAAACTCCTCCCCATCCAAACCCCTTAGCCTAGGGATATTCCAATTGATGTTTGGGAAATTAAAGTCTCCCATCATGACAACTCTGTTATTACTACATCTCTCCAGGATCTGTTTCCCTATCTGTTTTAATAATATCTGCAGCTCTGATCCTTTGCAGTCTAGTGCTATAAAATAAAATCTAGGTACACAACCAGTCTTTCACAGTGTATTCTCAAAAACAGAATTTTGTCCCTTAGTTGATCTGAGAAGCCCCATCATATCATCGAATCCCTGCAGTGCAGAAGGAAGCCATTTGGCCCATTGAGTCTGCACTGATGAAACATCTTATCCAGGCCCACAACCCCCCACACCTTCCGCCCTATCCCTGTAACCCCATGCATTTAGCATGGCCAATCCACCTAATCTGCACATCTTTGGACTTTGGATGGTCATCCAAAGTTGGAATGGAACCCAGGTCCCTGGTGCTGTGAGGCAGCAGTGCTAACTATTCTGCCACTGTGTCACCATATATTCAAAAGATGTTTGAGAAATCTTTCTTATTGTCTCTACACATTTGCTTTTTCTTTTCATATTTCTCCACATGGATAATGTAGTGACTAATGTAGGTGCCCCTCACTGAAAAAATTGGATGTGGAAATCTAAGCTGAGATAGCAAGTTATCCCAAGTGCAGGCGTTGAGCATAAGGCAACTGGGTCCCCTGGACACAGTTGAACTTAGAACCATCGAACCTGGACAGTGCAGAAGAAGGCTATTCAGCCCATCGAGTCTGCATTGACTCTTCGAAAGAGCATTTTACCCAGGCCCACCTGCCACCCTATTCCTGTAGCCCCATGCATTTACCATGGCTGACCCACTTAACCTTCATAACTTTGAACTGTGGGAGGAAATCAGAGCACCCAGAGGAAACTCATGCAGACATGGGAAGAATGTGAAGCCTTTGCACAGAGAGTGACCCAAGCCGGGAATTGGACCTGGGTCTTTGGCACAATGAGGCAGCAGTGCTAGCCACTGTGCCATCATGCCATTTACTAGATTTCATAAATGGAACTACTATCCGACAATGCAACTGGAGCATATTAGCAGTGCTTCAATTATTCAGCACTGCTCTGAAACAGATGCTGACATGTCATCATTATGTTGCTCTTAAAAATACAAAGATATTTTTGTCATAGTCATAGGATTTTATAGCGTTAAAAGAGGCCCTTCAGTCCATCATGTCTGCACTAATCATCAAGCATCAAATACTGTAATCCTGTTTTCTAGCACTTGGTCTTGCTATGGTGTTTCAAGTGCTCATCTAAATGTTTCTGAAATGTTGTGAGGGATCCAGCCTCCATCATTCCTTCAGGCAGTGATTCCAGATTCTCATCACCCTATGGGTGAAATCGTTTTTCTTCAAATCCCCTCTAACTCACCTGCCCCTAATTTTAAATCTATGCTCCTTGGTTATTAGCCCCTATACTAAAGGGAGAAGCTCCTTCCTATCTACTCTATTTTGTGTCTCATATATCCTTTATCTTCCTTGCCTCTTGGTCACTCCTTTACTCTTACCCTGTGTTACTCTTAGCCTGTGTCCCTGTCTTCATTGTCCAATACCCCTCCTGCAATTGTGGGAATATGATCAATTCACAGTACCCCTCCCTGGATGCTATCTACCTGGATGCCCTTGGTACATCAGAACAGACATGCCAGAGGCAAAAACACTGATCTCACAAATATCAAAAAGTCACTTTGTGATGTGAACAGTTTCTCATTTTTGCTCTTCCCTATTTTATGTTTTATGAATATATTCCTTTCTTATGTTTCCTCAGCTTACTCCCATCCTGTCCTAAAGGCGGTGACTCACGCTTGGATATGGTTCCCTGATGTTAGCAGTCCTTTCATGCATGTGTCGATTGACAGGCTGATTTGATTATGAAGGAATCATAGCCAAACCTGCTCCTACACTTAGCTGATGTATACACACACACCACACACACACACACACTTGAGCAGTGGTCACTGGAGAGTCACCAAGGTCAGCAAGTCCAATTTTTTTTGTCATCTCCAGCAATGTAGGGCCGTGAAGGATGTGTAGCCTCCTGAACTACTGCCTTTGTTTTAACAGCTCACTCAGGCACAGGTCAGAATCAAGTCTTGGATATTCCTGGTCAGTAAATGTTTATACTGACTACATGATGCAATTATCCACTGGGATGTTGGGGAGTTCTTCTTAAAAACTATTTTTTAGAAGATATTCTTAGCATTTTTCTTGAATCACTCCATTTTGTTAGATTCATGCTTGAGAGATGGCTATCCAGGAGTGTGAGGAGACAGTCCCATTTGGCTCCTCTCAGTTGGTGAAATCTGTATGATATAAAAGACAAGGTTTCATTTACAGAAAGGACAAATTATTGAGTCACTTTTTGGGAGGGTATGATTGGACTCAGCTGTTACTGGCATTCACTTGGAGAAAGAGAAACAAAGATTCACATGTATGGCATCTTATCCTATCCACAGGGGATCCCAAGGTGGTCCACACCCAACCTTTGAAGAACAATCCCTGTTGTGACGAAAGTAAATGCAGCAGCTGACTTGCACACAAGTATGATCCCACAATCAGCAAATGAAACAAATGCCAATTGATCTGTTTTTGATGGTTTTGATTGAGAGAGGAATATTGGCCAGGACTCAGCAAGCATACAGGTTGCCAGTTTAACATCTGACCTGGAGGGTGGCATTGACTTCTGATGAGGTAACGGTTCCATTGTATCACACAAATGTGTTTGTTTATGCCATGGGGTCAGAGCCATGAGAGGATTGAGATTAAAATAGTTAAAATTGTACTCATTGGAGTTTAGAAGGTTGAGGGGAGATCTCATAGAGACATATAACATAACGAAGGGGCTAGACAGGGTAGAAGCAGCGAGGTTATTTCCACTTAGAATAGAAACAAGAACTAGAGGGCATACCCTCAAAATATGGGGGAGTCAATCTAGAACAGAGTTGAGGAGGAACTTCTCCCAGAGGGTAGTGAATCTTTGGAATTCTCTGCCCAATGAAGCAGTAGAGGCTACCTCGTTAAATGAGTTTAAATCACAGATAGATAGATTTTTAACCAATAAGGGAGTTAAGGGTTATGGGGAGCCGGCAGGTAAGTGGAACTGAACGCACTTTCAGATCAGCCATGATCTTATTGAATGGCAGAGCAGGCTTGAGGGACTAGATGGCCTACTGCTCTTATTTCTTATATTTATGGCCTTATGGTCTTATAGTGGATGTATTGTAGAATAATTAGTGCCTTGGATGTGGCAAGATGTACGATTAAGTTAACAACTCTGATACCATAAGCACTTTATCTGACAAAACCATTAATAATCTCTGTTATAAAGTATAAATAATCCCATTTCCAAAGAAATCATTTAAATCATAATACATGTGTACATCTACAGGAAGTTTATTTTGCATCATATATCAATGAACAACAGAAGGCAGCTTAAAACAATGGAATTTGAGAAATTCTTTGGGTGAGTAAAATCTTACAGGTTGTGAGTGCTAAGTTTTGTCAGTCAATATTTATGGTTTAAGTCAGTAAATACTAACTTAAACCACAATTATTGACTGAATATGGCACAATGGCATAGTGGTGGGCGGCACTGTAGCACACTGTTAGCACTGCTGCCTCAGAGCACCAGGGACCTGGGTTCAATTCCGGCCTTTGGTCACTGTCTGTGTGGAGTTTGCACATTCTCCCCACATGTGCGTGGGTTTCCTCCGGGTACACTGATTTCTTCCCACAGTCCAAAGATGTGCAGGCTAAGTTGATTGGACATGGTAGATTGACCCTAGTGTCAGAGGGATTAGCAGGGTAAACATGTAGAGTTACAGGAATAGGGCCTGAATGGGATTGTGGTCGGTGCAGGCTTGATGGGCCGAATGACCTTCTTCTGCCGTGTACGGATTCTATATCATCAGATCAGTAATGGCTCTGAGGTGAATCTTGCCATACACATTCCTTTGGGTGAACAGAACTGAAATGCATATTAAAAATTAAGGATGAGAGGTGTTTTAAATTGATTGCTTTGCATCTGTAGCACATTCTCCAAGGAAAACATGCTCGGTTTTCAGAGTCCAAGGCTTGTAGGTTAATATTCTCAATTTGATTGGTATTTTTGTTAGATAAAATGCTGATGGTATCAGTTTTTGCCCCAATTGAACATTCAACTTCACCTTGCCTCATCCAAGGCACTAATTATTCCGCAATACATTGCCTTGTAGTGGATATATTGTAAAATAATTAGTGCCTTTGATGAGGCAAAGTGAATTTGAATATATGATTGAGGTTATTATGTCAAGGCTCCTATGTAAAAAACATGTTTGAGTTCTTATTGTTGATGTATTGCAATGTTTGTTTTAATTGCAAATTTTACAAAGCCTTACATTTAAGCAGTCTTTGAATAACCTTGAACCAGTGACAGAGGGAGCAAAAGAGATTATGCATCATGGCAAGATAACTTTTTAATATATGTGCAGCATTCTGATCAATGTGGGCTGAACAGTCTAGGTTAATGTGTGGTCTCTATGGGTGGGGCACCATTCAACCTCCTGCAGCTTTCATTGAAAGAACAGTGTTTCTGTATGATTAGAATTTAGACTGATCTCTTCATATGCACTGTCTGGGTTTTTCCCCACCCTGCTTGTTCCCATCATCATACATATGTGAGTTTTGCTGCAATTTTTTTAAACAGTGTGAACTCAATTCTTTACTTTCCCTCGGCCATCTCTTCACCCTTGCCTTTTTATATAAGCTCTGATAGCTTCCTTTCCTCTGATGTAATTTTGTGGACAGTTCTCGCCCGTTCTACACAAGCTAATGGCCTGAAGTTTTCAGAAGGTGGGGAACACATCCCCACCAACTCTGATTGCCCCACAGCAATTCCACACTTGAATGAGTGTTGAGTGGCTACAGGAGGGTCTTCTGCCTCTCACCCGGGAGGAAGTCCTGCCTTAGAGAGCCCCCGCAGTCTCTGCAGCAACAGGGCTGCAATGGACAGAAGAACTGCAAGTGGATGCCTGAGGCTAAGTTTGACAAAGGGTCACCCATACTTGAAACGTTGGCTCTGTTCTCACCGCACAGATGCTGCTAGACCTGCTGAGATTTTCTAGCATTTGTTATTTTTGTTTCAGATTCCATCATCTGCAGTATTTTGCTTTTATCTTGCCTGAGACTAACTCCAGGACACCGGACTAGGCGTATTCAAGGGATCCCAGGGCGGGGATGGTATCCCAGACCTAGGGACAATCGAGGTCCTGGAGGAGAGGCCAGAGGGCAAGGGTTGTACGGTGACCACCAGACCTTGAGGGGGAGCACCCAACTTCAGAAGAGCGATTTTGGTGGAGGCTCTTGGGGGAGGCTGCCATGCTTCATGTCTGAGATCTAGCTCTATTGATTTGTGGCCTTTTTGCAAACAAGTTCAATCTTTGCACCAGTCTAAAAATTGAAGCTAGGCAGGAAACAACCCTTGAGTGGCTAAATATCAGTCACTTATGGGCCTCAATTAGAGCAAGGGCAGGATTCCTATCCAAGGTCTTGTCTGTTCTAGAATGCAATTTTCATAAGATCGGAGTGAGCAGAAACCTAGAGGGAATCCCATCCATTCAATTTGACGCTCCAGTCCCCCCACCAAAAATTAAGCCACTGGTAGGGTAGTATAAAATTCTGACTTACGTATTATTAAGTTCATGCCATTATTGATAATGCTTTCATGACCTTCCAAATGGCTGATGTGTTAAAAATCATAACCAAGCTTAAAAAAAGTTATTCATTATTTTTAACAAGTTTGCTGTTAATTATTTTAAAATTTCATTTTTGAGGATTTTGAGGGAAAGGTGGCTTTCATTTCTAGAGAATGTAAATTTTCCTAACGCATTATACTTCGTGTGAAGATTATCTTAATTAGATTGACTGAATAAAATCAAGTTATCAATAATCACAATGCAAGAGTTATGTCACAAGACCACACTCAGAAGAAGCAGTTACAATTGTTGGATAACCTCTTCAATTTACCAGCTATGTTCAGTGCACCAGGAAACAGGAAACAAAGCCACAATATCAGAGTAGCAAGTATTTTTTTAAAAAAAACAATTATATATGCCTTGAACCAACTGTTTCGCACGTACTATGTTATTTATTTTAGGGGTTTTTTTTAGAATCCAAATATCTAGGGTTGAAGTCCAGAATAAAGCCATAAGGTTCATGACTTAAGTCAAAAGAATTTGACGATAACAAAATCAAATATGAATAATAATAGCTACATTCTATCTTAAATAGGCAATTCTATTAAAGATATTGAAAGTACAATGAACACCCATTTGACTTACACTCCCAGTAAATGCAAGTCAGATACTTATCAGTAATTGGTAGATTAACTATTCGATCCGAATATAGTTTCAAAGATTCATGTAAGGGTTAAGATAATTTGGGACTCCACTTACTTGTGGCAAGACTTTCCTTTCAAATCTCCTCCAACCGTCTGATGGCTATAGACTCCCAGTTCAACACAGGCCCCTCTAATGTCTTAAGCATTGTCATCATGGGCCATAACTCTTCAGGTTCTAATATTCTTTAGCTTTGGAGTTTTGCATCTAAATCTCTGGGTACAATTTTACCACCTGTTCACACACTCTCTCGCTGCAGCGAAGTTGGAGAATTTGGTGCCCAGCTAAATCTCCATTCACTGAAGCAGGATGGGAAAATCCCGCCGGCAAAAGCTGTAACATTCTAGCCTGTCTCTTTTCTCAGTATGCCTATTTCAGAAGTCTGGATCACTCTTGGAGGCATCCTTCCTTTAACAAGTATTTTAAACTCTTTTAGCCAGCACCTAGAAATTCAACTGAATTCTGCCAGAAAGAGATGTTTTCTGCTCTGCAGCCAGATTGTTCTGAACTAAACAAAATTGAGACCAGAGACACCTCCACTATCTACTCCCTCCTATAATTAACTTCTTGATTATCCTTTTCCTATTCCTATCGCCTAGGCAACTTGGTCACATGATTGGTTCCTGGAAACAAGATGCTTTACCAGAAACCATCTCCCTGACAGCTTTAGTTCTGAAAGGGACCACAAACCTAAGAAAAACCGGACAGTGTGCCTTAATGATTATCAGATGGTGGCTCTGACATCCATCATTATGAATTGCTTTGAAAGGCTAGTCATGGCACGAATCAATTCCAGCCTCCCAGCCCTACTAGATCCACTACAGTTTGCCTACCGCCGCAACGAGTCCACAGCAGACATCATCTCCCTAGCCCTGCACTCAATCCTAGAACACCTAGATAACAAAGACACCTATGTCAGACTCCTACTTATTGATTGCAACTTAGCCTTCAACACCATTATTCCCACAAGACTCATCTCCAAACTCTGTGGCCTGGGCCTCGGCACCTCTCTGCGACTGGATCCTCAACTTCCTAACTCACAGACCAAAATCAGTAAGGATAGGCAACAACACCTCTTTCACGATCATCCTCAACACCAGTACCTCACAAGGCTGTGTTCTCAGCCCCCTACTATACTCCTTATACACTCATGACTGTGTGGCTAAATTCCCCTCCAATTCGATTTTCAAGTTTGTTGATGATACCAGTGGTTCGGATCTCAAACAGTGGAGAGACAGAGTACAAGAATGAGATAGAGAATCTGGTGAACTGGTGTGGCAACAATAGTCGCTCCCTCAATGTCCACAAAATGAAGGAGAATGTCATCGACTTCAGGAAGTGTAAAGGAGAATATGCCCCTGTCTACATCAATGGGGACAAAGTAGAAAGGGTCGAGAGCTTCAAGTTTTTAGGTGTCCAGATCACCAACAATCTGTCTTGGTCCCCCCATGCTGACACAATAATTAAGAAAGCCCACTAACGCCTCTACTTTCTCAGAAGACTCAAAAGGAAATTTGGCATGTCAGCTATGACTCTCACCAACTTTTACAAATGCATCATAGAAAGCATTCTTTCTGGTTGTATCACAGCTTGATATGGCTCCTGATCTGCCCAAGACTGCAAGGAGCTACAAAAGGTCATGAGTGTAGCCTAATCCATTACGCAAACCAGTCTCCCATCCATTGACTCTGTCGATACTTTCCGCTGCCTTGGCAAAGCAGTCAGCATAATCAAGGACTCCACGCATCCTGGACATTCTCTCTCCCATCCTCTTCCATTGAGAAAAAGTTACAAAAGTCTGAGATCATGTACCAATCTAATTCAAGAACAGTTTCTTCCTGATATTGACAGACTTTTGAATGGACTTACCTTGCACTAAGTTGGTCTTTTTCGACACCCTGGCTACGACTGTAACACTACATTTTCCACTGTCTCGTTTCCTTCTAAACAAACTTTGCTTTGTCTGTATAGTGCGCAAGAAACAATACTTTTCACTATAAGCTAATACACGTGACAATAATAACTCAAATCAAAATAAATCAAATCAAATCAAAAACCAATACATTGGCCATAAGAGCATAAGAACCAGGAGCAGGAGTAGGCTATCAGGCCCCTCCAGCCTACTCTGCCATTCAATAAGATCATGGCTGACCTTTTCGTGGACTCACCTCCACTTACCTGCCTGCTCACCATAATCTTAATTTCTTTACCGTTCAAAAATTTATCTATCCTTGCCTTAAAAACATTCAACTCCTTTATGTTTCTGTGGAAATGGTGAATGGTTTCAAAAGAAATTTTGATTTTCTTTTAGTCATGGATGTGAGTGTTGCTAGCTGGGCCAGCATTTATTCCATCCCTAGCTGCCCTTGAACTGTGTGCTATTTCAGAGTCAACCACATTTCTGAGGAGCTGGAGTCACATACAGACCAGACCAGATCAGGGAAGGATGGCAGATTTCCTTGCCCCTAAGGGACATTAGTGAACCAGATTTTTTTTTTAAAAAAACAATTGACAATGATTTTATGGTCATTTTAAACTTTTACTTCCAGATTTCTATATACTTCAAGTTTTTCCACTTGCTGTCATGGGATTTGAATTTGGATCCCCAGATCATTACCCTGGGTCTCTAGATTACTAGTCAAGTGACAATACTGATATGCTACTACCTCCTCTTGCATGACTCAGGGAATGAGCCTGATTTTACCGCACTGCAGAGAACTGGCATAAACTTGACTGGCTGAAAGGCCTCCTTCTGTGTCTTGTTGACTCCATGGCCGGGATTTTCCAGCCCTTTCTCCCCAGCTGGTTTCCCTGCAGTGGATGTGGCAAGCCATTAACTGCTGGCGGGATCTGCTGGTCCCTTTGAAATCTATGGGTTTTTGCATGGCTTGCCCACCTCACTGCTGGGGAACCTGCCATCAGGAGTCGACTTTGGCAGGATTGGAGGATCCACTGGTGGGAGGGACTGGAAAATCCCTCCCAAAGAGTATTTGAGCAGAATTTAACATCAGTGATGGGGGGCCTCTTGAGGGTGAAAAAACTTTGGTGCAGACCCTGGACAAAGGGTCATTCTGACTCAAAATGTTGGCTGTATTCTCTCTCCATAGATGCTGTAAGACTTGATGAATTTCTCCAGCGTTTTCTGGTTTTGTTTAATATTTCATTGAGCATTCACCGCTGAATCATCTTCCACAACAATAATAGCTTTGTTTTAACGGTCAAAAAAAAGACACCATACCAATAGTCAGTTGCAATCACTCCAAACTGCAGCTTTATATGTCTGAAGTGAGCAATCTGACTGTTTTAAATTACCTTCTTCCATTTACCGTAGACAGTAACCAGCAGCAAGACAGGACAAACAATGGAAACCCATATTTTCAACTAGACTAAACCTACACATAGGACTATTTACAAAACTACCAAGTTTATTCCTAAATACAAAAATCCCTACGGGTGAATGTAGGCTGTTGGCAACGTGGTAAATAATCACTAGAAAGTAAAGGATGAAAGGCTTATTTCTGATGTATCACTTTAAATTATTTTTAATAACAGAATGCCTGGAGCTTTTCTGATGATTTGTATATTGGTTAATAACTCATATAGACCAAGAGGGACTGAGCTTCAGTCTCTGGTGTGTGCTGAGTGGAGTTGTTCAACAGATATCTCTTGTTTGCTCTGGAGTGCCTGGCCGGATCTCTATCACCAAATTCTGCTGGGAAATACCTACATGCAGATGACAGGTGAGAACAGAATAGACGTAGTTATCTTGTCTTATGTTATCAAAGAGCAACTGGCACCTAACACCAACTAGAGACAGCAAATTTAGGGAGAGATTTGATGATGTTTGTATGTGGGAGGTGGGGATGGGGGAGAAATTGCACGAGTGTCATATTCCTAATCCTGGAATTTAATTATTAGTCAATCTTATTTGGTTTCAATGGAACTGGTAAATTTGAGCTATCAGAACCCAGCCTTCAACCTTTGATCAAATTCCAAGTGCATCTTTTGCTGTTCAGTTCAATAAAGCTCCAGGTAACATTCAGTATTTGTTTTATAATGGCATCGGTAAGCACTAAAATCTACTCTGAAATAATCAGCTTTCTTGTAATATGTAATACGTCACCAGAGTGGGATAAGTTTAGATTCTGGATACCTAAGCTTCACTGAGTGGTGTTAAACAAGCTGGTTCTTAAATTCATGTTGTGCAATATTGTGCAGTTTAGATTGAGGTCCTGATGCATTCCTGTTCATTGGTGCTCATATGCATTACTGAAACTTTACATTAACTGCAAGTTGTTCATCATTTTCAGAAATAAAATCTACGTTATTTATATTTTTCTATCTATTCATATGCACTTCATATTCAATATTGCTATGTCAGAAATAAGAGCTGATGTTGATTTCTGCAGCAGTGTGATTCCACATTTGCAATCCCTTGACTAAGAGTTTGTTTACTTCATGTGTAAGCCAAGACATCAGGTGACAGTATAATGATACTGTGCCTTTAAGAAATGTATTTGAGTCATATTTCTGTACAGGATTTTTTTTTAACAGTATATTCTAACACTGGTGCCATTTGGTCTGTAACCAGCAGCCTCTGTTGATACTGCAGCAGCAGAATTGCTCTGAATTGCTAGAATGTTTGTTTTAATCTGGGCTAATGCTGTTCTCTTAATTTAGTGATTTCCCCTGCGGTTTTGCAGAACAGGGCTTGGTTATGATGATTGACAGGGAACAAATCATATGACTGCGTGGAGCTAGGCTTACACAGGGAAACCCAGCTCAGTTGCTATTAGGGAACTATGGAAAAAGAAATAGCTCTTTCTCTCTCCCTGGAGTTCTCTATTTGAAGATAGACTTCTCTCTGGAGTTGCTGCTTCAAAGTAGATCTATCTCTGAAAACTGATGTATGGGAGTCAGAAGGCAGGTGTTTTCCTGTATCTGCCCAGAGGGGTTAAAAGGCTGAAAACGTAGCACCGACATGTCATGTTTTGCGCTGATTCTTAGAGGCTACTGCGTATGTTGAAAATATAGAGATAGCTAGTTGTTAAGAATGATACCTTGTCATGTTTAAGTATTTCCAATTGGTAAAAGTAATGCTGATTCTTTTTGTTATATTTTAACTGTGTTGTTAAAAATAAAGTTTGTTTTAATAAAAGCTTTTAGTGGGACAATTGAATCATACCTGGAGTGAAACATCTTATGCTCTCTCTAATGCCAAAATCAAAAAAAAGTTTTGTTCTGGACTAACTTCATAACATACCTTGGAGTTTCTGATCTGGTCCCTAACACTTGACCCCCGTGATATCATAGCTATACCTAACCCTGCCTTCACATTAGAGTACAACTAGATCTTTGTAATCAACTTAATTAACTTGTGGACAAGTCCCCAGGACCGGATGGAATGCATCCGAGGGTTCTGAAAGAAATGGCGGAAGTGATAGTGGATGCCTTGGTGGTTATTTTCCAGACGTCGCTGGATTCCGGGGAAGTGCCGGATGATTGGAAAACGGCTAATGTTACGCCGTTGTTTAAGAAGGGTGCCAGGCAAAAGGCGGGGAATTATAGGCCGGTTAGTTTAACGTCTGTGGTAGGTAAAATGTTAGAATCTGTCATTAAGGAGGAAATTGCAAGGCATCTTGAAGGGAATTGCTTGATAGAGCAGACGCAGCACCGTTTCATTAAAGGGAAGTCGTGTCTGACAAATTTATTGGAGTTCTATGAGGATGTGTCTAGGGCGGTGGATAGAGGAGAGCCGGTGGATGTGGTCTTTCTGGATTTTCAGAAGGCGTTTGACAAAGTACCTCACAAGAGGTTATTGCAGAAGGTCGAGGGACATGGAGTTGGGGGTAGGGTGTTAGCGTGGATAGAGGATTGGTTGTCAAATAGGAGGCAGAGAGTAGGGGTCAACGGGTGCTATTCGGATTGGCAGATGGTGACTAGTGGAGTGCCCCAGGGGTCGGTGCTGGGGCCTCAGCTATTTACCATTTATATAGATGATCTGGAGGAGGGAACCGAGTGTAGGGTGTCGAAATTTGCTGATGACACCAAGATTGGGGGAATGGCAAATTGTGCGGAGGGTGTGGAGAGTCTACAGAAGGATCTAGAGAGGCTGGGCGAATGGGCCAGGAAATGGCAAATGGAATTTAATGTTGGCAAGTGTGAGGTGGTCCACTTTGGTAGGAAGAATGGTAGGAAGGACTATTACTTACGGGGCGAAAAACTGCAGCAGGCGACGGTGCAGAGGGACCTTGGGGTCCTTGTGCATGAGTCGCAAAAACCCAGCTTGCAGGTGCAGCAGGTGGTCAGGAAGGCGAATGGGATGCTGGCCTTCATAGCGAGGGGGATTGAATATAAAAGTAGGGAGGTCTTGCTGCGGCTGTATAGGGCATTGGTGAGGCCGCAGCTGGAGTACTGTGTGCAGCTTTGGGCGCCGCACCTGCGCAAAGATATTTTGGCCTTGGAGGGAGTGCAGAGGAGGTTTACTAGGCTGATACCGGAGTTGAGGGGGTTGAGCTATGAGGAGAGGCTGAATAAACTGGGCTTGTACTCGTTAGAGTTTAGAAGAATGAGGGGAGATCTCATTGAGACGTATAAGATGATGAATGGGATGGATAGGATAGAGGTGGAAAGACTCTTCCCGCTCAAAAAAGACAGTAGGACTAGGGGGCACAGCCTCAAGATAAAAGGGGGGCGGTTTAGAACGGAGTTGAGGAGGAACTTCTTCACTCAAAGGGTGGTGAATCTCTGGAATTCTCTGCCCGTTGAAGTGGTGGAGGCTGCCTCGCTAAATATTTTTAAGACGCGGGTTGATGGGTTTTTGATAGGAGAGGGGATTAAGGGTTATGGGGAGAGGGCGGGAAAGTGGAACTGAGCAGTGACAGATCAGCCATGATCTTATTGAATGGCGGGGCAGGCTCGAAGGGCTGGATGGCCTACTCCTGCTCCTATTTCTTATGTTCTTATGTATCTTTGCACCATTTGAAAGTGGCCATTTTAAAGATATTTCTTTGATTGTATTGAAGCACCCAAAGGGCAACAGGATGTATGCAGCGAAGCTGAAAATTATTGTGCTCTGTTTGATAGCCATTTCGAAATGTTTGATTTTGATTTCATTTCATTTATTATTGTCGCATGTGTTAATATATAGTGAAAAATATTGTTTCTTGCGTGCTATACAGAGAAAGCATACCATTCATAGAGAAGGAAATGAGAGAGTGCAGAATGTAGTGTTACAGTCATAGCTAGGGTGTAAAAAAAGATCAACTTAGTGCAACGTAGCCCCATCCAAAAGTCTGATGGCAGCAGGGAAGAAGCTGTTCTTGAGTCAGTTGGTATGTGACCTCAGAGCTTTGTATCTTTTTCCCAATGGAAGAAGATGGAAGGGAGAATGTCTTGGATGTGTAGGGTCCTTAATTATGCTGGCTGTTTTGCCAAGGCAGTGGGAAGTGTAGACAGAGTCAATGGATGAGAGGCTGGTTTGCGTGATGGATTGGGCTACATTCACAACCTTTTATAGTTCCTTGCAGTTTTGGGCAGAGCAGCAGCCATTCCAAGCTGCGATACAACCAGAAAGAATGCTTTCTATGGTGCATCTGTAAATGTTGGTGAGATTCATAGCCAGCATGCCAAATTTCCATAGTCTTCTGAGAAGGTAGAAGTGTTTGTGGGCTTTCTTAACTATAGTGTCAGCATGGAGGGGCCAGGACAGGTTGTTGGTGATCTGGACAACTAAAAACCTGAAGCTTTCAACCATTTCTACTTTGTTTCTGTTGATGTCGATTTGAAATGTTCTTTTGGATATCTTATAAATGAAGTATATTTTTGCAAGGTCTCCTTACAAGCAGGGTAGTAATCATGATCAGAAACTATATCTGATTTTCTCCTCCCAAACCTGAGGCCAGTTTTAACATCTCTGACTGAGATTAATTAGCTCAGCACGAAATGGTTTCCATGTCTCAGTTACAGGCCACGTTTACCAATTGAGGCATTTAAGGACTCTCCAAATGGATAAATCAGCAATTGTGAGCTTTATTTTATCCAGAAACAACGTCCCCCATGCCTTGTATTCAAACAGCTGCCAGACAATTGCTGCAACTCCTGATTGCAGCAGGAGTTATCAAGGATTTGCATAACTACCTGCGTCGTGCAAGGTATAATTATACAAATCTTATTAAATTCTTCACAGAAGTGTCACCAAAGCAACCCAAAGCCACAGTGAGAAATGAGCTTTGGAAAGGAGAATCGCAAGCCGACACTTGATCAGGCAAACAAAACACGCTGCATTAGCTAATCTCATCCACCAGTTTAGAATAAGCTGTTTTGTCATGTTTTTGGAAAGGGGAATTTTCCCAAAGGCCTCCTGGATTTTCATGGCTTATCTTCTCAGTTTAAGGGCATTTACTTGCTTTCTGTGTGTCAGGACTACTATAGTACTTTGCTATGGACTTTTCTGATCAGTCTGCCATGTGGGATCTTGTTAAAAGCCTTGCTAAAATCCTTTAAACTACGCCAAATATGCTACCTTCATTAACCGTCCTTACCACCTTCACAAAAGAAATCAGACAAGGTCATCAGACGAAACTTTTCTTTAACCTTGATTATTCTGTGCTTTTCTAAATGATGTATACGTCCCTCAGAAATGTTTCCAATTATTTGTCCATTGTTGAATGTAGGTTGATTGGCCTGTCTTGGTCTATTCCTTTCTCTTGTAAAACAACAGTACAGTTAACAGTCCTCCAGTATTCTGCAACAGTGCCTGAAGGCGGAGCAAATTCATCGAATGATAGAATAGTTACAACTTCGAAGGAGGTCATCTGGCCTATTATGCCCTTGGCAGTTGTCTGCGAGAGCAATTCAGATAGTCCCGCCCTAATACTCAGATCACAGCCTTGCAATTATTTTCTTTTCAGGTACTTATCCAATTTCCTTTTGAAAGCCATGATTTAATCTGCCTCCATTACACTGTCAGGGGATGCATTCAGATTCTAACCACTCGCTGTGTAAAAATGATTCTCCTCACTTAACCATTGATTCTTTTGCTAATTGTCTTAAGCTGGTGTCTTCTGTTTTCACCCTTAAGCTAAGGAGAACAGTTTCCCTGTATCATTCTTCCTGAACCCCCAATTATTTTGAACACCTCTATCGACTCTTCTGTCAACCTTCTCTTAGGAGAATAATCAAACTTCACCTATCTATCCATGCATCTATTGTTGGCATTACCACTGTCCTAAATGAGATAGATTTCAAATAGATTCAGCAATTCAAAACTGGACAGACATGAGGTGCTGTGAGCTACCATTGCAGAAATTTGTTCCCAACCGCAATCTATAACCTCAAGGCCTGGCATATCCTCCACTCTACCATTACCATCAAGCTGGGGGACCATAGAATCCCTACAGTGCAGAAGGAGGCCATTCAGCCCTTCAAACCTGCACCGACAACAATCCCACCCAGGCCCCATCATCATCATCCCATGTATTTACCCTGCTAATCTCCCGAAACAAAGTGGCAATTTGGCTTGGCCAAATCACCTAACCCGCACATCTCTGAAGTATGAAAGGAAACCAGAGGACCCAGAGAAAATCCACACAGACACGGGGAAAACGTGCAAACTCTACAGAGGTAGTCACCAGAGGCTGGAACTGAAGCCTGGTCCATGGTGCTGTGAGGCAGCAGTATTTAACGCAGACAAATGTGAGGTATTGTACTTCGGAAGGACAAACCAAGTAGAATGTACAGGGTAAGTGGTAGGACTCTGAAGAGTGCAGTTGTTTAGAGGGATCTGGGAATACAGGTACAGAATTTCCTAAAAGTGACGTCACAGGTGGATAGGGTTGTAAAGAGTGCTTTTGGTACATTGGCCTTTATAAATCAGAGTATCAAGTATAAAAGTTGGAGTGTTATGGTGAAGTTATATAAGGCATTGGTGAGGCCGAATTTAGAGTATTGTGTAAAGTTTTGGTCACCTAGTTACAGGAAGGATGTAAATAAGGTTGAAAGAGTGCAGAGAAAGTTTGCGAGGATGTTGCCGGGACTTGAGAAGCTGAGTTACAGAGAGAGATTGAATAGGTTAGGACTTTATTCCCTGGAGTGTAGAAGAATGAGGAGAGATTTGATAGAGATGTATAAAATTTTGATGGGTATAGATGGAGTGAATGCAAGCAGGCTTTTTCCACTCAGGCTAGGGGAGAAAAAAAAAACAGAGGGCATGGGTTAAGGGTGAAAGGAGAAAAGTTTAAAGGGAATATTAGGGGGGCTTCTTCATGCAGAGAGTGGTGGGAGTGTGGAATGAGCTGCCGGATTAAGTGGTAAATGCGAGGTCACTTTTAACATTTAAGAAAAACTTGGATGGGTTCATGGATGAGAGGGGTGTGGAGGGATATGGTCCAAGTGCAAGTCAGTGGGACTAGGCAAAAAATGGTTTGGCACAGACAAGAAGGGCCAAAAGGCCTGTTTCTGGGCTGTAATTGTCTATGGTTCTATGGTATTAACTACTGTGCCACGGTGTTGCCAAACAAACCCTTTGGAGCAGCAACCAGGCATGTCTAAAAGTGAGGTGTCAACCTAGTGAAGCTACAACACAGGACAACTTGTGTGCCAGACAGCATTAGCAGTGATAGACAGAGCTAAGCAATTCCATAACCAACAGATCAGATCTAAGCTTTGCAGTCCTGCCACATCCAGCCGTGAATAATGATGGACAATTAAACAAGTCACTGGAGGAGGAGGCTCCACAAATATCCCCATCCTCAATGATGGGGGAGCCCAGCACATCAGTGCTACAATCTTCAGCTAGAAGTGCTGAGTTGATGATACGTCTCAGCCTCCTTCAGAGGTCCCCAACATCACAGATATCAGTCTTCTGCCAATTCGATTCACCCCTGTGATATCAAAAAATGGTTGAAGGCACTTGATACTGCAAAACAATGGATCCTGATAATATTCCAGAAATAGTACTGAAGACCTGTGCTCCAGGACTAGGCACATCCCTAGCCAGGCTGTTCCAGTACAGCTACAATGTGGAAAATTGCTCAGGTATGTCCCGTAAACAAAGGGCAGGACAAATCTAATCCAACCAGTTGCCACCTCATCAGTCTACATTCAATCATTAGTAAAGTGATAGAAGGGGTCACCAATAGTGCTATCAAGCAGCACTTGCTTTGAAAAATTGGCTGACACTCACTTTGGGTTTCGCCAGGGCCATATAGCTTCCGACCTTGGTTCAAATATAAACGAAAGAGCTGAACTCCAGAGATCAGGTGAGACTAACAGCCCTTGAAAACAATGCAGCATTTGACCGAGTGTGGCATCATGGGGTTTCAGCAAAATTGGAGCCAATGGGAATCAGGAGACCTTTCTGCTGGTTGGAGCAGCCCAAAAGAAAATGGTTTTGGTTGTTGGAAGTCAATCATCTTAGCTCCAGGACATCACTGCAGATTTCTCAGATTGCTGTCCTAGAACCAATCATCCTCAGTTGCTTCATCAATAACCTTCCTTCCATCATAAGGTCAGAAGTGGGGATGTTTTCTGATGACTACCTGATGTTTATAAGTTTAAGTTTATTTATTAGTGTCACAAGTAGGCTTACATTCACACTGCAATGAAGTTAATATGAAAATCCCCTAGTCACCACACTCCAGTGCCTGTTTGGGTACACTGAGGGAGAATTTAGCACAGCCAATGCACCTAAGTTAGGTTGATTGGCTATACTAAAATTGCCCTTAGTGTCTTGGGGATGCGCAGGTTAGAGGGATTAGTGGGTAAATACGTAGGGATATGGGGGTAGGTCCTGGGTGGGATTGTGGCTGGTGCGGACTCGATGGGCTGAATGGCCTATTTCTGTACTGTAGGATTTCTATGATTCTAACCAGCATGTCTTTGGACTATAGGAGGAAATCGGAGTACCCGGAGGAAATCCATGCAGACACAGGGAGAATGTGCAAACTCCACACAGACAGTGACCCAAGCTGGAAGTTGAACCCGGGTCCCTGGCGCTGTGCCACAGTTCAGCATCATTTACAATTACTCAAATACTGAAAATGTTCATGTCCAAATGTTGCAAGACCTGGACAATTTTCAGACTTGGACTGACAAGTCACAAGTAACATTCGCATCAAACAAGTGCCGGGCAATGATCATCTTCAACAAGAGAGAATTTAACCATTGCTCTTTGATATTTAATGGCATTGCCGTCAATGACACCCCCACTATCAACATCCCGGAGGTTACATTGACCAGAAACTTAACTGGACTAGCCAAATAAATACTGTGGCTACAGGAAAGGCTAGGAATGTTCTGGTGAATAACTGACCACCTGACTCCCCAAAGTCTGTCCACAATCTACAAAGCGCAAGTCAGGAGTGTGATGGAATACTTTCTCTTTGCTTGGATGGGTGCAGCTCCAACAACTCTCAAGAATCTTGATACCATCCAGGACACAGCAGTCCATTTGATTGTCACCCCATCCACAAACATTCACTTTCACCACCATCAATGAACAGTGGGAGCAATGTGTACCATCTATCAGCTGCACTGCAAGAACTCACCAAAGCTCCTAAGACAGCACCTCCAACTCCATGCCCACTGCCACCTAGAAGGACAAGGGCAGCAGTCGATTGTTGTAAAAACCCAACTGGTTTACTAATATCCTTGAAGGAATGAAATCTGTCATCCTAACCTGGTCGGGCTTACAGGTGACTCCAGACCCACAGCTAGTTGACTCTAACTGTCCGTTAAAGAGCAATTAGGGATGAGCAATGAATGCTGGCCCAGCTAGCGATGCGCAAGTTTCATGAATGAATTAAAAAAAATACAGAGGAACACCACAACCTGAAAGTTCCCCTCCAAGTTACACCCCATCCTGAGTTGGAAATATATTGTTCTTCATTCACTGTCATTGGGTCAAGATCCTGGAACCCCCTCCCTAACAGCATTGCGGGTGTACTTACACAAAATAGACTGCAGCAGTTCAAGAGGCAGCTCACCATCACCTTCTTGAGGGCAATTAGGGACGGGCAGTCAATGTTGACTCAGCCAGCGATACCCACATTCTTTGAATGAATAAAAAAACTGAAGTCCTTCATCACATTCTGATGCAAACTTTCCTATAAATCTTTTCTGCATCCTCTCTAAAGCGTATAGTCCCTTTTTGATCCCTTTTATTTCCCTTTTACTATTTTATGTACTTATAGAAAACTTTTGGATTCCTTTTCACGTTAGCTGCCAATCTCTTCTTATATTCTCTTTTTGTGTCTCTTATTTCCTTACTTTTCTCTCTGAACTTTCTATATTTAACTGAGAAATGATGATCAAAGTTTCTGCTATTTCCTCCTTGCAGCCTGGGATACATGTCATCCAGGTGTGAGGCAAAGAATTTGTTAAGAACTGTATCCATTTCTTCCACCTCTGTACACAAATTATTTATTTGATCTTGAATAGGTCCTACTCTTTCCTTCATTAGCCTCTTGGTTTTATGTATTTCCAAAACATTTTCTGGTTTCCCTTGACTTTACTTGCCAAAATCTTTTCATACCCTTGCTTTCTTTTCACGGGGATTTTCACAGTAACTTCATTGCAGTGTGAATGTAAGCTGACTTGTGACTAACAAATAAACTTTATTTTTTCCTGATTTCCAAATTTAATTTCACCTCTACGCTTCCTTTACTTCTTTAGGCTTTCTGCAGTAGTAAGATCTCAGTATTTGACATCTGCTTCTTCATCTATCTTTATCCTTTTCCATAACCACACTAATCTAGCTGAAAAACAATCATCATGTCCAACAGTGGCAAGCACTGCTACCTCACAGCGCTCGGGACCTGGGTTCGATTCCTGGCTTGCGTCTGCACATTCTCCTCACGTCTATATGGGTTTCCTCCCACAGTCCAAAAGATGTGCTGGTTAGGTGCATTGGCTATGCTAAATTCTCCCTCACTGTACCCAGACACTGGAGTGCAGCGAGTAGATTTTCATTGCAGTGTTAATGTAAGCCCATTTGTGACACTAATTTAAAAAAATCTAAATTAAAAACCCACTGACACTTCCCTACCCAGATCATTTCCTAAAGATAAGTCCAGAACAATTATTTATTTTGTTGCACTTCTTATGCACTGGCTAAAGATGTTCTCCTGAAGGCATCAAGAGCTCTGAGCTCTGTATACTTTTTACATTGATTTTATCCCAGCTAGTTTTATTTCAGTTGAAACCCCATGCTATTATTGCTGTAGTATTTTTGAACTTCCCCATAGTTTTTCCTACTTATTTCCTCTTGTAGCTCTGACTGTTTGGGTGACTGTAGTACACTCCCAGCAGTGTGATTGCTCCATTTGTGTTCCTTAATTCAACTCAAGAGCAGTTGGGCTAAATGGCCAGTTTCTGTGCTGCAACTTCTTTGTACTTCTGTGCAAGTGTGATGTCAGGTGGGGGGCGGTGGCGGGGTGGGGGGGGGTGGGGGGGGGGCGCTAATATTAACTAAATGATGACACAACATAGACAGACCTGCAGGTTTACATACACAGAACTTGGAAGGTGGCAGGACAGTGTGAGGGAAAACACCATTAACAGTGGAATTGAGGACAAAAGGAAACAGATTATCCTAAACCTTTACAGAAGACTGGTTAAGGGCTCAGCTTGAAAATTGGTGTTTGATTCTGGACCACCACATTTTAGAAAGGCTTTGGAAAGGGTACAAAAAAAAGAGATTTACCAGAATGGTAACAAGAATAAGCAACTTCTGTAAACTGGAAAGACTGGAGGAGCAGTTTGCCTTGGACCACAGAAGTTTAAGAGGCGATTTGATTGAGGCAAAATCATGAACTCAAAGTCAGAAAAGTTGTTTTTGAGGGCAATAGATAAGATGAAACTGTTTCTAGTGGCATAAGGATCAGTAACCAGGTGAAGTGGTGCTTGACAAAAGAACCAGAGGTGGTGACATGAGGAAACATCCCTCCCATGGTAGCTTGTTGTGATCTGGAATGCACTGCCTGAAAAGGAGGTACAATAGTAATAATAATAGTTTGAAAGAGTATTGGATATGTACTGGAAGAGAACAGATCTATGGGGAGGGAGCAAGAGTATTGGTATTGTATCATTCTGATTCTGCGAACAGTTACAACATTCAATAAAACTGCTCAAATTCAAAATGGCAACCCTGCCAGCAGAGCACTGCTTTACAAAACAAAATCTACAGCCGATGCCTTCTTAAAATCCTTCAACTGGGTTGTGAAAATCGTTGGAGGCTTTTTTCCAAGTTTGCAATACATAGAATTGTGTTTTCAAAGCCAGAAAAGCAATGGTCAGTTTGTAATTAAACTCCAAAATGCAGTCACAGCTGCTCCTCAATGGCTCATTGTTTGGTGTGTCATTGTAAGGAAAAGCCTCCAGGATTCTGTTCTTGGTATGTTCTGACCTGAACTCCATCGGAGCAACTGTAGTGACATGCTACATTTCACTCAACAGAACTGGACGGACGACACTCATAAAAGGTAGGCATGGGCAGAGGGATTCCACAGTTTCCACTTCTCCAATTGCTATTAGCAACCTTTAGGAGATTTCTGGGCAATGGCCTAAGGATAAATCATTCTTTGTGCCTGACTCCAGTTAATCAGAGTAATTTAAATAACGAGGTGTCTGCACAATTTTCATCACATATAGGACTCCTGCTTCCGCAGGGATATTTGTGCTATAATGGAATAAATAGCAGCACTGTAGCAGCTAAAAGGACGTGAAAAACCTCTCATCGAGAATACTTGCTTTTGCTGCTGCTCTCTTAGATGGAATTTAGATCAGATGGTCACTGGCAGCTGTGTGTCTCTCCAGCTGTGGGTCTCACTTGAGCAGGATGTGAACTCAGCACTCCTTATATACTCATCATGGATATTGTCCTTGGTCACAGTAGCCGCAGAGGTGGCACTTTTGAATTTTAACATAAGAAATAGGAGCAGGAGTAGGCCATCTAGCCCTTCGAGCCTGCCCCACCATTCAATAAGATCATGGCTGATCTGTTGTGGCTCAGTTACACATTCCCGCCCTCTCCCCATAACCCTTAATCCCCTCGCTTATCAAAAACCCATCAACCCGCGTCTTAAAAATATTTAGCGAGGCAGCCTCCACCACTTCAACGGGCAGAGAATTCCAGAGTTTCACCACCCTTTGAGTGAAGAAGTTCCTCCTCAACTCCGTTCTAAACCGCACCCCCCTTTATCTTGAGGCTATGCCCCCTAGTCCTACTGTCCTTTCTGAGCGGGAAGAGTCTCTCCACCTCTATTCTATCCATCCCATTCATCTTATATGTCTCAATGAGATCTCCCCTCATTCTTCTAAACTCTAACGAGTACAAGCCTAGTTTATTCAGCCTCTCCTCATAGCTCAGCCCCCTCAACTCCGGCATCAGCCTAGTAAGCCTCCTCTGCACTCCCTCCAAGGCCAAAATATCCTTGCGTAAGTGCGGCGACCAAAACTGCACACAGTACTCCAGCTGCAGCCTCACCAGTGCCCTATACAGCTGCAGCAAGCCCTCCCTACTTTTATATTCAACCCCCCTTGCTATGAAGGCCAGCATCCCATTAGCCTTCCTGACCACCTGCTGCACCTGCAGGCTGGGTTTTTGCGACTCATGCACAAGGACCCCGAGGTCCCTCTGCACCATCCCCAGCTGCAGTTTTTCACCCCGTAAGTAATAGTCCTTCCTACCATTATTCCTACCAGAGTGGACCACCTCGCACTTGCCAACATTAAATTCCATTTGCTAGTTCCTGGCCCATTCACCCAGCCTATCTAGATCCTTCTGCAGACTCTCCACACCCTCCGTGCAATTTGCCGTTCCACCAAGCTTGGTGTCATCAGCAAATTTCGACACCATACACTCGGTTTCCTCCTCCAGATCATCAATATAAATGGTAAATAGCTGAGGCCCCAGCACCGACCTTTGGGGCACTCCATTAGTCACCAACCGCCAATCCGAATAGCACCCATTGACCCCCACACTCTGCCTCCTATTAGGCAGCCAATCCTCTATCCATGCTAACACCCTACCCCCAACTGCATGCCCCCTTACCGTCTGCAATAACCTCGAGGTACCTTGTCAAACACCTTCTTAAACATTTTGCCAAAGCTCACCATTCCAGTGATGCTGTGCAATGATGGATGGAAATGGTGCAAAAGATGTATTTACCTATTTCTAGTGCAAATTGGAAATAGACATGAGTGGATTCCCAAATACCAATAACTGGGCTGTGCCTGAAAAATTTCCTCCACCCCTGATAGCACATGGCTTTGCACTGTCAGGGACAAAATACTGTACTTACATAGCACCTATCACACCCATCCGAAAACCCCAAAACATGCTACGTTCATTGATTACTTTCTGAAGAAATTCAGTTAAGACTGTCATTGCTATTGTGCAGGCAAACACCACAGCCTTTGTATGTAGTGATCCCACAGACAAAACATGAATAACCAGTTGATCTGTTTTGGTGATGATTGTTCAGAGTTGTAAGTGACATCAGGAGAACTCTCTGTTTGACATGGAATAAGGAATGTGCACCAGAACCACTGGAACTTTAATTGGGAGTGTGCAGCTGAAGCCCTTTGAAGAGAAATATGAAAAAAAATGCAATATCATGCTCTCTTGTACTGCACTTAAGTCAAATGTTGATTACGTGTTCATGTATTGGAGACTGGGGCCCACAACCTTAAAGGGGCAATAGTGCAGAATGAAAGCAACATGGAGTTTGAAGATAGTGCTGTAATGTCACTGGACTCATAATCCAAAGGCCCAGGTGAATGTTCTGAGTACATGAGTTCAAATCACACCATGGCAGTGATGGAATTCAAAAATCAATTAGTGAAATTTAAATTTGAAAGCTAGTCTCAGTAATAAATTTGATGGTCACCATCGTAGATTTTCTTTTAAAAAACCCATCCGATTCACTCATGTCCTTTAGGGAAAAAGATCTGCCTTCCTTACCTGGTCTGGCCAACATATACTCTATACTCACAGCAATGTGGCTTTTAACTGACATCTTAAATGGCTTAACAAGCCATTCAAATCAAAGGCAATTAGAGATGGGCAACAAATGCTGGCCTTGATGGCAACACATCCCATGAAAGAATGAAAAACAAACCATACATGGTCAGTCACATCCCATGAGGTCAAATAGTTTAACACTGACAAGAAGGGGGCAGTTCCATTGTCACCTCCAGAGCAGTTGCCACAGTGCTAATTAGTACCAGGGCAGGAAATACAATGACACCAAATTTTTTTTGTTTTAAAGAGACCAGTATTTCCAGTCTGCAGGCAGATATTTAATCCCTTTATATATTAAAAAAATCCATGAGTTTTAATCAGGACATCATTGTTTATTCACTGTACAAAATTCAGTCATCCATGCAGAATTTCAAACAGCAATCTGTAATGCTTCATAGCTTACTGTATTAGCACATGTACTAATATAATTGATCACCAGAAAGTTATAAAATACAATATCCATAAAATGACTGTAAAAAAGGTAAAATAAAGTTTCCAGTAATACCAACTGCTACATGGATACTACACAGACTTGAAATGGGGATATTGATAGTGAGGAACAGGATTCCTTTTAGGCACATTTAATGGTAATTCCTGAAGAGGCTTTTTTCCAAAAACTATTTTGAGAAAATTAAATTTTCCTTTATAATTGCTAAACTTTGTCAGACTATATACAGAAGATCCAGTTCATACTCCACACTATCCTGCACTTATTATCCAATGTTATTCCTAGCAAATTTCATGGTCCCTTTCAAAAAAGCTCATGAGGTCATTGGCTGCTTTTTATATTCAATGAAAACAATTTAAAAACTGCTCCTTCATTGCTGATTCCTTGTCCCAACTTGTTCCTTTTCCTGATTGCTCAGGATGGAAATGGATTGCATTTATCTAAGTAGACCAAGGAAATCCCAGATCTGTCCTGAGTTGAGTGATCTCAGGGTAACTGGAACACTACTGCCTAGAAGGTGGGAAGAAAAAACAAACCAAACCTTGGCTTGGATTCCTGCTCCTGACCATTATGCACTTTTGGGCATCAGGTGAGGACATTATTGCATTTGACAGACACTTGCTGCCCAGACTCTCTCGTACATATACATGCACATCACACACATACGGAATACCCATTGGACAAAGTACCAAAGACTGTGTTAAATTGTATGCCAATATGAGACAAAAAGAGGCAAAAAAACAAAAAAGGGGAAAGAAAGCAAAAGGCATTCCCCCATCACACAGCTAATATTTGTCTTATTTTTCTCACAAAATACTATATACAAAAATCAAAAGAATAAAAAGGTTGCCAATAGTAATAACACACATTGAATACAATAAGACAATCTTTAAAAATGTGCAATATGTTGTGCAAACCAGAAGGGCATCCCTTACAATGGGTCTAGCATTAAGATGCTTCACAAGAGCCAATAGTGTTTTTGTGGGCCTCGATCACACAGGAGTCATAGCCAGTAACTTTCCCATGTCACATTACTCAAAAATCATGGAAAGTGGGAGGTGACATCAAATATCAAGTCGAAATTGGCTTTCAATTTATGGTTTTCACACATCTCTGCAGCTGTGGAATAATTTATCCTCTCACTTGTGGAACTGGCAACTTACACAACTGGCTCAAACAGCGTGCACTTAATTTGAAATCCCAATGTTAGACCTTCACCTATACCCCATGACTGGCCTGGTTATACTGGGTATTCATTTTATTGCAAATACATGTGTGTGAGCTGCCTGCAGCCATGGATGAAGATTATGAATTACAAACTGGAATGTTACAATCCTTACATTCTTAAATACTAACATTGCAATGTATGGCATTCCTCACACCTCACTAGCAACACCTATAAATGAAACAGAAAGTAGACTACAAATAGAAACTTCTTGGTTACTTTTCAGCTCCTCAGCCTCAAGCAGCACCTTGAAGTGGTAGGGTGGTGCAACCCAAGTAGCAAGCTTCTCCAATATCACTATTTTAAAACAGTGTTGATCAAGCTGTATTGCATCTCGCACCTTAGTCCAAAAAAGCTAGACCTCTAGACATTCCAGTCAACAGAGAGACAATTGAATATGATTCACCCGAACAGAAAAAAGGAAGCTTTATCCCAAGTGTGGCTGGATGATAGATATGTTATGAGCAATTGGCATAGTGGTCCAAAAATCAATCTTTATACTGGGAAATAACCCATACTACTGCCAGTATTGCATATCTACGAGGCATTGGGAATATTAGAACTTGCACGCTAAAGCAACACTCATGTCACTCAATGACACTTTGAAATTGCAACTCTAGTAGGTTGGGGCTGCTCGTGATATTAATAATGTGCATTGCCCAATGTGACTAAAATAATTACACTATGATTGGTGTTTAAAAATGATGGCAACAAAATTTACATTCATGAAACTGAATAAGCAATTTAAAAAGTTAAATTATGGCTGATTAAATAAAGAGTTGATAACTCATCTCAGTACTGGATGGATGAATTTTTTTTTTGACTGGCCTATTCAGTCCTGGCTTTGTGTTCTTATGAATAGATTCCACATCCTAGGACACTCTTGTAATTATAAAGCTGCTGTACGGTTATTATGACCTCCTTTAGGTGATGTTAACAATAGCACAGACAAGATAACAGCACCTGAGCACCACTACTGATCCTTAAACTATCCAGATGCAGCATGGTGCCGTTGTTATGTCAAAAAAGGAGAGACACACAAGAGTGAAATTTCTCTTTCAAAATGGATATTTATCTGATTGCTTAAAACTTCATTCACAGAAAATGGAGGGTTTTGAAGGTGACTATTCCTGTGATTTCATTAGTGCGTCACTCCTCTGCTTGAGAGAAATTTCAGCCCACGATTCCAAAAATTAATATTTTTCTTCCTTCCCTATCTTGATACATGAAATAATTTTGAATCCATATGAAGTTCATAATACCTGCCATAATAATGCAAGTGATTATGTCAAGACAAAACAAATATGTCCATCTGTACGAGTAACTATTTTAAAAAAAAGCCTGAAGCTGACCAGATAAGTTGCCTTCTGACATCCAGCCTCAAGAATAAAAATATACATCCAGAGGTGGGGGATAAAGCTGCCCATAAGAGTTTTCTATTCAGAATATTTTGAAAAGTTGTTTTCTCCCGCCCCCTGGAAAATTGAAAGGCTTTTTTTTTTTTAAAATGGATTACAGCATATACTTGAATTCCTGAAACACAACTGGTTGTGAGGTGTGTGCATTAGTGCACAAGCTATTTATAGTAAAACAGTCATTAGTGTAAATTCAAAATCACTACCTTAAAAACATGCTTTCCACAAATATTTACATTACTTTTTAAAGTTAAATTTATCATCCCCCCTCCCCCCCCAAAAACACACAGCTAGCAAATTTTAGTAGAGTAGAACACTTTTAAGATAAAGACTATCTTCCCTTTTGGAAACTGATCAACAGTTTACCATAAGCAAATTACTGGAAACAACACTGTTCCAATTTCACACACTGAACAGGTACAAAACTCAAGATACACACACGCTCCACATCTGTACAGTGAAATGCATGCATCAGCAACACAGCCCCTGAGTAGAAACATTACAAAAATACCTTATATAGAGGAGCACTTTAAGAAAGGCAGTATGCACACAACCCCATAGCTATATCATTTTTGCACACAGATGACTTTAACTGGTAACTCCAGTCAATCACCTTTCAATAAAACTCCAGTGAAAGCTTTGACTCTGCACCTTGTTTCATGTGCAAGTACAACTGTCAGCAAATGGAGAGCCGATCTCAGTAAATAGCCTGTAATGTATCATGAATGGTCTGCAGGTTCTGTGGGGAAAACAATTTGTAACATTTGTCCTAGAATCATAAATAATGAAATTTTATCTTCCATTAACTTCAACACAAGTTTCCCCAGAGAAGATGGTCACAGTGCACAGGGGTACAAAACACTACTGTAATCAAGTAATCTGAATAAAGATGTCCTACTTGGGTACATTTCTTCCTAGCAAACCAGGTCGCAATGAAGTTAATCCATTGTCACTGGACATACCATGTTACAAGCTTGATTTCACCATTCTAGTTTAAAGACCCTTAGGCATATTTTATCTTCAAAATAGACTGATCATATGTAAAGCTATGTTGCAGATCAAATGGTACATTTATAATCTTCAAATCTCACAGCAACTAAGCCATAACCAGAAGATTTGCAACAGGCTGGTTGTAATCTCAATTACATCTTCACGTAAGGATCATACCACCAGTGCAATTACTTGCATACAAAAGTGCAGGCACATTGCAGCACTTTCACTGTAAAAAGAACAGTAACCACCACACCCCAAGTGAAAGAAATTAAGAAGTTTCTGCAAGAGGTATACCGGTGTCTGGAATTGCAGTGCTATGTCTGTTTCTGTGGCAAGATTCTTTGTAGTCCTGAGACAGGTCAGTTAAACAGCTACAAATCATCGTCACCATAGGAATTCTGCAATTTACAGTAATTTGGTCCCTGAGTTAAAACCAACGAGAACTCTCTAGGGAAGAAAACTGTATAACCAAGTTAAACTGAGATGTTAAGATCACAACTGTGATGAGAAACCAAGTAACATTTTTAATTCCTATCTGAACGTAGTATTAAAACTGTTATAAAACTGGAAAAACTGAAAACGAGAGGCTTTATTTTTATTCTCCCTGCTCCAATTAAAACTGCCCTGAAATGTCTTATGTTTCTTGTTCAATAATGTGCTATAAAAGCTTTATGTCACCATGTCAACACACAGTAGAACTTTGTGCGGTTGTTTGGTTTTACTTGTAAAACTGTGGCTCGATCAGTCTCAGTCTTTGACTTTTAGATTTCAGAAAAGGCAAAAATAGGTAAATTTTTGACTAGGTTGACTAACCACAATGTCTGCACTTCAGTGTACTTAAAGCCTATCTGGAGTCACTGAAATAAATTAGAAATTCAAAAATAAAAATGGGGAACAGGTCCAACTAGCGCAGATAATATAACGGGGACAATATTATAATGTTCACAGCTCACACTATTTTACTCTCATACCAACCCAACAAAGAAGCTCGCTGCTGAACTTCAGTTGTTGGCGATAGTCAGTGTGTGTGCAAAAACAATGCATATGGAAAAGGCCTTCCCCCGACACTAGTCTGCAAAGACCGAATGGTTCAAAAGCAAAGATCTACAAGCACAGTCCACACATGCGTGGAGAGTGGGACGCTAGACTCTCAGTTCAACAAGACGTTTGGTACAAACTGGGCTCCCCCTCCCACCACCTCCAGTTTAATTGGACACAGGACCAGCAGGATTAGGAGGAGGATTGACAAAGGAAGGGGATGCCAGGCTGTGGAAGGTGGGAACCAGCACGTTGGGGGGTGACGCACTTCTGCTGTTTGGCTTAACGATCATGCTGGGCTTGAAGTCAGGGTGTCGGCGAGCGTGCTTCATCAAGTGGTCGCTACGCATGAACCTCTTCTCACACATCGGGCACCTGAATTTTTTCTCACCCGTATGTGTACGATAATGTCGAGCCAACTCATCAGAACGGGCAAACTTCTTCAAGCACTGTGGCCAGGTGCAAGGAAATGGTCGCTCCCCTGAAAGATAAAACGGGATTTTAAAACACTGAGAAATGATCCGGGAGCTCAGTTTAAACAAAACCATGGAAGTGATTTTAGTCTAACCTTGTTTCAATTCATGGATTTCATTGTCTGCTTCCTTCCCCCATATAGGCTCTTACCAATTGTTGGGTGGTGTTCCAAACTGCTTGTACTTTTCCAAACTAAATGGTGGTAATTTCTGCACAGACTGTGATTTTCACACTCTGCCCAGTATTGCTTTCAGCCAGAGTGCAGAATCAGGCAGGACTGCACCCCCAATTACAATAAGCTCCCCACATGATGAGTTCATATCATAGAATCCCTGTAGTACAGGAGGCCACCACTTGGCCCCTCAAGTCCACAATCCTACCTAGGCCCTATTTCCATAACTCCCATTTACCCTGCTAATCCCCCTGACGTTAGGGGGAATTTAGCATGGCCAATCAACCTAATCAACACATCTTTGGAATGTGGGAGCAAACCAGAGCACCCGGAGGAAACTCAGACACAGGAAGAATGTGCGGACTCCATATAGACAGTGACCAAGGTCAGAATTGAACCTGGATCTCTGGTGCTGAGACATCAGTGCTAACCACTGTGCCACCCATATATTAGTTTACAAAAATCACCCTTTTTAGTGACAGTAGACCATTTAAGATAAAAATTGTGAACAATCAAAATTCTGAACTCCAGGGGACAGGCATATGTTTACACAATCTTAAAAAAATCGTGCTGGAGCTAGTGGATCTCAATGGAGTAGCAGAATGTCCCTTGGACAAGGAACCTTGCTTTGAGCTATCCTGGTGCCAAATTTGTATTCTGCGCTGTAATTTGCACTCTTTGATAAGACTACTCCTAGCCATCAGATTTCTTGGTAATAACTTGATAATTGAGAAATAAAGACTGTGTTTATAGAATATTAACACCTTCCCACACAACAGAAATCCTTGACTGATTCAAATTTTATAGCACTTTAGAAAGCACCAAGATAGAGGCCAATTCTCTCTCATGTCAGCATCTAATCATTCACATTGCTAAGGGAAACAGGTGTTGGGTACTGGAACACAAATAGGGAATAGCTGGGACACTGGGCATGGGTAAGGATTGTTGACACTGGACAAAGTCAATAAACTTGCAGCAGTAAAAGGTTTTGACTTCACAAACAGGCTTGAATTCTGTTAAACATCACGGGGCAAATTTTCCCCTTCTGTCCACCATGGGAACCATAGCAGGCAAAGGGCAGACCATGGAAAGGCCCTTTGACCTCTGATGGGATTTTCCGGTTTCACGGTGAGCGTGGCTGGAACATCCTGCCTCACATGTTCCATTTAAGTGATCACAAATTGTAGTATCCTCTCTTCACCTCAGACTCATTCCACCACAAACTGAAATGAAGTCTCACGGGATGACATGCAGCCTATTATTAATTTGGTCAATTCTGAGCTGCAGAGAAAGAATCAAATAATAAACACTGCAAAGCAAGAATTTGCTATTAAAATTACATCCCTGATCATTGGAATTCATTAACTGAACTTGAGTGGACTGAACCAGGAAATAGGTGCAATTGTTCAAGGCCACAGAAGGTTCAACAAAAGCACAATCCGCCAAATGCCAGATTCCACCCCCCCCGCCCCCCTTTCACCCATCTGTCTAGTCACAAATTAAAAGGACTGTTCACACTAATCCATTACACCACCTAATCTCCAATAGAGCTAACATTTCAGCAACATTTGAACCTGGATTAAGGAACAGCTTGTTACAGAGTCACTGAAAACACTAAGACAAAGCCAGGTTAATGATATACAAGGGAAATAAATTAGCTCTCACTTAAGTTTATGCAGCTGCTTGGGCAAAGGATAGTTTAAGGATTATAATGTACAGCCACAGCTATCATCCTTTCCCTTGTATTGAATTCTTTAGTCTTAACAGGAGTGACTTGTTGCAAATAGCTGTTCTGTGCTCTTTCGGTAATCTGATAATCTGTTTTCAAAGAAATAAATTTAGACAATCTATTTAAAGCAGGATTTCACCTAAAACACTTGTCTCAAGTTCAGTTTCCCCAGGAGTCTGTTGCAGTATATTCTAGTTTGAGCCTTTTCCTGCGCACTTACATTTCTCAGAGTGTTATGCTAGAATTCAATACTAGCTGCATGTTGTCACAACTAGGACTACCCAAGTGAACCTAACACCACCACCACTCCCCTTACGTTCCAGTGAGTAAAACTATGATGTATAACAAGACTAAGGCAGACAAACTGGGAGTGTCACAGACTGTATCCCTTCGAAAGATGTGCAGGTTAGACGGAATGGCCATGCTAATTTGCCCCTTGGTCCAAAGATGTGCAGGTCCCATGGATTAGCCATGGTACGTGCACAGAGTTACAGCCTGGGTAAGACGCTCTTTCGGAGAGTCAATGCAGACCCAATGGGCTGAATGGCTTCTTTCTGTCCTGTAGAGATTCTACGGTTCCATGAATGAGCCCTACACAACTGGCTCAAATATCTCCAGTTGAGAGAAAAACAGCAAATTTTTTTTGCCCCAAAAGCTAAAATACTGACCTCCCTGTGAGGTGTTTGTGGATGGGAATCAGAAAAGGACGTCTACAACCAACTTTGTATCGAGCTGACTGACTCATTCAGAGCCAAACGCTGAGCATGCTGTCAGTGCCATGAAACTATGCCAGAATACCAGGTACCATCCACTGAAGAGGTAAGTGGTAGGGGTTGGTAGAAACAAAACGACAGCGGGCAGATTACAAAACCTTGGCTTGTACTCCTTTGAGGGGGATATGGGCCAAATGATTGGGGTGAAGGGCCCGTTTCCATGCTGTAAATCAGCTGAGTTAACTGATCTGTGGAGAAGGTACAGCAATTAGTTTCTGCACCCTTGAAAAGGTGATGTCAACTAGAAAGCGTGTCTGGGTGGGGGCAGTATCAGGCTCACCTTCAAGACCCCATGTGATCAAGAATCCAGCTAACACTCATGGGTAAGGTACTGGAGGTTGCCCATAGTGCAACTCGCCATTATGCCTTCAGGAAAAGAGCAGAATAACTCAAATCATTAGAAATGCTGTCAATCTGTCACTTCTGTCTATTTGCAGCAAAAATATAAATAGTTTGTAATACACACCCTACATAAGTCCCTCCAAAGGCTCCCAACTTGTTGAAAAGGACAATGCACTGAGAAACAGTTCTGTGCAAAGTGACCCTTTCATGTGATATATAAATGGATGAAGTGGCACTGGTTTGGGAGGGAGTTTAGCTGGAGATGCTGCCAACATTGCCATTATTTAACCATTTCTGGTTGAATCAGCCAAATAGACCATTCAAGCTACGCAGGCCTAGAAAATAGGGACAGGTGGCACACAGTCAGCTAAAAGGCATTCAAGAGTTTAAGTGCTGCATGGATAGCTGCAGGAGCAAATTACTATTCGGCTGTTCTTCACACAAGTGTTTTACCAGAAGCCAATCCCAGTTTTTGATTTTCTTGTTCTGCGGTAGTAAATTTGCTTGCAATTATTTCCAAATCCGAAACGGGGATTAGTCCGATGTCCATCCTGATTTAGTTGTGGTGATGAGACATGGTTTCTAAATGGATGCAACAAATTAATTGAGGATCATGACTCTCAAACAGTTCCATAGACATCCTGTGTTTTTACATTGCTTTTATTCGGTGCCAGTTCTGGAGTCAGGATCATTAGGAACAGCAGTACACCAATCAGATCAAGGCTGATCAGTACATTTGGGGTGGCAGTGGTTAGCACTGCTGCCCCACAGCACCAGGGACCAGGTTCAATTCCCGCCTTGGGTGACTGTGAGGACTTTGCATATTCTCCCCATGTCTGTGGGCTTCCGAGTGCTCCATTTTCTTTCAGTCCAAAGTAGTACAGGTTAGGTGGATTGCCAGGGTAGTGTGCTCTTTTGAAGAGTCTGTGCAGACTTGATGATGTGGATGTGCTGGCGTTGGACTGGGGTAAACACAGTAAAAGCCTGACAACACCAGGTTTTAGTCCAACCGATTTATTTGATAGTAAACTCACAAGCTTCCGTTCACCTGACGAAGAGGCAGTCCCCTCGAAAGCTTGTGAGTTTACTATCAAAAATCGGTTGGACTAAAACCTGGTGTTGTCAGACTTGATGAGCCAAATGGTCTTTCTGCACTGCAGAGATTCTGTGGTTCCAATTCACCTCTTGCACTGTTGCCCCAGGTGACAGTGGCACAGTTGTTAGCACTGCTGCCTCAGCACCAAGTACCCAGTTTGATTCCCTGTCACCATGTGCGAAGCCTGCACATTTTCCCCGTGTTTGAAAGTTTCCTTCCACAATCCAAAAGACGTGCTGGCCATGCTAAATTCACCCTCAATTGTACCCAAACAGGCACCAGGGAGTGGTGACTAGCGGATTTTCAAAGTAACTTCAGTGCAGTATTACTGTAAGCCTACTTGTGATACTAATGAATAAACTTAAAAAGTTGCCCAAGGTCCCTTTTAAACGTTTCCTCTTAAACCTATGCCTTCTAATTTTAGTCTCCACTACCCTGGGGAAAAGACCTGACTATTCACCTTATCTATACGCCTCATGAAAAAAACCAAACTTGGGACCTTCTGTACATAACCGAATTAATTTTTCACCCATTTACTATATGGAGACGTTGCCTTAAATTCTACACTTATTTATCAGCTCGATCCCAATTCAAAGTCCCCAGAACAGATCCAGACTAATAAAATAGGATTACACCCCATGTTCTGAGCCAAAAGGCCGGGCTGCATCCATGCGGTGATGAGCAGACGCGGCTTTCCCCGTGAGATATAGCGTGCGGATAGAGGGGAGGGAGCCCGCTGTGTCTGACTCATTCAGCGTGTCAATTACCCGCGCTGAAATTAACACGTGGGAGAGCCGCCCCGCCCCCCCATTGGCTGGCAACACACCCACCGTCACCTCGGGCTGGCTCGGATCCCCGCCCCCTCCTCCCGGCTCCGCAGCGTGGGAGTTCCAGACCCTCCCAACCCGACCCCACCCCCTGGGGGGCTGCTCCCAGCCCCTCAAACCTGCAACGTCTTCTGAAGGAGCATTTAACTCTCCTCACAGGACCTGCCCAGTTCAGCCAGCGTTTTCTCTTAATGTGTTTAAATCATTTTACTGCCACTCTAAAAGAATATAAAGCTTCCCTTCTCATTTCTCTCTCCAACAGAGTAAGTGACCGAATTAAACCATTCTATTGCCACCTTAACTCTGAAAGAAAGATCCCCTACCCAGTTCTCTTTCCAAAAGGTTAAGGAGTAAATTTCCAACACGTGCCTCATTCGAACAGATCCTTTCTCCCAAAAAAACCCAGTCTAAATCCATAGATGTCTTGTTTGATTCGAATTACTCAGTTAACTGGAAACACTACACATTTCCCCCCTCCCTCAACTGCTGAATTTGACTCCACGATTTAAAAAAATCGCCATAAATCCAGCCACTCATCACGTGTAGTTGTCTGATTACGGTCAATGTGCAGGAAATTCCGGTCTATCCCTATTATGGGCTTCTCAGAATGTGTCCCCCCCCCCCAAACACCACACCCACTCACCCTGGCCATGACGACCGAGAGAGGAGGCGGGCAGCACGATATTGGCAGTGCGCTAATGTCAGGATCTTCGGCTCAATCTCTCTCTCCCACCACACCCCCATCATGGATTTTTATAATATTTAAAAACAACAAAACCTCCGCCAAGGGCACACGCTGCAAAAAAAGGCTGGGAATGACGCAAGCCAGGGGCAATCTTGACGACTTCTAAGCATTTTAGACACGGTTGGGGGAGGTTGCAATTTTTTTTTAAGAGGCAGGAGGAGGAAGAAAGGTTCCGTGCTAGCCTGGCCCAGCTGGGTTTAGGAGGGGAGGGGGGAGGAGAGGAAGAGGAGGTCAGTGGCCCTCAAGTGCCATGTGGCAATGACTTGCCACCTCATTCCTAACCACCTCCCCCTCCCCATGCTACAGAGATGCCCCCACCCCCTACACAAATTCGGAGCCAAATCGCTGTACTTAAGGTTGCTGTTAGATGGTCACTGCGATTCCTGTACAAGGGGTCATTAACACGTTAACGCTACTCCACAGACGCTGCCAGAGCATTTTGCAGCATTTTCTGGTTCAGTAACAGGTAGTGGTGCCGACCCCGCCCCACCACTTCCCAGATGGCCTGACAGCCATAAGCCACAACACAGGCAGAATTCGAACATTATCGGTTATGTAAGCACTTAAACGCTATCTCCTTCCATCCAGCCCATGTCATTCCCAACAGGTCAGGGATCACGTAACACACAGGGAACACATCACGTAAGAGGTCTCGGTCTGTCTGTCCCGGTTCCAACAGACAAGTTGGTACATGCAGAGCCCAGTGAAAAAACTTAACCCATGAAACGCCAGCCCCCGAACACAGAACCACTTCTAAATATCACTTCCCCTTTTTTCCCTGTTCAGCAGCAACTGAATCCACTTAATGATACCTTTAATACTCAGCCTTACTGTCTAACCGACCCCTCCCCTTCTCGGAATTACAATTAAAAAGGGGGAGGAGACATCATTCTGAAAGCTACGATTAAAACTAACTCGTTTATTCTACAAACTAAAAGGGTGGCGTTTTAAACACATTGAAACCAGTCTCTTAGTAAAGTGGAAGGAAGGAGCATCGCTCCTATGTTAAAACAAGAAAGGACATCCATATGAAACACCCACGACAGTTAATCGCCATTAACTTACCCCCACTAGCAAAGTGGCGTGTTAACAAAAGAATGCCAGTGGACAAAGGGGGAAAGTGGTGGAATAATCAGGGCACCAAATGTAGGTGACAACTTTTAAAAAAACTGGGGGTGGGGTGGGGTAGGGTAGGATAGGATAGGAAGGGGGTGGGGGAGGTAAAGTTTTCCGTCTGTACCTGTGTGAGTCCTCATGTGGGCTTTCAGATGGGAGGATTTTCCGTACACTTTGTCGCAGCCAGCGAAGTAGCACTGGTGCCTTTTCAGGGCGGCGCATCTGTCCGAGCGCTTGGCTTTGCGCTTCTCCGGCCTCGCCGCGCCCAGGCTGGGAGTGCCGGCGCCCCCCTCGGACAGGGTGGTGTAGCCGCTCTCCAGGCTCTCGGCCGAGGACGAGTTGCTGCTCTCCGAGTTGGAGGACATGGGGCGGCATTTCTGCAGGTCGGTCAGAATGCTGGCCACCAGCAGCAGGTTGCCTCCTCCGCCTCCTTCTTTCAGCGTGTCGCTGACTTCTTTGTCCTCGCTGGAAGTTACCTCGGAACTTTCCTCCTCCTCCTCTGGAGCCGGCGAGAGGTGCACCACCGCCCCGCTGGAGATGGACATCAGGCACTCGGCGGCGAAGTAGTCGGGACAGGCGAAGGCAGACATGGCCAGGGATGGAGCCTGGATCTGTATATTAGAGATTTTCCTTTGCTCTTTCTCTCTCTCTGCCTTCCCTTTTTCTAAGGGTCTGGCCGCTGTCTGGCTCACAGGGATTGCTATCTGCGACTGGAGTGAGCCCCGCTGTGCCGTGGCCCCGGTGCTTTGTCTGGCGGGGGGGGTGGGTGGGGGGCGGTGGAGGACGCGTTCCACGCCCGCCTCTCTCGCAATGGGCTGGGCGGATCCCAGCCACTGGGTGACGCGCGTTTATTGACGCTGGAAACCCTGTCTCCAGGGCTCAGAGAGAGAAATATCCCTGCAAAAAAAAACAAAAAGTTTGGCATTTTCTCCCCCAAATCTCAGAACCCAGAAACTGCACCCCATACAACACAGACTAAAGCTGCCCTCTTTGTATTATTTCTTTCCCACACCATTCTCCTGTGGCTTGGTGGTACAATTCACAGATGATCATGAATTGGAGGGGGGGGGAGGTGCACTAACCACTAGAGTCTGACTTCACACGCAAGCAGAGGCAAAATGTGCCGCTGGGCGGAACTTATAACCCCACGAGACTCGCCAGAGAGAAGTACAGAATGGTGAAATTATTATATTTCGGGGGGGGGGGGGGGAGTGCATACATAGTTGCTAATCTCTTACAGAACTTGAAATGCGGGAAAAAGGACATTGAGCCCAGTCCAGACAATGACCAACTCCCCTTCTCCCCCCCCCGCCCCCCTTCCCAGTCTGGCTACGGGACAGACTGAAAGACGTCTGCAAATGATAGACTAAACATGTTATTAGCTGGATTACACAGTGTAGAGACAGGCCATTTGGCCCAAAGGTTCGTGCCTGACTCCTCTCGCCCCTCCTCTTTTAACTCAGTCATCACATCCGCCCCCTCTTTATCTCGCTTTCGATGTATTTGCCTCTATTACTTTTTTTTGTTTCTCATCACTCTCTGAATGAAGAAGTCTGTATTTCCTGTTGGGTTTACGATGAAGTTATTATACAACACCCCCCCCCACAAGTGGAAACACCTCTGCATCTGTCCCATCAAACTGTTTCACAATCCTAGGGATCTTTTGATTTGATTTATTATTGTCACATGTATTGGTATACAGTGAAAAGTATTGTTTCTTGCAAGCTATACAAACAAAGCATACTATTCATAGAGAAGAAAAGGAGAGATGCAGAATGTAGCATTACAGTCATAGATTGAGTGTAGAGAAAGCAGTTTAATGTATGGTCAGTCCATTCAAAAGTCTGATGGCAGCAGGGAAGAAGCTGTTCTGGAGTCAGTTGGAGTGTGACCTCAGAGTTTTGTATCTTTTTCCTGATGGAAGAAGGTGGAAGAGAGAATGTCTGGGGTGGATGGGGGTCCTTGATTATGCTAGCTGCTTTGCTGAGGCAGTGAGAAGTGTAGATAAAGTCAATGGATGGGAGGCTGGTTTGCATGATAGACTGGGCATCATACCCTTTGTAGTTTCTTATGGTCTTGGTCAGAGCAGGAGTCATTTGTGATACATCCAGAAAGGATGTTTTCTATGGTGCATCTGTAGAGGTTGGTGAGATTCGTAGTGGACATGCTGAGTTTCCTGCCAAGTCACTGCTCAGTCTTCTCTTTCCTAAAGAAAAGGCCAACATATTCAGTTCTATCTGTTAGTATGACTTTCCCCACCTTTCCATTTAACATGGTGACCAGAAACATATAAGCTACACTAAATATGCATTATCAGTGTTGCCTTGTGTTTTGTCAGATAGATTTCCCTCTCAATCTTTCGGCAGTGGACCAGCAGGAAAAAGTATAATAACTCCAGGAGTCAGCTATAAAGGAAAGGTGTCTTATTGTATAAGATAAAGTACAACAAAAACCACAAGCCTGTGGTAAAAACAAACAGGCCCCAACAGGGACAATACAATAATGGACCCACTCAGGGGCCTGTTTTATAAAGGGCTTGAGTTAATTACCAATCACCAGGAAACTCTTATTCTATAAGTCCTCAATCAGTGATTTCCTTGTAGAGTCCATGGACCACATCTACATTCAATGTTATAGACTACACATCCTTTCTAATTTCCTCAAAAACCTTATATTGATGTTTTGTTTGCATTTCAGTCCCACGCTCCTGATCCACGGACACCCGGTGCGGAGAGGGGAGGGTTGGGATGCCGATCTCCTCGTGAACTTGCTCCTGGGCCTGGCGAGACACGCCATCAACAGGCAGTGGGCGATCGGGGGGGCCGTCTGTCCCGACTGTCTGCCCCTCTACTGTGGCTACGTTCGCGGCCAGGTGTCCCTGGAGGGGGAGCAGGCGGTGTCCGCGGGCACAGTCGACACCTTCCGCACCCGTTGGGCACCGCAGGGGCTGAGGTGCTTTATAGACCCCGACAATCACATTTTGATTTGACTTGTTTTAAGTTTCCTTTGTACTTTTTGTTTCTGTTCGGGCTGTTCCCCCTCCTTTTGGGGAGCCGCCCCCTTTTTCTTTGTCCGAATGTAATTTAAGTTTGTTTGCTTGGTTCGACCCGAAAGACCCCCCCCCCCCCAACCACACTCCTGATCTACAGACACCCGGTGCAGAGGGAGGTGGGGAAGGAGAGGACCTCCTTGTGAACCTGCTCCTGAGCCTGGTAAAGCTTGCCATAAACAGTCCAGGCAGCGAGCGACTGAGGGGGTTGTCCGACCCGACTCTCTGCCCCCTACCACAGCTGTAATTACGGCCAGATGTCTCTGGAGAGGGAGCATGCAGTGTCACAGGACACCGTTAACGCCTTCCGTGTCCGCTGGGCACCGCAGGGACTGGACTGCATTATTGACCCCTTTAATCACAACTTGGTTTTATGTTTTAAGTTTCCTATTCACTTTGTCTTTTGTTTCAGGCAGTTCCCCTCCTTTTGGGAACTGCCACTTTTAATTTGTCCCCTCGTTTTGCTTTATTTTGTTGGCCCAAAAAAATTGGTCAATCAGTGATTCCCCATGCAAGTCCTGTGGGTTATCACAAAAAGTGTTTGGAAAAACAGTACTTGGATCCAAAAGGTATCAGCCTTGATATAGTGGTAGCACTTTAGCCCATGTTGGAGGGTCATGGGTTCAATTTTCACTCCTGCATTTGAGCACAAGCAGGGTGCTGCTTTGTTCAAAGAGCTGTTTTTTTTGAATGGATGTTGATGTAGAGCTCTTGTGTTATCTATTTCAAGTACTGTTCATAAAATAGCAGGGGATATCCTAAAATTAATACCAACATATATCCTTTAACCTAAATCAGATTATCGGGTCATTGGCTTCATTGCTGTTTGTGAGGCCTTGTTGTGTCTACATCCTCATCACACTCCAGTTCATAAGCATGTCATTGTTTGTGAAATGTTTTGGGATATCCCAAGGATGCAAGCAATACTCTATAAATGTAAGTTCTTTATTTTACAACAGCAAGCATGTGCATTTATAAAGTGGCACTGTGGCACAGTGGTTCACACAGGGTCACAGCGCCAGGGATCTGGGTTTGATTCTGACCTTGGGTGACTGTCTGTTGGAGTCTGCACATTCTCCTCCTGTCTGTGTGTGTTTCCTCCAGGTGCTCTGGTTTCCTCCCACTGTCCAAAGATGTGCAAGGTAGGTGGACTGGCCATGTTAAATTGCCCCTTAGTGTCCCAAGATGTGTAGGTTAGGGGGATTAGCCATAGTAAATGTATGGGGTTACTGGGATAGGGTGGGAGAGAGGGCCTGGGTCAGATACTCTGTCAGGGACTGGGTGCGGCCTCGATGGCTTCCTTCTGCACTGTAGGGATTCTATGATTCTAAAACAGAATAAGTTTTCCACCAAGCCAAAGAGGGAGACATTGGGACCGAGAAATAGATTTTAAGCAGCATCTTAGTAATTAGCACTGCTGCCAGCTTGGGTCACTGCCTGTGTGGAGTCTGCACAAATTCCCCATGCCTGCGTGGGTTTCCTCTGGGTGGTCCGGTTTCCTCCCACATTCCAAAGATGTGCAGGTTAGGTGGATTGGCCATGCTAAAATTGTCCCTATTGTCAGGGGGACTAGCTAGGGTAAGTGCATGGGTTATGGGGATAGGGCTTGGGTGGGATTATGGTTGGTTCAGACTTGATGGGCCGAATGGCCTCCTTCTGCACAATAGGATTCTATACGTAGACATCAAACAGTTTGCGGGAGGAAATCTAGATCCTTGTGCCAAAATGGCTGAAAGGTCAGCTGCTGATGGTGGGACTGAAGGTTGTATAGGATCGAAAGAGAATAGAGTTAGAGGCACATAAAGTTCTCAGGTGGTGGAGGAGAGGGACAAGGCCATGGAGGGGATGGAATATTATTGTTTTAGCTGATAAACGAGGGATGGGTCCTTTCCCGGGTTCTGATGCTGAGCCACCTGTGCAACTTTACCAGAGGCAAGAAACTAAGAGGCTGCCTCCAGGAGCCTCATCAATTCAGGGTGGCACACACTCTGTGGTGTCCTTTGACAAGTTCAAAAGAAGCTTAAAATGAACCATGGCCACATCAATCAGGCCATCATTGTGGAGGGGATATCCCTTCAGAGGATATCCTGCCACTACAGCTTTCACAGCCCAGTGGGTCCGCACTTTGCCAGTTGCATTCTGTGCTCCCCTAACTCCTGGCCTGACATCAGGAGTCAGCCATCATTCTGTCAATGGCCCCACCAGCTTCATGGGTGGACCTGCACAGGTGACATGTGATTTAACCCTTGCAAATCACATCCCTGAAATTAGGCCAGAGGTGGGAACATGCCAGCAAAGCAAAACAGTGGTCAGCAGTGAAAAGTTGCCAACATGCCACCCTGCCCCCCCCCACCCCCCCAAATCTCCATTCCCTTACCCACCTTAGGGTGAAAATTCAGCCCCCTGCTGTTTTTTCTTGGATTATTTGTTTCAGTATTCTGGTTCAAATGTACGTTGATGCCTTCCACTGTGAGATTCCTATTTTTGCCTTTGTTCATTTTGACAAGAACATAAAGGTATCTCACTGAGACTCCCTCATACCTTGCACTTTGTAGCAATGAGGAGTGATAGCCTGTCAGACACAGAAGAGGCCTGGGCACCCACCACGCCAGTATCTCCACTTAATGAGAATGCCATGGTTGTATATAGAACAACTCAGATATTAGCAGGTATACAGTGGCTCAGTGGTTAGCAGTGCTGCCTCACAGCGCTAGGGACCCGGGTTCAATTCCCGACTTGAGTCACTGTCTGTGTGGAGTTTGCACATTCTGCCTGTATTTGCATGGGTTTCCTCCAGGTGCTCTGGTTTCCTCCCACAGCCCAAAAGGCATTCTGGTTAGTTGCATTGGCCATGCTAGATTCTCCCTTAGTGTACCCGAATAGGCGCTGGAGTGTGGTGACTAGGGGATTTTCACAGGAACTTCATTGCAGTGTTAATGTAAGCCTACTTATGACACTAGTAAATAAACTAAAATTAAACTAAGCACTAAAATATGAAGATGGTGGTTGTATGAAAGAAGCAATTACTTAACAGTTGAAACTTCCCTTGGTTTCCATGCAAGTAAGACAGAGAGCAAATGTAGAGGTGAAAACTGAATTGTAAAGAACCTTCTGGAACATAGAACATTACAGCGCAGAACAGGCCCTTCGGCCCACGATGTTGCGCTGACCAGTTACAAAAACAATGACCCACTAGCCTATACCAATCCCTTTTTGTCCATAAACCTATCCACAGATCTCTTAAATGCCCCCAAACTAGGCGCATTTACAACTGCAGCAGGCAGGGCATTCCAATCCCTCACCACCCGCTGGGTAAAGAACCTACCCCTGACATCCGTCCTGTAGCTACCCCCCCTTAATTTAAAGCCATGCCCCCTCATGCTAGCTTTCTCCATCCGAGGAAAAAGGCTATCACTGTCCACCCTATCTAAACCTCTAATCATCTTATATGTTTCAATAAGATCCCCTCTTAGCCGCCTTCTTTCCAACGAAAACAACCCTAAATCCCTCAGTCTCTCCTCATAGGACCTCCCCACCATACCAGGCAACATCCTAGTAAACCTCCTCTGCACCCTCTCCAAAGCCTCCACATCCTTCTTGTAATGTGGGGACCAGAACTGCACACAGTACTCCAAGTGCGGCCGCACCAGAGTAGTGTACAGTTGCAACATGACGCTGCGACTCCTAAATTCAATCCCCCTACCAATAAACGCCAAGACACCGTACGCCTTCTTAACAACCTTATCTACTTGATTCCCAACTTTCAGGGATCTATGTACACATACACCTAGATCCCTCTGTTCATCCACACTATTCAAAGTCCTCCCGTTAGCCCTATACTCGACACATCTGTTGCTCCTACCAAAGTGAATTACCTCACACTTCTCCGCATTAAATTCCATCCGCCACCTCTCGGCCCAGCTCTGCAACCTATCTAAGTCTCCCTGCAGACTATGACACCCTTCCTCACAATCTACCACACCTCCGACTTTGGTGTCATCAGCAAATTTACTAATCCACCCAACTATACCCTCATCCAGATCATTAATAAAGATTACAAACAACAGTGGCCCCAAAACAGATCCCTGAGGCACACCACTCGTAACCGAACTCCATGATGAATATTTACCATCAACCACCACCCTCTGTCTCCTATCTGATAGCCAATTCCTGATCCAACTTCTTAGATTACCCACAATCCCATACATCTGCATTTTCTGCAGAAGCCTACCATGGTGAACCTTATCGAACGCCTTACTAAAATCCATATATAACACGTCAACTGCCTTGCCCCCATCCACCTCTTTGGTCACCTTCTCAAAAAACTCAATAAGGTTAGTAAGGCACGACCTACCCGCTACAAAACCATGCTGACTATTTCTAATCAATTCATTACACTCCAGATAACTATAAATCCTATCCCTAATAATTTTTTCTAAAACTTTGCCCACAACAGAAGTAAGACTCACCGGTCTATAATTCCCGGCAAAGTCTCTGTTCCCCTTCTTAAACAATGGGACAACATTCGTTATCCTCCAATCCTCCGGGACTACACCAGAGACCAATGACGACCTGAAGATCAGAGCCAGAGGCTCTGCAATCACCTCTCTAGCCTCCCAGAGAATCCTAGGGTAGATCCCATCCGGATCAGGGGACTTATCTATTTTCAGCCCCTCAAGAATATCCAGCACATCCCCCTTATCAACCGTAATACTGTCTATTTTACACCCCTGCAACCCAGTGTCCTCCTCAGCTATATTCATGTCCCCCTGCGTGAACACCGAAGAGAAATATTGGTTCAATGCTTCCCCAATCTCCTCCGGTTCCACACACAACTTCCCTCTGCTGTCTGTAACTGGCCCTAATCTTGCCCTGACCAACCTTCTGTTCTTGACATACCTATAGAATGCCTTAGGATTCTCCTTAATCCTATCAGCCAAGATCTTCTCATGTCCTCTTTTAGCCCTTCTTAACTCCCTCTTCAACTCCCTCCTAGCCAATCTAAAGCTTTCTAGTGCACTACCTGAGCCCTCAAATCTCATCCGAACATAAGCCTCCTTTTTCTTTTTAACCATCGACTCAACTCTTTTAGTGCACCACGGTTCCCTAGATCTACCAATTCCTCCATGCCTGACAGGGACATACCTATCAAGGACTCGCAGTAGCTGCTCCTTGAAAAAACTCCACATTTCGGACGTTCCCAGTCCCTGTAACCTCCTAGTCCAATCTATGCTTCCTAATTCACTCCTAATAGCCTCATAATTACCCTTACCCCAGCTAAAACTACTGACCCGAGGTTCATGCCTATCCCTTCCCATCACTAAGGTGAACGTAACCGAATTATGGTCACTATCACCAAAATGCACACCAACTTCTAAGTCTAGCACCTGGTCTGGCTCATTTCCCAGCACCAAATCCAATATAGCCTCACCTCTAGTTGGCCTATCTACATACTGAGTCAAAAAACCTTCCTGCACGTTTTGTACAAACACTGACCCCTCTAATGAGCTAGAACTATAGCAATTCCAATCAATATTCGTAAAGTTAAAGTCCCCCATAACAATTACCCTATTACTTTCACTCCTAACCAGGATTGACTCCGCAATCCTTTCCTCAACCTCTCTAGAACTTTTAGGAGGTCTATAAAAGACTCCCAACAGGGTGACCTCTCCTCTCCTATTTCTAATCTCCGCCCATACTACCTCAACTGACAAGTCCTCATCAAACTTCAAACTGCCAAGTTATTTTGGCAGTTCCAGAAGATAAGCTGAGGGAAGCATTTCAGTATTGGGACGGGAATATAAGTGGCAGGCAAGTGTAGTACAGTGCTTTCTTGGAAGGTGTGGTTACCTCTTATCCTTGTTTGACCTGGTAAAATAATTAAACATATCATGGAACTACTTATCTTTCTGAGTTTGTGATGAAGGCACTTAACTGCTGTGGTTCTCATCATTGCTTGACAACAGTCAGTATTTCCTGAGGGCTGAGTTATGGGGAAAGATTTGGAAAACAAAGTCTCTTCATCCTTGAAAGAATGCCACTAAGAGGGAACTTTAACTTGTAACATTGATATATGAATTCAAACTACAGAATCTCTACAGTGCAGAAGGAGACCATTCGGCCCATCGAGTCTGCACTATCAATAATCCCACTCAGGTCCTATCCCCATAAACCTTTGTATTTACCCTGCTGGTCCGCCTGGCACTAAAGGGCCAATCAGCCTAACCTGCGCATCTTTGGAGTGTGGGAGGAAACTGGAGCACCCGGAGGAAACCCACACAGACATGGGGACAATGTACAAAGTCCACACAGACAGTCATCCGAGGCTGGGCTTGAACCCAGATCCTTGGTGCTGTGAGGCAGCAGTGCTTGCCACTGTGCTGCCTTTGAGCCAGGAATATTGGTCACTATTTGCAGAATGGTGCAGTGGGATCTTTTAGCTTTTCACTTAAGTCAAGAGAACACAAAGACATTAGTAGCTAATTTGAGATTCAGCATCTCTGAAAATGTAGGAAATCTTTAGGGCAAAGGGATGTAGGGCAAACTAGTAAAGTGCAAGTTGAGGATGATGTCAGAAGTACAAAGAGTTATGATCCAGAATGGTGTCTGAATGGTATGGCTTCATAAACCCAGGAATCATTCAGGAGTGACTTGTATGCCAAGTTTCCTTATGTCCCATTTTCTCTTCCCACACGCCCCCCCCCCCAACCCCACCGCCCACCCCCCACCACCCAACCCTCCTCAAATCACTCACCCTCTCTCCAATTCCGCTTTCAAAACTGGGTTCATTAGGTTGTTACACAATAAGGAAATCAAGGGATAAGGAATAGAACAGGAATGAGGAATTGATTTATAAGTTGAACCATACCTTACTGAATGGTGGAGCAGGCTTAATGGGCCAAATGACCAACTCCTACTTCCATTTATTTGCAATTGTATCTCTGTCTTTGTATGCCATGTTTGTAAATCCACCTCCCCACTCACCTGAAGAAAGAGCAGCACTCTGAAAGCTTGTGATTCCAAATAAACCTATTGGACTTTAACCTGGTGTTGTGAGACTTCTTATTGTGCCACCCCAGTCCAACACTGGCATCTCCACATCATTTCTTATGTTCTTGTACGCTGAAAAGGCAGAATGCTGGAACATAAGAAAATGTATCATTAGCATGGTCCAGTTACACCACCACAGAGCTTCTATCTGACAGGTTCTTGTGCCAGGTAACAGGGACAGAAACAGAAGGGCAGTTGCAGTTCTGAGATATCTACAGCAGCAAGACCAGCTGCTGGCCTCAGGGCCTTTGGGCTACAATTTCTCACAGTGGGAAGAAGCCCTTTATCCTCAAATTTCAACAGGGTCTGCAAATGTGAAATGGTCAAAAGCATGGAGTCCAATGTGGAGAAATTATGCACTTTCTCAGGACTAATACGGAAAGAGAGCATACCATAAATAGCCTGATTTTCAAAAGTGTAGATGAGCAGTGAGACTTGGGTGTTGTTATATTCAAGAGCGGTGAAGAGTAGTACCGGAGCCCATCTTCACCCAGTTCAATGCTTATTTATAGAGTGAAACATTTATAAATGTACATCTCCTAACTTAGCTGTCACCCCCCCGCTTCCATTTCAGCGAGTGCCTCGTATCTGCTCAAGTGAAACCCCAATCAATACCCTCCACCTGCATATAATTATACACAATTAATATAAAATTAACAGATGCTCATCTGCACAAGTCTTCTTTGGCAGTCCCTCAGGGTTGAGGATGACTTGCTTCCACTCCAGGGAGATGGGTTCTGCACTGGCTGAATAGTCCAACCCTGGGGCCGCAGACTCTGCCACAGGTTTGACAGGAGGTGTTTGATGAGGTGGGTGAGTGACACACTCTGGATTCTGCAATCTCTTTCCACTGTTAATACTTTGCCTCCACATTCTCCACCCATTGATGCTCGAGGTGATTGATGCCTTTGTGGATGCTTCTTCTCCAGTTTGTGTGTTCTAAGGCAAGTGATTCCCACGTGTCATAAGAACTAGGAGTAGGAGTAGGCCATCTGGCCCCTCAAGCCTACTCCACCATTCAATAAGATCATGGCTGATCTTTTTGTGGACTCAGCTCCACTTATCAGCCCACTCACCATAACCCTTAATTCCTTTACTGTTCAAAAATTTATCTATCCTGGCCTTAAAAACATTCAATGAGATAGCCTCATCTGCTTCACTGGGCAGGGAATTCCACAGATTCACAACCCTTTGTGTGAAGAAGTTCCTCCTCAAATCAGTCCTAAATCTGCTCCCTCTTATTTTGAGGCCATACACCCTAGTTCTAGTTTCACCAGCCAGTGGAAACAACTTCCCTGGTTCTATCTTATCTATTCCCCTCATAATCTTATATGTTTCTATACTATCTCCCCTCATTCTTCTGAATTCCAATGAGTATAGCCCCAGTCTACTCATAAGCCAACCCTCTCAATTCTGGAATCAATCTAGTGAATCTCCTCTGTACCCCCTCCAGTGCCAGTATATCCTTTCTCAAGTAAGGAGACCAAAATTGTGCACTATACTCCAGGTGTGGCCTCACCAGCATCCTATACAGCTGCAACGTAACCTCACTGTTTTAAATGCCATCCCTCTAGCAAGGAAGAACAAAATTCCATTTGCCTTCTTAATTACCTGCTGCACCTGCAAACCAACTCCTTGTGATTCTTGCACAAGGACACCCAGGTCCCTCTGCACCCACAGCATGCTGCAATTTTTTACCATTTAAATAATAGTCCATTTTGCTGTTATTTCTATCAAAATGAATGACCTCACATTTACCAACATTGTACTCCATCTGCCAGACCCTCACCCACTCACTTAGATTATCTATATCCCTTTGCAGACTTTCAGCATCCTCTGCACAATTTGCTCTGCCGCTCAGCGTAGTGTCATCTGTGGATTTTGATACGCTACACTTGGTCCCCAACTCCAAATGATCTATGTAAATTGTAAACAATTGCAGTCCCAACACTGATCCCTGAGGCACACCACTAGTCACTGATCGCCAACCAGAAAAATATCCATTTATCCCCCACTCTTTGCTTTCTGTTATTTAACTATTGATGGGGATGTTGCATTTATGTAGGGAGGTTTTCAGAGTGTCCTTGTAGCATTTCCTCTGCTCTCCTGGTGATCATTTACTATTGCAAAACTTGGAGTAGAACACTTGCTTTGGGAATCTTGTGTCAGGCATGCAGGCATAACTGAGGAAATTTAGGCCATTCAGCTCTTCCCTGCTGCCGTCAGACTTTTGAATGGACCTACCTCATATTAAGTTGATCTTTCTCTACACCCTAGCTGTGACTGTAACACTACATTCTGCACTGTCTCCTTTCCTTCTCTATGAACGGTATGTTTTGTCTGTATAGTGCACAAGAAACAATACTTTTCATTGTATGTTAATACATGTGACAAAAATAAATCAAATCAAAACCAGTAAGCAATGTGGCCTGCCCATCACAGCTGGTTGAGCATGACCAGTGTCTCGACACTGGGGATATCGGCCTAGGAGAGGATGCTCACGTTGGTACGCCTATCCTGCCAGTGGATTTGCAGAATTTTGCAGAGGCAACGTTGGTAGTATCTCTCCAGGGAATTGAGGTGTCTGATGTACACAAATATGAAAAAGATTGCAGGGCAAGTTGATATGGTAATTAAAAGAGCACAGAGGTGGCATGAGTTTATAAATAGAGCAGCAGAATATAACAGTCAAGCAAAGAGATCATGCTGTATCTTTATAAATCTCTGGTTTGATCTCAGTTGGAGTATTATGAGTCACTCTAGGCACCAGGTCCAGGGAAACTAGCAGAGTTACATAGAGTCTAGAGCGCAGAAGCAGCCCATTTGATCCAATCATCTACAACAGCATTTATGGCTACAGAGAAGAACTGTTACCGGGATGAGACACTTCAGTTATGAGGAGAGATTGGAAAAGTTCATTTTGTCCTTCTTGGAATAGGGAGGTGACCTAATAGAAGGTTTCCAAGATGATAAGAAGTTATAATAGCATAAGCAGAAAAAAAAATTCTGTCAGGCAAGCACTTAGTGGAGGTTAAAATAATTGGAAAATTGTCTAGAGTGGTAATGTCCAGAATTCTTTCCACTTAGAGAGCTGTCAGGATCTGAAAAGGTGACACAAGGTGATTTCAGAAATAATTTTAAAAGGGAGTTGAACTGATACTTGAGGATGAGGAACATATTGACTTATTGATTAAAAAATACAGGTTTGGGAATTAGCAAAGTGCCTTAATAAGAAGGCAGTACAGATACGATAGGGTGGATAGGCTTCCTCAATGTTGTAAGTTTCTATGATTCTATGAAACATGACCCTAAACTTCCAGTTGTCTATTATTTTAAGTCTCCTACTAATTCCTGCTGAGATTTCCCTGTCCTCAGCTTGATACACTGTTCTAATGAAATTCAAGAAACAGTATCTCGTCTTTCAATAAAGCACTTCTGGATTCAACACATGAGTACAACAAACTCAGATCATTACCTCTGCTTTCTTGTTTGGGACAGCAACTGTTGGTAATCATTTTGCTCTTGTCATTTATGCCTCCTCCAGATACATCTTTTGTTTCTTTACTTGCCATATTACCATCCCCTTGTGACTTGCACATCATTCTTTCATCTCTTCTGCCTTCCATCTTAGCACAGACCTTTTGTTCTTGCTTGGTCAACCTCCTCTTTCTGCCTGTGTATTTACTTAAAACTCATTACATTTCTGGCTTCGTACAAGTCTGATGAAAGCTCAGCAACCTGAAATGCTTTTTCTCTTTTAAATGCTGCCGAGTGTTTCTAGCGTTTTCTATTTCCATGAGATCACTTGATCTGCACCAATTGGAAGTTGAAGGCCATGTCTGCTCCATTTGAAGAGATCCTGGAAATTCTGCGCTGTGCAGGGACCGTGGATACAGAGGAACATGGAGTGGGCTATGCAGCTCTTTAAGCCTGCTTCACCATTCAATAAGACCATGGATTGCTTGTGGTCTCAACTCCACTTTGATATCTGCCCCATAACCCTTGACTCTCATTTATCAAAAACCTGTCTAACTCTGTTTTGAATAAATGCAATGACCCAGCCTCCACTGCTTTCTGGAAAAGAGAAATCCAAATACTAATAACCTATTGACAGAAAAATATTCTCCTCATCTCCGTCTTAAAGAGGCAATCTCTTATTCTTATACTGTGTCCTCTGGTCCTACTCTTTCCCACAAGTGGAAACACCTTTTAGGTAATGTCCCTATCAAACTCTCTCCAGATCTTATGGGGAAGATTTTCTCAAAAAGAAATTAAGTGACTTTTTTTCCAGCACCCTGTGCATCACAGAGTCCGCCGGGGAATTCAAGCCAGTAAGGTATGGGAGCGGGGCCTAATCCCACTTGAGAGACCGGTTTTGGCATGCTGAGTGGGCCACTGTGCATATGTCGATCTGTCATAGGGTGATCGGCACACATGTGCTGCTCCCCCACCTTCATCCCCCACTCCCCCCCTCCCCCCCCAAACCGTAACAGACTTGCTAATAGAGTCACAGAGGTTTACAGCATGGAAACAGGCCCTTTGGCTCAACTTGTCCATGCTACCCTTTTTTTAACTCCTAAGTTAATCCCAATTGCCCGTGTTTGGCCCATATCCTTCTATATCCGTGTAACTGTCTAAATGCTTTTTGAAAGACAAAATTGTACCTGACTCTACTGTTACTACCTCTGGCAGCTTGTTCCAGACACTCACCATTCTCTGTGTGAAAAAATTGCCCCCCCGGACACTTTTGTATCTCTCCTCTCGCACCTTAAAACTATACTCTCTGGTTTTAGACTCCCCTGCCTTTGGGAAAAGATATCGACTATCTAGCTGATCTTTGCCTCTCATTATTTTATAGACCTCTATAAGATCATCCTTCAGCCTTCTACGCTGCAGAGAATAAAGTTCAGTCTATCTATCCTCTCCTTATAATATCAAACCATCAAGTCCCGGTAGCATCCTAATAAATCTTTTCTGCACTCTTTCTAGTTTAACAATATCCTTTCTATAATAGGGTGACTAGAACTGCACGTAGTATTCCAAGTGTGGCCTTATCAATGTCTTGTACAACTTCAACAAGATGTCCCAACTCCTGTATTCAATGTTCTGACCAATGAAACAATGCCTTCTTCGCCACTTTGTCTATCTGTGACTCCACTTTCAAGGAGCTATGAACATGTACACCTAGATTTCTTTGTTCTGTAACTCTTTGCAATGCCCTACCATTAACTGAGTAAGTTCTGCCCTGGTTCAATCTATCAAAACACATCACCTTGCATTTGTCTAAATTAAACTCCATCTGCCATTCATCGGCCTACTGGCCCAATTGATCAAGATCCCGTTGCAATCGGAGATAACTTCCTTCACTGTCCACTATGCCCCCAATCTTGGTGTTATCTGCAAACTTACTAACCATGCCCCCTATATTTTCATCCAAATCATTAATATAAATGACAAATAACAGTGGACACAGCACTGATCCATGAGGCACACCACTGGTCACAGGCCTCCAGTTTGAAACCACCTGTCAAGAAGCATATTTTGTATCCATTTAGATACCTCACCATGGACCTTGTGAGATTTAACTTATGCAACAACCTATCATGCAGTACCTTGTCAAAGGCCTTGCTAAAGTCCGTGTAGAGAACATCAACTGCAGTACCCTCATCTACCTTTTCGATTACCCCTTCAAAAAACTCTATCAAATTTGTGAGACATGATTTTCCATTCACAAAGCCATGCTGATTGCTCTAATCAGTCCTTGTGTCTCTACATGCCTGTAGATCCTATCTCTCAAAATACCTTCCAATAACTTACCCAGTGCAGATGTGAGGCTCACTGGCCTGTAGTTCCCAGCTTTTCCCTGCAGTCCTTTTTAAACAAAAGTGCAACATTTGTCACTCTCCAATCTTCAGGCATCTCATCAGTGACTATTGATGATTCAAATATCTCTGCTAGGTGACCCACAATTTCTTCCCTAGCCTCCCACAATGTCCTGGGATACACTTCATCAGGTCCCTCGAATTTATCTACCTTGATGTGCTTTAAGACTTCCAGCACTTCTTTTTCTGTAATATGTACACTCCTCAAGCCATCACTATTTATTTCCCCAAGTTTCCAAACATCCATGCTTTTCTCAACAGTAAAAACTGATGAAAAATACTCATTTAGGATTTCACCCATCTTTTGTGGATCTGCATATAGATAACCTTGTTGATCCTTAAGAGGCCCTACTCTCTCCCTTGTTACTCTTTTGCCTTTTATGTATTTGTAGAAGTTCTTTGGATTCTCCTTTGCCTTATCTGCCAAAACAATTTTGTGTCCCCTTTTTGTCCTCCTGATTTCCCTCTTAACTCTATTCCTACATCCCCTATACTCTTCAAGGGATTCACTTGATCCCAGCTACCTATGCATGTCATGTGCCTCCTTCTTCTTCTTGACCTCAATATCCTGAATCATCCAGGGTTCCCTACTTCTGCCAGCCTTGTCCTTCACTCTAAGAGGAATGTGCTTACCCTGAACCCTGATTAACATACTTTTGAAAGCCTCCCACTTACCAGACATTCCTTTGCCTTCCCACAGACTCTCCCAATCAACTTTTGAAAGTTCTTCTCTGATACCATCAAAATTAGTCTTGCCCCAATTTAGAATGTTAACTTTTGGGCCAGACCTATCATTCTTCATAGCTATCTTAAAACTAATAGAATTATGGTCACTGGTCCCAAAGTGATCCCTCACTAACACTTCTGTCACCTGTTCTTCCTTATTTCCCAAGAGGAGGTCAAGTTTTGCCCCCTCTTTAGTCAGGCCATCCACATACTGAATGAGAAATTCCTTCTGAATCCTCTCCATCCAACCCTCTGTACTATGGCTGTCCCAGTCGATGCTGGGAAAGTTAAAATCTCCTACTATTACCATCCTATTTTTCTTGGTACTATCTGTAATCTCCTTTCATATTTGCTCCTCAATTTCCCTCTGAGTATTTGGGAGCCTATAGTACAGCCCTTTCAAAGTGATTTCCCCCTTCTTATTCCTCAGTTCTACCCATATAGACACAGTATATATACCCTTGGATATATCCCCAGTCAGTACTGCCGTGATGTTTTCCCTGATCAAAAGCGCAACTCCTCCTCCTCTCTTACCACATGTTCTATCTTTGTTATAGCATCTGTACCCTGGAACATCGAGCTGCTAGTCCTGTCCCTCCATTAGCCATGTTTCAGTAATTGCTGTAATATCCCAGTCCCACGTACCCATCCATGCCCTGATGTGGAAATTGGCATTTAAACATGGTAATCAGCCGTGCGCTGTTTCCCAGAACGGGGCTGATTATGCCATAGAAAACGGCCCGGGAAAATTGCGACTGGTGGGACGCTGGTCATGAATCCCGTTATGGCACCCCTCCCCCCCCCCGCCATTTCCTGGCCCACTGCGCTACCCGAGCAGTATATTACAATAAGATAACCTCTCATTCTTCTAACATCCAATGGCTATAGGCCCAACCTATATTTAACAAACAACAAAACGAATTGCGTGGAGGATGCAGAAAGTCTGCAGAGAGATTTGGATCGGCTGAGCGAGTGGGCGAGGACCTGGCAGATGGAGTATAACGTTAGCAAATGTGAGGTTATCCACTTTGGAAGAAGTAATAGTAGGATGGAATATTATTTAAATGGTGAAAAGTTGTAGCATGCTACTGTGCAGAGGGACCTGGGGGTCCTCGTGCACAACTCGCAAAAACTCAGTCTGCAGGTGCAGCAGGTGATCAAAAAGGCAAATGGAACTTTGGCCTTTATCACGAGGGGGATAGAATATAAAAGCAGAGAGGTCTTGCTGCAACTGTACAAGGCACTGGTGAGGCTGCAACTGGAGTACTGTGTGCAGTTCTGGTCCCCTTATTTGCGAAAGGATATATTGGCCTTGGAGGGAATACAGAGAAGGTTCACCAGGCTGATACTGGAGATGAGGGGGTTAGCTTATGGAGAGAGATTGAATAGACTGGGCCTGTACTCGTTGGAGTTTAGAAGCTGAGGGGGTATCTTATAGGGACTTACAAGATAATGAAGGGGCTAGATAGGGTAGAGGTAGACAGATTCTTTCCTTTTAGAAAGGAAACCAGAACTAGAGGGCACAGCCTCAAAACAAGGGGGGGGGGGCACAGTTTAGAACAGAGTTGAGGAGGAACTTCTTCTCTCAGAGGGTGGTGAATCTCTGGAATTCTCTGCCCGTTGAAGTGGTGGAGGCTACCTCGCTGAATATGTTTAAGTCACGGGTCGATAGATTTCTGATCGATAAGGGAATTAAGGGTTATGGGGAGAAGGTGGTTAAGTGGAACTGATCCACTTCAGATCAGCCATGATCTTATTGAATGTCAGGGCAGGCTCGAAGGGCTAGATGGCCTACTCCTGCTCCTATTTCTTATGTTCTTATGTTTATGTTCAACCTGTTCAATCTTTCCTCATTAGAAAACCCCTCAACCCAGGAATAGAGTTGAGTGAAATTACATAAGAACATAAGAAATAGGAGCAGGAGTAGGCCATCTGGCCCTTCGAGCCTGCCCCGCCATTCAATAAGATCATGGCTGATCTGTCGTGGCTCAGTTCCACATTCCTGCCCTCTCCCCATAACCCTTAATCCCCTCTCTTATCAGAAACCCATCAACCCGCATCTTAAAAATATTTAGCGAGGTAGCCTCCACCACTTCAATGGGCAGACAATTCCAGAGATTCACCACCCTTTGAGTGAAGAAGTTCTTCCTCAACTCCGTTCTAAACCGCCCCCCCTTTATCTTGAGGCTGTGCCCCCTAGTCCTACTGTCCTTTCTGAGCGGGAAGAGTCTTTCCACCTCTATCCTATCCATCCCATTCATCATCTTATACGTCTCAATGAGATCTCCCCTCATTCTTCTAAACTCTAATGAGTACAAGCCTAGTTTATTCAGCCTCTCCTCATAGCTCAACCCCCTCAACTCCGGCATCAGCCTAGTAAACCTCCTCTGCACTCCCTCCAAGGCCAAAATATCCTTGCGTAAGTACGGCGCCCAAAACTGCACACAGTACTCCAGCTGCGGCCTCACCAATGCCCTATATAGCCGTAGCAAGACCTCCCTACTTTTATATTCAATCCCCCTCGCTATGAAGGCCAGCATCCCATTTGCCTTCCTGACCACCTGCTGCACCTGCAAGCTGGGTTTTTGCGACTCATGCACAAGGACCCCGAGGTCCCTCTGCACCGTCGCCTGCTGCAGTTTTTCTCCACGTAAGTAATAATCCTTCCTACCATTATTCCTACCAAAGTGGACCACCTCGCACTTGCCAACATTAAATTCCATTTGCTAGTTCCTGGCCCATTCGCCTAGCCTTTCTAGATCCTTCTGCAGACTCTCCACACCCTCCGCACAATTTGCCATTCCTCCAATCTTGGTGTCATCAGCAAATTTCGACACCATACACTCGGTTCCCTCCTCCAGATCATCTATATAAATGGTAAATAGCTGAAATTCCTCTGAATTGCTTCAAAACCAAAACTGTGTATCGTATTCCAGATGTACATATGGCTCATATTGTACTCAGGGTGAGATCAATGCATGAGATGGAGGGGGAGTGGAGGAGAATGAGTTCCTTGGAAAAGTGACATGGTCTGATGTGATTTTAGCTCCAGAGCCTTAGTTCCATATTCATAATCCTGTATAAAGCTGCAGGAATCAATACTTGGCTAATGGGTGCGAGCAGGACCATAAGATATAGGAGCAGAATTAAGCCATCTGGCCCATTGAGTCTACTCTGCCATTCAATCATGGCTGAAATGATTCTCATCCCCATTCTCCTGTCTTCTCCCCATAACCCTTGATCACCTTATTGATCTAAAACCTATCTATCTCTGTCTTAAAGATTCTCAATGACCTGGCCTCCAAAGGTCTCTGTGGCAATGAGTTCCACAGATTCACCACCCTTTGGCTGAAAAAACTCCTCCTCATCATGGTTTTAAAGGAGCGTCCCTTCATTCTGAGTTCTGCCCTTGAGTTCTAGTCTCTCTCACTAGTGGAAACATCCTCTCCACGTCCACTCTATCTTGGCCTCTCAGTATTCTGTAAGTTTCAATTAGATCCCCCCTTGGGAGGAAATCCCCAGCTCAGCGTGGGAGAAGCCCAATGTATTTTGTATGGCCCAGAGAAACATTCATGCTGCTGCTGGCCTGTCAGGGGACTGAAAAATTATCAATGAGTGTCTTTGGGCCTTGATTTCGAAGCTGGTTGGTTTGGAATGGTGAGGCTGCCATCATTGCCCCTCTGCTCAGGCATTAGAAAACAACCTTGCATCAGGACTCGTTAGGGCCATGAGAGCATGACCTGCATATTTAAGACAACCTCCCATGGTCCAGACAGATGTCCTCGCCATCTGCAATCTTAGTCTGCCAGAGAAGGACAAGACTGAGGGCAAATCAATGGTTTAACATTGAGTTGCTTTCCCTTCTCATCCAGTTGGCCAGCCCTCAAAAGTAATTTGTTATTAGTGCACACAAGCATCTGAAGAGTGCCCCCACTGGCTAGTTCTGCAATATGCTTTGGTGACAAACTTGTTCCATTTAGACAACAGAGCTAAGATGCAATAGTAAATCTGTCTGGCAGTAAATCTGGCACAAGACACATTTAGTCAGAAGTCAGGACTCTTTGATTCTCAACACAGACCAGAATATCAGAAGGAAAGGCCGGCACAGTGGTTAGCACTGCTTCCTCACAGCTCCAGGTACCCGAGTTCAATTCTGGCCTTGGGCGACTGTCTGTGTGGAGCTTGCACGTTCTTCCTGTGTCTGCAAAGGTTTCGCCCAGATGTTCCAGTTTCCTCCCACAGTCCCAAGATATGGGGGTTAGGTTGATTGGCCATGGTAAATTGCCCCTTAGTGTTAGGGGGACTAGCAGGGTAAATGTGTGGGGTTACAGGGGGTAGGGCCTGAGTTGGATTGGGAATTAAGGGTTATGGGGAGAGAGCAGGAAAGTGGAGCTGATCCACTTCAGATCAGCCATGATCTTATTGAATGGCGGGGCAGGCTTGAGGGGCTAGATGGCCTACTCCTGCTCCTATTTCTTATGTTCTTACGTTCTTATGTTGTCAGTGCAAGCTCAATGGGCTGAATGGCCCCCTCCTTCACTGCAGAGATTCAATGATTCTAAATGAAATCACATTGCTATTCTAGGTGCATAGGCAAAGAATTCTGTCAGTATTCAAAGCATCATCCCTAACTTGTGACCAGTATCTATTGTCACCTAAGCTGATTGGCAGCTGGCCGTACGGTAGCACAGTGGTCAGCACTGCTGCCTCACAGTGCCAGGGACCCAAGTTCGATTCCAGCCTTGGGTGGCTGCCTGTGTGAAATTTGCACATTGTCTGCAAGCTGAATACTCCGGATTTCTCCCACACTCCAAAGAAATGAGGGTTAGGTGGATTGGCCATGATTAACGTGTGGGGCTATGGAAATAGGGTGGGGGAAGGGGCTTGGATATGATACTCTGTCGGGGAGAGTCAGTGCAGACTCGATGGACCGAATGGGCTCCTTCTGCACAGTTGGGATGCTCTGATTGGTTACTTTGTATCTAATAGCAAAGAACATAACCACCTTGTGTGATGGTGCCTGTCTTTATCATCCACACTGCCCTCTATATATTACAGCATTGCTTCTGAAAGCAGGACTGCCTCTTGTGGCTACATCAGCATTGTGTGTGGAGTGTGGGTGTAACCATGTACAGGAAAAACAAGGGATATCCCCATACATTAGTTTTGGTGTGGCTTCTACCCCACTTTTCCTGTAATACAAATCCTAGAATTGCTCTTAGATCCCTTCTCAACTCTGTATACTTTGTGACACCTCAAAGTAATGGGGTGTTAGCAATCAAGATTGAACCTGACAGGTGTAAAGTGGCAAAATATGTTTGATATTCACATTACTGTGTGACTGAGTTTACAGCATGGATTGTCATACAATTCTACAGGCTGCTGAATATCTTGGTCATTTTTACATGTTTCGGCATTGAGGGTTTTAATGTGTTTAAGCTCAAATCATGAAGGTTTTTATTTCTTTTTCGCTTATTAATGGCTGGTACGCTTACACTGCAGCTGGAACTAAGCTGGTGAAGTTGCCTTTTCGCAGAATTCTTGAGGGCATGGTTGACATTTAGCTAAAGAAAGCTTTGTCTGTAAGGAAGACTACGTATTGGATCAATTGTCTCCCAGATAGTAGAGTAGATAATAACACAAATATTAAAACAACACAATGATCAAGAGATCAGCTAAGGACATGAAAAGCAACTGTTTTAATGGATAACTGGTCCTGACTTGAGCCCTATTATGATATCGATTATAAACTTTCTTTCGGAGAGAGAGAAACAAGCTCCATCCAGAGTAAAAGCAGGGAACTTCATTTTATTACTTCAGGCAGTATCTGAGCCTTCATCAGAGCGGCAATTACCGATTTACTAGCATTAAAATTCTGAGACCTGACCTTCCTGACTCAGGCCAGATGAGATTCAGCTAGTGCAGAGGCTCCCTAGCTCCACTGTCAAAGTGAAATAAAGCAAAGGAGATCATAAACCTTTTTTACCGCACTAGTTGCTGTAACGCAGGTGAGTTTAAATGAAAATTTGAATGGATCATAGAATCCCTACAGTTCAGAAGGAGGCCATTTGGCCCATCGAGCCTGCTCCGACAACAATCCCACACAGGCACTATTCCTTTAACCCCACATATTTACCCTGCTAATCTCCCTGACACAAAGGGTCAATTTAGCATGGCCAATCAACCTAACATGCACATCTTTGGAGTGTGGGAGGAAACTGGAGCATCCAGAGGAAACCCATGCAGACCCAGAGAGAATGTGCAAATTCTACACAGTCAGTGACCCGAGGCTGGAATTGGACACGGGTCTCTGGCGCTGTGAGGCAGCAGTACTAACCACTGTGCTGCCCTACTATTGAAAATACCATGCCAAACAGAAGTTCTGGTGCAAATGAATTGGTTGTGGGGGTTTGGACATTGAAGGGACAGGATGTGAGAGTGGGGTGGGGGAGTCAGACATTGAGGAGAATCAGACACTTGAGAGGAGATCAGCTGGAGGGGAGGAGGGAGGTGGATAGGGGCCAGGTATGGAGGGGGTTAGGATCGAGTGTGGGTTAGGGTCGGTCTGACAGTTCGGGGTCAGATTGATGGGTGGTGGGAGTTGGGTTGGTTGAGTCATGATGTCAGGGTCAGGTGAGAGGGGAAGTTGATGGGGGCGCAGGAGGGAGGGTCTGGTCAGGTCAGGGGGTCTCAGGTTGTGAGAAAGGAAAGGAAATCCATTGCAAATAGGGGTTCTCTGGATGCTGGGAGTGTGTCCTGTGCAGGACTCCTTCTGGGTATTTAAAATAGTTATGATGAAGTTAGCAGTGCTTTTAAGGTCAGTAACTCCCTGGCTTCCCCAGCGTTGGATGTGGGGAGTTCCCTGAAGCTCCACTAGGGAATCCCTCTCAGAAGCTCCCAGGTAAGGGTTTATGCAACAATTGTTTAGAAGGATTAACATCCCCTATATAATTGTTCTATGAATCATCCAACAAAGTCATTTAAATTGCTGACTTCAGATGGTTCTGCCAGTGTTCCACCATTAGTTACTCTGAAAGAATAAAAAGAAATAAAAGCACTTCTAATTTCAACGTAAGTATTTTTAGCACTCAGACTAAGCCATGCATGAGACACCCTACACACCCACAACCTCAAAATCACTCCCCCACATTCCCCAAATTAAGTACCCCCATCCCCCATTGCCAATCAAACAACCTCACCCTCACATCTTTGGACTGTGGGAGGAAACCAAAGCACCCAGAGGAAACACATGCAAGCACAGAGAGAAAGTGCAAAGTCCACACAGAGAGTCACCCAAGACTGGAATTGAACCTGGGTCCCTGGTGCTGTGAGGCCCCAGTGCTAACCATTGTGCCACCATGCCGCCCATAGTACTTGGGTGTGTTTTTGAAGAATCAGAGGGAGGAGCAGGAGGGCTTCACATTGAAGGCTCTACCCACAAGTGTTTTTCAGGGAGTTCTTCACTTGCCCCCATCTTAGCAGCGTTGAGGCACCTAAGATTTACAGAGGAATTGGTCACAGACGATGATACTTTCTTTCTCACATCCTGCAGCCTTACAGCAGGGCAAAAATGTTGTGTGATTGGGGTCTAGACAGAGGTTTTGGGGGATTGTCTACTCTGTCAAAGTTTGCTGCTGGAGCTTATAGTTTATTATTATCAACCTTTATTTCCAATTAAGCACTTACACATTTTGACCTCTCTTGGGTTGTAGGCATAATAAACTTGCTAGAGGTAAAACACAAGTTGCTGTGTAACTCTTCCATCATATGCTAATAATTACTATTAACAGAAGGTTAGTAAACCAAATCAGAGCACAAGGGGTTGGAGGTAATGTACATCATTGGATTGAGAATTGGTTAACAGACAAAAAACAGAGTAGGAAAGAACGGATCACTCTCTGGGTGACAGGCTTTACTAATGGGGTTCTACAAGGCCACAGCTTTTCATAAGCTATTTAAGTGATTTGGCTGTGGGGACAAAATGTAATATTTCCAAATTTGCTGATGACACAAAATTAGGTGGGAATATGACCTGTGAGGAGGATGCAAGGAGGCTTCAAGGGGATTTAGATAGGCTAAGTGGGTGGACAAGAACATGACAGATGAAATATAATTGAATAAGCGTGAAGTTATCCATGTTGGTAAAAGAAAGCAGAAATGCAGAGTATTTCTTAAATGGTGAGAAGTTGGGAAGTATTGATGTCCAAAGGGAGTTGGGTGTCATGGAATCATAGAGGTTTACAGCATGGAAACAGGCCCAACTTGTCCATGTCACCTAGTTTTACCATTAAGCTAATCCCAATTGCCTGCGTTTGGTCTATATCCCTCTATACCAATCTTACCCATTTAACTGTCTAAATGCTTTTTAAAAGACAAAATTGTACCCGCCTCTACTATTGTCTCTGGCAGCTTGTTCCAGACACTCACCACCCTCTGGGCAGAATTTTACCGGCATGTCTGCCCGAGGTTCATACGATCCCACCCGAGGCCAACAGAGAATGCTGTTCTTCGAGCCTCGCCTGTCCCTAGGACTGGGGTGGGTGTGTGGTAAAATTCTGGCCTCTGTGTGAAAAGAATGTTGCTCTGGACCCTTTTGTCCCCTCTCACCTTAAACCTATACCCTCTAGTTTTAGACTCCTCTATCTTTGGGAAAAGCTGTTGACTATCTACCTTATCTAGACCCCTCATTATTTTTTAGACCTCTATAAAATCATGAGGCACTAAAAACTAGCATGCAGGTGCAGCAAGCTATTAGGAAGACAAATTGTGGGTTCAAGACAAGGGGGCTTGAGTACTGGAATAAAGATGTCTTGCTGCAATTGCATTGAGCCTTGCTGATCTCACTCCTGGAGCATGGTGTACAGTTTTGATTTTATCTGAGGGAGAATGTATTTGCTATTGAGGGAATGCAACAGAGGTTCACCAGACTAATCTCTGGAATGGTGGGTGACTTAAGAGGAGAGTTTGAGGAAACTGGGCCTGTATTGTCTAGGGATTTGGTGAAAGATAGGTCATCTCATTGAAATTTACAACATTCGGGGCTTGACAGGGTGGATGTAGATGGGGGGGATGTTTGATTATCCCACTCCACTGTACTAATCTTTCAGCACAACAGTCGGGAGATTCTCGCATCAGCCAAATCACGGGATTTGCGTGTGCGTTCCTGCTCTGATAGCGTCTCCCAACCTGTTTTCTGGCGCTGACAGAACCACACTGAAAATTAGCGTAATGGAAATTTGCATGCATTTACATATATTACCATCTGATTAACGGGTCCGCGACAGCAATCTCCACCCTCATTAGCTTCACCTGCATCTCTGGCATGACGTCACTCTGGCATGGTCTACAGCTGCGATATAAAAGTCTGGAGTTGGTGTGGCAGCGTTGAAGAGGAGTAAGGAGGTTAGTTTATTGAGCTGCAGCCCCCAGAGTGCTGGGGAGGTAGGGATGTAGTTTTGCTGCTCGCTGTGGGGAGACCTTCAGCTGCTGTGCCCTGGCCCTATGGGGTGGGGTAGTGCCCTTAAAGGATTGCTGGCTGGGCTGCTCTCTGCAGCCACTATGCTATTCCTTTATTCTGGCTGTAGGATATGATGTGAGATTGGGCTGAGTGCTGGCGTTTTAGAGAGAGAGAGTGGGGTAGTGAACTATGTGCTGCTTGAGGGCTCATCAGTTCAGGCTCCAAGTAGGGGTGCTCAGGTTAACACAGTCATTCATACTTGCATGTACTCTGCAGTGAATGGTAACCCATCCTGTGATAATTAGCAGTCTGTCCTTGCCCTGTGTCCCTGAGCTGCAACACAGGCCTGGAAGGGAATGCTGCAGTTGCACTCATGGCAATGGCTCAAGAGGGCGTAATGGTCATGCCTGCACACATAATTGCATAATCTCCCTGTCAGCCGTGTTCACGATGCCAATGGCAGGCAAACTAATCAGATGACTCATGTCTCCACCGATTGTGTCGTGTTGCCAGCATCCACAATTGTGAGCACTGATCCCAGTGAAGGATTGGATTTGCGGGGGGGGGGGGTGCGATGCTGAGATAGTTTCAAGCAGTGACATGAATCTACCAAACTTCCTCCCTCTAACCTCCACTGTGCAGAATGAATCTTGGCCTTACTGATTTAGAGCTGGCCATCATGCTGGCAGCTGAGGAGGAGGAGGCAGCTCAGGGGTGGAGGGTGTTGGGAGGCCACTGCAGGAGGTGCCAGCGGCAGGCCTTCAGGAAGGAGGGCAGGGGGCTGCCGCTGAAGGACATGAGATAGGAAAGCAGACCCCCAAAAGGGTGGCCAGGAAAAGGAGGGTGCAAAGACAAAGGTGGCACCAGGCCAGGGCATCTTTCGAGGGGCTGTCGGAGGTCATGTGCTGTCACCAGCTCTGCCTATCGAAAGACACGTCTGATCCCTGTGTGAGGTGCTCGCACACCTGACACCTGGTGGGAGGGTTGGCCACCCATTCCTAATAGAGGTTAAGTTGATGGTGGCTCTTAATATCCAGGCAACAGGATCATTTCAGGCACCCAGTGGTAACCTCTGTGGGATCTCCAGGCCTTAGTACACAGATGTGTTCGCCAGGTGACTGATGCCTCGTACGCCCAACAAGACCAATCCATCCACTTTGACTCTGGGCAGGCTCAGCAGGAGGCCTGGGCTGCAGGCATCATGGCCATTGCAGGGATGCCCCATGTCCAGGGGGCAGCAGACAGGACACACATCACCCTGCAGTCCCTGGGAGGTAAGGGGCAAACATTCATCAACCACAAAGGTCCAGTTCGTCTATGACCTCTGGATGATCATCATGCAAATCTGTGCACACCACGGGGGAAGGGGTGGTGTGGGGTGTGGTGTGAGAGGACAGTGATGCCTGGGGTGATGTCTGTGCAGGGGGGAGGATGTGAGAAGCTAGCGATGAGACCAGTGATATCTGTGCGGGGATTGAGAGGCCAACGATGAGGCCAGCAATGTCTATGTGGAATTGAGTCCAGTGATCTCAATGCTGGGAGGTCTTTTCAGCGATGTTTTTAATGATATTCAAGCTGGTGGCCTTTGCAGCACACAGAGTGCGGGAGATATATTTTGGGAAATATGCTGAAAAAACCAGCGTGATTTACTCCAGCTTTCACATGAATTTGACACTTAGAATTTTTTTGGGAGAATTCCAGCCAGGATGTTTCCCGTGATTGGTGAATCTGGAACCAAGGGACGTAGACTCAGAGTACAGGGCACGCCAAATGCAAGGCCGAGATGAGGATGAATTTCTTCACTTGAGGGTGGTGAATCCTTAAAATTCTGTACAACAATTGGCTGTGGAAGCTCAATCATTGAGTGTGTTCAAGGCAGAAATCGATGGATTTCTGGATACTAATGAATCAAGGGATATGGGAGTAGTGTGGGAAAATGATCTGTTTTAATGGTGGAACAGGCTCAATGGGAAGAATTCCTGCTCCTTTTTCCTATTTTCCAGCCAATATTCTCAGATTCTGAGATATTCTTCATCTTGTTGTTGGATTTGTTCAATTTCCTGCAACCTTTTTACAGTAGCTGATAAATGCTGAGGGATTAAGGATGTATATGCTTCAACTTGCTGGATGATATGTAAATCCTTTTTGTTTTGTTCATTCTGATAGTATTCGTGACAATGTGTCTGTCATTGTTTGATACTTCTTTTGCACATTACTCTGTGATGGAGTCATATCTCATCAATCATAATTTGAGCTGCTGGATTCTGGGTAGCATCTTCATAATTTCTTTCATGTTCAGAAGAGTGAATATTGGCTTCTGGTGTGTTTTAATTTTGAAGTGCAATCCCATGAAATAGCTTGAACTGATTTTGCAAGCCCATGTTGCTATCAATGCTTTATTTTCCATCTTTCTGATTTGTTTTGATTTATTGTCACATGCATTAAAATACGGTGAAAAGTATTGTTTCTTGTGCGCTATACAGACAAAACATACCATTCATAGAGAAGAAAATGAGGAAGTGCAGAATGTAGTGTTATAGTCATAGCTGGGGTGTAGAGAAAGATCAACTTAATGCAAGGGAAGTTCATTCAAAAGTCTGACAGCAGCAGGGAAGAAGCTGCTCTTGAGTCAGTTAGTACGTGACCTCAGACTTTTATATCTTTTTCCCAAAGGAATAAGGTGGAAGAGAAAATGTCCTGGGCATGTAGGGTTCTTAATTATGCTGGCTGCTTTGCCGAGGCAGTGGGAAGTGTAGACACAGCCAATGGATAGGAGGCTGATTTGTGTCATGGATTAGGCTACATTCATGACCTTTTGTACGGTCTTGGGCAGAGCAGGAGCCATACCAAGCTGTGATACAACCAGAAAGAATGTTTTCTATGATGCATCTGTAAAAGTTGTTGAGAGTTGTAGCTGACATGCCAAACTTCCTTGGTTTTCTGAGAAAGTGGAGATCTTGGTGGGCATTCTTAACTATGGTGTCGGCATAGGGAGACCAGGACAGGTTGTTGGTAATCTGGACACCTAAAACCTTGAAGGTCTCGACCCTTCCTACTTTGTCCCCATTGATGTAGACAGTGGCATGTTCTCCTTTACGTTTCCTGAAATCAATGACAATCTTCTTCGTTTTGTTGATGTTGAGGGAGAGATTATTGTTGCCGCACCAGTTCACCAGATTCTCTATCTCATTCCTATATTCTGTCTTGTCATTGTTTGAGATCAGACCCACTACAGTGGTGTCGTGAGCTAACTTGAAAATCGAATTGGAGGGGAGTTTGGCCGCACAGTCATAGATGTACAAGGAGTATAGTAGCGGGCTGAGAACACAGCCTTGTGGGGCACTGGTGTTGAGGATGATCATGGAGGAGGTGTTGTTGCCTACCCTTACTGATTGTGGTCTGTGAGTTAGGAAATTCAGGATCCAGTCACAGAGGGAGGTGCCAGGCCCAGGAGTTTGGAGATGAATTTCATGGGAATAATAGTGTTGAAGGCTGAGCTGTAGTCAATAAATGGAACGCTCACATAGGTGTCTTTGTTATCTAGGTGAGTGCAGGGCCAGGGAAATAGCATCTGCTGTGGGCCTGTTGAGGCAGTAGACAAACTGTAGTGGATCTAGTTAGTCTGGGAGGCTGGAATTGATTCATGCCATGACTAACCTTTCGAAGCACTTCATAATGATGGATGTCCAAGCCACTGGCCGATAGTCATTAAGGCACATTGCTTGGCATATTGTTGTCCTGTTTTTGTTAGTGACCTTGAGGAATGGTAGAATGGTTTATGCCCGCTGCCTCCCGGCACTCAAAATAAAACTGCCTCCAGAATTGTAGGCAATGCAGCTGTTGCTACTATCGTTGGTAATTCTGGGTTTTAATGAGCCAAGCTTTCAGAAGAGATTAAAAGTAGTTTAATCCTTTCAAAAGCATTTTGTTTGTCTGCATTCTGGTAACACTGTTGACTCTATCTCAAAAGCTGACTCCAAGGCATATTGATCTGTGCTAGATTTGATGGGAACTTGCCAAATTTGTTAACCATCCCAATGAACCTTTGAAACCCAATTATGTTCCTGGGTTTTGGAAATTCTCTTATTAATTCTGATTTTTTGTGGATCTACTGTGATTCTAGTGGCCTTTACCATGTGACCTAGAAACTTATCATGGGTTTGGCAAATTCATTCAAACCTGCAGCCTGAAAGACTCTAGCTCTGCGATCAATCTTTTCTCTCATGTAGCCAAGTATAAGCATGTAATCCATATAGTATATTACTCCTTCCAGGGCCCTTCTAGAATGTGAGACATAGTTTTCTGGAAAATTTCTGGAGTGGACACTACTCCAGAGGGCAATCTGTTGAAAAATAACAACCAAATGGAATTATGAATGTAATCAGCAATCTTTGTCCAGAAGCAACTGCCAAATTTGGTAAATAAAGTACCCTTGGCCAGTTTGGCAATGCTCTCAACCACTGTAACCATTACATGGATCACACTTTCAACTGATTTCTTTAGTTGAGTTAAATCCACACAGATTCTTATAGAGTTGTTTGGTTTTGGGACTGTAACCTTTCCTGAACACTGTTCGGCAAATGCAGCATAAGGGTCTGGCAAATGTAGGGTTGGGACATGTTGGGTTAATGTGGGCTGGAGTATAGTACCACCCATGCAGTCATGTAAGAGAACACATTACCTGCACCTAGGAGAGAAGAGGAAAGCTAGTGAAATTGTAGTAATAGTAATAATGTAATAATACTGAGAAATGAGTTATAACAGTGTAAGACATGATGTAAACTAGTATAACACTAAATATATTGGATAAAGACTAGGGGGAGGTATAGTATAGGGGTCTGGCACATACAGGGTTAATGTGGGACTGAGTAGTACCACCTACACAATGGTGACCCACACCTATGAGTCAGTGTGGTGTTGAATTGAGCAATATGTAGTCCTAAGCATGGAGACAGTTCTTACATGATATGCTTTACTGGATATTTGTAAATATTTTGAGTAATTATTAACAATTAACCTGCTAAAGACCAGGAAGGATTCATTAAACCTACTGAAATATAACCAGCACCCCACAATATGGTGGCAGCAGAGAGATTAAAACCAGAACCTCACTAAAATGCAGAAATAAATTGAAATGCTGGAAGACAGAGAAAAATTCAAGAAAATATTCTGACCCTGTAAAGAAGCTTGAGAAGTAGACGGTCTGAGGAAAAGTTTCCAGGGCAAAGCTTCTGGAAAGCTGAAGGCTGAGATTTAAAATTCCTTACTGTAGGAGAAGAGAAGACACCATTGACTCTCCTTTAGAAGTCTCACTTCGGAGTGCAGAATCAGCAGAACTTTCAAGGGTGAGCTAAATCTTTTAAAATTCCAGGCTGCAACAACTCCTGAGAAATCTTTAAAGTAGTTAAAGAAGAGCAATTTGAAAGAAACTCATCACTAAAACCCAATCCCCGAGTCCAAGCTCACCTGAAAAAAAAGAAAGAATTGATTAAATATTTTGAGAGCATTATGATTGTTCAATTTGATAAAAAGCAAGAAAAACTTGAATTTGATAGGTTCATTGGTCAAAAACAACTAAAATGCTGAACATAAGAAGTCTGCAGTAAATCCAGAATCTGCTGATTTATTCATCAATGTTGTGCTCAGGATGGCAGATGGTTGCGTATACAGAGAATAAATTAGAATTTGTCAGAGACAAAATAGTGGTTTAAGCAACATTGACACATTCTCTGCCCTCCTGCAAGCAAAGGAATATTACCTATGTGGACTCTTGCCTACGTAGACTCTTTACTGCACAGCATTGGCATGGTCGCTCTGCTGGCCAGTTCTGGTATTGCTTTCCCTGACTTAGAATGTCGCTGTCTTTTTGTTACTTAACTAACTGGCCTGAGGGTTGGACTTTGCACCATGATTTATTCTCTCCACTTAAGATGGTCCTGTGCTGCTCATGGAGTTTGACCATCTAAAAGATCAACTCCCCACAGCAGTGGCTGGTGACATAACCCCTTGCTGCTGTATCTTTTCAGTTTCACTCTTGACTTTGTCTAAGAGTAGATGTGGACCTTTCCCTGGTATAAAGAGGCAAATTAGTTTAGCGTCAACTTGTATTATAATATGAGATTCATTTTTTAATTTCCTTGGGTCTGTAAATAATTTAGGAAATTAATTTTGAAATGTACTGCTGTGGTTCTTATTTGCAACTTCATCCACTTTATAGATTAATCGCAGTTTTAGACATGCCTTAGTAGTGAGCACTCTTGATTTTGAATAACGTGGAGAGGTTCGAGGATCTCTCACTCTTTATATTTCAGCTTTGCCATGAGTTGGCCTTTCACTTTTAAACTTGTCCCACTGTGACCTTGTCATTTGATAGATGTGGGTTGCAATGTTAGCTGTTTCATGCATCTGATGTCATCTGAATAAACAGAAACCCCTGCTCCTGTGTCTAGTTTTAAAATCTGTCAGGTGTGCATCCACTTTTGAGTTTAATGTTCTAATACTTGTTTTCAGTACCATTACTTATTCTTCTTGTATGTGACTCTGTTTTAAAATTTTCTCCCTTTTTCTTTTACAGAATGTTAGCATTTTTGAGTGCCAAATAATTTTGAAATGGCCTATTTTTCTACCGTTGCGGCACTCTGCTCCTCCTGCTGGACATTCTTCTCAGTTGTTCCCACCACAACAAACACATTTCCAAATAGCATGCTTTTCCTCATTTTGGCAGGCTTAGCCCTTGTGCTTTTTCTTTTTTTATAGCCCATAAACTGAATAGATTTCTTCCACGTGAATCCCTTCTTCCCCATGAATAAACATCCAGTTCTGTCTCCTGAGTTCTATTTGCCTCTGTAATGACTTCAGTCAGGCTAATCAGGTTGGCCTATTGGGAAAATGAACTCTCTAATTAAGGAGTCAATTAATGGGCCAATCAGGGAGTCTTTTCCTTGTATTTAACCAGGAGTGTCAGTTCCTCTGGCACTCATGCAGGTAGACTGCTGACTGATAGCACTCTGTGTACTGTTGTTGGAATTGTAAATAAAAGGATTTTGGTGACGGGACTTCTGCCTCCGAAGACTTATTGCAGCCTTCCAATCTGCACTGTTTTAATAAACGTTAAGTCGTCTCTTGTCTGTAAGAGATGTGATAATGCTTCATTGAGGATGCAGGCTATGATTCTGTTGCAAATCGGCTCATCCTGAAAAATTTCATGATCACAGTTCTTTGTCAGCCTTCAGAGAGTGTTGATGAAAGAATCAATGCTTTCGCTGGTGACTGTGAGTGTTCAGTCAAACGATGGTACTTTTTCATCAGTAGTGTGATGGTGCTTATGCCCTTGCCCTTTGAGACTGGGCTGGGCAGCAGTTCTTGGGTATCTGAAAGCAGAGAGTTGGAACGGAAGGGTCAGGGTAAGGAAGGGTGGGGTGGCTTGGGAAGAAAGAGATAGATGGCTAACTCTGCTCTGGTCTCTTCCTTTGTGATCCACTTTGTCCGGCAAGAGAGAAAAAGGAATATCAATGATTATGTTGCACTGCAACGAGGTGATGTTGCTGTCAAAGCTGAAGGTATGTTGAAGCTGTGATACTAGATATGGGTCTAGTATCATTGTAAGGTCTCTGAGGGGGAGATGGAGCAATTCAAATTTCAGGCTTGAGTCCCGGCTATTTGAAACAGCTGGCAGTTAAGTGACTGGATGCATTGAACAGTGTAAGAGGTTAGTGGCATTTAGAAAATGTCCTTTGAAGATGCATTCACTGACCTTGACCATCCCAACAATGTCACTAAGCTTCAGTCAACCCTATTGCCAAGTTCTTGGGGCCAGCCAATAGGCATTAACCTCAATGGCCATTTCCTCCTCTTCCCTTGGGAGAGGTTTATTTAGATGCTCCTGGTTCCCTCAGAAACTTGTTTTAGCTTTCTCCTCCTGGTGGTCTCCATCACCATGGCTTCCAGTCCTGAAACTGGGAACCCTCTCTCTTCCCTGGTGCTCCATTTGTTCAACTTTGATTTGAGCCAGTTACACTACTGGTAGACTACAATGGCTTGTTTTGAAGGGATGCAGGTCCTCTTTAAGAGGGACAGGATGCCTTTTCGCGCTGCAGGTTAGTTGAAACACATGCATGCTGCTAGACACCTGTTAACTGTGCAGCCAGTCAGCAGCTATGGTTACTCTGGGCTGAATGCTACAAACATTCTAATGAGGAAGCAGCATGGAGTTTAAATATTGAGTGGCACTGTGGCACAGTAGCACTGCTGTCTCACAGAGCCAAGGATCCAGGTTTGATTCCCGGCTTGGGTCACTGTCTGTGCAGAGCCTGCACGTTCTCCCCATGCCTGGGTTTCCTCTGGGTGCTCCTGTTTCCTCCCATGATCCGAAAGATGTGCTGGTTAGGTGCAGTGGCCATGCTAAATTCTCTCACAGTACACCCGAACAGGTGCTAGAGTGTGGTGACAAGGGGATTTTCACAGTAACTTCATTGCAGTGTTAATGACAACTAGTGTCACACTACTTGTGACACTAGTAATAAACTTTAAAAGTTCGACTACCTTAAAGGAGCTGGCCTTGGGCGGTTGCAGCTCACGATTCACATGACTGGGAAAAATGCGAAGAGACCAAGTTTTGGCCCTTTCTTTCTCTTCTTGATCTCATTTACTCAAATGCAGAACTCCCGGAGCTCATGATCCTTAACCCCATTCCAAGGACTGTACAAGAAGATAACATAATCCCATGCTAAGTATTCATAACACTTCAAAGACAGTGCTAGTATCACACTGGTACTTAGAGTAAAACTGAAGCATTAAGCATTCATAATGCTTCTTTGTTTCGCTTGAAACCACAATTGTTTTTGACATTTATCTCAGATGCAAAGACTGTTTGTAACAAGACAGAGCTTGTGTGCAAATGGAAATGAGTAGTATTCCACTGCTGACTGTAAGGTCATACAGGCCACTCTTCTGGTCATCAGAAAAATCCCGAATCTTGACAATGTTACAAATTTTCTTTTTGTACAGCAAGTGTCAGTCTTGGCTCTGTGGTAGTGTTCTTGCCTCTTGAGCCATAAGATTGCCCTGAAGGGGGACTTGAACCAACAAAGTCTAGGCTTACACTAGTGTGAGAGTACTCTACTGTTGGTGGCGTTGTCTTTTGGCTGAGATGGGCAGACACAGTAGTTAGCACTGCTGCCTCACAGCCCCAGGGAATAGTGTTCGATTCCCAGCTTTGGTTGCTGCCTGTGCAGAGTCTCCACATTCTCCCCATGTCTGCATGGGTTTCCTCTGGGTGCTCTGGTTTCCTCCCACAGGCTGGCTAGGTGCTAAATTGTCCCTCAGCATACCCGAACAGATGCCAGAGTGTGGCGACTAGGGGATTTTCACAGTAACTTCGTTGCAGTGTTAAGTGTAAGCGTACTAGTGATATTAAATAAAATAAACCTTATAAAACTTAATAAAATCCCTACAGCGTAGAGAGGTCATTCAGCTCATCAAGTCTGCATCAACTCTCTGACAGAACATTTTACCCAGGCTCTATCCCCATAACCCAATGTATTTATCCCATTAATCCCCCTAACCTATATGCTAAGGGGCAGTTTAACAAGGCCAATCAACCTAACCTGTACATCTTTGGAGATGTCAAACTACATTCTCCCTGTGTCTGCGTGGGTTTCCTCCAGTTTCCTCCCACAGCCAAATATGTGCAGATTGATTGGCCATGATAAATTGCCCCTTAATGTCAGGGGAATTAGAAAGGTAAACATACGGGGATAGGACAGAATCTGGGTGGGATCATTGCTGTGTCTCCTTCTGCACTGTAGATTCTATGATTCAGGGTACAGTCTGCATTCTCGAGTGGATATAAACAATCCCATCATTCTATTTCAAAAACAGCAGTCTGTATTCCTTGCCAATATGTATCCCTCAATCAACATTGCTGAAAACAGTTTGTAGGATCTTTCTATGCACAAATTGACTGCTGGATTTCCAACATTGCAACATGTAACTACAGTTTGAAATGTACTTCCTTGGCTGTGATGTACAATGAAATGTTTTGAGGTTGTGAAAGGCTCTATATAAATATAGTGTATTTCTTAATTAGTTCCCACATTAGCTTCTCATGAGGTGAGGTGAGATAAATCATTGAAAACCAATTATATTTTTAGGCTGGAAGGAATCCAAATGAAAACTTACATTAGTCTAACATGACCTTTCTGCTGTATAAAGTAGTGCCAAGTTAATAAAACTCATAGAATCTCTGCAGTGCAGAAGAAGGCCATTCAGCCCATCAAGCTTGCACCACAATCACATGACCCCATGTATTTGCCCTGCTAATCCCCCTGACACTAAGGGGCAATTTAGCATGGTCAACCTAACTAATCTGCACATCTTCGGAGTATGGGAGGAAATGAGAGCAACATATTGTAATGCATCAACAGTAAGAACTCAAACATGTTTTTTGCATAGCACCCTCAACATAATAACATCAATCGTACATTCAAATTCACTTTGCCTCATCCAAGGGTGCTAATTATTCCACAATGTATCCACTACAGAGCAATATATTGTGGAATAATTTGTGCCTTGGATGAGGCAAGGTGAAGTTGAAAACACAATTGAGGTAAAAACTCTGATACCGTAAGCACTTTATGTAACAAAACTACGTATCAAATTGAGACATCCTCAGATATCTACCTTCCAACGTGCCTTGGATACTGAAAACCAAACATGTTTTCCCTGGAGAATGTGCTACAGATGCAAAGCCATCGATTTTAAAACACCTCTCATCCTTAATTTTTAATATGCATTTCAGTTCTGTTCACCCAATGGAATGTGTATGGCAAGTTTCACCTCAGAGCCATTATTGGTCTGATGATATAGAATCCCTACAGGGCAGGAGGAGGCCCATCAAGTCTGCACTGACCACAATTCCATTCAGGTCCTAATCCTGTAACGTCACACATTTACTCTGCTAATTCCTCTGGCCCTGGGGGCAATTTACCACAGTCAATTGACCTAACCCATACATCTTTGGATTGCGGGAGGAAACCAGAGCACCTGGAGGAAATCCATGCAGACACAGGGAGAACATGCAAACTCTACACAGACAGTGACCTGAGGCTGGAATTGAACCCAGGTCCCTGGCGCTGTGAGGCAGCAGTGCTAACCACTGTGCCACTGTGCTGCCCTTGGCACAGTCTTCAGCAATTTCACAGAATTTTACAAAGCAGAAGGGGCCATTTGGCCCAGTAAGTTTGTACCAGCTTCTAATTAAGTAGTGTGACTTAGTGCCATTCCCCTGCCTTTTCCCTGTACCTTTGCACATTGTTTCTATTCAAATAATTACCTTATACCCTCTTGAATGCCTCAATTGAACCTATTTCCACCACACTTCCATGCAGTGCATTCCAGACCGAAATCACTCGCTGTGTGAAAATGTTGTTTCTCACATCACATTTGTTTCTTTTGGAAATCACTTTACATCTGTGTCCTTTCATTCTCAATCCTACAAGCAGGAACAGTTTCTCCCTATCTACTCTGTCCAGCCTCCTCATGATTTTGGACTTCTCTATCAGATCTCCTCTTAGCCTTCCTCTCTCCAAGGAGAACAGTCCCGATCTCTCCAATCTCTCCTCACAACTGAAGTTTCTCATCCCTGGAACTATTTTTTGTAAACCTCTTTTGCATTCTCTCCAATGCATTCACATCCTTCCTATAGTGTGGCATCCAGAACTATACACAATACCTCAGCTGAGGTCTAACTAGCGGCCTATATAAGTTAAGCATATCCTCCTTGCTCTTGTATTTTATGCCCTTATTAATAAAGCCCAGAATATGCTTTATTAACTGCTCCCTTCACTTGTCCTACCACCTTCAATGATGCATGCACACTTACACCCAGATCTCTCTGCCCCTGCACTCCCTTTAGAGTTGTACCCCTTGTTTTATATTGTTTCTCCATATTCTTCCTACCAAATTAATCACCTCACATTTCTCCGCTTTGAATTCATCCGCTACCTATCTGTCTCTTTCCCAACTTGTCTATGTCCCTTTGATGTTCCAAACTGTCCTCTTCACAGTTTACAATTCTTCCAATTTATCTGATGCCTCAAAGTAGAGGTAGAGGGATTTGTTCACGTTCTTCTCCTTCCCCTTTATCTCTCATTTCCTCAGTGGTAATTCATGAAGAGATGCCATTCTGTAGTCAGCAATGAGACTTTGGTTACTCTGGACACCCAGGTGCTTGCTCATGCCAGGAGACCCTGCATAGTGAGTATTGGCATCACAACAAAACACATCCTGCTTGTACCCAGCATCCACACATGTACACATTTAGGGAAGTGGGAATTCTGTGTAGCTACTCATCTAACTGAAATGAATGTATTTAGATTAGAGGCCAATATACTGGAGAAAGCCTGGGCTAAAAGCAAATTACTGTGGGTGCTAGAATCTGAAACAAGAACAGAAAATGCCGGAAAATCTCAGCAGGCCTGACAGTATCTGAGGAGAGAGAATAGAGCCAATGTCTCAAGTCAGGATGACCCTTCTTCAGGGCTCAAACAAAAGGCCATCCAGACTCAAAACACTGGCTCTATTCTCTCTCCTCAGATGCTGTTAGACTTGCTAAGATTTTCCAGCATTTTCTGTTTTTGTTTGAGAAAGACTGGGCTGTTTGTTAGGTTCCTCTGGCAGGGATTGTTTATGCATTTGTGGGGGCTAGACAATTTTCACTACCTCTAACTACACAGTAAGAAGTCTCACAACACCAGGTTAAAGGTTTATTTGGAATCATGAGCTTTTGGAGCACTGATGAAGGAGCAGCCCTTTAGTGTCCCAAGATATGTAGGTTAGGGAGATAAGCATGTGGGGTAAGATGCTGTATCGTAGAGTCAGTGCAGACTCAATGGGCTGAAAGGCTTCTTTCTGCACCATAGGGATTCTATGAATTGTACAGCACGGAAGGAGACCATTCAACCCATCCAGTCTGTCTTGGCTCTTCCGAAGAGAAATCCAGTTAGTCTCTTTCCCTACTTCCATGCAATATTTTCTTCTTCAAGTATTTATCCAATTCCCTTTTGAAAGTTACGATTGAATCTACAGCCATAGAATCATAGAATCATAGAACCCTACAGTGCAGAAAGAGGCCCTTCAGCCCATCGAGTCTGCACAGAACACAATCCAACCCAGGCCCTATCCCTAAAATCCCTACATATTATACCCACTAATCCCTCTAACCTCCGTATCTCGGGACACTAAGGGGCAATTTCTTAGCACGGCCAAATCAACCTAACCCGCACGTCTTTCGGACTGTGGGAGGACACCGGAGCACCCGGAGGAAATCCACGCAGACACGGGGAGAATGTGCAAACTCCACACAGACAGTGACCCGAGGCCAGGAATCGAACCCGGGTCCCTGGAGCTGTGAATCAGCAATGCTAACTCAGTACGCCACTGTACCGCCCACACGGCTCCTCTGCGTGCCCCAGTTTGGGGGGGGAGGGAGGGATGGAGGGAGGGATGGAGGGAGGGATGCTCCAATCAAGCCGTGAATTCCATATTCGAACTATTTGATTTGTCACCCCTGGTTCTTTTGTCAATGTTAGATTGGGGTAAACACAGTAGGAAGTCTCACAACACCAGGTCAGCACCCTCTTTTGCCAATCATCTTCAATCCAAATCCTCAGTCACTGGAAAAGTTGCTCTTTATTTATCTTATCTAAACCTGACATGATTTTAAACACCTCTAGCAAAGCTTCTATTAGTCTCTGTTTCCTGGGGAAATTAATGTCAAATTCAGAGAGATTTGCTGCTTTGTTTAGACATTCTGGTCTGCAGCCAGATATCTTAGAGAGGAATGTTGGTCGATTTTACCTCCTCTACCTTTGGAATGCCTTCACATTTCTGATGATTAACTCAGCTCAGTTAAGGGATGAAATCTGGGACTTTTTGATCTGTACCATTGAGTAACATTACACACAATGTATTCACTCTCTGATAGTGAGGAGCTTAGAGCAACACAGTGTGAATTCACTTGCAGGGGTGTTAGGGAACTTGCTGTGTGTATATTGGCTGCTGCTTTTCCTGCATTACAACAGCAACTACAATTCAAGAATGCTATAAGGCATTCCTAAGGCTGTAGAAGATGCAATTTATGTTCAAGTTTTCTTTCTCTCTTTCTATCTCCTTTTCTCTTTCTCTCTCTCCTCTTTCTTTCTCTATTTCTCTTTCTCTCTTTATTTCTCTCTTTCTCTTGCTCTCTTTCTCTCTCTCTCATTCTTTCCCCCACTCTCTTTTTTCTCCCTCTCTATTTTTTCTCTCTTTCTCTCTCTCTTTTCTTTGATTACAATGAAGGGTGGAGTAAGTCCTTGGCTCAATCCTACATACAAATGGTAGAAAATTGAAGGAAGTAATAGTGGAGCCAGAAGCCTCTGCTGAGGAATGTGATTTCTTAACAATCATAAAGAGTAGCTTAAGAATATTGATACAGACTTACAAATCAAAAGATTTTTCTGCAGTATTAAATAAGAGGTGAATGGTTATATTAAAGATCATCTAAAACTAACATGGAGCTTGAGTTCAGCTGTAGAGGAGCTGGACGGTTTGACGATCAGACTGAGTAACAGAAACAAGGCAGTTATGCTGGTCTGTTCTAGACCATCACACCATACCGAGGATTTAGAAGAGGCACTTTTATGTTGAAATCAAGAGAAAGCGAAACAAAAGTAATGCAGTTTATAGAGAAGGATTTCAGTTTCTTTCGGATTAATTAGTAAGATTAGAATAGAAATAAGAAAGGTGAATTACTGTGTTTATGATCTTAGATTGTTTTATGACTCAATTGGTTAAGGAATACATAAGAAGGAGAAATCCTAACGATGTAGAAATGATGCTCACAGTCAAAGTCAGCTAACAGGACATGATTCCAAAGATTATGCAGGATACCACTTCCTGTAAAGGAACTGTATTTTCTTTTGGCTTCCACAATATTGGCATGATCGGCCGCCCATCTTGAGTTGCTCCAAGAAGGTGTGAATGGGCCTCTACAACTGAGAGTGGTTTGCGTAGCCATGTCAAAATACATTAAAAATTGCGTATACCAGACTGAGAAGGGTTCCCTTTTCTGTAGCACAATGGTTGGGTTTCCAGGATAAGCCACCAGCTTTCATTTCTTTCTTTTGGTACCAGCCCACAAAGAATTAGGTTCTGGAAATTCAGTGGTTTGCCACAATGGGTCTCAAACTCACAACTCTGGGTTGCTAGTTTGGTATCATCATAGAAGGAGGCCATTTGGCCCATTGAGGCTGTACTGATTGCATCCCACTTTATCCCTGTAACTCCACATATTTATCCCATTGATCACCCTAACCTACACATCTTGGGACACTAACGGACAATTTAGTATGGCTAATCCACCTAACCTGCAGATCTTTAGACTGTAGGAGAAAACCAGAGCATTCAGAGGAAACCCACATTGAAGAGGGGAGAACATGCAAACTCCATACAGACAGTCATCCGAAGCCAGAATTAAACCTGGGTCCCTGGTACTGTGAGGCAGCCATGCTAAGTGCCATGGTGTTGCCCTGGCATAATCAGTATATTATCACATATTGTTAGCTTGGTATTGCTAGTTGGGAAAACATTTAAAGTATCCTAAAAATAGGTATTAATAGAGTGGAAACCTGAAGGCAGCCAGCATGGTTTTACAAGTGATTGAAAATTTTATTAAAGTTCCCGGTGGAGACAACTAACAATGGAACTCATTGGGTTTAATATAGGCTTCAGCCCTCAAACAGATGTCAGTCTTTTATTCATATGCTAAGAATTTACTGTGGGTTCTGGATGGCTATTCTTTTGCTGATACCAAGTTGGCGGATGGTGCACATCTGGGTAGTAATGAGTGTGTACCTCCTACCTATCATTTTTCCCATTTAGCACTTGAAAAATGGACACAGTGTGGTCAACTTTTAGTCTGATGGTTACCTGTTACAGGATTGGTTCCTGTATTTTTATCGACTGGCTGTGTTCTTGTTACTTGGTTGCAAAACAAAGATGAAGTTCCTAAACTTGATCGGATATCTTAAATTGTAAATCTTCAAAATAAATAATGTAAGTCCTCTCCAGAGCCATTGCTTCCTTTAGAAGATGTGGGCTTTCAAAGCCGTGGTTAGTATTTATCCTATAATGTTGATCCACAGTAAAGTAATAAAAGGAGTCTTTTCTTTGCTGACGAAACAGACGATGTAACGCAAGGTGGATTGGACAAAGCAAAAGCACACTTGTGGGTTGTCTTTGAAGAAGGCATCATGGAATACCCATTTACAACGCTATAATGTTGAGTTTTTTTTTGTACTCGTATGCTGTCTGACGCTCACGTCTGTCAACTGCAGATGGGATGCACTCTGTCAGTTATTGGCCAGCTCACTGCTGCAATGACTCATGCTATCAGCAGCTAAGCTCTTATTCTGGGATCTTTTCATAAACAAGCAGCTTCCAGCTAAACTGAGTCGTTCTATATAAAGTTTTTAAACAAACTGAGAGGAAGGGGCCCCTTGATGGCCAGCCCTAAAACTGAATAGAGGGCAAGTTAGGAGTACAACCTTGTTCTAATTGTCTTTTCCACCATTGATGCGGAAAAAAAATGCCTGAATAATTAATGTTCTAATACAAAGATACAGAAACAGGTGGTTTAAAAACAGACATCTGTTTAAAACAACAAAGAGATTTTGTCTGGTTCACAAATCAGAAGTTTTGAGAGACCCCAAATATTGTGAATTCTAAAATTAGACAGCTAGGAATCTTACTTATGCTTGATTTCTTGTCTGATATCTGGATTCAAATTTTTTTTAAACTTCACTTACAGGATGCAGATGTCACTGGCTGGGCCTATCCCAGAACACTGAAGAGTCAACCACATTGCTGCGGATCTGGAGTCAAAGTAGGTCAGACCAGGTAAGGATGGCAGATTTCCTCCCCTAACAGGCATTAGTGAGCCAACTGGATTTTTATGACAATTGGCAATAGTTTCATGGCCACCATTAGATTTTTTAATTCCAAATTTTTATTGAATCTTCAAATATCACCATCCGCGCCGGTAGGATTTGAACCTGGATCCCCAGATGTTGCCTGGATTCTATGGACTACTAATTCAGAGACAATAATACTATGCCACATCCTACCCACCATTTAACTATCAGCAATGCCACACAATATGACAATGCTACAGGGAAGCCTACAGTCAAAATACTATCCTCATCCACAATGGCAGGAATGGGAAAATATCATTGTGGTACATAATTTGATTGTTCATGTGCTAGGCAATGTAGTCCTGCTACTTATGACAGAATGCCTAGAGTTCACTAAAGGCAGAGCTGGTAACTGGCTGTGGTGCTGTAGAGACTGCAGGTTTGGAAAGTGCTGTTGAAGAATCCTTGGCGGGTCATCAGTGGCTATACACTGCTGCCATGGTGCACCTGGGTGTAAAAGGACTTTAAAGTTCCTATCTGATGCCATATTTCACTAACAAGTTTAAAAAAATGTGTGAGAATAATGATGCCGGCAGCATCTTATGTGGCATTGCTGATAGTTAAATAGTGGGTAGGATGTGACATAGTAATTATTGTCACTGAGTTAGTAATCCAGAGACTCCAGGCAAAACCTGGGGACCCAGGTTCAAATCCCAACGGCGCGGATGGTGATATTTGAAAATTCAATTTCCAAAAGCGAGTGGAATAAGAATGCTGCTATTGTTCCCCAATATAAACGTCCTGGATCATTCTTGTTAGCTAATTCTGAGCCAATTGGTAGCTGGCTTTTCCCAGTATTAACCTCTTGCCTCATGACAGCTGTCCAGACATGGGCCTGGCACCTCTTGTGCTGCTTCATGGACAGACTGATCATGAGTCCACTGTAGTCACATTTGCAGTCAGGGGAAGCTGGCATGTATATTCTTGCCAGTGTGTTCCTGTCTCACGATTAGTGCTGGGCACTGGCTCAGGATGGCTGCTGATTTAATGCAAAGCAGACCTAATAAAGCCACTGTTAGCAGTGAACCCAGGAGTATGACGCAAATGACTATGGTAACAGCTGTCAAAGGCAGGAAGTGCAGACGTCTCTGATCTGCCAGCCTAGCTATTGTTTCACACCTCGAAGAAGAAAAGAGGTTTGAGTGGTTTCCTGAGGAATGAAATTTACGCACCACTTCCAGTCAGGAACTGAGGGCAGAGTTCTTCTAAGCCCCTGCTGGCGGGTTTGATGGTGGGCACGGTGGAAATATGGCAGGAACCCCAGAAATCGGTTTCACGCTAGTGTGAATTTACAACAGGATCTTCCTCCGATGCCCACCATGGCGAGACACAAAACCCACCAGGTGAACTTTATTTGTATCCTATTAATGGAATGCAAATGAAGACCGGACCCCATTACATTTTGTTGCTATGACAATGAATAAACCCAAGTATCCTTACCTGCTCTGTAATTAATGAGTTAACAGGTGAAAATAATAAACATTATTTAAGGAAGGAAGTTAAAGCCCTAGAGAGGGTGCAAAGGGGGTTTACTAGAATGATACCAGGAATGAAGAATTTTAGATACAAGGAAAGATTAGAGAAATTGGGCTTATTCTCCTTGGAGCAGAGACGATTAAGAGGTGACCTTACTGGGGCATTCAAAATTCTGAATAATTTTCACAGGGTGCAAAGGGAGATTCTGTTTTCAACAGTTGGTATGTCAGAGACTAGGGAGGTTCATAATTTCAAGATGGTCAGCAAGAGAACTCAGAGTGAGATGAGAAGAAACTTCTTTACTCAGAGAGTTGTTGGAATGTGATGCCTGGGAGCATGATGGAGGCGAATTCCATTGGAGGTTGCAAAATAAAGCTACAGACATATTTGAAGATGATTAATTTAAAGCGCTATAGAGATAGGGCTGGAGAATGGGACTAGCTGGGTAGCTGTCTTGTGAGCGGTGCAGACATGATGATATCTTGACATGATTTATTACTGTCACGTGTACACAGTGAAAAGTATTGTTGTGTGCTATACAGACAAAACGTATTGTTCATAGAGTACATAGAGAAGAAGGAAAGGAGAGGGTGCCGAATGCCGTGTTGCAGTCATAGCTAGGGTGTAGATGGGCTGAATGGTGTCCTTCTGTGCTATAAAACCCTGTGATTGCATTCCAGACTGAGTGAATAGATATAAAAATGTGAATGAAGGTACAATTTTTGATGTAGCCATATCTCTGGGTCATAGATAAACAAATCCAGCACTGTAACAGATTGAAGCGGAAGTGATTATAAGTGAAAGATATGCTTTATATAGTAATTAATTAGATGGTGCAGTTGGCTTATTTTGCCTTGTCTTGACAGAGTAAAGTCTGTTATGGTTCAGATCATAAACTCCAAAGTGTTCTGTGGAGACTGCCTGGGTCATAAGTTTTGTATCTTGAATTTAGCCAGGATAAGCATGATAGGTTTCACTTCAAGTGTGATTCAAATGACCCACTAGGGAGCTTTTATCAAACAAAGTTTATTTAAGGATATAGTTAACATGAATGGAAAGAAAATTAGCATTAACATTTATCAATTACAAACAAAAGCAAAACAACCACAATAATATATAACTCTTAACAAATATATCTAAGGTGCTTCAATCAAACCAAAACCTTCCATAGACAAAACCCTTTAAACAAGTTCAACACAGTAAAGTCTAATGTTCACATGATACTGAAATTGAGTGCTTTGTTTGGAGAATTGAAAACTCTCAGTCTTGTAAGTTCCAATTGTCCTCTTGACATACCCAGAACAATTTGAAGCCAGAACAGGTTCCCAGAACCCCAGGTAGATTCAGATCAAGCCACCAACAGCAGATTTTCCCCTTCAGAAAGGCAAGACCTTGTTTTCAGATAACCAGCAGAATCTCAAAGAGGGGGAGAGAGAGAAACACTTCCTTTCAGCTTGCTGTTTCTTTTAAAAACAAAAACCTGCAGCTCAAAATTGAAAATGGAAGAGCGTCCTATCACCTGACCTGCCAACCAGCTTTCCTCCAAACAATGCAGGTTCATAAAAACAATCTCAGAAAGTACCAGAGGCCCCCATGAAGAGCAATAAAAGGACATCTGGTAGACAGCTCAGTAGCAGTAAGAAACACTGGAACTGTGAAAGCTCCAGAGATCATGATTTAAAAAGAAACCTTTCCTAAAGGTACACTAATGTCACAAGTCATTAAACGTTTTCCAGTTTTGAATGACTGTGTGTGGTCTGTAAGCAGTGATACTCATTATTACAGGCACTGCCTTGCACTCATCCTGAGCTGCTGTCTAAGAGATCATTCCCCCATTCCTTTCAAAAATGCATCTTCCTTGCTGGCCTGCTGCATTGGCTTTGTAACTCTGAGAAAGGAATAGCATTGCAAAAAAAAAATTCCAGAGGAGCATTTGCAATCAGAGAATTGGGGTGGCATTTTCTGGCTGCAATCACTCCAAAGCTGGAAAATCCCGCCCAAGGTTAACGGACCTTTGCATGGTTCCCCTCCCACCCCCTACACCCCACCACCACCCCCCTCCCATTGCGCCACCTCCCCTCCCTGACGCCTGCTATGATTCCTATGGTGGGTGGGATGAGAAAATTCCCCATTTAACACTGCCGGACTCTATGGCTGGAATCTTAACAGCCTGCCTGCCACAGGAATCGGAGCAGACGAGGGGTGGTGCATGGGAAGTTCCATTGATCTAGGAGTCTGCAAAACAGTTGGGACATTGGGTGGTGGCGTGGAGCATGGAGAAGGGAAGTGAGGGTCATGCTTTGTACCTTTCTGACATTTGGGCAATAGCATAGTGCTCATGTTTTATGACATTTTATTTTCACCTAGTAAATCCTTCCGGCTGCTTCCAGTGGCTGGACCTGTTTTGGTTATGTACATTGGCCCATTCTGCGTGACACCATTCCCAACCGCCCGTCTGTTTTCTGTCGGTGATTGTGCCCTGTGGGGGAATCCAGACTAATTTCTTCGCAGACACTGCACGTCCTGTCAATCAGACAGCAATGTCTTGGCAATAATCCCGGCTGGTTACAATGACAGGTGTTAGAGCACCACAATTGTGCATGGGCACTGAGCCAACGCATTCAAATATTCGGAGTGAATCATTTGAGGATCATGCTGCACACATGTGGCTATTGCCTTAAATTTTATCTGATCCACCTAGCATTTCTCTCATCAAGTAGAAAGGACAGAATTCTCTTCCTCAGCCCAATTCACTCCAGCAAATCTGCCCCAATCCCGTTTACGTTTCAGGAGCCCAACAAGAATCCCACTATCAACATAGGGTGGGATTTTGCAGCCTCACTTGTCCTGAAACCGTAAAATCCTGCCCGAGATCAATGGAACTTCCCATGCACCACTCCTCATCTGCTCCGATTCCTGTGGCAGGCAGGCTGCTAAAATTCCAGCCATAGAGTCCGGCAGTGCTAAATGGGGAAGACTGACATGGTGGCACACTGGTTAGCACTGCTGCCTCACTGCATCAGAGGACCAAGTTCAACTCCTGTCTAGGGTCACTGTCTGTGTGGAGTTTGCACATTCTCTCTGTGACTGTGTGGGTTTCTTCTGGGTGCTCTGGTTTCCTCCCACAGTCCAAAGATATGCAGGTTAGGTTGATTGGCAATGATAAATTGCCTCTTAGTGGCAGGGGGCTAGCAGGGTAACATGTGGGGGCTATGGGGATATGGCCAGGGTGTGATTCTCGTTAGTGCGGTCTTGATGGACCAAATGGCCTCCTTCTGCATTGTAGAGGTGCTATGATTCTCTATGAATCAATAGCAATGGGACTAGAGTTAGTGAGGGACTTTAAAGAGACAAAAACCAAAATCCCAGTCCTGTGAAACAACACATCAAAACTGAGGATTTTAGAATTTGGGGCTGGACAGAGGGGAGAGAAAACTGCGACAACAAACAGCTGTTTAATGGTGCCTCTATCTAAGAAAAACATCCTAAGGCATTTTGCAGCATCATAATCAAAAATGGGGGGGGAGTCACTCCCTTTATCATAACTTTGTGTGGCTTATTCCCTTCATCCCATAATGTCCATGGGATGGGCAGTGAGAGGAGCAGTTTTGTTTTATTTATTTGTCTACAAGGCTACATTAACACTACAATGAAGTTACTTCAGCGCTTGTTTGGGTCAATGCACCTAACCAGCACATCTTTCAGAGTGTGGGAGGAAACCAAAGCACCCGGAGGAAACCCACACAGGCATGGGGGGAATGTACAAACTCCACACAGACAGTGACCCAAACTGGGAATTGAACCCAGGTCCCTGGCACTGTGAGGCAGCAGTGCTAACCACTATGCCACCACGCCACCCAGTGGGAAATCATCTGGACACATGGGCAGTATGCTCTCACTGCTATTTGCATATATGGCAGACGGGGCAAGGAGCAGCCAGCGCCGGCCTTACAGCTGGCCTCACTACCAAAACTTTTCCATCTTCTCCAGTAATACCTTGCCCAATTCTGAACAGGATTGGAAAAGGAATCCAAAGTTTTCACCAGGATGTTTATTGACTTTTATTTTTGTCTTAGAACTTCTACTACATCATTTAGTGTGGGTGCTTGCTATTAGTCACCTCATTAGAAGGCAGCCTCCCTAACTCCCTCTAAGGTGCGGTCTCACTTCAACACTGATGGATTATTGTTGACGATGGACTGATAAAATTGGACTAAACCAACAGGTTTGACAAAACTTTGATTACTTTGATCAAACTTGGATGGGATTGTTTGTCCCATTAACAAAAAAGACTGACAGGACCAAGACGCAGGAGGACAATCAAGGAGGTTTGCCCAAAGCAAGATCTTTATTATTTCAACCAAAACTTGGATTTGTTGTTTGAAGTTAATTTTCCCCCTCCTTTAGAGCGCATAATCCACTGTGCAGGCGTCTGACAAGTGTACTTAAAGTCTCCGTGTGTTCTGTCATTTGACAGTAAACAGGTTGATGTGGTGAATTTGACACCGCAATGTCATCACCATCACATTTCCTGGCTGTTAATGTGCCAGAGAGCACAAGAGCATAAGAAAGAGGAGCAGATTTCTTGATTGTAAACAGTTGTGACCCAGAACTTTGCATTTGCCTAATCTTTGTGGAAGAATGGTAACAGTGAGCTAATGCAAACCTTTGCTGTGACAACTCAGAATTACTGCCTTTGACTGAAGTGCTAATTCTCTCCCCACCCACACACTCCCGCCCCAAGAAGCCCCCAAGAGTGGAACCTCACAGACATGAAATTTTCAGTTGATCAGCACCACTCCAGTTAGAGAAGATTGGCATGATGACATAATGATTAGCACTGCTGCTTCACTGCAGCCTCACAGTGCTAGGGATCTGGGTTCAATTTTCGGCCTTGGGTGACTACGTGGAGTTTGTAAGTTCTCCCTTGTGTCTGCATTTATTTCCTCCGGGGCTCCGGTTTCCTCCAGCAACGCGCTGGTTAGGCTGATTGGCCATGCTAAATTGCCCTTAGTGTCAGGGGGTCTACCAGGGTAAATATGTGGGGTTAAAGGGATAGGGGCTGGGTGAGGTTGTTGTCAGTGCAGTCTTGATTGACCAAATGGCCTCATTATGAAATGAAGAGAAAAAGATAGAGATCGCTTCAAAGCTGAATCTAAATGGAGGAAGAGGGTTGCGTATCTTTTGTTTTTTTAAAACTTATCCCATTATCACCCCATTTTGTCTGTTATTTATTCATTCCTACCATTCCCTCTATCATAGACCTTTCCTTCTGGTTTAATCTTCCCTTGACCACTTTCCCTTCCTGTTTTATTTCTACCTCTTCCAATTCTGCTCAAATGTCAGCGAGAATTTTCCCAGCCAAGTGTAGGCAAGTTTCCCTGTGGGACTGGGTTACATCCTCAAAAATCTAAATGCTAGTGGATGCTTGGACCACCGCACCCCCCCCCCCCCCCCCCCCCCCCCCACCGCCAACACCCCCTCAATGTGGGAGTGCCTTTAATTAGAAATAATTCCTTTGATACATGGATGTACCATCCCACCCTCACTCCCTAACTGGCTAGGTAGCCCAGGGGTGCGATGCCAATGCCTTTGTTCTGGGGAAGAAACTTGGCAAAGCCAATCCATTATGAAATAGAGTGCCTGACACCGGAAAATGATTCCCCTCTACCATCCAGCAAGGATTGAGTCCATAAGATTCCATCATGTGGCATGCTGACACAATGGTTAGCACTGCTGGCTTACACCACCAGGGACACGGTTCAATTCCGGCCTTGGGTGACGGTGGAGTTTATACGTGTCTCCTTGGATTTCCTCCAAATGCCCCACTTTCCTCCCACATTCCAAAGATAAACTGGATAGGTGGATTGGCCACAATAATTTGCAGCTTAGTGCCAGGGGAATTAGCAAGGTAAATACATGGGGTTACAGTGATAGAGCCTGATTGAGATTGTTATTGGCACAGGCTAGATGAGCCAAATGACCTCCTTCTGTACTGTAGAGATTCTATGATGCTATGTAACTCTGCTTCTCCTTCCACGGATACTACCTGACCTGCTGAGCATTTCCAGCAGTTTCTATTTTTATTGCACATTTTGCGATTTATTTGTATTTAGGATATTTTTATTAACAGAATAAGTGGAATACGGCTTCATAATTGTGGATAACAGTCAATCTCTTCTTCCCACCACGTCCATGATTTTTAATGACACCAACTTTCTAAATGGTCCAGGGATACCTTTTCTCAGAGGTTGCTGCCACAGGTCCCTCAGAGATTCAAGGGAAACCAGGCAGAAATTCTAACCCACGGCCTTCAAACCAAATATGTGAAATGCTTGCCAGTCCTGGCCTTCAGGCTGTATGCCCAGTTTCTTCAAACCCAGCTCTTGCAAACAGTAAGAACTAATAACCCCACCAAATCTCATTGAGACGTATAAGATGATGAATGGGATGGATAGGATAGAGGTGGAGAGACTCTTCCCGCTCAAAAAAGACAGTAGGACTAGGGGGCACAGCCTCAAGATAAAAGGGGGGCGGTTTAGAACGGAGTTGAGGAGGAACTTCTTCACTCAAAGGGTGGTGAATCTCTGGAATTCTCTGCCCGTTGAAGTGGTGGAGGCTGCCTCGCTAAATATTTTTAAGACGCGGGTTGATGGGTTTTTGATAAGAGAGGGGATTAAGGGTTATGGGGAGAGGGCGGGAAAGTGGAACTGAGCAGCGACAGATCAGCCATGATCTTATTGAATGGCGGGGCAGGCTCGAAGGGCTAGATGGCCTACTCCTGCTCCTATTTCTTATGTTCTTATGTTCTTATGTTCAAATCTTCCCTGGATGACTCTTATTAAGTAAGCTTTGCAAGCATCCAGCCCAGATTGGACTACTGAGATACTGGATCACTCACAGAGTCTTTTCTTTTGTTTGGTGATGTATCTGTGGAACTTTGTCTTCACTAAGGAGATGATTTTGTTTGCCACTGAAAACCTTCAAGTGAATTCTTGCCAGAGTAATTTGTTAAAACAAATAGTCTGGGTATGGATATCAATGGAAGGCAGAAAATGTTGCTTATCTCTAGGTGCTCTTGAGAAGCTGATTGGTGCTGTAGTCCCTGTGGTGAAGATGTTCTGGCCGTGTTGGCACACAGAAGGAAAATGGTGGCAGAAATTGATGTTAACATTGCAATCAAACAAACATTGAGACAGTTACATGAGTAAGATGAGTATGGAGGGATATGGACCAAATGTGGGCAATTGGGACTAGCTTAGTGATAAAAACTGGGCAGCATGGACAAGTTGTGTCGAAGGGCCTGTTTCCATGCTGTTAACCTCATGACTCTAGACTTATGCAGTGACACCAGTGGCTCAAGAAGACAGCTCACCACCATCTTCTCAAGGGCAACTAGGGATGGGCAATAAATGCTGGCTAGCCAGCAATGCCCATATCAGTGAATGAATTAAAAAAAAAAGCCAATGACAAGCCAGCAATTGTGAAATAATGGAGCGGCTGTTCAGTTCATCTGTAAGGCTGTTGTGGAAGAATGAATTTGATGTTGTTAGCCCACTAGTAACTGACTGAAGAATGCTCTGGCTCATTTTTACTAAGGCTCCTCAGATTCAGCAAACAAAAGCTGATTTTATCTTGCCTTTGTTCAGATTATACCCATAGATTGGCTCGCCACATTTACATGACTAAATCTGTTCTCTTACCCTATTAACTTTCCATGGGTCTATAATCTGCTCTTGGAATAAGAGTGCTGGGTTCAATAGTGCAAACACCAGGAACCAGGTCACAGATGCTGACTCCCAAAACCTAACTTTAAACATGTACTAGCGGCTGAAGGTGAATGATAACGTCATTCTAAGTCAAATTCAACCATAACTCTCAGAAAGGAAAGGATTATCCTAACTCGCTGGTGGGCAGAGTCAAAAGATTGAGGTGTTACAGTGGACTAGCACAAATTAAAATGTGTCAATACATATACATAAGTGAAACAAAACACAGAGCACTAGATGCATGTCTGTCCCTGACTAGAACATCTTTCTCTCTTCTATTAATACTTCCACTTTTTCTCAATGCAGCTGATCTCTCGCACATACCCTCACTCCATACTTCCTCAAACTTGCCATTCCTCCCTTTAGGTGTGTTCTCTAGATGAAGCGTGACAAAGCTAATCAGCAGTTTATAATAAAGAAATAGATTTTGGTGGGAAGAATATGGAGAAACTATATAAAATAAGGGATAAAATTCTCAAGGGGGTGAAGGGGCAGAGGGACAGAGAAGAGAGTGTAAATGTGCATTAGTCATTGGAGGTGTCAGGGCAGCTGTAAAAAGCAAGAATTTGGCGTGGCCAATACTCCTAACCAGCATGTCTTTTGGACTGTGAGAGGAAACTGGAGCATCCGGAGGTAATTCACACAGATATGGGGAGACTTTGCAAACTCCACACAGACAGTGACCCAAGACCGGAATTGAACCCGGGTCCCTGGCACTGTGAGGCAGCAGTGCTAACCACTGTGCCACCGTGCTGCCTCCATTACAATTACAACAGTGCATTCCAGACCCAAACCACTCGCTGTGTGAAAATGTTTTTCTCGCACCACATTTGTTTCTTTTGGAAATCATTTTAAATCTGTGCCCTCTCGTTCTTGATTCTCAGTAATAGGGACAAGAGCAAGGAGGTTATGCTGAACTTAAATAAGACACTAGTCAGACCTCAGCTGGAATATTGTGTACAATTCTGCACACAACACCACGGGAAGGATGTGAACACATTGGAGAGAGTGCAGAAGCGGTTTACAAGAACAATTCCAGGGATGAGAAACTTCAGTTGTGAGTTGTGAGGATAGATTGGAGAAGTTGGGACAGTTCTCCTTGGAGAGAAGAAGGCTAAGAGGAGATTTGATAGAGATGTTCAAAATCATGAGGGGGCTGGACAGAGTAGATTGGGAGAAACTGTTCCCACCCGTAAAAGAATCGAGAATGAGAGGGCACAGATTTAAAATGATTTTCAAAAGAAGCAAATGTGATGTGAGACAAAACAATTTCACACAATGAGTGGTTTGAGCCTCGAATGCACTGCCAGGAATTGTGACAGAGACAGGGTCAATTGAGGTCAGGCAATGATCATTGAGCAGAAACACTGTGCAAAGGTACACGGAAAAGGCAGGGGAATGGCATTGTGCAGAGGTACAGGGAAAAGCCAAAGGAATGGCACTGCGCAGGGGCAGGAGAAAAAGCAGGGGAATGGCACTGTGCAGGGGTGAGGGGGTGGAAGGCAGGGGAATGGTACTATGCGGGGGCAGGGGAAAAGGCAGAAGAGTGGCACTGTGCAGGAGTATGGGGAAAAGGCAGGGGACTAGCATGACGCTTGTTTGGAGAACTGGTGCAGACATGATGGGCTAAATGGCCACCTTCTACAATATATTAAATCTCCAATTCTGTTTATTACTAATTTTCTGCAGCTCTATCTCTCTTTCTGCAGGAAACAAAAGTCAGGAGAGAATCCAAACCTGGTATATTGCCTCCCTGATGCCTAGGCCACGGGTGTCATTGAATTATTGCAGAGCATTCTGGAGGGGAAGAGTGAACAGCCAAAGGTCATGGTTCATATCGATATAAGAACGTAAGAATTAGGAACAGGAGTAGGCCATCTGGCCTCTCGAGCCTGCTCCACCATTCAATATGATCATGGTTGATCTTTTTGTGGACTCAGCTGTACTTACCCGCCCACTCACCATAACCCTTAATTCCTTTACTGTTCAAAAATTTGTCTACCTTTGCCTTAAAAACATTCAATTAGATAGCCTCAACTGCTTCACTGGGCAGGGAATTCACAGATTCATAATTCTTTGTGTGAAGAAGTTCCTCCTCAACTCAGTCCTAAATCTGTTTCCCCTTATTTATGCCCCCTAGTTCTAGTTTCACCTACCAGTGGAAACAACTTCCCTGCTTCTATCTTATCTATTCCTTTCATAATCTTAAAAGTTCCTATAAGATCTCCCCTCATTCTTCTGAGTTCCAATGTGTATAGCCCCAGTCTACTCAGTTTCTCCTCATAAGCCAACCCTCTCAACTCTGGAATCAACCTAATGAATCTCCTCTGCACCCCTGCCAGTGCCAGTATATCCTTTCTCAAGTAAGGAGACCAAAACTGTACACAGTACTCCAGGTATGGCCTCACCAGCACCTTATACAGCTGCAACATAATCTCGCTGTTTTTGGTAGGAAGAATAGAGGCATAAACTATTTCCTAAATGGAGAACGCATTCAGAAATCAGAAGTGCAAAGGGATTTAGGAATCCTAGTTCAGGATTCCCTTAAGTTTAATTTGCAGGTTGAGTTGGTAGTTAGGAAGGCAAATGGAATGTTAGCATTCATTTTGAAAGGATAATTGAGAGGGATCTTGCAGTTCAAGTGCATTGCTTCCTGAAAATGGTCCCACGAGTAGATAGGGTCGTTAAAAAAAGGTGTATGGCATGCTTGGCTTTATTGGTCGGGGCATTGAGTACAAGAGTCAAGATGTCATGTTACAGCTTTATGAAACTTTGGTTAGGCCGCACTTAGAGTATTGTGTTCAATACTGAGTGTTCAATATGGGAAAGATGCAGAACCTTTGGAGAGGGTGCAGAAGAGGTTTACCAGGTTGCTGCCTGGAGTAGAGAGTACGCGCTATAAGGAGAGGCTGGACAAAGTGGATTTGTTTTCTCTGGAATGGTGGAGACTGAGGGGAGATTTGATAGAAATATATAAAATTATGAGAGGCATAGATAGGGTTGACAGTCAAAATATTTTTCCCAAAGTTAAAATGTCTTATAATAGGGGTGAGAGTGGAAAATTTCAAAGGAGATGTGAGGGGTAAATTTTTTCCACAGAGAATGTTAGGTGTCTAGAATGTGCTGCAAGGGGTGATGGATGAAGCAGCCATGATGGAAGCGTTTAAGAGTTTTGAGATAAGCACATTAATATGCAAGGAATAGAGGGATATGGATCAAGGGGAAGGCAGAAGGGACTTTTTTAATTTGACGTAATGTTTGGAAAAACATTGTGGGCCGAAGGGCCTAGTCTTATGCTGTACTGTTCTATGACTGGAATACAAAAGCAAGGATGTGCTGCTGAGGCTGTACAAGGCTCTGGTGAGACCACATTTGGAACATTGTGAATAATTTTGGGCCCTGTATCTAGGGAAGGATGTGTTGGCCTTGGAGAGGGTCCAGAAGAGATTCACGACAATGATCCCAGGATAAAAGGCTGGATGTATTAGGGTTATGTTTGATGTTTGAGGACTCTGGATCTGTACTTGATGGAGTTTAGAAGGATGAGGGGGATCTCATTGAACATTGAAAGGCCTGGATAGCGTCAATATGGAGAACCGGGGGTGACGCTCCCAAAAGTGCTGAACTGGCAGGAAAACTGTTCTGAATCCCCACTGTTTTCTCAGTTCAGCTTCTCACCTGAATCTCCCCACTTTGTGCACTGCAGAGGTCCCAGTCGTGAATCTCATTAAAAACCCAGGGGGATGGGGCCTATTTGCATCAGAGTCTGACAATTCTGGAACTCTGCGCATGCTCAGTAGTCCCGATCTGTCAGACTCCCTGTTTGCTGGCCAGCCCGGGACCCCCTCAATGATGTCCCTCCAGGCCCCATATGGCCCGATTATGGCTCCCAAAGCAACTCCCGTGCCAGCCTTGGACCACCCCCCCCCCCCCCCCCCACCCCCACCGCCGCCCCCCACCCTCCCCCTGTGCTGGAGGGTCGCAATGCACAGCCCACACTTCCCCAGCAGTGGCGATTTCCCCCCCCAACCCTCACCCCGGCAGAATCCCCCCTCCGCCTGCTGACCCGCACGCTGGGTCAGAACCGCCCCACCCCTGCGCCAGGGAGGCAGATGCCCCACCTCCCCACATCCTGGAAGACCAATGCCCATTCCAACCACCCCCCCCCCCCCCCCGCCCCACCAGCCCACCCCAATTGCTGCCCTTCCTCTATCCCAGACCAATCTCTATGCAGAATGGCAGCGGGACCTTGCACCCCTACTGATCACCCCTAGGCCCTGCCTATGACAGGCCCCATTGGCACTGCCTGATGTCCAGTGGGCAGTGCCATGGGCATTTTGCCCTTTGGGCAATGCCAGGAGACACAGGCTGGCACTGGCAGGGTGTCCATGCTCAGTGGGCACCACACCCTGCTGCCTAACCCCCTGAGGGGCCCCAAAAGCCTTCTCCATTCCAACAGGGTCCCGCTAATTCACTGAACGTGGGCCGTCAGAATAAAGTACCCCGGCAGCATGGGAGATTCAATGGGACCTGAAAGATCTTGATAATGAACAAATAAATATATTTAAAACATATTTAAAAAAATTTAAATTACTTACCTGCCTTCCCGCCAGTTTCCAGCGTGGTCTGACTGGCAACTGTTTGCTGGCTCTGGGAGATGCACATTCGTTCCCAGCGCATGCGTAAATCCCTGTTCAATGTTGGAGACGCACATGTCCTACCCCGACCCGACAGAAGAGTTGCGGGTCATGTTTCCATCAATAGGATGCGAGGGCACAGCCTCAGAATAAAAGGATGACTCTTTAGAACTGAGATGAGGAGGAATTTCTTCTGCCTGAGTGTGGTGAATCTATGGAATTCATTGCCACAGAAGGCTGTGGAGACCAGATCATTGAGTGTATTTAAGAGAGGGGTTCTTGATTGGTAAGGGGATCAAAGTTTGCAGGGAAAAGGCAGCAGAGTGGGGTTGAGAAACACACCTGCCATGATTGAATGGCAGAACAATGGCCTAATTCTGCTCCTACATCGTATCCTCTAAATCCTGGAATTGGCAGAACATTAAGTGTAGTCTCAGCCAACCTACCATTCTGAGAAATGCAGTTTCAGGAAAGTAGAACCAAACAGTTAGAAATTCTGTTTCTCCTGCACATCTGTCGACATTAGTTTCCACAAGCAGTTGGCACCGATGCTGTGTGCTTCACTGATTCCAGGAAATGCTCTCCTTTTATGGAAAATCTTAACGGGAAAAGGAAAAGAGCGGGACTAAAATTACAATCGAAACACCCTGCGATGCAGATGTGAATAATTCACACTTTACACACTCTGAGTTCAGTTTCTTAGTCTGTGAAGTAGCACTCTCGAGATGCTACCAGTGACTGTATTTGTTCCATATTTACACATTAGAAAAGTTGCTCATAAACATCTTGAGTTGCTTTTACTCAACACATTCAAGGAAAGTATCTTGAAAAGCAAACAGTCTCTTAAATTGGCAGCAAATGTTTGAGGTCAAAATATTCAAGACTAACTGGGAGACAAATCTTACTTTAACCTCTTTCCACTCAAAATCTTTCTCGTGCAGTGAAGTTTAAAGTTCAAAGGTTTTAAAGTTTATTTATTAGTGTCACAAGTCGACTTACATTAACACTGCAATGAAGTTACTGTGAAAATCCCCCAATTGCCATACTCCAGCACCTGTTTGGGTACACTGAGGGAAAATTTAGCGTGACCAATGCACCTAACCAGCATGTCTTTTGGACTGTGGGAGGAAACTGGAGCACCCAGAGGAAACCCACGCAGACATGGGGAGAATGTGCAGACTACGCACAGACAGTGACCCAAGCCGAGGATCTAATCCAGGTCCCTGGCACAGTGAGTCAGCAGTGCTAACCACTGTGCCACCATGCCACTCCTATATGTTTGATCAAAGAAGCAGACACTTAAGACTGTCTAATCTGTGGGTTGTACACACACCTTGGACACTCAATGATCCCATTTACTGTACTTGGCTGCAATAGTTTAAAATTAGCTCAATCTGGGTTTCCTTAAACAGTGACTCAGTTCATTTACTCAGGAGGGTCACGTTCTGGTGAGTTGAGCTGAATGACTTCTTTTATAAAGCGAGGAGTTAATTTGGAGTCAGGATACACCAAAAATAGACTGAATTCTAACCTCCGGGCTCCACAATAAACTGACTCAGGTGCTACGTTCTGCAATAAATACAGACAGCTAAAAACACAGTAGGCTGGAGAAACTAACTTATTGTTCATTTATATGGGCAGAGCTTAAGGGCCCTGTGTGTTTTGGCTGCCTCAACCAAAAGTACCACATCTGGAACACCTGGTCCACTGGTTATAATAACATGGAGAGTATACAGATGTCACTCTTAGTGCCAGGAGCAGGTATAATACCAGATTGATTTTATTTATTTAAGATTGTTTTGAGATATAACTCCAAAAGAAATCTTGTCAAATTTCTCCGAAAACCTCAGTAGTCACACTTGACCAAACAATTGTGACACGGTTTTAAAAAAAACCTCACAGATTGTTTGGTTTTCTTCAGCCAAGGGGTGGTGAATCTGTGGAATTCATTGCCTCAGAAGGCTGTGGAGGCCAGGTCATTGAGTGTATTTAAGACAGATAGGTTCTTGATTGGTGAGCGGATCAGAGGTTACAGGGAAAAGGCAGGAGAATGAGGTTGAGCCAAGAGTGAATGGCAGGACAGACTCAGTGGGCTGAATGACCTAATTCTACTCCTATATCTTCTGGTCTTATGTTCAAAAGGATAAGGAGAAGGGGGCAGTGAGTAGTCTGGCATGTTAGAACATATTGTATGACATCATGGAATGATGAGGCACAATTCCAGACTTGAGATCTTTAATCCTTTTTGATCTCAGCCCTCACCATTGACATGGGGGGTGAGCTCAAGCCATGGGCACTGTGTCAAAGAGAAGGAGAAAGAATTGATCGCGGCAACTTATTGTGTGGCTCATTTCAACACCATGCTGGCAAAGGTCACATGTTCATCCTGCCAAATACAGACTGCGCACAGTATGAACGAATCAAGAGTACGAGCAGCCATTCGGCCCTTTGAGCCTGCTTCGATAGAGTCGGCTTGAGGGGCCAAATGGTCTATTCCTGCTTCAGATAGATCATGGCTGATCTGCTTGAGGCCTCAACGCCACTTTCTTGCCTCCCAGAACTAGGGGACACTATCCTCCCTAACCCACCCCCATACCGTAGAACCTTAGAATCCTTACAGTGCAGAATGAGGCCCTTCGGCCCATCAAATCTGCACCAATTCTCCAAAACAACATTCACCCAGGCCTCACCTTTGTCCCATCCCCATTCCTTGCACCATTTACCATGACTAATCCCCTTAACCTACATACCTTTGGGCACCAAGGGACAATTTAGAATGGCAAATCCACCTAACCTACATATCTTTGGACATTAAAGGGAAATTTACATGGCAAATCCACCTCAACTACATATCTTTGGACACTAGGGGACAATTTAGCATGGCCAATCAACCTAATCTGCACATCTTTGGACGTTAAGAGGAAATTTAACATGGCAAATCCACCTAACCTACACATCTTTGGATGCCCTTTGACTCACTTGTAGGTCAAAAATTTATCTACCATCTAACTTTGCCTTAAAAATATTCAATGACCCTGTCTTCATTGCTGCCTGTGGAAGGGAATTCCATGGACTCAAAATTCCCTGAGAGAAAAGGATACCTCTCATCTCTGTCTTAAATGGGGGATCCCTTAATTTTAAACTATGCCCTATAGTTCTGGGCTCTCCAACAAGGGAAAAAAAAACTTTTCACCATCAACTCTGTTAAGTCCCTTCAGGAACTTATATATTTCAATAAGATCACCTCTTACTTTTTCTAAACTCCAATGGATACAGGGCCAACTCATTCAACATTTTCTCATAAGATAATCCCCTCCTCTCAGGAATCAGTTGAGTGAGCTTTCTCTGAACTGCTTCCAATACAATTATATCCTTTCTTAAATAAGGAGACCAAAACTGTACACTGTGCTGTAAAGAATTATTTCACTAATGCCTTGTACAACTGTAGCAAAATATCTCTATTTTCATATTTCATTCCTCTTGCTATAAATGACAGCGTTCTATTTGCCTTCCTAAACACTTGCTGTGTCTGCATACTAGCTTTTTCTGATGTATGACCCAGGACACCCAGATCCCTCTGTATCCCAGAGTTCTCTCTCCATTTAGATAATATACTGCTTTTCTATTCTATCTGTCAAAGTGGACAAGTTTATATTTTTCCACATTATACTCCGATCTACCAAAATTTTGTCCACTCACTTAACCAATCTATATCCCTTTGCAGACTCCTTAGGTGGGATTTTCTAGCCATAAAACCAGTAGCACAGTACTGGTATGGTACATAGTATGGCACGGTAGTACAGTGGTTAGCACTGCTGCTTCACAGCTCAAGGGACCTGGATTCAATACCTGGCTTGGGTCACTGTCTGTGTGAAGTTTGCACATTCTCCTTGTGTCTGCGTAGGTTTCCTCCAGATGCTTCAGATTCCTCCCACAGTCCAAAGATGTGCGGGTTAGGTTGATTGGTCATGCTAAAATTGCCCATTAGTGTGCTGAGATGCGTAGGTTAGAGGGATTAGTGGGTAAATGTATAGGGATATAGGATTAGGGCCTGGGTGGGATTGTCGTTGGTGCAGACTCGATGGGCCAGATGGCCTCTTTCTGCACAGTAGGGATTCCATGAAAATCCTGCCCAAGGTCAAAGGACCTTTGCATGGTTGTCCCCCCCGCTACGATTCCCCTGGTGCACGGGTTGGGAAAATTATCCCCCTTATGTCTTCTTCACAGTTTACTCTCCTACTTATCTTTGTGTCACCAGCAAATATAGCAGCTTTCATTCGGTGCCTTCACCCAAGTCATTTGATATAAATTGTAATTAGTTGAGACCCAAGTGCTGATCCCTGTGGCACTCCACTCATTGCATTTGTCTATCCGATAGTGACCTGTTTATGCCTACTCTCTGTTTCCTGTTAGCCGTCCGATCCAGTATTAATGCCAATACAATACCTTCTACATTACGAGCTCTTATTTTGTGTGGCACCTTGTCCAATGCCTTCAGGAAGTTTAATTAAAGCACATCAATGTGATCCCCATTATCCATGTTGCTTGCTGCTTCCTCAATAATTGCTAATAAAAGAAAGCAAGAGTCCCATCAATAAATACATCGTAGTGGTTGGCAGCCAAAGGGTGGAGTTCCTGTAGTGACTCAGTCAGTAAATGGATTAACTTTGTGCTGTGTGCAAGTATACAGCTCAGGAAGATCTCAGAACTAAAATAACTCTCTGCGAAGGAAGAATTTGTGCTGGGGTGCAACAACCACAACTGCTACAACAAGAACTTGCATTTATATCACTCCTTTAACATAATAAAGGTGTTTTGTGGAAGCATTATAGAATAAGTTTTGACATTGAGCCATATGAGGAGATATTAGGCCGGATGACAAAAAGAAAGGTCATGGAGTGTCTTAAAGGAGGAATGAGAGGTGTAGAAGTGAGATATATAGGGGGGAGTTTTCCCATCCTGTCTACCACAGGAATCTTAGTGGACGTACCACAGAAAGGTCAGTTGACCTCAGGCGGGGGTTTTCTGGTTTGGGGGCGAGCACAACTGGAAAACCCCATCAAAGGGTCAGAATTTCGCAGCTTAAAGATAAGGCAGTTGAAGGCAAAGTTTCCAAAGGTGAAGAAGGTGATTCTCCCAGCCCGCTGTGCTGCTCTAGCAGTGTTCCAGCCAGGAGACATCAGCGGAGTCCGTTTCGCAAGCTTCCCGCTGGGCGCCTGGGATTCTGCGTTCTCCCAGCTGAAGATTTCCAGATTTCCAGAACTGGCACGGAGTTGATTACCTTATGGAAATCCGAGTTTCAGTATCATTATTGGGCCTGGGACTGAAGTCTCCGGGCCCACCAGTGTCTCCACCCCACCGCCAGAACCGGTTCACTACAGTGGGGTTTACAACTGCTTCGAACTAGTGGGGAATAGACGGCTAACCCCACTGGAGTGAAGACAGATCATTGAGGTTCCCCCCAGGAGGTCAGGAATAAGGGAGGGGGAAATAAGCTCCTTGGGTAGTGTCAGCCTGGCCCCCAGGACAAACTGGCAATGCCTAAGGTTCACTACTGGGCATTGGGCAGTGCCAAGAGGGATGATACCTGCTGGGAAATCAGCATGGAGCTGACAACACCAGAAATCCGGTAGCTGGAGACACGTGAAGGCCATGGTGGCCATCCCGAAGCCCTCTATGCGGGCTCTTCTTATGCACCCCCCCCAGATTTTTATTAAACACAAACTTCACTATCTGCTGTGGCGGGATTCGAACCTGTGTCCCCAGGGCATTACCCTGGGTCTCTAGATTACTAGCCCAGTGACAATACCACCACGCCACAGTCTCCCTTACTGTTTTTTGGGGACAAAAGAGAACTGGAAAAGCTTCTTGCAAGACTGTGAGTCACAATGACTTGTCATCTTTTCTGATGCAAATATTGCAAATAGAATTCTGCCCTCTATTGGGAGAGTTTTTATGGAAAGTTAACTAAATTAACTGATAATCTCAAGTGAAAAATGCAATGTATAGGGCACATTTAAACAAAATAAACTATAACATTCAACAATACATAATCCTATAAACCAGCACTAAAGTGTTCAAGGCTGTGATTGTGTAATAAATGCTTAGTTTTAAAAAATCTTTACCGAGGTGTTGGGTTGAGAATTTAGTTCCTGTTATTACAACACAAAGCTTCCAATCTCAATCTGCAGCACTGTTCTTGAAGATGAAAGACAAAACCAAAGGATAAATTTATACATATTACACAAGTGCCCCATTAGTTTACTGCCTAGTTCAAAGTCATAGAATCCCTACAGTACAGAAGGAGGCCATTTGGCCTATCAATTCTGTATCAACCGCAATCCCACCCAGGGCCCTATTCCCTATTCCTATAACCCAACATATTTAATCCCCTGATATAGGGTCAATTTAGCATGGCCAATCAGCCAAACCTGCACATCTTTGGACTGTGCAAGGAAACCAGAGCACCTGGAGGAAACCCACGCAGATATGGGGAGAACGTGCAAACTCCATATAGATAGTGACTCGAGGCTTGGAATTGAACCCAGGACCCTGGTGCTGTGAGGCAGCAGTATTAATCACAGTGCCATCATGCAGTTCAAGGCATATAACTTAAGGACCAGAATGCAGGCCTTTCCAATTCTACCAAAGGTGACCACCCAGTATTGGTTCCTCAGTGGTGGGACAGGGTGAGCCACACAAAACACATTGGTGGGACTGGAAGATTCCAGCCACTGGAAAACCTGTCACAAGGGAGGGGACAGAAAATCCTCCCCTTAGTCATTGCCCACCATCTTGACAATGGACCAATATGTGGGATGGGGCAATGGGTAGAAGATAAATCTCCAACATTAAAAAGAAAGCCAACTCAAAATTTGTTTCTGCTGAATGACCAGCCAACAGCGAAGGGAGGTGGGAAGGCCTGGAATGCACTTGTTCTGTGCCCACTGTCTCTGCATCTCAAGATGACACAGTGGCACAGTGGTTAGTACTGCTGCCTCATAGTGCCAGGGACTTGGGTTCAATTCCAGCCTCGGATGACTGTGTGTGGAGTTTGCACATTTTCCCCATGTCTGCGTGGGTTTTTTCTGGTTGCTCTAGTTTCCTCCCACAGTCCAAGGATGTGCACGTTAGGTAGATTGGCCATGCTGAATTGCCCCTTAATGTCAGGAGATTAGCAAGGTAAATATGTGGGGTTATGGGAATAAGGTTTGGCTGGCATTGTGGTCAGTGCATACTCGATGGGCCAAATGGCCTCCTTCTGGACTATAGAGATTCAATGATCTAAAAGCAGTTCTGAAAAAGCACAGAGGGTGGTGACCTGAACCAAGGGCCTTTGCCCTGTCTTTTCAAACCTTTACACCCAGGAAACTGGTGATCCATAAATGGTGCCCCCTGCTGATAAGAATTACTGAGGCTGTGTACTCCTGATTATTTAGTGGCACTGAGATGCACATGGCAAGAAGCTTTCACTTTGATGCTTGGTCTATACAGAGCTTATCTGGAGGATTGGGAACAATCAATGGAAATAAGCATTGATGGAGGTGGAAAGTGGGCTGCCAACTGCCTCTCACCAGTTTTACACTGTCACACAGAGTCAAGAACTACCCCAGTGATCCTGGCCTAGGAAAATGATAACAAAATCAACTAAATTATCATTTCCTTTCTCTTCCTAATGACTCCTTCATAATTGTGGGTACTGGAGAAAGACAGGATCAGGATCAACTGTGATGCCCCCACCTTTATGTTACAAAAGCGATGTTAAAGTTCACATGAGTTGAATAGCCACTCTGACAGAAAGCTTTTGGTATCAGGTGATCTACTCTAATAGGACTAGACAAGGTAGAAAAATGCAGAAAGGATGTTCCCAATGGTGGGGGTGTCCAGAACCAGGAGTCATAGTCTGAGAATACAGAGTAATTTAGCAAGGAGATAAGGGGACGTTTCTTCACTGAGTGGTGAGCCTGTGGAATTCATTACCACAGGAAGTTGTTGATGCCAAAATATTGAATGTATTGGAGAGGTGGCTGAATATAGCACTTTGGGCAAATGGGATCAAAGGTTACCGGGAGGAATCAGGATTAGGCTATTAAGTTGGATGATATGCCATGGTCATGATGAATGACAGAGCAGACTTGAAGGGCCAAATGGCCTCCTCTGGCTCCTTTCTTTTATGTTCCTATATTTGGAGTAGAGGTTTAAAGAAAGGCTGAAACAAGGCGTTGCTATTGTTTTAAATCTAGCTTTGTCTCTTCTGGGGAAAATCTGTAGCCCATACAATGATAACATTAGCACTGAAAATCTGTGGCCCTCCCAGCATATGTGGAAAGGTCAGGGGTTAGGTTGGGATCAAGGGTAAAGGATGTCACTGAGTGGCTGCAAGACATTCTGAAGGATGAATAACCAGAGGGTGTGATCCCTATGGGTGCCAACAACATGGGTAAGAAGACAGCTTAAGTCCTGAAAGCAGAATATATGGAGTTAGGAAATAAAAAGCTGGATCTCGAAAGTAGTAATCTCAGGTTTACTCCCAGTGTCATATGCTAGCAAGAGAAGTAATAGAGGAATAGACCAGGTGAGTGTGTGGCTGGAGAGAGGGTGTAGGAAGGAGGGATTTGGATTCCTGAGGTATTGGGATTGATTCTGAGGAAAATGGGGCCTGTACAAGCTGGACGGGTTATAACCCAGCAGACCCAGGACCAATAGCCTCACAGGGGTATTTGCTGTTGGGGAGTGGCAGGGGAATGGAAATCTGAACGGGAGACACAGAGAGGGCAACAAAGATGGAAATGAAAGACAAGAAAGTAGAAAGAACAAAATAGAAAACAGAGGAAACAAGGGCTAGCACTAAAGAGGGGCCCAGTTCACAAAACTAGGTATAAAAATGTTAAAAAGACAAGTCTAAAGGCACTATATCTGGATACAGGAGCATTCACAATAAGACAGATGAACTTACAACGCAAATTGCTATACACAGAAAAGATCTCTAAAACAATTGTGAATACAGAGATGTAGCTATATGGTGACCAAGGCTGAAAACTGGATATCAAAGGGTACACAATACTTAGGAAGGCCAGACAAAAAGGAAAAGGAGTTGGGGTGGCATTGTTAGTTACGGATGAAATTAGTGCAATAGTGAGAGAGAATATTGGCTCAGAAAATCCAGATGTAGAATCAGTCTGAGTGGAACTAAGGAACAACAAGGGGAGGAAAGCATTATTAGGAGTTGTTGGTAGGCCTTCAAACAATAGTGGTATAGTAGGGGATGGCAGTAAATAGTGAATTACGGGTAAAAGTGCTACAGTAATCATGGGTGACTTTAATCCACATATAGATTGTGCAAACCAAATTAGCAATAGTACTGTAGTGGACAAATTCCTGGAATGTGTACAAGATGGTTTTTAAAACCAGTATGTTGAAAAACCAACTATCCTAGATTTGGTATTGTGCAATGGGAAGGTGTTCATGTTGTGCAGCGTCCTTCAGGGAACAATAATATAATAGAATTCTTCATTAGGATGGAAAATGAAGAAGTCTGACCTGAAATTAGGGACCCAACCCTAAACAAAGGAAACTACGAAGGAATGAGGCATGAGTTGGCTAAGATAGTTTGGGGAACTTCATTAAAAAGCATGATGATGTATAGGCAATGGCTAATATTTAAGGAACAAATGTATGCATTGCAACAGATATATATTCCTTTCTGGCACAAAAACACAATTAGAAAACTGACCCAACCATGGCTTACAATATAAATTAAGGATAGTATTGATCCAAAGAGGAGTCATATAAAGTTGCTGGAGAAAGCAGCAGACCTGAGGACTGGGAACTGTGCAGAATTCAGCAAACAATGACCAAGAGATGAACAACAATGAAGACACGCATATGTCCGTTACAGTCCAAAAGAGAATTTATTCCTGAGGGTCTAGAACAAGGGGGATGCAGTCTCAGGATGCTTGGTAAGCCATTTTTGACCAAGATGAAGAGAAATTCACTCTGATGGTGGTGAATCAGTGGAATTCTGTACCACAGAAGGCTGCGAAGGCCAAGTCAGTGAATATATTTAAGAAGGGAATAGAGAGATTTTGAGATTCTAAAGGTGTCAAGGGGTATGCGGAGAATGCTGGGGTACGGCGTTGAGACAGAGGGCGGGATTTTCCAGCTGCGCTCACTGCAAGATCAGAAAACCTGCCTGAGGTCAGCAGACCTTTGCATGGTCTGCCCCTGCCCCCTACGATTCCCGTGGCAGGAGGGATGGGAAAATCTCACCCAGAAGTCAGCCATGATCATATTGAATGGTACAGCAGGCTCAAAGAGCCAAATGGCTGATGCCAGCTTCTAGTTTCTATGTTTTTAGCCTGATTCCCATCTGACCTGAGATGTAGTGCCACTGATCTACTTAAATAAGGTGACCTTTCTCTGACCCCACTTACTTTGGTGGGGACAACACTAAAAAGTCATAAATTGACACTAAGAGAGCAGGCCTGTAGATTCTTTAGTCCCAGCCTGCCTCTGGTAAAAGTGCAAAATGACTGCATATCCTGACAAGTTGCCGATGCATGTGACAGTGGGAGGTCCGGCGGGGGGGGGGGGGGGGGGGGGCATTAATTACAGGAATTAAACTGCTCCAATTTACAAGATTTTCTGATTGAGCTGAAAAAGATAGAGATGAAAATTCTTTGCCAACAGCCTGAGACAACAACTCATTCACAATTAGAGACCACTTTAATGTTGCAGACTTAAACATCCAATAAAGGAAGATATTAACTTAATATTAGCACTTGAAATCTGATCAACACCAATTATAACAACAATAGAAAATTGTTGGAAACAAGAGAGAGACTGTGGGAAGTAATATTCTAGTAGTGGGCAGCATGGTGGCAGAGTGGTTGAACTCCGGTTCAATTCCAGCCTCGGATCACTGTCTGTGTGGAGTCTGCACATTTTCCCCATGTTGTGTGGGTTTCCTCTGAGTGCTCCTGGCCTGCGCAACTTCCCGGCCTCTCCTCCCCCACCCCACCACTGTGAGATATCTGTGCTCCTCTCATTCTGGCCTCTTGTGTATTCCCAATCATAATTGTTCCATTTGTGGCCGTGCTTTCAATTTCCCAAGCAGGGAATTCCTTCCTTACACATCTCTGCCATGCATTTCTCATGGAGAACACTTCTTAGAACCTATTTCTTTGGCCAAGTCATTGGCCACCTGACGTAAGTGACATGTTTCATAGTGGTGGAGGCAGCCCGCTATTGAATGGCTGCAGGATCTTCTGATCCTGCCACTGTCAATGGGATTTCCTGTTCTGTACACCAGTCCCACCACCCCCCCCCTCCCCCCACCACCCGTGGCGGGTATTTGCCACTAGCAGCAATGGAAGATCCCACCAGCGAGAATGGCTAGAAAATTCTGGTCAGTATCTCTTTACATTGGCACAGTGTCAAACTTTGTTTAATAATGCTCGTGTGAAACGTCCTGGGATGTTTCATTGCATTAGAAGTGCTATATAAATATAAGTCGTTGTTGTCCACATCTCTGGTCTCCATAATTATGGTGTCTCAGTTGGTACATCTTTTTGTATAGAATTCCCCCTTTGCCACTGAGTCAGAAGGCTGTTAGTTCAAGTCTCACCCCAAGACTTGAGCACAATTATCAAAGCTGACACTTTGGGCTGAATTTTATGAGGTGTGTCAGGACCCTGGTGCAGAGTTATAAAGTGGATCAGAGTCCACACTTGTCAGCAACAAGACCTGCTTGGCAATTTCCCTACATCATTGGTTACTTGTGTATTTGATGTCCAATTAAAGATAGTGCGTAGTCTCCTGATGCTGTGGCCTAATCACATGTAAAAAGTCTGACAACACCAGGTTTTAGTCCAACCGATTTATTTGATAATAGATTCACAAGCTTTCGGGGTTAGTCCCTTCGTCAGGTGAATGGAGAGTTCTGGCCTCAGACAGAGCATATAAAGCACAGACAGTTTAGAGATTACTGATTAGAATGCGAATCCTTACACCTAACCTACTGTTCAAGACCTGAAGTGGTGTTGTCAGACTTTTTACTGTGTTTACGCCAGTCCAACGCCGGCATACCCACATCATGCCTAATCACATGACCAGCCTTTCTGAACTCTTGGCAGCACCACTGAGAGAGGTGGCACTGCTGAGGTAGGGCGGAGACCTCATCAACTAGGCAGGTAAATTGTAAAACTTTATGGGGCCAAGAGTAGGATGGGAAACTCCTCAGAAGAGATCATTACAGCTCTGGGTGCTGCCTTACCAGCTTGTAGCCCCTCCTTCAGCACCACAGAAAAACACTGGCGATCTCCTTATCTGCTCCACCATTGGCAAAACGCCTACTGCAACATAAAATTGCCCCTAATTGCACCTTTAATTTTATCAATTGGCTGCCTACCTGCTTGTGGCAATAAACTTCCAGCTCACCATTGATAATTTGATCATATTCTGTATTGGCAGGACATGTGAACCATGGGTAGTTTCAGCATTAGCTTGCATTCATATTTATATTCATTTACATGCCATAGCTGTCAGATTGGCCCATGTTGCTGAAATATGCCTTGATCAACTCTCTTTCTGCCCTGGTCTTACTGCAGTGAACCTTACAACCTGCTACACCGGTTGTGAAGAGGCTTGGTCAGCCACGTGGAGCAAGGTATTGCCCCAACTCCCAGCAGCAAGCAACCAAGCCTTACCTCCCTTTAGAAGAACTTGTTTTAATGTGCAATTGGCTCTGGATTTATAAATGAAGTATTGATTTGTATAATTTGAAGTTAGTGGTCACATACTATTTGCATAATAAAGGAATGAAAATCCTTTTTGAGAAATACACTCCTTGACTTTCCTACCTTGCTCAAATAGTCACACAGATGTTATCAATCATTTCCTGATTCTACGCATGTGTTGCTAAAACCCTTTGTAATTTTACTCAATGCTCAATACCTTCACTGCTAAGTGCCAAAATAATCTTATCACCTGCTTTGTGACCACAGTGGATGAAATAGTTGCTCACACTAACAATATTTCTTGTTAAGGCCGGTGGCATAGTAGACATCCTGATATTATTTCTGACTGCCATCGGGAGCTCAATCTTGACTGAAGATTGTCCTATTTATCAGGATTTGGCCCAGGTCAGTAACTATCACCTTGGACAGCCTTAGGGAATGTACATGGGTTGTTCTGCTATGGACATGTAGCTGCTTTTTAGCCAATACACAGAGCCACGGCATGAGTTGGTGTAGGTGGTGGGGACTCTTCTGCGAAGCCATTACTATCAACAATATAGTTGCAGCTGTAAAGGATCTTCAGTACCTTCAGTTTATTGAATTGTAATTCCAGCTTCAGGTCAGGATGAATGATTTGATTTCAATTGATTTATTATTGTCATATGTATTGGGATACAGTGAAGAGTATTGTTTCTCATGCACTATACAGTCAAAATATACCATTCATTGAGAACATAGGAGAGAAGGAAAGGAGAGGGTGCAGGATATAGTGTTGCAGTTACAGGCAGGATGAAGAGAAGGATCAGCTTAATATATGATAGGTCTATTGAAAAGTCTGATAGCAGCAGGGAAGAAACTGTTTTTGAGTCAGTTGGTACGTATTTTCAAACTTTTGTATATTTTTCCCAACAGGAGAAGGTGGAAGAGAGTATGTCAGAGGTGCATAGGATTTTTGATTATGCTGACTACTTTTCTGAGGCAGTGAGAAGTATAGACAGAGTCAACAGATAGAAAGCAGGTTTGTGTGATGAACTGAGCTACATTCATGACTGTTTGTAGTTTCTTGCGGTGTTGATCAGAGCAGGAGTTCTGATACACCAGGATAGAATGCTTTCTATGGTGCAACTGTAAACAACGATAAGAGTCAAAGTGGACATGCTGAATTTCCTTAGCCTTCCGAGAAAGTAGAGGCATTGGTGCACTTTCTTAATTATAGCATCAGCGTGAAGGGACCAGGACAGGTTGCTGATGATCTGAACACGTTGAAACTTGAAGCTCTTGATCATTTCCACTTTATCACTGTTGATGTAGACAGGGGCATATCCTCCATTATGCTTCCTGAAGTTGATGATTAGCTCTTTTGTTTTACTGACATTGAGGGAGAAATTATTGTCATCGCACTACTTCACTATGTTCTCTATCTGGGTAGCATTAGAAAATTTATTGCACTTAATGAAGCATTTGCTATTAAGAGGCATTCATTGACAATATTGAACAAACATTAAAAATAAGCTAGAAAATTGGTCTTTTTTTAACATTCTTTATAAGTTTCATTCGTATCCCCATCTTGTTTCCCTTCAGCTTCTTCCCCTTTACACCAAATAAAAATTACAACTCTCAATGAATCAGTAGAATTTACTTCCATTGCGAAATAGAGATATTGAACTGTTTGTTTGCAATCGATAATCCTCTCACCATTTGGATCCTCATCTGAGGGAAGACAGGTGATTATGTCACAGTATTATCCCATTACTTGTCTATAAGGCCATATGACACATGGCTCTTCTAGCTGACTCCATCTCCATGGTGATTGAGATGATATCAAAATGCATTGTATATGAAACAATTTTGAGAGCTTGCTCTTAAATGCGATGAAGCACCATATAAACGCAAGTCTTTTCGCTTAATAATTAAAACGCTTTTATTAAACCCTGAAAAAAATAATCCCACAAAAAAACAGATAAAATTAAGCTGCGCAAACTGGTTTAGCAGAAGGATATATTCTGGGCTTATCTATGCTTTTTGTATCTGTATTAGCACATATGTCACAGGCACACATACATTATTTGTTTATTTTATATCTTCACAATGACAAATTCTTCACTTTGTTCCTCTGTAAAGGCTGCATTGTGGTTGCTATAAATATCCTGTGTAAAGAGTAAAATATGCTCCCAACAGTTCCAAGGGTTAAGATAACTGTTGGGCTGAATCTTTGAAAATGACCTGCCAAAAATACTTATTTTCATGACTGAACAGATTGTATTCCTACAGGGAACAAAGCTCTATTTAAGCTTGATTGATGCACATATGTTGGGTCCACTGGTCTAACACAATTACTCTCCTAGATACACATGGTACAACAGATTTGGCATTTATGTCCTCGAATCATAGAATCCTTACAATGCAGAAGGAGGCCATTGAGCCCGTACCAACTATTATCCCACCCAGGCCCTATCCCTGCAACCCCATGTATTTACCCTTCTAATCCTTCTGACACTAAGGAGCAATTTAGTATGGCCAATCCACCTAACCTGCTCATCTTTGGACTGTGGGAGGAAACTGGAGCACCCCAAGGAAACCCATGCAGACGCAGGGAGAACGTGCAGACTCTGCACAGACAATGACCCAAGCCAGGAATTGAAACGGGGTTCTTGGCACTGTGAGGCAGCAGTGCTAACCACTGTGTCACCGTGCTGATATCATTTACTTAAGACTAAACTATTTATTTCCCGAGGAAGGATTATCAGTTATAGCAGAGATCTATAATTGAAAAAGAATGCTTTATATTGGGATCATTAATGTATGAAAGAAGGCGTACTGTGTGTTAGCTTTTATTGGTAGAGGGATTGAATTTCGGAGCCGTGAGGTCATGTTACAACTGTACAAAACTCTGGTGTGGCCGCTCTTGGAGTATTGCGTACAGTTCTGGTCGCTGCATTATAAGAAAGATGTGGAGGCATTGGAAAGGGTGCAGAGGAGGTCTACTAGGATGTTGCCTGGTATGGTGGGAAGGTCTTATGAGGAAAGGCTGAGGGACTTGAGGTTATTTTCATTGGAGAGAAGAAGGTTACGAGGTGACCTGGTTGAGGCATACAAGATGATCAAGGGATTGGATAGGGTGGACAGTGACAGCCTTTTACCTCAGATGGTGATGGCTAACACAAGGGGACATAGCTTTAAATTAAGGGGTGGTAATTATAGGACGGATGTCAGAGGTAGTTTCTTTACTCAGAGGGTAGTAAGGTTGTGGAATGCCCTGCCTGCAGCAGTTGTGGACTCGCCAACTTTAAGGGCATTCAAATGGTCAGTGGATAGGCATATGGATAACATCGGAATAGTTTAGGTTAGAGGATCATTAGATTGGTTCCATTGGTCAGCGCAACATCAAGAGCCAAAGGGCCTGTACTGCGCTGTAATGTTCTATGTTCTAATGTTCTATGTTCTATGTGTACATGCATGTGTGTACGTGTATGTACCTTGCGAGCGTGTGTACGTGTGTGTGTCTGAGTGTGCGTGTGTGTTTGTGCGTGCATGTGTATATGTGAGTTCAAATGTGTGTATGTGTATATATAGGTTTACAGCATGGGAACAGGCCCTTCAGCCCAACTTGTCCATGTCGCCCCTTTTCTTTAACCCCTAAGCTAGTCCCAATTGTTCACATTTGGCCCATATCCCTCTATACCTATCTTACCCCTGTAACTGTCTAAATGCTTTTTAAAAGACAAAATTGTACCCACCTCTACTACTGTCTCTGGCAGCTCATTGCAGATACTCACCACCGCCTGTGTTAAAAATTGACCTCTGGATCCTTTTGTATCTCTCCCTTAAACCGACTCCCTCTAGTTTTAGACTCCCCTACCTTTGGGAAAAAGATGCTGACTCCCTAGCTGATCTATGCCCCTGTACGGTATGTACAGTTCAAATTTTCATGACACAGTTCCTAAAATGAACACAGCAACATTTTTTTAAAAGTATTTATTTCCTCGATACTCTTCCATGATCTCCTTCTCTACTAATACTTACCACAATACTGTCCAGGGAAGCATGGTCGCACATGGTTAGCTTTAATGCCTCACAGCGCCAGGGATCCAGGTTCAATTCTGGCCTCAGTTCACTGTCTGTGTAGAGTTTGCACATTCTCCTCATGTCTGTGTGGGTTTCCTCTGGGTTCTCCAGTTCTCTCCCACGGTCCAAAGACATGTGGGTTAGGTTAATTGGCCAATCTAAATTGACCCTGGTGTCGGGGGGGGTTAGCAGGATAAATGAGGGTTATGGGAATAGGGCCTGGGTGGGATTGTGGTCAGTACAGACTTGATGGGCCAAATGGCCTCCTTCTGTACTGTATCGATTCTATGTTCTGGTATCTGGCTATTCTTCAAGCAGTAGGTTGTAAACTCCAGATTCGCTGATTGACTTTATTTTAATGCTGACAGTAACCCAATTATTTTAACTGTTAAAATGATGTAGATAGCAAATTCTAATGAATGAACAGGCTAATACCATAAAGACATCATAACTGTACCTAACCCTTTCTTCACTTGACATTTTCTTTTTTTTTAAGATCATTGACAAAGCCAGCATTTGTTGCCCATTCCTAACTGTCCTTGAACTGAATGGCTTGCTAGGCCAATTCAGAGGGCAGTTGAGAGTCAACCACATTGCTGTGGTTCTGGAGTCACATGTAGGCCAGATCAGGTAAGGACAACAGATTTCTTTCGCTAAAGGATGTTAGTGAACCCAATAGGTGTCAGTAGAGTTTTAATGCCAGGTTTTTATTGGATACAAATTCCACCATTCAAATCCAGGTCCCCAGAGCATTGCCCTGAGGATTACAATTCTACTGATAATACCACTACACCACAACCTTCCCTAGTAACATAACATTTGCCTCAGGTGATCAATGAATGCTCTGTAATCATGAACGGGAACATTGAACTGCTTTCCATAGCCTGAAGACATTAAGCCAATTGCAGTACCACTACTGCAGAGAGATTTGATTTGATTTATTATTGTCACATGTATTAACATATAGTAAAAAGTATTGTTTCTTGCGCACTATACAGACAAAACATACTGTTCATACAGAAGGAAACAAGACAGTGCGGAATGTAGTGTTACAGTCATAGCTAGGGTGTAGAGAAAGATCAGCTTAATGTACAGCAGGTCGATTCAAAAATCTGACAGCAACAGGGAAGAAGCTGTTCTTGAGTCAGTTGGTGTGCGTCCTCGGACTTTTGTATCTTCTTCCTGAAGGAAGAAGGTGGAAGAGAGAATGTCCGGGGTCCATGGGGTCTTTAATTACACTGGCTGCTTTGCTGAGGCAGCGGGAAGTGTAGAGAGAGTCAATGGACAGGAGGCTGGTTTGCGTGATGGATTGGGCTACATTCACGACCTTTTGTAGTTCCTTGCAGTCTTGGGCACAGCAGGAGCCATACAAGCTGTGATACAACCAGAACGAAGTAGAGGTGTTGGTGAGCTAACTCCACGTGCCACAATGTGCTGGCCTTTCCTATGATCACAATGGTTCAGTACTGAGGTTCATTTACCCACTAAGTCATCACAGGAGCCTGAACATAGGAACAATTTCATTGCTACTGTCTGTGGAGCTGTTAAGAATTTACAGCAACTGCAAGTGAAACTTCTCATTAAAATTTTTGTGAACTTTCCCTGAAAAATTTTTCAGAATTGTGTGGATAGTTAGTATAATGCAAATGAAGGACTGCAGGTAAAGTAGGAAGCCATCAATGACTCTCGCTCAGTCACAGGGCCAGGCTTGGAGATGTCAATGACTATCCCTCATTCATAGGTCAGTAAGAAGTCTCACAACACCAGGTTAAAGTCCAACTGTTTTATTGCATAGGGACAGGCATGGAGATTTTTGCATGGTGTTCAACTGTATTCATAATTTCTCAGATAATGAATCTGTCCTTATCTGAACGTAGTAAAAACTGGGCAACATCCAGGCTCATTGTTTGCTGGAGCAGACAAGTGAAGGAGCAGAGAGAGAGATAAGAAATTACCTGTTAAAACCCTGTTTAAATAAGTTTAAAGCACTTTGTACCTTGTAGAACTGTTTAAATCATTTAAAAGCATTTTTGCGGGCTTTTTGTATTTACCGCTTTAAGAATTCTGAGGGAGTGGTTAGAAGGGAGTTGTGGGCCAGCAAGCTTTAAATCAGCGCCAGGTTTAAAAGGAGGCCTGGTATAGACAGCGAGCAGCGGAGTGAGGGGGAAGCAGAGTGAGCTATTAGGGCTTAAGATCAAAAGGGCTTGAGAGAAAAAGGGCCAGGTGAGTTCATGTGGAAATTTTCAATACTACTACAGTGAATAATGGAGGGGCATGTGATGTGTTGTTTCTGTATGATGTGGGAACTGGTGGACCCCAGGGTCCTTCCCAGTGACCATGTCTGCAGTAAGTGCAAGTTGCTGGAGGAGCTCCAGCTCAAGGTAGATGAGCTGGCCTCTGAGCTACAGACACTGAGGCTCATCAGGGGGAGAGAGGGTGCCATTGTCAATGGGGTGCAAGTGACATCCACCCCCCCTAGACTGGCTAACTCTAAGGATCAGGAACAAGAGGGGGCTGCTGAGCGGAGGAAGGGGGGTGGGGAGCGGATGCCTCAGCCTCTCAATCTGCATAACAGGTTTGAGGTTCTTGCTTCCAGTGTGGACGAGGACGAGGGAGGTGAGGTCGGTGAGCAAACTGCACACGGTACAGTGATGCAGCAGGACATAGGCAAAGAGAAGGTGAAAAGGAACGTAGTAGTAATTGGGGATAGTGGGGTTAAGAGTATTGACACTGTCCTTTGTCACAATGACAAAGTGCACAGAAGGGTGTGTTGTCTGCCTGGTGCTCGGGTCCGAAATGTCGCATCTGGGCTGCAGAGGAACCTGGAGTGGGAGGGTGAGAATCCGATCGTTGTGGTACATGTGGGTGCCAACGACGTAGGCAAAATGCAAACTGAGGATCTGGGGAGGGAGTATGAAAAGCTGGGAATGGTATTAAAAAGTAGAACCGACAAGGTGGTTATCTCTGGGCTACTGCCTGAACCGAGTGCAGACGGGCATAAGGTTGATAGGATTAAGGAAGTGAATGGGTGGCTCAGGGATTGGTGTGGGAGGAATGGGTTTGAATTTATGGGGCATTGGCACCAGTAAGGGGGGGGCGTAGCTCTGCTGATTAAGGATAGCATCAGGGTGGTAGCAAGGGATGATATTGGAGCCAAGGAGCAGAAAGTGGAATCGTTGTGGGTAGAGATTAGGAACAGCAAAGGGAGGAAGACGTTGGTGGGTGTCATCTATAGGCCCCCGAATAATGATCTAGAGGTGGGGCGGGCTGTTAACGCGCAAATAAGTGCGGCGTGCAGGAATGGGACGGCCGTAGTTATGGGGGATTTCAATCTACATATTGATTGGTCGACCCATGTTGGACGCAGTGGGCTCGAGGAGGAGTTCTTGGAATGCTGCCAGGATAGTTTCCTTGAACAGTGTGTGTTGGAGCCGACGAGGGAGCGAGCTATCTTGGATCTGGTGTTATGTAATGAGGCGGGTAGAATTAGGGACCTTGCGGTGAAGGATCCTCTTGGGGAGAGTGATCATTGTATGGTGGAGTTTCTGGTGCAGATGGAGGAGGAGAAAGTGGGTTCCCGGACGCGCGTCCTTTGTTTGAACAGAGGGGAGTACGATAGGATGAGAGAAGAATTGGCGAATGTGGACTGGGGGAGTGCGTTGGAAGGTAGGTCTGCTGAGGAGCAGTGGAGGATCTTTAAGGAGATCTTTCTTGGTGCTCAGCAGAAATTTATTCCAATGGTCAAAAAGGACAGTAGGAGGAGAGGTAATAAGCCGTGGATAACGAAGGAGGTGAAGGAAAGTGTTAAATTAAAAGCGGAGGCGTTTAGAGTAGCTAAGAGTAGTGGGCGAGAAGAGGATTGGGAGAGGTTTAAATGTCAACAAAGATTGACAAAGAAGTTGATAAAGAAGGGTAGGAGAAACTATGAAGCTGGGCTAGCGCTTAATATAAAAAAGGATAGCAAGAGTTTTTATAAATATATAAAAAGGAAGAGGCTGGCTAGGGTGAACGTTGGTCCCTTAGAGGATGAGAAGGGGGACTTAGTGGTAGGGGATGGGGATATGGCCAAGGTCTTGAATAACTTTTTTGTTTCTGTCTTCACGGAGGAGGACGTGAATAATTTGCCAGGTGTTAGAGATGGAAAGGTGGTAGGACTGGAGGGTCTTAATGACATTACTGTTACTAGAGAGGCAGTGCTCGACAGACTGGAGGGGCTGATTGTGGACAAGTCGCCAGGCCCGGATGGAATGCATCCGAGGGTTCTGAAAGAAATGGCGGAGGTCATAGTGGATGCTTTGGTGGTTATTTTCCAGACGCCGCTGGATTCCGGGGAAGTGCCGGAAGATTGGAAAACGGCTAATGTTACGCCGTTGTTTAAGAAGGGTGCCAGGCAAAAGGCGGGGAATTATAGGCCGGTTAGTTTAACGTCTGTTGTAGGTAAAATGTTAGAATCCGTCATCAAGGAGGAAATAGCAAGGCATCTTGAGGGGAATTGCTTGATAGAGCAGACGCAGCACAGTTTCGTTAAAGGGAAGTCGTGTCTGACAAATTTACTGGAGTTCTATGAGGATGTATCTAGGGCGGTGGATAGAGGAGAGCCGGTGGATGTGGTCTTTCTGGATTTTCAGAAGGCATTTGACAAGGTACCTCACAAGAGGTTATTGCAGAAGGTCAGGGGACATGGAGTTGGGGGTAGGGTGTTAGCGTGGATAGAGGATTGGTTGTCAAATAGGAGGCAGAGAGTGGGGGTCAATGGGTGCTATTCGGATTGGCGGATGGTGACTAGTGGAGTGCCCCAGGGATCGGTGCTGGGGCCTCAGCTATTTACCATTTATATAGATGATCTGGAGGAGGGAACCGAGTGTATGGTGTCGAAATTTGCTGATGACATCAAGATTGGTGGAACGGCAAATTGTGCGGAGGGTGTGGAGAGTCTACAGAAGGATCTAGATAGGCTGGGCGAATGGGCCAGGAACTGGCAAATGGAATTTAATGTTGGCAAGTGTGAGGTGGTCCACTTTGGTAGGAATAATGGTAGGAAGGATTATTACTTACGTGGAGAAAAACTGCAGCAGGTGACGGTGCAGAGGGACCTTGGGGTCCTTGTGCATGAGTCGCAAAAACCCAGCTTGCAGGTGCAGCAGGTGGTCAGGAAGGCGAATGGGATGCTGGCCTTCATAGCGAGGGGGATTGAATATAAAAGTAGGGAGGTCTTGCTGCGGCTGTATAGGGCATTGGTGAGGCCGCAGCTGGAGTACTGTGTGCAGTTTTGGGTGCCGTACTTACGCAAGGATATTTTGGCCTTGGAGGGAGTGAGGAGGAGGTTTACTAGGCTGATGCCGGAGTTGAGGGGGTTGAGCTATGAGGAGAGGCTGAATAAACTAGGCTTGTACTCGTTAGAGTTTAGAAGAATGAGGGGAGATCTCATTGAGACGTATAAGATGATGAATGGGATGGATAGGATAGAGGTGGAGAGACTCTTCCCGCTCAGAAAGGATAGTAGGACTAGGGGGCACAGCCTCAAGATAAAGGGGAGGCGGTTTAGAACGGAGTTGAGGAAGAACTTCTTCACTCAAAGGGTGGTGAATCTCTGGAATTCTCTGCCCATTGAAGTGGTGGAGGCTACCTCGCTAAATATTTTTAAGACGCGGGTTGATGGGTTTTTGATAAGAGAGGGGATTAAGGGTTATGGGGAGAGGGTGGGAATGTGGAACTGAGCCACGACAGATCAGCCATGATCTTATTGAATGGCGGGGCAGGCTCGAAGGGCTAGATGGCCTACTCCTGCTCCTATTTCTTATGTTCTTATGTTCTTAAGCTAATAAATGGGAAGTAATGTTTATAACTTGGCAATGCCCATCTCCAATGAGAGGAAGTCTAACCTTCTCTCTTTGTCATTCAGTCACATTACAGAGCTGCACGGTGGCACAATGGTTAGCATGGCTGCCTCACAGCGCCAGGAGCCCCAGGAGCGATTCCAATCTTGGGTTACTGTCTGTGCAGAGGCTGCACGTTCTAAGAACATAAGAAATAGGAGCAAGAGTAGGCCATCTGGCCCTTCGAGCCTGCCCCACCATTCAATAAGATCATGGCTGATCTGTCGTGGCTCAGTTCCACATTCCCGCCCTCTCCCCATAGCCCCTAATCCCCTCTCTTATCAAAAACCCATCAACCCGCTTCTTAAAAATATTTAGCGAGGTAGCTTCCACCACTTCAACGGGCAGAGAATTCCAGAGATTCACCACCCTTTGAGTGAAGAAGTTCTTCCTCAACTCCGTTCTAAACTGCCCCCCCTTTATTTTGAGGCTGTGTCCCCTAGTCCTATTGTCCTTTCTGAGCGGGAAGAGTCTCTCCACCTCTATCCTATCCATCCCATTCATCATCTTATACGTCTCAATGAGATCTCCCCTCATTCTTCTAAACTCTAACGAGTACAAGCCTAGTTTATTCAGCCTCTCCTCATAGCTCAACCCCCTCAACTCCGGCATCAGCCTAGTAAACCTCCACCTCACTCCCTCCAAGGCCAAAATATCCTTGCGTAAGTACAGCGCCCAAAACTGCACACAGTACTCCAGCTGCAGCCTCACCAGTGCCCTATACAGCCTCAGCAAGACCTCCCTACTTTTATATTCAATCCCCCTCGCTATGAAGGCCAGCGTCCCATTCGCCTTCCTGACCACCTGCTGCACCTGCAAGCTGGGTTTTTGCGACTCATGCACAAGGACCCCGAGGTCCCTCTGCACTGTCGCCTGCTGCAGTTTTTCTCCACGTAAGTAATAATCCTTCCTACCATTATTCCTACCAAAGTGGACCACCTCGCACTTGCCAACATTAAATTCCATTTGCCAGTTCCTGGCCCATTCGCCCAGCCTATCTAGATCCTTCTGCAGACTCTCCACACCCTCCGCACAATTTGCCTTTCCACCAATCTTGGTGTCATCGGCAAATTTCGACACCATACACTCGGTTCCCTCCTCCAGATCATCTATATAAATGGTAAATAGCTGAGGCCCCAGCACCGACCCCTGAGGCACTCCACTAGTCACCATCCGCCAATCCGAATAGCACCCATTGACCCCCACTCTCTGCCTCCTATTTGACAACCAGTCCTCTATCCACGCGAACACCCTACCCCCAACTCCATGTCCCCTGACTTTCTGCAATAACCTCTTGTGAGGTACCTTGTCAAACGCCTTCTGAAAATCAAGAAAGACCACATCCACCGGCTCTGCTCTATACCGCCCTAGACACATCCTCATAGAACTCCAGTAAATTTGTCAGACACGACTTCCCCTTAACGAAACCGTGCTGCGTTTGCTCTATCAAGCAATTCCCCTCAAGATGCCTCGCTATTTCCTCCTTGATGACGGATTCTAACATTTTACCTACAACAGACGTTAAACTAACCGGCCTATAATTCCCCGCCTTTTGCCTGGCACCCTTCTTAAACAACGGCGTAACATTAGCCGTTTTCCAATCTTCCGGCACTTCCCCGGAATCCAGCGGTGTCTGGAAAATAACCACCAAGGCATCCACTATCACCTCCGCCATTTCTTTCAGAACCCTCGGATGCATTCCATCCGGTCCTGGGGACTTGTCCACAATCAGCCCCTCCAGTCTGTCGAGCACCACCTCTCTAGTAACAGTAATGTCATCGAGACCCTCCAGTCCTACCACCTTTCCATCTCTAACACTCGGCAAATTATTCACGTCCTCCTCCGTGAAGACCGAAACAAAAAATGTTCTTCGTGTGGATTTCCTCTGGGTGCTTCGGTTTCTTCCCAAAGTCCAAAAAGATGTGCTGGTTGTGTGCATTGGCCATGCTAAATTCTCCTTCAGTGTACCTGAGGGAAGCGCAACAGTGTGGCGACTGAAGCATTTTCACAGTAACTTTATTGCAGTGTTAATGTAAGCTTACTTGTGACACTAATAAATGAACTTAAACTTAAGCAGCAACACAGAAATGAACAGAATTTGGATTTGCTTTAGTTGGTCAAATTTTGGAATATGGAATATTAAGCAGTGCGGTGATCTGATTGATTAGTGGTTTGGTGTGCAGAGTGGGTCCCATGTATAATGGGTGCAGTGTGGAGGTCCTGTAATTGAAATATGTGGGATCTCAAACTAATTAAAGCAGTAACTATTGCTTCATGCTTTAATTGCTTCTCTGTTTTCCCCATTCCCCATGTAGAACCAATGCACACTTCATTCCAACCTATACAATAGGAAATCAGAAAGGCTACGGGGGGATTGAAGGTTAAAGAAGGTTAAAGTGATAGGTGTCTTCAATTTCTTGCCTGAAGGACATGTGCCAAATAAAGACAATTTAAATTGGGCGATATTTAAAATTTACACTGTAAATGACATTTCATTGTTCTGTGTCTATCAAAATCTCCAAACAGCTTGAGCCTGTTAATTCTGTAGTATGCAACGTAGAACTATTGGACAATTACATGACAGAAAGAGGCTGTTTGGCCCATTGAGTAGTGCTGGCTCTCTGCAAAGGAAGCTCACTCAGCATACTGTCCCATCTCTTGCCCCCACTCCTGCAAATATTTTCCTTTCAAGTAATCTTTTCAAAGCACCACGACTCTGTCATACCCTCAGGCAGTGTATTCCAGATCCTAACCACCAGCTGCGTTCAAATCGTTTTTTCCCCAAGTTGCCATTCCGTATTTTTCATTGCTAATCATCTTAAATTTCTGCCGTAGGACTCTGCCAACAGGAACAGTTTCTCCCTGTTCTCCCAGGTGCCTCATGATTTTGAGTGTCTCTCCCAAATGCCAATAGGGATGGCGGTGTGGGGGTGATGTCACTGGAGTTTTATAATTCAGAGGTCCTGACCAATGATCTGAGGATAAGGGTTCAAATCTCACCATGGCAGCTGGTGGAATTTAAATTCAATTAAGAGAGGGGCGATAGCCACTATTAACCCAGAAAATAAGCTAATATTCTGGAGACCTGGGTTCAAATCCTGCCACAGCAGATGGTGGAATTTGAATTTGATAAAATAAAATCTGCAATTAAGAATCTACTGAATATCATGAAACCGTTATCGATTGTCGGAAAAACCCATCTGGTTCACTAATGTCCATTGGCACAGTGGTTAGCACTGCTGCATCACAACTCCAGGGACCTGGTCTCCATTCACTGTCTGAGTGGAGTTTGCACATTCTCCCTGTGTCTGCGTGGGTTTCCTCTGGATGCCCGGTTTCCTCCCATACTCCAAAGATGTGCAGGTTAGGTTGATTCGCTATGCTAAATTGCCCCTTAGTGTCCCAAGATGTGCATGTTAAAGCGACAGCAGGGTAAATATGTATGGTTTCGGGGATAGGGCCCTCATGGGATTGTGGTCGGTGCAAATTCAATGGGCCAAATGACCTCCTTCTGCCCTGTAAGGAATCTATGATTCAATGAATCTTGGCTTAATCTTCTCCATGGAAAACAATCCCACTCTCTCCAATCTATCCACATAATCCATGTCCTACATCCCTGGAGCCATACTCATGAATCTTTTTGCCATCCTCTCCAAACACCTTCACATCTTCCCTAAAGTGAGGTGCTGAGAACTTAACAGAGTGCTTCCGTTGTGGCTAAACAAACGTTTTCTATAGGTTTATCATAACTTCTCAGCCTTTAGGCTCAGATTAAGTCCAAGATAGGGTTCAATGTCCTATTTTGGCATCTAGGATCTTGTTTGTTTCTCTTATGGGAACATTGCATTGGATTCAATTGGATACTGAATTTGATTTTTGGAGCAAGCAAGGAATGGATTTGGGTTTTCCCCATTCCATTCTGAGCATTGGCTTCATAACTTTAAGGATGGAGTAAGAAAATTCTTTTAAAAAAAACAAATTCTGCCAAGTAATGTGGAAATTCTGAAATAAAAACAGATAATTCTCAAAATACTCGGCAGGCTTAGAGGGCGTCTGCAGAGAGACACAGATGCTGGAATTTTCCAGCTGTTCACATCAGCAGCACCTTCTGGTCCCACTGATGGCACACCATTGCCGTGGTTTCACAGCAGCGTGGGGTGTAGTCAGAAATCCCATTCACAGCGCTGGAACCAGGAGATTTTGAGGAACTCTTTTAAGGAGGAAAGAAACGTAGAGAGGTTTAGGGAGGGAGTTGAGAGTTCAGTATCTTGCTGCTAATCGTGGAGCACTTTAAAACAGAACTTCTCAGAAACCACAGTTTGACATGTTTAGATAGCTTGGAAGGTTGTGGGCTGGAGGTGATTACAGAGAAAGGGGGGTTCAAGGCCCAGAATTATTCGAAAACAAGGTTGAGAAAGGTAAAACTGAGGCTTTGTTTAACTGGGAGCCAATTAGGCCAACAAGTAGAGGGGTGATAACTGAATGAACTAGGTACAAGTAAAGGGAGGGCCGGTGGAGCTTTTGGGTGACCACCAGTTTACAGAGGGTAGAATGTCAGAGACCAGCCAGAAATGCACTGGAATAGTCAGATCCAAAGGTAGCAGAGGCATGAATGAGAGTTTCAGCAGCAGATGAGCTGAAAGAAGGGGAGATGTTGGATAATAATCTGGAGATGGAATCTTAGGCCTGACGTTAATGGAGACACTCTGCATCATGGTGAAAATAGCAGAAGTGGTTGAAAAGCCTAAGTCTCGCCCCGGAACATAGCATTTCCTATTTTCATGGGGGCAGGAAAGGGTGGGCCGGGATCCATGCATGCATGGTTCATGGAGGCAGCCAACATTTAAACCTTCAGCTTCCTCCACACAATTCTGATTTTTGCATCCGTGAAATGTGAAATTTAGACCAGGTAAAAGCCGGTTTGAAATTCATCAATGCAACTGGATAGCCAGGATATTCCTTTGGAGAGGTAAGGTATTCCCTTGCATCTAGTCACAGGACACCTTTGAGGGAGGTAGAGTATTATTCACTGAAGGTTGGTGTCCTTTAGAACAGTAAAGGAATTAAGGGTTATGGTGAGCCCTTAATTTTCGTGGACTCAGCTCCACTTAGAGTGGAACTGAGTCCACAAAAAGATCAGCCATGATCTTATTGAATGGCGGAGCGGGCTTGAGGGGCCAGATGGCCTACTCCTGCTCTTAGTTCTTATGTTCTTAGGGGTATGTCAGATCCCTAGAGAATTGTCAAAGGTAGGCAGAAATGTGCATAAAAAGTACATAAACTCATTAATGTCAAGGTCATTGGAACTGTCAACAGATCTGTCAAAATCAAATCAAAACTGTCAGAGATACCTGTCAAAAGAAGCTGCCAGAACTGTCAAGAGAACCTGTAAAAGTCAACTGTCAAAGGGAGCTGTCAAGGCATTTAAAAGTTCTGCCCATTAAATTTTTTGAAAAAAATATTTGGAGTGTTCAAAAAAAATTGCTTGCAATGGGTACAGGGTTATAGGTTGGCATGGAGGATATACGGTTATGAGGGTGGTACAGAGCATGAGTTGGCACAGATGGTGCATGGGAAATGTAGAGAGGAGTGTGGGCTGGAGGGATACTGTTGTTTTATTGGGTGGGATTTTCAGGTCCACCCCGCCATCTGGTTCGTTCACTCCCATTGAAAGTCAGTTGACTCTTGGCTGGATTGTAAAATCTCCCACAGCATATCCCACCATGGTTTTTTGTTTGAAACCTTGACAAAGTCCCAGAGGGCTGAAGCAACTTTTGGGCAGCCTATCTCTACGCTCAGCAGCCTGCCTACTCATTCCGGAGTCAGTGGATCAAAGCCTCTGACCAACTTTCTGGCCATTTTTTCCCAGGTCATGGTCAGGAACCTGGGAAGTGTCCTACCCAGCCAGGAGCGAAATTCCAGTGATGTTGTGACCGAAGCTCGTTTCAGGATCAAATAGACAAGTTGCACCCATTCTGGTTCAGCCTCAGACAGTTACTGGAGAGTGGGATGCAGCCAATGGGAATAGAATGGACATTACAATGAGAGCTGAAGACATTGGCTTCGGTCTTCCCAGTACTTAATTGGAGGAAATTTCTACTCACCTAGTACTGGGCATTGGACAAAACAGTCTGACCATTTCGAGGCAGTGGAAAGGATGGCAGATTTATGTAAGAGATGATAGCGAGCAAGAGGTGGGTGTCATTAACATATTTATATAAATTACTGCTGTGTTTTCTGATATTGTCACCAAGAGGCAGCATGTAGATGAGAAAAAGACAGGACCAAGAATAAATCCTTGGGAGGTAGGAATGCAGCACATGCCAGGATTTTTAGGATGATGGGATTTCCGTTCTTGCTCTCCAAGGAGTTGGGGCAGAACACATCCCTGCCAATACTACCTGCAGCCATCGAATGTTCCAACAAGTGTTAATTGGCTGGAGGTCGGACTTCAGCCCCCACTTGTGAGGAAGTCCCACCTCAGAGAGCTGCTAGCCAATCAGATTGTTGGGATGGGGAAGAGGGGCCGAGGCCCTAGTGCGGTGTGGGGGAAGTGGGGGTGTTGATGGAAACGACTGGGGGGGGGTGGGGAAGGAGCATCTGCAGGGGACAGACCTTTTAGAGGGAGAGGGGGCAGTGCCCAATGTTGAAAGGAGCTGCTGATGGAGGCACCCCACCCCCACATTCCCTTCCCACTTGAGGCCTGAGCTAGATCATTTCTCAGTCTCCCTCTCCCTCCTGCTGGCCTGAAAATTGAGGAGGGAAGGAAACAGCCCCTAAGGTCATTAATTGGTTCTTTTAATGGCCTCAGCTGGAGCAAGGGCAGGAAGATTGGCTTAGGAGAGGTTGGGGCAAGAGGGAGCCCAGTGCAAAGGCCATCCAAGATTTTTACAGGCAGGTCCAGACTAGAAAGCCACCAGCAGGACAATTTAAATTTCTGCCCGTGGCGGGAATGGGAAGATATTTGTGCTGTAGCACAATCACTCCCTCCCTTCCAATTTTAATTTTAGTATCACAAGTCGGCTTACATTAACATTGCAATGAAGTTACTGTGAAAATTCCCTAGTCACCACACTGCGGCGCCTGTCCGGGTAACACTGAGGGAGAATTTAGCATGGCCAATGCATTTAATCAGCATGTCTTTCGGACTTTGGGAGAAAACAGGAGCACCTGGAGGAAATCCACGCAGTCACGGAGAGAACGTGCAGACTCCACACAGGCAGTGATCCAAGCCAGGAATCGAACCAAGGCCCATGTCGCCAATAAAACCTTTACCACCTCCCTCCCAGGTTGCTCCCTTTGGCATTGCCCCCAACTGCAGCGCTTCAAGTCTAAGGGGCAGGTATTGAACTTCATGGTTTAGCCATCCAGTACCAACTCCTCAGGCTCACATCAAATGCTCTTGGGACCAATTCTCCTCACTGGGCCAAAACAGGGCCAATACTCTTCCCAAAGCCCTGGAGCTGAATTGTTGGTTGGGGAGATGTATTGATCAAAATGGGGCAAGGTAAGTACTTTGCCCCTATTTCCACACCCCATACTCTCAGCTCTTGTCAGGTTAAAATCAGGGCCACAAATGATAGTCGCTGCCTTTTGTTTAACAGACAGGTATGGGCAGAGAACTCTGTGTCAATGTAATTAACTGTTGATTGCTTTTAGCTGATTCTTGGTATTCTTATGATAAAGGAAAGGACATACTTTGTAGCAGAGATTCTCACCTCCTTCTAAACACACAATAAATGAAACTGGTGTGATCACAAACACTACAAAAATACGATATGATTCGTGTACAATAGCATCAATGCTTTAATTCCTCAAACTGCATTCAGTTTCCTGAAGGTTAGTGTCCTTTTGAGCAGTAAAGGAATTAAGGGTTAAGGTGAGCCCTTAATTTTTGTGGACTCAGTTCCACTCTGTAAGTGGAGCTGAGTCCATGAAAAGATCAGCCATGATCTTATTGAATGGCGGAGCAGGCTCAAGGGGCCAGATGGCCTACTCCTGCTCCTACATGTATTAATATACAGCGAAAAGTATTGTTTCTTGTGCACTATACAGACAAATCATATCATACATAGAGAAGGAAAGGAGGGAGTACAGAATATAGTGTGACAGTCATAGCTAGGGTATAGAGAAAGATCAACTTAACACGAGGTAGATCCATTCAAAAGTCTTGGCAACAGAGAAGAAACTGCTCTCGAATCAGTGGGTACGTGACCTCAGACTTTTGTATCTTTTTCCTGATAGAAGAAAGTATTTACCACAATTTAACAGTTACTTATTGCCTGCTTATCATTTCAAGGACATTTGGGAAATTAATTAGCAACAAATGAGAGGAACCCGAATATCTAGACCCAATTCTTCCTGAGTAAAGTTAATGTTGGTGACGTATTAGTATTGAAGTGTGGATTTGACTTTTCACCTTTTCAGAGTTCAGGAACTTCTGAAGCAGATCATTGTCTGAATTTATTGAAACAAAGCTCATCATTAGAATGACACAGTTACATTTAAAGTCTTCAGTGGAAACAGGCCTTTATTACTGTGGTGACCCCTTTACAGAAAAGAATAACAGCAGTTGATTATTGGAAGGATGTGGGATTTCTTGAGAAAGGGCTGTATGTACTTGACTGAAATGGTTACAGAGAGGACTTTGTCAGCATAACACATTGATTTAGGGGCAGTTTTGTGCTGTGTTCAAGTCACTGCTTTGCACTGGGTGCTTGTGCCCTAGACCTGGATGTCTGTGTCATATTCTGTACCCAACGTGCACACCATATGCTAAGAGCACTTAGAGTTGGCACAGGCACTGGACACAAAAGCTCATTAAATTGAAATGAGAGCACAATCCCATAATGTGCTTGCAATGGTGAAGGCAGCACCTGTTAGAAACATGTGTTTCAATGGAAACACTTTCACCACTGTTTTACAAGTGGGGTTTTGTCAAAAACTCACAGCTCTGACTTATTTATCCTTATTTCTTATTCATTTTGAATTAATTTCTTTAGCGCTGGGTTGATAGTTGTGTTTTCACTTCTGTGATTAGGAACAAAGGACTTTTAACCTGCAAACTTAACGGTGCATTCCATCTATTAGCTCAACCCTTGAGCCCAGAAATGTTTCATAACATGGGTGTAGTCACAGCTCCAACCTTGCAAACTCTCAGTGAGAAGGAGAAAAGCAGGTCGACCAACCCTTTACAATCAGTATCTTCTGCTTTGCTTATTGAAGATGTGACCTTCACAAGCTGTCACTGCAGGCCTCAGAAAAGCAGCCAGCATAATCAAGGACCCCACGCATCCCGGACGTACTCTCTTCCAAATTCTGCCATCGGGAAAAAGCCAGTGGTCACGTTTCAACCGACTCAAGAACTCTCTGCTAACATAAGAACATAAGAAATAGGAGCAGGAGTAGGCCATCTAGACCTTCGAGCCTGCCCCGCCATTCAATAAGATCATGGCTGATCTGAAGTGGCTCAGTTTCACTTTCCCGCTTTCTCCCCATAACCCTTAATTCCCTTGCCTACCAAAAATCTATCTACCCTTGTCTTAAATATATTTAGCGAGGTAGCCTCCACCACTTCAACGGGCAGAGAATTCCAGAGATTCACCACCCTTTGAGTGAAGAAGTTCCTCCTCAACTCCGTTCTAAACTGCCCCCCCTTATCTTGAGGCTGTGCCCTCTAGTCCTGCTGTCCTTTCTGAGCGAGAAGAATCTCTCCACCTCTACCCTATCCATCCCCTTCATTATCTGATACATCTCAATAAGATTCCCCCCTCATCCTTCTAAACTCCAACGATTACAAGCCCAGTCTATTCAGCCTCTCTTCATAGTTCAACCCCCTCATCTCCGTCTGCCATCAGACTTTTGAATGGACGTACCATATATTAAATTGATCTTTCTCTACACCCTCTCTGCAACACTGTATTCTGCACCCTCTCTTTTCTTTTTCTATGAACGCTATGCTTTGTCCATTTAGCGTGCAAGAAACAGTACTTTTCGCTGTATAATAATACATGTCACAATAATAAATCAAAAACATTTCTACTCAGGCATTTAAGAAGATGTCTACATGTGGTGGCATACAATGCCAGAGCTAGCCTAGGATATACAATGACAGAGCTACACCATGGCTTACAGTGCTGGAGCTAGCCTGTGGTATACAAAGCCAGATCTAGCCTGTGATATATAATGGCTAGTCTGTGGTCTGGCTGCTTTCTCAGTGTGAAAAGTGATCGTGCAATATCCTCATTCACAAATTATTTTAATGATCTGATGATGACATTTCCTACATTTATCACCAGGAGTACATACACTAAGGTGATTCAGCACCCATTTCAGGTGGGAATTATATTAAAGACCTCTTAAAATTATATTAAAAATCTCTGCAACCCATTTTGAAGATTTTGTCTCAAGAATAGCATTAATATTTGTAAGACTGTTTCTTTTGCTGCAATTCTTATTCAGTTTTTTTTTGTTGTAATTACTGTTGGTCTTAGCTGTGGCCTAGTTTTCTTATTTGCTGCAGTAATGCAATCTCTAATTTGAGTTGTCGTGAGTGGGCGAGTGAATAAAAATAATAAGCTGAGAATAGTACCAGCTCTGAGCTCTGGGGAGGTCGTTAATCTAGGTCACACTTCAATCTGTCTATGGAATCCAGCTCCAGAATTCGCAAGGTATTTTCTTTACGCTGACCCAATGGGTGACAGTTTGTGAGGCTTCTCCAGCCCATTGCCATTCATGCATGAAAGGGGAGTATGTGGACCGGGATCCTCTGGCCTCCCGACCGCCAAGAAACCCGCAGCAGAGAATCCTGCTGGTGTGAACAGATGGAGAACTCTGGCGAAAATGTGCCATTGGTATCTACTTGAAGCAAAAGACCCACAGCCACATATAGCCCGGAATTCTTTGGCAGTTCATGTCAGTGAGATTCTACGATCCTGCCTGTTGCTTACCCCTGCCCGCGAGTTTCCCGCCAGTGGGGGGTGACGTCAATGCTGCCGGCAGGAGGTGGCTCATTGTTTGCTAACGACAGGATTCCCTGCTCCTGCCTCTGTCAATGGGCATTCCCATTGCTTCCCACGCTAGCAGGAAACTCGCAGGCAGGGGTGTGCAACAGGCAGGACCGTAGAATCCCACCGACATGAACTGCCAGAGAATTCCGGGCTATATGTGGCTGTGGGTCTTTTGCTTCAAGTAGATACCAATGGTACATTTTGGCCAGAGTTCTCCATCTGTCCACGCCAGCAGGATTCTCTGCTGCGGGTTTCTTGGCGATGTGGGGTGGCTTCAGTGGGAATTTTCATTGACAGCAGCTGGACCGGGGCATTCTGGCGGCAACTAGTGGGCCTCCTGCCACTAAGAAAAATGCCGCGGACAGGCCAGAGAATCCCACCTGTTATATTACGAAGGAGCAGCTTCACTGGGTTGACAGGAAAATACAAGCAAATCACAAAATGCGGGCCCAATTTTACCATCGTGTTGCGCCCATTTTCAGGCACGAAAACTTGATAAAGTCAGGCGTGAGATGAGTAGCATGATCTGTGCCCGCCTCCGCACCGGTTCCCCCTTTACCAAGGCCCAAAATGGCCATGATTGGGACCGCATCCAAAATGCGTGTGATGGCATGCATTTAGATTGACTTAATGGGCTCTACGCCCAACCTTACCGGCACTTCCCCCTTTACCATTGCATTCACCCATCCAGGTTCGGCGCAAAACAGACATGCTCTGCAAAAGTCCGATTCAGGCGCTTCCCATTCTTGTTCTCCCTTCAACTCTCCTGATTACCACCCTCTGACACCCTCCTCCCTCCATCCTGCTATGTCCTTATGTTCCATAATTGCAGGGGACCCAACAGTCCTTCTACCATTGACTTTCCCACCGCGCAGCCAATCAACCCATTCCCCAGTTCCCTTCCCATAAATATTTGGCCGTTGACATGAAGGGACCTGGACAATATTCCATTCATGTGAATCCAAGGACATGAAATATGCAAATAGCTTTGCTGTCTGTATGATGGTGGTACAAAATGGTGGGAAACATATGCATATGTGTGAATGAAGTCATGAATGAAGCCCAGTCCGTCACTCAAACCAGCCTCCCATTTATTGACACTGTGTACATTTACGGCTGCCTCGTCAAAGCAACCAGCATAATTAAGGACCCCACACACACTGGACATACTTTTTTCCACCTTCTTCTGTCGGGGATATAAAATCTGAGATCATATACCAACCGACTCAAGAACAGCTTCTTCCCTGATGCCATCAGAATTTTGAATGGACCTACTACACATCAAGTTGATCTTTCTCTACACCTTAGCTATGACTGCACTCTCTCCCTTCCTTCTCTATGAATAGTATGCTTTGTTTATACAGCACGCATGAAACAATACTTTTCACTGTATATTAATACATGTGACAATAATAAATCAAATCAAAAAATATTTTTGCATTAGCAGAAATTTATTCTACAGCCAGCACAGATATATAAGTGTTTGAAAGTATCTGAGTGCTGCTGCCTTTATGAAGCAGCTCCAAGCAGGAAACGAATGTTGATGCTTCTTTTCCTAAAGACATGTTAACCGATCTTCCGAGCATAATTTATATGGCTTCAGACTAACAGTGTGTATCTCAAATGTAGGAACTTGCTCATACTTTGTCACATGCACTGCTGCTCGCTGAGTCTTCTTCCACAGATGACACAGCATAGCCCATCCTTGCTTCAGAAGATATCTTTCTCACCTCTCCACCACCAAGAGCACCTAACGCCTCCTTCACTAAGGCACCTGTCCCCCTCAGCTCATTTGCTGCTGTAACTCTCCTTCTTGCCTTTATAATCATTTTAATGATCAGTTTGGCTTCCCACTTTACTCCCACACAGGGTGCGTGGGTTTCCTCAGGGTGCGCTGGTTTCCTCCCACAATCCAAATACGTGCTGATTATGCTCATTGACCATGTTAAATTCTCCCTTAGTGTACCCGAACAGGTGTCGGAGTGTGGCAATAGGGAATTTTTGCGGTAACTTCATTGCAGTGTTAATGTAAGCCTACTTGTGACACTAATGAATATACTTTACAAGGCTCAGCTAGCCTTATCATAACTCACACCAACTAGTTGAAGGCAAAATATTGCAGATGCTGAAATCTGAAACAAAAACATAAAATGCGGGGGAGACTCAGCGGATCTGGTAGTATCCGGCGGGGGGGAAGAATAGAGCCAAAGTTTCGAGTCTGGATGACCCTTTGTCAGTGTTGGCTCTGTTCTCCCTCCACTGATGATGTCAGACCTGCTCAGTCTCCCCTGCATTTTCTGTTTTTGTTTCACACCAAGTAGTATTCACCCATTTTTCCAATGTTCACTGGACCTACACCGAATCCCAACCCTACAGCTCAAGCTTACAATTCTCATCTTGGTGTTCAAAATCCCCCATAGCATCATCCCTCATGATCTCTGTGACTTCCTCTAACCCATAATCCTCCAGGATCTCAGAATTCCCCCAATTCTATCTTCTCACACACCCCTAAGTTTTCGCAGCTCGCCATTGGCAGTTATGCTTGAAATACCCAAATCCTAAACTCTGGAATTTCCTCCATAAGTCTCACACCTGTCTCCTCTCTGGCCAAGCTTTTGATAACCTGTCTTAATATATTTCTTTATGTGGCTTTGTGCCAAATTTTGTTTGATAAGCCTCTTGTAAAAGGCCTTGGGAAGTTTTTAATCTTCCAAAGGCTTTATTCCTTGGAACATAGGAGAATGAGGGGTGACCTTATTGAGGTGTGTAAAATCATGAGAGGCATAGATAAGATGGGCGCACAAAGTCTTTTTCCCCGGGGTGGGGGAATTGAAAACGAGAGGGGAAAGATTTAAAAGGACCTGAGGGGCAACTTCTTCATGCAGAGGGTGGTGTGTATATGGAATGAGCTGCCAGTTGAGGCAGAACATTTAAAAAAACATTTGGATAGGTACATGGATGGGAAAGGATTAGAGGGATATGGGCCAAACGCCAGCAATTGGGATTAGCTGAGTGGGCACCATGGTCAGCATGGACTGGTTGGGCAGAAGGGCTTGTTTCCGTGATGTATTGCTCTTTGACTTTATGGACAAGATTTTCCAGCCCTGCGCGACCCAAGACTGATAAATCTCACCCAAGGTGAACGGAACTTCCCATTGTCTGCCCCTCGCTTGCTCTGATTACTGTGGCGGGGGCAGGGCTGTAAAATTCCAGCGTTTGACTCTACATCATTGCAAATTGTTGCCACTGTTCCTACTATCTAGGGAAATGGAAGATTATGTAAAATCCACTTAACTGGGTTTCTAATACTGCAGCTATCTTAATGCCCACAACAACTATCCATCCCCCTAAATAAAGAAACCAGCCTCTTTGGGTAAGACCTACAGAGTTTCATTCTCAAAGTAGGATTGGGTCCTACTCTTGACCTTCTTAGCTTCAACTGCCACAGCAAAGCTTTAATCTTTTCTCGCTATGCAGTAAAGCAAAGCCCTTTAAGACCAGCTGAATCACTGGGTACCTAGCTAGCTCGCGTGCACATCCCCTGTGGCTTAGTCAGTCTAGGCACTTTGATAAGTGTTCCCATTGGCTGACCTTACCAGCTGTCTCTCTGTACCACTTGAGCAGCGTGCCCAAGATGCATTCCAGTCCCTCTAATACTTTGGTCAGACTGGGCAGTCTTTGGTTAGCTTCCCATGATTGTGGAACACTCTGGGCCTTTCATGTGCCATCTACAGTAATTCACCTATATTCCATTTGGCTTCAGAAATCACCAGGGACAAGTTTCTGAGGAGGTTCGGCCTGTTCCAATTGCCTTCATCCTGCACCCTGTTATGCCACCAACATCTTCAAATGTTAAAAAAAAGGAAGAAACTGCATTGACGCAACTTGTGGTTAAGTGAACCAACTGTAACCATTTTGTTTTGACAGAATGGTGCAAATGATGGTGTAATTGACAGATGAACATCCCCTTACCGTCCCAGCCCCCATCAAATCACCAGGCATAGGATGACAAAGGGAAGTCCACAAGTCACATGATTAAACACGACTATTCACAGAATGACCCATCCAGTAACTTACAGTAATTAATTAGCAGTCTTTTCCAAAGCAGCAAGGTTTAGCTTGATGGGATCAGCATAGAGCCCCTACAGTGCAGAAGAAGGCTATTCAGCCAAGCCAGCCTGCACCAACAACAATCCTACCCAGGCCCTATCCCCGTAATCCCATCCACTTACCCTACTAATTCCCCTGATACTAAGGAGTAATTTAGCATGGCCAATCAACCTAATCCTCACATCTTTGGAGTGTGGCAGGAAATCGAAGCACCTGGAGAAAATCCACGCTGATACGGGGAGAACGTGCAGACTCCGCATAGACAGTCACCTGAGGCCAGAACGGAACCTGGCTCCCTGACGCTGAAGCAGCAGTGCCAACCACTGAGTCATTGTGCTGTGCTACTATGCCATTGTGCCACCATGCCATGACAACAAAAATTAGGGAAAGCCCTGAGAGACACATTAAAGCCCACTGATAACATTCCTTTATGAAAATACTCTCAAATTCCATTTCCCCCCATTTCTGCCACCATACGGCACTGATACCATTGCTAAACCTCCACATAATGACTATTTGCCTTGATTGTGAGCGATCACCCATCCCACATCCTAACCAGAAGAAAAGTAAAGCGGTGCCTGAAGAGCAGGCTTCCATTATTTGTAACTATTTGGATGCACACAAAGATATGATACAAACTCTATCACATCTCTCAGATTAGTAGATGTGGGAAGGGTTGTTAGGTAGGCATCTCCACGGTAACTCTTAAATAGCAAGGAGACTTAGAACACTGGCAGTATCTGTGGAGAGAGAAACAGTGTTCATGTTTTGAGTGTGTATGACTCTTCTTTGGAACTGAGTTTCAACTGAACTTTTTTTAGTCAGCCATTTATTTCCTGTTATTATGGGGTCCATAACTTAGAATGGACTGTCCCTTTAACAACATGACAGATCTTTTGTTTGTAGAATATAAACTTTCACCATTGTGGGTGTCTGTAGCAACCCTGGGACTGTCTTCAAAGGAAATAAAACCACTTTTAAGTCAGACTGCTTTATTCATGCCTGTACTCAATTCTCACAAGGAGGGTTGCCCTGTCACTAGGGAGTGTGGGAAGGGAGCAGGCTGTTGGTGTCGCCTCCCACTCATTCATTCACCAATTCAACTTCAAAACCCTGGAGCATTTTAATGCGGTCGTAGGCACTACACTTTAAAAAGAGAGGCGATGGCCTGATGGTATTATCTCTAGACTACTAACCCAGACACTCAGCTAATGTTCTGGGGACCTGGGTTTGAATCCTGCTACAATAGATAGTGGAATTTGAATTCAATAAAAAAAATCTGGAATTAAGAATGAAACAATTGTCGATTGTCGTAAAAACTCATCTGGGCCACTAACGTCCTTTAGGGAAGGAAATCAACCATTCTTACCTGGTCTGGCCTACATGTGAATCCAGAGCCACAGCAATGTGGTTAATCTCAACTGCCCTCTCAGCAAGGGCAACTAGGGATGGGTAATAAATGCTGGCCAGCTGGTGACACTCATGTCCTATGAATGAATAAAAAAAATGTGAATGTGACAGAGATGGTTTACGAGAATGGTTCCAGGGATGAGAGACTTCAGTTATGTAGATAGACTGGAGAATTTAAAAAAAGTTGAGAAAAGATTTAATTGAGGCATTCAAAACGATGAGGGATCTATGTAATAAGTCTTCAGAGGCAAAAGTTCCTTCACCAAAATCCCTTTATTTACAATTCCAACAACAGTACAGAGCGTGCTAGCAGTCAGCAGTCTGCCTTCGGGAGTGTCAGAGGAACTGACACTCCCGACTAGGAAGACTCCTAGATGATCCCAGTTGGTATTACACTCAAAAATCTCAGCCAGAGTAGTAGAATGTACTCCTTTAGGAAATAGATGGGAAGATATTAATAAGCTAAGGTTTCCATTCCTAATTGCTATGCAGCAATTGCAATGTCAGAGGAACTGACACTCCTGGTTAAATACAAGGAAAAGACTCCCTGATTGGCCCATCAATCGACTCCTTAATCAGGGAGTTCATATTCCAATAGGCCAACCTCAGTGGTCTGATTGAAGTCATTACAGTCTGAACAAGGAAACCGTTCCCACAGACAGAAGAGTTGAGAACCAGAGGATACTGATTTAAGGTGATTGGCAAAAGAAGCAACGAGAACTTGAGGAAGAGGTTTTTCTTAAATGCAGTGAGTGGTTAGGATCTGGCGTGCACTGCCTGAGAATGTGGTGGTGGCAGGTTTAATTGCGGCTTTCCAAACAGAATTGCATAATCAACTGAAGAGAAAAAAGTTGCTGGGTGAAAGTGAAAGGGCTCGAGAGCACAACAACCAGCAGAGTTGCTCTGAGAGAGCCAGCATGCACACAACAGGCCGAGTGGCCACCTTCTGTGCTCTCACCATTGTAAGATTCAATGGTCTAAGAGTTAAGATTTTAAACATAAACCCATTAGAATGATCTTTCCTAAAACAGATTTAACTTAGAAAGCAGAAACATTTGCACTTCTTTTCCCATATCTGAAAACAGCTGAAAATATTTTATATTCAAAGAATTTGTTTGAATTCCAGCGACCATGGGCAGGTTTTGTAGCTGTCTTTCTCCAGAACAAGATCCTAACTGAAAATAACCGTCTAATTTCTTTCTCACTGTGAGGAATGTTAGACGGGTTTATCAATTAATATTTCATCTATCAATGGAACACTCCCTCAGTTCTAAACTGGAATATCAGATTTGATTATTCTGGTGTGGGAACTGAACCTACACACTCTCTGACTCACTGGCAAAGGTGCCACCATTGAAGAAAGCTAATACCAGTACAGTATGTTTCAAGGAACAAACTTACATTCATATAGCAGCCCGCACACCCCAAAGGCCTCTATAACCAATTAATTACTTTCTTGAAGGTCATCACTGTAGGCAAATACCACCACCAATTAGTACACAGCCAAATACCTCAGTGAGATTAAAGGACAGCCATTTGGAATTAGTTGAGAAGCGAATATTGGCTGAGAGACTCTTCTGTTCTTGAAAAAAAAAGACACAAAGTACTTTATGTAACGTGCATAGGCAGGAGAGATCATTGCTTGGCATCTTATCCAAAAAGCTAAAGAACTCTGACCGTACGAAATCTAACAGTGACAGCACTAAGGCGTCAACCTCAATTTGAACTTGAACCCATGATGTTCAGATTCAAAGCCAAGAATGGCATTACTGAACTAAACTATAGCCTATTTGAGGTTTTATTAAGAAGAGACTTTTCACATGTGAAAGGAAGTGTCACACAACTGTAAATTGTTATGAAGATTTCACTTTGTGGATCTAATATAATGTTACAATATCACACAATTAAATTCTGCCCTATAAAATTTAAGAACAACAATGGATCCTTGCAGCGACCCCATTTTCAGTGGACGAATCATAGAATCCTTACAGCACAGAAGGAGGCCTTTTGGCCCATCAGGTCTGTACCGACTCTCCAACAGAGCATTTTATTCTGGGATATCCCTGTAACCCCACATATTTACCCCACTAATCTAAATCTCTTAGGACACTAAGGGGCCATTTAGCATGGCCAATCGATTTTTGGAATATGGGAGGAAGCTGGAGTGCCCAGAGGAAATCCATGCAGACAGGGGGAGAATGTGCACAGACAGTCACACAAGGCTGGAATTGAACCCAGGTCCCTGGCGCTGTGAGGCAGCAGTGTTAACCACTGTGCCACTGTGTTGCCCATATGTGCTGTCCAATAAGGAACTAACTCACAGATGCCAGGACTCCTCCTAGATGATCCCAGTTGGTATTACACTCTCAAATCTCAACCAGAGTAGTGGAATGTACTCCTTTAGGAAATAGATGGGAAGATATTAATAAGCTAAGGTTTCCATTCCTAATTGCTATGCAGCAAACTACTTTCCCCGCCTCCCCAGATTTAAGAATAAATACTTATTCAGACTATCTAGGTTATTTTTATACGGTCAGTTTTAAAATTGTCATTTTCCTCTTCCATTTATTCTGTTAAAAATATTCTGATGAAGCTAAAAATGAGAATTGTCTACTATTAAAAAATGAAAATGGTCTACTATAGGTAAAAATAATACGGGTGTCATTGTGTGGTCTATTATAGTTGTCACTGTGCTCAGATCATTTTGTTTTTTACTCAGTCATTGAGATTTTGTTGCCTTTTGGCAATAGTCTCTGACTGTAGTGAAGATGAGTTTTGGGGTTAAGGACAGTCCAAATACTGCGAGCTTCCCACTGCTAGTTTGACAAGGATGACCCGGGTCAATATGCCTAGCACTGAGGCACTAGTCACTCAAAACCAACTCCACTGGGTGAGACACATTAGCCGTGCCCTTTATAACAGACTCCCAAAATAATTGCTCTACTTGGAACTTGGTAACAGCAGGAAACTCCCAGCAGAAGAGTGGAAAGACAGGAGGTCAAACATCCCCAGTGGTTCCTGGGAGTTTGGACACATTGAGAGACTTTATTGGAAACACAGAGATGAAGAAACAGGATCAGACAGAATGCACAAACCTCCCAACAACTCATCCACCCCACCCTCCAAACAGCATCTGCAACACATGTGGCAGTGTCTGCAAATTGAACATTGGATTTATCTGTCACCTCAGAACCCAGTGAATCGGAGTAGCAGCGATTCATCCTCAAACCCGAGAGACCATGCCTAAGAGGAAGAGGAGGAACGAAAGAAAGACGTTGCTGAATTATCTGGAGAGAAATGGGAAGAACCTAACTCCCAGAGACAGGAGTTACTGCACTCAGTATCACAATTAACCACTGACATCCACCAGCCTAATTATCCTTTCCCTCCTCCACTGGCCCACCGTAGTTGCAATGTGTGCAATCTACACTGCAGCAACTTGCCAAGTCCAAAAATGTGTGTGTTAGGTTGATTGGCCATGCTATATTGTCCCTTAGTGTCAGGGGGACTAGTAGGGCAGATGCATGGGTTAAGGGGATAGGACTAAGGTGGGAGGATCGTTGAGCAGTCTTGATGGGCCAAACGGCCTCCTTCTGCACTGCAAGGATTCTATAATTCTACAATTCAGTGATGCAAGGCTTCATTCCCAAACCTGTGACTCAAACTATTGCTGTTGTAATATATCTGCAGACTATGTGAAGACCATTCTTTGAACCCGATCTTAAAACATTCCAATGGAAGAGATAGTGACTCACCCGACAGCCAAGTGAGCAGTGGGGAAGCAGGTTCAATTCCCAGTCGGTGTGCTGAGTTGGCTGGTATCAGCCCAGTGTTGTTAGGTATGTTATAGAGGCCATGATTAGAGAAGGAAAAACATAAGCAAGTTCCCACACTTCATTATTAACCAATGATCTCTCCTGGTGAGTGAAAGTGTGTGGACATCAGGTCAGGGTAGGTTCAGATACGGTCTTGATGCTTCTGCATGCAAATACCCTCTGGCATTCACTGTTGAGGTTCACACATTAACAATGGTCATTTGGGGAAGTGCAGTAGAGGCTGAGGTGTATGTCTGAAACCCCAGCAAGAAGTCAACATATTCAGAACGAGAAAATTAGCAGAGGAAGATTCACAAAAGTTTAACAGTAACGTGAGGAGCCTTGTACTTTATATTTTTATAAAATAAATATAAATAAGCTTATTGCTATTTCATACATTTTAAAATCAAGCAAAAATCTTTAAAATTACCGAAACTCTATCTGTCTGTGATCCCTGAACAAAAGGAGCCACCAGGCAGTTTTAGGAAAACTCCTCGTTCTCTCTGAGGAGCCACTAACAGCTCCCTGTGGACCATGCAGCCCAACTGCATAGAGAACTACGTCAAGGCCATCTGTATTTAACCACCCTGGCTAGCCAGAAGGAGTTAGATCATCTGCCAAAACAAAGGCTCTGCAACCTTGTTTTCAATTCTTAATGGTCAAAACATATAACCCATCTCAGGGACTAAGTCAAGGAATAGACATCCTTTGCCAAAGACAGTGTAGAGAGATGGGAGTCATGTGACATGGGCCTCTGGCTTGTTGAGTCAGTAATATATTGTCTTGCTGAACTGCAAAGCTCAGACTGCTGTATACCATCTAATAAGCAACATCACAGAAAAGGAACTCTGGCAGAGTTAAACACCTGACCCTATCTACACTGCATCTGCTGGAGGTCTGTACTACCACCTACAACACTGCTTCAATTCTGTGTGCTTAAGTCATCATGTGAAAGCAACACCACTGGAAAAGTGAATTACACAGCTCCATGAAGGAATAACTCATTGGACTTTGTTTCTGGATTCTGGAACAATATTTATTTTCTCTGTGGTCTCCCGACAGTAAATCTTTTTCTTTAGCCCTTTCCTTACTATCTCAGTGTGGAGACAACATTGCAACCCTCCTTCTACGCTTTGTGTGCAAATAAACAAACCCACTGAGTTCACCTTGGATGCGATTTTCCGGCCCTTCCTGCCAGTGGGATCTTCCATTCCCACTGAAGGTGACCCCCTCCAGGCAGGGTTCCCCAGCAATGGGATGGGCGTGCCACACAAAATGCTGTAGACATCAGAGACCAGAAGATTCCACTGGCAGGCAATTGCAAGTTGGTTCCACTATGGGGTGGGGTGGGCGCGCGGTGGGGTGGGAAATCCCACTATGTATCTCTAGTTTGCTGTGGGGTTATTAATAGAAAATTGGATCACATAAAACTGAGAGATTGGGAAATAAACCACTGGTTATAAAGATATCAATGCATCTTTCTGTTTATGCATGGGGAAATTAGTGCTGGTTAAATTAACCCCCCTCGTCTGTCCAGAACAGTAACGCTTTCTAAGGTTGATGAGAAAGCTGTTTCTTCCCTCTTGCAATTAGTAAAATATGAATACTTATGGGCATGGGGACAGGGTTCTACACTTGTGTATGATTAAAGTTTATTAATTAGTGTCACAAGTAGTTTCATATTAACACTGCAATAAAGTCACTGTGAAAATTCCCTAGTCGCCACACTCTAGCACCTGTTCAGATACTCTGAGGGAGAATTTAGCACGGCCAATACACCTAACCAGCACATCTTTCGGACTGTGGGGAAAACCGGAACGCCCAGAAGAAATCCACTCAAACACAAGGAGAACATGCAGATTCTGTGCTGACAGACACCCAAGCTGAGAATTGAACCCAGGACCCTGGTACTGTGAGGCAGCAGTGCTAACCATTGTGCCACTGTGCCGCCCTCATGTACACATCAAGTAAACTTTGGCTTCCCTATCACATAACAGTGTAAACAAAGAACATAGCTGCTCCCTTTCTGAATTGTTTTCTGTACTGTCTGTACTCTACACTCACTGCTGATTTGACGGATGCCATGAAAACACAGAATCAAGATACTTTTCCATTACAGGAAGGCAGTCAACATAAACTGCCCCTTTCTTGTCCCAATAGTCACACTTCATACTACAGACAACTTGACTTGAGTAGAGGCCATGGCATCAGGAAAAGGTGGGTTGACGTGTCTGCCGTCAGCCTGAGGTCATCAGTTCTCCATAACAACACTCCTTATTAACCATAATGTCGCGGCCACTGGAATTATTTCCCTGTCATTCCCCGTCTTAGGCACCAGAGTCTCACTCAGAAAGAGAGCTGCCGAAGCTTTCTGTGGCAATGAATTTCACTGGAGGAAAGACAAAAAATGAAGGCGAATCCGGTGGAATCATAATCTGGTTTAATCATTTAAGATAGGAATCACTTTTCTAAACTGCTGATACTTTCCCCAAGGGATATCCTGTATTAACTCATGATTTTGCTCAGGAGTGTCTATTCTGTACTATGGAACCCAGTATGCCATTGAAGGTTATCATCTGAGGAAAAGGGGTTGGGGTTAGTGGGGGGAGGTGATATTGTGTAAAATACCTTTTGGGTTCAATCTCATCAAAGTCGCCTCCCTCTATAGAACATAGAACATAGAACATAGAACATTACAGCGCAGAACAGGCCCTTCGGCCCACGATGTTGCGCCGACCAGTTACAAAAACAATGACCCACTAGCCTATACCAATCCCTTTTCGTCCATAAACCTATCCAGAGATCTCTTAAACGCCCCCAAACTAGACGCATCTACAACTGCAGCAGGCAGGGCATTCCAATCCCTCACCACCCGCTGGGTAAAGAACCTACCCCTGACATCCGTCCTGTAGCTACCCCCCCTTAATTTAAAGTCATGCCCCCTCGTGCTAGCTTTCTCCATCCGAGGAAAAAGGCTATCACTATCCACCCTATCTAAACCTCTAATCATCTTATATGTTTCAATAAGATCCCCTCTTAGCCGCCTTCTTCCCAACGAAAACAACCCTAGATCCCTCAGTCTCTCCTCATAGGACCTCCCCACCATACCAGGCAACATCCCAGTAAACCTCCTCTGCACCCTCTCCAACGCCTCCACATCCTTCTTGTAATGCGGGGACCAGAACTGCACACAGTACTCCAAGTGCGGCCGCACTAGAGTAGTGTACAGTTGCAACATTACACTGCGACTCCTAAATTCAATCCCCCTACCAATAAACGCCAAGACACCGTACGCCTTCTTGACAACCTTATCTACTTGATTCCCAACTTTCAGGGATCTATGTACACACACACCTAGATCCCTCTGTTCATCCACACTATTCAAAGTCCTCCCGTTAGCCCTATACTCGACACATCTGTTGCTCCTACCAAAGTGAATTACCTCACACTTCTCCGCATTAAATTCCATCCGCCACCTCTCGGCCCAGCTCTGCAACCTATCTAAGTCTCCCTGCAGACTATGACACCCTTCCTCACAATCTACCACACCTCCAACTTTGGTGTCATCAGCAAATTTACTAATCCACCCAACTATACCCTCATCCAGATCATTAATAAAAATTACAAACAACAGTGGCCCCAAAACAGATCCCTGAGGCACACCACTCGTAACTGCACTCCATGATGAATATTTACCATCCACCACCACCCTCTGTCTCCTATCTGATAGCCAATTCCTGATCCAACTTCCTAGCACTTGTTAATCTCATCAATCAATGAGTAGACCCGTTGCAGTTGCAAATCACGTCTGACATTTCTGCTTAATACTGGAAATCTATTTTTCCAAAATGCCAAACGTGCTTTGCTAATATTCAGCTTGAACCACTGACAAGATCTAACCACAATATTCTCTTTTCACAATAGTTTGGTAAAATAAGTACTGCCACAGTTAAGTAACAACAGATATCAGAGAACATTTGCAAACATAGAAACTAGAAGCAAGAGTAGGCCACTCAGCCCTTCAAGCCTGCTCCACCATTCATTTTGAGTATGGTTGATCATCGAATTCAATATCCTGATCCCCCCTTCCCCTGCCATCCTTTGATCCTTTAGCGCCAAGAGCTATATTGAATTTCTTCTTGAAATCAGACAACATTTCAGCATCAGCTACTTTCTGCGGTGGTGAAGAAATTTCTCGTCACCTCAGTCCTAAAAGGTTTACCCCTTATCCTTAAACTATGATCCCCCTCTCTCCCCTAATTCTGGGCTCCCCCGCCATTCCACAAGTTCTGCCATAATCTACTCGGGAATGATCAGCATTAAATACAAGGTTAAATGTGGGACTGGTTACATTTTTATATACAATATTAAAAATGAGTACCTGGGCAAATGAGATCCAGTCAAGTCGTTGGGGTTCCACAGTATTTGAAGTCTGGGAATTTTTAACTTCTCAAACTGTGAGGATAAAACTTTTTGGTTATAAAAAGAACATTTATGTAAATCAAATAACGTACTGTAATTTAGTATCTCTGACTTGAACAATGGAAAACCTTAAGATGATCCATGGCTGATGAAATTATTTATCTTCATTTGCTATAGTTGGGGGGAAATAATTTTGCTTGCAATCTTACAACTAGGAGACAGAGAAACTCATACCATATTCTTCATTTTTTGGTCTGTCACATTTCTTCTTCATAATTTTTGCTTGGCAGAGACAGTGGACCTAGGGCCAAACTGAAGAATACAGTTGTAAATGAGGGTTGCTCAAACAAACACAGGAAAGTTGAGATAGCTAAACATTATTTCACACCAAAGGTAAGGTTAAGAAATAGTCAATTATCACTACATGTAATTTAGAGAACTTTCAACAAAGAAAACAAACACTCTTGCTCTGAAATGTTACTCCATGTTTCAAATTTCTTTTTCTTCACTAAATTCCTTTTTTTATGTCTCTTTTTTCCAGTCTTGGTTTATGCTATTTATTGTCTTGTCTTTGTCCCTGTTGCCTTCTTCCCCTTCGTCCTGTGCACCCTTGCAAACGTAGGGAACCTGCTGTTAAATCAAATGTCCGAGTTAGCTGACAACTGTTTGAGTCCAGTGGCTTTTATATTAGCTCTGTTCATGTGATAAGCATGTGAAGAAAAAACCTTAACTATTCTAATTAATTTGGAACCTCATGACCAGGAAGGATGTTCGTCTTAAGACCTGTCTCATGACCCGAAAGAAGCCAAATAAATCCATCAATAGGGGCATTCTCCACCACCTCGGAACAGTCAAATCTCTGAAGTTTGTGTGACCCACAAATTACCTTATGATCTGTCTTCTTCTGCAGTTACATTTTCCTTTCATTATCCGATGAAATTAATATCCAGAGTGCAATGGGCAACTCTTGCGTGGAACATGTTTATTTCTCCTTGTGTAATGTTCCTGCTGTGGTCTGATAAAAGTACATTTGAAAGTTAGGCAGTCATAAAGGAGGTTACCATTCCAATTCATTTTCCATTGCCTGCAACTAAAAACCCTCTGCAAAACATAACTTAAAATAACCTCCCTTTATTCACCAAGTCGAAAATAAGTATAATTTCTGTTATGCTGCTTGTGCATCATATTTGCTCCATGGTACAAATTATATAACTGCAAATTAAATGCATTCTGCATGACAAATGGCCATTATAAAGCTTTCAAACATTTCCTGAAGAGATCGGACACAAGTTACCTCATTGCATTTTTGATAAATGGGATTAAAAGCACAGCACGGAATCCATTTAACACAGCATTACTGCATCTTTGTATCAAAAGTAAAAGAAAGACTCATCTTTATTAAATAATCTCATGCTCTGTCATGTGTTCCTGGTCCATTCAGATTGTGTTCTCTGCAAGATTCAACATAAATGATAGAATGTTAGGTCGCACAATAAGAAAATGGCCTACAGGTAAAAAATGGTGTAGGCAATATTTTGGAAAAATAATTTGTCTGACGTAGTTAATGTCATTTATTTATTAGTGTCACAAGTAGGCTTACATTAACACTGCAATGAAATTACTGTGAAAATCCCTTAGTTACCACACTCTGGCGCCTGTTTGGGTACACTGAGGGAGAATTTAGCATGGCCAGTGCACCTAACCAGCACATCCTTCAGACTGTGGGCAGAGTCCGGAGCACCTGGTGGAAACCCACGCAGACACAGGGAGAATGTGCAGAATCCATACAGACAGTGACCCAAGCCAGGAATTGAACCCAGGTCCTTTGTGCTATGAGGCAGCAGTGCTAACCATTGTGCCACCGTGTCACCTACATAATTAATCCTTAGCCTGCTAATTGCTTCCTAGCTGGCATGCCATTCGAATGTTTTGCATCCATCACATTTCTCCCTCTCTTCAGCTCTGAAGAAGAGTCATATAGACTCGAGACATTAACTTTTTCTCTCTCCACAGATGTTGCCAGACTTGCTGAGTCTTTCTGGAAATTTATGTTTTTATTTTAGAAGTTTTAAAAACAAATTTAGACTAAAAATTAAAATAGCATTTTCTTTAGAACCTTTCTCGAGTTGAAAATTTCTATTCCTTTCAATTTTATGAGTAAACATTAGGGTTTGATCAAGAACTATGCTTTGATAAGATCATAAAAAATAGTACAGGAGTAGGCATCCTTTATAGATGATGCCCCAATCTCAGTAGGGGCTGACATAGTGGCCTTACTGTGCCAGGGTCCTGGCTTGGGTCACTGTCTACGCAGAGTCTGCACATTCCCCCCATGTCTCTGCATGGGTTTCCTCCGGGTGCTCCGGTTTCCTCTCATACTCAGAAAGACGTACTGGTTAGGTGCATTGGCCATGCCAAATTCTCCCTCAGTGTACCCGAACAGGTGCTGGAGTGTGGTGACTTTCACAGTAGCTTCATTGCAGTGTTAATGTAAACCTACTTGTGACACTAATATCAACAATAAACTCTGTACTGCTGGGTTTTGCTGGCATGGTTAGGCCTCGTGCCCCTCTGTGACGGTGTGAAACACGCCCCCTTGATTTTCCTCGGCAAAGTGTTGTAGAATCTGGAGGGAAAACCAACTGGATTGCCTGGGGAGAACACACTCGTTTTCTCACCAGAACCAGCCCTCTGCCTTTTTTTTGGTATGATATAGCAAGTGTTCGTTAATATCAATTACATTAACAACCTCAACAATGTCATCAGCAAGCCATTGACATATACCAGGCTCATTTCACACTTATGAGACCTAGCCAAGCCTATAAAGTACTGGTTATTACACATGTTGGGCCCGATTTTACATCAAGTTGTACCCGTTTTGGGCATGAAATCTTGATAAGTTCAGGCGTGAGGCAAGTGGCGTGATCCACAGGCACAATAACCATTTAAATGCATTTGCATGCATTTATATTGACTTAATGGGCTGCACGCCCAACTTTACCGGCACTTCCCCCATTACCACCGCATTCGCCAATCCAGATTTGACACAAAACAGATATGCTCTACAAAAGTCCGATTTGGATGCTCCAGTTAGTGAGGAGGTTAGTGCCAAGCATCCAATGGCTCTCTGCTTGAGATCAGTTGGGGGGAGGGGGCCGGGGGGGGTCTGCTGCAACAATGGCTGAGATAAGTGAGGGGGAAAGGGGGTCTGCTGCCACTCTGCCTGAGATCAACAAGGGGGAAGAGGGGAAGGGCCCACGGTCTGTCTGGGTGGCATGAGGGGATGGGGAATAAGAGGGTCAGTAATGTTGTGGGAGTGGGGACAATATCTGTGGGGATCGGGGGGGGGGGCATTATCAGGCCCGGGAACGATGTGGCAGGGGAGCTGCATTCTCACATTTTATTTTCTGCGCATGCGCAGTTGGATGTGCTGATCGGAGCTGCATGATTTCGAGCCCTTTAAGCCCCATGGGCTTGTGCAGCGCGATTTGGGATTGCTGATATTTTTTCAGGTGGAGTGCGCACAGGGATGCATGGGAACGGGTCTAAAAGTCAGATCTGAAACGTTTCCAGTTTCAAGTCCGCCCAGCACTTAGAATCAAAATGGTAAGATAGGGCCCACTCTCAGCTGTAGAGAGGCAATTCTCAATGATTTTGTTTCGAAATTTTCAGAGGGACAATTCTGCCTCAATGAGTTACAACTGGATGGTCCAGATCCTGCTGGGGATCCACCACAAAGACCGTAATTCCACAAGAAATCCTGCCCGGTGAATACAAAATCCACTGCGGCTGTTAATCGTGTCTACATTAGGTTCTTATTGAATCCTTGAGGACTCTAAAAGTATTATTTAAACAATTTTTCTTATAAATTTATCTCAGTTTGGTGGCTCAGTAAAATTAATGGTCTTGCAGATTCTTTATTTCTTATTCTAAGAAAATTGGGACAGAAGGATCGTTGAGATGAACCTGTGGTGTTTTTTTGTAGGATAGTGATGTTACATACATCATATCATATACCTTTCCTAATCAGGCTGGAATTTCATTAATCTATGAAACTCAGGGCCATTTATCATCAGCAGGAACCTGATGCAGTATTATGCAAGTCCTGAGAGGGGAGATTGTCTTGGCTTTTCTGCTAAGCAGAAGTGGGTCTATAGGAAGAGGAGACTTCATCAAGTCAGACCAATACATATCTTTATAAGGATTGAAGCTGCCCAATGCTTAAGCCACAGCCTTGCCACACTCAGACTTCCCTCCCAAAGCCAACTTACCTGGAGACACTGAGGCAGCCAATAGCTACCCGATCTTCACTCACTAGCAACAGCTCCGAGTCCTCTTCACACTCGTTCTGAATGGGACGTCCACTATTTAAATGAGATGCTTCAGTTAGAGTCATCAAGGCTTCCTGCTTCTTCTGCTAAGTGGGAACTTAACTCGCCCTTCACCACAGCAATCGATTCAGAATTAAAATCCACCCCAGTATATCATTAGAGGATTGGTGCATTACTAATACAGGCAGAAACACAACTAGACAGTACCGTACTCCACAGAATCGGGATAGTTTGTGTAAAGTTTTGAACCAGGAATAGCTACAGTGAGCTGTGTAATTTATTTTGAGATTAGTGGGGATTTCAGACGGCGGGGCGGGATGATGGGTTACCATACTGTCATTTCACATCTTGAACCCAGGTTCAAGTCCAGGCCAGACCTTTAGAATCAAAGGCCTGCGACTTTCACAAGCTGTAATAAGTCCTGTGTGGGATTAGTAAAGGCAGACTGTATCGTGTTCTTAGTCAATGTGGGTTCTGCCCATAAATTCGGAGGACATCTCAGTTATGTATGTTGGAGCATAGCCCCCAGCAGCACTGTGAAACAGTGGTTAATACTGCTGCCTCACAGCACCAGGGAGCCGGGTTCAATTCCTGGCTGGGGTCCCTGTCGGCGCGGAATCTGCTCGTTCTCCCCATGTCAGCGTGGGTTTCCTTCGGGTGCTCCAATTTCCTCCCACAGCCTGAAAGACGTTCTGGTTGGGTGCATTGGCTGTGCTAAAGTTTCCCTCAATGTACCCAAACAGGCGCTGGAGTGTGGCGATAGGGGAGTTTTCAGAGCAACTTCATTGCAGTGTTAATGTAAGCCTACTTGAGACACTAATAAATACACTTAAACTTTAAGGGAACAGATCAGATGACCCTGGGAGTAGGGTTATCTGCCCGGGAACCACTCTGAGAGGGCAGTTGTTGTTGCAGTGTAGAGTGAGTAAGACTGCAATAAATACCTGTGCACCCTCACGCCTGTCTGTGAAATGAGTTCTTGAGGACAGCTGTCAGTAGTAAAGAACTGAACAATTTTGCTTTGTGACTATATTTGGTGCTGCAAGTGGATTGATAGTGTCACAGTAGCGGGTCACAATTGATGTTGATAACAAGCCACATTGTTAAAGCTCTGCTGGAAATTGTCTCATTTTGATACCGACATCCTTCACCCAAACATACAAGAAATCACTTCACAAAATAAACCTGGAGAATGGAACACCTCTTTGAGGCTTGAAATTAACATTTTGAGGTTCAACAAACACTACAGGGTATGAAATTGGGCTCCTTGGTCCAACTGGTGTCAATGCCACAAAAGCCCTGAAGCAAGGCTTGAGCAAGGGATGGCACGGTGGTACAATGATTAGCACTGCTACCTCACAGCACCAGGGACCCGGGTTCGATTCCCAGCTTGGGTTACTGTCTGTGTGGAGTCTGCACATTCTCCCCGTGTCTGCATGGTTTCCTCCAGATGTTCCAGTTTCCTCCCACAGTCCAAAGATGTACAGGTTAGGTTGATTGGCCATGAAGTTTAGCGTCAGTGTCAGGGGGATTGGCCAAGGTAAATGCATGGGGTTATGGGGATGGGGCCATGATGGGATTGTGGTCGCTGCAGACTCAATTGGTCAAATGGTCTCCTTCTCCACTGTAGGATTCTATTCCATGATTGTATTAAGGACAGAATGACACCAGCATGGACTGGCTGGACAGCATGACCTCTTTCTATGCTGTATATCCTATGTAAAGATAATGTTGAAAACCCTGCTTCTGACCCCTTCCAATGTGACCCATCCCATGCTAAACCTGCTGTGTATGGCACCTGAGTTGTCTGGGACCAGAGTGGGGCTATCGTGGCAACAAACAGCTGTTCTGGCTGAGTTGGCATTACTCTCAGCAACTCCAATTAATGTGTGTAGTGACCTCTGTAGTCATGATGTGGAGATGCCGGTATTGGACTGGGATAAACACAGTAAGAAGTCTCACAACACCAGGTTAAAGTCCAACCAGTTTATTTGATAGTAAACCCACAAGTTTACTATCAAATAAACTGGTTGGACTTTAACCTGGTGTTGTGAGACTTCTTACTTGTGGGTTTACTATCAAATAAACTGGTTGGACTTTAACCTGGTATTGAGAGACTTCTTACTGTAGCGACCACTCCCAGGCAAACAGCACAAGGGACTATGCGATGGTCTCTGCCCCATGATGCGGAGAACTGGCTCCTGAGTCAGATGAAGGAGTGTTTGCATCCTGCTATATCTCTGCCACTCCTCCCTGTCAAGTGCCACCTGCTTGTGCACTGGCTTTGTAACTTTAAGAATGGAGTAATTTTGTGTTTTAATTCTCAACCTTGCCCCACTACTACCTGTCTTTTTTTATTCATTTGTGGGACCTGGGCATCGCTGACTAGGCTAGCATTTATTGCCTATCCCTAGTTGCCCTTGTAGGGAGTTGAGTGTCGACCACATTGCTGTGGATCTGGAGTCACATGTAGGCCAGACCGAGTAAGGATGGCAGATTTCCTTCCCTAAAAGGCATTAGTGAGCCAGGTGGTTTTTTTCCCCCACAATCAAGAATGGTTTCACGGTCATCAGCTGATTCTTACTTTCAAATATTTTTTATTGAATTCAAATTCCACCATTTGTCATGGTGGGATGTTAACCGGGTCCCCAGAACATTAGCTGAGTTTCTGGAGTAATGGTTAAGTGACAATACCACTAGGCCATTTCCTTCCTTCCCATGGGTACATGTAGGTAAATGGGCAACTGTGGGATTATTGTGCCATCTGTGTGAAGCCTCAGTGTTCTCACTTTCTGTCACTCGACTGATCCATTTGTCAGATTCCATTTTATCATAATTAGCACCAGCTTTGGGTGAACTGTCCATTACTGATGGCGGAGGGTGTTGGAAGTTAAGACTCCCTATTCCACATGTGCATTGTGAACACACAGCTCTCTCTCTGTCTCGGTGCGTTTGTGTTGCCGTCCTTAATTAACTGACGTTCAGTCCTTAATGAACCTTACTGTCCTTTGCTTAAACATTAGGAAGGCATCATCCCCTGCCACCCAGAAAGAATTTTTTTCTCTCAGAGGGTCGCGAATCTTTGGAATTCTCTTCCCCAGAGAGTGGCGGAGGCATGGTCACTGAATATTTTTAAGGCAGAGGTCGATAGATTATTGACTAGTAAGTGAATCAAAGGATATCAAGATGGCTGGATCGTGGAGTTGAGGCCACAGCTATGATCTTAGGAAGATAGAGCAGGTTTGAGGGGCCAATTTTTTTTTAATTCATTCGTGGGACATGGGCATCGCTGGCCTCCCTTAGTTGCCCTTGGCAGACAACTGAGAGTCAACCACATTGCTGTGGCTCTGGAGTCACATGTAGGCAAGACCAAGGTAAGGAAGGCAGATTTCCTTCCTTAAAGGACATTAGTGAACCAGATGGGTTTTTCCCCGATAAGTGACAATGGTTTCATGGTCATCAGTAGGTTCTTAATTCCAGATATATTTTATTGAATTCAAATTCCACCATCTGCTGTGGCAGGATTTGGACCGGAGTCCCCAGAACATTAACTGAGTTTCTGGATTAATAGTCAAGTGATAATACCACTAGATCATTGCCTCCCCATGGATGGCCTACTCCTCCTCCCAATTCATATTTCACATGTTAGTATGTTGCAAACACTGTAGCCACGTGACAGATTCTCCACCGCTCTAACAACACACCACTTTCCTCCACCCCCCTCCCCCCACCCCCACCATCTCAGATTGAAGCAAATGGCTCCTGGCTGTGATTTCCCCCTTGACCTTGAGCTTAGCTTCACACCCCATATCCTCACCATCAGATGACAACTTACTTCCACCTCGGTAACATTGCTGGTCTCTGCCCCTTGTCTGTAGCTGAAATCTCCATCCGTGTCATTATTACCTGAGATAAGTATTGCAACGATGTCCCAGCTGGCCAATCATCCTCCACCATCCATTACCTTTGCTTCATCCAAAATTCTGCTGTCTGTATTTTACCCCAGTTCTTCCTAGCTGCCCCGTGAAGACCCATTTCCACCCCCCCACCAAGTGTGCCACGAAAAATGCTTTGATATGATTCAAAATTCCTGTGATTAAACTAAAACTAACCTTCGCCTTCAGTTCTGTGGTCAGCATCTCCAAGACCCAACGAATCTTGGGTCTCCCGCGCATGCGCCGACTGGGAAAGAGCTGCACGTGCATGGTTTAGATTTTTTATCTTGGTCAAACTGATATGCTTGAGCAATGGGACTTGGAACAGAAGACAAAGGTCTCCATGCGCCCGCACAAAAACCTTGGGAGAAGCTAGAAGAAAAGGGTGAGAAGGCAGAGAAGTTAAAAAACAAAGTTCCCAGTAAGGGAAGATAGAGGAAATAGGAGGTACGACTGACATTCTTTTATAGCATCGAGGTGTGACTTGACATATACAAGGTTGGGGACCATTATTCTCCACTGTATCAATTTCCACTCACCAAGCAGCCCTGTGTTTGGTGATTTATATTCCTTCTCCCCCATTATCTTCTATTTGGGTAGCACTGCTGCCTCACAGCACCAGGGTCCTGGGTTCAGTTCCAACCTTGAGTCACTGTCTATGTGGAGTTTGAATGTTCTCCCCATGTCCCCCGTGGGTTTCCTCCCACACTCCAAAAGATGCATGAGTTAAGTTGATTGGCCATGCTAAATTGCTTCTTAGTGTTGGGGGATTAACGGGGTAAATATGTCAGGTTACAGGGATAGGGCATGGGTGGGATTGTTACTTGAGGGCTGCTGAGAGTCTACAACATTGCCTGTGGCTTTCACATGTCAGCCAGACCAGGTAAGATTTCCTTCCCTAAAGGACACTCATGGACCAGATGGGTTTTTCCAACAATGGAGCTCTGATGAAGATTCATTTAGACTCAAAACGTTGGCTTTACTCTCTCTCCACAGATGCTGTCAGATCTGCTGAGATTTTCCAGCGTCCACAATATTTTTGTATTTATCATATGGCAATGGTTTCATAGTCATCAGTAGATTCTTAATTCCAGATTTTTTTTTTATTGAATTCAAACTCCACCATCTGCTGTGGCAGGATTCGAACCCGGGTCCCCAGAACATTAGCTGAGGATTAATAATACCACTAGGCCATCGCCTCCCCATTCTTTCCTTTTGTTACAGACGACAACCAACAGTAATGATCAGGTTATCTGCAATTGACTGGTAAAAATCACATTTCAGTTTTAGCAAAAGAGGAAAGGAAAGCAAATTGTAATAACACCTTTAAGTGAATCACTCCATTCTTCCTTTGCATTTTCCCTTTCTTTGAAGTCAGTACTCTAAGATGCACAGAGATGTATTCTTGTAAAGGAAAAGTGAATTTAGGAAGTTCCAGGAAAAGCAAACTTTGCCAAAGGGCAAGGAAATCTTTTTTCTGTGCAAGTGCCTTCGTTTCTCGAATCTGCTGTATTTGAACTCAGATATAATCTGGACAAGTATCCACTAATCTAGAGGAACTCCCAACAGCAAAAGTAATTAGCCTCTATTTGACCCGAGAATGTACCTCGCCTTTTGGACCATTTTCCCACAGGGCGTATCTGAGCTGCAGTCTTAAATAGAAAGGCCAGATTAGCAAGTCAAATCCTCAACCTTGTCCCACAACTAACTGTCATGGGTTCACATAGATAAATGAACAATTGTGAGATCCCTGTGCCTCCAGTGTGAAGCTTCAGTATTCTCACTTTCTTTCACTCTACTGATCCAACTGTCAAATTCCACAGATTCACAATTAACTAACCAATGATCTGTGTACAATTAACCTAATTTGGATTAGCAATGTGAGTATCAGAACTAAAATGAATAATAATATTCTTTTCATTCTTTTAAGTCGAAGGCACGACTGACAGATAAAATGTGGAGGGTTTAATACCAGGGCCCAAACACTTTGTGGCCCACCCTCACCTTCACTGCCCCACCCTATTACTCTAATGTAACACCAAGGTTAAAGCCCAATGCCTTCCTGATTGTTTGACACTGAATGGAAGTTTGGACCTTCAGCTTTGCTGCACATCCAGGTCTCCAACTTCTGTCAGAGCCCAGCTCTTAGTACTGTTGGCTACACCCAGCCTTATGGACCTGTCATGACTATCTTCCTTTTCTTTAACCCACCTTCCTTTGTCACTTCTTCTTCCTACTCTCCTCTTCTTGTTTCTCCAGCCTAATTTCCTTTCTTGTCTTTTTGCATTTCTGTTTGATGTTGTCTTCCCTTCCAGGTAATCAGATGAAGAATGGATCCCAAGCCAGTTGGTAAAGTACGAATGTAGATACAAACTCTTTTCCCGATGGTTCCTCGATTCACAGATATCAGTGTCCTAACTATTCACCAACCCAGTGTCCCAGGAGCCCCTCTGTATGCTCTTTGAATATACAAATGAACTAATTAACAACCTTACAGCCCCTTATAGGGGCAAGATCCTCTACATATTCTTTTGAGTTTACCAATAAAGCAAATTAATTAATTAAACTAATTAACTAATTAACATCCCCTTAAAGGGGAAAGTCAGCAATTGTGGAGTAATTATAATACAAGATGTGCAAGATGCCAGAATGGAAGAACCCAGCAGTCTTGGAGATTGCAGGGCTAGAGGAGATTACAGTGATGGAGAGTAGGGAGGCCATGGAGGCATTTCAAAACAAGGATGAGACTTTTAAAATTGAGGTCTTGCCTGACTGGGATCCTCAATCAATAGGCACAGGAGGGCAAAGGGCAATTTAGGATTTGGGCAGCAAAGTTTGTATGATTTTAAATTTCCAGAGGGTGGAAGGCTGGCCATGAAGGTGCAGGGATAATGAAGTCTAGAGGTATCCAAGGCATGAAGTCAAGTATTTTCAGCAAGCAAAAATGATAAATGTGAGCAAACCTCAGTCTCTAGCCATCCCCAGTCAAGGATTAATTTCTGCAGAGACATTATGAATAGCAATGGTTAATTTTAACATTGTTTTCAGTCCTCCATTGCATTGTATTTAATCTCCTCATTCTGGTTCTTTCCATGGGCCTACTTTGCTTGGACACTACAATCTCCTGAAGTCATCAAATCTGTACCGTGCAGAAGGAGTTCATTCAGCCCATCGAGCCTGCACCAACCACAATCCCACCCAGGCCCTGTCCCGCAGCTCCACATATTTGCCCTGCTAGACCCATGACACTAAGGGGCAATTTAGCAAGGCCAATCAACCTAACCTGCACATTTTTGGACTATGGGAGGAAACTGGAGCACCCGGAAGAAACCTACACAGAAATGGAGAGAACATGCAATTCCACACAGTGACCCCAGGCCAGATTTCAACCTGGTTCTCTGGTGCTTTGAAGCAGCAGAGTCAACCACTGTGCCGCCACTAAAGTCTTCAGTCTTCTGACACTTCTGTACATTATGCCTTACCTCTATTGAGCCCCAGTGACAGACCCATTTAGCTGTTAGAGTCATGCTCTTAGGAACTCTCTTCTAAATTCTTCCTTTCTGCATTTTGCTTAACAACCTTCTCAAAATCAATCTTTCCAAACAGGCACTTGGTCATAAAATGAAATTGGAAAGCACTGGAAATACTTGACAGGTTTGGCAGCATCTGCGGAGAGAGAAACAGAGTTAAATGTTTCAGCTTGTGAACTTTCATCAGGACAAGCTTTAGATCATCTTTCCTAGCTCGCACACCATCAGGACAAGCTTTAGATCATCTTTCCTAGCTCGCACACCATCAGGACAAGCTTTAGATCACCTTTCCTAGCTTGCACACCATGACTCATGTTGGGGGGAGCAGTGGTGTAGTGGTACTGTCACTGGATCAGGGCCCCAGCAGAATCAGCTGGGGACCCAGGTTCAAATCCCACCATGGCATATGGTGAAATTTAAACTCCCTAACAGTCTGGAATTGAAAAAGTCTAACAATGACTATTCAACTGTCATAAAAACCCATCTGGTGCACTAATGTCCTTGAGAGAAGGAAATATGCTGTCCTTACCTGGTCTGGCCTGCAGCTGACTCCAGATCCACAGCAACATGGTTGACTCTTAACTGCCCCCTGAAATGGCCTGACATGCTCAGTTCAAGGGCAATTAGGAATGGACAATAAATGCTGGTCCAACCAGTGACACCCACATCCCATGGAAGAATTTTTAAAAACCATTTGTTCTTTTATCTTTTTGTGTCCTTTTCTCATCTTGTAAAGCTTATGTCTATGTTTTCCACATAAAAGGCGCTACATAAATGCAGGTGTTTGCTATGAAAAAACCCCGGGATCTTTATACCACACAGATCCATGAGAAACCCAGTTGCATCAATCCCACACCAAAGTTGCCCTTGATATAACAGGACTGCTGCTCTTCACATTTAATTGCAAACAGCAACGGGTTATAAATTAAAATTACAAATATTTGTATTTAGATGCGTTTAGAATCTATTCAGCCTGGCTTCCGAGATTGGAAACAGTTTCTACTTGAGCTGTCTGGAATTCAGTTTGGAAAATGAAGGGATTTTGGAAATTGAAAGGTTAAATTGGACCAACCTGGCCGGAGGCATTACAATGCTCTTCCTTACGTGAAAGCACCACATCACATGACTGCTTTTAAACCCTGCTAACTCCATGTAAGTAGATTAAAACTGTCACATGGCCCTTCCCCTCAGGCATGAGATATTTCTACTCAAGATGACTGAATGTCTCACTTCATGAGCAAGTAATCAATTGAAGGCACGAACATGAGGCTATTTCTGACTGAATATATTTATGTAACGTTGTTCTTTTATTTTTACTTACTATCGAATCTCTTTTATCCATTTAGACAGAGCCTGAGTAAGAGCAATAATCCTCTTCATACAAGCAAGTTTTGCCCATAAAGAAATGGTCAATTTTCAACATCCAGGCTGATAGGGTCCAAATGATTCAATATGGAATGACTGAAGTCCCGATTTAACGTTCCAGATTTCATTCCTAATCAGTACTGGATTAACTGGCCTCGACTGAGCTGGCAATACAATTGGGGCAATACAATAGCTCTCAATCTTTCTTGGTTACAGAGGTGAAAGTATTTGCGTGCATATTCAGGCACTGGGGAAAGAGAGAACCCACTTTGATTCATGAGGTCCTCGTGGTCAAATAGTCCACCTACATTTATTGTTCAGACAGACTCTTGGAGCTGATTTATAAAGAGTCACGGTGGCTAATGAAATGCAGCCCACTGTCATCCTTAATCCAAAGATATTTCACCATTCCCATACCTACAAGTTTTCTGATATTTTCCCAAATTAGAGGAAGAAAGCTAGTAAAACACATAAATTACCTGGGGCTTGGCTGCTGCTATTTTCTGTCAAATGTCAGAATCCAAGCTGAGCAACATTTTCCATTATCCTACAATCATAGAATCCCTACAAGAGGCCATTCAGCCCATTGAGCCTGCACCAACAACAATCCCACCCAGGCGTTATCTCCACAATCCCTTGTATTCACCCTGCTGCTCCCTCTGACGCTAAGGGGCAAGTTAGCAAGGCCAATCAACCTAACCCGCATATCTTTGGACTGTGGGAGGAAACCGGAGCACTCGGAGGAAACCCATGCAGACGTGTGGAGAATGTGCAAACTCCACACAGACAGTGACCCGAGGCTGGAATTGAACCCAGTTTGCTGGCAGTGTGAGGCAGCAGCTCTAACCACTGGGCCACTGTGCCACCCTAAGCCACAAGCTAGAGTTATGTAGCACCTTATTGCATTTCCCCAAAATGTCTAAAGAACTCAATTACATATTTTACAGACGCACCATAGAAAAAGCATTCTTTCTGGTTGTAGACTCAATGGGCGAATGGCCTATTTCTGCACTGTAGAGATTCTGTGGTTCTACGAGGCTGATGGCAAACAGTAAAAGAAGAGTTTCCTGGTCATCCACACTGTGGGCAATGGCAAATTACTGTAGTAATCTGTGAAGTACAATGGGCTAATCTATTGGAAGCACATGGCCCTCAATGCCCTCTTAGGGCCTGGTACCTGAAGGCAGAAGAGGAATTGCTCAAACACACCAGTTTCTTGGGAGTTAAACCTCCATGCAAAGTGTCACTCAGTGTAGAAAACATGTTGTACAGTAGCACCATCATTTAATATTACAACAGTCAATGCACTGCAAAACTACTTCACTTCTGTAAAGCACTTCGGGGTGTCCTGTGGTTATGAAAAGCGCTGTATAAATGCAAGTCTTTCTTTGTTTTAAAACAATGGCACACGGAGAACTCAAACATGCATCATCAGGCTGCAGATGAGCTTAGAGTTTTACCCACATAGCAGTTGGCTGAGTTACCATGAATCCCCACAGAGCAGAAGAAGGCCATTTGACCTACTTTCAGACAGAGCATCTTTCCCAGGCCTTATCCTCATAACCCCACATATTTACCCCAATAATCCTCCTAACATACACATCTTGGGACACTAAGGGGCAATTTAGCATGGCCAAGCCACCTAAGCTGCACATCTTTGGACTTGGGAGGAAACTGGAACATCCGGAGGAAACCTGCACATACACAGGGAGAATGTGCAAACTCCACACATCACCCTAGGCTGGACTTGAACCCGGGTCCCTGGCACTGCAAGGCAATAGTGCTAACCACTGTACTCCCATGCTGCTCAGGCTAATTCACCGTGCTCTGGCGCATTAGCATGAGTGTTATAAGCAGTTCATTTCTCATTTGCAGTATTAGCAATTATGTGGAGCTCATACATGGTTAATGTTTCTTGCACAAGGCCAGAGAACGGGGCGCATAGAGATCAGTAACAGCAGCTACTTCCTTATGCTTCTAGATTACAAAACATAAGCAAGTTTCTCTCTTACTGTCAGAGAGCGTTAGAAATGGGGAGAGAAGAGAAAGCCTGTGGTAAGGATGTTCCAAACACAAATTAAACATGGCATGCTTTTCTGTGCAGAAAGAGGTGTTTTGTATTGAGATTGCAATGACAATACATGAACTAACATGAGTCAGTAAAACCAGTTTGTGATCTAAGATCAGAGACTTTGCAGAGCGCTTCAGTGCATTTGATACCAAAACACTTTCATTTAAACATCTGGCGTCAGTAGACTTGCAACTTGTCACAAATACGGACAAGTATAACCCTGACTCATGCTCAAAATCTCTCCATTAGCAATGGGAGCAGCTTGGAACAGTTCAGCTTTCCCATTACTTTACAGCCCTTGCTTGCCAAATTGTAAATTAGCTGAGTGTTAGTTCTGCTGCTGCTAAAGACTCTGAGGTAAGTACCTAAAGAGGTTGGAGTTGGTGCATCTCTTAGAGATAGTGATATTTCCAGTAAGCAAAGAGATATTGTAGTGGGAGCACGGCATTCTCATGTTGCTGGCAAGGTTGGCTACTGCCGCTATCTAATCATCCTTGAGAAGATTCTGGGCTGTTTACTGATATGGTATTCCCACAATGCTGCCAGGTAAGGAATCCAGGAATTTAATCAAGCAGTAATGAAGGAATGACCTCCTCCTGTGCAGCAGCTCTTTCTATTGGTGGAATTTAATGCCCTCCCCAAGGGCAAGTTTGAGTCAGAGAGGCATTTAATTGGATGGGCCACCGCTGGGCTTCTGCCCCCACGGGAAGGTTCGTGAAGAGCACTCCCACCCTGCCACCAATTGAGGTCCTCAATTAATGTCCACCAAAGGGCCTCATTCCACCTCTGCTGCCATTTAACCAGTGGCGGATGGATGGGGCAGCCAAAGAAAACCTTGTCAGGGTTGCTTGTGAACTCCCAGACAAATCCCTTGTCCCAAAGCACCCAGTGCCTAATTGAATGACCCAGCCTCAGGCAGGGAAGGGCCATGCCCCATTTTTTACTAACCCACCATTGTGACACACCCACCCCACCCGACATCTCCATCTTGCTGCTTTCATCCATCAGTGGCCTGGCTCCCATGCTGATCCTAGAGCTCTCCCTGTGTGCTTTACCGGGAGTTGCCACTATTCCCGTTGGTGCTGCCTGTACAGCTGCCAGCGTCTGATTGTCAAGAGGCCCTTGAGGGGGGAGGGGGATGAAAGGGGTGCAGTGGGATTTTTACTCCGGAGTCCTTGCCCGAGGAAATGCCCAAGGCCTGTGACTAGGTGCTTCATACTAATGACCTTCCTCAAACAATGCGACATTGGGCTCTTCACAGCTTTCCAGCCAGTGGACAAGGACCCCCCCACCAACTGCCTGCATTAAATACAGTCCTATGTTTCTATATGTCCAAGATGATCGGTCACTTGGACATGATGGTGTCCCTTGCCCTTCTAGATATGGAGGGCATGGATATGGGAAATGCTGTTCACTATGATGCACACAAGGAGATCCTAACCATTGTCCACCTGGATGGATACACCTATCACTAATCTCTCCACAGACTGTGGGGAGTTTAGTCATACTCTGCTAAACTATGTGATGTTAACTGGTCAAACTGCGGTTGCCCCTCCCTCCCTCCCCACCACAACTCTTCCCCCTTAGGGTTCCTAAGTGTTTGCACCGCCAACCTGTTCTCAAGGTCTCTGGGCCCAGAATGAGATGTGTTCATGGTGTGACTCAAGATATATTCCACATTGTGCATGAGTTTCCATCTGTGTAAGACACAAAGCTGACCAAAAACAAACACTTTTTAAATGATTTAAAGTCTTATTTGTGGGAAAATATCTCTTTATAGTTTCAAAGTTTATTTATTAGTGTCACTAAAAGGCTTACATTAACACTGCAATGAAGTTACTGTGAAAATCCCCTAGTCACCATACTCTGGCGCTTTTCGGGTACACTGAAGGAGAATTTAGCATGGCACCTAACCAGCACATCTTTTGGACTGTGGGAGAAAACTGGAGTACCTGAAGGAAACCCATGAAGACACAGGGAGAACACGCAGACTCCACACAGATAGTGACCCAAGCTATGAATTGCACCCGGGCCCCTGGCGCTGTGAGGCAGCAGTGCTAACCATTGTGCCGCCCTCATAACATTATCTTAACCCTTCATTTTGGCCTTATTTTCCGACACAGCTTCCTTCACATGCACAGGAGGGTCTTCAATGAACTTTCTCAGTCAATATAGCCAAATGGTCAGAAACAAAGTGGCGAAGGCTGACTTCAAAACAGTCACACATTTGATTGTTGCTCATTTGTTTGTTTACCCGAGAAGCTAGCTCACACTTGGGAATGTCAGGTAACATCATGAAATATTTATTCAATGTACTTCCTTCTACAACAGACATTATTCTCCAAAAGATGTGTAAGGTGTGGCAACAGCTCTTTGAGATGTTTTGACATAATGAGGTGCCATATCTAGAAGAACTCACTTAACTTTATTGTATTCTGAAACTATGAATTGCTATCAAAACTCTACTTTGCTGCCTTCTCTCCCCCTTGTAAGGTTTGATTTGATTTATTATTGTCACATAAAAAACAAAGAAAATTACAGCAGTAGAACAGGCCCTTTGTTCCTCCAAGCCTGCGCTGAGATGTAAGGGATTACAGCAAAAACTATTGTTTCTTGTGCGCTATTCAGACAAAGCATACTGTACATAGAGAAGAAAAGGAGAGGGTGCAGAATGTAATGTTACAATCATAGCTAAAGATCAACTTAATATAACGTAGGTCCATTTAAAGTCAATGTGTCAGTTTGTCAATAAAGTCAATAAAGTCAGTTTGCAAAGGGGAGTCAATGCAATAACCAGGGCAGTTATCTGTCCAAACCTGATAAAACATCCTCTCACTGGTTGATAAAAGTGGAAAAACTGATAGTGGCTCTGGTAACCTTCATGGTGGCCCTTCCCTCTCACTATCCTGGCAGAGGTTGAAAGAGGATAAAAGGAGATAAATGAAGAAAACATAAAGTTAGTGAATTCTACAGCAGTAAACAACCTTCAACCTTCCTCTGATGTATGTACGTTTTCTAAACTCAGTTTGAACATGATAACACATTTGTAATTCTGGACTGATTATAAGTTACAGTTGACTCCTGTCATTCACAACCCCTTCCATCGCAAATTTGTTTACCTACGTGAATGTGTGTGTTCACCAAATCACGACTTGTGGCCCCTAAACTTTGCTCATCCGTGATTTAGACTCTAATGTTAGACTGTTCAACTCTCACCTTCACTGTCACTCTCATCCATGTCCTTCCCACGTAGAAGGTGGGCACTGTCACTGCACAGGCGTAAGTTCACCCTTCACAATTTCACCCTTTACAAGATTTCATGGGAATGGAATCCTCACAATCAACAGCAGATGACAATATTCTACGATAACTCCAAAAGTTCTGAGCTGTTGCGTGCAGGCAGTATTCTCAGTGGGAGAAAACAGGAGCACATAGGAAACCCACATAGACACAGGGAGAACGTGCAAACTCCACACAGTGACCCAAAACCAGAATTGAACCCAGTTCCTGGAGCTGTGAGGCAGCAGTGCTAACCGCTGTGCCACTGTGCCCCCATGAGGGATAGGGTTATCTTATGAAGAAGCATTGAACAGTTGGGCCTATAACCCTTTGGAGTTTAGAAAAATAAGAGGCGATCTTATTAAAACATCTACAATCTTGAGGGGACCTGGGATATGGGAAGGATATTTTCACTTGAGGGGAAGACTAGAACTTGGGGGTACAATTTAAGAATAAGAGATGTACATTTTAAGGTTGAGATGAGGAGAATTTTTTTTCTCCCAGAGGATCATTAGTTTGTGGAATTCTCCACTGCAGAAAGCAGCGATGGCTGGGTTATTGAATTTATTCAAGACTGAGTCAGATTTTTAATAAACAAGGGAGTCAAGAATTATTGGGAGCAAACAGAAAAGTGGAATCGAGACCACAATCACATCAGCCATGATCCTGTCAAATGGCGCTTCTGTTCCCAAGTCCTACATTCCTATATGTTCCAAAGTGGGATACGAATGAAGTTTTTTAAGTAATAAGTTTTTTTTTCATTTTGATTTGTTTATTATTGGCATATATATTACTATAGAGTGAAAAGTATTGTTTCTTGCTTGCTATACAGACAAAGCATACCGTTCATAGAGAAGTAAAGGAGACAGTGCAAAATGTAGTGTTACAGTCATAGCTAGGGTGTAGAGAAAGATCAACTTAATGCAAGGTAGGTCCATTCAAAAGTATGATGGCAGCAGGGAAGAAGCTTTTCTTGAGTTGATTGGTATGTGACCTCAGACTTTTGTATTTTTTTCTCGAGGGGAGAAGGTGGAAGAGAGTATGTCCGGGTTTGTTTATTTGCACATTTACTGTCTGTAATTGATTCCGGAGTTGAGAGACTGAGTAGACTGTGGCTATACTCATTGGAATTCAGAAGACTGAGGAGAGATCTTACAGAAACATATCAGATTATGAAGGGAATAGATCAGATAGAAGCAGGGAAGTTGTTTCCACTGGCAAGTGAAACTAGAATTAGGGAGCATATCCTCAAAATAAGAGGAAGCAGATTTAGGACTGAGTTGAGGAGGAACTTCCTCACACAAAGGGTGGTGAATCTGTGGAATTCCCTGCCCAGTGAAGCAGTTGAGGCTACCTCACTGAATGTTTTTAAGGCAAAGATAGATACATTTTTGAACAGTAAAGGAATTAAGGGTTATGGTGAGCTGGCAGGTGAGTGGAGCTGAGTCCATGAAAAGATCAGCCATGGTCTTATTGAATGACCTACTCTGCTCTTAGTTCTTATGTTCTTATGTAATGTGAATCTGTGTTCTGCAAAGAGTTTATCCTGAAACTGAGCTAACCAGAGCAGCACTCTGTCAACCAGTCAATCCCAGGATTGACTCTTCTTCTGTCCTGTTGCTGTCTTTGGACTGGTTCATTACACAGTTACCACAACAGATTCCATTGCATCTTGGAGGAGTAAGTCAGTCAAAGTTCCCACTGCAGTTTATAATCCAGTCACCCCACTGAAAAATTTGGGTGAGTTTTGGGTGAGGACAAGTTTGAACATGGATTGTGATGCCTTTTACAGCTGCATAGCTTGCCAGCTCTCATTGTCATGACTCAGAGAGGTACGAGTGCTTAGTCATAGTGCCAGTATCATTAGGTTTACAATTGTTGTGAAGTTGAATAGAGTAATTGTAGATTGATGTTTGCAACATTGTAAAATACTAGGGGAGAAAGCATTGCATGGTCACTTTTTCTGTGCTTTTTCTGTGCTTAGAAAGTTAAGAGAAATGCTAGTACATATGGAGCGCCCAAAATGAAATATTTGTATCAAAAGGCCAAGAAGTAGTGTCACCAAGGCAACAGGCTTTCAGATTTTTATATTTTTTTAATTCAGCTAATTAATTTGAGTTAGACACTTACCAAGAGCTGATTAAATTTAAGTCTGATGGTTTTAGCAACCTAGGACCAATCCTATTGTGGGGGATATTGATGTGTCATCACAGGCATAAAAGGAAGGGGGCAGTGGGACAAGCAAGGAGAGCAACTGTCACCTGCCAGAGCTCACAGCTATTAGCTCAAAGTTTCATCTAGGTACCAAAGAAGAACAAAGAATCAACAGAGAAGGCACAGAATATTCTGAAAGACAGAAAACCTGGTTGTAATTTAGAGAGTGACTAAAATTCTATTTTTGTTAATGAGTGGGAATTGTATTTGTTGGAACAGCATTCTGTTAGAATCTTGTTTTGTTTGGTTTGTTAATAGTTTAGTGAATGTGCTCACTGTTAGTTAGATAAATAAATTGTTACTTGTTGATTTTAGAGAGAGTGTCAGGTAGTTATTTTGATGTAATGACTAAAAGTTGCTGAAGATCAGATCATACCACTTCACATTCACTTTTTACAGATTATTTGACAAGGTACTCCTCTTTGAGTGGTTAGGTGTTAGTTCTCAGAAGGGGATCAACCTCCACTTCATAACACAATGACATGGATCCTCCACAACAAGAGGTTAATGATAATGGCTGTTGTTTTGTGCAAGTTTCCCAAGTTGTTGCTCCAAGTGACTCCAGGCAATTATAAATTTGGAATTGCAATCAATTGCACAGGATTCATGTTTTGGTAGCCCAGAGACACCTAACAATGAATGTCTGTTTGGTGAGATGCCAGAACACCTGGAGAGGAATGAATAAAGAATGTTCTCGTTCAGCATGTTCGGGAATATTATTCTACACACTTGTCTGTTTTCTATTACAATTCATTGTTAGTGTTGTGTTTCAATAAAGTACAGCACTATGTAAATCAGGTAATTATGTTCCCACTGTAACAGATAAAATACTTACCTTTAAAAGGGAATCTTTTCTCTTGGTGTTTGATGTGAAGTTAGCTTACTGCGGATATTTTAGAGTTTTGTTAGAAATCATCGAATCATACAGTGCAGAAGGAGCCCTTCGACCCATCACAGTATCTGCACTGACACCTGACCTCCCACCTAATCCCATCTACCAGCATTTGGCCCCTGGCCTTGAATGTTATGACATACCAGCTACTCATCCAGATACTTTTTAAAGGACGTGAGGCAACCCGCCTCTATCACTCCTCTAGGCAATGCATTCCAGACTGTCACGACCCTCTGGGCAAAAAGGTTTTTCCTCACATCCCCCCTAAACCTCCTGCCCCTCACCTTCAACCTATGTTCCCTCATGACTGACCCTTCAACTAAGGGGTATAGCTGCTCCTTATCTAATCTGTTCATGTCCCTCACATTCTTGTACACCTCAATCTGGTTGTCTCTTGCTCTTCTCTGCTCCAACGAAAACAACCCAAGCCTATCCAACCTCTCTTCATAACTTAAATGTTCCATCCCAGACAGCATCCTCTCCATCTCCTCTGCATCCCCTACAGTGCAATCACATCCTTCCTATAATGTGGTGACTAGAAGTGCACACAGTACTCCAGCTGTGGCCTCACAAAGGTTCTGTACAACTCCAACACGACTTTTCTGCTTTTGTAATCTATGCCTCGATTGATAAAGGCAAGTGTCCCATATGCCTTTTTCACCACACTACTAACATGTCCTTCTGCCTTCAGTGATCTGTGGACAAATATGCCAAGGTCCCTTTGTTTTTCGGAAATTCCTAGTGTCCTACCATTCATTGAGTACTTTCTTGTCAAATTACTCCTTCCCATGTGTATCACCCCACACTTTTTGGGGTTAAATTCTATCTGCCACTTACCTGCCCATTTGACCATTCTGTCTATATCTTCTTGTAGCCCAAGACATTCAGCCTCACTGTTAACCACTTGGCCAATCTTTGTGTCACCCTCAAACTTACTAATCCTACCTCCCACGTAGTCATCAGTGTCGTTTATGTATGTGTTGAATAATAGGAGACCCAGCACAGATCTTGGTGGTACGCCACTGGACACTGGCTTGCAGTCACTAAAGCAGCCTTTTGTCATCACCTTCTGTCTCCTACAAATGAGCCAATTTTGAATCTGTTTATTTATTTGTTGTAAAATTCAACACAAAAATAAAAACTGACTCTAAATTTTCATTCTGCACGATTTCTCCTTTATGGTTTTTTTCCAGTCCAGAACATCAAGCCGTACAATCATCAAGTTCACCCAGCGGTCCAGTGGTTACATGTCAAATCCGTGTCACTGCTCCGTTCTGAGTTAACTGATCCCACTCAGGACATTGGTTGGGATGTTCCAAAATTTAGTCTGAGGCAACAACCAATCAGAGTTTGCCATCCTGATTGCTATCCGGTGACCTCTGCTGGAAAGTGTATGTGTGTGCATTAATGCAAGTGTGTGCACGTGTGTTTGTGTACATGCACATGCACGTGTCCCGCGTGTACAAATAAGGGTTCAAGCAGCATTGTATCGAGAGGGATTTTTTAGCCTCCCCATAGCATGTTTTTCACAGTGGGAGGCAGCTGCATGACCTCTGGTCCTGCTGTGTCAATGGGATTTTCTATTGATTGCACCCCACACTGCCAGGAAACACGCGGCAAGGGTGCACCGTAAGCAGGACCAGAAGACCCCACCGGCATGAACAGCCAGAAAAATCTGGCCTATGTGCCAGTTGTAGGTTGTCTTTGGTCACAAGGTTGCAGGAAAACGGATGAACAAAATCATTCGGACTATCCTAGTTCTTCAATCCTGAATAAAAAATACTCTTAGACCCTCCCCTCAATCACATCATCTGAAGAATCTTAGGTGTTTGCTTCCACAACCCCCACCCAGAATGTTCAAACGTTCAACATTCTTCGCAAAGAGAATCTTTCCTTGTCATCTGAACCAGATTATCTTTGACACAAAAACTGAAAATGCTGGAAAATCTCAGCAGGTCCGACAGCATCTGTGGAGAGAAAATAGAGCCAATCTTTCGAGTCTGGATGACCCTTCATCAGAGCTGAAAGCAAAGAAAATCAGAAAATAAATGGAAATGGGGTGAAGGTGGAAGGGGGAGGTCATGCTCTGGAGTTGTTGAACTCAAAGTTCAGCCTGGAAGGCTGTAAAGTGCCCATTATCTTTGTCTGTTTTAGCCCATGTCTATTGTTTTCATATTGGCCCTACCCTAAAATAGTCGTCTCATCTCTCTGCAAGTTGTCTCTGGTTCTTTCTTTATAGTTTATTTATTTTTTCATTAACCAGATGATGACAGAGTTGGGAGATTTCAGAAACTCAAGCTACAAAGCCGCACGGTGGCACACTGGTCAGCACTGCTGCCTCACAGCACCAGAGACCCAGGTTCGATTCTGGCCTCGGGTGACTGACTATGTGGCGTTTGTATGTTCTCCCCGTGCCTGTATAGGTTTCCTCCTGGTACTCCAATTTCCTACCACAGTCTGAAAGATGTCCTGGTTAGGTGCATTGGCCAAGCTAAATTCTCCCTCAGTGTACCTGAACAGGCGCCGGAGTGTGACGACTAGGGGATTTTCACAGTAACTTCATTGCAGTGTTAATGTAAGCCTACTTGTGACACTAATAAATAAACTTTACTTTAACTTTATTTATCAGACAGCACCTATAACCATTACGCATGTTATCCTTCACCCAGTAAAACTTGACATGAATGATGCTCAGAATTTGCGACAACAGGTTTTTGAATTGCAAGAATACAAGGCTTTTTTAAATATTATGTCGCTGCTGTATAATCATTTTGCGTGTTTATGTAAGGTCTCCTCCCTGTTACAACTTTTCAAGGCTAAAGTCCTTCAGACTGCTTTGTTTTATCTTCCAACTTCTATAACACTCGATGTGCTTTGTTTCTTGCACTGCACAGTGTTGTGACGTATTAAATCTTGTATTAATCATGTCCACGTCGCTTTCAACTTCACTTTTAACTATTTCTGCCATAGTTTCAATCCATTCTATCCACAGTTTACTTATCATACAGGTTTTGTTTCCATGATCTTGTACATTTTGATTTGATTTATTATTGTCACATTTTTTGGGATATAATGTTGTTTCTTGCACGCTGTATAGACAAAGCATTTAGTTCATAGAGAAGGAATGGAGAGAGTGCAGAATATAGTGTTACAGTCATAGCTTGGGGGAAGAGAAAGATCAACTTAATATAAGGTAGGTCCATTTAAAGTCAATGTGTAACGGGTCAGTGTCAGTTTGCAAAGGGGAGTCAATGCAGTAACCAGGGAAGTAATCTATCCAAACCTGATAAAACATCCTCTCACTGGTTGATAAAAGTGGAAAAACTGATAATGGCTCTGGTAATCTTCACGGTGGCCCTTCTCTCTCACTGTCCTGGCAGAGTATACAATCTAAAAGCATGATGGCGCTAGGGAAGAAGCTGTTCCTGAGTCAGTTGGCAGGTGACCTCAGACTTTTATATCTTTTTCTCGATGGAAGAAGTTGGGAGAAAGTGTATCATAGATAGATGTATCATAGATACCCGACAGTACAGAAAGAGGCCATTTGGCCCATTGAGTCTGCACTGACCACAATCCCATCCAGGCCCTACCCCCATATCTTAGGCTGATTGGTGTAACAAATTGTCCCTAAATTAGTCTCCCCTCAATCTGGTTTCCAGTGTGGAGTGCCATAAGCATAGACAAAGGTCATGGGTGGAAGAGGGAACTCATAATGTTAAAATGGCGGCACGGGCTCGTTGGGCCGAAGGGCCTGTTTCTTGTGCTGTGTTGTTCTTTGTTATATCCACCCAATAATCCCTCTAACCTACACATCTCAGGACACTAAGGGGCAATTTTCAGCACGGCCAATCAACCTAACCCACACATCTTTGGACTGTGGGAGGAAACTGGAGCACCCGAAGGAAACCCACGCAAGACATAAGGAGAATGTGCAAACTGCACACAGACAGTGACGAAAGCTGAGAATCAAACCCAGGTCCTTGGAACTGTGAGGCAGCAGTGCTAACCACTGTGATACTGTGCCACCCATGAGTAGGGGTGCGTAAGTTCTTGATTATGCTGGCTGCTTTTCCAAGGCAGCGAGAAGTGAGAACAGAATCAACCGGTGGGAGGCTGGTTTGTATAATGGACGTTCACAACCCTTTGGAGTTTCTTGTGGTCCTGGGCAGAGCAGGAGCCATACCAAGCTTGATACAACCACCCAAACTTACAGTAGACCCCTGACTATCGGAATTTGCTGGTTCAGTATCCTCAGGATTGAGGTGCTGGAGAGGCGGAGGGGGGATGAGACAATGTTTTAGGGCAATTGGAATTGCTTTTGTATTACTGGTCAGGACCTATGTTTATCACTCCATCATACTTTGTTGTGCAATGGTACAACTGGTCTCTGCTTAAGTGCAAACTGAAACATGTAGTACATGAGCAGACGGGGTGTGACTGGCCAGTGTAAAGTGCTCCTACTACAATGTGTAACTACATACTAATGTCACCATGTTGGAATCATTAAAAGGGAACTGCGTGAGAGTTGGAACACCACATTTATTGGGGCCTGCTGGACTGTTGGAAGGACCAAGTGGCTCTAACAGATTTGTGAAGTTTAGATTGGGGGCTACAGTGAGCTGTGGAAGATCGAGATGTTGGAATCTGCCAGGGCAAAAGAAGTTTAAAGAGAATTCATTTCTGAACATCAGAGTGGAAAGCTGACAGCAGGCAGGCACTGATTTCAAAGCAAGACTATGATGAGCCTTAAGGCTACATTGCCATGGGGATGTGGGGAGCTTAAGAAGGTTCTCTGGTTTTCATTTAATCTGAGTGTTACATTGCAGTGGAAAAGGCCGTGCGCTGTAAAGGAGCTACTGTTAACAGGCGCCAGCCAGTTAGGACTCAGGAAAACTTTGGGTACCATTTAATCCAGTTAGAGCCCAGGAGAAGTCCTGAGAAGCTGGAAAGGCTGCTGTAGGTCACTGGTTCCATGCCTGACACATTTAGAGTTCTGAGATGTTTTGGGAACCATTTATAGCCCAATGCAGCTGGGAGACTGGAGCTCAGAAGTGTCCAAAACCAGGGGTTACAGTCTGATGATACAGGGAGACAGAAGTGAGAAATTTCTTCACCCCAGAGAGTGGTCAGCCTGTGGAATTTGCTGCCAAGGAAAGTAGTTGAGGCCAAAACATTGAATGTTTTCAAGAGGCAGTTAGATATAGCACTTGAGGCAAAGGGGATCAAATGATATTGAGGAAGGCAGGATCAGGCTACTGAGTTGGATGGTCAACCAGGATCATAATGAATCACGGAGGAGGACGTGAATAATTTGCCGGGTGTTAGAGATGGAAAGGTGGTAGGACTGGAGGGTGTTAATGACAATACTGTTACTAGAGAGGAGGTGCTCGACAGACTGGAGGGACTGATTGTGGACAAGTCGCCAGGACCGGATGGAATGCATCCGAAGGTTCTGAAAGAAATGGCGGAGGTGATAGTGGATGCCTTGGTGGTTATTTTCCAGATGTCGCTGGATTCCGGGGAAGTGCCAGAAGATTGGAAAGTGGCTAATGTTACGCCATTGTTTAAGAAGGGTGCCAGGCAAAAGGCAGGGAATTATAGGCCAGTTAGTTTAACGTCTGTTGTAGGTAAAATGTTAGAATCCGTCATCAAGGAGGAAATAGCGAGGCATCTTGAGAGGAATTGCTTGATAGAGCAGACGCAGCACGGTTTCATTAAGGGGAAGTCGTGTCTGACAAATTTACTGGAGTTCTATGAGGATGTGTCTAGGGCGGTGGATAGAGGAGAGCCGGTGGATGTGGTCTTTCTGGATTTTCAGAAGGCGTTTGACAAGGTACCTCACAGGAGGTTATTGCAGAAGGTCAGGGGACATGGAGTTGGGGGTAGGGTGTTAGCGTGGATGGAGGATTGGTTGTCAAATAGGAGGCAGAGAGTGGGGGTCAATGGGTGCTATTCGGATTGGCGGATGGTGACGAGTGGAGTGCCTCAGGGATCGGTGCTGGGGCCTCAGCTATTTACCATTTATATAGATGATCTGGAGGAGGGAACCGAGTGTAGGGTGTCGAAATTTGCTGATGACACCAAGATTGGAGGAAAGGCAAATTTTGCGGAGGGTGTGGAGAGTCTACAGAAGGATCTAGATAGGCTGGGCGAATGGGCCAGAAATTGGCAAATGGAATTTAATGTTGGCAAGTGCGAGGTGGTCCACTTTGGTAGGAATAATGGTAGGAAGGATTATTACTTACGTGGCGAAAAACTGCAGCAGGTGATGGTGCAGAGGGACCTTGGGGTCCTTGTGCATGAGTCGCAAAAACCCAGCTTGCAGGTGCAGCAGGTGGTCAGGAAGGCGAATGGGATGCTGGCCTTCATAGCGAGGGGGATTGAATATAAAAGTAGGGAGGTCTTGCTGCAGCTGTATAGGGCACTGGTGAGGCCGCAGCTGGAGTACTGTGTGCAGTTTTGGGCGCCGTACTTATGCAAGGATATTTTGGCCTTGGAGGGAGTGCAGAGGAGGTTTACTAGGTTGATGCCGGAGTTGAGGGGGTTGAGCTATGGGGAGAGGCTGAATAAACTAGGCTTGTACTCGTTAGAGTTTAGAAGAATGAGGGGAGATCTCATTGAGATGTATAAGATGATGAATGGGATGGATAGGATAGAGGTGGAGAGACTCTTCCCGCTCAGAAAGCATAGTAGGACTAGGGGGCACAGCCTCAAGATAAAGGGGGGGCGGTTTAGAACGGAGTTGAGGAGGAACTTCTTCACTCAAAGGGTGGTGAATCTCTGGAATTCTCTGCCCGTTGAAGTGGTGGAGGCTACCTCGCTAAATATTTTTAAGACGCGGGTTGATGGATTTTTGATAAGAGAGGGGATTAAGGGTTATGGGGAGAGGGCGGGAATGTGGAACAGAGCCATGACAGATCAGCCATGATCTTATTGAATGGCGGGGCAGGCTCGAAGGGCTAGATGGCCTACTCCTGCTCCTATTTCTTATGTTCTTAACAGCAGAATAAGCTCAAAGGGCTGAATGGCCTCCTCCTGCTCCTATTTTCTATGTTTCTATGTAAGTGGGATGAAAAACACAATTACTAAATCCCCTTGGGCAGCATGAAAGACCCTATCCCCTGTTGGTTCACACCATCCCCAGACTTTTCAAATGCCTCTGAGGTGAGACATCAAAATGCAATTGTCTGTTCTTAAACAATAACTGCATGAATAGAATTACTCTGGAATACACAGACAACAAGGAACTATAAGGATCCCTAACTAAGACGGAGCAAGGACAAAATGCAATGTTGCATTGTGTTGAAGCTGTGTGACAGCTGTGCCTCACCCTCTTTCTCAGAAGTGCTGTGCCTAGTTTTTCAAAGTAACTATCCTGAGGAGAGAAATCTACTGAGAATCGAGAGCCTTTTGGAAAAGCCATGAAAATCTGCTCCATGCCACACAACAAGGAAGACAGCTGAATAAAGTGGCAACAACATGGAATCAGCACATTGAGACAAGACAAGGAACAGCTTACCATATCCCCTTTGTTTAATTGGTCATGAACTGTAAGATCCTATAATCTTATTCCTTTACTCTGCCATTTATACTGGTGTGCATGTGTGGGCAGGTGTGTGTGTGTTCGAGCACCTGGAAGTAGTTCCAATAAACCTGTCTGACTAATTCTTTACAATCTAAAGGCATAAATAGGGGGACACATACAGAATTGGCAAAGTGCATCTCTTATCCTAATACAGTGAACCTTGGAGTGGGAGAATAGAGGAGTAATTTTACCCCTCGTCACTTGGTCATAACAGTTGGAAATGAGCTGGTAATTGCAGGCAGGAATGTAGCTTTGTGAATCCCATGGACTGTAGTCTCAGGAGGAGATTGTTATTAGTCATTTACAGGATGTGGGCTTTGTTGGCTAGGCCAGCATCTATTGCCCTAATTGCTCTTGAGGTGGTGGTCGTGAACTGCTTACTTGAACCACAGCAGTCCAAGGGTGTAGTTACACCCTAACTTAGTGGCTTGCTAGTCCATTTTAGAGTTAACCACATTGCTGTGGCTCTGGAGTCACATCTAGGCCAGACCAGGTAAGGATGGCAGATTTCCTACCCTAAAGGACATTTGTGAACTAGATGGATTTTTATGACAATGGTCATCATTAGACCTTTTAATTCTAGATTATTATTGAATTCAAATTCCACCACCTGCAATGCTGGGTTCCAAATCCAGATCCAAGGAGCATTATGTTAATTCCAGAAATAGTATATGGTGAAGGAACAAGTCTGGAGCTTGTCTCTAATCATAAATAAGTTTATTCTCAGCATTGTTAACAGTCACTATCTGCCTCCCTACTCCCAGCTGTGTCCATCTAACAGCACAATTGGCATACCACTGTAATTGACAAAGAATGCAATTGCTGATATTATGTTGGGTCTCTGGATTACCAGCCCAATGATTATACCACTTTACCACTATGTTCCCATGTTCAAACATTGAGGAGAGCAGTTATTGAGGTGCTTCTATCAGAATGGCTTCCGAAGGAACTCAGAGACTAGCGACACACTCACTCCAAGACCAGAAAATCTCACCCAAGGTCAACACATGGCCTGCCACCACCACCCTCCCCCCACCCCTCCCCACCCCACCTGCTGTGATTCTGCCCGAGATCTTCAAAAATGAAGGGTTGAAACCCTTCATGAGAGAGAATGAGTCTTAACAGGATTTGATGACACAGTGTGATCGCTGATGTCTGGTTGGGTTGCTGGGAAATCAGTGGGATCTGTCTTGGTCACATCTGTTATTTAATGTGCGATACAGTGTGTTCAATCACAGTTTGCCTATTGCTTTATATTTATTTCATGCTAATTCTAAATGTTAGAGTATAAGATAGATATTGTAAATTGTTTTACATTTCTGAATATATATGATGAAGTTAATTTTGTTTGTTTAAAACTATGGAATCGTACGGTTTTATTCTCTTATTAGATAACTGGAATTTCAAACTTGTTCTGTTACTGCTCCCTAATTGGGTTGTGACAATTAACTGGCCAGCATTCTCCACGCAATCAAGCCCCCCCGGGGGGCAGAAATCCCACCCCAAGAGCTGACAACCAATCAGAGGCTGACAGACCACCATTTCTAGCAGCAACATCAGGAGCAGTGGTTATGCCGTGGCCAATCCAACGCTCACAGCTGGATCCTTGGACATGAGTGAGTAAGGAAGGAGAGGGTCATAGGGAAGGGGTCACCAAAGAGTGTGGGAGCCGGGAGTCGGAAACAAGAGCAAGGGATGCGTCCCTCCTGCTTCCAATGCTGGATCCCTCGACTGGACATTGAATGGGGGTGGGGCAATCAAACAGTTAGAATTGCTTTTGTATCACTGGTCATGCCCTGGAAGAATGACCTAAGTGTATCGCTCTCCCATATTGTGTGCTTCAGTGATGCAGCTGGTCTCTGTACAGATTGCCCGCAAACTGAAACATGTAATCCCTGAGCTGACAGAATGACCAGTGTGAGGCACTCTTGTCACCACCTATAATTAAATACTAACGTCACAGTGTGGAATCTTTAAAAGGGTACTCTACAAGAATTGGAACATCATGTTTACTGGTGAACTGGTGGCTGTTGGAAGGACCAAATGTTTTTAACACATTTGAGAAGCTTAGGTTGGATGTTGAATCCAGCTGCAGAAGATCCATGTGTTGGGATCTGTCAGCATAAAAGAAGTGTAAAGAGAATTCAAGCGGGCATAGAAACAATGAGGGACACAAGCAAACCTGATAGGGATTTTTGAGTGGCCTTCAGGAATCATGGCAAACCCCCATTCAGTTCAGGTGGGCGTTGGGATAATTGTTTCGCAGTGGCTCATTAAGGAGTCTGGTTGACATCCCACTACTGGTGGGCAGCACTCCCACACTGAGCCCTTCCTGTCACCACCCCGTTTGAGTGGACTTTGCCCATTCTCGCCATGTCTGTGTGGCTTCCCTCCAGGTGTCTGGGTGGGATGCGCTTTTGGAGAATTGGTGCAAACTTGATGGGCCAAACAGCCTCTTTCTGCACTGTAGGAATTCTATGGTTTGAAAGCTCCATGTTATCCAGGTCTCATCACTGCAGAGGAGTGTGCTGAGCACACTTGGTAGATACAGTTTGATGTTTTCAGTCAGGTTGCCTCTATCAACCAAAGTCTGAATGTAGTCCAGGTCTTGTTGCGTATGGATACAGACTGCATCAGTACCTGAGAAGTTGCGAATGATATTGAGCATAGTGCAATCAGCAGCGAACATTCCCACCTCTGAACTTATTATGAAGGAAAGGTCATTGATGAAAGAGCTGAAGATGGTTGGGGCCAAGGCACTATCCTGAGGGACTCCTGCTACAACGTTCCAGGATTGGGATGATTGGCCTCCAACAACAACCATTTTCCTCTGTGTGAGGCATGACTCCAACCAGTTGAGTTTTCCTCTTGATTTCCATTTAATATTGTCAGGGCTCCTTGACGCCGCATTTGGTTAAATGCTGCCTTGATGCTGAGTTTGCCAGGAATGGGCTCAACTGCCAAGATCTGTGGGAACTCAGTGTCAAAAATTACAGACAAGTAATGATCACTTGAATGCAAAACCAGGGAATTATTTCTGCCAATGGAACTGTTCCCTACAGACTGGAAAATTGCAGAGTTTTTTTTAAATCATGCTAACAGAAAGAGGGAAAAGAACAGAATAGCAAGACTAATTCCTAGCTGTCAAGATCATAGAATCTCTGCAGTGCAGAAGGAGGCCATTCGGCCCATCGAGTCTGCATCGATCACAATCCCACCCAGCCTCTGACCCCATAACCCCATGCATTTACCCTAGCTATTTCCCATGACACTAAGGGGTAATTTAACATGGCCAGTCCACCTAACCTGCACATCTTTGGTCTGTGGGAGGAAACTGGAGCATCCGGAGGAAACCCATGCAGACACAGGGAGAACATGCAAACTCCACACAGACAGTGACCAAAGCGGGGAATCTAACCCAGGTCTCTGGCGCCGTGAGGCAGCAGTGCTGTGATAGCTCTTAGAGAGGGTCAGCCCCCTTTCTAAGTGGGCCGAATGGACTTATTCTATGCTTTTTTTATTTGTAATTGTGACACCGGCAACACAAGCCTGAGTATCATCCACACACACTGAACTTCTACCCTGAGACATTGATTCGTGGTGGCATCGCAGACATTCATGTTGTGTCAGCTGAAGCTGTTGAGTGGTTTGTTAGTCTTGACATCAAACTGTATCTGCTTCTCCAGGCAAATGAATAAAAGAATTCTTCTGCTGGAAGATTCTTTGACTCTGCAAATGAAACTAATTAGTATTTATTTGCTGTTGTCAGCCTGTATTTAGTGTAGTCAAGTAACGTGCCTATTTTGTGCTATAATGCACTTTGTCTTTTCCAGATGATACATGCAAACACCACAAATAAACCTGACCCGAGTTTTGTCATTCGTGTTTAATTAAAGATGACTATTCATGAGGTGTCAGTGTCAGAATTCTCAGTGTTCTGTGGCAGAGTATAGATTTGCGGCAATGATTGCTTAACACTATGGGATTCTGTTCTTCACTCTGCCAATGAGGAGGGTATCAGAGGTGGAGTTATTCCCCACGGAGAGGGAACATGATCTCAGTCTCAGGATACAAGGAAAGAATACTCTTTCCCTGACTGGAGGCAGAACTGGAGGCGATGGCAAATTTCAGCATCGATGTCTGCCTTTGTCGAGAGAAAGCTCCCAAGACTTGGAAAATGGTTCACCAAACCCACTGAGGGACATCATCGGGAATACGCAGAGGCAGCATTGAGGAAATGATGACAGCGCAACAACTCAACAACCCTCCAAACATCACCTGCCCCGCTTGGGGCAGCATCTGTGCGGACCATGCATTGGACTGATCAGCCATCCCAGAACCCACCCAGCCGGAGTGGAAGTAAATTTTCCTCAATCACTCCAATAGGACGGCCTTCTCTGTCAGGAAAAAGATTCTCTCTTCCACCTTCTTCCGTCAGGAAAAAGATATGGATTCTGAGGTCATGTACCAACTCAAGAATAGCTTCGTCTTTACAGCCATCAGACTTTGCATGGACCTACCTTATATTTAGCTGATCTTTCTCTACACCCTATCTGTGACTGCAATACTATATCCTGCACCCTTTACTTTCCTTCTCCCCTATGTACTCTATGTTTTGTCTGCATGGTGTGTAAGAAACAATACTTTTCACTGCATCCCAATACATAATAAATCTCATCAAATCAAATGTAAGAGACAAGAGCCAGGGAGAGAAAGACAGATCATGGCCAGGCTTTTCTGGTCATACATGCCAGTGGGATTTTCCCATCCCGTGGCAGTGAACGGAGATTCGGCACCAAATTTTCCATCCTCGCTGGCAGCAGTGGTGGGGTGTGAACGGCTGGAAAATTACAGCCAGTGGGTCACCATTAACCACTGCCATGTCAACACACCTCTAACTTCATTTGAGAATGACCTCCTTTTTTCAATCCCTGTTTGGTCAGACGCAATGGAGAGACTGCGCTTCTAATTTAAACGTAACTTTACAAATGTGGAAGAATATTGAAAATAATTTCAAAATCAGAAATTAACAAAGGGAGGAAATAAAAATAAAAATAATAGAGCACCTGGTGGCGTTCTGATTGGTCAGTTGTGTCACATGGTCAGCACCCACTAATTCTGTGATCTGATTGGACGGTATTAGATAGTTTGTACAACCCAGTTAACACCATTATAGCTCACTATTGTCTTCCAGGCATTCTGACAAACACATTACAGCCCCTAGACTTTTAATAATATTGAGAGACAACCTCCCTGTGTGATGTGCTGATAAAGGTTGGACATGAATCATAGCCAATTGGGTGAGATACCAGTACAGTTTGGAATTTTATAGAAGCCATCTTCCCATATGATCCCTATCTCATGAATCCATTTACTGGGCTGTCATACAAAACACAATGTATTAATGTCACTAGCTCTCAGTCCAGGCCCTACTGCTCCACCTCTCCGTCCCTTTCCCCAGCTCACATCAATGTAAATCTCACCCTATTTCCAGTTCTCTTTAGCTCTGTCGAAGGGTCATCCAGACCCGAAACTTTGATTCTATTCTCTCTCCACAGATGCTGTCAGACCTGCTGAGATTTTCCAGCATTTCCTGTTTTTGTTTCAGATTCCAGCACCCGTAGTTTTCTGCTTTCAGGTTTGGAGTAGTGGTAACCCAAAGGAGATTATTTCCCTGACTGATGCCTCCAGCACAATTTTCTGGCAATTCAGGCTAATCGTTGAAAGATCAGACAGAAGGGATGACCTAAATTTCTGACCTGTACTGGCAACAGCTGGGATTCCCAATGGCAGAGCAGATCAGAAAAGCCGCAGGGAGCTGAGGCAACTCTTGGATCCGTAACAAAGTTGGCATTTCATTTCTCTGGCATCAAATGTTTTGCTTGGTTTGGGCATTCAGCTGAGAAACATAATTGGCAGAGGCTTGACATTTAGGTCTCTTAGCTTTCAAGCCAGGTTTGATTCCCTGCTTGGGTCACTGTCTTATGTGGAGTTTGCACATTCTCCCTGTGTCTGCATGCGTTTTCTCCGGGTGCTCTGGTTTCCTCCTATTGTCCAAGATGTGCTGGTTAGATGCATTGGCCATACTAAGTTCTCCCTCAGTGTACCCCAACAGGCACCAGAGTGTGGCGACTAGGAGATTTCCACAGTAACTTCATTGCAGTGTTAATGTAACCCTACTTGTGACAATAATAAATAAACTTTTTAATTTCGTCGTAGAATCATAGAATCCTTACAATGTAAAAGGAGGCCATTCGGCCCATTTGTCTGCACCAACCACAATCCCACCCAGGCCTCACTCCAATAACTCCACATATTTACCCTGTCAATCCCCCTGACAGTAGGGTCAATTTAGCATGGCCACTCCCCCATTCCGCGCATCTTTGGACTGTTGGTGGAAACTGGAGCACCCAGAGGAAGCCCATGGAGACACAGGGAGGAGATACAAGCTCAGCACAGACAGAATTGACCCTAGGCTGGAATTAAACCTGGGTCCCTGGCACTGTGAGGCAGCAATGCTAACCATTGTGACACTATGCCACTCTTGGCTGGATGTGGCAATTGATACAGGGAAAGATTTAGTTGCCACTGTTAGCAGTGGCTGAGAAGTGACTGTCCCTGAGAGTGATCACCTTAAGAAAGAATTTTAGCTTCTGCACCAATATGTCGGGATTAGCACTGATGCTGGAGAAACAAAGTTATGTAAATATTTCACTATTGGTATAGTCTTCATTAACAAACCTAAACACTAAATATGAATTGTGTTTATGAATTAAGATCTGCCTGTCATGTTACACTCCTCTCCTATTGGCTCCTTTTCCTAAATTACGTCATGGATTTATTTCAATGTTATTATTTTCAACTCACCCTGAGCTCTAACTTTCATCTTTAAATAATTTTCTTTCTCCTCTCTTTGGGTTTGAACTGTCTTGTAAATAGGATGACCTTCAAACATAATTTAAAACTAAAATGTCTAAATGTGAACTCTGTTCTGAAGAAGGATCGTGTTGGATTCACACCATTAACTGTGTTTTCTGTCTCTCCAGATGCTGCCTGATCTGATCTTTTTCCAGCACTTCCTGTTTTTATTAAACTGGCTGTATTCACGTCGAACGAGAAGAACCAGTTTGGCAAACAAATCCATCGAAAGCCCTCAGAGATGGATGATGTCCTGACAAGCTCACTTATCCATGGTACAGTAAGGGTTGAGAAAAGCTGGCAAATTAGGAGAAAATTACCAATGAAGTATTATTTTACATTAGGCCACCCCTTGGGATATTTTTCCACTTTTGAGACACTAGATGACCGTGAATGGTTATTATCCCGTGTTCCTAATTCCATTAATTTACAACACAGTATAAAGTAATTTTGATATTGTAAATAGGGAAGATTGATTTTCACTTGTCGATGAATGTGTGATAAAATAAGGTCTAGATTTAAGGACAGCACCAAAGGGAAAGGTGAGAAACATAGAAAACAGAAGCAGGAGGAGGCCGTTCGGCCCCTCAAGCCTGCTCCACCATTCATTTTGATCATAGCTGATCATCAAATTCAATATCCTGATCCTGCCTTCCTATATCCCTTGATTCCTTTAGCTCCAAGGGCTAATTTCTTCTTAAGATCACACAATGTTTTGGCCTTAACTACTTCCTGTAGTGGTCAGTTCCATGGATTCACTACTGTCTGGAAGAAGAAATTTTCTCCTCACCTCAGTCCTGAGTTAGGAGAACTCACTTTTATTCAGAGTGTTGATAGTCCATCCAATGCTGGAATACTTTAAAAATTTCAGAAACAGCGGTGGAAGCAGAATCCATGATAGCTTTAAAGATGGAGGCAGCAACCTTTTGAAAAAGAAAATTTTGCAAAAAGGTTTGAGGAAAGGGCAAATAGAATGACACTAAATGAATCATCCCTTATGATAGCCAGCATGGGTGCAGTGGGCTGAATGGCCTCTTCAGTGCTGCAAAGCCCTGTGATTCTAGGAGAGTCATACTGGAATATTGCACTGCTCTGTGGGAAGCGACAAAGTGAAAACATCTTCATGTTTTCCTGTGGTTTAGGGAGATTCAGTGCCCAGAGGACTAAAAGGAAAAGACAAAAACACTGTCTATAAATGAACATGTATATCTTACAGTAAACAACATCCCTGAATCCAGACTGGACTCAAACGCCAAAAGCTGGCAAATCCAGTCTCAGAAAATTAATAGCTTTGTTGGGAAATTTACTTAGTGCAAACCCTGCTATGGCCTCACAGGATTTGCCCACAACAGCTGACAGATGGTAAAGACATTTACTAATCTATAGAGGGAAGAGTGGGTAAAAGTTCACTGTTTGTACTGCTCACTGTGATTACAGCAGGGAGATAATGACAGTATTTCTGTGGCTGCTGATTGCTCAGCCCATCTGCCAGTTATAATACAGGTAGCAGACGTCAGGGCAATTTGACTACGGAATCCAAATTCAGTTCCAATTAATGTGATTCCAATTAAGTTCTCCGTGCCCTACAGTCCATCCCCTCCAATCATTCACAACGTACATTGGGAATAATCTGATGGGGGTGGGTGGGAATGGGATGGAATCCTTTTGTTAGGACAGACAGGATTTAAAGAAACAGTAAACATGTTGTAAGCTGCGTCTAAGAAGCATGGAAAATACACGCACTGAAGAAGCATGCACTGAGTTTTATCCTAATCACTGCAAGCGATGAAGGATAAAGCTTTAATCAACAGCCTTGTGGCGACGCAGATCTGATCTAACAGTTTTCTGTGCACTGCCATTTAACAACGTTTGTTGGTCTAATCAGCAGAGGCAAAGAAAAACAATTTCAATGTGTTTGATTTCACGTTGGGAGAACATGTTCAGTTTACTTGACCTCCTTTATCACTACTGCAGAGAGCGGATAGAAGGACAAGGTTATATGGTTCTCCATGTCTCTTGTCTGAAAGCAGAGTGTAGCCAACTGCATCCTGGCCAGTGTTTCTCTGCTGCCTGTACTCTCAGTTTAAACAAAACTTGGCTCCAGGAACAAATGACACCACACTAACTTCCAACTGTGCATCTACCATTCTAGAGTCATAGAGGTTGTCCATGCCACCTAGTTTTTACCACTGAACTATTCCCAATTGCCCGCATTTGGCCCATATCCTCTATACCTGTCATTAGAATGGCAGTACTGGTTTTAAACTGCTTTAAAGTGGATAGGGGATTGTGATCAGTGGCAATAAGTGGGGAACAGGTGTGGGGCTGGAGTTAGAAAAGGCAGGGATAGGGCACAAAAGGTTAGGAGGGGAATGAGGGTTGTAATTGGGAACGCAGGGAGGGGAGTGGGGACTGTAATCGGCAAGGGCAGGGAGGGGAATGGGCGCTGTAATCGGTAAGGGCAAGGAGGGGAATGGGGGCTGTAATCGGTAAGGACATGGAGGAGAATGGGGGTTGTAATCAGTAATGCAGGAAGGGAATGGAGTCTGTAATTGGTAAGGACAGGATGGGGAATGGGGGCTGTAATCAGTAATGCAGGGAGAGGAAGGGGGACTGTATTCAGTAACACAGAGAGTGGGGGCTGTAATCGGTAATGCAGAGAGCGGTGCGGGGCTGTGATCGATAACATAGGGAGAGGTGTGGGGCTGTAATCAGTAATGCAGGGAGGAGTATAGGGCTGTAATCGTTAACGCAGAAAGGCGTGCGGGGCTGTAATCAGTAAGGCAGGGAGGAGATTGGGGCTGTTACCAGAAAGATTATGAGTTTAAGGTGTGGATATGGGATGGATTAGAGCGAGTGGGCATGAATCTCAGGCTACTTTACCAACTCCGTAGAGGTGCCCTCTCTCTTAATCGGAAAGACAGCATCCTGCTTCTTTCACAGTGGAGATCTTCCTATTGGCCCATCGGCTTTGAGAGTCCATCACCTGTCTTAACTGGACAACATGCTGGACCTCTAGCCATTAGCCAGCCCATTTGTGAAATATTGCTGCCCATCTGCCTCCCTCACAGTGCAGGCTTCTGGTCCCCGAATGTGTGTCAATGTAAAACTTCTGCTTTGCTCTCAGACTAAAAGGCCAACTCATTTTTAAAATGTGCCTTTACATCTGTCTTCATTTATCTAGTGCCCGACAGATGAGCTCTGGACTGTGATCCTCGCTGATCTAAGACATCCATCCCATTCTCATCCTGCACCTGGTGGGGCACTAAGGCAGTCTTTTGCCTGTTTCCAAAGCTGGTATTTCCTGATGTGGAGATACTGGCGTTGAACTGGGGTAGGCACAGTAAGGAGTCTCACAATACCAGGTTAAAGTCCAATAGGTTTATTTGGCAGCACGAGCTTTTGGAGTACTGTTCCTTCATCAGGTGAGTGCCTGGTAATTCCTGGAACAGGATGCTATTCTTTCGCCAGAGCTTATAGCTTAAGGGGCACCACTTTGCATCAAGTGTGGCTGACCAGGAGCCTCATTGGCTCTTAAGTAGGTGTGTTTTAATGTATCTTACAGGTTGACACACTCAACCTGTTTAGCCGCGTTATGAACGAACCCTCTTTGGCCATCAAATCCTGTGATGGGACTCAAACTTGGAGCTTCCAGCTCAGACATGACTCCTCAATTGAAATATAGGTTTCCATGTCACCTATGGGTGACACTGTGGCACAGTGGTTAGCACTACTGCCTCACCAGCGCCAGGGACCCAGGTTCAGTTCCTGGCTTGGGTCACTCTCTGTGTGGAATCTGCACATTCTTCCCATGTCTGCACGAGTTTCCTCCGGATGCTCCGGTTTCCCCCCACAGTCAAGCTAGTTAGGCACATTGGCCATGCTAAATTCTCCTTCGGTGTACCTAAACAGACAGCGGAGTGTGATGGCTGGGGGATTTTCACAATACCTTCATTGCAGTGTTAATGTCAGCCTACTTGTGACTAATAAATAAACTTACTGAAAATAGGCCCAACAGTCAATTAGCAATGGGGCTGATTCAAGGCACAGAAATCAATCAATCTACAATGACAAATTATCAGATTTTGATCATTCAAAGACTGGCCATTGGGAAGGAGAGAAGCGTGGTTGGGTACCATATCAGATCTGATATCCAATTGTGCTGTTGGTGAAAATTCATTGAAAACTTTGCTAAGTGAAGCCTGTACTTCATGGAAAGAGATGCAGAAAAGAGAATCAAAATTGTGTTTAATAAGCAGACTTTCGACTGTGTGGTTTGCACTCTGGAAACTCCAGACACAATGTACAAATAGAATAAGCTGCTAGAGGAGGTGGTAGAGGCGGGTACAATTACAACATTTAAAAGACATTTGGACAGGTACATGGATAGGAAAGGTCTAGAGGGATATGAGCCAAATGCAGGGAGATGGGACTAGTTCAGTTTAGGAAACGTGGTCGGCATGGACAAGTTGGGCTGAAGGGCCTGTTTCCATGCTGTATGTCTCTTTGGGGCAGCACAGTGGTTAGCACTACTGCCTCACAGCTCCAGGGACCCGGGTTCAATTCCAGCCGGGAGTCACTGTCTGTGCGGAGCTTCCACATTCTCCCTGTGTCTGCATGGGTTTCCTCCTACAGTCCGAAGATGTGCAGGTTAGGTTGATTGGCCATGCTAAATTGACCCTAGTGTCAGGATTAGCAGAGTAAATGTGTGGGGTTATGGGAATAAGGCTTGGGTGGGATTGTTGCCGATGCAGAATTGGTGGGCCGAATGGCCTCCTTCTGCACTATGGGGATTCAATGACTCTATGGCTGGAATTTTACAATTCCGCCCACCACGGGAATTGGAGCGGGTGAGGGGTGGAGCATGGAAAGGTCCATTGACCTCGAGTGGGATTTTAGTTTCAGGGCAAGCGAGGCCGTAAAATCCCACCCACCAACTGTAAGAGAGTGAGGAGAGAGTTAGGAGAAATTTAACAGATTTTTACTGGAGCACAGAATGCTTCATCAAAGGAAATAGTTAGAATCATAGAATCATAAAATCCCAACAGTACAAAAGGAGGCCATTTGGCCCACCAAGTCTGTACCAACCACGTCCCACCCAGCCCCTATTCCTGTAACCCCACACATTTATCCTGCTTATCTCCCTGACTCTAGGGGGAATTTAGCATGGCCAATCCACCTAACCTGCAAATCTTTGGAGTGTGGGAGGAAACCAGAGTACCTGGAGGAAACCCACACAGACACGGGGAGAATGTGCAAACTTCACACAGACAGTGACCCATGGCCGGAATCGAGGCTGGGTCCCTGGTGCTGAAAGGCAGTAGTGCTAACCACTGTGCCACCGCGCTGTCCCAGAGTTGAGGCAGAGATTACCTCATCTTTTAGGGGAAAGGGGAGATTGCAAGCAAAGGAGTTCTGTACTGTCATTTCCAAAACTTTGTCAGTACCCAAAAGTCAAACTGTCCAACAGATCCAACAGAACGGAACATCCTCATGGAGTCTTCACCAACACCTCACTGCCAGTTTAAACAGGCTAACCACAGTCTGGTTCACATTTACTTTACAAGATCATGTTCAGCTCACCACAGGATGGTCCACCCAGGTCACAATCCCAGCTGCGTTTGTTCATGCACCAGGCAGTATTAAGTTACTAAACTCGGCAGTTATTGGAGGCTGAATGAAAAGAGGAAATTTTTACAGTGAAGTGCTAATCTCCTGTTTCACAGAAGTGGCGACTTTCCCAGAATTGCACAATTTCACTCTGGACTAGGATTGCAAACATGTTTGCTGCCAGAGTTATAGATTATGTACAGCTGTGAAGCAGTCCAGATAACTGCAGTCTGGCCTGGATATAAGTGAGCAGCACAGTGTGAAGGCTGTTGATTCACACCTCACCCTGAAACTAGGACAACAGCACTCACAATTTGAAAGTTCATAGAATCATTAAATCCCTGCATGGAGGGCCATTCGCCCCATTGAGTCTGCAGCAATCACAATCCCGCCCAGGCCTTATTCCTCTGCCTCTAGGGACAATTTAGCATGGCCAATCAACCTAACCCGCACATTTTTGGACTGTAGGAGAAAACCCATGCAAACATGGGGAGAATGTGCAGATTCCACACAGACAGTGACCCAAGCTAGAATCAAACCTAGGTCCCTGGTGCTGTGAAGTAGCAGTGCTAACCACTGTGCCAACCCATAGCTGGTGAAGCTGATGAAAAGAGGATATCTCAGCCAGCCCAGACCATCATATTTTCACCACTCTACAATTTATCTTCATCTCCTAATGTTATCCTTTCTTTATCCTGAAATGATCCCCATTTTATAAAGAGCCAACCACATTGCTGTGGCTCTAGAGACACATGTAGGCCAGACTGGATAAGGATGGCAGATTTCCTTCCCTAAAGGACATTTGTGAACCAAATAGGTACTTACAAGAATCAACAATGGTTGCAGAGAAATGCTGGAAAATCTCAGGTCTGATCGCATCTGTGTAGGGAGAATAGAACCAACATTTCAGGTCTGGATGACCCCTTGTCAAAGCGAAGGGTCATCTGGACTCGAAACATTGGCTCTACTTGGCCTCTTTCAGTACCATAGGGATCCTATGATTCTCGTTGAAGGCTGTTGTACCAGGGGCCATAATCTAAAAATTAGGGCCAAGCCATTCAGGAGAGATGTTAAAAAATACTTTTACACGCAGAGCATGGTGGAGATTTGGAGCTCTCTTCCTCTAACGGCAGTGGATGCTGGTTCAATTGTTAGGTTTAAGTCTGAGATAGAAGCATTTTTATTGAGCAGGTATATCAAAGGACATAGGCCTCAGGCAGCTACGTGGAGTTAGGCCACTGATCAGCCACAATCTTATTGAATGGCAAAGCTGGCTGAATGGCCTACTCCTGTGCCTATTTCCTATAAAATAACAACACAATGGGCCACAGGGCCTTTTTGTGCTGTGCAAACCTATAAGTTTTGTCGCTGACAATCAGATTGGCTGGCAGCTCCCAAGGATGGAAATTTCTTCCAGTGAGGGGGCAGAAGTCTAACTCTCAATCAGGTTAGCTTGTCTCCCATTCTCTATAATGGGGACAGTCTTGTCCTAGTGTGTTTTCTTCCAGCTGCAGAGGGGGTGGGGAGAGGGGGGTGGGGGGGAAGTGTGTGCAATGTCACCATCCCATGCCGTCTGCCCTGTGAAAATGACTTTATTGGTGTAAAATGCTTTGGGACTCCCTGAGGTTATGAAGGGCATGATTTAAATGTCCTTTCTTTATTACAGATTGGACAATATTTAAAAAGCAAACTCTTCTAACATGCACTCAGGAAAGTCTAATCATAAGCCATTTTCCAACCTCAACAACCAAAAAAGGTAACCACAGAAGTTTGAAAATATCTCTAAGCTCATCAAGCACAAAGAACAAATTTCAATCATTTGGAAGCTAAAATGTGATTAAGACTCCAACCGTGAGATAAACCCACAAGAGTTCGGACCCAGGAGTTTTTTTTTTCATTCGGGGGAGGTGGGTGTCGCTGGCTGGGTCAGCATTTGCTGCTCACCCCTGATTGCCCTTGAACTGAATGGTTTGCTAGGCCATTTCAGAGGGCAGTTAAGTATCAGCCACATTGCTGTGGCTCTGGAGTCACATGCAGGCCAGACCAGGTAAGGACAGCAGATTTCCTTCCCTAAAGGACATGAGTGAACCAGACGGGTTTTTACAACAATCAATTATTTATTATTATTTATTTGTGTCACAAGGCTTTCATTAATACTGCAATGAAATTACTGTGAAAATCCCCTAGTCATCACACTCCAGCACTTCGGGGGAGAAATTAGCACCTAATCAGCATGTCTTTTGGACTGTGGGAGGAAACCGGAGCACCCGGAGGAAACCCACACAGATGCGAGGAAAATGTGCAGACTCCGCACAGACAGTGACCCAAGTTGGGAATTGAACCCCGGTCCCTGGTGCTATGAGGCAGTAATACTAACCACTGTGCCACCATGCCGATAATAGCAGGTCATCATTAGACTTTTGATACCAGATTTTTCTTTATTGAATTTGAACATCTGCCGTGGTGGAATTTGAACCCAAGTCCCCAAAGCATTACTCTAGGTCTCTGGATTACTAATCCAGTGACAATACTACAACACCACCGCCTCCCCAGTGAATACCATTCCCTCCTCCTTCTGACTGGGAACCTAGCTGAGTTTAATTTTCATTTTGTATTTAGCAACTTGTCCATCCAAGGCTGGTGAATGATGTCTGCAAGTGATGATCTTCCCGAGATAAATTCCAATCATTACTGAAGGGAAAACAAAACCAAATGAGAAATTGCTGGAAAATCTCAGCAGGTCTGGCAGTATCTGTAAGGAGAGAAAAGAGCTGACATTTCAAGTCAAGACGACCCTTTGTTAAAGCTAAAAGGCATAGAAAACGGGAGATATTTATACTGCAGGGCAAGGGAATGAAAGATGAGTCATAGCCACAGAAACCAGTGGTAAATGATAAAGGGATAAGGGTTAAAATGCCACAAAATCTGATTATTTATGGAGGAAAGAAGCAGGCTTCTAAAGAAAAAATTCAGACTATAACATCAAGCCCTCCTTGAGTGCCAAACCAAGTCCTAGCCACCACTTCCAACAGAAGCTTCAACTGAGGGGTTGCGGGAGGTAAGATGGAAAATCGGCCACCAGAGGATTATAATATGCACCACTGTTTAGAACAAGATCCTTCCCAACTTTTTATTTGCATCTATGCCCGTTCTACAATCTGAAGAGAGCGATTAAATGAATCACAGAATTGTCACTGTGTGGAAGGAGGCCATTCGGCCCATTGTGTCTTAACCTGCTCTCCAAATGAGCATTATGGCTTAGTGGCATTCTGTTGCCTTTTTCCCTACCCCTGCACATTGTTTCTATTCAAATAATCATCTGATGCCCTCTTAAATGCCTCGATGGAACCTGTCTCCACCACACTTCCAGGCGATGTATTCCACATCCAAACTGTTCACTGTGTGAAAACACTTCTTCTCACATCAAATTTGCTTCTTTCACAAATCACTTTAAATCTTGTGCCCTCTTATTCTTGATCCTTTTATGAATGGGTACGGTCTCTTCCTATCTACTCTGTCCGCCCCACCCCCTCATGATTTAGAACATTTCTATTAAATCTCCTCTTAGCCTTCTTCTCTCCAAGGAAAACAGTCCCAACCTCTCCAGTCTCTCCTCACAACTGAAGTTTCTCGTCCCTGGAACCATTGTAAACTCTTTTTCCAATGCATTCATATTCTTCCTCTAGTGTGGCATCCAGAAATGTGCATAATATTCCAGTTGAAGTCTTGTATGAGTTCAGCATAACTTCCTTGCTCTTGTACTTTATTAACTGCTCTCTCCACCTGTCCTGCCACCTTCTGTGATCGCTGCACATATGAACCCAGGTCCCTCAGCTCCTGCACCCCTTTTAGGATTTTACCCCTTATTTTATATTGGCTCTTCTGTTATCTTGTTCTTCCTACCAAAATGCATCATCTCGCACTTCTCTGCATCGATCTTCATCTGCCACCTCTCTGCCCACTCCACCAACTTGCCTATGTCCTTCTGAAGCTCTACACTGTCCTCCTCACAGTTCACAATACTAACAAAGGAAGGATGCAATGCAACCTTCTCTTCAGAGAAAGATCACAATGAGTTGAATGAAGGAAAATGAGATGTCACATTAGTTTTAGAAAAAGAAAGAATATGACTAAATAATAATAAATAATAAATACAGCAGCATGAGTGTTTTCTCTTGTGCAGTACAACTTTCCATTTAAAGATTCTGCAATCACAGCAACTGACTGAGGTATTTCTCCAGGGACATCTGATGGGTGGATGAGGAATTACAATGTACACACCACGCTTTAAATAAACCCAAAAGATCCATCCCAATGAGAGAAAAACATGGAACATTCTAAGGTTCAAAGTTCCAGGACATGGTAGCCGAAGGCTCCTGAAAAAAAAAGGTTGTTTATTAATCAATTAAAAAACAAAACAGAATTAAAACTCAGTGAAGAGGCTAGAGAGACGGCACAGTGGTTAGCACTGTTGCCTCACAGTACCAAGGACCTGAGTTCGATTCTGGCCTTGGGTGACTGTCTGTGTGGAGTTTACACATTCTTCCTGTGTCTGCGGGGGTTTCTTCCGGGTGCTCTGGTTTCCTCCCGCAGTCCAAAGATGTGCGGATTAGGTTGATTGGCCATGCTAAATTGTCCCTTAGTGTCCAAAGATGTGTAAATTGGGGTACTAGCTGGGTAAGTGCGTAGGGTAAGAGGGGGTGTGGGCTTGGGTAAGATGGTCTGTCAGAGAGATGCGGTCTCACTAGGCCGAATGGCCTCCTTCTGCACTGTAGGCACTCTATGAAACCACAGCTATGCCATTAGAGATTGATATATAACACAAGAACAAGAGAAAATTTGAGATAATTTATATAAAACTACTCTTGTTTCCCAGTATGAACTGCTTCTTTCAGGAGAGAAGTGGGGGAAGTAACAGCATAGCTGGTACTTTTAATGTGAACATTATGGGGATAATTTGAATTTGAACCAGCCATTGGGAACTGATAGGATTCAGCTGAACACAGTTTTATACCCAGTCTTATTTTGTTTTCCATTCACATTGACGTAGAATAGATTCAGTGGGATGTAAAATAATATTCAACCAATTGCATTAGTTTCCCACCAGGATAAGATTACTTATTGTTTAAGTTCTTTTTCTGATCTGAGGCAGCCTCTCGGAATTGTGGATGATTTGCTTCCATTACAATTTGGTGGGTTCGGAGATGGGCGATAAGTCCAGTGTACAATCTGCAGGCTCGGCTACACGTGGGACAAGCGGTGCTTGGAGAGTTGGATGGATGGATTGTTTGGAGGCTTGTGCATCCTCCCCGATGCCACGGGGATGCTAAACGGGCAGCACGGTGGCATAGTGGTTAGCACTGCTGCCTCACAGTGCCGGGGACCCGGGTGAGATTCTCGGCTTGGATCACTGTCTGTATGTAGTTTGCACGTTCTCCCTATGTCTGCATGAGTTTCTTCCGGGTACTCCGGTTTCCTCCTGCTTTCTGAAAGACGTGCTGGTTAGGTGCATTGACTCAAACAGGCGCCGGAATGTGGCGACCAGGGGAATTTCACAGTAACTTCATTCAGTGTTAATGTAAGCCTTATTTGTGACTAATAAACTTTACTTCACTCACTTTTCACAACTTTGCCTCTGCACTTTCCTGACGAGGTCCCTCTCTGTGTTCAGTGCCTTCCTGAATGAAACATCTTTGTTTTGATCAGTTGTGGGCCAGGGGCTCCTCTTGGCCAGCAGGGACATTGAACCTTTCTTTGGACATCCCTACAGTGTTTCTGTTGTTCTCCTGGGAGGCTCCTGCCGTGGCCCTGTTCCAAGTAGAGCAGTTGTTCTGGTGTAAAGTACATGAATGACAAACTCTGCCCAGCAGGGTGATTTTCTCCTCAATGTTGCGAATGTTGCTTGGGAGTGAGAGCATTGCTGTTAGACCACCTTTCTTATTATCTGATTTGGATTGTTTAAGTAATCTATGTGGAGCCAAGCATTGATTTGATTTGATTTGATTGACTATTGTCACATGTAAGGTGATACACTGAGAAGTATTGTGTCTTGTGCGCTACACAGGCAAAACATACCATTCATAGAGTACATAGGGAAGAAGGAAAAGGGGAGGGTGCAGAATATAATATTGCAGCTACAGATAGGGTGAAGAGAAACATCAGCTAAATATATTAAAGGACCATTCAAAAGTCTGATGACAGTAGGGAAATAGCTGTACTTGAGTCTGCTATCTTACTTCAGACTTCCTGATGGAAGAAGGGGAAGACAGTATGTCCGAAGTACGTGGGGTCCTTGATCATGCTGGCTGCTTTCCTGAGGTAGCGGGAAGTATAGACGGAACCAATGGATGGGTGGCTGGTTTGTGTGATGGACTGGGCTTCGTTCACAACCCTTTGTAGTTTCTTGCGGTCTTGGTAATGTGCTGTGATGAGGGAATTGGCACTCAATGGCTCAGTGGGTAACAACAACATTGATGGGGTGCCATCATCCAAATCAAGGAAGTGTCAGGTGTGCTATTAGCAAGTTGATCTCAGGCAGGGTGATGGTGAGTGCATTACAGTTGGATGTAGTGTGCCTGAGCATGTTCTGCTTAGCGTTCTTCAGCAGCCTCGGGAAAAAGGTAAGTTTTTAAATCTTCAATGTTAAACCTGCTCTGTCTGCCCCCTCAGCTGGCCATTGAAGATCCTGTTGTACTGCTTCAAAGAGAAGGGGAGCTTTCCCCAGTGTCCTGGCCAATGCGATGGCACAGTGATTAGCACTGCTGCCTCATAGCGGCAGGGACCCGGGTTCGATTCCCAGTTTGGGTTACTGTCTATGCAGAGTTTGCACATTCTCCTCCTCAAATCTGCATGAGTTTCGTCTGGGTGCTCTGGGTTCCTCCCACAGTCAAAAAGATGTGCTGGTTGGGTGCATTGGCCATGCTAAATTCTCCTTCAGCGTACATGAACAGACGTTGGAGTGAGGCGACTCAGGAATTTTCACAGTAACCCCATTGCAGTGATAATGTAAGCCTATTTGTGACACTAATGAATAAACTTTAAAAACTATCTATTTCTCGACTGTGACGCTACTGCGCCTTTAAGAAATGCTTCTTTTTAAATCATATTCTCTGTAGTTAAGCAGCTTTGGTTTTTTCACTGTTGCTGACCTGTTTGCAAGGAGTCCTTCTTTTGCAGCTTCAATGGTTTAAATAGGGTTTTGTTCATTTTTACTCTGGTCTTAGTTACTTACTGGGATTTCTTTATGAACCTGCATTGTTAGGGGGAAGAATGATTGACAGGTCAGGTAACAGAAGTTGCTTCATTTTCAGTTTGGCTGCTGTTTCGAAGGTGTTTGGACATCAAACTAAAAAGCAGTGTTTCCTCTCTCTCCTGGTATTGTGACTTCTGCTGGCTAGCTGGAAGCAAAGCTTCTTGCCTTCTTGGAGTGAAAATTCTGCTGTTGGTGTTTTTTTAGCTAGAACCTAGAGTCTCTACCTCCCTAATGTTTTGGGAAGCTTTGCTGACTTCAAGTTTGACTGTGAGTGTATCAGGAGAATTGCAACCAAGGGACTAAGTTCCACCATCAAGTGAGCATTGGTGTTTTCTGTGCTAAACCTGTCGCAAGGGTTTTGTTTATGGGATTTGTTTGGTTGGAACAGTATTTAGCTATTAAGATTTATACAATATCATGGGATTTTTTTTCTTATTTGTAATTGGTAAAAGTTCTTGCTAATTTTCTTTCTATATAATCAACTATATTCTTAAATAAACTTTGTTTGATAAAAGCTCCCTAGTGGGTCTTTTGAGTCATGCCTGAAGTGAAACATTTGATGCTTACCCTAGCCAAATTCAAAGTGCAAAACTTATGATCCAGGCAGACTTCATAAAAGACTTTGGCATTTCTGATCTGAACACAACCAAGAATGTTATCTGCTCATTTATCTGATTGTGGATGTGTGAAAATTGTCTCTCATGCTTAAAGTTAAAGTTTATTTACTATTGTCACAAGTAGGCTTACATTAACACTGCAGTGAAATCGCTGTGAAAATCCCCTAGTCGCCACACTCCAGTGCTTGTTCAGGTAAACTGAAGGAGAATTTAGCATGGTACTGCACCTAACCAGTATGTCTTTCGGACAGTAGGAGGAAACCAGAACACCCGGAAGAAACCCACATGGGGAGGATGTTCAGACTTCACATCGGCAATGACCCAAGCCAGGATTTGAAGCTGGGTCCCTGGGACTGTGAGGTAGCAGTCCTAACCACTGTGCCACCCCATTCCTACATTACAACAGTGACTACACTTTTTAAGTCGCTCATAGGTTGTAAAGCACCTTGGCCTGACCTGAGACTGTGAAATGCGCTATATAATGTGTCTAGGGCGGTGGATAGAGGAGAGCCGGTGGATGTGGTCTTTCTGGATTTTCAGAAGGCGTTTGATAAGGTACCTCACAAGAGGTTACTGCAGAAGGTCAGAGGACATGGAGTTGGGGGTAGGGTGTTAGCGTGGATAGAGGATTGGTTGTCAAATAGGAGGCAGAGAGTGGGGGTCAATGGGTGCTATTCAGATTGGCGGTTGGTGACTAGTGGGGTGCCCCAGGGGTCGGTGCTGGGGCCTCAGCTATTTACCATTTATATAGATGATCTGGAGGAGGGAACCGAGTGTAGGGTGTCGAAATTTGCTGATGACACCAAGATTGGGGGAAAGGCAAATTGTGCGGAGGGTGTGGAGAGTCTGCAGAAGGATCTAGATAGGCTGGGCGAATGGGCCAGGAAATGGCAAATGGAATTTAATGTTGGCAAGTGTGAGGTGGTCCACTTTGGTAGGAAGAATGGTAGGAAGGACTATTACTTACGTGGCGAAAAACTGCAGCAGGCGACGGTGCAGAGGGACCTCGGGGTCCTTGTGCATGAGTCGCAAAAACCCAGCCTGCAGGTGCAGCAGGTGGTCAGGAAGGCGAATGGGATGCTGGCCTTCATAGCGAGGGGGATTGAATATAAAAGTAGGGAGGTCTTGCTGCAGCTGTATAGGGCACTGGTGAGGCCGCAGCTGGAGTACTGTGTGCAGTTTTGGGCGCCGCACCTGCGCAAGGATATTTTGGCCTTGGAGGGAGTGCAGAGGAGGTTTACTAGGCTGATACCGGAGTTGAGGGGGTTGAGCTATGAGGAGAGGCTGAATAAACTAGGCTTGTACTCGTTAGAGTTTAGAAGAATGAGGGGAGATCTCATTGAGACGTATAAGATGATGAATGGGATGGATAGGATAGAGGTGGAAAGACTCTTCCCGCTCAAAAAAGACAGTAGGACTAGGGGGCACAGCCTCAAGATAAAGGGGGGGCGGTTCAGAACGGAGTTGAGGAGGAACTTCTTCACTCAAAGGGTGGTGAATCTCTGGAATTCTCTGCCCGTTGAAGTGGTGGAGGCTGCCTCGCTAAATATTTTTAAGAAGCGGGTTGATGGGTTTTTGATAAGAGAGGGGATTAAGGGTTATGGGGAGAGGGCGGGAAAGTGGAACTGAGCCACGACAGATCAGCCATGATCTTATTGAATGGCGGGGCAGGCTCGAAGGGCCAGATGGCCTACTCCTGCTCCTATTTCTTATGTTCTTATGTTCTTATGTTTCTTATGTTCTTTCTTATAAATGTAAGTCTTTTTTTCCTGATCTTAAGGCTGTGACCTTAATTAATTTCTTGATCTGTAAACAGGCAGGGAGACTAATTTCTTCAATGTCTGTCCACAGAGATGAAGGTTAGTCACTTGATCTGCTGATGCCTGTGGAACTGGACATCAGTAGGAGTTATCTGAGGAGATTAAATAATAAACATTAATATTAGTATTTTCTCATGTTGACTTCTACCTAATCCCAACGGTTTTACCAGTAATAGCTATTGTTTTCTGAAAATTAAGTTAAAAATTGACAAAACAGTGGAGATACATTTATTTTAAAGTTTATTTGTTAGTGTCACCAGTTGACTTTCATTAACACTGCAATAAGATTACTGTGAAAATCCCCTAGTCATCACACTCCAGCCCCTGTTCGGGTACGCTAAGGGAAAATTTAGCATGGCCAATGCACCTAACCTGCACGTCTTTCAGACTGAGGGAGAAATCTGGAGCACTTGAAGGAAACCCACGCAAGTACAGGGAGAAAGTGCAGATTCCACACAGACGCAAGCTGGGAATCGAACCCAGGTCCCTGGAGCTGTGAGGCAGCAGTGCTAACCACTGATCCACCGTGCTGCTAGAGTGTGACATTAAAATGTAGATGCCGGATCTGATTCTGGGTCAATGCTGGTGAAAACCTGAGTTTGCAAGAAGTTAAAATCAGTCAAAATGTCCAGCTCCTGATTACTATTCAATGTCCCCTGCTGGAGGAGCATGGATATTCACATTATGTGAGGATCGGTCTTAGTTGTGTCTTGCAAAGTTGAACAAATATTTGGCAGGGAGAGATTGATTTGATAACTGTGTGTGCTGACTTAGCTGATCATGGCAGGGCAGCAACTGAGGAACAACATCCTCCCTTAGGGAGGAGGGAAGCAGCCACTGTGTCTGCTTTGGATTGGACCCCACTGGAAAGCAAATATACATGCTGACAGGCATGGGCTTGATTTTGTTCCACCTCTCCCATTGATCTAGATACTGCTGGCACACTCTCACAATGCCAGTCCAGACAAAACATGATGAGCTCAAAATTTATTTCAGCTTAATGCTGTCAAAAGTGAAGCCTTCCACTTTGATTCCAATCACAAAGTTCACATCTCTGTCCTTGACCCTGTCAACTTCAGTGGGTGTCCCCTCAGGGCGGGGGGGTTTGGGATCGATGGTGTCCGAATTTAACCAATGATAACATGTTGTAGTGTGACCAATAGTAACATTCTGTAAGGGTCCGCTGACTCAGTAAACTATGTAACCAATGACAAAATGATGTGGTGGTCAGCTAACTCAGTATAAATAAGAAGCTGCTGGGGTTTGTGGGAGCTTGGAATAGCCGAGAGTGAGGCCGCAAGTGTTGGAGTAATGAAGTTTCTTTATTAAACCTCTTTCTTTGATTTATAAGTTGGCCTAAGTCTTGTTTTATTTTATTGCCTACATGTGAAGAGTTCCTTCTGGTGGATCAACATGGGTGTGCCACTCAGACAGAAACTCTGCCACATTAGTTCCATTATTAAGGTAACTTTCTTTCCACCTCTACAACACTGCTTGTCCCTTCATCTTTTCCCCTCTGCTTCTCCACGCCGTCTCAAAGCCCTGATTTTTGGCCCTAACTCTCACCTTCCCTTGCCCATTTTGTTCTCTTGTTCAGTGAGTTCAGCTTTTTCTTTCTTAATGCAAAATATGTTGAAATGTCTATTGAAATCGCTGTTAATATTATTCCTACAACAACACAATGCAAATTGGACAGGATTAAAATTACATGTCTGGACTTGCACATGCCCAATGACTCCTCAAAGGAACTAGGATGTGCGCACATGAAACTGCATCTCAGTAAGAATTATGTCAGAGGTGGAATAGAGAATCTGGGAGTGTACTGTGGTTAGAGCATGTAGGTGCTTATTAACAGAACATAACTATTAAAGAAACTTTCATATTCTTCTGAATGTTAACAGCAAGTCTTTGTAAGTGCTTGTAACTAAATATAAAGAACATCCACTAAAGATGTCAGAATGATTTCCAATCAATGTCTTAACATCTGTGGCCAACACCACTAGGTCTAGGCCATGTGACTTCTTACATCAAAGAATGAGTGGTACTGTACTCAGTGCTACGTTAACCCTATTGATGCCAGACCATTTTACTACACATATAAATGAGATCTAGGTTTGCTTCCCGCTTGGCCCACTGTCTGAGATGAGTCTGCACATTCTCTTGACGTCTGTGTGTGTTTCCTCTGGGTGCTCCAGTTTCCTCCTACAGTCCAAAAGATATGCTGGTTAGGTGCATTGGCCATGCTAAATTCTCCCTCAGTGTACCCAAACAGGTGCCGGAGTGCGGCAACAAGGGGATTTTCACAGTGGCTTCATTGCAGTGTTAATGTAAGCCTACTTGTGACACTAATAAATAAACTTTAACTTTAAAACTTTAAAAAACACTCAGTTGTACATTTATGTATTGACTGAACTATAAGCAGTGGATGAGTGGGGAGAGAGCTTCTTAAAAAGCAAGAACTGATACTCTTGTTGGGATGTAAGAAATAACAGGGAGAGTGTTGTTAGCTAGATTGGTTTGATTTAATTTATTATTGTCATATGTATTAACATACAGTGAAAAGTATTGTTTTTTGCGTGCTATACAGACAAAACACATCGTTCAGAGAGAAGGAAACGAGAGAGTGCAGAATGTAGTGTTACAGTCATAGCTAGAGTGTAAAGAAAGATCAACTTAATGCAAGGTAAGTCCATTCAAAAGTCTGACAGCAGCAGGAAAGAAGCTGTTCTTGAGTCAGTTGGTACATGACCTCAGACTTTTGTAACTTTTTCCCAAAGGAAGAAGGTGGAAGAGAGCACGTCTGGGGTGTATGGGATCTTTAATTATGCTGGCTCCTCTGCCCAGACAGTGGGAAGTGTAGACAGAGTCAATAGATGGGAGATAGGTTTGCATGATGGATTGGGCTACATTCATGACCTTTTGAAGTTTCTTGTGGTCTTGGGCAGAGCAGGAGCCATTCCAAGCTGTGATACAACCAGAAAGAATACTTTCTATGGTGCATCTGTGAAAGTTGGTGAGAGTCGTAGCTGACATGCCAAATTTCCTTAGTTTTCTGAGAAAGCAGAGGCATTGGTTGGCTTTCTTAACCACAGTGGCGGCATGGGAGGACCAGTACAGATTGTTGGTGATCAGGACACTTAAAAACTTGAAGCTCTCAACCCTTTCTATTCTGTCCCCATTGATGTAGACAGCGGCATGTTTTCCTGTATGCTTCCTGACGTCAATGATAATCTCCTGCATTTTGTTGACATTGAGGGAGAGATTATTGTTGCTGAACCAGTTCACCAGATTCTCTATCTCATTCCTGTACTCTGTCTCATCATTGTTTGAGATCTGACCCACTACGGTGGTGTCATCAGCAAACTTGAAAATCAAATTGGAGGGGAAGTTGGCCACACAGTAATCGGTGTATAAGGAGTATAGTAGGGGGCTGAGAACACAGCCTCGTGGGGCATCGGCGTTGAGGATGACCATGAAGGAGACGTTGCCTATCCTTACTGATTGTGTAGTTAGGAAGTTCAGGACCCAGTCACAGTGTGCAGTCATTATTCAATAAAAAGTCTGACAACACCAGGTTTTAGCCCAACCGATTTATTTGATAGTAAACTCACAAGCTTTCAGGTTAGTCCCTTCGTCAGGTGAATGGAGAGTTCTGGCCTCAGACAGAGCATATAAAGCACAGACAGTTTAGAGATTACTGATTAGAATGCGAATCTTTACACCTAACCTGCGACTTGAACAGCAGGTTAGGTGTAAAGATTCGCATTCTAATCAGTAATCTCTAAACTGTCTGTGCTTTATATGCTCTGTCTGAGGCCAGAACTCTCCATTCACCTGACGAAGGGACTAACCCGAAAGCTTGTGAGTTTACTATCAAATAAATCGGTTGGACTAAAACCTGGTGTTGTCAGACTTTTTACTGTGTTTACCCCAGTCCAACGCCGGCATATCCACATCGTCATTATTCAACACAGAGCCAGAAAATGATGGGAACATCATTGACAATATGCATTGGATACAAATCCCTAAACCAGCTAACATTTAGAACAGCTTACAGAGGCTGTATCATCGCAACAGAGAGAGATAAGTGAAAGGTGTCTGAAGTGCAAGGAAACATTAACTGAATAAAGCTGATTGTGCAGACCACTGAAAGTGGATACATGTTACAAAACTGCTTCGGAATAAAGGGTAAATGGATTGATCGCAGAAAATGTATTTTTAATTCAGAAGCTAGACTGTCATAAGTAGTTGTCACAGTGGCTGCACTTGTCGTTGCTAGGACACTTGCACATCATATTTTATTGGTTATTTATTCAGATGATGCCGTTAATTTGGGTCTTGCTGAAAGGAAGCAAATGAAATGGCAGTGCCTCTTTGTTGGAACAAGAATCCTGATTTACATCAGAGATAATGAGCAACATTTGAAATAGAGCAAAGTATTCTGAGCTGGCCTCCCGCCAGTAAGTATATTTAGAATTTTAGTAAAATAACCCTTTACAAAAAGCACTAGACAATCCTCACTACTTTCCAGAAGGTGTACTGCTAGCTTTTTTTTAAAGTTGAAGTTAATTTTATTAGTGTCACAAGTCGGCTCACATTAACACTGCAAGAAGCTATTGTGAAAATCCCCTAGTTGTCACTATCTGGTGCCTGCGCGGGTAGGCTGAGGGAGAATTTAGTACGGCCGATGCACCCTACCCAGCACGTCTTTCAGACAGTCGGAAGAAACTGGAGCAACCGGCAGAAACCCATGCAGACACGGGGAGAACGTGCAGATTCTGCACCAAGCCAGGAATTGAACTTGGGTCCCTGGTGCTGTGAGGCAGCAGTGTTAACTACTGTGTCACCGTGGCACCCATGGTGTGCACAATGGTGTGCATAATTACTCTTTTGCACACGCACACTGTTAAGCCTGACTTGTATCACAGAATCCCTACAGTGTAGAAACAGGTGATTCAGCCCATTGAGCCTGCACCAACAACAATCACACCCAGGCCCTATCCCTGTAACCTCACATATTTACCCCACTAATCTCCCTGACACTAAGGAGCAATTTAGCATTGGCCAATCAACCTAACCTGCACATCTTTGGAGTGTGGGAGGAAACTGGAGCACCCAAAGGAAACCCACTCAGACACAGTGAGAATGCACAAACTCCACAAAGGCTGGAATTGAAGCCAAGCCCCTGGTGCTGTGAGGCAATCATAGGATCCATACAGTGCACAAGGAGGCCATTTAGTCCATCGAGTCTAATATGGCACACAATTGTTGAATGTGGAAGTGGCAGCTGAGCAAAAGTTTGAGGCATGCAGACATAAATGTTGATCTGTGCTGTTAGCGGTTATGATGAGGTCGGCCACTATGGATGCAGAGATAAACTAAGAGTCCCCCAGTGTTGCTTCCTCTTATAATCTCCAAGTCATGTAAACCCAAGCTCGGTATCTCCAGCCACTATTCCTGGGCTTACCTCACTTGTGCTTTTGTTACCACTAGCCCCTACCTTGTATAATGCCCTCCTCCTGAGGAATATCTGGTACAGCTCGGAAAGGGTTATTTTCTGAAGTTCTAAATATAGCCAGTGGCATGCGACCAGCTCAGAATGCTTTGCTCTATTTCAAATGTTAATTATTATCTCTCATGCAAATCAGGATTCCCTTCCACCCTCCAACCTCCTCCCCGTGGTTCTGGGGTGGTGAGGTTTATCTAATAACATTCAAAACTTCTCCATCTCTTTACCCTTCATCTTAAGGCACTCCCTATAACCTACCCCCCAGCTCTGCCAATCTCTGTGTGATTCAGTGGCAGATTTTGTCTGATTCTCCAGAGAAGTCCCTTTTGTCACATTAAATGTGCGACATAAGTGACAGTTGTTGTTTCGGTATCTTCAGTTGGTTGGTGCCTTTCTCCCTGGTCTTTGAGATATGGTGCTGATGGACCAATTAGAAAAATAAGTCGATCTTCCTTTTAAAAGGGCAAGAATGACGAACATGTTTATAATTTGCAGATTTTCCAGAGCTTCCTGGTGGCACAGTGGTTAGCACTGCTGCCTCACAGCATCAGGGGCCTGGGTTCAATTCCAGCTCAGGTCACTGTCTGTGTGGAGTTTGTACGTTCTCCCTGTGTCAGTATGGGTTTCCTTCAGGTGCTCTGGTTTCTTCCCGCAGTCCAAAAATGTGCGGGTTAGGTTGATTAGACATGCTAAATTGCCTCTTAGTGTCAGCAGGGTAAATACGTGGGGTTAAGGGAATAGGGCCTGGATAGGATCATTGTTGGTGTAGGCTCGATGGGCCGAAAGGCCTCCTTCTACACTGTAGACATTCTATGACTCCTGGAAGTCAATTCAAGGAGGTGCAAAGACTTACTCATCATTCCAACTGCTGATTGTGTGAAATTAAAACAGGAAGTGGGGATTGTCAACAGGTCTGGCAGCATCTTGGGAGAGAGAAACAGAGTTAATGCTTCAGGTTAACAATGACTCTCTTTGCTCCTGAAGAGGTGTCAAATTGAACTGAAAATTCTGGGCTAAATCTTACCAAAAACAGCAATGTTGTTTCCAGCAAGAATGCGTTGGATTTCTCTGTTACGACACTCTGCTCAAAAAAAATCCAGAGGGAGTACGGGGAGTAGGGCCTCAACATACTGGTAAAACGCAGCTGCACAGAGCTCAAGATGCCATCCTTAAAGAGCATCTCAATCATAACCTGAGTAAACCTCCCCCTGAGACCACCATATAGGTCTCACAGGCTCTTCTCCCCTGACCTTTGGACCCCCTGAACACTGGCCCCATCCCCACCCCCATTCATCTGCAGCTTCTCTACCACGCCGCCCCCCCCCCCCCCCCCCCCCCCCCCACCGAATTATCGGCCCCTTCTCCTCACTGCCCCCCTCTCCCTGATAATGGCCCCTACCTACAACCTCCATCTTTGAGTATGAGCTGGCACTCATCTATCCCACCACCCCCAACTGCCAACCATGCCCTCCATCTGCTCCCAACAACGACCACATCTAAATGAATCCCAACACCCCACCCCATGAGTTCCCACCAGGGCCACTCCTTGGTGCAGATTGGCATGGCCAGGGTTGGAATGGGCATGGTGCCAAGTGGATAATGCTAACATGGGCCATGGGGCAATGCCGGGGGCAATGCCATGACATTGTCTGGCCATGCCCTTCTATCCCCAGGAGTTACACTTAGCATTGCTCCCCCAGGAGACCCCCACAACAGATTTACGTCTGTGTGAGCCTGTTGTAAACCACGCCAACCTGTTAGCACGGTGTCAATATACGGCAGGGGGGCAATATATGGCTGAGGAGGTGGGTTTTAATGACATTAAAATTCATTTCAGTTTATGTAAATCAGGTTAATGCCTGTTATGGGCATGAACCTGATGGTGTCGCTGGTGAGGGAATGGGGAAGATCCAAAATCACAAACTCTCCGGCAACAGCCGCAAGTTGCGGAACTTGAGCCGCCGCCAACATTGGCACAGACAGTGAGCGTGAGCTCAAGATCGCCCCGGTTAGCTCTGCTTTTCTCTCCACAGTTGCTGTTAGACCTGCTGAGTACTTCCAGCACTTTTTGCTTTTCCATGTACTAATCTATAGAAACTTAGAGAAACTACAGCACAATACAGGCCCTTCGGCCCACAAAGTTGTGCCGAAACACATCCCTACCTTAGAGATTACTAGGCTTACCTATAACCCTCTATCTTACTAAGTCCCATGTACTTTTCTATAAAAACACAGAGAAACTACTTTTAATTTTAAGTTTCCAGCATCCTCGGTATTTTGTTTTGGTAGCGAGTGGGCCGCTATGACAAACGGGAGCAGCGCACATAACACAACGTAAACTTCGAACAATGCAAACTTTCCAACACTATAGCTCACCAGGTGGAGGGACAGTTTCTGTTCAGTTGTAACACTGAGTGTAGCACGTACAGAATCAGGGAAGCACTGTCCACTCCAACTGCTCGGACGATAGGGCTCTCTACAGCACAGCCTATTTCCCAAGCACTGATTAATGCCATCCAACGGATTGTTAATACTGATAGACCGACAATAAAAATGAGCTCCTTTTCATCTTTTCAAACTGAGGGACTGGCTGCTGAGTTTTCTTTCACATTTCAATAAAGTGGACTTTATTTATCCTTCTATCGGTGTATGATGCCTCAAGAGTTTACCAGCTGCTCCCTGTGGTCTCTCCATCAGCAGCAAGCACCGATGGTGTTTCACTGCATATTTAACACCCGCGCCGTGCAAATGATCTCAACGGCAGCAATGTGCTTTCATTTCGCTGTTTCCACATAGCCAATGTCCCACATCACTTCCCACGAGCACCAGCAGACACCAAGTGCTAGATTTACATTCACGGCCCTAGGTGGGAGCTGGATGGCAGCATCCCCTCCCCAAGTGCATGGGGGCAAAGCTCACTTCCCCATTCACCTTCTCAATCCAGTCAACACAATTCTGAGAGGGTCCCTCCAGTACTTGTTAAGCCATTCCAGGAGACAGGGGATAGGGGCAGCACAGTGGCACAGTGGTTAGCACTGTTGCCTCACAGTGCCAAGGACCTGGGTTCAATTCCTGGCTTGGGTCAGTGTCTGTGCGGAAACTGCACATTTTCCCCATGTCGGCGTGGATTTCCTCCGAGTGTTCTGGTTTCCTCTGACAGTCCAGACGAAATGCTGGTTAGGTGCATTGGCTGTGCTAAATTCTCCATCAGTGTACTCGAACAGGCGCCAAAGTGTGGCGACGTGGGGATTTTCACAGTAACTTCATTGCAGTGTCAACGTAAGCCTACTTGCGATCCTAATAAATAAACTTTAAACTAGATTGGACAGGTGCTGTGTACATTTGACTCAATCTTGTCCAATAGGACAGCCGGAGTCCAAAACAACTGACCAATTTAACAACAACTTGTATTCATATAACTCCTTTAACATCCCAAGGCATCAAGCCAAATAATATTAGGGCAGATCACTAAAAGAGGCAGACTTTAAGGAGCTTTAAAAGAAAGTGAGGTAGAGAGATGGGGAGCCGTTGCAAGAGTATTCCAGACTTTAGGACCTAAAAATCTGAAGACACATCTGGCACTGGGAGCTGATGTTTAAGAGGCCAGAATTTGAGAAGCAGAGAATTCACCAAAGATTGTGGTGCTGGAGAAGCTGAGGGAGATTGGGAAGGGCCTGGCCACAGAAAACCAGGATGAGAAACTTGAAATGGAGACACTGACAGATAAGGAAACGTGGGTTACTGAGCACAGGGATAATGGCTGAGCGGGGCTTGGTGCTAAGATACAGGCAGCAGAGTTTTGGACGAGGTCAAGTTTCCGGAGGATAAAATGTGGTTGATCAGCCAGGATTAAATGATAAAATTAACCAAATAATTTTTGTGGAACAGAACGACAAAGGAACATACACAAGAGGATAGATTTAGGCGAATGAAGATCATAGACCAGGCCCAACCGTTTAGGTGCCCAATCTTTTATATGTCATGGCACACCTGATTTGATTTGATTTATTATTGTCGCATGTATTGGGATACAGTGAAAAGTATTGTTTCTTGCGCACTATTCAGACAAGGCAGACTGTTCATAGAGAAAGAAAGAAGAGGGTACAGAATGTAGTGTTACAGTCACAGCTAGGGTGTAGAGAGAGATCAACTCAATGCAAGGTAAGTCCATTCAAAAGTCTGATGGCAGCAGGAAAGAAACTGTTCTTGAGTCGGTTGATATGTGACCTCAGACTTTTGTATTTTTTCCTGATGGAAGAAGGTGGAAGAGAGTATGTCCAGTGTGTGAGAGTTCCTTGGTTAAGCTGGTTGCTTTTCCGAGGCAGTGGGAAGTGTAGACAGAGTCAACAGATGGGAGACTGTTTTGCGTGATGGATTGGGCTACAATCACGACACTTTGTAGTTTCTTGCGGTCTTGGGCAGAGCAGGAGACATACCAAGCTGTGATATAACCAGAAAGGATGGTTTCTAAGGTGCATCTGTAAAACTTAGTGAGAGTCGTAGCGGACATGTTGAATTTCCTTAGCCTTCTGAGAAAGTACACTATACACTATAAAAAAAATTTGAGGCACACCTCCTATTTTCTCCGTTTTCTTCCCTTACTGGTCACTTCATTTTTAATTCCTCCCTGTCCTTGCACCTTTTTCTTGAGCCTCTCCCTGTCTCTCTCTCTCTCATTTCACCCAGGGCTTTTGCGCCCTTTATGAGTTTTCGCTTTTTTGTGCAGGTGCATGGAGACTTTTGTCTTCAGCTCCAAGTTCCATTGGGCAAGCATATGGGCCTGACCAACATAAAAAATCTAAGGCCCGCATGTGTGCAGCTCTTTCCCAGTCGGCACATACGCAGGAGACCCTGAGATTCGTCGGTCTTGGAGATGCTGACCACAGAGCTGGAGATGAAGGTTAGTTTTAGTTTAATTACAGGAATTCAGGGAGTCTTCACGGGGCACCAGTTGGGAACAGTGGTTGGGAACCACTGGAATAGAATAGGAAGCTGCAGAGATAGAGTGAGACGAATGGAGTGATTTATAGATGAGGATATCAAAGAAAGAAATAACCAGTTAATCTTGTTTTTGCCATTGGTTGAAGATGTAATTTTGGGCCTGGCTCTAGAAATGTTCATGCTGTGACCTCCTGCCGTCACAAAATCTTTACAATTCACTTCAATGGACATTTACATTCTGCAACCTTCTTCCTGAAATCCTCAGGAAGACAATACCGACAAGGATGAAAGAATGGAAAAATAGACTGGATAAAAGCAAATTATGCGGATACTGGAATCTGAAACCAAAAGAGAAAATGCTGGAGAATCTCAGCAGGGAGGTGATAGCCTAGTGGTGTCATCACTAAACTATTAATCCAGAAACTCAGCTAACGGTCTGGGGACCCGGGTTCAAATTTCGCCACTGTAGATGGTGGAATTTGAATCCAATAAAAAATATCTAGGATTAAGAATCTAATGATGATCATAAAACTATTGTCGATGTTGAAAAAACCCATCTGGTTCACTAATGTCCTTTAGAGACAGAAATCTGCCATCCTTATCTGGTCTGGCCTACATGTGACTCCAGAGCCAACACAATGTGGTTGACTCTCAGCTGCCCTCCAAGGGCAACCAGGGATAGGCAATAAATGCTGGCCAGCCGGCGATGCCCATGTTCCATGAATGAATCAAAAAAAAATCTGTAAAGGGAGAAAAGAGCTGACGTTTCAAATCCAAATGACCCTTTGACATCGTGTCAGCTGGACTCGAAATGTTAGCTCTTTTCTCTCCTTACAGATGCTGCCAGACCTGCTGAGATTTTTCAGCATTTTCTCTTTTGGAAAAAGGGATTGTAGGTTGTGGGCTAACAATCCAGTTAAAGAGGAGGCTTTGGTGAAGCTGGGAGTATCCACTTATACCGATAAGTTAGGTCAGAAGATTAATGACTGGATGGAAATACATAATGGAGAAGCATAGAATCCCACAATGCAGAAGGACTCTATTTGGCCAATTGAGTCTGCGCTGACCACAATCCCACCAGGCCCTGTCCCCATCAGCCCTATGCATTTACCATAGCTAGTCTCTCCTGACACGAAGAGGCAATTTAGCATGGCCAATCCATCCAACAGCACATGTTTGGACTGTGGGAGGAAACCGGAGCACCTGGAGAAAACCCACGCAGACACGGGAGAATCCACACAGACAGTACGGGAATCGAACCTGGGTCCCTGGTGCTGTGAGACAGCAGTGCTAATCACTGTGCCACTGTGCCATCTTATTTGTGAGATTGAATCTCTGGGCTAGACATGCCTCTGAAGCACGCTTACCAGCAGAAGTGAACTTTATTTAACTCCACTGGTGTCAGTCACCTTGACACCATTCGACCCCTTCTGATTCAGCCTGATTTTACCGATTATAGATGGCACATTGGGTAGGGTTTCGATGGAGAGCTTGGGCTTAACATTAACCACCTTTCCCCAAAAAGTGCAGAAGAGGTCCATCTGTCAAGTACAACTCTAACCTGTTGGGCACAAGCACTTGTTGTTTTGAGGGTGGAGGGTTTTCCAAGTATCCCGTCGTGGAGAGAGTTGGGTTGGTCATTAATCTGGCTCCTAAACTATGATTTGGAGCCCCCCAGTTTGGAAGGAACAGCTGTGTCGATTTCTCAGAGGGCGGGGGGAGAATTGAACATCGTTTTATCAAGGTGGCTAAAGGTCAGCAAACCCAATCCAGATAAAGGTTCAGTTCCCGCAACTGCTTTCTCACTTCCCTCTGGGATATGAAACAAAAACAGAAAATGCTGGAAAATCTCAGCAGGTCTGACAGCATCCCCCCTCTCCACCCATCCCATGGATTTACCATGGCTAATCCCACTAACCAACATGTCTTTGAACACTAAGGGGCAATTTAGCATGAGCAATCCACCTGACTCTGCACATCTTTGGACTGTGGGAGGAAACTGGAACATCCAGAGGAAACATATGCAGACATGGAACAACGTGTAGACTCCACACAGTCACCCAAAGCCGGAATTGAACCCAGGCCCCTGGCACTATGAAACAGCAGTGCTAATCACTATGCCACCGTGCCACCCATGGTAGCTTTTATTTGGATAATGGATGAGCAAGAGAATAGGAATCATTAGCAGCAAGGAAGAACTGGCTGTGAGCAGTGGAGAAGGGAAATAGAGAAGTTGAATTCACAGGAGGTACTATCAACTTAATGTAAAGACAAAAGGCTCAGCTTCCTTGTGCTGTTTGAGAAGTTCCCAAAGGTTGAGGCCATTACATCAGGAGCTGAGGGACAGCAACCTGCAGCTGATTAGTCCTAATGATCCTACATTATCAATGACTGTGAAAACAAACACTAGGCTCAATGTCTTTGTCTCCAATTGTTGCTGAGGTACTATGGGAAACAAAGCAAGGGTCTTATATTCAATTACACAGCCAACGACAGATGGACTGTTTGTATTAGCTTGGAGGTACATGAATACCCTACCATGACCATAGTGCCTGAATGAGCAGGCACTAAATTCCTGTTTCATAGAATTATAGAATGCCTAAGTACAGAAGGAGGCATTTGGCCCATCGAGCCTGCACTGACGATGGTCCCACCCAGGCCCTATCCCTGCAACACCATAAATTTACTCTGTTAATACCCCCCGACACTAATGGACAACTTAGCATGGCCATTTCACCTAACTTAATATCTTTGGACTGTGGGAGGAAACTGGAGCACCCGGAGGAAACCCACACAGTGATGGGAAGAATGTGCAAACTCCATATAGACAGTGACCCAAGCCGGGAATTGAACCCGGGTCCCTGGAGCTGTGAGGCAGTAGTGCTAACCATCATGCCACCTGCTTCCGGCTGCCTGCCCACAGATGCAGAGGTACCACTGACTATAACAACTCTTTCCCCTCCACTTCTGTAACCATGCATCTGTTTTGTTGCACGTGAATCATTTAGTCTCAGTCAATTTCGCGTCTTCATGTGGAAAGTGGAATCAGCACTCACCATTCACGAATGGGAATGTATTACAAAGGAATACATTTATTTAAATATATTCACAACTCTTCAAAAACACCCAGTTTGTTTTCTTTTTTCTGGGATTTCTACAGGATGCAACCTCTGTGGCCTCAGTCTGATCAAAAGCTTTGGGGAAAAGGCCAGAAAATGGAGTTTAAAAACATAACAGACATGATTGAATGGTGGAACAGATATATGGGCTGAATGGCCTAATTCTGCTCCTATAACATATGGTCTTATAGATCTCTGGCATGAACTCCTCACAGCTGTTCCTACCATGCCCCCATGCTGCACTCACTTGTGAAGTGCGACTCATCTGATGAGATGCCTCTGAAGTAACTGCACCACTGTCTGGCACCACATGTCCTGGGTTGTACACCCTCAACAGGAAGGAGCTCCTCTGGGGAATCCTTGTCATCAAAGGACAGGTGCTGCTGCTCATCAGGTGAGGAAGGAGCAGCATTCTGAAAGCTTGTGATTCCAAATAAACCTGTTGGACTTTAACCTGGTGTTGTGAGACTTATCACTGTGTCCACCCCAATCCAACGCCAGCATTCCCACAACATGTCTAAAGCAGAAAGTTAACTTGACTTCAGCGTTTAATCCATCACGATCGCCTGAAATCGTGCACATTTCAACATTTGTACAGTTGCACGACTGGACTATATCAATCTATTCTCACACCACCTCCAGCCACACCTCTGCAGCAACTGCAGATTTCTTATTCCAATTACTGGGAAACAGGATTCAATTCACTTACCCTTACTGCACCCATCAGATCATCCAGGCTGTGGCCTTTGGCTGCCTCCTTTTCATATCTCTGTTTCTACTTATTTCAATACAATCCAGAAAACTCCAAGCTGTCTCTATTGTCTCTGTGAACTGGCTGTTTAAATAGTCAGATTGATATCATGTCACACAGTTCCGCCTGCTCACACAGAAACACAAAGTCCATAAATAAAATGATAATTGGACATTCCAATTGAATTCAACCGTTCCCAAGAAGTTGTGCACTTGTCAACCACCACCCCACCACCCCTCCGCCCCACCCCACTCCGCCCCACCCCCACCTCACTTCTGCTTTAATATCTGGGCTCTTGGCCATGAGGTGGCACATTGGTTAGCACTGCTGCCTCACAGCTCCAGGGACCTGGGTTCGATTCCCTGTTTGGGTCACTGTCTGTGTGGAGTTTGCACATTCTCCTTGTGTCTGTGTGGGTTTCTTTTGGGTGCTCCGGTTTCCTCCCACAATCCAAAGATATGCAGATCAGGTGCATTGGCTACGCTAAATTGACACTAGGTGTCCTGGGACTTGTAGATTAGAGGGATTAGTAGGGTAGATTAGTGGGGTTACGGGGATAAGGCCTAGCTGGGATTGTTGTCAGTGCAGGCTCGATGGGCTGGATGGCCTCCTTCTGCACTGTAGGGATTCTGTACTCATAAGCAGAAGGAACAGGAGAGAGAGATCTGTCATTGCTGCAATGCTTGCAAGCAGAGAGAAAGGGGTGAAATGTTACAACATTCAACATTACATCAACCAAGTGTCCATGCTGTAGCCAAGCATGTGTAAGGAACAGGGACCATGCTGTAAGGTGTTGTCAAAGCTGTCAGTGTGATAAGAGTTTCCGCGGTAAGTTCCAACTGTCGTATAATCATGCTTGGTGAGCAACTGAGAGCTATTTTTTATTTATTCTTTCATGGGACGTTGGCATCTCTGACAAGGCCAGCATTTGCTGCTCACCCTTAGCTGTCCTTGAACAGAGTGATTTGTTGGGCCACATCAGAGGGACAGTTTAGAGACAACCACAGTGCTGTGAGTCTGGAATCATATGTAGACCAGACCAGGTAAGGGTGGTAGTGTCTTTCCCTAAAGGACATTAGTGAACCAGATGAGTTTTTTTAAAACAATCTTTGATAAGTTTTAAGTGGTCACAGTTGCTGAGACTAATTTTACACTCTAGATTTATTCATTGAATTTAAATTCCACCAGCTGCTATAGTGGGATTTGAACCCATGCTCCCATGGCATTAGCCTGAGCCTCTGGATTTCTAATTTAATAACATTACCACCACACCACCATCTTCCCCATACAGCGGCCTGAGTGCTTTGCATAAAGCAAAGCACTCAGACCATGGGGCGGCACGGTGGCACAGTGGTTAGCACTGCTGCCTCATAGCGCAAGGGAGCTGGGTTCGATTTCCAACTTGGATCACCGTCTGTGAGGTTTGCATATTCTCCCTGTGTCTGCGTGGATTTCCTCTGGGTGCTCCGGTTTCCTCCTACAGTCCAAAAGACGTGCTGGTTAGGTGCATTGGCCATGTTAAATTCTCCCTCAGTGTACCCAAACAGGTGCTGGAGCGTGGCAACTAGGGGATTTTCACATAACTTCATTGCCATGTGAATGTAAGCCTACTTGTGACACTAATAAATATACTTTACTTTGCCCATCTATTTGTGCATTGAAACATTAGGGAATCTTAATTTGGTTGGATTTTCATTTATTTAAATTTTTCCCTCACGTTGCTTCATTTTATTTCTGGCAGTGTACAATTGTTCTTGTTGCTATCTCCTCACAGGATTGTTTCACCATGACATCAGTCATTGGGAATATGCCAGAATTTTTAAAATTAAGTCCTTGAAAGTGGAGTCACAGGTGGATGGAATGGTGAAGAAGGCATATGGCGTGCTTGGTTTCATTGGTCAGAACATTAAATACAGGAGTTGGACTTCTTGTTGAAGTTGTACAAGACATTGGTAAGGCTGCACTTGGAATACTGTGTATAGGTCTGACCACCCTATTATAGAAAGGATATTATTAAACTAGAAAGGATGCAAAAAAGATTTACTAGGATACTACTGCGACTTGATGGATTGAGTTATAAGGAGAGGCTGGATAGACTGGGACTCTTTTCTCTGGAGCTTAGGAGGCTGAGGGGTGATTTTATAGCGGTCTATAAAATAATGAGGGGCATAGATCTGCTAGATAGTCAATATCTTTTCCCAAAAGTAGAGGAATCTAAAACTAGAGGGTGTAGATTTAAGGTGAGAGGGGCAATTTTTTCACACAGAGGGTGTTGAGTGTCTGGAACAAGCTGCCAGAGGCAGTAGTAGAGGCGGGTACAATTTTGTCTTTTAAAAAGTGTTTAGACAGCTATGTGGGTAAGATGGGTTTAGCGGGATATGGGCCAAATGTGGGCAATTGGGACTAACTTAGTCATTAAAAAAAGGGCAGCATGGACAAGTTGGGCCGAAGGGCCTGTTTCTATGCTGTAAACCTCTGACTCTTGAGTTTATCCAACATCGAGACAGATTTTTATTCCCTCGACAACTCGAGAGATGAGGCAGGAAAGTTGGGCCAAGTCAAACGATCACCCACAATCATGTTGAAGAGCACAGTGGGCTCCAGGGGCAAAGTGGTCATCTCCTGTTCTGATTTCAATTCTCAGGTAGCTGTAAATGGCTGCTGCGGCAGAGAAACCAAACCTCCCACTATGCAAGATTCCCACAGGAGGCTACTGGGCAGACGGAAGCTCACACAGAATAGCTAAATAGATTCGGCTCAAGGAGATGTGGTTGAAACTGTGCCAAAACAGTGCCACCATTCACCCTTCCACTCTTGGGAAAACCCAGGCACCCCAAACACTACAAAATGCCACGTGGCCACTTGTATATTCAGGCGAAACACTCAGCAGGATCCAAGAATCCACAGAGTGAGTCAGACCTCAGTAATGAACATTTGGTCACATCACTTATTTTGCATACAATGTCAGTGGGTGGTTTATTTATGGTAACCACAGAATCCAGTTATACTTTATTCTTTGCCAGTATTGGCAGAAAATTGGACACCTGATGAAAATAACTTGACTGAACAATAAAGGTTACATGAAAGCTCCACTCATATTTCAGAAGCACTTGTGTATTTTATAATTTACCGTCAAGTGTATTTGTTCTCATGAGTTGAGGACAGTTTTACATTGACTGTAGCACTAATGGGTAGGTTAGTAATAGCTTTACTTCGACAGTGCTCAGTAAGTCAACCGGCTTCAAGAAATCTCCAATAGCGCAGTCACATTTTCCTAATCTCCAGTTAAAGCACAAGATCAGATCCCCTCATTTCCACAAATCATCATCAAAGATCTCCAGTCTTAACAAGAAGCAACAGAAAATAGATTTGTCTAAATCATACCATGATTTGATTTATTATTGTCACGTGTGTTGGGATACAGTGTAAAGAGTTGGCCGGGATTCTCCCAGCCCGGACTTCATGACCACAGGAAGTTACTGATGCCAAAACATTGAATGTATTCAAGAGGAGGCTAGAAGTAGCACTTGGAACGAATCGGAGCAAAGTTCTGGGGAAAAACCAGGATTAGGCTCAAGTTGGATGATCAGCCATGATTGTAATGAATGGGGAAGCAGACTCAAAGGGCCAAATAGCCTCCTCCTGCTCCTATCTTCTATGTTTCTATATTCCTGTGCCATTGCTCTGCTCAAGTGGTGGGCAGGCCAGGAGACACCAATGGGACTGTTTCACGGGATTCACACTGGGCGCCCAGGCCTCTGCGCCTCACTTGGGCTAGGCTTTTGGCATCATCAGCTCCATGCCGGAAATCAGCGTGGGGATGATTACTAGCATATTGCAATCCGAATTTCAATATGATTAGCGGGCGTGGGATGGTATTCTCCAAGCTCACTAGCATCTTCCCACTGGGCATCAGGTAGTGCCAAGGGGGTGGGGGCAATCCACTACCATTCTGCAAGGAGATTGATGGTGGTGGAGGGCAGGAGGGTTGCTGGTGGGGGTAGTGAGGGCAATCAGGGCAGGTCATCAGGATGATGGGGAGAGGGGGTGGGTCTGGGTTTCTGTGGGGTGGGGAGAATGCGGCTGGCCCAGGGAGGTTCCAGAAGACCAGTGTTCGGATCGGGTTGGGGTGTGAGGGACACATTGCAAATGCCAATCTCCGCATGGACAGCTCAATACATGCGTAGTGGTCCGCTCAGCACCATGCTGCAGACATCTTGCAGGTTAATTATTGAACTTGAGCCCTGGAGAAATGAAAGACTTTTATCTAGAAGGGAACATTTCAAAATGTCTCTGGACTGAACCAATTAATCTGCCTTGGACATGAAAGGCAATTAATAATAAAAATAACTCCTGCTGCTGCACTGTGAAGTTTTCTCAGACGGAGCTGGAGCCTTATTAACAGCAGCAAATGGTCAGAAAATTATAGCAATGAAGTTGCGCCTCTGTTTCCATTGAAGCTAGCATCTTTGGAGGCTGCACACCACAGCAGAAGTTTACAAATTACCCCCACCAGCTTTTATTCCTTTGAAGAAAGCTCCCTATGTGTGGAGAAACATATCGTCACTTAATATCCAAAGAACTATTCCAATACCATGCCAGTAACTGCCTCAAAATATCCAACTGGATTCAGTCAGATATGGACTCAACAATCCACATGGTCTCTTCTCGCTTTGCTGCTATTTGTTTGTAGTTCTCAGTCACTCTCTGATCACAATGGAATCCAGCCATTTCTCTACAACTGATGTTTTAAAATCTATTCATTTATAGGATGTGGGTGTGTTTGACATTGGCTGGGCCAGCATTTATTGTCTTTCCCTAAGGGCATTTTTTAAGTGGTATTGTGTCGCTGGACTAATAATCCAGAGTTCCAAGATATTGTTCTGGGGACACAAGTTCAAATCCCACCACAGCAGATGGTGAAATTTGAATTCAATAAAAAAAATCTGGAATTAAAAGTCTAATGATGACATCAAAACCATTGTCGATTGTTGTAAAAACACATCTAGTTCACTAATGTCCTTTAGGGAAGGAAATCTGCCATCCTTACCTGGTCTGGCCTACATGTGACTCCAGAGCCACAACAATGTGGTTGACATTCAACTGCTCTCAGGCAAATAGGGATGGATGATAAATGCTGGCCAGCCAGCGACGCCCATGTCCCACAAATGGAAAGAAAAGGCCCAAGGAAAATCCGAATGAACTGTCGAGGAATATTTTGCACAAACAGCAGAAAATCAATGGTAATGAGCTGCTGGAATTAATGGTGAATGAGCGATTAAGTTTATTTTGAATCACAGGAGCCTGATATAACTGCAGTGGTGATGAAATATTTTGGAGGGACAGGTTAAGGTGCAGCATCGCTTCTTTTGTAGAACTAAAATCAAGGACATTGAGATATGGAAGAGGGGAAACAAGTTAAGATTTTTATGGTGAACGATGGGAATCTAGAACAGGCCACTGAACAGCCTGGAAGAGGCATCTCTGCAAATAAATTAAGAGGACATCAAAAAAAAGTGGAACTAATTATGACATATTTAAATGATCCATCTGTAAAAGGGATGTGAAATACCTGAGGATTGTGTGGGATTCATAGATCATTGCTGAATCTTTTAGGTGCTATTGTATTCGTTTTGTTTGCCAACCTGTTCATTGAATTGCATTCTACATTAACAATGGTAAATCATAGAATCCCAATGGTGCAGAAGGAGACCATTCAGCCTATACCGACAATAATCCCAACCCGATCCATCCCATAACCCCATGTTTTTACCCTGCTAGTGCCCCTGACACTAAGGGACAATTTAGCACGGTGTATCAACCTAACGTGCACGTCTTTGGAATGTGGGAGGAAACCAGAGCACCCAGAGGAAATCCACACAGACATGGGGAGAATGTGCAAATTCCCCACACACACACACACACACACACACACACACACACACACACACACACACACACAGTGACCCGAAGCTGGAATCGAACCCAGGTCCCTGTAGCTGTAGTAAGAAATCTCACAACACCAGGTCCAACATGTTTATTTGGAATCACGAGCTTTCGGAACACTGCTCCTTCATCAGGATCTATGAGGCAGCAGTACTAACCACCATGCCACCCCTGCTCATTTAAAACACTTCACAAAAGAGATTTGATTCCTGAGAAATTATTTTAAAATGGGGGTCACTTTGGATGGCTGTGTGCCTACCACATACATTACCTCTTTGTACCCAAACAGCTGCAGAGTTAATCCCAGGAGATAGTTGTCCTTTGGATTTGAGTTTTGTTGTTGGAGTGAATTTCACAGTTTTCTATGCAGGTTGAGTTTGGCAATCTCAGGATTTTAGCCAAACGCTAATAAAGTCTTGATGGGTGGAAGCAGTTGAAACATTGAGGCTGGCACAATGGTTTTTTTAACCATTGCTTTGCTGCATGAACATTCCAACATGTTGGAAAATACCCTCAGTGAAAGAAGCAGCTTAACAATCAGCTGTGGATAGGAAAACGTAACTGGCTGTGTGAAGTTTTATTCAATCACTGATGTAACATCATTTGTCTCATTCACCCTCCCTCCTCATACCCCATTACACAGACGATAATGGATCAAAGTAGCAGGGGGCAATTTACAAGCCACCAGCAACACAATATCCATTGACTCTGTCTACAAATCCCATTGCCTCAGAAAAGCAGCCAGAATAATCAAGGAGTCTACGCATCCCGGACTTACTTTCTTCCACCTTCTTCCATTGGGAAAAAGATACAGAAGTCTGAAATCATGTACCAACCGACTCAGATTTTTGAATGAACCTGTCACGTATTACGTTCATAAGTTCATGAGATATAGGAGCAGAATTAGGCTTATCGAGTCTGCTCCGCCGTTTGATCATGACTGATATACTCCTCATTCCCATTTTCCTACCTTTGCTCCATAACCCGTCAGCCCATTACCAATTACAAATCTGTCTAACTCCTCCTTAAATTTACTCACTGTCCCAGCGTCCACCCCACTTTGGAGTAGTGAATTCCACAGATTCACAACCCTTTTGGAGAAGTAGTTTCTCCTCAACTGTTTTAGATTTGCTACCCCTAATCCTCAGACTATGACCTCATCCTAGAATGTCCCACAAGAGGAAGCATCTGCTCTATGTCTACTTCAGCCATACCTTTATCATTTTGTATACCTCAGTTAGATCTTTCTCTTCAGCCTAGCTATGACTGTAACACTACATTCTGCACTCCTTTCTTTCTCTATGTATAGTGTGCTTTGTCCATATAGCGCACAATAAACACCTTTCACTGTATACTAATATGTGCCAAATAATAAATCAAAAACAGCAGCATTGAAATGTTCTGATAATTCAGGGTCAACACATGGAGAGGTCAACATCTGCTATCAGATGCACCCAGGTAGCAAAGTAAAGCCATATCACAGGGAATGTACTCTCAACCCTGTGAATTTGCTTATATCTCAGATACCAGGTACAAACAAGACAGTGATTTTATTGAGGAGTTATCCACTAATAAATCAGTCATATCCAATTTATTGAGTAATCCACTAATACGTTTAAGGTGAAAGGGGAGAGATATAAAAGGGTCCAGAGGGGCAATATTTTCACACAGAGGGTGGTGAGTGTCTGGAATAAGCTGCCAAAGGCAGTAGTAGAGGCAGGTACAATTTTGTCTTTTAAAGCATTTAGACAGTTACATGAGTAAGATTGGTATAGAGGGATATGGACTAAACACGAGCAGTTGGGACTGGCTTAGTGGTAAAAACTGGGTAAACACAATATTGGACTTTAACCTGGTGTTGTGAGACTTCTTACTGTGTTTATCCCAGTCCAACACTGGCATCTCTACATCAAAAACTGGGTGTCGTGGACAAATTGGGCTAAAGGGTTTGTTCCATGCTGTAAACTTCTATGACTCGAAAAGTCAGTCATTTCCAATTTATTGAGTTATAAATCACTAACTAATAAATCAGTCATTTCCAAAGTTCAGGCTGCACATTACTGGAACAGAACAGATCAGTTTGTAGATATTCCTGAGTTGATTCAATGACGATTTCCCTGGGTACAAAAGTAGAGAGCAGGATGAGGTGGGGGGTAAATTTTGGTGGGAGACCTTTTTTATGGGGTCTCTAACTATTAACTACCTTCCACATTTCCAAGCTTCTGGGTGCTTTTGTGGGTATCACTGTCTAATATCTGCCAGCATTTATTTGTGTAGTGCTTGCTAAACCAGGAACATGAACTGCTAAAATGGTAACCCCAATAATGAAAACTTTTACATTGAAATAATCTAAAGAATTGAGGTGACTGGGGCTGTAACTATTCCCTTTGGCAGTTTGCTCCGTTGTGGGATTGTCCTTGGGAAGAAAGATTCTTGATACACTGTGTGGAAAACAAATTGTCTTTGTCGTTTTTGTGGAAGGCTACCTTGCATTTCATTATTGCGGGAAAACTGCACAGTTAATTGTCTCCGTGTAATACATCTTCGGAGACAGAAGTCCTTTCACCACCATCCCTTTATTTACAAACTCTAACAGCAGTACAGAGAGTGCTTGCAGTCAGCAGTCTACCTCCAAGGGTCCAAAGGAACTGACACTCCCAGTTAAGTACAAGACAAAGCCTCCCTGATTGGCCCATAAATTGGATCCTTAATCAGAGATATCTTTCAATACCAACTAAATAAACAAACTCAAACTAACTGAGGGACAAATTAAAAACAGCAGCTCCCCAAAAGGAGGGGGAACAGCCCGAACAAAAAACAAAGTCGAAAGGAAACGTAAAACATTAAGTCATAATATGATTGGCAGGGTTTACAATACACCCCAGCCCCTGCGGTGCCCAGCAGGCACGGAAGGCATCAACTGCGGTTCTTAATCAGGGAGTTCACACTCCAATAGAACATAGAACTTTACAGCGCAGTACAGGCCCTTTGGCCCTCGATGTTGCACTGACCTGTGAAAACCAATCTAAAGCCCATCTAACCTACACTATTCCAATATTATCTATAATGTTTATCCAATGACCATTTAAATGCCCTTAATAGGCCAACCTCAATGCCTTGATTGAAGTCATTACACTCTGCCAATTCTCACCAGCCTATTCCAAGTTTGATGGAACTTGGTGAGTCTATTTTTCTCCCTCCTTTGAGGGATTGGGGGAATGGGAGGAGGATGTGCAGCTGAGCCTGAACCTGCCCGTGTGATTTGTCACTACATGGGGAAAATCATAGCTTCCAGTAAAATCGAACACTGGGCTGTAACCAGGCCCAAGTTACCAACTTTCTGGCAAGAAATGCTGGTACACAATTCCACAAACATCAGACTCTTTTTTGGGAACGTGGATGAAATGGTCAGTTTGTGTGTTTGAGCCTTTAGCAGTATATAAAACCATGGGAAATATTGCATTGTTAAGCTGATTTAACATTCACTCAGCAATCATATGCACACTTCAGTCAGGAGATGATTTGATTTGATTTATTATTATCACATGTATTGGGATACAGTGAAAAGCATTGTTTCTTGCATGCTATACAGACAAAACATACCATTCATAGAGTATCATGCATTATGATCAGGAGTGAAAGGTAGGATCAGTAGAAAGGATGGTCAAGAAGGCATATGGGATACATGCCTTTATTAGCTGAGGTATAAAATATAAGAGCAGGGAGATAATGACGGAGCTGTATAAAACGCTCGATAGGCCACAATCAGAGTACTATATGCAATTCTGATTGCCGTACTATAGGAAAGATGTAATTGCAGTAGAGAGGGTGCAGAGAAGATTCACCCAGATGTTGCCTGGGCTGGAGTGTTTCCAGCTATGAAGAGAGGTTAGATAGGCTGGGGTTGCTTTCCTTAGCAAAGAGTGGACTGAGATGATTGAGGTATACAAAATTATGAGGGACATAGCTAGAGTAGACAGAGAAAAACTTTTCCCTTATTAGAGGGATCAATAACCTGGGGGCATAGACTTAAGGTAAAGGCTAGTAGACTTTGATGGGATTTGTGGAAAACCGGACTAATTGTCACCTTCTGTGGAGAAAATATCTGGCATGATCCAACACCCACCGATCTTGGATTGACCCTTGGCTTCTCCTTAACTTGTCATCACCAAATCTGAAAAAATTCCATGAGACCAAGACATGAGTGAACATCATCTGCAAGTTTGCCAGCACAATCTGGTGTGCAAAAACCACGACCATTGGTACTTGCCACCCAAATTGAGTTACTCCTGGCCCACAAGCAGTTCACAACAAGTGGGGTGACATGGTAGCATTGTGGTTAGCATTGCTGCCTCACAGCCAGTGACCTAGGTTTAATTCCCAACTTGGGTCACTGTCTGTGCAGAGTCTGTACATTCCCCCCCCCGTGTCTGCGTGGGTTTCCTCTGGATGCTCCGATTTCTTCTAACATTCCAAAAATGTGCGGGTCGGGTTGATTGGCCATGCTAAAGTTTCCCCTTAGTGTCCCAAGATGTGGAGGTTAGGGGGATTAGCGAGGTATAGATCTGGAGTTATGGGAGTAGAGCCTGAGTAAAATGCTCTCTTGAAGAGTCACTATGGACTCGGTGGGCCGAATGACCTCCTTCTGCACTGTAGGGGTTCTATGGATTCTAAATCCTTACAAAAGAAAGGAAAGAAAGAACAGGAAGTAAATTTACCATCAGGGGGTCAATGAAACCCAAACCAATATAAAAATACAGGACAGGGCAAACATTTTTCAGAATTTATGAAGCAGTTGAACAATTTGAACCAACAAGGTCCCAGTTTGATTTTTTTGTCATATTCAGAGTAATCTGAGATCAGTCACAGCAGTAGCTTAGCATTAGAAAAGAATAAATCATATAACGTTCCCACTTCCAATTGTTATCCAGCATGTGTCCACATGTGTGCGTGGCCAGCTATGATGTTGGATAGCCCAACATCAGAGTCAAAAGCTCACACAATGGGCAATGATTATTCAGGCAAACTATCAGAGGGCTGTATAGTCATATAAAAACAGACATCAGCGGAGGAGGATCGGGAGAGGGAGAGAATTGGGAGGAAAATTGCCAAGAGCCAAAGAGGAAGCATAAAACTCTTAATCCAACTCTGAAATTATTGCGTTGCAGGCTCAGACTCCCAAGCACCAGCTCAAAGGAATTGATTAGTAAGCACTGAAACACAATGCTATCATTCTGCCTGTTGCAGCTATTGAAACCACACAGGAACAAACCATAGGAGCACAGCAGGCTAGAAGGGCCGAGTGGACTACACCTGCTTTTAATTCGTATGTTTACACACCATGGACCTCACCCCCAGTTTGTGCGAATGGTTGACAGAAAAAAAAAGGTAGTTGGCAAAATTTTAAAGTTTACTTATTAGTGTCACAAGGTAGCATTACCTTAATACTGCAATGAAGTTACTGCGAAAATCCCCTAGTTGCCACAGTCAGGCATCTATTTGGGTACACTGAGGGAGAATGTAGCATGGCCAATGCACCTAACTGGCACGTCTTTCAAACTGTGGGAGGAAACTGGGGCACCCAGAGGAAACCCACACAGACACAGGGAAAATGTGCAAACTCCACTCAGTCATCCAAGGCTGGAATTGAATCCAGGTCCCTGGCGCTGTGAGGCAGCAGTGATAACCACTGAGCCACTGTGCCGTCCACTTATAAAGCGTCCTGCTTTATAAATACAGTGTAATGAGCCGTTATGTACAGTGCCAAGTGAAGCTCAGTGTTATCTGTTGTCTTTGTAATTTGGCAAAATGTAGACCCAATTCACTTCTAATGAAAGGGTGGAGGCTGAGAGAAAATTCCACTCACAAATAGGAAAGGATGCTCTCATTACTGGGAAAAATATCTAACCTTTTCTGAGAATTGTGAAAGCGTGCCTGGTGGGATGTTTTGCAATGTTTAAAAGACATGTGTTCTCACTCACAGTACACCCTGAAAAATGCAAACACTGCAAACTTCAACATTTAACAAGAAAAGCCCTCATGTGCAGTGCAGGAATGTTACAAGGGCCTGTTTCAGCAGTCAGTTTTGCTTTTTTTGTACATACCACAGCACAAACCTCCCAAGTGTAACAATCCTCCACTACAAGCAGTTTGGATAATCAGAGAAGCAGACAGTTAGAGAACTTGGATTTTGGCAACAGAACTTTCAAACAATCTTTCATTCCCCCCCCCCACTCAGTTCGGGTCCCTGAAATTCCAAGAAAGTGGAACAATGTTGGAAGGAGGTTAAACTCAGAGGCACGTATCTAAACTCTGTAGCAATTTGACATGAATTGTTTTCTCTCAAGAACAGACACAAAACAAAGCAAACTGGCCTGTATAGCAGGACTTGAACATCCAAAATAATAATCAGACTGTCAAAAAGGCTCTGTTAGCCAAAGGTAACCAGGACTGGACATGCCAATCCCACTATTATTAATGGTGACGATAACTTTCACTTCATGTGCTTTTCTGCCAGATACTGGGGTACAATATCACAGCCACTGGCTGTGAAGGCAATGGCCTAGTAGTATTATCTCTGGATTATTAATCCAGAAACCCAGTTAATGTCCTGGGGACCCAGGTTCAAATCTTGCCATGGCAGTTGGTGGAACTTGAATTCAATAAAAGTACCTGGAATTAACAAACACCTGGTGGCCATGAAACCTTTGCTGAATGTCAAAAAAACCAGTCTGGTTCACTAATATCCTTTAGGAAAGGAAGTTTGCCATCCTTATCTGGTCTGGCCTACACGTGACTCCAGAGCCATAGAAATATAATTGACTCTCAACTGCCCTCCATCTCGCAAGCGACTCCGTTTCAAAGGCAACTAGGACTGGGCAGTAAATGTTGGCCAGTCAGTGATGCCCATGTCCCATGAATGAATTTTTAAAAATCCTGCTGCTTGATCCCAACCCCAATACACAATAATAATGATATGCATAGTATTTTGATTTATATATTTATTTTTATGTAGAAATTAACTGTAAACTACTTCAGAAAGCTCCAGGCAGGTTAGTCTAATGGGAAGAAGGTGTCAGGTGCAACTTAATGTGGTTAGATGCAAGGTAATATATTACAGGAAGGGTGCTCACCATATTACTGGAAGGATGATTGCATCAGGGAGGATACAGAGGAGATTTACCATGATGTTGCCAGGAATAGGGAATTCTAGCCGTGAGGAATGTTTGGAAAAACTGGGCTCATCTTCTTTGGAACAGAGATGGCTCAAAAGTTATTTAAATAGAAGTGCATAACATTGAGGGATCTAGACAGGGTGAATAAGAATCCATTTCCCTTAGGAAGAGATCACTCGGCAGAAACAAATTTCAAATTGGCAGAAGGATTACAGGGGTTATGAAGTTTCTTTTCTGCCCAAAGAATGTTGAGGTGGGGGTCTGGTACTCAGTGCCTGTAAGGGTGGTAGACACAGTGGTAGAGGCAGGAAGCCACAGGCAATGTAAGAAAAAATAGTAAAATATGCACTTGAATTCTAGTAACCTACAGGGCTAACGACCAAGAACTGGAAATGCACATGCATTGCACACAATCTTTAAAATCAAGCACGTTTCTGATATTGTGATGAGTGGCAATGGCCTTCAGTTCACAAGTAAAGAATTCAGCTGATTCACATAGGATCAGGAAATTCAACATTACCCATCTCCGCACTATCCCCAATTGAATGGAAAGGCTGAGGTGGCAGAGAAAATCACCAAAGGATTCAAGAAATGTAATCTATACACACTGGCAGTCTTCCTGGGTGTCCATTGGTTGTTCTTGCTTTGGTGATTGTTGTTCCATTTCCACTGTTGGGGACTCAAGGCCCTCTGGGATTGATGACAGTTCCACACTGAGTAGAGCTGGTGAGATCCCTTCTCCCTAACCAGCCAATTGCCGTGAAGGAAAGCTTCACCCACAAACTATCCTGGTCCCCCACTTTCCGACACTATAGTTAAGAAAGCCCACCAACGCCTTTACTTTCTCAGAAAACTAAGGAAATTTGGCATGTCTGCTATGACTCTCACCAACGTTTACAGATGCACCATAGAAAGCATTCTTTCTGCTTGTATCACAGTTTGGTATGGATCCTGCTCTGCCCAAGACCGCAAAAAACTACAAAAGGCTATGAATGTAGCCTAATCTGTCACGCAAACAGCCTCCCATCCATTGACTCTGTTTACACTTCCTGCTGCCTTTGCAAAGCAGCCAGCATAATTAAGGACCCCACGCACCCTGGACATTCTCCCTTCCATCTTTTTGCTTCAGGAAAAAGATACAAAAGTCTGATACAAAAGGTACAAACCGACTCAAGAACAGCTTCTTCCCTGCTGCCGTCAGACTTTTGACTGGACTTACCTTGCATTAAGTTGACCTCTCTCAACACCCTAGCTATGACTGTAGCACTACATTCTGCACTCTCTCATTTATCTCTCTATGAATGGTATGCTTTGTCTGTATAACGTGCAAGAAACAATACTTCTCACTGTATACTAATACATGTGACAATAGTAAATCAAATCACTCAATGTTTGGATATGCCTGCTACTATGCTGGTATTTTTAGTCATTTACCTTTATTTCCACTGCATATGATTGAGGTGACAATTTCTGACACGTTATTAGGTTTCCATGTGGGTTGAGTCCTTTTTACAGCGGAGAAGGTTTGCATCCTGACTGGCTCTCCAGTGCTCAGCTCTTGCAATGGGCTGGCTGTCTTGCCAAATCGAAATCTGGTTGTCATTTTCCCTCATGTCTGTTGCTACTTCTGGTTTCAACAGTGTGACATCAGTCTGACATTAGACTTTCCGGTTCTTCAGTTGACATGTTTCTCCATTCAAAGATTGCTTCATATATTGTCAATGCTAGATTTGCTTAATTTCTTGACGAGTCCTTTGGTGATTTTCTTTGCCACCTCAGGCTTTCCGTTCATTTGGGGATTGTGCAGAGATGCTTAATTTCCTAATCCTCTGAGAGTTTGCTGAATTCTTTACTTGTGAACCGAGGGCCATTGTCACTCATCACAATATCTGGAATGTCATCCTGACTAAAATGGGCTTACAGCCATTTTACTATTTTTTGTGGCATTGTTGGAGTCAGCTAGTCTAACTCTCATTACTCCAAATATAGTCTATTGTGACAAGATAATTAGTTGCTGCCAAAGTGAAAAAGTCTACTCCTAGCTGCTACATGCACAGTCTCTCTGGGATATCATGCATCATCAACGGCTCCAGCTGGTTTAGTTTGGTATTCATTGCACACAGCACACTGGCTATCGTGCTCTTTAATCTTATGTTTGGCCAATAAAAAAATCTCTTGTCTTTCTCAAAGTTGATTCAATTCTTTGATGGGCTTCATGGATATGCTTCAGTATCTCTCATCTCCTTAGGGCTGATGAAGCTGTTATTTTTGTGCAACATGCTATCTTGGGCTGTCAGTTCATCTGTATGCCCAACATGTCCTTGGGACCACATGTCCTTGATGCTCCCAGGCTGTTGTTTCATCATTACTTCTTGCAGTGCTTGTAGAGTTGCATCTTGTTGGGTAGTTCACTTGATTTTGGCGTTTGACTTTCGGATTCTCTGCTGTATTAATAGCTTCTAGATCATGTCCAACTGCTGCTGGAAGATGTTGCATTCTGTCGTGGCATTCTCAACTTTCTCCACAGGGGAATTGCTGCCCTTGACAGCATGTCTGTAACGTACATCTGTTTCCCTTGTCACATCCAGATGATATCTCTAAACAAAGTTACAGCCTTTGCAATCACTTTAGCAGCGGTTTGCAAAAAAACGTTTTGAAGAGGCTTGCGGTCAGACTCCACTGTTATGTTGGCACACCCAAGCAGGCAGTGATGAAAATGCTCAATGGCCAGGTACACTCTCAGTCTGAGCGCAGCATTGTTCCATCTGAGTTAATGCACTGGACACTAATGCGACTGGCTGGCTTTGCTGCAGAGTTTCATAGAATATAGAATCGCTACAGTGCAGGAGGCTAGTCAGCCCATCAAACCTGCACCAACAACAATCCCACCCTGACCCTATCCGTAATCCCATATTTATCCTACTAATCCTCCTAACATCTCCCTAACACTAAGGAGCAATTTAACATAGTCAATCAACCTCACCCACACATTTTTGGACTGTGGGAGGAAACTGGATTTCCCAGAGGAAACAGACACAGGGAGAATGAGCAAACACCATACAGACAGTGACCCAAGCTGGGAATCGAACCCGGGTCCCTGGCGCAGACAGGCAGCAGTGCTAACCACTCTGCTACCACGCCACCCTTGAGTTGCTCCCAGATCCATCTCGCTGGCATCACACTATAAGGTGACTTCATCATTGACGACAGTGCTTCGGCACTGGCTTTGTCACCACGAGATGTTGTTATAGCGAATGCCGTTTCTTGTTCTGTTCCTCAATACACATCTTTAGCTTGTTTAGTGGTCACACTTGGGTGACAAATTAGGTAAACGAAATGGTTCACAAATTCCTCCCCGGCACTTCCCCTAGCTTTATGCGCTCTTCAGTTCAGTTGAAAGATAGCTAGTCAGATGGAAACCAGCGGAATGAGGCAATCTTGCATGTGAGCAACGGTCATCAAAATGTCTCGTGGGCACAACTCAGAGCCCTGATGGGCTGCTTGGGCCCCTCGGGTAACAGTTGCCTACCACTGCTTTAGATCAAGTCCCATTAATTCATTTTCAAAATCTTTGCCTTGCCTCTTTGCCCTCCATAATTCAATTGGCATGACTTCTCCTGTTCAGCCCTCCAATTCAGTTTGCTGGGGGGCAGGGACCTGACAAGAGGTCTCTAAGATTATGAAGGGGTTTGGTAGGCAGACATAGAGATGATATTTTCATTGGTGGGGAAGTGGTGCTACCAAAACCAAGGGTCAGAAACATAAGATTGTCACCATTATATCCAATAATGAGTCCAGGGGGAAAAAACTTCTTTATCCAGAGAGTGGCAAGATTACAAAACTCAAAGAGTAGAGGCGAATAATGTGACATGTTAAGGAAAGCTAGATAATCACTTGTGGGATGTAGGAATGAAACTTATGCTGGTAGGGTTAGATGAAGTGGAATGGGAGAAAAGGAGATTTGTGTAGACTATAAATGTTAACATAGACAAGTTGAGTCTGAATAGCTGTACATTCAATTCAATGTAAAAGATGTTCTCCTGCTTATTCTGTGTCTATTTCCATTCGGAGATTGTTGGAATTTATCAAAGGGTATTAAACCAAATGCCTTCTGCAGTTGTATTACAACTGATACACTGTAGAGTGCAAATTGCAATGTGCCTTAGATAATTGTATTCTGGTACATTCCTTTCTCCTCACCTTAAAAATAACTTACCATAAATAAATGGACAGCTCAGGAGACCCAAAATAGACCACAGAAGGAATTTTAAAATATTCAGTTTTACACCACCCTGGAAATATATTACACACTGTGTCAGACACAGCGTGCCTCTAGGTGTCTGATTTCCAGGTTATGGCTACTTTGTCAGTGCACAACGGACCTGAAAGTGATATTACAACTGCAGTCTGTATTTCCCCCACTTACAATAACTTGCATATATTATGCACAGAAAATATATATGCTAAACAAGGATATATTGGGGAAAATAGTCAAAAAAAGGTAGGTTTTAAGGGGCTCCAGCACAGAAAGTAGCCATTTTGCAAGAGCAACTCATCCTGTCCAACTTCCCAGTCTTGCCCCCAGCTCTGAAAATTCTGAAAAAGATATAGGAGCAGAATTAAGCCATTCAGCCCATCAAATCTGCTCCACCATTCAATCATGGCTTTTCTCAACTCCATTCCCTTTTCCCTGTAACCTTTGATCCCTTTACCAAACAAGAACCTATGTTTCTCTGTCTTAAATATACTCAATGACCTGGCCTCCACAGCCTTCTGTGGCAATGAACTCCACAGATTAACTGCACTCTGGTTGAAGAAATTCCCCCTCATCTCAGTTTTAAAGGGTCATCCCTTTTTTCTGAGGGTCTGCCCTTGCATACTGGTCTCTCCTACTAATGGAAACATCTTCCCCACCTCCACTCTATCCACACCTTTCAGTATTCTGTAAGTTTCAATGATGTCCCCCGCCTTATCCTTCTAAACTCCATTGTGTAAAGACCCAGAGTCCGCAGAGCTCCTCATATGTCAGGCTTATCATTCCTGGTATCATTCTCATGAACCACCTTTGGACCCTCTCCAGGGCCAATTGCTTGGCCATTGTGTGATTCCAAGAAGAAATTAGATATAGCTCTTAGGTCTAAGAAGACCAAGTGATATGAGGGGAAGATGGAATCAGATAATGAATTTAATGATCAGCCATGATCAAAATGAGCGGCAGGGCAAGTTTGAACAGCCAAATGGCCTCCTCCTGCTTCTATTTTCTATGTTTTATGATTTCTCCTGCTCATCCCTCTTCAGCTCAGTTGGTCGGGGAAGATGATCTAACACAGGTTAGATCATCTTTAAGGTTATGAAGAGGTTTGATAGGGAAGACATAGAGATGATATTTTCACTGGTGGGGAAGTGGGGATACCAAAACCAGAGGTCCAAAATACAAGATAATCTTAAAGGAGGAAAGAGAGGTAGCAAGATGATAAGATGATGAGGGATTGATAGAGTGGACACGCAGAGACTATTTCCTTGGGTGTAGCTGTTATAGGGGGCATAGCTATAATTAATGTTCATGGTGGGAGATATAGGAGGGATGTCCAAGGTAGATTCTTCACTCAGAGTGATTGGGGTGTGGAATAGACTGCCTGCTGTGATAGTGGAGTTGGACACTTTAGGAACTTTCAAGCAGTTGTTGGATAGGCACATGGAGTACTCCAGAATTATAGGGAGGGGATAGCTTGATCATGGGATTGGACATAGCTTCGCACAACATTGAGGGCTGAAGGGCCTGCACTGTGCTGTAATGTTCTATGTTAAGACAAAGACTTGGGGAAATTAAAGAGCCCATGGCATAGGCAGCTGAAGGCACTGCAGCTAATCATGGAGCGATGAAAATGGAGAATGCCCAAGAAGCAACAATTGAAGAAGCATGGAGATCATGTCTGAAGACCTGTAGACTTTAGTTATTCAATTGAGTAAAGTTAAAGTAAGAACTCGGAGCCACAATACCTCCTGCTCATTCCTCTTCCAATCCATCCAACTTTGGATCTGGTAAAGTCCCTACAAGTGCTGAAGGAGACCATCTGGCACATCGAGTGTGCACCAAAAACAATCTCACCCAGGCCCCACCCCATAACCCCACCCTGCTAACCCCCCTGACACTAAGGGGCAAGTTGGCATGGCAAATCCACCTAACCTTCACATCTTTGGAGTGTGGGAGGAAACTAGACACCCAGAGTAAACCCACACAGACACAGAGTGAACATGCAAACTCCACACAGACAGTGACCCAAGACCGGAATTGAACCCAGGTCCCTGGCACTGTGAGGCAGCAATGCTAACCACTGTGCCACCATGGCACCCAAGTAGAAGATGGGAATCTTAACCCAAACTAATCTTTACAACCCAGGAAAAATATACAAGCAATTGGAAGCCTTGGTTATCACTCAGTAAAAACTTTGGTTAGGGAGTGGAACTTGTTTTTAAAACTTTGATCCATTTTTCCAATTTCTTTACTGGAATCCTGCAAAAGTTTGCAATCAATTTTTAAAGCTCTGAGCAACTTTGATCATTTCCTACTCTATCGAAGGAAAACAAAATTCACCTGAAGTATGGTCCTGCTCAGATCGGAGTTGCTGGTCCTGATTACTACACTACTTCTATAATGTTGCAGTCAGATAAAAATTAATTTAAAAAAAAACGCCGAGTTGTAATTTACTCTTAATCAGTTCCTGCAGCTGAACCACACAGACCAATAAAGCCACATGTTTAAAGTTTATTTATTAGTGTCACAAGTGGGCTTACATTAACACTGCAATGAAGTTACTGTGAAAATCCCCTAGTCGCCACACTTCGACGCCTGTTCAGGTACACTGAGGGAGAATTTAGCACAGCCAATGCACCTAACCAGCACGTCTTTCACGCTGTGGAGGAAACCGGAGCACCCGGAGGAAACCCACGCAGACACTGGGAGAATGTGACAATTCCACACAATCATCTGAAGCCAGAATTGAACTGGATCCCTGATGCTGTGAGGCAGCAGTGCTAATCACTGCCATGCTGTTCAATGATTGCATTCAATCCACAATAGTGTTGACCAGGGCAGCAGCAGAATTGATACAAGTTAGTCTTAGTGCCTCTGTTCAGGAAGGAAAATCATTAAGGAGTTCCACTATTAGATAGCCAACCAGAAAAACACCCATTTATCCCCACTCTTTGCTTTCTGTTAGTTAACCAATCCTCTATCCATGCTAATACATTACCTGTAACACCATACTTCTTTACCTTGTGCAGCAGCCTTTTGTGCGGCACCTTGTCACATGCCTTCTGGAAATCCAGATGCACCACACCCACCAGTTCTCTGTTGTCCACTGCGCATTTAATGTCCTCAAAAGAATTAATGTGACCTGCCTTTCATGAACCCATGCTGCGTCTGCCCAACGGGACAATTTCTATCCAGATGTCTTGCTATTTCTTTCTTGATGATCGATTCAAACATTTTCCCCATTGCAGAAGTTAAGCTAACCAGCCTATAGTTACCCGCCTTTTGTCTACCTCCTTTTTTAAACAGTGGCATCACATTGATTGGCCATGCTGAATTGCCCCTTAGTGTCAAGGGTATTAGCAAGTTAAATATGAGGTAATGGGGAAAGGGCTGGGTGGGATTGCTTTCAGTGCAGGCTCAATGGGCTGAATGGCCTCTTTCTGCACTGTAGCGTTTCTATAATATGAGCTGAAACTTCCGTCAACTAGAGAGAGGGATGCATTGCCTTCTACACAAATGTTAAACTAAGATCCTACCTATCCATTCTGGTGGAGATGAAAGATCCTGTAGCACAGTGTGAAGAATAGTGAGTTCAACATTTACCATTTAACTTTAAAAAGATTAATTTGTCATTTAACTTTTCTGGCACTTTGCTTGGTGCAAATTGGCTACTATATTTGCATATATAACAATACCTACTCTTCAAAGGCAGTTAATTAGCTGTCAAGTGTTTTGGGACATCCAAAGTGCATTAAATACACTATACAAATGCAGTTTTTAGAATTAAAAATAGAATTGCAACTGCACAGCTGCATTTTCAATGTGATGCTTACAAACGTTATAAAATAACAGGGGAAAGAGCAGATAATCCATAAGAACATAAGAAATAGGAGCAGGAGTAGGCCATCTAGCCCTTCGAGCCTGCCCCACCATTCAATAAGATCATGGCTGATCTGAAGTGGATCCGTTCCACTTTCCCACTTTCTCCCCATAACCCTTAATTCCCTTGTCCATCAGAAACCTATCTACCCGTGACTTAAATATATTTAGCGAGGTAGCCTCCACCACTTCAACGGGCAGAGAATTCCAGAGATTCACCACTCTTTGAGTGAAGAAGTTCCTCCTCAACTCCAATCTAAACTGCTCCCCCCTTATCTTGAGGCTGTGCCCTCTAGTCGTGCTATCCTTTCTAAACGGGAAGAACCTCTCTACCTCTACTCTATCTATCCACTTCATTATCTTATACATCTCTATAAGATCTCCACTCAGCCTTCTAAACTCCGAGTACAGACCCAGTCTATTTAGTCACTCTTCATAGGCTAACCCCCTCATCTCCAGTATCAGCCTGGTGAACCTTCTCTGCACTCCCCCCCCACCCCCAAGGCCAATATATCCTACCTCAAGTGCGGTGACCAAAACTGGACACAGTACTCCAGCTGCGGCCTCACCAGTACCCTGTACAGTTGCAGCAAGACCTCCCTACTTTTATATTCTATCCCCCTCGCTATAAAGGCCAACATTCCATTCGCCTTCTTGATCACCTGCAGCACCTGCAGACTGGGTATTCGCGACTCGTGCACAAGGACCCCCAGGTCCCTCTGCAACTACCCATCAAGGCTGCTCCCCACACTCAGTAACTGGAGAATCAAGACTAAACACTTCTTACACACCTGGTTTGCAACCCCCAGAATATCCTAGGCAAGAAAGAACAAATTACATTGCATTAGATTTTCATACTGGCAGCCAAACCAATTTTGCAAACAGCATTTTTACCTGGAGATGCAATTTAAAATTACAATTCAAATAGCTCCTGTGTATCTGTAGCAGTCAGCTAATTGAGGCTTTCATTCCAGTTTGCGATTAAACACACTGTACTCACTGAATTTATAAAATCCCAGTTTAAACCAAGAGACAGTGAAAAGACTGGGCTAGACTTTTTGGATACTGAAGCTGATTTAACTTATTCAGTCTTAAAAAATTTTTTTCAATAAACTACTAACCAGTAAATGCATTTATAATCAAATCTGTGTGATCAGTCTAGGCTGAATGTAAGTAGTCTCACAAGAACATAATAAGAAATGGGAACATGCCAAGCCATATTGTCCCTCTAAGGGGATCATGGTTTATCCTTGATCTTAACTCCAATTTCCTGCCCGATCTCCATGCCACTCGATTTCCTCAGCACGCATAAGGCCTAGTGGTAACGTGTCTGGAGTATTCTAAAGACCCAGGGTAATGCTCTGGGGACCCAGGTTCAAATCCCCTCCAAGGCAAATGGTGATTCAATAAATATCTGGCATTAAAAGATGACCATGAAACCATTGTCGATTGTTGTAAAACCCCATCTGGTTCACTAATGCCCTTCAGGGAAGGAAATCTGCTGTCCTTACTCGGTCTGGCCTACATGTGACTCCAGACCTGCAGCAATGTGATTGATTCTCAAATGCCCTCTGAAATAGAGGGCAGTTAGGGATTGGTGATAAATGCTGACCCAGCCAACAATACCCACATCCCATGAATGAATTAAAAATCTATCTCAGACTTGAATACATGCAAAAACCTTATAGAGGGGCTTGTAGAGAGATTAAAACTGTGACCTTGGTAATATTTGTATCATCCTCTAATTGAGCTCAACAGGCACCAGTCCTGAGATCTGAATGCATAAAGTAGGCTGATGCATAACGAAGGATCTGTTGAACTGGGGCGGAATGGTGGCACAGTGGTTCGCTCTGCTGTCTCACAGCCCCAGTCTGCGCGTGTTTTCCCCGGGTGCTCCGGTTTCCTCCCACAGTCCAAAAGATGCCCTAGTTAGGTGCACTGGCTATGCTAAATTCTCCTCAGTGTACCCGAACAGGCGGTGGAGTGTGACAATTAGGAAATTTTCACAGTAACTTCATTGCAGTGTTAATGTAAGTCTACTTGCAAGACCAATGAATAAACTTTAAAACATGCCCTCAGTTGGACATAAAAGATTCTACAGTATTTTTAGAAATGTATGAAGTACCCTGCCCAATATTCATTCCTCAACTAATATCACTAGCTGGCCATTTATCTGGGATCTTGCAATGCACTTTCCTAGTGCTTCTCTATAAACACAGTAATAACTAATCTCCAAAGGAATGGCACTGGATGTGAAAAGCTTTGGGATAGAGGTCATAAAAGCCACTAAATCAATAAGGTTCTTACTTTCTTTGATGCAGCAGCTGAAAGGTTATGCATCATCATTGGCAAAACATCGGCAATAGTGAAAACAGCAGCTTCTGTGTTTTAGCAGGACGGTGAAGCTTTAGCTTGTGCCAAACCTCAGTGCTGCTGTGCTAAGCATATGGTTTGCAGCAGGTATTACAGGAACTAAACCCAACTCGTACCACACAACGACTTGTTATCACACAAAAGCAGAGAAAGATGAAAGAGGCTCGTACTTAGAATTGGGTCTGTTGGAGTAAATGCAAGGACAAACACATAGCCATGCATGTATGGGAAGGATCAGTTCTGTAGAGTGCTCACCAGTCTGTTCAAAATTACCCAGTCAATTTTTAAAAATCATTTCATATAGTAGTTTTAAAATGAGAACATAAGAACATAAGAACATAAGAAATAGAAGCAGGAGTAGGCCATCTAGCCCTTCGAGCCTGCCCCGCCATTCAATAAGATCATGGCTGATCTGTTGTGGCTCAGTTCCACTTTCCCGCCCTCTCCCCATAACCCTTAAGGAAACGCTAGAGGGGGCAAGTTTCCAGGTGTTGCTCTAGTGGAATGAGATGATGATTCCTTTGCACGAAATAGTGTAATAATTGACCTAGTGGTATTATCCCTAGACCGTTAATCCAGAAACTCAGCTCATGTTCTGGGGAGCCGGGGGCTCAAATCCTACCACAGAAGATGGTGGAATTTGTATTCAGTTAAAAAAAATCTGGAACTAAGAATTTACTGATGACCATAAACCATTGACGATTGTGGGAAAAACCCATCAGGTTCACTAATGCCCTTTAGGGAAGGAAATCTGCTGTCCTTATCTGGTCTGGCCTACATTGACTCCAGAGCCACAGCAATGTAGTCAACTCTCAACTGTCCTCGGGCAGCTGGGGCTGCACAATAAATGCTGGCCAGCCAGTGACGCCCATGTCCAATGAATGAATAATAAACAAAGGTACTACAGTCACTCTCTTGTTTATTCTCTCTGGAAATAGGCATTACCCAGGAGGTTACCCAACAAAGACGAGTCCAACTTGTCCACACACATAGGTTTTCTGTCATCGCAGTGTGGATCATGAGGCTCAGCTGATTTTCTTTTCCTGCAATAGAGCAGTGAAGATAACTTTTTAATCCATTGTATAGTTAAGATTTTGGAGTTATGGATCACAACATCCCACTTCAGATAAACCCAAGATGTTGTAACAGAATTCAAAGAGTGAGAACTTCTTATGGCATTCTATCCAACCAAGTTATCCCTCAACTAATTCCACCAGAACAGATGGCCAAATGGCAATTCTACTCCTTATTCTTGTGGTCTTGGATTATCTGGTCATTCAAAATTGTGCTGGGGGGGGGGGGCCTTGTTCCGTGTAGCTAGACTGCTGTTTGCCAACATAAGGGTCTACACTTCTTCAGCTGTGAAGAAAATATCATTCTGGCAGTTAATAAATAGCAAGTTCGAAAGATATTCAGTGCACAGAAGGATGAATCTGTGTTGGTTTCATTTTAATGATGTACGTCCATTGCAAAACACAGGCTTTGGTTGGGTTTTTTTTGCATACCGTGGCTTTCCTTGGGGCCTTATGAAGATGATCTACAAATAAGAGCTCTCACTTTTCTGTTTTCGTTGCAGAAAGGACTGGAAAAGCTTTAAACACTTGTTAGAAAAATGCTAGAAAAGGGCATGTGGCGATTAAACAAAATGTGGGCTGCTAAAAATACAAATAATATACACACCAGTTGGAAAATCCCTAAAGACTGCCAAGCTTGGTAATTAAAGCAGTAACCCAACCTAAATCTGTGGCATTTTCACAATATATCATACAACCAAGTTCTACAGCAACAGAAGTTGCAGTTTTACCATTTCTTTGATCAGCATTATGTTTCAGTAAATATCCTCAGGTAAGTAACATATTACTTCTGCCTGGGCTTTCTTGTGAACAGATTTGTTAATACACAGCTGTATGCTGCAATAATTAATAGTTGAACCATAGTGACAGATTACAAAACCATCGCAACAGATAAGAGGATTTATTCTGCACTAAAATGTCAAAATGCTTTCAAAGGCTGTCTCGTTAATGCAATTAATCTCCATTTTATTATATTCTTCAGACTTGCTTTCACAATGAAACTTATTCCTTAATTCCTGAAGGCTTTTGTACATATTAATCTGCTCAGTTAGGTCCTAATGCAACTCGCTTGGTAGCAGTAGTGAGAGGAAGCCTTTTGTGCCCCATACTCCATTCGCAAGTAGTCCTTGCCTGAAGCATTGGCTTGCCTATCTCTTTCTGATGTGACAATTGACTTAAAGTCCAATGCTGTTCTTTTTCATTTTCTTACAAAATTATGCAAAGGAACAAAACTAGCAGCTGTGTTAGCCCAACACGGTGGCACAGTGGTTAGCACTGCTGCCTCACAGCGCCAGGGACATTGGTTCGATTCCCGGCTTAGGTCACTGTCTGTGCGGAGTCTGTATGTTCTCCCTGTGTCTGTGTGGGTTTCCTCCAGTTTCCTCCTAGAGTCTGAAAGATGTGCTGGTTAGGGTGCATTGGCTATGCTAAATTCTTCCTCGGTGTACCCAAATAAGTGCCAGAGTGTGCCAACTAGGGGATTTTCACAGTAACTTCATTGCAGTGTTAAATGTAAGCCTACTTGTTACAATAATAAAATTAAACATCCACACAGCAAGTGAAAGAGCCAATTGCCTCAGAAAATAAGGCTTTGTTCTCCTCTTCCACTTAACACGACTGAATGTAGGAGCCGAGTGGGTGGGAAAATCACAGTTGCAGATCCTGTCACTACAGGATCAGAAATGCTACAGCATTGTATCACTGCAGCATGGCACAAATTAAAATTCTGGACCCTCCAAGCCAAACTGCAGCGTTTCTATTTGACTGACACATTTCTCCCCATTCAAGGACATCTACCAGATTTCGAAAAGCTTAGGCAGAGATTGATAAACCCAAACCTCAGGGATTCTCCAGCAAACAGTGGTACTCCAGCAACCTATCCATAGAGGGAACTGAAAAACTTAACAATTAAAGAACAGGAGTAGGCCATGCAGCCCCTTGAACCTGCTGTGTCATTCAGTAAGATTATGGTTGATCTGTGACCTAACTCCATGTACCTGCCTTAGGCCCATATCCCTCAAGTTAAAATTAACTGAGTTTCCTCCCACATCCAAAGATGTGCGGTTGATTGGCCATGCTAAATTGCTCCTTAGTGTCAGGGGATTTGTAGAGTAAATATGTGGGGTTACGGCCAGTGAGATTGTTGTCAAATGGCCTCCTTCTGCACTGTAACGATGCTATGATTCTATTTCCTTCTCAATAAAAATATTTCTATCTCAGACTTAAAACTAACAATTGAACAAACATCCACTGCTATTTGAGAAAGAGAGCTCCAAACCACGTGGAAGTGTTTTCTAATATCTCTCCTGAATGGCCTGGCCTTAATTTTTAAGATTATCAACTAATGGAAAGTGTTTATCCTTATCAATCCCGTCCTTCCCTGTAAATACTTTGTAGGCTTCTGTCAGATCACCCCTCAATCTTCTGAATTCAAGAGAGTAAAGGCCTAATTTGTCTAATCTCTCCTCGTAACTCAGAACCTGAAGTCCAGGTAACAGTCTTGTAAACCTGTGTTGAACTCTCTCCAGGGTCAAAACATCTTAAAGTGTGTGGTGCCCATATCAGCTCAAAGGTCTAACTAGGGTTTTATACAACCACAGTATACCTTGAGTGGTATGGTGACATAGTGGTTAGCGTTGCTGCCTCACAGCACCAGGGACCAAAGGTTCAATTCCCAGCTTGGGTCACTATCTGTGCAGAGTTAACCCCGTGTCTGCGTAAGTTTCCTCCAGGTGCACCAGTTCCATTGCACAGTCTGAAAGATGTGCTGGTTAGAGTGCATTGGCCGTGCTAAATTCTCCCTCAGTGTACATGAGCAGGTGCTGGAGTGAGGCGACGAGAGGATTTTTTATGGTAACTTCATTGAGGTGTTAATGTAATAAATAATAATAAATAATAATAAATAATAAATAATTTTAAACTATACTAGATATGAAGGCCAGCATTCCATTGGTCTTCCTGACTATTTTCTGCACCTATTCGAGACATTTTAAGGAGCTATGCACCTGAACCTGCAAATCTCTTTGGACAACCAGTGAATTTAAACTTTCTGCTTTCTTTAAAAAAAAGCCTGATCTTTCCTTTTTGATATAAACACATTAAAATTCATTTGCAACACCTTAGCCCATACACCCAATTTACCAATAATCCTGTTGTAGTTTTATGCTGTCCTCAACACCATCTACAATGTGACCCAATTTGGTGTCAGCCTCAAATTTGGATATTTGATTTTTTTATGTCATTATCTCTGTCATTAATGAATATTGTAAATAATTGAGGCCCCAAGACAGATCCCTGTGGGACACAACTAGTCACATCCTCCAAATTTGAGTAATTACCTATTATTACAACTCTTGGTTGTGTGTTGCTCAACCCATTTCCTATCCAATCAGCAATCTAACTTCAATTCCATGAGCTTCCACCTCAGCAAACAATCTCTTATTGGGACTTCAAAAGTCTTCTGGAAGTCCATAAAAACGGCATCCATCAACTTGCCTCTATCCACAGTCTTTGTTATCTCTTCAAAGAATTCTATGAGGTTGGTCAGGCATGACCTACCCTTCATGAATCCATGCTGACTCTGCCAGATTAACTGAAATTTTGAGGTGATCAGTCACCTTAGCCTTGATTAATGACTCCAACCATTTCCCTACCACAGATGTTAGGCTAGCTGGTCTGAAAGTCACTGGTTTTCCCCTATCATCCTTCTTAAAGAATAGTGTGATATGAGCCACTGTCCAGTCCAGGGGTATGACTCCTGAATCTAGGGAACACTGAAAGATTATAGTTAGGGCACTGGCATGTGTTCTACTTCCTTTAATACGTGTGGGTGGAAACTATCATATCCTGAGGATTTGTCACTCTTCAGGTCCATTAGTTTCATTATTGATGATTCGCTTAAGTTAATTCTGTTTAGACCCTGTTCCTCTATTAGTTTCCATGGGACTTCTGGCAAGCTATCCTCCCTTTCTACTGTGAATACTGAAGTAAAATACTCATTCAGCAAGTCTGCCATTTCCCCATGATCATTGACAACGTTCCCACCCTCAGTCCATCCAGGCAGCACAGTGGTTAGCACTGCTGCCTCAGTACCAGGGGCCGAGTTTGATTCCCAGCTTGTGTCACTGTCTGTAGAGTCTGCACATTTGCCCTGTGTCTGCATGGGGTTCCTCTGCGTGCTCCAGTTTCCTCCCAGTCTGAAAGACGCGCTGGTTAGGTGTATTGGCCATGATAAATTCTCCCTCAACTTAACAAGCAGGCAGAGTGTGGCGACTAGGGGATTTTCACAGTAACTTCATTGCAGTGTAAACGTAAGCCTATCTGTGACACTAATAAACTTTAAAACTTTACAATGGGCCATTAGTGCTTTAACCGGTTGGTCCCCGTTATGTTACTAAAAAATCTCATCACCATTTACTTCCTTGTAAGTTTCCTTTCATCATTCCTTTGTGCTGCTCTTATAAGCCACTTTGTGGCCTTTTATTAGTCTTTGTAATTGTCCCATTGAGAGAACTGTACAATCCTTTGCATTTCTTCTAAGGCCTTTCTTTTAATTTTATGCTGTCCCCTAACCAGTACAAGCCCTTGTCTGTTTCTTTTTCAGATGGCACTTTTCCTTCTCATGGGCACAGACTGCTTCTAAATAGCATCAACTGTTTCTTTGAATATCTGCCAATATCCTCAGTTGTTCTCCCCTCGAGCGTAGTTTCCAATCTATTGGGGACAATTAAAGACATTAAAGTTCGCCTTGCTTAAATCCAAAATTTTTGTTTCCGATCTTTGCTCATCTTTTACAAATGCTACACTAAACTTGATCATGTTATGATCACTGCTTGACAAGTGCGTATGAACAACCAGATCACTAATTAAATTAGGTTCATTGGTCAGTACTAGATCCAGTAATGCTTGATCCCTTGATTTCCTATGACATGCTGCCATAGGAAACTCTCCCAGACATACTCTAGAAATTCATAAGTTTTCTGACAAGGTACTTGTTTGCCCATCTGAGTCTATGCTAAGATTAAAATCACCCATTAGTATTATGTTATTAGTACATAGCTGTCTAATTCCAGCATTTAGACCACCTAGCACTTTTGGGCTACTACCAGGTAGTCTATACATGACACATTATGGTTTTGGCTCCTTTATGGTTCCTCAGTTCCACTGTAGGGTCTCTACTGGAAGCTTTCCCTTTATTAAATCCTCCCTCACCATAGAAGTGATTGTCATTGATCAGAACTATTACTCCTCTCCTGCCATTTTGTTTTATCCTCCTGCATGCCTTGTAACCTGACCATTGGGCAGCCATGTCTGAATTACTGACCTGAATCTGTGCCTGCAGCTCAGGTTGTTCCTTACACTCCATGCATTGGCATAAAGAATTCTAACTTTGATTGTACACTCTTATCCTTCAGCACCTTTTTATTGTTTTTCCTTCCTGACTTATTCAGAATGCCATTGGTACTTCTGCCCCATTCTTTAAACTTAAACTGGTTATGCTTGGTTGTCCTACTGACCTCTTTCTTCTCCTTACACACTGACCTGCTGCTCCTGTTCCCATCCCCAACCATAATAGTTTGTTCAATTAGGATCATCCAACCCCATAATGAAGCTTGCAAGACTGAAATATTGAGTAGGAGGAATCCCATCCTACAAATACAGGTCTACCTACCTGTCTAGGATCCATGAGTGGGTCAGGCTGGCTGCTCATTCATTGCCAGTATCCCGTAGTATTCCTGATCTTGACTTGCAAGAAACTTCCTTTGCTGGCAGGATAACTTTAAGTCAAATTCTCCATCTCCAGGGGGACAATCCTGAGGCAAACGGCTAGTGAATTCTTTTGAAATAGACAGCAGTCAATGCAGGCTCCTTAACGAGCACAATGGATAGTACAGCTCACAACATGACTGCATTGGCACGTCTTTCTAACCAAAAGCATGAACATACATCACATTTCATGACTGGAGTATTCCTCCATGTTAAGGGATTTGGAGCTGTCACTGCTTGCTGCTCTTTGGGTTTTTATTCTGATAGGTTAGCATTCAGATAGCTCTCTAAGGTCAGGTCTATTATGGTAATTACCTGCAGTTCCAAATTGATTATAAGACCTTTGGCCAGTGTGGTCAGATGGTGAGCACAGAAAGGCGTCAGCTATTTTGACGTTATAAAAGTTCCTCGTATTTTCCAAATATTACAGCCAAGATCCTAAATCAATCTGTTCAACAGCATAATACAAGTCGAGGGCACCCTTCACTCAGTACTACTGATAAGTCAACTTTTCAAAGTGGAGAGTGTAGCTCAGGAGATCTGTAAGAGAGTCTACAAGAACACATTTACCAATGCTTTGGAGCGCTGCTCCATCAGGTGAGTGAAGAGTTGGGTTCACAAACAGGGCATATATAATCACAGATTCAATTACAAGATAATGGTTGGAATGAGAGTCTTAACAGGTAATCAGATCTTTACAGATACAGACAATTCAAGTGGAGAGGGTTAAGCACAGGTTAAAGAGCTGTAAGTTCTCTCAAGTCAGGACAAGTCCCTGGACAAGACTCACATTCCAACCATTATCTTGTAAATTGAGTCTGTGCATATACATGCCCCAATTCTTCACTCACTGACGAAGGAGCAGTGCTCCAAAAGCTTGTGCTACCAAATAAACCTGTTGGACTTTAATCTGGCGCTGAGAGACTTCTTACTGTGCCTACCCCAGTCCAACACATCTCCACATCACACTTACCAATAAAGATGCTCTGGTTCACAGAAATGCCTGGATACTACCAGTCCCTTCCAACGCAATCCAATAGACCACTGGCTCCAAACTGTTGCAGCTCAGAAGTCCTGGACAGCTATTTTTGGCTCAGTGTAGCCAGGATACTGGAGTTTGGGGAAACCCAGGGCAGTGCCAGTGAAAGAGTTGGAATTGTGCTGGCAAGAGGCAGAATCGTAGCTTTGCAAATCCCACGAAACAAAGGCTCAGGAGAAGTGACTGAACCATTTGGAAGCTGAGCAATCATTGAGACAGTCTGAATTGGAGCAGCTTTCCTGGGAATTCGGAGGCAAGATCTTCAAAAGTGAAGTTGAAATCCTCCATGAGGAAGGCAGAGCTTTAACAAGACCTTGTGACTCAGTGGTCACAGATGCCCGGGTGAGTTGCTAAGAAATCCGTAGAACATGTCTTGATTGCATCTGCAATTTACTGTGCAATTTGATGTGCTCTACCACAACTTGCCTGTTAATTAATATTTACCTCATGTTAACTCAATGTATAAGATAGATATTGTAAATTGCTTTTTTTTGGATCATTGCATAATAAAATTTATTGTTTAAATTCATGGAATGTTGTGATTTATTCACTTAGTGGGTAACTGGGATTTTGAACTGTCTGCTGCAAACAAAAAATTACTGGTCTCTAATTGGATCATATCATCCTCCATAAGGATGGAGTGAACACTGCACAATAAGGCAGTCTACGGGCAAAGTAGCAGCCAATGATGAAAGTCTTCTCTTCCATATGACAACTCTTCAGCAGTGGTGCATATGCTTTACAATGTCAGAGATGGCACAGTAAAATGACACAACCACTTCGTCAAAGTTTGTTTTTAAATTTTCAGTTAAATACATTTAATATGTTGCAATAAAGAATTTTTTTTTGTCGTTGTTGCAAACAATAATTGCTTCAAAATAGAGAACAATCCAGTGGCATAAAGGGAAAATGACATGTAGTGACCAAAAGTACTTTAACAGCTGGTTAACATTTACATTCAATCCCACTCCGTTTAGCTCCCATTTTACCACTTTTGACGATTGCACCATTTTACCTTTGCTTGTCTATCTATTCAACATTAAAAGGTATTATTTTTAGGGGTGAAACATCTAAAGTGCACCACTCCTGAGCATGTTCTGGGAATGCTTACAGCAAAACTGCATACTCTCAATCTGTGATTGTCCATTTATGAGATATACACAGTCCCAGCTCTCACCATGGAGTGAGACGTTAGGATTTTTATCCCTTCTTTTCTCAATCACTTGTTAACTACTAATTTAATGTAAAGACTTAGAGATGTGCAATTAGATTTATAATTAAAAAATACATCTTTACTTTAGAACCAATGTTCTATTTAATGATTTCTATCATCTGATAATGGGCATATCCACATTTATAATCATCATGCACATATTATGGAGGCATTAAAAATATGAACACCGCAGGGTACAAAGAGCATTATCGCCCACCAGAACCAAGAAATAAATCATGGGCTCTTACTTGGTCTAGAAATTAGTCTGTGATATTAGCATGCAAAAAAACTTAATATATTTATAATGATTCTCTGGCTGCTATTCTAACAGAGATGTTAACCTGTTTAAAATCAAACCAATTAATTAAAATAGCAGACCGAGGAATGCCCTGCGAGTGCATTAAGTGCTTGTTTGCTAATACCTCAGACAATTTCTAGTCTGCATACATTCTCATTAGATTTGGTGCATTCCCCCCCTTCCCCATTGTCCAATTGTTCCCTCCCTTCCCAAAGATGTCAAGCATGCATGGATTACACTCTGGTATCTGAACCTCATTTATAAACCTCGATGGGGAGCTTCATCAGGCTATTCAACTGTGAGGAGCATCACAACCGAGTTTGATCCTGTCCTTAAGTCAAAGTCCACATATTTACATATTCTATCAAATTTGTATGATAATCAAGAAAAGGATTTTTTTTTCTTTGCTAGCCCAATAGAGCTATAAAAGCTAGTTCAGCCCAGATTGGGAATCATATCCAGTACCTTTCTTGGATTGTATAGGGATGTGGACTTCATACAATTCTGGGTACTGGACTTTCCTTCTGCAATTTAACAGTTCAAGATTAAAGAGTATTCAATCCCATTAATTGCTGATATTTATAAATTAGTGGAACATCAGCTTTATTAGTTTGCTTCAGGTCCTAGTGTTTGTAGATTGTGAAAACAACAAAAAAGTTCACTTAACAATAGAAAAGGCGGTAGTGTAGATTTGAAATGGTGATTTACTGTACACCCTTATAGATACATTATTTTGGTTATATTACAGCCCATGTTTACCATTCTGGCAACCTTGCAAAATAACATACTGGACATCAATCGTGTTGGGTGTCAGTAAATATGAGATGGATTTGTGTTTTAACCCCTCCAGTTTTCTCCTTTCCTCTCCTGAAAGCACCCGGCTTATGTTGGGTCAGTTCCACATGCATTGGCCACCCTTGCCTCATCTAACAGAACATTCATCACTTGAGCCTAGAATGCAAGCGCTGACCTTGTTGGGAGGAGGGGTAGGGGGGTAAAAAGAGAGACCAGTTGGAAATCATAGTCAAGCCTATCCTGTCCTCACCCAGCACTAACAACATGCACACAATATCTAGCAGCAGTCACTGGATAGCAATCAGGAGTGGAAGCCCACGCTGATTTTTTTTTCCTTTCGCCCAGGGACAGAGGTTCGAGCCCCTCTACCTCATCTCAGCTGAGATCAGCTAACTCAGCACAAACTCAGACCTAGGACGACGACGACGACGACCCCCCCCACCCCCACCCACCGGTTTGCATGGCTCAGTTTCACACTGTGCAGTATACTTATCCACACTGAACCGTCAAGGGAAGTTTCTTCGAGATGGATCTCAGAATCCATTTAATCTTGATTGCTCTGGACAGCTTACAATACAAAACGCAGGCCACAAGCAGCTACACTTAAACTTCACTGGATCTACCAAGTTGCTGCCGAACAATTGAGGAATAGTTCAGTGCCCTAAACAATCTCAAAGCACCAAAGTCTGTGCTGTGAAAGGCACCACTGGGCTGCAATTTGGTCAGATTCTGCTACTGCAGACATTTGCAAATGCACCCCAATGAACACTGAAAAATCCTGACCTGCTGGCTGCAGGAATGGCAGAAGTAATGCGCAAACACCAAGTTTAAGATTTTGGTACACTGAGCTGGCCACTAAAGTCACTTTACATTCACGACTGTAAACTAAACCACATTGATAAAATAAATCTCAGCTTTTTTTATCTCACATAAAATATCTCCCCCGGTTGGTTCTTTTACAATCATGCTTTCATTGATTATTGTCTCAGGCATTCTTATCCAACAAAGATTCAATTCTATGATGCTCAGTCGTACCATTTCTAATACATGTTGCCAATAAGCCACGAGTCAAGCAGTTTAACACTGATGACTGGCTAACAGGATACAATATCCCAAAATCCTCCACATCCCTCAGTATGTTTAAATGGAGCCAAGAGATGTCAGTTCATAAAAGGAGTATGGGAAAGGTATGATACATCACAAGCTGATATCAATATGACTGATCAACATTCTCTGTATTAAAGGGATGAGCAAATAGTATGGAGTCTTGTCTTTTTAAGAGCACGGCCTTGCAATGTAGTTACTCTGGTTTTTTGGCCAATTTTCTATCTATTTCTGAATTAGGTCACATCTTAAAACTGCTACCCAAGAATGACTCATCATAATTTGAAATAAAAAGACTTTAAAAATACATTATAGTACTACTTTTAGCCAAGACAACCAGAGAGATTACATGAGGCAGCCTGCCTCTTAAACAGACAAGTTCCACTTTATTCTGGTATCATCCCTACAAATTTTTATACAAATAGAAAATTAACAATTTACTATGGTTGTAAGTAATTAGCAATGTTCTTGAGGCTAATTGCTGCATCACATCTGTCTTCTAAGTTTTACCTGCACTAGCACCCAACGTGAATTAAAAAAACATCATGGTTGTGTTTGTATTTTCGATGCTATCCAAAGTTCTCCTGAAAAAATAGACTTTCCAAAATGTTTGTTCTTGGTTCCATTCAATTCCGTTGCACATTTACCAGTTCGTATGAGATAAACTTTCGGAGCCGCTCCAGGTACTGACTGTACAGTTCTATATCATTATGGCCAGCTCCTTCCACCCACAGGGGTTCCACGGCCTTCATGCAGCGCTCGTATAACGCCAGGCCATGGGAGAAATCAATCACTTCATCCTCAGTGCCGTGGATGATCAACACAGGAGATGTGATTTTGGAGATTTTATCAATGCTGTAAAAAAAATGAAAACTAATAGTCACAGCGTCAAAATATAAGACATCTTACTTCATTCAGTGTGACTAAGAATTAATCAATGCGGGCCAATGAATTTTACTTGAGATTTGCCTTTGTAGGGAAAGGAGTGAGCTTAAGGTGACGACTCTCACCAGGTGCTGTTGGTCCTGTCCAAATTTATTCCTCACCCAGATGCATATTCTTCATGTGATATTTCAGTCAAAAAAGCTAGGCAATTTGCTTAGTGCTGTGCTGGCCCACGCAGTGGATGGGTAGGTGGGCAGGCATTAGCACATTTCGCATTGATATCCTCCTGATATCCAGTCATGGTTTTGACCCCTAAGTCACCACATATAACAGACAATATCTTGGGCATCTGCCAGAGTTACACAGTAGGAGGCCAGAATATAGACCATGACTTGAAATAAAACAAACCCCTTTTGCAACATAATTTTCAACAATAAAGTTAGTAGAGACACTGGCCAAATGTAGGGCAAAACTCTGTACTCTATTTCAACTTGTCTGCAGAAGTAATAGGAATAAAAGTGAAAACCCACATTCAGAATTTTAGCGGGTCCGTTTTTTAATATGTATGCATTCTAATGACATTTAGTAACAAGGCAGGTTTTTGTCTCTAAAATATGTATAGTAATCCACCCAAAAGTGCACAGTGCTAATCAGTCACACAAGTTACTCTGAACAGTGACAGCAGACTTTGTTTTCCTGCGTAAACGAATAATTTGTTTGCCACCAAAACCTTTTTAGGGGATTCTCTCATTCCTCCCAATGTTCCTGCTCATACCAGCTAGATTGTGCCAGTAAAGAGCACAGCAGCCAAAAATGCATTCTTAGGTGAGGGAAGCACTGGGACACCAGCAAACACATACAGGCCATTTTACTTACATTGAGCAGGACTCGTATCCACAATCCAACCATCTACTTGAGACATTCTGTTTGATAGCAGTGGCACTATAGACTGGTAGCTAAATACATTGCAAATTCTTTGGCATCCACTTCCATATTGGGATGCAAATAGCTACAAGTAATCTGAAGGCCATAAAGCCAACACCGGTTGCATTGTTGGAATCCTGCATTCTCATGAATCCAGGCACTGTGAAAGCACAGTATCCTTAACTGCAGGATTGCGGTTGAAAGAGTGATAAAGAAAGACATACTGACAGAGATCAGGGATCTGATACATCCAGTGGAGACTGGGTGGTCGAGCTGATGTTGAGGTAGCTTCAAAGGAACCATATGCAGGGAAGATCAAAACTGCAACAAATTTCACAGCAACAGAACGAGCTAAACCAGACATGGCTCAATATTACTCCTGGTCTGTAGAAGGTGGCAAAGTTATGAGACTGCTTTGCTGGTGAAACAAAAGCAGAGCGATTTCCCAAGACACACCCAGCTAACTAAAAACTCAACTCTTTGGCTAATGATGAATCAGGCTCTCTGTATTCTAATAAAGCTTCGCGCCCTCCACCTCCCTAAGGGCAACAGGAAATCCCAGAGAATATTCATCTTCCAAAATGTTAACAGACCACAATAGCAGGAGGTAAAAAAAGGAAATAACAAAAAACATCAAGGGGTCCACAAAGGGGTAACATTACAAAAAAATACAACTGATCAAGTGTAATTAAAGCAACACAAGGCAAATCTGTCATACTCACAACTAGTCAACTTTGAGAAAGTTCAATGCAAAAGCCCAGGAAGCAGGGTTCAAAAATGTGCCATGTTTTTCCTTTTAATTAACTAGGGATATTACTTTACAGCAAAACTATGCTACAGATAATTTTCATTACATAATTTTCATATGCAATGAGCTTCTGGTGACTGCCAAAGAGCTGAGAGCAGCCCTAATCCATCATTGATACCTGGGCTGTGTGGGAAGCCAACCGTTTTATTATTTTATAACTTTTAATCACATTTTCCACAATGTATTTGCACAAACATTTTCTCACGGGATAAATCATGCTGAGGACAGGTTTTACTTGTGCTGGAGCATGTTACAGTGTTACAACATGCTGCTTACACTCTCAGCACTGATCAATCTTGGCAGAGACCACTAACTCGTGGGCAGTGCAATCAGAGGTCAGAACCAATTAGTGTCAGCCACCTCTGCAAATGTGTTTAATTAACCAATGAATGTAAATGAGCATTCTCTTGAATAATGTATAATAACGACTGTGTATGACAGAGCAGGAAGAGATTGGTATCATGCAAAATAGAGAAGGAACTCCTCAAACTTGCACAATCATACCAGACCACGAGGTATCTACAAATTCTTGAACCTAATAGCTGCCTGATGGTGAATAAATGCAAATGCTACTCCTAGGATTTTACAATTACCATTATTTGCTTCTGTTTGACTCTCCCAACCTCCTGCTCCACATGACCACTCTAATCCCCTCCCATCTCCCACCACATCCTGAATGTCAGTTGAACACCTCAGCCAAGGCAAACTGCTGCTCCGATTTAACCCTAATCCTCTGTGATGTTCTTCTGGCCTCTGAGCTGAAGTGCTGCACCAATTTAATTTTGGGGTTCAGAATATGCATCAATGGTAGACACAGCATATCAGCGGGAGACAGCAAGTTTCTGGAGAGTTGGACAAAGGAAGTAAGAACAGTACAACCTAGAAATTACTGTTCATTATTTTAATGGAAGGGTTACCTATTTTAAGTGGTTTAATACCTCACTTACAGTAGGAAAGGGAAACATCATGTGAAAGTGCTAATATCAAATATTAATTTCAAGGATCACAACTGACTGGGTGTCAGCTGAATCAGGGTGTCAAGATGACCCAGATGAATCATTCTGTTTTGAACAGTCTGGAAATTCAGGAAATAACTTTGTGCAGTACTGCACAATTCTTTCAAGCAGCTCATTCATTTATTATGGTAGTTTTCAAACACTGCTGTCAGGATCTCCTGTAAATTACAATCGTTACAGCACAAGAGGACATTCAACACATATCTCTAAATTAGCATTTCAGTTAAAGCCATTCCCCTGCTTTCTCCCCGGACCCCGTGTTCAGATTAACATTTTTAAGAGACCCCGCATTCTACAAATAACGACAGTCCTGAGAATCTTTGACAAATATCGGCAGTCCCAGATACCCTGTCTGGACTTTTGCCGAGAAAAGAAAACAGCGCCACCATTACAGAAAATGTTTTTATTAGTATAGAATACAAATAAAGTGCCAGTAAGTCAACAATAAAGATAAACCCTTGTTTTTACATGTAAAAGTTTATCCCATTTCCCAAAAATGCCTAAAGTGCTTCACAATGACAGTGTTTATGTTACAAAGGGAGGGAAGAAAGCTCAAATCTGATAAAGTGGGCATAAATCTGGTGACCTTACAGAGAAAAGTCCAAGTAAACTTAGCAATATATCTGTTGGTATGTAGAAATGATCATTTGCTAAAAGCAAAACAAGCAACTTCAATTTAAACACTTGGCAATATCACATACTGGTGTTTGTTTCTATGGGAAATAGATCTGACAAGGTTCTTCTTGCTAGTAGGTTTAGGCAACAAACATGCATATTATGTGCTAAAGTATGTTTTGTGTTTAAAACATCAAAAGGAATGGGATTTGTCGTCACATCATACCAAGAGGTCTTTAGTTTTTTTTAGGGGTGTCAGACGAATTGGATTACTTTCAAAGAGCTAGCACAGGCATGATGGGCCAAGTGCGTTGTATCATTCTATGTTTAAAATAGGAACATGTTTCCACTGCTCATCAATGCTGTACTTAAACTGGCAATAGGAAGCAGAGATGCCTTTTCCTGGCATTCTTCCACCCTAGGGGGAAATGCTTTGGCGCCTCTCAGCATCTCTTCTCATGACTCAGTTCTAACTATCCATATACAGGGTGGAGTTGTGAGCTCTGTTCCTTAAATCAAGTCACAAAGATGCTGCTGCAAACTTGCAACTCCCCTTTGCATTCCAGCCCCATCAAAATACAGGCCAACATTCTGTCGGCTGTTCTGATTGCTTTTTGTACCTGTCTACTAGTTCTAATGATTTGTGCACTAAAGACACCCTACTCAGTAAAATCGTTATAAAGTATGATCGCTTATCCCAGACAAGCAGTCACCAAAAGAAACGTTTATAATTAAAAATGACAGATTCTGCAAACGCAACTGTTCTTAGAAATATAAACCGGTCTGACCTTGGTTATTTCAGTGGCAGTGGAGCTCACTTTATTATATAAATGATGGATCTTTGAGCTTCTGCTGCATCACTGGCCCATAGAGTCCAGAAATAATAGGCTTGCAACAGAAAGCCTCTCCATCCCATCAAGGTCAACACTGGAAAGGTTGTTTCAGGTGAAGCAACGCATCTCCACTAGGATTGTAAGGTACTAAGACCTCTCACTGGACATGTTTACAAAATAGATATGGATATCGTCATGACAATTTCTAAAATTCTGACTGAGCAAAGATCCTCAGAATGGCTTAAAGTATGCCCATCTGTGACCCCAGAACAAAACAACCCACTTTACAACTTTGGAAATCTCAAACCTCGTTATCTGAGGAGCTATTAATGATCACCTGGGGACTACATGGCCCAACTTCAAAGGGGACTACACTGAAGGCCTACTGTATTTGATAAACTAAGCTGGCTAGCAGAGACAGAACATCTACTAAGACAATGGCCTCTCAAACATTCCTTTTAACCCATTAATAACTAAAACATTAACAGTCTGGAACGCAAAGCGCACGTCATCGGATAAACATCCCTTGGAGACATAGTGGAAGCAAAGTCACATAACAAGGCCTTTGGCTTATTGAACAAGTAATATTGCCTTGACGGGCTGTTTGCCATGTCAGTTTCCTGTGTAATGTCTCAATAGGATATACCAAAGGAGTTCTGGACTAGGTTGGACTCATGGCCTCATCTACATTACTTCTGCTGGAAGTCTATGTCATCATTTACAAGACTGATTTATCTCTGCATGCCAATCTAATCACATGAAGTCAACACCACCAGAAAATTAATAACCCAGCAACTGTTTTCAATCCACCTCCATGAAGTAATACCTCACTGGACTTTGAAACCCACAGTGGTCTCTATTGTAAATCCTTCTTTTCTCCGTCTCTCTCTGTACAGAGTGTGAAGACAATGTTGTGGCCTTCCTCCCATTTTGTGCACACACAAATAAACTAACCTTCGATGTATGGTTATTGCCAGAAAATTGGATCACAAAAACTAAAAGGTTGGGGAAAATAAGCCACTTATAAAGTGGGAAGCAAATCAAAACACTTTTCCGTTTATGGGTGGGTGGTGACATGAGAAATTGTTGTTTAAATGAGCCACTTTCCTGTCTGCAACAGGAATTAGGAGCTCACACTTGGAATTACCCATTTAAATTTGACCAGTATCAGAAAGAGACATGAACCAAATTGATTTAAGAGGTCAGTCATAAATCAAAAGGAAAAACTCAGTGATTGGAAAGCATTTTAAAACACAAATAATCTTACCACAGCAAATTCTTTTCCCTAACACTAAGAAAGTGGCAACCTTTGATGCCCAGATGTCAAGCAAGGAGATCTGAATAGTGAAATAATAGCATCCCATAGCACAGAGTAACTGAAAGCCATAGCTAGGGAGGTACAGTTAAGAGCAAGCAAGACCAAACACAGCTGGAACCCGTGAGGGAAAATCTCTATGTGGAGGGACTCCCATCTTTCTGACTCCGATCTATTCTGAGGCTCTCAAATGCTAGATTCAGTTCTAAAATCAGATAAGGTTTTGGGAAATAATTTTTTTTGCCACTTCTGAGGGTGTTTCAGGACAGCAAAAATGGCTATCATATATACACACCTGGACCATTTTAGTTCAAGGGCAGCTGTGAAGAGTTCTCCCGTTACAACTCCTAATGTGTCCATGAATTGTGAGCAGACCAGAACATTATATCACACTTGCTATCTTATATTCCACCTGCTACAAAACTCAATAAATTATTTTGTTTTGCCTTTAAAATAATCCTTGGTCGATTTGAAAGGTTGATTTAAAAAAGTCTTGTGGAAGCCAAACATCCACTGTCCTGTAACACTGAATCTTTTGCCCCCATATACAACAATTATATTTTTAAACACAAAACTGGTATTACTCTACATTGGATTCCATCTTCCACTAATGTTTTTATTCCAATTTCACCATCTAATCAAGATCACTTTGCAACTTGCTTTGGTTTGCAATGATTTACTATGCCACGCATTAGTATATTCTGAAAATTTTTTTTTAAATTTTAAATATAAAAATTTGTAAGCCTAGCCTTGGAAGCAGCACCTTTGGCATGGGAGGTTCGATCTTTGATTAACTAGCATTGTGCTTGTGTAGGAAGTTGCTTAATCCTGCAGGCAGAAAAGTTATCACAGCTAACAACTGTGGTTTTCAGCATTCCTTCTGCATTGGTTTACATAAGGGTGTAGTCACACTACAATTGTAGCACTGGAGGAACATGTCCCTGCCAAAGTAAAATGGTCACTCATGCCTACCTGTGCATGTGCACTAGTCCATGCATGTGCAAAAATCCAATAGCCTGCAGTTTACCAAGCACATGTCAACTCATTTTAATTCTTAACTCAGTTATTGCAACATGCTCAGTTTGTGAATTTCATAAATCCCACATATCACTCAGTCGGCAAGTTGCTTGGCATATCTAGCTCACAAGCATTTTATTGACACTCGGAAAATGTGTTACATTATTTTGTCTTTGCAGTTTAAGGAGGACCAATGAATTAATGACATTGCAAAATCAAATTTAGTTGTGCAAAGTACTGATAGCTATTTTATTTCAGTGAATAGCACATTCTTGAAAGTAAATAGGCAGAGATAATGTTGCATATTGCTCCTATAAAGATGGCAGCAGCACATACACAATTGGTAGCAAACAGCTTTGGAGGAAAGTGATTTGGCTATGCCCCAATGCTGCATTTGCAGTATAAATACAGACTGAATTGGCATAGGGCTCAACTGGGCATGCAAATAAATCTAAAGATGGGACTAGAAGAACACTTGAAGAAAGAAATGAAAAATAAAGAGTCAGCATGGAAATCTTGCCTGACCAGCCTTACCACCATTTTATATTCTCTTTCAAAATATTCAATGTACATATAATTTACCTAGATTTTCAAAACATTTTCAGTAAGGTGTCGAACAATAGACAGGTCAGAGAATGTGGAACCAAGGAACAGGCAGCAGAAAGGATTGCTGGCTGGCTTCAAGACTGAAGGAAAGAGTGGGAATGAAGGGTCACTATTCAGATTGGTAGAAGTTTGGATAGTGCTTGGACCACTGTCATTCACAATTTATTTAAAGTTTATACTTTAGAATCTGAAACAGCTTTCTAAATTAATGGACAACACCAAATTGGCGAGGATAGTCAATATAGAAGACAGCAATGAATTACAGGAGAATATTAAAAAACTTGCAAAATGGGCAAGTAATTGGCAAATGAAGCTCAACACAAATGTAGAAGCACATTTTGGTAGAGCAAATGTGAAAGTCACTTAGGAAGGTGCAAATCTAGGAGGGATAGAGGAACAAATCGAGTACAAAAACACCAATCACTAAAAGTTGTGCCACAAGTTGTCAAGGCCATAAAGAAAAACAAATACAGTGCTAGGCTTTATTTCCAGAGGGATATTGAAAAGTAGGGAAGTTATGCATTGAATTTTGGTAACAGTAATGTGCGCAGCTTTGGTTGCCATAGAGAGACACTGGAGAGGGTGCACAGGAGATTTACAATACCAGAAATCAGGAAAGATTTGATATTCTGGGTCTCTTTTCTCTTAGTAAAAAGGCTGAAAGGTAACCTAAGTGGTCTTTAAAATTGTGGAAGATTTTGGTAAAGTGAATACAGAGGGAATGTTTTCTCTTATGGGGAAGAGCAAATAGCATCAATCCAAGTTAGTCACCAAGAAATTCAATAGGGAATTTAGAAAAAACTTGTTTACCCCAAGGAGTGGAGAGAATATGGAATTTCCAATGGAGGGAGAGTTTGAAGCAAATTCAGAAGCAATAAGGGGAAGCTAATCCAGCACAAATGAGAAGGAAAAGCGTGTTATGATAATAGATACAGAATGATAGGAGGAGGCTCAAATGGAGCATTGATCTGGTTGGACAGAATGAACTATTGTGCTGTATGTAATTATGAATTATGTTTTAGACTTACTGACAGACATCGAAATGTAATATATCTACTCTGCAATAATTATAGACTGAGGTCACACATTAGGGGAAACAATGTCATAATGGTACTGTCACTGGATTAATAATCCGGGGAACCACGATAATGCTTTGTGGACCCAGGTTCAAATCCCACCATAGCGGATGGTGAAAATTTGAAATGAATTTTTAAAAATCTAATGATGACTATGAAACATTGTCCATTGACATTAAATCCCATCTGGTTCCCTTGTGTCTTTTAAGGAAGGAAATCTGCTATCCTTACTTTGTCTGGCCTACACATGACTCCAGATCCACAGCAATGTGGCAGACTTGCAAATGCTCCCCGCAAAGGCAATTAGGGATGGGCAATAAAAGCATGCCCAACCAGGGATGCCCACATCCAATGAAAGAATTAAAAACACAATATACAGTTGATTCGACCATCTACATAGTTATTTAGACTTTGTCATGCAATTTATTACCCATAACCATCACTTTCCAGACAATCATTTTGTTGATCAGATTAAATACCTTGAGTTATCACTATAAAAGGCACAAGGTGGGAAATAACAATGAATCAGCTTAGCATACAAGCTCTACTTGAACCATGGCAGGGGTACTTACTTGGGGAATGCATCAAAGCAGTATGTTTTCTTTGTGTCTGGGAATGCCACCCGCATTCCTGAGGTCAGAGGAGAGTGCAGAATAACAGCAGCACACTCATACCGGGAAGCCAAGTCTACTGTCGGGACGGTACCAATACTCTGCCCGTATAATATAATGTTTTCAGGACTGATTCCATATCTGCAAGGAAAAGTCAAGCACATGAGTGGCGCTCATTTAACAAATCCCAATAAATAGATCAAGTCTTTTCATAATTAACTTAATGCTATATTTGCATCCAACAAAATGTAGTTCCAGTCAATGCTCCTCACAACTGGCTTGTACTGCATCTAGAATACAATTCAACAACAATTACAATTGAAAAAAGAAACAGAAATCTAGAACTTGTGTTGTATAAATGTCTTGTGATCTCAGGATGTCCCAAACTGCTTTATTTTCGAGGAAGCATCACACTGATTTGTAAGCTATCGTAATATCCAATATGTTCACAACAAGTTTCCATAAATTGCACCAAGGTGAATGACCAACGAATTTGTTCCAAAGATGGAATAATTGCTGGCCAGGGCACAAGGAAAATTCAATGCTCTTCTCAGCATAGTACCATGGAAGCATTTACATGTCCATCTGAATGCACAGATATAACATTGGTTTAACGTCAACCAAAAGACCACACTGCAGCATTCCCTCTGCACAATGAGCCAACTTTATAATCAATATGCTCAACTGTGTCAACAGCAAGGCCCACTCAGTGATGTACATGAATGGGATTTGTCTTCTACTCATGCCAATTTTTTTTTGTTCCTGATGAAAGGTACAACTTCTACATGTTGCAGGACAGTACAGCAACAGATCTTGGACAGAGTTAGCTGAATCAAATAGTTAACAACACAGGAGGCCATGCAGCCCATGGTGTTTGTGGCAATTCTCTGCATGAGTAACTCACCTGGACCCAATCTCCATACTTTCTACCTCCAACACACAGGCAGCACATTTCATACCTTAACCATCCGCTGCGCAAAAAAGTTTTCCTTCTGTTATTGATTGCTGTTTTGCCAATCGCCTTAAAATCAGGTCTCCTGGCTTCCTTGCAAATGGGAACAGTTTCTCCATCTGTGTAAAAATGTTTTTCCTCATGTCCTCTAATTCTTTCGCCACTTGGCTTGAATCTATGACCTCTGGTTTTTGAGCACTTTGCCAACATGTTCCTCCTGTCTATCACCACCCCTCGCAATTTTACACACTTCAATCATATCCCTGTGGAACCCATATCTATATACTGTGTAATTTTATACTTTATGTTTTCATGTATTGTTGAAGATTAGAAATAAAAAATGTTCTTTACTTCGAGTTCATGCTACAAGAATGGTGTTGTATTCCACTGGCAAATACAAATACAAAATACGAGAACTGGCACCACCCAAGCCCTACACATCAGATCATGAAGACTTTTGCTGTAGTATTTTACAAAAAACTAATTTCTACATTTTTATGGGAGGCAGTGAGGGCTGAAATTTATCCCCAATGATGCATCAATTCAAAAAATAACATGAATCAGAACACATTAGCTCTATTTAAATACCAAAATGTTAATAAGGAATGCATACAAATTTTCTTTTATTGAATTCAAAGCTAGACACTATATTTTGTGAAACTGCAGGTACATTTTTATTGAAATGTACATTCAACTGATGCCATTGTACATTACGATTGTATGATTCCTCCAGGAGTGATTATACATATCCTCAGCATTTTCAAAAGGAAATTCTCAAACTAATCCTCATCGCTGATCCAGTAACACTTCTAATGATCCGGAGAATAGCATGTGTGTGGGAGCGTGAGACCAGATTTTTAAACACTTGAGGCTTGAGCAATCTCAAACTGGACAGTATTCAAAAAAAATCTTTAAATCCTTAGTTTGAGAGCACATTAGTCCTTGAATCCTTTAATGTTGCCCCAGACACTTCTGATTATTTTACAGATTTGCACAATTGAATATTCTGTCCACATTTTACTACTGGAGTTGGAAGTTTCCAGTTTCTTCCAATAGGTTCACTTTGGGGCTTTGCTCAATCTTTTGGGCATCTAGGGACAACTTCAAGCCAGATCACATTTAGTGACTGCAGATACAAAGTAAAACTCTCCTATCCGGCATAAACCTGAACTTAAGTGAGGACACATTTAGCACTAGTGGGTCTTGGGCATACTCCTTGTAGACATAGTTGAAATTATACTGAACCAACTGTATTGCAGTGAGACACTGATACTATATATAGGACTGAACATTGGCTTCTGTTCACACTGTCAATCTTTCTCTTTAATGGCTTAGAGTTCAACTTGAAAAACATTTATTCTTAAAAGGCATGTGTGACATCAAATTTGCATACATTATTGTTTTACAAATGGCAATGGGATAAATGTCCTGCTATGCATTAGAAATGCTACTGTTTAAGGTTAAATGATGTCCAGGGTACCATTTCTTCAATCAACGTGAAAGGATCTCTTGCATCCACCTAAGGACATAGACCAAGTACAAATTTAACTTTAACTCACAAGAAAGCACATCTCTAATAACAGCACATTGAGCGTTGATCTAAGTTATATGCACAGATCTTTGCATATGGACTGAAATAGACGTTTTGACAAATGTGGAAGTGCTATGACTGGGCCACAGACAGAAACTTTTACACATTCCAGACAGAGGGAAATGATACAAACCAACGATGCCCTAACTTTCAACAACAAGCACTATTTGTTAAATGTTAAAAAACATTAGGGAAGTTGCACACATTAACAACACACACTTACACTGTGCAACAATACAGCACAATCTTCACAGTATGCAGGATCACAAGATAGATACAGATAAGGAAAAGGCTATTTGACTTCTCATACACCCAGAAAAAGGATGGCATAGTAGCTACACACTGCTGGCTCAGTATTAAGGACCTGGGTTCAGTTCCATCTTCAGTGACTGGAGTTTGCACATTCTCCCCATGCCTGCATGGGTTTCTTTCAGGTGCTCCAGTTTCCTCGCACAGTTGACAGGTGTGCAGGTTAGGTGGACTGGCCATGTTAAATTGTCCCAAGGTGTATAGGTTAAGGGAATTAGCAGGGTAAATATGTGGGGTTATGGGGATAGGGTCTGGCTAAGGTGCTTTGCAAGAGGCGGGGCAAACTCAATGGGCTGAATGGCCTCCTTCTGCAGGGATTCTATGAAAAACCCAAACTGTCCTCACCACGTGATAGTCTCTAATCTCAAACCACCACTTCCATCCCACTCCCCCACCCCAATTACACTACCAAAAGTCCATACAAATGCTGATTAGTTCTATAAGAACAAATTACTGATGTACACCCTGAATTTGTCTTTCACTAGTTTGAAAGAGTTGCACCGTTGTCTTACTTGCCTGCTTTGTTTCAGATGTGAAATTCCGGTTTTACTTTTTCTTAATTGTGTAATATTTATTGTAGAGGCCCCCACAGTCGCCTCTTTTCAAAATAAACAAGCCCAGGCTTTTCTAGTTTTTTTTAATAATTCAGTTCTCTGGCAACAGCCTTGTAGCTCTTCCCTGTATCATCTCCAGAACTTAGAACAATTTCCCTGTGTTTTATTGCAAGTTACTGAACAAACAACTTTGCGATTTCCTGCCCTGAAATCACAGCAGCTGATATTTATTCAGCAACTTCTTCCCATTTCTATATTTTCAAAATAAATGAATTTCATCAGTATTTAAACTTTTTTCTGAAATGTTAGAAGTTGTTTTGGTGACTGAATGAGAAGGTCAAGTCCATCAAACATATTCCTCATTTTGTGCAGATGTTCTTTCATTACCAATTAGATCATTTAAGTACATTACAATATATCATATTAAGATCATGGGTTTCAGTTCCACCCCACAAGTCTTTGAGCATGTAACAAACTGCTGACACTTCAGTACGAAGGGAGGTGCCATATTTAAATGCAGATTAATGGCCCAAATTTTGTGTTAAGAACAACAGTGAGGTGAACTGGATTTACTATCTTCTCCGTAAATTATGCTATATTTGAACCTCACAAAAGCTGAACTTAATAAATAATCTAGAAAAAGGGTGATATATTCTGATGGCAATCAGGTGCAAATTAATTTTTAAGATTGCAACGACCCTTAATTACTGCAAAGCAACTTCTGATATTTAAAATGCAATTTCACAAGCGTGAAGCCTCATTCCTTTGGAATGTAATTATTGGAGAGTTTTCTAAAAATAATATATTTTTTAAAAAGTGCAAGGTTTTAAGTATTTGTTTTCTCAAATGTTTCATTCCCTCCCCATTTCACTTTTTCTGCATGATTTTACAAAGAATTAAATATTTAATGCATATTTCCTGATTTAGAATTTGCATGTCTTAACGAGAATTCTTCAATCTAACTGAAAAGTCATGTTATTTGTGCTGTTGGCAGAAGCTGCAGATCCCCTGTAGGAGGATACCATGCTGGAAATGATCTCTTGGAACTGTAATATGCTTGCTCAAAAGATCTGTGGGATGCTGCAAGATAGATGAAAGGTGCCTTCCATCTGACTGCAAAATCCAGGCCTTTAAATCATTTCTCCAACATGACTGTTCAGATTGACATTTAAAAAATGTTAAATTTTCTTTTAAAGAGCAAAGGAGTATTCCCAATGTTTGGCTAATACATACCCCTCAAATGATACCACTAGCAAGTTACTCAATTACACTACCTGTCTCTTTGCTGCCAATGAGACTGTACTACGCATAAACTTGATGGCACATTTACCTACACAATTGCGACAAACTCGAAAATGCCCTTCTGGAATTAAATCAGCTTGTGTATATCCGTTTATAGCAATTAGGCTTTTTAGCTTTAAAAAGGACGACGCACATAATATATAGGTTGACTTCAATAACAGTGGAATCAATCGCATGTTACATGACAATGTTCCAGGTTATCTTCTGATGGGAGATCTATTACCAAGTATAAAAATGTACACACTTAAGCCAACTAATTTACACACAGGCAGTCAATTGTGTGTGTAAAATGACAAGTTTTGGGATGCTGACTTTTGTTTGGAAAAGCTGCAGCACCCAATAATTAATCTCAGCCACAAAGAGAATCTGTTGACTAGATCAGCAGGAAGATTTCACAATCTGTTGATACCACAAGATGATAAGGGGTGTTTTTCTTTCGGCAACTAATGTTTATCTAACTGCCAAGGGTGTAGGTAAAATTCTCTAATTCGATGAACAGAATATAAAATTTAGGTCATTTTCCTCTTGTCCCACAGAATACTTCAAACAAATCAGTTGTCAAAACAGACATCTAGAGCAATCTGTTGACAGTAAAAACTGTGTGTAAATACAGTTAATGTAATTTCCAATCACAATGCTGCCATTCAATTCAACCGAAATACTCTATTCACTTAAAGCTAAAAAAAGAGTTGGGAGCTAGAATCCAGTCTCCAACCAAGGTCATAAAAGCAGCAAATTTGTCTGTGTCAAGAACATGGCTATAAATTGGCGACATGTTTTTAAACTCTAAATGACAGGAAAAACTAACTTACCCATGCTAACAGTGGATTAACATTAATTTTAAATGATTGAGTCTTCAATAAAAGATTGATTGAGTTCTAGGGCTGGTCCATGGGCAGAAGGGGCAGGGCGAGGACAGTTAATAATTGGAAGTTACCTGTTGTATTCAAAGACCCAGAAATGGTAAAGCTATGCTCCCCCCTGCCCTCCATACAATAACTACAAGTTGGCATACAACTGGAAACCAGTAACAGGTACGATCCCAGGAAACATTCGTGACCACCTCATAGTCAGGAGGAACATATTTCACTACAGTTCTAGACATAACAATACTTGAATTAACAGCATTTAAGTGAGTGCAAGATTTAAACATTTAAGTAGCTGTTTTGCATGGTTCAGCCATTTCATGCTCCACTGTATCAGGTCACACTGTGGCAGAGCGATGTGTGTTGTCGTCAAGGATCCTTCACATGGTTAATTTCCCATTGATGTCAGGCATTTGAGAAAGAAGGCATGGAGAAAAAAAGATATTATCCACAATGGAAGAAATGTAGAAGAAATTGGAAAAACAAGTTAATCAAAATGGGTTTACTTGCATCTTTGACCACATCTCAGCCCCATGCACCAATAGTCAGGACAAAGCTTGTTTAAAGTTAGTGTAATGATTGGTCACAAATTTTAGTCACAAGTCACATTAACATAGCAATGAAGTTGCTGTGAAAATCCCCTAGTCGCCACACTCCAACACCTGTTTGGGTACACTGAGGGACAATTTAGCATGGCCAATGCACCTAATCAGCATGTATTTCGGACTGTGGGAGGAAACCGGAGCACTTGGAGGAAACATGCAGTCTCCGCACAGACGGTGACCCAAGATGGGAATCCAACCCAGGTCCCTGTGATGAGACACAGCAGTGCCAACCACTGTGCCTTGGTGAACAGTAAGAATGCTGGTGCAAAAGGCGTGGAAACATCTGTTTCTTTTATTATTTTAAATAATACCGAATTGACAGAACAAACTGGCCTGATAGTTGGGTGTATAAAAGAACTTCTGGGTATGGTACTGAGCGAGGTCAGACGATCCCTTCCTGGTTTGTGCTGATGATACTATCAAGGGTCAAAAGGAGAGGAAAGTGTCCTTTTGGCACAGTTCCTGCTCTGAACTGCAATCTGCTAGTAACTTTTGGAAAACAATTGTGTGGACATGATTGATATCAGTGTTAATGAAATCATATCCCAGCAAGAGTCACCCCTTTCAGATGACAACAAAAGGAGGGGGGGGGAGGAGAAGAAAAAAACTAGCAGGAAAAGACGGAGTGGGGTGGGGAGAAGACCAGCCACTTGTGTCAAGTGTTGTATAACTGCCAGTAATCACAAAACTGTATCTAAGCATGGAATCAAACACAAGGGAGAAAGTAGAAAGGAAAAAAAAACAGAGCAGACTGTGTTACTTAATTCAACAGTTTAGTCCCATGGTGCACATGACAGCTGTTAATACTGCACCAGTGCCAACATAAAGAATTATTGGAGTCCTGCCCTTATCCTGTGCTGTCTCGTGCCCTGTACTCAAGCAAGACGTCATCTTATAGAAGCATCACAAGTTTCTTTGCATAGGCTTTGACCTCAATCTGGCTCCTAATTTAAATTATTCCACATTTCAACAGCATGTCATCTATAATCCTCATCTTAATTCAAATGTTGCAGCCTAATTCAGAGCTGTTCTTTTTCCTCCAGCTGTTGCTGATATCACATGATACCAAAGTGGACAATATATCCGTTAACAATCAAATGTCTATGGAAAATCAGCTCTGGTCTCCTGAATGCAGTCTTTCCCTGGTACACAGCGTAATACGTCAGTCACCCATGAATATTTCCCCAGAACCACCATTTTTTCTGCATGAACTGAGGCGGCTGAGGGTGGCTAACTGAGTGAAAGTTATCACAGCTAAGTATGATCCTGTCCTCAGCAAAATAGAGTAAGTCATCTCACAATACCAGGTTAAAGTCCAACGGGTTTATTTGATAGTAAACGCCACAAGCCATATCAAATAAACCTGTTGGACTTTAACCTGGTGTTGCTAGACTTCTTACTGTGTTTACCCCAGTCCAACACTGACATCTTCACATCATCTCAGCAAAATATGCAGACAGAACACCCAGTTCAACCTCTGTCACCAAGGAGGAAAATACAGCAGGGTACCAGCTTAAAAGCCCCCACCCCAAAACAAAAATCAAAGCACAACTTTCACTTCAGACTAAAGATGGAAGAAATCACATCATTTTGGGGCATGGGAGAGGGAGAGATAGGACACATGACGACTAAAGCCCTCTCCTATACAGTTCACTACAGAACTTCTGCTGCTATCCCAAGAATGAGTCACCCAACTATTGGATGCAGAGGCCATGGAGGCACAGGCAGAAATATTGGGTAGCTTGGCAGGTTCTGCTTTCCCATTGTCATCTACATACAGTAAGCTAAGAAAGCAGAAGCACTTTGGCAAAGTGTCATCTGGACTTGAAACATCAGCTCTCTTCTCTCCTTACAGATGCTGCCAGACCTACTAGATTTTTCAGCATTTTCTCTTTTGGTTTTGGATTCCAGCATCTGCAGTAATTTGCTTTTATTTTTAAGCAGAAGCTCAAGTCCTTTCTCGCAGTTGTATTTGGAACTGCGTGCAAGGTGTCGTCACATGATCTGTGTGTATTTCTGCCACTATCGTGCCCCATTTGTGGCGGCACAACCAGCCTTGGAAGAGGAAATCCTGTTATGTAAAGCAAAAAGTCACACAGTCATCACAGAGGCAGACAGTTATCTGTTACATCTTTTCATGGAAAACAAAATCTCAGTTTCAACGTGCTGGTGTTATGGCAACACCAGACTTCTGTACATGATTGCCTGACAAGCAGAAGACTTCAGAACAGAAAAACATTCCAACACAGGGTAGGGCCCTCTGTGCTTTAACAGCAGCCTTGTCACTAATGATTAAGCCACTTTAACAATTCTAGGCCTTATCTACTAAACTTGACTCCCGTTTGAGCATGAGAATTATTTGAATTTGTAACTATCTTCCATTGAATTTTAAGAGAAACATCTATTTGAGATGCTCAATATGCTTCTGGTACTTTATACAAGGAGAATATTGCATTTCAGTCATGAGGGGAACAGAGTGGTCCAAAAAATACACAAGTTTCAGATTTACCATATGCACAAGCCCCTCGTTCAATGACAGCAATTTTTCTAGCAAATGACATATAGTCAGGCATTCATCAGGATTAACTGTATATAATCTAAATATTATTGAATATAAAATAGACTTGTTGCATCTTACACAGTTTAAAGAATTATTGCTATTTTGGGTGTGCTGGAAAAGTTTTGTTTGACATATAATTTAGGGGAAATCAATAATGGCTTCCTCATAAAGGCAAAAGTACAAATGTACATTTATAAACAGGAGGTACACTTCCCAAAGGCACAGCTAATAAACACGTCACTCAGCTCGTAATCCAACCACAGGATGGAAACTGCAGAGCACTGATCTCCACTGCAAATTAGATGCAGAAAATGGGTAGACCCTGGCTAACTGAGCTGGGGTCAGCATGAGCAGAGTACTGCAATTGGCTTCAGTGAGCAAAGGCTGGGGGTGAAAACCAATCTGCCAGGATTGCCATCTGATGCATTTTGGGTGGTGAGCTCTCCCTCACCCTATTTAACAGGCTGCTGTTATCTTCAGAGAATGGTTATTTATATGTTCAGGGACCAGCAGTTTCCAAGGAATGTCAGGGCTTTCAGGAGAGGAAAACTTTGGGGGGGAGGATTCCACCTTTCTCAAGTAGCAAATGATTCAGATGAATGCAGAGCTATCCACAGCAAGCTGCATTTCACACTCCCATTTATCCAGAGATCCTACCTCCTTCATTCATGACCATTTAACCTACAACCACAAATGAAAAGGAATTTTATTTAGACAAAAGGACTGAGTGCTACATGATTTCTCTCATTTCTACATCTCACTTCATGTTCAATGTCACAAGTCACTTTCAGGGGCTGTCATACCCTCGACAGTTTCTCAGCTATCAGACAATACGTTGATGAATTAATTTCTTCCTAAAAGCAGAAGCAAAGATTTATTAGTTAGTTTATTATTGTCACAACCAGGCTTACATTAACACTGCAATGAAGTTATTGCAAAAACCTTCTAGTCGCCACACTCTAGTGCCTGTTTGGGTACATGGATGGAGAATTTAGTATGGCCACTGTGTTTCCTGGACAAGAACTATTTCTGTGATATTCGCCATACATTTTATCCAGAACAGGGTTTATTAGTTTAATTCAAACTTTCATTCTCTTTTGAATTGTAATATAATGCTTTCCAAACGCTGTTACTTTTACATAGATGCTTTACCGGTTATACATTTGTAATGTTTGCTCTACTGAGGCATAAATTACCAGCTATCAACAACTGTCCAAGGATTTGTACAGATCAAGTTTCTAAGCCGTTTCATTAGGATCTCATCTTTTTACCCACGGCATTGAGCTTTGCACACCTCACTGAAATGGCTGCCATTTTCAATCTCCCAACCCTAACTTGCACATTTCTTCTCACAGAATTAACAACCCTACTGACAGACTGAGCACCAACTCGCACTTGCATAGCTCCATTAACATAGTAAAACATCCCAGAAGCTTTTAGACAAAATCTGACAACAAGTTGTTAGGATAAGTGACCAGAAGCTTGGTCAAAGTAGTAGGTTATAGGGAGCTCCTTAATAGAGGAAAGAGAGCTAATGAGGTGCATCGGTTTAGGGAGACAATTAAAGTTCAGGGTCAAGGTAACAGAAGACAGCTTCAGGTGCACTGGTTTCCTCCCACAGTGTAAAGGCGTGCGGGTTACGTGGACTGGCCATTCTAAATTGCCCCTTACTGTCCCAAGATGCATAGCTTAGGAGGATTGGTCATGGGAAATGCACAAAGTTATGGGGATAGGCGGAAGGGAGGGCATGGGTGAGAAACTCTTTCAGAGAATCAGTACACTCAATGGGCCAAACAGCTTCCATCTGCACTGTAGAGGTTCTGTAGTTCTGAAGGGATTGGAAGACTGAGACCATGGAGGAATTCAAACACAAGAATGAGCATTTCAAATTTGAAGTGATGCTGGTCTGGAGCCAATGTAGCCTACTGAGAACCGTGTTAGCAGATAAAAGGAACATGGTGAGAGTTAGGATACTGGCAGCAGAGCTTTGGATGAGCTGGGATTTACAGTGGGTAGAAGAGGGGACGTTCATCAGGAAAGTAATGAAATAGTCAACTGGTGATAACAGATGATGAGTGTGGGTCTTGGCCGAAGATGGGCTGAGGCAGGTGCATGGACACAAGGGTATAAATCAGATACTCACCCGGGGACCCACCTCATTGTTCTCCGGAGCATTGAACCTGGTGGCTGTGGCTGTGGTGAGTGACTGATTTGAATTAAAAACCGCTTTTTTTCCTCTACTTCCGGTTCTCGGGGCTTGTTGGAGTGTAGTTTACTTCCGTACCGGAAGTTAGGCCAGGGGATTGTCGTTAAGGGGGAGCGGGGGGTATAAAAAAAGGGGTAGCAGCATAGAGCGGGCAGCGTCGGGAGCGGGCAGCGGAGTGAGTGGGAACTGAGTGAGAAGGGCTTTGGCTCGCTGGGCTTAGGCGAGAGTAGGCTTAGAGAAGGTGAGTGACAGATTTTTACCTTTGGGCACTTACAGGAGGTTGGGACATGGTAGGGAATATAGGGAGGAACGTAAGTTGCGTCCGGTGCCACATGTGGGAGTTCCTGGTGGTGTCACGTGTCCCCAAGGTACACATCTGCAGTAAATGTTTAGAACTGCAGCGATTGAGGGCCCGGGTCAGGCAACTCGAGGGGTGGCTGGAAGATGCATTTCTAGTCAGGGAGAACGAGGAGATAATGGCTGGGAACCATGAGCAGGAGGAGGTGTCAAGGGCTGAAGAGAAGGGAGGATGGACGACTGTTAGGAGGGGAAAGAGGAAGAAGAAGAGTAGTCAGGGTCCCCCGGCCTCCCCGGAGGCCCCCCAAGGTTCGTCGGCAGGGGCACAGAAAAATAGGAAGGAAGGGGAGACTGACTTAGAGGGACGGAAGGGGGCTGGTAAGGTGATAGTGGTAGGGGATGGGAGGGTCCGAGGGATTGATAGGAGGTTCTGTGGGCAGGGGCGCGACTCCAGGATGGTGGTCTGCCTCCCTGGAGCAGGGGTAAAGGATATAATGGAAAGGGTAGAGGGAATTTTGAAAGGGGAGGGGACCCAGGCAGAGGTCATAGTACACGTAGGGGAGGGGGACATAGGAAGGAGGAGTAGGGGAGAGGTCCGTACGCAATTTAGGGAGTTGGGGGCCAAACTAAAGAGCAGGACCTCCAGGGTGGCACTGTCTGGGTTGCTGCCCAGTACGAGCAGGGCTAAGAATGACGAGATCATGCAGTTGAATGCATGGTTGAGGGACTGGTGTAGGGTAGAGGGGTTTACTTTTGTGGATCACTGGGAGGTGTTTAGGAGAGAAAGGCAATTGTACAGGAGGGGTGGGGAGGATTTGAACGGGAGGGGGACTAGTGTCTTAGCGGGGAGGTTAGCTGGGGTGTTCAGGAATGATTTAAACTAATTGGGGGGGGGGTGGCTGGGAGAGAGTCAGGTGAAAGGAAAATTATAAGGGAGAAGGTGGTTCCGAGGGACGCTTGTGGGTTGAACTGTGTCTGTTTCAATGCTAGGAGTGTGGCAGGGAAAACGGATGAGCTTAGGGCCTTGATGTTTGTGAGGCAGTTAGATGTGGTGGCTGTAACGGAGACGTGGTTACGGGAAGGGCAGGACTGGCAGCTGAATGTTCCTGGGTACAAGTGTTTTAGGTGTGACAGAGGAGGGTTGAAGAGAGGTGGAGGGGTGGCACTGTTAGTCAAGGAAAACATCACAGTAGTGCAGAGGGAGGACGATATGGAAGAGATAGGGATTGAGTCAGTGTGGGTGGAGTTGAGGAATAAAAAGGGAGAGATCACATTGCTAGGGGTGTACTATAGGCCACCCAACAGCCCAAAGTCAGTGGAGGAAGGCATTTGCAGGGGCATTTCGGACAGGTGCAGGAAGAATAGAGTGGTTGTAGTGGGTGATTTTAATTTTCCCGGAGTGAATTCGAGGGGGCCTAGAGCTGGGGGTACGGAGGGAGAGGAGTTTGTGAGATGTGTTATGGAAGGGTCGCTAGAACAGTATGTAACTAGCCCGACTAGGGGAGGGGCTATACTGGATTTAGTGTTGGGAAACGAGCCGGGGCAGGTGGGTGAGGTAGAGGTAGGCGAACATGTGGCGAACAGTGACCACAAGTCCGTCTACTTTAGGATAAAAATGGAAAGGGACGAGTGCCGTCCGAACGGGAGTGTGCTGAACTGGGGAAAGGCGAGCTATGGCAGGATTAGGAGGGAGCTGCAGCAAACTGATTGGGAGGGACTGTTAGCTGGCAAGTCCACGGTTGGCAAGTGGGAGGCTTTTAGGGACAAAATGAAATGGTTGCAGGGGAGGTATGTTCCTGTTAAGCGAAAGGATGGGAAAGGTAGGATTAGAGAGCCGTGGATTACGGGGGATATTGAAGACTTGGTCAGGAAGAAGAGGGAGGCGTGTGTTAGGTCAAAACAAATGGGTACGGAGAGTGCGCTGGAGGAATATAGAGAGAGTAGGAGGGAGCTAAAAAGGGGAATTAGAAGGGCGAAGAGAGGGCATGAGATGGCTTTGACTGGTAGGATTAAGGAAAATCCAAAGGCATTTTATTCCTATATTAGAGGCAAGAGAGTAGTTAGAGGGAAAATTGGTCCTCTTAGGGACAAGAGTGGAGAGTTGTGTATTGAGTCGGAGGGAATGGGGGAGCTCCTGAATGAATACTTTGCGTCGGTATTCACAAAGGAGAGGGGTTCAGAATCGTGCGGTCTCTTGGAGGGAGCGGAGGTTCAGTTGCAGGATATAGTTATTACAAGAGAGGAAGTGCTAGGGCTTTTAGGTAGCGTAAGGACGGATAAAGCTCCGGGGCCTGATGGTATTTATCCCAGGCTGCTTAGGGAGGCGAAAGATGAAATTGCTGGGCCTCTGGCGCAAATCTTTGTCTCTTCTTTGGACACAGGTGAGGTCCCAGAAGACTGGAGGGTAGCAAATGTGGTCCCGTTGTTCAAAAAAGGTAGTAGGGATAACCCTGGGAATTATAGACCGGTGAGTTTGACGTCGGTGGTAGGGAAGTTAATGGAAAAAATACTTAGGGGTAGGATGTATGAGCATTTGGAGCATTGCGATCTGATTAGGGATACGCAACATGGCTTTGTTAGAGGGAGGTCTTGCCTTACGAATCTGGTGGAATTCTTTGAGGAGGTGACAAAAACGGTTGACGATGGGAGAGCCGTTGATGTCATCTATATGGATTTCAGTAAGGCGTTTGACAAAGTCCCTCACGGTAGGCTGGTAGAAAAGGTTAAGGCGCATGGGATACGAGGCCAGGTAGCTAGGTGGATTGAGAACTGGCTGGGAAATAGGAGACAGAGGGTAGTTGTGGAGGGGACCTTGTCGGGCTGGAGGCCAGTGACCAGTGGTGTGCCGCAGGGCTCAGTACTGGGACCTCTCCTCTTTGTAGTCTACTTAAATGACTTGGAAGAGGGCGTAGGTGGTGTGATCAGCAAGTTTGCTGATGACACCAAGATGGCAGGGTTGGCGGGTACAGAACTGGATTGTCAGGTAATACAACAGGATATAGATAGGTTGGTGCAGTGGGCAGATAGGTGGCAGATGGCATTTAATCCTGACAAATGCGAGGTGATGCATTTTGGACGGAAGAATGCAGAGAGGAGCTATGTGATAAAAGGTAGGCCGATTAGGAGTATAGACATACAGAGGGACCTGGGAGTGCAGGTTCACAAATCCATGAAGGTTGCGCCACAAGTGGAGAAGGTTGTTAGGAAGGCTTATGGGATGTTAGCCTTTATAGGAAGGGGCATAGAGCATAAAAGCTGCTGTCTAATGCTTCAGTTGTACAGAACGTTGGTTAGACCGCATTTGGAGTACTGCGTCCAGTTCTGGTCACCTTACTACCAGAAGGACGTGGAGTCTCTGGAAAGGGTGCAGAGGAGGTTTACCAGGATGTTGCCTGGCATGGGGGGACTGGGTTACAAGGAGAGGTTGAAGAAACTGGGACTATTCTCCTTGGAAAGACGGAGATTGAGAGGGGACATGATAGAAGTATATAAGATACTGAAGGGAATAGATAGAGTTAATAGTGAGAGACTGCTCCCTAGACTGGGTACGAACACGAGAGGTCATCATTTAAGGGTGAGGGGGGAGAGGTATAATTTGGAGGTGAGAAGAAGGTTCTTCACGCAGAGAGTTGTGGGGGTCTGGAACGCGCTACCGAGTAGGGTGGTGGAGGCAGGAACGTTGGACTCGTTTAAGATGCAGTTAGATAGGCACATGAGTGAAACGAGAATGGAGGGATATGGTAGGGGCTATTAAATAGGGTTAAACCTCGGGAGACACCGGAAAGGCAGGCTGTAAGATTAATATTTTTGTCTTTATTCCACAGGTGGAGGTCCACCTCGTGTCAAACGAGGGGCATGCACACGGCGGGTCGTGTGTGGGCTGCTCTTGGAAGTTCCAGGAGTGGCCTAGTACTTCATGTCGGTGTGCGTGCTTGATCCTGGACCGGTAGACGGGCGCCGCAACAGCTCGGTGACTAGCACTGCTGGCTGTGCAGACACATGGATTTGGGCCTGTGTCTGTGGGAGTTTGCGCATTCTCCCTGTGGTTGCGTGGGTTTCCTCCGGACGCTCCGGTTTCCTCCCACACCCCAAAGATGTGCTCTTAGGCTAATCGGTTTTTACCAAATTGACACTATTTCTTCCCTGAATCTGACTGAGTAGGGTTCCATTCGTAGACATGCAGGGTAGAATAGGTGTAGGGTGTTGCGGCGGCGCGGGCTCGTTGGGCCGAAGGGCCTGTTTCCCGTGCTGGGTTGTTCTTTGTAGGAGTTGGCTGGATTATTGTTGGAGAAAATGAGTTTGAAAGCTTAGTTGAGCACAACTTGCCAGCAATCACTTGTCTTTCAGGATAGCGATCATAATTCTATCTCCTTCATGATAGCATTGGAAAGAGATAGGATCAGCAGGCTAGGAAAGTGTTTATCAGGAGTAAGGGGAAATATGAAGCCATCAGGCAGGAAATTAGATGAGTAAATTGGAAGGTGGTGTTCTTGGGGAAAAGTACCAAAGGATTTTCAAGGAATGTTTGTTTGGAGCTCTGCACGACAAGTTTCCAGTGAGACAGGGAGGTTTTGGTAGGTTACGGGAACCGTGGTGCACGAAGGCTGTAATGAACCTAGTCAGAAAGAAAAGAAAGGCGTACAGAAGGTTCAGAGAGCTAGGAGAGGTTAAGGATCTAGAGGAGTATACGGGTTATAGGAAGGAGCTTAAAAAAGGAAATTAGGAGAACCAGGAGGGGTCATGAGAAGGCCTTGGCAGGTAAGATTAAGGGGAACTCCAAGGTGTTCTACAAATATGTGAAGAGTAAAAGGATGAGATGTGAAGGAATAGGTCCTATAAAAGGTGAAGGGGGAAGTCTGCAGAACCAGTAGAAATGGCAGAGGTGCTTAATGAATACTTTGCATCGGTATTCATAGTGGAAAACAATCTGGGTGGTTGTACTGCAGGTTTACGGCGGACTGAAAAGACTGAGTACATGGACATTAAGAGGATGTGTTGGAACTTTTAAATTGCATCAAGATAGATAAGACACCGGGACCAGATGGTATGTACTCCAAGTTACTGAGGGAGGCGAGGGAAGAGATTGCAGAGCCTCTGGCGATGATCTCTGCGTCATCCTTGGAGACGGGAGGGGCTCCGGAGGATTGCAGATGTGGTTCCTATTTTCAAGAAAGGGAACAGGGATAGCCCAGGAAATTACCAACCAGTGAGTCTGACCTCAGTGGTTGGTAAGTTGATGGAGAGGATACTGAGGGACAGGATTTATGAACATTGAGAAGTTTAGTATGATCAAAAGTAGTCAGCATGGCTTTGTCAAGGGCAGGTCATGCCTTACGAGCCTAGTTGAGTTCTTTGAAAATGTGACTAAACACATTGACGAAGAGCAGTGGATGCGGTTTATATGGACTTCAGCAAGGCATTTCATAAGGTCCCCCATGCAAGACTTCTTGAGAAAGTGAGAGGGCATGGGATCCAAGGGGCTGTTGCCTTGTGGATCCAGAACTGGCTTGCCTGCAGAAGGCAGAGAGTGGTTGTGGATGTGTCTTTTTCTGCATGGTCGGTCGGTCACCAGTGGAGTGCCCCAGGGATCTGTTCTAGGACCCTTGCTGTTTGTCATTTTCATAAATGACCTAGATGAGGAAGTGGAGGGATGGGTTGGGTTGGGAAGTTTGCCGATGACACGAAGGTTGGTGGTGTTGTAGATAATCTGGAGGGATGTCAGAAGTTGCGTCAAGACATAGATAGGATGCAAGACTGGGCGGAGAAGTGGCAGATGGACTTCAACACGGATAAATGTGTGGTGGTCCACTTTGGCAGGTCCAGTGGGATGAAGGAGTATAATATCAAGGGTAGGACTCTTAGCAGTGTAGAGGATCAGAAGGACCTTGGGGTCCGGATCCATAGGACTCCCAAATGGGCCTCACAGGTGGAGGATGTGGTCAAGAAGGCATATGGTGGACTGGCCTTCATTGATCGAGGGATTGAGTTTAGGAGTCGAGAGATAATGCTGCAACTTTATAAGACGCTTGTCTGACCCCACTTGGAGTACTGTGCGCAGTTCTGGTCACCTCACTACAAGTAGTATGTGGAAGTATTGAAAGGGTGCAGAGGAGATTTACAAGGATGTTGCCTGGATTGGGTGGCATGCCTTATGAGGATAGGTTGAGGGAGCTAGGTCTTTTCTCCCTGGAGAGACGAAGGACGAGAGGTGACCTGATAGAGGTTAAGATGTGAGAGGTATAGGTAGGGTGGATTCTCGGAGGCTATTTCCCAGGGCTGAAATGGTCGCTACAAGAGGACATAAGTTTAAGGTGCTGGGGAGTAGGTACAGAGGAGATGTCAGGGGTAAGTTTTTCAGAGGGTGGTGAGTGAGTGGAATCGGCTGCCGTCGGTGGTGGTGGTGGTGGTGAACTTGTTGGGCTCTTTTAAGAGACTTCTGGATGAATACATGGGATTTAATGGGATTGAGGGTTATAGATAGGCCTGGTAGATAGGGATATGATTGGCGCAACTTGTGGGCCAAAGGGCCTGTTTGCGCTGTAGTGTTCTACGTTCAGCTGTGAAACAATTTATACTGGATGCCTCATATAGAAGAGCATCTTACAATTGATAATCCATAGATAAGAGAGAGAAAGTGGGCAGGGATGGAAGAAGAATGAAATCAAGCAAACCCTAGCCTTTAGAAACAAAAATAAAATCAGGCAAACAGGAGCTTGAATCATTGCAAATATTCCAGAAGCTTTGAAATAAAAAATTGCACTGCCAACACGTGTTCAGCACTTTTTATTATCCAGGAACTAATATTATACAGAAGTCCCAGTTTTAATGAGCTCTTTCCCGTGTACGCACCTCCCTCAGGATAGAGGATGACTTCTTTCCACTCTGGTTTGAAAAATCTGATGTACAATCTGCATATTCTGCCACAAGGAGGGTAGGTGGTGCTTGAAGAGCTGAGTAGATAGGTTATTTGGACGTTTGCACACTCTCGCAGTGCCTCAACTGCAATTTGTCATGTTCCTGGAGTATCCCAGCCCTTCTAAAATGAATCTTCTCCGTTTTGGTTGGTCACAAGTCAGGGACTGCACGAGTTAACGAGAATGTCTGACCTCTGAAGGGATGCTTCGAGGACACCCCTGAAGTCTTCCCGCTGTCTTCCTGGGAGTCCCATACGGTGACCAAGTTGAGTAGAACAGTTGCTTCTGAGAGTCTGGTGTGAAGCATATGAATTGCATGTCTTGGCCAGCAGTGCTGGTGTTGAGTGATTAGTGTCTTGATGCTGGGCATGTTTGACTTGAGAGAGGACACCACTACTAGACCACCTTTCTTGCCTTTAGATTTGGAAGATCTTGTGAAGGGCACTGCTAGTAGTGTTTTGAGGTATTGTAGATTGTCCAAATCTCAAGTTTACAAAGAGATAGAATGCTTGCAAATCATGAAACTGGCAGTGCTTCTGGGAAGTCCACATTCATGTATCATGTTTTCACTGGAGCCCTGGTTGAGTTTGGTTCCAAGCAATAACCGATCAATGAGCAGAAGTAGAAAATCAAAGCAGGATGAGCAGCTTTGCTCAGAACTGGAAGTTGTGCAGATTAGGGCCTCGACCAGCTTGGGACGCAATCCTGCTCAAATTGGTTAGTATCAAGACATACCAGGAAGGTGGCAGGTTCTGAGCGCGTAAATCATTGCCCTTATCTTAATTGGTTCACCACTGGATTTCCATCAAGAGGCAGGTGGGGTTCAAAATTGTGACCTATTGTTGTCCTCATCCAGATCCACACATGCACACTTAATACGTTACTGAAATCAATGTAGACTGAAAACCTGCCTGATTTTTCCATTGCCTAGTCCAGGCATGTTGAAAACAATTATAATGTCTACCTACATCTCCGTTGACACAAGCTAATTTAGCCCCAAGCAATTAAATGTGCAGCCTACCTAATCTACATCATAACACACCTGAAAGCACATCGCATCAAAATGAAAAAAAAAGTGACAGACTTTCTTTCCATCTTTTGTCTTCTAGTTTCATATACCTCTATCTCCTTCCCTAGGCCTCTCCCTCCAACCTACACCGCGTCAGAGGTTAAAGACGTCACTTTTCATTTGATGGTATGACTAATACAATAAAACAGAGCATAGAGGCATGGTATTGTCTAACATACAAAGCAGCCCAAAACCGGTCATTTTATCATGCAAGATTCTCTTTCCTTGTTTCAAGAGTTAAGATTCAGTTGCATACAACTGATTTGTGAAGGTGGAGATATACAAGTTTTCATTAGCTTAATGATCTACTCTCGCCTGCCAGCCAGAACTGACTTCATGGACATGGTAAGAGATTTTGCCAGGCTGTAAACCCTTTCCCTAACCCTCGATACTACATCACTACCTGCCCAAAGTAGTCCACATTAGCTGTTATATAATGTCTATTACAACAATTTGCACAAATGGGGCAGCATGCTGGCACAGTGGTTAGCACAGCTGCCTTATAGCGCAGGGACCCGGGTTCCATTCCCAGGGTCACTGTCTGTGTGGAGTTTGCATATTCTCCCTGGGTCTGCATGGGTTTCTTCCAGGTGTTCCAGTTTCCTCCTACAATCCAAAGACTACTGCCGGTTAGGCGAATTGGCCATGCTAAATTCTTCCTCAGTGTGCTTAAACAAGCGCCAGATTGTGACAATTAGAGGATTTTCACAGTAACTTCACTGCAGTATGAACATAAGCCTACTTTTGCCTAATAGATAAACTTTAACTTATTTGTTTGTAAATAACTATTGTCACATCACACACTCTTACATAGTGAGATGCAAATATAAAATCACTACAGTTCAGAAGAGGCTATTAAGTCCATTGTGTCTGCACTGGCTCTCTGACAGAGTAAGAAGTCTCACAACACCAGGTCAAAGTCCAACAGGTCTATTTGATAGCAAACGCCACTTGCTTTCAGAGCTCTGCTCCTTCATCAAGTGAGTGGGGAGTTCTGATCACAGAAGGGCATATAAAGACACACACACACAGTTTATAGAATAGTGATTAGAATACAAGTCTTTACAGCTGATCAAGTCTTAAAAGTGCAGACAATGTGAGTGGAGATAGCATTAAGCAGAGGTTAAAGAGATGTATATTGTCTCCAGACAGGAGTGTAAGTGAGATGTTGCAAGTCCAGGCAAGTCATGGGGGTTACAGATAGTGTGACATGATCCCAAGATCCCGGTTGAAGCCGTTCTCATGTGTGGGGAACTTGGTTATCAGTCTTTGCTCAGTGACTCTGCACTGTCATGTGGCATGAAGGCCACCTTGGAGAACACTTACCCGAAGATCAGAGGCCGAATGCCCGCAACCGTTGAAGTGTTCACTAACAGGCAGGACTGTTCTCTTCCTGTTGGCAAACACTTCAGCGGTCACAAGCATTTGGCCTCTGACCTACGGGTAAACGTTCTCCAAGGTGGCCTTCACAAAATACGACAGCGCAGAGTCGCTGAGCAGAGACTGAGCCAAATTCCACACACAAGGACTGCCTCAACTGGGATCTTGGGTTCATGTCACACTATCTGTAACCCCCATGACTTGGCAGGGCTTGCAAAATTTCACTTACTGTACTGAGACAATTCACATCTCTAACCTATGCTTAATGCCACCTCCACTCACATTGTCTGCACCTTTAAGACTTGAAAAACTATAAAGACTCGTATTCTAATCAGTATTCTGTAAACTGAGTGTGTCTTTATATGCCTTGTCTGTGATCAGAACTCGCTACTCACGTGACAAAGGATCAGAGCTCCAAAAGCTAGTGGCATTTGCTACCAAATAAACCCGTTAGACTTTAACCTGTTGAGAGTTCTTACTGTGTTTACCCCAATCCAACACCAGCATCTCCACATCTCTGACAGAGTACCATACCCTGGTCCTCTCCCCTGCCCTATCCCTGTAACTGCACACATTTACCATTTCATCTACACATCTTGGGATACTAAGAGACAAATTAGCATGGCCAATCCACCTAACCTGCACATCTTTGGTTATCACAAAAGTAAAAGGGAAAGCTGTTGTGTAACAGCATCTCAGTTGCAATTAAAGTGCTTGGAGACATAAAATGCCAGATTACATAATATGAATAGGCTTCAAAAAGGTTCTTGTGGGGAGAGAATTGAACAACCTTAGGGCCACATAGGCTAATTTAATCAATTCACAACCTTTTGCTAGATAATTAGTCACAGGTAAGGGTACTGTGAACAGACAGTTGACAAGCCTGCCTTTGAACTTTGATTGTATCACTCATGCTGACTATAATTTGGTGATTATTTTCCACTTGAAGAGCAGACAGCTCGGATGTGTCTAGGATGATTGGGTAATTCTTTTATGTAGCAAGGAGTCACTTTGTACTCCCCACACAGCTGCACAGGCTTTATCCCACTGGAATCACTGAGCAGGGAAAGGGAAGGGAAAGAGCACCTTGCTGCAGGCAGCAAGAGTTCTGCCTATAAACAGTTGCAATTTTTAAAATATTATCAAAGATATACATCAATGTCAGAAAACAAAGACAAGGTAGCCAATTTCTGCAAATATTAATCGTCACCATAAGAAAAAAGGATGACAGGGTTGAGCAACAAAAGGAATTTGACTATTTCCCTTCAACTCTCACTTTCATGATACTCAAGTATTTTCTATCTGATGGGCATGCTATTTCAGCCCCTTTCTACGCCTACCATATTCCATAGCATTTGATGTGCAGAAAACTTGTACTGGTGATCAAGAGATCAGAGCTCAGATGCCAATCCCCTTCAAGGTTCCAGGTAACCTCAGAAAGGCAGAAAGCAGTCGGTGAAATATTCTTTCTCACATCGCTTTCATGCATCAATTTGAGTGTTCAACATCAGCAGACACTTCAGTTACAAGTTTCACATCTTACTGTTCCAAGAATTAAAAAAGGTTGCATTTATATAGTATCTACAACAACCACATATCTCAACAAATACAAAACCAAACAGCATACATCAGGAGCTACTGGATAGGTGACCTTTGCCTAGACAAAGAGGTAGGTTTTAAGGTGTGGCTTTAAGGAGGTGTAGAAAGTGGAAGAGATCCAGGGAATGAATTCCAGAGACCCAGGATATTTGGAACCTCCAGCAGTGTTGCTGTTAAATTAAGATGTGGAGTTGCCGGCATTGGACTGGAGTAGGCACAAAAGTAGTCTCAAAACATCAGGTTAAATCCAACAGGTTTATTTAGTAGCATGCGCTTTCAGAGTGCCACTCCTTCATCAGGTGAATGAAGGAGCAGTGCTCCGAAAGCTCACGCTACCAAATAAACCTGTTGGATTTTAACCTGGTGTTGAGAGGCTACTTACTGTTAAGTTAAAGGTAAGCAAAAGGCCAGAATCAGAGTTACACACAGACCTTGGTGGATTGAGAGATAATGAACAGGCAAGGCCATGGGGAGATTTGGAAATAAAGATGAGAATTTTAAATTTGAGGCTGGACCAGGAGCCAATGTAGGTCAGCAAGCACAGGGAGAAGAAAATTACAGAACAGATAAAACACCCAACTATTAAAAACAAATTTTATTTTTCTAACTAACAATATCAAGTGAGAAGAAAAACAAAAATCATTCACAGTATGATATCTGAATGGAATGTTAAACAAGAGTTCTGGGCCAGAACTGAAAAAGCAGCTATTAATCTGGAAGAATGAAACTTTACCGCACCGGAGCTGGAAAGGAATAAATGAAGCCATTAAAAATGACACCACTAACATAACAACTGAGTCATCATATTATGCAGCACTGGTAACAGTGTCCCTAGTAGCTGGATGGAAAATTGGATTTGTAATCTTTTTGATATCAGATATCTGGAATGCGCAGATCAGTGAAACAGTGAGATCCTGGCAGCAGGGACAACAAATTTGTCATATTTAAGATTGGAAAATGTTCTCAAAATTAAAATAAGCCTTTTGGTTAAATAACTTGTTTGACAGTTCAGAATCAACAGGTGGGAGGGGAAAACAGTGTTGCCTAAGCCCTCGACTGCTGTTGCTGTTTTACTTGCTTTGTTGCATGGGGGCTGGTGAGAGAAACACCTCGGAGAGTTTTTTGAGCTAGGTCCAGCAAAATGACCATATTTACAAGGAACGCATTAATGATTCAGCAGTGGCCAGCGCACAGTGAAACTCTCCCAATTAAGTGCTTGCAATCAGAAAAAAAGTGCTTAAATTATCAACTGATCCAAAATTAAGTACCACGTAAAGAGCTTTAAGGCCCAAGTGTTTCCGATTCCAACTCTTGCGTGTGATTATCAGTTGTTAGCTTATATGGTGTCCTTGTGCTGTTTAATGTACAGATACGTGCAGTCAGATGTCCAGGCACCTAGTTTCACAGCCAAATTCAATAGTTACTAAATTGAATGTTTTAACTAAAAGCTCAGCATAATGACATCATGCACTTTCATGGGAAGATTGCAGAATGGCAGTGTAACAATAGTAATCAAATAATTGGAGTTAGTTTGCAAGAAGGCAAACAACTGCCATCTGGAAATCTCCAAACACACTTGTCCTTTGAGATATAGCAACACTTTGCAAAAGCGAATCAACACCTTTGTTAGAAATATTGGATTTACACTTCATTAGGATTCATAATTGCTACACAACAGAATAACTTATTGATTCAACCCCAATTGAACTATAAGATTAGGTTGGATTGCAGCTACCCTATCAATGCCATATTACAGCAAACACTATATGCACAGCACCATAACTGAACGAGTGGTAAAGAAGTCCACTCACTACCCAGTGTACTAGTTTAGGTGAGACCTCCCAGCTCAGTGTGTGGCCTGCTTCCCCCATTGAATACATGTTCACTTTTGTTGCAAATACCAAGAAGTAATAACAATGGACATGCTCACCAATTTGCAATAGAGTATTATGAAATGAATACATTGTCGTGAATCACAAACAAGTCAAATTGGTTCCACAGAAAAAAAAAAATCATGGTTTTAAAATGCAAGACTGCTTCTCTGACATACAGACCCGAATGAGCAGAAATTTCCTCCAGTTAAAAATTGGGAAGACAAAAGACATTGTCTTGGTCAAAAACAGAAGATGCTGGAAAATCTCAGCAAGTCTGACAGCATCTGTGGACAGAATAAGCCCAACATTTCAAACCTGGATAATCCTTTGTCAGAACTTTGGCTCCATTCTCTCTCCACAGATGCTGTCAGAAATGAGGAGATATTCCAGCGTTTTCTGTTTTTGTTTCAGATTCCAGTGTCCACAGCATTTTCCTTTTGTCTTAGGTCTCCACGCCAAACTTTATTCCCGAGCCACAATCTCCATTCCTCTCCCTGGCAAACATCAGAGACCAAGACAGATTGTTCACAACTTTGGTGTCCTATCTACGCCAGGATGAGATTCTGACCACATAATTAACAATACTACTTATTTCCATCTCTGCAACATCACCCACCTTCACGCCTGCATCAGCTCATATGCTGCTGAAACACTCATTCAGGCACTGGATGTTACCTTTAGACTCAACTAATCCAATGCTTAACCAAAATTCTGCTGCTGGTGTTCTTACTCACACCAGGGGCCAACATGCTGGTGCAATGGTTAGCACTGCTGCCTCTCAGTGTCAGGGACGTGGTTCGTTGCCAGCCTTGGGTAACTGTGTGGAGAGTTTATACATTCTCCTTGTGTCTACATGGGTTTCCTCCAGGTGTTCCGGTTTCCTCCCACACTCCAAAGATATGCAGATTGGGTGGATTGGCCATGCTAAATTGCCTCTTCTGCTCTCAACATGTGTAGGTGAGGGGGATTAGCGAGGTAAATACTTAGGATTACAGGAAACAGGTCTGGGTGGGATTGCCCATTAAAGTCAGGGGATTATGGAGGGATTGCGGGGCTAGGACCTGGGTGGGATTGTGGCTGATGCAGACTCGATGGACCGAATGACTCCCTTCTGCACTGTAGAGATTCTATGAAGTCCCATTCACTTATCACCATTGTAATCACTGCCCTACATTGGCTGCCAGTCAAGTAATACCTTGATTTTAAAATTCTCGTCTTTGTTTACAAATCCCTCGATGTTCCACCTTAACTCTGTAACCCTTTCAGCCCCACAAATCTCCAAGATATCGCTGCTCATCTAATTTGGACCTTTTTAATACTTTCAATTTTAATTGCTCTGTCATTGAGGGCTATTGCATTCAGTTGCCCAGGCTCTAAGCTCTGGAATTTCCTCCTTAAACCTCCCTGGTTCTCTACCTTGCTTTCCTTTTTTTTACTAATCCTTTAAAATCTAATGACCAGGCTTTGGGCATCTGAACTGAGTTTGCCTTGTGTTAGTATGCTCCTGTGGAGCATCTTGGGCTGTTTTATTACATTAAAACTGCTATATAAGTTGTTAGATACTAGTCTGCCTAAGCACTTGTATGAATATCAAGCAAACACATGACAAGCTGATACAGAAGATAGGCTTACTCCTCTCTCACGAGCATATCTAAATCTCAAATCACCACAAAAGGAGTGACAGGAAGGGCAAGATGATTTTAAAAAAATCATCAATTCCAATTTCCAAGACAAGACTGAGACTACTCTTGCGTCTTTGCCTTTGTCTCCAGTCAATGTGTGTGGTTTATCCATTCTGAGTTAATTATGAAACTCACATAACATACAGGCTTAAAACAGAAGACAGAAAAAGAGTCTCTCTCCTTCTGACAATGAGCTGTAAGGTTAGCAACCAGCAGCAGAAGATTCATGTATGTGAAATACCTGAGCTAGCTCAACTTTAAAGTAGCTCAGCTGGATAAATGAACCAACATTTATGGAATTATTAACTTGTGTTCACTATCAAGGAGCTGTGTAAAAATTTGAACATTATCACAGAACTAAATACTGCTCATTTATGCAAGTTAATTAAACCAAATGGCAGTTCGAAGACGTGCTTGAATTGAGAGCATTTTCAATTTGACATGAGGAGGGTAACCCAAATGGTGGCATTTGCAGTACATCAATAGTTAGTTAGCTTATGGACAAAAGGTCTTGTGCTACAATCCTGGGAAAGCAGCACTGTGAATCAAAGGACGTGGAGCATGCGAATGATACTGAACATGAGAAAATATCTAGCACAAATTCCCAAAATTGTGATAACAGTACTTTTACTTAAGTTCACGTCGTGGTCGAAGGTTTACCAGGTTGATTCCTGGGATGGCAGGGTTAACGTATGAGAAGAGATCGACTAGGTTAGGATTGTTTTCGCTGGAGTTCAGATGAATGAGGGGGGGGATCTCAGAGACTTATAAAATTCTAATACGACCTGACAGGGTAGATGCAGGGAGGATGTTCCCAATGGTGGGGGAGTCCAGAACCAGGGGTCACAGTCTGAGGATTCAGGGTAAACCATTTAGGATGGAAGTGAGGAGACATTTCCTCACCCAAAGAGTGGCAAGCCTGTGGAATAAGTAGTAGTTGATGCCAAAACATTGAATGTATTCAAAAGGCAGCTGGATAAAGCACTTGGGGCAAATGGGATCCAAGGCTAAGGGGAAAAAGCAGGATTAAGCTATTGAGTTGGATGATCAATGATCGTAAAAAATGTTGCAGCAGGCTCGAAGGGCTAAATGGCCTCCTCCTATCTTTCATGTTTTTGTTACTTATGCAAGCACCATTACAGATTTAAGTAATAACACAAAAGTGGCATCCTTTGAATGAAATGCAAAACTAACTTCTGATGAGCCTGATCAGATGGATATCAAAGATTCCATGATCCTACTCAAGAGAAGATCAGGGAGCCACCTCAGCACTCTAAACATTTCTCAAAAAGCTCTACCAGAAGGAGCTGCAAATTGGTTTGCTTTGTTTGCCCATGTAACAACATTGCCTAAGTTTCATGAGGTAATTCTTTAGCTGAAGAAATCTTTGGGATATCCTGAAGATCACCAGGTCTCCACTAGAAAGGCCATCAACCTGAAACATTAACTCTTTCTATCCCTGATGCTGCGTGATCTGCTGACTATTTTCAATGTTTTCTGTTCTTATTCCAAATTTCCAGCATCTGCAGTATTTTGCTTTTGTACAGATATTTCAACACTATCACTTGTGGGACTATACAGTTACAGTTCGTTTTCTGCAGTCCCCATCTATGTCAAACACATAATGAACCTTAAAGCCTACAAAGCAAGGAGCAAAATATGCAAGTTACAGTAAGATGAGAAATTGCAACATGAGTAAAGAATGCATTCAATGGTTAGTGAAACATCTGATAAATATACCTGGTCCTCAATGCCTGCCATGCAGCATCAATGTCGGCATACAGGTTCTTCTCCGAAGGTTTTCCATTGCTGACTCCATACCCTGAGTAGTCATAGGAAAAGATGTTACAGTTGATTCTGGTGCCCAGTCCGATGTAGAAGCTGCTCATCTGACCCAAATCCACTGCATTCCCATGGGAAAAGAGAAGGGTGAACCTGAAAACAAAAAACACATTTACAAATTGATCAAGTCAATTTATTGATGCCATCACTGAGGTAAGGAAATTAAAAAGCAAATGTTACTACAGTGCACTGGACCTGTTGAATAAATAAAAATATTGAAAGAAACCTTATTCAAAATGGTAAAAGCTTCCAAAAATGGATTTTTGACACAGAATTATACTTAGACATTAAAAACCATAAATAGTTAGTTTAGAGTATTTTACACCACTAGGTAAGAGTAGTCAACCCTGCAGAACTCAGGAAAGAAAAAGGAGGTATTAAAAATATTATTTACAAATTGAAATTCAGCAAAGGCCGTTCGATTGCTGGTCAAGAATCATCCAACTGGGCTCTGAAAAGTCTTTTTACTTTCCAATTGATATGGGAAGGCTTTGCACCCAGAGAATGGGCTTATTAGGGGGCCACATATTAGGGGCAGTTAGTACAAGGACATCTTGTGGTTGAACTTTCAAGAATACAGCCTGCTACACATTAGGACTGGATCAACATGATAAAGTGAATGGGCAGTAATGTAACTATACCATGGAGCGCATCAATTCACGAAGATTTAGATCCACATAACTCAATGAAAGTCCACCCAATTAACAAGATTCCATTTTGTAGCTACCAGGTTTAATCACGTATTTGTACAAGGCAGTAAAGCTTCAAGTTGACAGCTGGCCAGTGATTGCAGGGATACACTCATACTTTTCCCCAAAAAAGTGCAACAGATAGAAATTTACAGTTTGCTACTCCAAAGAATGCAGTATTTTTATTGCAAAGCCACACAAGCTGTGCAGCATAATCAAGAGGTCTTTATAGCGAATTTAGTCTCAATCTTCAAGTCACGTGGGGCAGCACCATGGCTAGCACTGCTGCTTCACAGCACGAGGGACCTGGGTTCAATTCCTGGCTTGGGTCACTGTCTGTGTGGAGTCTACATATTCTCCCCATTCTGTGTGGGTTTCCTCCGAGTGCTCCAGCTTCCCCTCAATTCAAAAAGACATCCTGTTTCTGTGCATTCTCCCTCCTTGTACCCAAACAGGCACCGAGTATGGCGCCTAGGTGATTTTCACAGTAACTTCATTGCAGTGTTAATGTAAGCCTACTTGTGACACTGATAAATAAACTTTAAACAATATAGTTTATAGATGCTGATGCCGTACTGTAACTGACATTCGTGGAGCCACTACAAATGTTAGCTGCCAAATGGATCATATCATCTTTTCTAGTTCTTTGTATTCTTATGTTTAAATGGTCAACTATGTTTCAGTTTTTGAGTCTTTCAGTCAACGTGTACATCAGGTGCCTGAATGAGTCACCTGAAATGGAATAGCAAATTCAGAAAAATATACAAGTCTTCAAGTAAATTTGTGACATTTAGATTCAGAGCTAATCTCTAAAATTTAACAGACAACGAACAGATAACAGACAAAGTGCCAGAATGACTTGTGGACACGTACAGTAAGGATATATGTTACAGCACCAACTTGTTTGCAGAATCCTTTCAACGTAGTTTAAATCTCTCAAAGATGTTCTGCAGAATCTTTACCAAACCATATGGAGAGGTATCAGGACAGGTGACCAAAAGATTGGTCAAGATGATCAGAAGTAGTGCAATGGCTTTAACTGCACGTTAAAGAAACACAGACCATAGGGTGGGAATTCCAGAACACAGCTTGGGCAGCTGAAGGCATGGCTGCTAATGGTGAAGTATTTGAAATTGGGAATACTGAAGAGGTCAAATTAAAGTGAAACAGAGGTGTCAAAAGTTAACAGGGCTGGAGGAGGTTAAAAAGATGAAGGGAGAGGCCATGCAGGAATCTGAAAATAAAGGGCTAATTTTAAAATCAAGATAATGCCAACCAGGAAGCCAACATAAGTGAACGAGCACAGGGGTTACTTATGTCTGGGATTGTGTGCAAGTCAGCATACGGGCAGCAGTTTTTGATTATGTTTAAGCAGAGTGCATGGTCCAGGAGAACACTGGAATAAATCGAGTCTAGGGGCAACAAAGGCATTGACAATGGGTTCAGCAGCAGACCTGATTCAGGGCAGAGACAGATGAATTTACAGACGTGGACAAAAGAAGGTTTTATGATCAAGAGGAAGAGATGTCTACACTCTCCAGGAGAAATTTCTTCAAAGCATTGTGAATCTTTGGACATCTTTATCCCAAGGGGTTGTGGATGCACCATCATGGAACATACTTAAGATTGAGACAAGCAGACTTTTAGTCTCAAAGGATCAAAGGGTGTAGACAGTGGGGTAGAAATTGGAAATCAGTCACCATTGTACTGAATGACAAGAGTAGGCTTGAGGGCCCACATGGTTCTCTTCTGCTCCTATTTATGTTTATGTTCTTCCCCCTTTAAGACAATGCTTAAAACCTTTTTGACCAAGCTTCTAGTCATTGATCTAATAGCGCCTTGTGACCAGGTGTCATACTTTATTTTATATCCTGTGGAGCTCCTTAGAACATTTCATTTTCTTTAAGATGCTATATAAATATAAAATCGCTGTTGTGGTACAGACTGAAACAATGGCTTTAGTCTAGACAATATAAACTTGAAGGAAATTTCTGCTCATTCAGCACCTGATTCTGGACAAGTAACAGGCCAAATCAGAGACAGATGACCAAAAGCTTGGCCAAGGGGATCAGAAGTGGTGCAATGGCTTTAAGAAGCTTTGAAAGAGGCTGTAACAAGGTAGGGTTGGCCATCATGTGTATTTGCAGGGGACCTGGTATTACAATCTTGAATGATGTCTTTGAGACACAGGACATAGATGAGAAATAGCAATAGAAGAGATTCCAATTCTAGATGCTTGGGGACTCCAAAGCAATGATGCTAGAACAGGAAGACAAATCGCTGCAGGTGATACTGTGATTACAACTGGTACAGAGTGCATACAAGGGCATGCCAGCAGCAGCATCAGACACAGCTAAAAGAGTCAACCTGGTGCAGCTATAGAAATATAGGACGCAGAACATAGAAAAACTACAGCACAAACAGGACCTTCAGCCCACAAGTTGCGCCGATCACATTGCTACCTACTAGACTTACCTCTAACCCTCAAAGGCAATGGGCCCTATAATGCAGACTACTTGCCTGCCAAACAGCGAAAGCAGCACAAGAGCCATGTGATCTCAACCAAAAGACCAGATTTCTCTGCAGTCCAGCCACATCCGATCATGAATGATGGTGGACAATTAAACTAACTGGAGGAGGTGGCTCCACAAGTATTCCCATCCTCAATGTAAAGAACAAAACTAAAGCATTTGCAGCCACCTTGTGCCAGAAATGCCTAGTGGATGGTCCATTTTGCCTTCCACTGGCATCCCCAGCACCACAGATACCAAGCTCCAGCTAATTCAGTTCACTCCATAGGAAATCAAGTATTGGCGGAAGGCACTGGATACTGCAAAGACAATGGGCCCTGACAACATTCTAGCAAAGGTACAGAGGACTTGCAGTCCAGAACTGGCTGCGTCCTAGCCAAGCTGTTCTGGTACTTCTACAACACTGGCATCTACCTGGAAATGTGGAAAATTGCCCAGGTATGTCTTGTATACAAAAGCATGACAAATTTAACTCAGCCAACTTCCACCCCAACAGTCTACATTATTGGCAAAGTCATGGAAAATGTCATTGACAGTGCTATCAAGGGTACTTGCTTAGTAATAATATGCTCACTGACACTCAATTTGGGTTCCACCACGGCCATTCAGCTCCTGGCCTCAGTTAAACCTCGATCCAAAGATAGATGAAAGAGCTGAACTCCAAAGTTGAGGTGAGTGTGTATATCCTTGACATCAAGGCAGCATCTGACAGTCTCAGGAGGCCTAGCAAAATTTCAGTCAATGGGAATCGCAGGGAAAACTCTCCACTGTTAGGAGTCATGCCTGGTACAAAGGAACATGGTTGTGGTTATCCGTGGTCAATAATCTCAGTCTTAGGACTTCACTGCAGGAGTTCCCCAGGGTGGTATCCTGCTGCATCATCAATTACCTTTCCTCAAGCAAAAGGCCAGAAACGGGAACATTCACTGATAATTGCACAATGTTCAGCATCATTTCAGCATTCAAAGAATTGTAGGTTAGATTGATTGGCCATGGTAAATTGCCCCTTAGTGTTAAGGGGACTAGCAGGGTAAAAACGTGGGGTTACAGGTCTGGGTGGGATTGTGGTCAGTGCAGCCTCGATGGGCCAAATGGCCTCCTTCTGCTTCACATCTCCTTCTGTTTCAAACTCCTCAGATACTAAAGCAGTCCATGTCCATATGCAACAAAACCCAGACAATATTCAGGCTTGGGCTGACGTGATAAGTACTGTTCATGCCGTACAAGTGTCAGGCAATTACTTTCAACAAGAGAATCTAACCATCGCCCTTAACGTTCAATGACATTACTTTTGCTGAATCCTCCTGTCAACATTGAGTTTACACCACTGCTCTTAATATTAAAGCAGCATTTGACAGTTTCAGGAGACCGAGCAAAATTTTAATCACTGGTAATCAGGGAAAAACGCTAGTCATGTCTAGTGCAAAGGAAGATGGTTGTGGTTGTTTGTGGTCAATAATCTCAGTCCCAGGATATCACTGCAGGAGCTCCTCAGGGTAACATCCTGAACCCAACCATCTTCAACTGCTTCATCAGTTACGAGACATATAAATATTATGGTTACAAAAGCAGATCAGAAGCTGGGAATTGTGCACACTAACTCACCCCCTAGCTTCCCAAAGCCTGTCAACCCTCTACAAAACACAAGTCGGGATTATGATGGAATACTCTCCATTTGCCTGGAACAGCGTAGCTCCAGTAACATTCAAGACGCTGCTCATCACCAGAACAAAGCAGCTCACTTGATCGGCACCCCACACACAGAAACTGGAAGAGTAGGCCATTGGGCCCTTCGAGCCTGTTCCGCCTTGGTCATCGAATTCAATATCTTGATCTCCCCCATACATCCTCTTGAACATTCACTCCCTCCACCACTGTCGTAGATTGGCAGCAGTGTGTACCATCTACAAAATGTCTAAAGCTCCTCTTGCTGCTTGTTCCACACACAGAGCCTCTACCACCATGAATTTCAGTGGTTCCAGAAGGCAGCTCACTACCATCTTCTCAAGAGCAATTAAAAATAGGTAGAAAGTGCTGGCCAAGTCAGCAGCATCTACATCCTATTAAGGTTTTTTAAGAAATATAAGAATGGAACCAAGCAAGGGCAGTCCAATTCAGGTGGATGACACAAAAGGGTGGTATGGCCAACCTTGTCAAAGGCTGAAGGCAGATCAAGAAGGACGATGAGATAAATTCTCAGTTGCCCTCACACAGAATGTGACTTTGACGAGGGTATTCCACTGCCATGGCAGGAGCAGAACCTTACCGAAGGCATTCAAGCAGATTTGTTGGAAAGAATAGCAAAGGAGAGGAAACAACATATTAAGAGATTAGAGAAGAAATGGAGCTTGGAGATTGGCAGCAATTTGCAAGGACAGAGATGATCAAAGCTATGTTTTTTGACTAGACACGTGGTGATGGCAGGTTTGAAGGAGTGAGGGACAGCATTGCAGGACCCTGGCTTAGCAATATTAGTTAACATGGGGTCAAAATTTCCCTGACAGCCCCGTGAGCAACCTGGAGGAAAAAAATCATTGGGGCATTTTCTTCCCCAGTGGAATCACAACAAGGAGCAGGACTACAACATTCCTGGGATGTAAAGTCTCCCTGCTACAAGCATATTCTAATTGGTACATGACAACTAGAGCAGCTTCTGAAGCCCAGAGGATTAAGTGTATTGCAGGCACTATTATTAATCTATTTGCAGGATCATTTGTATGCCTGACAACTGATGGCAAGAACTGGGGCAGAGTGATTGAAAGGGGGTCACCTTACGAAACAGCCCGAGTTTGTCATTTCAGATGCGGCCACCCTATAGTACACGATAGTAATGCCACAATGACGATGAAAAATAAAACGCACGAATAAAATTTGAGAGATTTTTAGGTGATGGTTTGTGATTCTCAATTCCTTATTATTCAACACCAGGTTCAGGATGAGTGTCCCAAAAATGAAATCCGTTGGAACTGTTGGCAAGGTTCCAAATCAATAATACAGGTGCTAGAGAAGGAAGTGCTTTATTGGATTATTCTAATTCTTGTATTTCCAAAGTTACCATGTAGCGAAGTCTGACTGTACATTGTACTTTCAGTATACTCTTAATAAAATTAACACCCCCACCCAAATATGACAGGAATGAAAAACTCAGCTTTTTAAAAATATTTTAACTGCAGGACGCCCCAACACAGACAGCTCCAGGCTTTCATTTCCATTTTTAACCACAAGTCAACTTCCTGCACAGGAATAACACAAGAACATAAGAATTAGGAAAAAGGAATTCAGCCTGCTCCGCCATTCAATATGATCATGGCTGATCTCATCTTGGCTTCAACTGCACTTTCCAGCCCATTCTCCATAACCTTTCGGCCCATTACGCAATAAAAGTCTGTCTCTTTTCAAATTTGCACAAGTGTCCCAGTATCCACCATACTCTGGGACAGTGAATTTCACAGATTCACAACCCTTTGACAGAAGTACTTTCTCATCCGTTTTAAATCTACTTCTCATCCCAAAACTATGACCTCTTGTTCTAGACTGCTCTTCCTTACTTTAGCACTCTATTCCTTTAGTTATAAATACCAAAGTTTGATTTGCTTTCCTTATTACCTGCATACCAGTTTTCTGCGACTCATGAACGAGGACCCACAGCTCCCTCTCCATTTTAGATAATAAGTTGCCTTTCCATTTTTCTGACTAAAATGTATAATATATATCTATGTTAAACTGTGTATCTATGACATTTTGGCCCACTGTTAGAAGTCATGCCTAGCACAAAGAAAGATGGTTGTGGTTGTTTATGGTCAATAATTTCAGTCCCAGGGTAACTCTGCAGGAGTTCCTCAGGGTAATATCCTGAGCCTTCAGCTGCTTCATCAATTACTTTTTCTGGACCAGACAAAAATATCATGGTTACCAAAGTAGATCAGGAGCTGGGAACTATGCAGACTGTAACTCACTTCCTAGCTTCCCAAAGCCTGCCCACCCCCACAAGCCTTTTAACTGTTTGCTGACAGTCTGTAAAGTGTACTATTTACATCACTGCTTGCCAAGGTCATTAAAGAATAAGTTTTTTTTGGTAGATTTGGGTATTTGATGTTAATTTTGTATTCACATCAGATTGTCAGAGCGAATAAATAACCACAATACTGTTTGCAATATCTTTGAATTCCTATTATTAAATACTTATACCAAACATGTTTTTAGACCAATAGTACTTGTAACATACAGACTGAGTTTCACTTAAACATGCAACAGAAAAATCTGGCCCAGCTCAGGTTTGTTTTGCATTTTAAGAATGAAACTTGATCAACTATTCAAAGTAAAACTGGATCACAAATCTAACCAGCGTGATACTCTTGATGCACCACATACAGTTTGTGCGTAGTATGAAAGTAAAATACTGCAGATGCTGGATAATCTCAGCAGGTCTGACAGCATCTGTGGAGAGAGAATACAGCCAATGTTTCAAGTCCTGATGACCCTTCGCTAGCTCTGATTATGCTGTCAGACCTGCTCAGAACATCCAGCACTTGGTTTTTGTACAGTTTGTACATGGTTGTCTCAGTAAAAAATACTTTCCTACTGATTACTCTTGCGAGAATGCTACTAATTAACCCAAGTAAACACTTATGATTTAATTAACCATCAACCTATTGATTTACCTACCTAGTTCCCATTGTGCCTAGGTTTCAATGTAGGTCAGCTTTAGAAAGCAGCAAGAGTCCACAATTTCCCATCCTGACCCTAAATATGCCCTAATTCTGAAAGAAGAGTGGTAGCCAGGCAAGTGGAAACCTCACTGCAGCAGATCTAAGCTTGGCTGACAATTCATCCCAACATAAGCCAGAATCAAACTGCAGCCTCAATTTTATCTTTGCCACAAGTAATCCTTTTCCTCACCTGCACATGCAGGTACCTCACCTTTTCACTAGGTGACGTTCCTCCCTGGCTCTGGAAGGTGTACTCTAACTGATTATTAGGCCTAACGAGTTATATAGACCAACACTGCAATTCACATATGCTTTACTTGCTAATGCCCCTAGAAATACATCAAAAAAATGCATGGTGTGAAAGATGTAGCTCTTAAAAATAACAGCTCCAGAGACAGTGTTCAGAAGGGGTTGAGAAGAAAGATCCTCGACCTGAAACATTAACTTTCTCCATAGGATTTCCAGCATCCACAGTATTTTGATTTTGAACAGGAGGGTACATTCATATGTTCAAGGTTCAAAAAGAGTCCTAATGCATTAAAAAATGTATATGCTTCATAATTAAAACAGAAGGTGCTAGAAAAACTCAGCAGGTCTGGCAGCGTCTGTGGAGAGGGAAACGGAGTTCATGTCGAGTCTGTATACTGTTTTCTCTCTCCTTGGATACTGCCAGACCCTGCTGAGTTTTCCATCATTTCCTGTTTATTTCAGAGTCCCAGCATCCAGAGTCTTTTGCTTTTATTTTTGTGCTTCATGCTAGTTTGGGGTTACACAGACAGCTATTTAATTATTCTAGTAAACACAATAGATTATAATGCACAGAAATAAGTCATCTTTGCTAATTTTGGTTGGAGCTCTATTTGTGGAGTTAGTTCAATACATTCAAAAGGCTCTTTGAAAATTACAGTAATAAAGACTATTGCTACAAACTATTGATCAAGTTATACACTACGGGAATGAATTCATTGAGGTGCATATCATGGAGCCTTAAATACATGCATGTAAAATTTACAGACGCCTGGTATAAATGGATATTGGTGTTTTGATTTCGGGTCTGGCCTCCAGTGAGGTAGTAACACCAACATCAGGCCTTTTCAAACTTTCCGCCACAACATACAAACAGGACAAATAAGCAAATAAGTAGCATGACCAAAAGCAGCAGTGGGATTTGAGGTTGGATTATTGAAGTTCAACAACCATGCGTGGCCCAGGACCATCACTGACAAATGTAGTCACCTAGCATTTCATTCCTCCTGATTCTCAATCATTGAGCCCCTTTCCAAGGTGACGTTTTTCATTTGCACTTGTAATAACTCAGGTTTGACATCCAAGTTTTAGCTTTTCTTTTCATCTCATTCAACAGTATGTAGTGTTATGTTCATGTTGTCTTCCATGGGAAGTGGGAGTGGAGAGAGAGCTGAGAAACAGGTGAACAGAGGCAGATGTATGTGAGAAGATAAAGAAGCCACAATTTGAATCGGCAACGGTCCAGGCTGACAGGCTGATGTTCAATTGTATCAAACACATTGTCAGATCCAAGGAGAAACAACATCCATCAGATCTTATTTGAGGAATTCATGAAAGGATACAAAATCAGGCTTGTTAAAATTAATTTTAATATTTTTTTCCAAGTCCGCAGAAAAGCAATATGCCAGGATATTCTGGAGTACAGTAACAACTTTAAAAAGGAAGCCCTTAAAAGTCCTACTATAAAATCTGATGCACCAACATACATTCACACAACCTGAAAGTTTAGGGGCGTGACCTTGCCACTGATTGTCATTATTTATTATTCTTCATAAAAGTTACAGATACAACACATGTACGTGCTAATGATAGCTGCACCTTGTTTTACAAACTCCAAACGGATTGGCATTTTAGATTTTCAGCTGAAATGTGCAAGCTGTTATAATTCAAGTCAGAAACTCTAAAGTATTTTATGAAGTCCGCCTGGATAAATTTTGCAACCTGAATTTGGCAAGGATGATCAGATATTTCATCAGGTATGATTCAACTGATCCACTAGAGAGCTATTAAACAGTTTATTTCAGAATACAGTTAACATATAGCAATAATTTTTACCGATTACAAACAAGAAAAACAAATAACCATGATATTGTGTAAACCTTAACTATATGAAAAGTTCCAACCCAACAAACCTCCTTAAAACATACATCTGCCACAGGTTTAACACAGAAAATAAGGATGCTCATGTAATGCTGGAACTTAGGTTGGAGAATTGAAATTCTAACTTCCCAGCCTTACAACATCCAGCAGATCTCGAGATAGAAATAATGCAACTGCTGGCCACTGGCTTTTCCCAGCAAACCACTTCAAAAGACAAAGACATGTTAGTTACTAGCTAGCAAACCACCAGTAACAGAATTTTCAATCTGGGAAGGCAAGGCCACCTGCTTCCAGCTAGCCAGCAGAATTTATAATACCAGGAAGAGAAACACAAATACTGCTTTGCAGTCTGAAGTCCAAACAACTAACTAAAACACCTGCTGTACCTGACTGTCATCATTCTTTCTCCAACAATTCAGGGCCATGAAAATCTTAGGAAATATGAGGCTCAGAATAAAAATAAAACCTCATTCAAATCATTTAAGCAGCAATAAAAGGACTGCTAAGTAAACAGTTCAGGGCCGACTCATAACTGCAGAAAACACGATTAAAAATATATTTCTTAAAGGCACATCAGCATCACAAAGCACACCACTACTTAAAGTTGTAGTACAGACTTAAAATTCCACCTGTGTATGAATCACTCTTTGCAAGTGTTTCAGAGAGAGAAGCAAGAGGGAGGGGGAGAGAGAGACAGGGCAAGTCAGGTAAGAAAGCAAAAATTTACATTTATATAATCACCTTTATCCTAGAAAAATAACCCAAGTCGGTTCACAGAGATGTAAACAAATATGGATCTCAAGCCAAAGGAGGTGGTATTAGGAGGATAACCAAACATTTGTGCAAAGGTGGGTTTAAAGAGGGTCTTAATGAAATGAATATGTATGCCCAGCTTTATTCTGTGCATATACAATACACTGCCGCATCAGAAGAGTATGTCATTAATTTTCACTGATGAAGTATTTCAAAATGTGTGATCTTCACATGCTATAGTGTAGAAGTCAGAAACTGTAAAAATAACACTACAGTACTAAGAACACAAAACACTCACAGTTCATCACTTTGGAGTGTTTCAAACAGGGAGCATGCTGACATGAACATTTCTCGCTATTCCAGATATTCCCAAAGGCCTTGCTTTGTCAATCTAAAAAGAACACAGAGAATCTGCATAGTAAGCTTTATTCTGCGAGTACAGTACTCTGCATAAGAATGCTTTAAACTGCATATGGTTGGTTTCACTACCCAGAGCAAGTGCAGCAGCAAATATTCTGCAGTAGTGAAAACTGGCACCATAATGTCTTCTTGGCATGAAGCAAATATTTTTCTGATTTAAATTCAATTTTTTTGATGTATATATCATTCCATCATGGCCTCTCCTATTAATCTCTCTAACACTATCCTTAGGAAGAATAGATGGACAGGCCAGGCAGACCGTGACTCCTCCTCCACCTACTCAATGACTAAGCAGAAGGAAACCAATTGCCTGGAACTGTGCACCTAACCCCTTCTGACAACTCAGTTGCAATCATTCACAGGCTAAGGGAAGGAGTCTATCCAGCAGAAATAGTCAACTCAAAAATTAGACATTTGCACTAATTTAAGCAACCAAACAAATCCTCTGTATCCAATTCATCCACTCACTTAAATTCAGTATTGAAATATGTTAAAATGCATGATACTCAAATTAGTTAACTTGATCTAAGAGTTCACTAAAAACGCAAACATTAATTACACCACTAGATTTCCACTTTTATAACTGAAAATATATATGATAATTGAAAGTAATTCTCATGGTTGATCATTCAAATTTAACACACCCAGCCAATACATAAATAATAATAATTTGGAAGCTGGAACAGACCAACTGTTAGATACTGACAATGAGATAGCTGAGAGAAATCAAAGAAAATAGTTTGGCATTCAGAGCAGCAGCATAAACCTGCAAGGCCAGTCAAGAACGTGCGTATTTTTGTGATTCGAGCAGATTGTATAGGTAGGTTGGAATCAAGTTGTGAGCAAACTGAACAGCAACTGAATGAATACCAATTGGTTTGAACAGGTTCTACCAAAAGCCTAACGAGATTAGAGCATCTTTACTGCAGCGGAATAAAAGTCAGTTAATCTTATTTCAGTTGTTGAACTGCTAGCATAAAGTATCAGTTAGAGAAACTAAGGGCTCGAAAGACAATGTGCAATAGCAAATGTTCGTCCAATTCTGTAAATAAAAGATACCTCATGCAGAACTGTTATGCTCTGACCAATCTGTCATGCTTAACCCCAGACTTATTTAGTTTATAGATAAGGGAACTATATGCAACTAATGATCCTTTATCAAATTATTCCCAATACTTCCGCCTAGAGACCTAATCTACCAGTAATTAACTCAGGTGGGATACAGCTCAGTGTTCCAATCACAGAGGAGAAAGATGTTCTGTTTCCTGTAGCACTGACAAACTGCAAGTCAGTAAGCAGAAGAAAAAATACTTCAAAATAATTAAAATATTATAGTACTAGAAAAGATCTTAAACCCAGATGTTGCTGTTCTGGTATCTATTGCTAAATTCAGCTACGTCAATACCTACAGTCTTGTCTATGCACAGTGCATGTATGAAATATATAATTGTGCAGTATGCACAGAGTATACAGCCTTGCATGCGAAAATTCTGGGCCACTCATATCAGCTACTTGCAATAGAACCCTTCTGCACAGTCAGCACTAGTAGGCACTCAACATCACCTGGAAAAGGATAAGAGGTAAACACAGCAGAGATACCCATTCCTGATCGCTAACCAATTACCCTGACTGTAAGGCATGTGTGGGGCCATCAAGTAAGGACAGGATTGGGTCAGCTGCAAGGCACAACACAATCAACATAAGTTGATATAAACTGTGTAGATTCTTAAGAATAATGGTTACCTAGGCCAGTATTGGAAAATTGCTTTTATCAAGGAACCCTCCACATGTCAATGTTTCCAGAAGAACAGGGACAAAAATTGGAAAATAAAAAATTACTTTCAATATCACCCATGGTCGGTACCAGATTTAAAAGTCTGCACCTGGATCATAATCGCTTTGGTACCATTATGGGTTTTTCAGGTTGTGACATTCTGATAATTCCACTAATATCCCTCACCACCATGTAATGACTCATTCCTTTAAGTGGCAAGACAGTATAATTTGACGCTAGCACTCATTAATCACGGAGTTGCATTCTCCTGTGCATTTATTTGCAATGCTCAGAGGACGATGGCACTGGGCACTGCGTGGGTATAAGTCACGGGGGTGGTGCTGTTAATTAAAGGGCTGAGTCATCAAGTTGAGGGGGGAAAATTGAGGGGGTGGACTTAGTCTCAGCAATCTGAAACAGTCTATGCAGTTACCATGGTAACAGCTCCCTGATGCGGGGGTGATCTCTGGGAGCAAACACTAGCTAAATTTCCAACTAAGCGGCGACAGGACTGAACGCAATGAATAATATGAAGTACATCACACTGGAAACATCTCAAATCAGCCAAATAGATCAGCACTGTTCTGTTCGTAGAACAGGGACATGGCAGGTACACAGTAGAATTGAAGGGTTAAGTCGCTCTTCAGATTAACCTCAGGAAAGAGTGCTGCACGTTTGTCACTATCTCACTGGAAGAAAGAAATTAAAACGGATCATACAAGCAGTCACCTGCTCTGGGACCTGCTGCTGAGACTTTTCACAACATGCACACAGTTATATTTTTAGAACCCTTTGATTCAAGTGATACGGCAGTAATATTGCATGTATTCAGCACTTGCTCTGAAGAAGCAGACAGCAGATAAGTGCTTATTCACAGGGCTTTGTTCTAGTAAAGAGCAATGATTCCAAAACTTGTCGAGGACTAGCGAAACAAGATCTACAGTTTAAGGAGGAGTGCAGAACTCCAAAAGGACATGAATAAAAAGATTAAACACATTACACTCCACATTTAAAATCTGTCCAAGCCTGATAGCGAGAGCAAAATACATTCATCATGGTTCTCAGGCTGCACCCCAAGAAGAGATTTTAAAGTTCATTTATTTGTGTCACAAGTAGGCTTACATTAACACTGCAATGAAGTTACTGTGAAATCCCCCAGTCGCCACACTCCAGCACGCTGATTCGGTACACAAAGAATTTAGCATGGCCAATGCATCTAACCAACACATCTTTTGGACTATGGGAGAAAACCACGAGAGAAATACTTTCAGCAATTCCAAATGACCAACCAAAAACAATTGTAGATCAGAGTTGATGGTGAGGCATTGATGAAAGCACACAAATTTATAGAACGTGCAAGATCTAGTATCAGAGAAAAGCCAGGCAGTGTACCTTAATGACCATCATCCGGTGGCTCTGATATCCATCATTATGAAATGCTCCGAAAGATAGCCATGGTACAAATCAATTCCTGCCTACCAGACTGCCCGAATCCAGTACAATTTGCCTATGACCACAACAAATCCACAGCAGAGGCCATCTCCCTAGCCCTACACTCAACCCTGGAACACCTAGTTAACAAAGACACCTAAGTCAGACTCCTATTCGTAGACTACAGTTCAGCCTTTAACACCATTATTTCTACAAGACTCATCTGCAAACTTTGTGCCCTAGGACTTAGCTCCACCCTCTGCAACTGGATCCTAGACTTCATAACCCACAGACCACAATCAGTAAGGTCAGGCAACAATATGTTCTCCACGATCATTCTCAACACAGTACTCCATAACACTGCGTCCTCAGCGCCTTGGTATATTCCTTATACCCCTTTGACTGTATGGCCACATTCCCCTGCAACTCGAGTGTCATCAGCAAACTTGACAATATCGCTTGGAGTCATATCTCAAACAAATATGAGGTGGAATACAAGAAAGAGATAGAGAATCTGGTGAACTGGTACAACGACAATAATCCTTTCATCATCGTCAACCAAATAAAGGAGACAGTCCTCGGCTTCAGGAAGTATTGTGGAAGGCATGCCCCGTCTACATCAATGGGGATGAAATAGAAACGGCCAAGAGCTTCAAGACTTTAGATGTTCAGATCACCAACAACCTTTCCTGGTCCCTCCATGCAGATGTTGTGGTTAAGAAAGCCTACCCATGCCTCAACTTTCTCAGGAGGCTAAAAACATTTGGCATGTCTGCTACAACTCTCATCAACTCTTACAGATACAACCAGAGGAAAAATGCTTTCTGTGGTGTATCACAGATTGATATGGCTCCTGCTCTGTCCAAGACCATAAGAAACTACAAAGGATCATGAATGAAGCCTGTCCATCACACAAACCAGCCTTCTATTCAATTACACTGAGTACACTTCCTGCTGCTCGTAAAAGCAGTCAGTATAACCAAGGACCACATGCACGCTGTGCATACTCCTTTCCACCTTCTTCCATAAGGGAAAAAGATACAAAAATCTGAGGTCACGTACCAACCGATTCAAAAACAGCTTCCTTGCTGTCATCAGACTTTTGAATAGGCCGACCTCACATTAAGTTGATCTTTCTCTACACCGTAGCTATGACTGTAACAGTACATCCTGCAATCGCTCCTTTCCTTCCCTATGTGTGATATGTTTTGTCTGTGTAGCACACAAGAAACAATAGTTTTCACTGTATACAAATACATGTGATAATAATAAAATCAAATCAAAAGATGGAGACAGACCGTCCAGCTCAAACAGGAAAGGTCAGCATTTACTCTCAAAGTCAGCAAACAGTTTCTATCGCATTTTGTCTTTGCAAGTTATTTTACACATAATGGTTAAGTAATGGACTGTTTTGAAGAACTGTGGAAATAGTGACAGATAGCCCTCTGAGCACGTGACCCCAGTCAACTGGTGCTGCAGAGGAACACCCATATAGTTACAGAATAGGACTTCACCCTCTCCATTCCACATCCACTCAAAATTCCACAAATCCACTTAAATCCACTTCGCTAAATCCCGAATGAGAGCAGATTTCTCATCCTAATTTCAGGAAAGCAATACAACATGACAAAATTCATCAAAATAACTTACTGTATCACAAGAATTGTCTTGAATATGCATGATCCAGAAAATTGCATACAGGTACTCCATGTATTCTCTGCTGCTCCACAGTCAAGACAACATATCCTTAGATTCTCTGTTTTGTATTAACTTATGCCTGTGGAGCTTTATCTAATGTCTGACTCTGCACAGGTTCGCATTCTACCCTTTACATAATTATTGTGTCGCATGAATTCCATCTGCTGCAGTGAATTAAAACATTTGAAAAGCCTATCAAAATAAAAAAAGAAAATCTTCAATTCTAGTTAAAAGGGTAGCACGTGAAAGAGTCAAGACATCAAGGGCAGGGATGTTTTCTGTTCTGACACAGACATTGTCTGTCCTCAGACTTCACTTGTAATCAAACTTGACAGTCCAGGCAATGAATATTAGCACAATACACAGCCAAGACCATTCCTATCTGGATCTCCACTTTCCAGCAGGAATCATTGCACAGCAACATAAGAGCATAAAAAGGACCAGGAGTTTCCCATTTGCATCTTGAGCCTGCTCTCCCATTCAAATAAGGTAACTGATGATCCGATTGTGGACTCAATACCACTTTCCTGCCTGCCCACCCATTCCCTACAAAAAAAAATCTAACTCCCAGCCTGCACTGAACTCCAGGGTGAAGAATCCAAAGATTGACGATTCTTTAAATAATTACGCCTTGTCCCCATCTTGAATGGGTGATTCCTTATTTGAAACAGTGTCACCCAGTTCTAAATTCTCCCTAATGGGAGAAATCCTCTCAGCACCATCTACACTGCCAAGCCCCCTTAGAATCTTATGTTTCAGTCTCATTCTAAACTCCAATGAGTATAGGCCTAACCTGCTCAACCTTCCCCATAAAACAACCCATTCTATCCCAGGAATCAACCTAGTGAACCCTCGCTAAAATACCTGTATTGTAAAAATGGCCCCATTTAATTATTTCCTGCTCTGCTGCACAATTACAGTAAGAAGTCTCACAACACCAGGATAAAGTTCAACAGGTTTACTTGGTAGCAAAATTTGGTAGTACAATTAACAGCAGAAAATGCCTTTTCACAAATCAGGCAATACCAAGCTCCAATAATACACTGAAACCAGTACCAATGGAAGCTGGAAAACAATGAGTGCGACAATGAGTACTTTTACAGCATATAAATGCTTAATTTTGCAAGAACAAAAAAATGCAGTTACATCAAACCAGGCCCTTCAAATCAGCCTATTACGAGAATTTTTAAATTTTTGTTACTGATATCCAGTAGATCAATTAAAATAAATATACTTGATTTACTATTTATTGTGCATAATGTAACTACATTGAAGCAGTTCTGGGCAGTGGAGGAGCACTCACGCATAGTGTCACGTGACAATTAAATCATTGGTGTAGTGTCACTGCAAAATAATGAGAATGCATCACTGCATCATCAACAGAATCTTGACCTTCAACTTGGATCTCTGCCAAGTTCCACCACTACATGTTTATTATTCTGGCATGATATATCTAAAAACTTAAAATAGATACTTTACAGTAAAGTGATCAGGACTTCTCTAACACTTGCCTTCAGTTGGAAAATGACATCTCTGGGTTGGCTGCATTAAAGTATCAAAACTGGAGAAATACAGCACATTCCATGCCTAACTCAGGATGTCAATGCTTTGGATTGGAAAATTGTCCTTGAGATTCACAGTTGAGCACACCCACTGTAAAGCTGCACCATTGTTGGGAAAGGAATGCAGTGTCAGAATTGAGATCAACCTTGATATTTCCCCATGAACGAATGTCCAGCCAACATATCTTAAGAAGTTCATATAAAAATATCAATTTGAGGAGGCATCAAAGGATAACTAGTACAGATGGAATCCAGCCTAGCAAGGAGTAACAAACAGGATATATAAAAATACTCAACTGAAATAAGCCAACCTCTACTTTTTAAAGAATGTATTTTGTAGATACACAGAAAGATTACTGACTCTAATCGCAGATCAAGTTAAATATTCTCAACTGAACAGCTTTGCGACCAAACTTGCAGCTATTTCATCTACTGGATTGAGTCAGACTTGCCAAGCAAATTGTTGGTGCGTCTAAACTGGTAGCGAAGTACCTGTGACATATTCATCCATACATTTCCTCAGCTAAGTGTCATAAGCTCCAACATGACTCCAAACATTATTTTAAAAAGGGTCAGATCAATCCTGACCCCACCTCCCCACCCTCAAACAGTGGTGCAACCTTACAGCGGGCATGCTTGACTGTGAATTGCAGTCAATTTCCATTTCAAAGCATTTGTTCCCTAAATTAGACATAAAACGTTACATACATCTCTCAGGTTTTGATGTTTTAGTGAATAACTTTCATGCTTTAAGTATTTAAGCACACTTAGTAACGCTTTTTCATCTTCCGTTTCTAATAGTTTCTGCCATCATGGATGTTAAGATTTGAATCAGTGCTTTCATTACAAGCAGAAAATCAACTATTTGATTTCAAATTGGACACAGGTCACCCAAACAATCAACATGAATTGACTAGGAATACCAAAAATACTTGTTCATCCTCTGAAAGCTAAACTTGGAAGAGACTACTGGAATCTTAGCCATGACATTCTAGTATTTAACAAAGTCAACCTCTGGTTAGATAGCTAAAAATAATAGTTCAGTGTGCAATTTATGATGTTTCCTTTAGTCTTTCAGAATTATTAATTCTTCAAAGAAGTTCCTTCTGCCAACATTGTTCCCTCAACAATTGCTACCAAACGAACAGATAAAGTGGTTATCTATTTTATTGTTTTCTGCAGAGTACTGCTGCAACAGTCACTGTACTTTTAAAATCATACATTTGTAAAGCACTCTAGAGACAGGCTTAAAACACTATAAATGCTAATCAGTACTGTATGCACCTAACCAAAACACACAGCCATGTTTCTTGGTGAAAATCTGTACTGTAAACGCAAGACCATACAATTCTGCCAACTCCCAAAAAGCTAGATTTGTGAACTGACATACAATATATTCAGAATTTTAATAAACACATCTGTTAAATCATAAAAAGCCATATTCTGACATCTCAATTATAGCTTGCAGCTCCTCCAAATCTGGCTGTATGTGCCCACTTAAACTTGGCTTAACCATGCAATTAATTGTAACAATCCATTCTCATTTTCAGTCACTAAATTCATAAAAAAAATTTGATCATTATCAATTAGATTCTGCTTGCACCCATTTGTTAGTAAACACCTCACATATTATGAAGGACAAGGCTTGTAAATGTTGCCTAAAGACAAAGGATGCCTTTCAAGAATAAATTAAAAGAATCAATCTATTTCATTTTTTCCATTTAAAATGATGAATACTGTTTCCACACACCCCTGAACCCTCATTAAAACCATTCCACATTCTCACCCAGCTTATATCCCAGTGTGACCTTGACCTCCATTCCCTGAAACTCCAGGGATGCAGACAGGAACAATATGGTGGACAACTGGTTTAGCCATTCATCAGATTTGGCCACATCAAGCTCTACTCATCTGTTAAAACTGCTCACTATTCCAGGATCATCCTGGAATGCAAAGCTAACCCTGACTTCAGTTCATCAATAGCAAACTACGTCCTTAAATACTCGCCAACATTTCTCCAACATGTGAGGAACGCATGGATTTCTTTGCCGCTGAGACAGAATCCGCTGTTTGCTCTGTTTCTCTTTTGTCGTAAGGGTTCTGCTCAGCCTTGAATCTTTATCTAGTTTCTTTCCCATTCCTCTTCATATCCTCTCCAAACTGGATCATGAGACGTGCCTCCTGCTTCCTCAACAGTTTTCCCACTCAATGGCTCAACACCCAACTTCCCCTCCAGGGCCACATGTAAGCTGATAATGACAGTAGTTCTCACTGCCCCCTCTTTCAAATTCATTATCACCAATACACAAAAAAAAACCCCTCAACTCTTCCATCCTTACAAGCTACCAGCCAGTCTCTAAAGTCCATGAACGTGCTGTCATCTCCCAAAATCATACACAGCTATCCCAGAACTCCATGTTTGAATCCCTCCAATTAGGCTTCCTGGTCCTGTCATGGTACTAAAGCTCACCGTGACAAAGCTAAACTACAGGTCTTTCCCTCGAACATGATTGATCAGACAAACCTCCAACAGCTCTTCATCATTTTCCAGCTGATGGGACTGCATTATCTATCCAGTTATAGACAGAATTAATTAGAATAGCTCCTCTTCCCACTCCAATGTTAATTCTAGTGTCACCCAAGGATCCATCTACATGCTGCTCCAGGACAACATCATTTGAAAACAGTCCATTTCCACATGTGTGCTGACAACCAGATCAACTTCACTTCTCTCAACATCTTCAGTGTCAAAATCCACTATTATGTACTGAATGAGCCATGGTTTCCTCCAATTAAGCACTGGGGAGGTTGAAGCCACTGTCTAGACTCACTGTCCTTGGCAATCTAAGGCTGACCTACACTGCTCACAACCTTAGTGTTATGCCAGAGCCTTTGATGAGCCATCAACCACGTATCTATGTCATGAAGACTACCTCCTTCACCTTTGCAGCACTGCCCAACTCTGGCCCTGCTCCAGACCTTCATCCTCATCTACAGTTGATTATTCCAATGTATTCCTGAGCAGCCTTCTGAAGTTCTTCTCTCAAACTTAATGATCATCCAAAAGTCTGCTGCCCACGACCCAGCTTTCACAAATTCCTGTTCCCAATTACCTCTGTGGTCACTGACCTATATTGCATCCCAATTAAGCAGCTCCTCAAATTTGAAATGCTCTTCCTTATTTTCAAATCTCTCCATTCCCTCATCCCTCCATAATGATGTAATTTCCTCCAGCCACAGAGCCCTCCAAGATATCTATACACTCCAGCTCATTTATTCTTTCATGATACATGGCCGTTGCCAGTAAGGCCAGCACATGTTGCTCGTCTCTAACTACCTTTGAATCAGCTGAACAAGTCACTCAGTTCAGAGGGCAGTTAAGAGTCAACCACATTGCTGTGGGCTTGGGTCATATTTTGGCCAGACCAGTATGGGCAGCACAGTGGCAAAATGGTTAGCACTGCTGCCTCACAGCCCCAAGAAACCAAGGTTCAATTCCAGCTTTGGGTGAGTATGTGTAGAATGTGCACATTCTCAGGGTACTCCAGTTCCCTCCTACACTCCAAAGATGTGTGGATTAGGTTGATGGGCCATGCTCAATTGGCCTTTAGTGTCAGGATGATTAGTAGGGTAAATGTGGGATTATGGGGATAGGCCCGGGGGATCATCGTGGGTGGAGGTCCATGGCTTCCTTCTACACTGTAGGGATTCTGGAATGAGGATGGCAGATTTCCTTCTATAAAGGATATGAAATTAGTTTTTACAACAACAATAACAGTTTCATGGTCATTATGGAAACTAGCTTTTAAGTCCAGATTCCTTATTTCAATTAAATTCCACCAGCTGCCAGGGTGGAATTTGAACCCCCACCTGCATAGCAATAACCTGGGCCTCTGGATTACTAGTCCAGTGATACTCCTGCTCTGCCACCTCATCTCCCCAGCATCGCTGACAACAATGGACACTTCTGTTAAAGGAGCTTCCATCTAGGAACACAGGAATTAGGGGCAGAAGTAGGTAAACTCAGCCACTAAAGCCTGCTTTGCCATTCAGATCATGGCTGATCTCTCCCTGGTCTCAAATCCACCTTCCACTGGTTCCTCAAATCCCTCTTTTTAATTAGAAAAATATCTATCTCTCTCTTGAAACCAATCAACAATTCATGCTCTGGAAAAAACTGCACTACAACTTTTCACTTTTATTCCTTACATCCCTCTAAGATATTCCACAAATTCCTTTTTGGCCAACATTTTGGTTCACTGACCTAATATGCGGTTTATGTCAAATTCTCTTATTTTGCACGGTGACTCTCCCATGAAGCACCATGGGACATTTTGCTCCATTAAAAGCACAGTATAAATACTTGTTGAAGAGCATTTGCTTAACAACACTAACCATACCAGCTCAATCAGTAAGGATCGGCAAAAACACCTCCTCCACAATTATCTCAACACCAGTGCCCCACAAGGCTGTGCCCTCAGCCCCTACTTTATTCTTTATACACCTATGACTGTGCGGCCAAATTCCTTTCAACTCCATTTTCAAGTTTGCTGATGAAACTACAGTAGTGGTTTGGATCTCAAACAATGACAAAACGAAGTACGGGAAACAGAACAGAAAAGAATCCGGTGAACTGGTGCAACAACAATACTCTCTTTCTCAATATCAAAATGGATATGGTTATTGACTTCAGGAAGTGTAGCGGTGAACATGCCCCAGTCTACATCAGTGGGGACAAAGCAGAAATGGTCAAGAGCTTCAAGCTTTTAGGTGTCCAGATCACCACAACCTGTCCTGGTCCCTTCATGCCATCACTATAGTTAGGAAAGCCCACCTACACCTCTATCTCAAAAGAATAAGGAAATTTGGCATGTCCGCTACAAATCTCACCAACTTCCACAGACACACCGTAGAAAACATTCTTTCTGGTCATATCACAGCTTGGTATGGCCCCTGCTCTACCCAAGACCACAAGAAACTACAAAAGGTCATGAATAAAGACCAGTCAATCATGCAAACCAACCTCCCATCCATTGATCTGTCTACACTTCCCGCTGCCTCGGAAAAGCAGCCAGCATAATTAAAGGACCCCACGCACCCTGGACAAACTCTCTTTCCATCTTCTTCTGTCAGGAAAATGATATAAAAGTCTGAGGTCTCATACCAACTGACTCAAAACAGCTTCTTCCCATCAGACTTTTGAATGGACTTATCTTGCACTAAGTTGATCTTTACTCTACACCCCAGCTATGACTGTAACATTACATTCTGCATGCTCTCCTTCCCTTCTCTATGAATGGTACGCTTTGTCTGAGTGGCAGGCAAGAAATAGTTTTCATTGTATACTAATACATGTGACAATAATAAATCAAATCAAAGCTACAAGCCAACAGACACTGCTTCTTAGTCAATTCATCCAATTAAGCCAACTGCACTTATCAATTTAGCATCTCAATGGGTGCTCTTTCTGCATTTAAAATGACAGCAATTACATTTTCTTTAATTAATGACTCTGAGGGGACCAGTTTCTTAAAATAGATTTGTTTAGGCTTGATTCAATTACCATACAGTAATTGCTTCACTGGAATGGCTGAATGATGGGAAGATTTCTTGATCATGGGATGGTCGAGCTTCCCTTAGGAATTTACTGCTGTAATATAATGGAAGTTACTTCAAACAAATCGTGATAGCCCAAAAGGGCAGCAACTGCAGCTATTGACTGTCACCAATAAATTCAGCGCTTGAATAGTGGGTTCTAACAGGATTAGGTCAAAAGATCTATATGCCACACTGAAAGTGTGCAACATAGTCCTCAAGACAACCTCAGCCAGTAACACCACCAAACTCAATTGCAGAATGTTAGTCCCTATCGCCACTGATTAATCTGAACACAAAAGTGCAATCCCATATCAGTTCCAGCCTGAGATTACATAATGACTTGATTTTATGAATATTTAATTGTGCTACTGAAAGTCAAAGTGTACAAGTTTTAATGGCCAATGCTCCTGAATTAACGTTCATAGAATTCATGTGGTGACTCCTGGAATTTATAGTGAAAAACTAAGCCACGTTGACCAGGAAACTCAGATTTTACGGTTTTAGCTGAGGTCAGCTAAAACTGTGACCAAGAAATTACAATTGGTCACAAATCCCATAAGAGTGGGAAAATGGTTTCCATGCCTATGAATAACATCCGCTTAAGCAAGGTGCTCTTGCCCATGAAGTCAAAAGGCATCAAGGAATAATATCTTCAAAGAAAAGATTAGAAAACATCTTGTGCCAAGTACTTGCCATGCAAATAATTTTAATCTTTCATAGAAACATAGAAAATAAAAGGAGTAAGCCATTTGGCCCTTCAAGCCTGTTCAGCCATTCATTTTAATCATGGCTGGTTGTCGTGATTAAATGACATGGGGCGGCACAGTACCACAGTGGTTAGCATTGCTGCTTCACAACTCCAGAGACCTGGGTTTGATTCCCAGCTTGGGTCACTGTGCAAGCTCCACATAGACATTCTCCCCGTGTCTGCGTGGGTTTCCTCCTGGTGCTCTGAAGATGCGTGGGTTAGGTTGATTGGCCATGCTTAAAAGTTGCCCCTTAGTGTTCTGAGATGTGTAGGTTAGAGGGATTAGCAGGGAAATATGTCAGGATATGGGGGTAGGGAATGGGTGGGATTGTGGTCAGTGCAGACCTGATGGGCCAAATGGCCTCTTTCTGCACTGTAGGGTTTCTATGATTTCAAATTCAATATCCTGATCCCCGAAGAGTTGTATCTAATTTCTTCTTGATGCCACACGTTTTGGCCCTAACTACTTTGTGGTAACAAATTCCACACATTCATCACTTTCTGGGTGAAGAAATTTCTCCTCATCTCAGTCCTAAAAAGTTACCCCTTATTATCAAACTATGACTCCAGTTCTGGATTATCCCACCATCGGGAAAAACTTTCTGAATCTGTTAGAAAATTGTTTTTTCGAGATCACCTCTCACTCTTCTAAACTCCAATGAATATAATCCTAACGACTTAGACCTTCCATGCAGGAATCGGCCTGGTAAACCTTCACTGCACTGCCCTTATAGAAAGAGCCTTCTTCCTCAGATAAGGACACCAAAACTGTCAATAATATTCCAGGTGTGGTCTCACCAACAGCTGGTACAATGGCATAAAACATCCCTATTCGTATACTCAAATCCTCTTGCTATGAAGGTCAACATACCATTTGCCTTCTTTACTGCCTGTACACTTACTTTCAGTGACTCTTGCTTGAGGACACCAAGGTCTTACAAAGCATCCACCTCTTTCAATTTACACCCACACAAATAATAATCAGCCTTATTATTGCTACCAAAATGGATAACCTCATTTGTCAACATTGTATCCACCATGCATATGCCCATTCGCTTAGCGTGTTCAAATTTTTAAAAAGTTTATTCATCGGTTACAAGTAAGGCAATGCTGTGAAGTTGCTGCAAAATTCCCCTATCGCCCTGTGAAATTGCTACACCCCAGCACCTGTTCAGGTCAATGCACATCTGGGAGGAAGCTGGAGCACCCAGAGGAAACCCACACAAACACAGGGAGAACGTGCAGACTCCACACACACACACACACACACACACACACAGTAACCCAAGCCAGGAATTGAACCCAGGTTCCCGGCAGTGAGAGGCAGCAGTGCTAACCACTGTGGCACTGAAATCACGCTAAAGTATCTCAGCCGCCCAGCAAATTTTGTATCATCTGCAAATTTGGAGATAATACATTTAGTTCCCTTAAATGGCAAGGGGCAATGTTGGAGGGGCATTAAGGAGGGGGATAGTGAGGGGCATTGAGGAGGGGGATTGAGGAGGGGTCAGACGGTTACCTCGCGCTGGGCGAGCAGCGGATGAACATGCAGGCGATCCTGTTGCCCCGGCTGGTGCGGATGAGGAAGATGTCGGTGCAGTCCAGCTCCCGCTGGCCGTACTGCCACTCGGCGCGCTCGGTGAAGCGCAGGCTCCAGCGACTGCCCGATTCGTCGGCCACCGCGGCGTACGTGGCCTCGGGCGGTAGGAAGGCCAGCTTGGCGGCGATGCGGCTGGGGCAGGGCGGGCAGCAGAAGAGGCAGCAGAGCTCGCTGAGCGACAGGCCGTTCATGCTGACAGCCTGCCCGCCTCGATGGGCCGGTACTGGAGCGACAACGAGTCGCTCTGAGGGAGTGGAGGGTGAGGGGGGAGAGAGAGTGTCAGCTTCACGATGCCTCCTCCGTCAACTCACATCCTCTTCCTCCATTTCTGGCGAAAACCAAAAGCAAAGCGCCCCTTACCGGATGTGACGTAACCCGCACGGCGGCGGAAGTGACGGAGCTTCCGGTGGTGGAAGTGACATAATCCAGAGCTAGGCTCTGCAGCCTCAGCTGGAAGTATCTGGGTCAAAGGTTAACCACCTGCCCTTTCACCTTGAACACTGATTTCATTTGATATTTGGTTTCATTTGATATTTGATTTGATATGAGTTATTTCATTTGTTAGTTGATTTGATGTTTCATTTGATATTTGATTTATTTCATTTGATATTTGATATGACATTTGATTTCATTTTTAATTTGATTTATGATTTCATTTTGATTTGATTTATCAATGTCACATGTATTGGGATACAATGAAACGTATTGTTTCTTGCTATATACGGTCTGCTGTTCACCTGCCTGCCCACACATCTTCCACAGAGACTGGGGTGTATTATTGATCCCCCTTAATCACACTTTGATTTCATGTTTGAAGTTTCTTTTCTGCTTTATCTTTTCTTTCAGCTTTTTCCCTTCTTTCTGGGGACTGCCCTTCTTGTCTTATCCCTGAGTTTATTCAATTTAGTTCATTTAATTTGTCCAAAAGCAACGTCTGCCAACAAATAAGTTTTAAGTTTATTTAAACCACTGGTGGCAGCAGTGCTAACCACTGTTGTCAACAGGCAATGCCTCACAGCAGCAGGGATGCAGGTTTAATTCCAGCCTCGGGTCACTGTCTGTGTGAAGATTGCACATTCTCCCCCTGTCTGTGTGGGTTTCCTCTGGGTGCTCCAGTTTCCTCCCACACTCCAAAGATGTGCGGGTTAAGTTGATTGGCTATACTAAATTGACCCTAGTGTTGAGGGATAGCAGGGTAAATATTTTGGTTTGATTTATTATTGTCACATGTATTAACATACAGTGAAAAGTATTGTTTCTTACGTGTTATACAGACAAAACACCATTCATAGAGAAGGAAACGAAAGAGTGCAGAATGTAGTGTTACAGTCATAGCTAGGGTGTAGAGAAAGATCAACTTAATGCAAATAAGTCCATTCAAAAGTCTGACAGCAGCAGGGAAGAAGGTGTTCTTGAGATGTTTGGTATGTAACCTCAGACTTTTGTATCTTTTTCCCGAAGAAAGAAGGTGGAAGAGGGAATGTCCATCATGCATAGGGTCCTTAATTATGCTGGCTGCTTTGCCGAGGCCTTAGGAAGTGTAGATAGGTCTGTGGATGGGAGGTTGGTTTGCGTGAGGGATTGGGCTACATTCATGACCTTTTGTAGTTTCTTGGGGTTTTGGGCAGAGCAGGAGCCATATCAAACTGCGATACAACCAGAAAGAATGCTTTCTATGGTGCATCTATAAAAGTTGGTGAGAGTCATAGCTAACATGCCAATTTCCTCAGTCTCCTGAGGAAGTAGAGGCATTGGTGGGCTTTCTTAACTATATTGTTGGCATGGGGGAACCAGGACAGGTTGTTGGTGATCTGGACACCTAAAAACTTGAAGCTCTCGACCCTTTCTACTTCGTCCCCATTGATGTAGATGGGGCATATTCTCCTTTACTTCCTGAAGTTGATGACAATCTCCTTTGTTTTGCTGACATTGAGGAAGAGGTTATTGTTGCCACACCAGTTCACCAGATTCTCATTCCTGTACTCTGTCTTGTCATTGTTTGTCATAAACAACTTTTCTCCACTGATTTCCATTCTCCACTGCCCCTCCAGTAGAGAGGCCACGCAATCCACATCCTGCTATTATCCATCTGTTCCATCTTGGGTTTTCCAGACGCTTCCGTCTTGTTTATGTGGCACGTCCAAAATATGCACGTTTCTTGGATGACACTGCCTCAAACAAGTTCCTCTTAACACCAGCTTTCCTGTGCATCCACTAGTTTGGCTGCTTGGAGTCCATGACAAAGAAAATATCTGAGTTCTTTCATTTCAGATGTGTTTATTCAGGCCTTGTCATTCTTCTTTTCAGTTATCAAATGTCGCTTCTTTCCTCTTCCCTTTTGTTCTGTCCATTTCCCTGCTTCTGCCCTTATATAAATACAAGTCTTTTTAGGTAATGTGAAGAGAAAATGCTGGAAAAACTCTACTTCTCTCTTCACAGAAGCTACCGGACCTGTTAAGTTAACATTTCAAGTCTGCATGACTTCTTCAAAACATTGATATACTGCCTTTCACAACCACGGACTGCTCCAAAGCACTTTACAGCCATTGAAGTATTTTTCAAAGTGCAGTCACTGTTGTAATGTCAGAGACACAGCGGCCAATTTGCACATAGCAAACTTGCACAAACAACAATGTGATAATGACCAGATAATCTGTTTTTGTCATGTTGAAGATGCACCAGAGAAAGTAATACCATAGGGGGCAGCACAGTAGTGCAATGGTTAGCACTGCTGCCTCACAGCTCCCGCGACCTGGGTTCAATTCCCAGCTCGGGTCAACGTGCGGAGTCTGCATGTTTTCTCCACGTCTGCATGGGTTTCCATCAGATGCTTTGGTTTCCTCCCACAGTCTGAAAGATGTGCTGGTTAGGTGCATTGACCCCAACAAATGCCAGAGTGTGGTGACTGGGGAATTTCTTTGCAGTGGTTTTTGTAAGCCTTACTTGTGACTAATAAATAAACTTTTTAAAAAAACTTTACTTTTGATTGAGGGATAAATATTCTCCAGGGTACCAGGAGGAACTCCCCTCCTTTTCTTCAAAAACATGTCCTCTCAGCTGGGTGTATTGTGTTTAATTCTAATCCAAAAGAGGGCACCTCTGACAATGAAACACCACATTAGTACTGATTTGATTTCATTTGATTTATTATTGTCACGTGTATTAGTGAAAAGTATTGTTTCTGGCATGCTATACAGACAAGACATAGAGAAGGAAAGAGAGAGTGCATAATGTAGTGTTACAATCAGCTCGGGTGTAGAGAAAGATCAACTTAATGTGAGGTAGGTCCATTCAAAAGTCTGACAGCAGCAAGGAAGAAGCTGTTCTTGAGTCAGTTGGTACGTGACCTCAGACTTTTATATCTTTTTCCTGACAGAAGAAGGTGGAAGAGAGTATGTCTGGGGTGTGTGGGGTCCTTAATTATGTTGGCTGCTTTGCCCAGGCAGTGGGAAGTGCAGACACAGTCAATGGACGAAAGGCTGGTTTGCGTGATGGACTGGGCTTCATTCACGACCCTTTGTAGTTTCTTGTGATCTTGACAGAGCAAGAGCCAAAACAAATTGTGATAGAACCAGAAAGAATGCTTTCTGTGGTGCATCTGTAAAAGGTGGAGACAGTCATAGCGGACATGCCAAATTTCCTTAGCCCCCTGAGAAAGTAGAGGCGTTGGTGGGCTTTCTAAACTATAGCATTGGCTTGGAGACACCATGATGTGGATATGCCGGCGTTGGACTGGGGTAAACACAGTAAAAAGTCTGACAACACCAGGTTTTAGTCCAACTGATTTATTTGATAGTAAACTCACAAGCTTTCGGGTTAGTCACTTCGTCAGGCGAACGGAGAGTTCTGGCCTCAGACAGAGCATATAAAGCACAGACATTCACCTGACGAAGGGACTAACCCGAAAGCTTGTGAGTTTACTATCAAATAAATAGGTTGGACTAAAACCTGGTGTTGTCAGACTTTTTACTTGGAGAGACCATGACATGTTGTTGATGATCATGACACCTAGAAGCTTTTGACCATTTCACCTTCGTCCCCTGTTGATGTAGACCGGGGCTTGTTGTCCACTACACTTCCTGAAGTGGAAGACTGTCTCCTTCATTTTGTTGTGCCAGTTTGTTAAAACTGGTCTGCAATTCTGCCAAAAGTTCAACTTCCTCCACTGATGCTGCCTGATTATTTCCAGCATTTTTGTTTATATTTGCTACTTTACTCTTGTCAGGCCACAAACCTGTACATTTGCATATATACATGCTATAGATGGGGGCCACATTTTATGTGAGGGCATCAAATGACATTTGATATGAGAGAGTCTCTTGTATGTTCCTATTCTTAATCTCTTTTCCTGGACAGGTTGCTGAAAGTGCAAGGTGATAATGTTGTGGTGACAGAAACATGGTCTGCCACAGTTGTGTAGAGTTTTGAAGAGACCACATTGGGAGCAGTTTTGGTTTCCATGTTTAAGAAAGGATATATTTCCGTTGGATGCTTTACAATGAAGATTCACTAAATTGATACCCAGGATGAGAAGCTGAGTAAATTGGGCTTATATTCTCTGGAATTTAGAAGTATGAGTTGTGATCTCATTGCAACCTACAACTTGATAGGGTAGATGGTGAGAGATTTTTCCATTGGTCAGGAAATCTAAAACATGGGGGCATAGTCTCATGATAAGGGGCCAAGATGAGGAGACATTTCTTCACTCAGAGGGTTATGAACCTTTGATATCCTTTAACCCAAAAGGGCTGTGGATGCTGCATCATTGAATACATATGCTGGGCTAGACAGATGTTTGGTCTCTCAGGGAATTAAGGGACATGGGAATGGGTGGGAAAATGAAGTTGAAGCCCAAGATCTGCCACGACTACGTGGAGGGGGGGGAGGGCTCACTGGGCTGTATTGTCTGCTCCTGTTCCTATTTCTTGCATTCTTATGGTACCTGAGTAAACAGGGAAAGCAACTGTATAACCTTGAACCAACCAGATTGAACAACTGGACGGTGAAAGAAGTGTAAAAGCAGGTTTAAAAAAAACTGTATAAACTGCCCGAGACACCCAAGATTTTTCCTCCTTATCTAATTCATGTAATTCACTTCACTGATTTCCAATCTCAGAACTTCACAAACTGCAACTTTTAATACAGCAATTAAGATAATTATGGGAAAAGCTTGTCTGCGAAATGAAGTGTCTGGGATAATGCAGAAATGCACACCAATTAAAATTCTCAATACACTCATTGGGAATAATGAAGTTATCCACCAACTTCAATGGGCAATCTTGCCTTGAGTCTTATAGTCAAGCAGAAGTGCCCATTGGAGCAGTCATGTATATACCAGGAACTAAATACTATTAATCTAGCATTCCTTTTCAAAGTGGCTTCCATATTCAGAGGTTACAGCGTACAACATGCATTCTGATTCAATGTTATAATATAGATAGCACACTTTGCTTTATATCATACATTGCCTCCATCTTCAAACAACATCAGAATACTTAGAAATCAAATAAAGTAATATAAAGAAATTTTCAATTAAAGTTCAGAGGCACATTGAAATGAAGACACCATCTTAAGATAAATTTGAACCACCAATCTAATAGCTGACTTCAAACAATATTTAGAGTAGATTAATTTAAATGATTAGATATGATTATTACTTAGTAAATTATTTACTGTTAGTTAGTATCCTCTGTAATGTTTGGTCATTGATGTGTTGGACTGGGTTCAAAAAATAAAGTGGGTAATTATAGGGTGTGGGTCTCAGGAATAGACTTATAGAAGCTGACCTTGCTTCCACTTGAGAAAGAAAGTTGAGAAGAAGCATAATTCAGATCCGTAAAGTGTTAAAAAGTCCTAGACTATGGAACTTCTCCCTAAATCCTCTGTCTCACTACCTCTCTTCCCTCCTGAAAAACCTACTTTTTGAATAAGCCTCAGCCTAAGCCTCATATCTGCTTACATGGTTCAGTGTTAAATTTTGTTTAATAATTATTTTGTAATGCTGATTAAATTGAGTGTTAAACAGGTGAATATCCATTCATCAAATTAGGTAGCAGGAAGACTTATGATGATTCAGAACAGGTTTATTGCAATACCATAGTTCATCACAAATACCTTCTTTTACTAATCTACTTTTCCTTCAGAATACCTCCCCTACAGGGGCAGGGGGACTTAGCTCTTAAATACAAGTTGCAAAGAGCATCACCTGCGCTCAATTCCCTGGGAAGATAGTCTTGATTTAGTCTTAAAGGGACCTACATTTCTAACATTGACAGAAAGCTCTGTATAATTGCAAGTTGCTGTTGATGTAAAGGGGCAATTTGATTTGGGCCATACAGAATTTAGAGATTTTTTTTTCATGGGATGTGGGTAAGGCCAGCTTTTGTTGTCCATCCCTAATTGCCCTTGAACTGAGTGACTTGCTGTACCATTGCAGATGGCAGCTAAGAGTCAACCATATTGCAAGGTTAAAATGAACAAGATTGAAACAGGAGTGTAGACTAGAAGATTCACCAAATTGTCAGCTGTAGCTTAGTGGGCAGGAGGTAATTGTCCATTTAAGTCCCACTCTATGCTAACACTCCAGTTGAATGTTAAGGGATCACTGTATAGGAGGCCATCTTTGGATGAGATGTTTAGCTTAGGCCTCTCTTGCCGTCTTAGGAGGACATAAAAGATTGATTGCACTGTTTCAACAAACAGCAGGGGAGACCCAGTGTGCTGGCCAATATTTATCATTATTGTCATAAAAGCTGGAAGTCCAGACAGGTTCAGGTCATAAGAGAAAATGCTGGAAAATCTCAGCAGGGCTGGCAGCATCTGTGAGGCGAGAGAAGAGCTGATGTTTCAAGTCCAGGCAACCCTTTGTCAAAGCTCTCGATGGGTGGGGGGTGGGGGCAGAGACACATATGGAAATCCTATCAGAGAGAAGAGCAGAGTAGTCATTCCTGGAACTGAAGAGGCACTGGATAAAAGCAAATTACTGCTGATGCTGGAATCTGAAACCAAAAGAGAAACCATTGGAAAATCTCAGCAGGTCTGGCAATAGCTAAGGAGAGAAAAGAGCTGATGTTTTGAGTCTGGGAGACCCTTCATCAAAGCTTTGAGATTTTCCAGCATTTTCTCTTTTGGTTTCTGATTCCAGCATCCGCAGTAATTTGCTTTCATCCAGGTTCAGTCTGTGTCAGGTGGAGTGTGCTTCAGCCACAATCTGTCTGGTCAGCGTCCAAAGGAGAGGAAAATCAAAGCAAGGGGGTGGAACAGTGGTTAGCTCTGCTGCATCACAGGCCAGGGACCAGGGTTCAATTCCAGCTTTGGGTGAGTGTCTGTGTGGAGTTTGCACATTCTTCCCGTCTCCACGTGGGTTAGCTCCGGGTACTCCGATTTCCTCCCAGACTCCAAAGACATATAGGTTAGGTGGATTGGCCATGTTAAATTGCCCCTTAGAGTCCGAAGATGTGTAGGTTAGATGGATTAATCATGAGAAACGTGTGGGGTTATGAGGACAGAGCAGAGAAGAGGGCCTGGATTAGATACTCAATGCAGTCTCAATGGGCCAAAAGGCTTCTTCTGCACTGTAGAAATTCTATGAATTGCTCAGAAAATCATATCCTTTAAGCCTTGACTATCTGGCTTCTGCAATAGCACTTCTCAGACCCCAACTTCTATCTCTGCTTTCATTTTTACAGTGCTGTGTTTGTAACTTTAACTTTTTTGGTCCTGATAGTTCAGAAACATCTGTTCACTGCTCTGCTTTTCTATTAGTCATAGAGCCATAGAAATATACAGCACCAAAACAGGCCCTTTGGCCCAGCTGGTCCATGCCGACCAGATTTCCTAAACTGACCTAGACCTGTTTGATTATATTTGGCCCACAGCACTCTCAACATTTTCTTTCCGAGTACCTGCCCAAATGTCTTTTAAATTTTGTAATTGTACCCTCCTCTACCACCTCCCCTGGCAGTTCATTCCACTTGCACACCATCCTTTGTGTGAAGAAGTTGCTCCTCAGGTCCCTTTTAAATCTTTACCCTCTCACCTTAAACCTATGCCCTCTAGTTTTGGACTCTGCTACCCTGGCGAAAAGACCTCCATTGACAAATATCTGATCACAACAGTTGAAGCAATTACACTGCCTTTGACCATGGGGGTATGTAGTCTTCAAGGACTGTATAAATTAACAACAACTTTGCCTAAATTCTACAGAAAAAGCATTTGAGTAATAGATTTATTTTAGTTGAATAAATTTACATGTCATTAAAAATCTTGGAAGTATGTAGCTGAGATGAGTAAATCTTCAAAGATGTTTTTAATGTATTTTTAATTACATGTCACAAAGTAATTTTTACATTTTAATTCAACAAAATTAATCATTCATCTATGTCTGTAATAGCCTCATGAAATGCTTTTACGTGAATTTAATCACATAATGTTAATTTGCAGCAGATAAGTTTGGCCCCAACAAAAGCTTTGTAACAACAGCAATGATAACTTGCATTGATTTTGTGACTTCAACAATTTTCAATGTGCTTCGTTGGAGCGTTATCAAACAAAAGTTGACATGGATCCACGTATTAGGGCAAATGATTTGATCAAAGAGCTAGATTTAGAGTGTCTTGATTCAACTATATTAGATCCTGAACAGTTTTGACAAGGTGTAAGTGGAAATGATGTTTCCTGTTGTGGGTGAGAACAGAACTGGGAGCGCTGTTTTAAAATTAAGGCTTGCCTTTTTAGGAAAGAGGTGAGGAAAACATTTTTCGCTTCGAGGGCTGTGCAACCTCATAAGGTGATGGAGGCGGGAGTCATTCAATATTTTTAGGGTGGAGGTAGATGGATTCTTGTTAAGCGAGGGAATCAAAGGTTATCATGGGTAGATGAGAATGTGGAATTCAAAACACAAACAGAGCAGCTGTGATCTTAATGAATGGCAGAGCATGCTTAAGGGGCCGAATGGCCTACTTCTGTTCCTATTTCATATGTTTGTATGTTTAGCAGAGCGGTGTCAGCACTATTCCCCTTCCTAATCCCCATTGAAGCAAGATGCTTTGCTATAAGTTAACGCATATGGGACCCGTCAGTAGCCCATCAAACTCAGATCTGCTTCAGGCACAGTTGAATATCAGTCAATGCTGAGATACAAACACCCAGTCATGTGATTGAAATAGATGATATACATCAGCAACGTTTCACCCATGTTTCCTGAGTCATTGAATTGGAACACCTTCACTAATAGCCCAGGTAGGAGCTAGTGAAACTCAGCATTGGGACATAACCATACAAGTGCCAGGCAATGACTCTCTCCAACAAGGATCTAACCATTCCCCATGACAGCCAATGGCATTACCACTGCTGAAACCCCTACTGTCAACATCTGGAGATTACTATTGATCAGAAATTGAACATATAAATACTGTGGCTACAAGAGCAGGTCAAAGGCTAGGACCTTGCAGCAAGTAACTCACCTCCTGACACCTCAAAGCCTTTCCACCACCGTCAAGGCACAAGTCAGGAGTCGAATGGAATACTCTCCACTTGTTGAATGACTGCAACTCCAACAACACTTAAGAAGCTCGACACTTGTTTCATTTCTGGTGTGAGATGTAGAGAGAATGTGTAATTGGACATTAGTTTAAAATCATTTAGCTGAGAGGTAGCTTGATAGCAAAGGCTTTTTCCAAACCACCTGGTAGGTTGGTATCCATCTCCAACTGCATGGTAGGTTGTTGCACAGGATCCAGGGTGAGGTTTCTAATTGGATACAAAATTGGCTTCTTGACAGAAGCCAGCGGATGGTTGTAGCGGGTTGTTTTTCAAACTGGAGGCCTGTGACCAGTGGTGTTCCTCAGGGATTAGTGCTGGGTCCACTGTTATTTGTCATTTATGTTAATGATTTGGATAAGAATACAGGAGGCATGGTTAGTAAGTTTGCAGATGACACCAAGATTGGTGGCATAGTGGACAATGAAGAAGGTCGCTTCAGATTGCAATGGGACCTTGATCAATTGGGAATGGCAGATGAAGTTTAATTTAGACAAATGCAAGGTGATCCATTTTGGTAGATGGAACCAGGGCAGGGCTTACTCATTTAGTGGTAGGGCATTGAGGAGAGTTACAGAACAAAGAGATCTAGGGGTACATGTTCATAGCTCCTTGAAAGTGGAGTCACAGTTAGACAGAGTGGTGAAGAAGACTTTTGGCATGCTTGGTTTCATCAGTGAGAACATTAAATATAGGAGCTGGGATGTCTTGTTGAAGTTGTACAAGACATTGGTAAGGCCACACTTGGAATACTGAGTGCAGTTCTGCTCACCCTATTATAGAAAGGATATTATTAAATGAGAAAGAGTGCAGAAAAGATTTACTAGGATGCTACTGGGACTTGATGGTTTGAGTCATAAGGAGAGGCTGGATAGACTGGGACTTTTTCCTCTGGAGCATAGTTGGCTGAGGAGTGATCTTATAGAGGTCTATAAAATAATGAGGAGCACAGATCAGCTAGATAGTCAATATCTTTTCCCAAAGGTAGGGGAGTCTAAAACTAGAGGGTATAGGTTTATGGTGAGAGGGGAGAGTTATAAAAGTGTCCAGAGGGGCAATTTTTTCACACAGAGGGTGGCGAGTGTCTGGAACAAGCTGCCAGAGGTAGAAGTAGAGGCGGGTACAATTTTGTCTTTTAAAAAGCATTTAGGTAGTTACATGGATAAGATGGGTATAGAGGGATATGGGCCAAATGCGGGCAATTGGGACTAGCTAGGAGTTTGAAGAAAAGGGTGGCATGGACAAGTTGGGCTGAACAACCTGTTTCCATGCTGTAAACCTCTATGATTCTATGACCATCCAGGACAAAGCAGTCCACTTGATTGGCACTACATCCACAAACATCCACTCCCTCCACCACCAATGAACAGTGGCAGCCATGTGTACCATTTACAAGATGCACGGTAGGAACTCACCAAGATTCCTTGGGCCGCAACTTTCAAACATATGATCACTACCATTTAAAATGACAAGAGCAATAGATACCTGGGAACATGGTCATCTGGAGGGTTCCTTTCAAGCCGCTCATCATCCTGACTTGGAAATATATTGCCACTCCTTCACTGTCACTGGGTCAAAATCTTGAAGCTCCCTCCCTTATAGCACTGTGGATGTACCTACTCTTGAGGACTGTAGCAATTCAAGAAGGCAACTCACCACCACCTTCTCAAGAGCAACTGGGAATGGGCAATAAATGCTGGTCTTGGCAGTGTTGCCCATGTCCCATGAAATAATTTTTTTTCAAATAGCAGGTTGGATTTTTAAGTCTCTCATCATGAACTCCTGACCACAATAGTTTAAGAAGAAGAATGGACTGCCTAAGGCTATTGCATGCAAGTAAGCCCTGATGCCCAATAGCAACAGTTCACAGGGGGTTAAAATAAAGGCAGATTGCTTAACTCTCCATTCATGGTGCACTCCTGCCAGCTCCGACTTAACTCCTCATTTTCACAAAGTCTCTCTTCACAGCAAGGGCCCATAAGTATAGATATATACATGTATTGGTCTTAGTGCTCTGTAAATGCAGAGTCACAGAGCACAGCAGAGATCTGACCAGATGAGGAAGGTGTTTCAACATTTTTTTAATGGTTTGTTGATGGCCCACAGGAGCAGGAGTGCACCCCTTGGCTTGTGCTTACCATGTCCTAAGCTGCTATCACTTCCCCTGCCTGCAGCTATGTTTCCTGATCCAACCGTTAACCATGTACCTTCACGCCGGGAGCATTTCCTTTAGTTCCCTGTCACAGCCTCTGCTACCCAAAATCGCACTCTTGCCCACTGGCTACTTAACAATTCACATCATAACTGGATCGCTGACTCACTTTAGTAAAGATGGAAGTAACACCTGGGAGTTAAAATCTCTCCAGGTCGCATATGACGCAGAAATGCAAACTTGCCAATTGTCTCACTGCCTCACTCCCTCCCATCCCCATTCCACATTCAACACTCAGGCTCCAATTTGAATTCAGACCATGGTCTCCAACAAATGTCAAAACATTCACTTTGGCAAAAATCACAGAAAAACACCATTCAAGCAATGCACTTTCAAGGATCTTTATTACTAAAACATATAGCTGACAAGTCTACACTTAACAAAAGACTTGAAAGAATCAATTCAAAGTACATTCAGGTCAGATTTGGGCAAATGATCAGATTTGCGTCACTGTGCAAAGGGTATGAAACAGGGATAGGCTTTAGCTACTTGACAATGTAATCAGCATTTACGTATGGATAATCTTAATGATAATTCCAAATCATTGTTCAAGGGCCTTTAAAATTGAACTTTGGACTTTTGCAATGACAATTCTTTTTGGAATGCAGTCGCAACGTGGAACAACATCTAGGGTGTTATTTCTTTAATTGCAATCTTCCTGGAAAATTGTGTCAGAATAAGATTACATCTAATTTTCATTTTTCTGTTTGTTGTCAATTACATTTAGTTTTTTTTTTGGTTGGGTGAGCAGGGGCTAATGGAAAAAAATAACAACAATAAAGGCTAACCTGATGGCATAGCACATCAGTGAATGAAGATCAGCATGATAGGACATGAATTTGCAATATTGATCTCAATGTACATAGTTTCCAAACTTAGTTACATTCTTTGGGATAGTAAAGAGCCTGAAAAAATACTGGCAATTTTCCCTTTAAGAGTGGCAGTCAGACAGGGAATAAATATGTGCCAGTCAGAAAGGCTTTCTAACAGCTAGTTCCAGAGTGACTTTCGAAGATGTGTTTTTTTAATAAGTTGAAGGTCCAAGATCCATAGTGAACAACACCACCATGGGCTGATAAGTGGCAAGTAACCTTTGCAATATACAAGTGCCAGGCAGTGACCACCTTCAAGAATCTAATCAACACCCTGTGACATTTAATAGCATTACCATTATCCTACTATCAACACCATGGGTGTTGCTGTTAACTAGGAACTGAACTGGACTAGCTGAAAAATACTGTGGGCTACAAGAGCAGAGAGTGTCTCATGTCTTGACTCCCCAAAACTTGTCCATAATTGGCACAAGTCAGGAGTGTGATAGAATATTCTCCTCTTGCCTGGATGAGTGCAGCTGAAACAAAATTCAAGAGGTTTGACACCATTCAGGATCAGGCTGCCTGCTTGATTGGCATCCCATCCACTGCCTTCAACACTGATGCACAGTGGCAGCTGTGTGTATAATCTCACCAAGGTTCTTTCAATAGCACTACCCAAATCTGCAAATTCTACCATCTAAAAGGGCAAGAGTAGCAAATACATGGGGACACCACCACCTGCAAATTCCCCTCCAAGCCACACAACACTCTGACTTAGAAACATATCACCCCATTCCTTCACTGTTGTTGGGCCTGGAAGTCCTGGAACTCTCTCCCTAACGGCACTCTGGATGTACTGACACTTCATGGACTTCAGTACTTCAGGAAGGCAGCTCATCACTGCCTTTTCAAAGGAAACTAGGAATGGGCAATAAATTCCAGCCTAGTCAGTGACACCCACACCTGTGATAGAATTTTTAAAAAGTAAAATTGGATCAAGTGCACAATATTGTACAATGGGAAGAAACTTGATTTTTTGGGGAAAAAAGCCAATTTGGAAAGAAAGCATGGTTAGGAGTCCCAAAGATTTCATGTCTTCAGGAGGAACGAGATACAGTAGGAGACCAGATAATTAATTTTTGAAAAACTGGACTGTAAGTTGACGTGATAGTATGTAGAATGATGTATATGTTTAGAATCCTACAGTGGAGAAGGAGGCCATTCGACCCATTGAGTCTGCACTAATCACAATCCCACGCAAGCCCTACACCCATAATCCCATGCATTTACCCTAGCTAGTCCGCCTGACACGAACAGGGCAATTTAGTATGGCCAATCAACCTAACCCACGTACCTTTGGTCTGTGGGAGGAACATGGAGCACTCGGAGGAAACCCACGCAGACGTCGGGGGGTTAGGGGATGGGGGTGGGAATACAAACTCCACACAGACAGTGACCCAAATTGGGAATTGAACCCAGGTCCCTGGCGCTGTGAGGCAGCAGTGCTAACCACTGTGCCATCATGCACAGTTTTGTGGAACAAGAGAAGAATAGTCAGAGGGTCAGTGACCCTACTGATATCAAGGAAGGTTGTGAAGGTGATAGGCTAAGAACTGATAACCAGGAATTATAATATGTCAACCTTCCCTTCACCTTTCCGTCTCACCATCTTGCTTTCCTTCTTTAAGTCAATCCATATACGTTCATGAAATATGAACATAGTCCTTAGGATGGTAATTATCACTTGGTGGGAAAAAACAGCAGCTACAGGAAAAGTGAACATGGTCAATGATTCCTTCCAAAGAATGAATCACAGGGTCTTCATGTCACATGCATAGACAGACGTTCATTGGAACCGCTGTAAAAACACTGGATGAAGTAGTTAATCATTTGCCTCTGTAGATTCCCCAACCAATGGCTGATATTGATAGGTGGGGCAGGGTGGGGAGGGAATTTCAGAGCTTGGGCCTTGGCGAATGAAGACACGGCCACTAATGGTGGAGTAATTGTAATTGGGGATGCCCAGGAGGCCAGAATTTGAGGGGGGGGGCAGAAATTTTGGAGGGTTGGGGGGGCTAAAGGTGATGACAGAGATAGGGAAGGATAAGGCCAAGAAGATATAAGCAGATAGGATTCTGAATAATCAAGGAGTCTCAGTCCTGGCTTTGCAAAGCGTGAGTATGCCATTAGATTTGAGGAATTGTAAGCTTTTCAGCATTGATCATGTCAAAGAAAACAGTCTACTGCACCCGGTACATTTATTGCAACGGACTAGCATGATGCCACTGTTGTTTGTAGCAATCTGCAGTTTAACATTAACTTGAAAAAGATACTCTCGTGCCATGAATGAGTTGCAATAAAAATCTAATCATTATATTAAAAAATTAGAAAAATCTCAGATGAATTGCTGCATTGCCAACGCTAACAGGAAGAAAGAACTGTCTCCTGTATTTTCTAGCAATACTGAGTGGTGCTCTATGGATGTGTCTGAGGGTGCATACACTGCATCACAGCTTTACTTCATTGAATAGCAACGTGTAGCCATAGCTGCACCCTTCAAATTGATAATTAACTCTTGCATTGCTTGGGCCGAGGTAATTAGGATACGATGTGGAACTTTACAGCTTCATTACTTGAGCAGAGATTCCAAGATTATAATTCAGAAAAGTATGGAAGAAGAATAGTCTGCTGGAACACAGCACTTACACTTTCGAATCCAGGCAGAAGTGAACTCACTGCTGTTAGGGATTGATCTGGTATACTTTTCTGTCAGGCAGAAGAAAGAATTTGCATTTATATAGAATCCCTACAGTGCAGAAAGAGGCCATTCAGCCCATTGACCCTCGACTGATAACAAACTCACCCAGGTCCTATCCCCGCAGTGTCACGTATTTACCCTGCTAATCTCCCTGACACTAAGGGGCAATTTAGCATGGTCAATCAACCTAACCCACACATCATTGGAGTGTTGGAGGAAAGTGGTATACCCAGAGGAAACCCATGCAGACACTGGGAGAATGTGCAAACTTCACACAGACTATCACCTGATTGAACCCAGATCCCTGTGAGGCAGCAGTGCTAACCACTGCGCCATCGTGCGGCAACTTTCACATCTTCAGGACATCCAAAATGGCTTCACATCCAATAAGTTATTTGTGAAGTACAGTTGTAATTGTATTGGCAAATATGGGGGCTAAGGTTTACACAGAAAATCTCCCAAAACACCCAAAAAAAATGACCAGATAATCTGTTCTGGTGATAGTGGTTGAGGGGTGAATTTGGCCAGGACATCAGGAGTACTTCCCGCTATGCATGAAACAATGCAATGGATCCTTTGTGCATTTCCAAACAGGCAGACAGGGCATTGGTTTGAATTATGTTCTGATAAAAAGCAACTGCACCAACATAGCCTTCTCTACATTGCACTGAAATGGTAGCCCAGGCTGTACAGTGTTTAGTTCTGTAGTGGGACTTGAATTCAGAGGGAAGAATGAACATTTGCCTCATGGCCATTTCTTTTCCTCTCAACTACAGAAAAAAAAACAGTCACTTCTTCCAGTCCCCTGATTGTATTTGTTTTTACAAATGGCAGCCCCTGAGTGATTCATTGCTTCTTACATTAAACAGCCCTCGATGTTATCCAACAATAAGCGAATGTTTGAAGTGAGCGCCAGAAGTATAAGATGAATTATAGCCTCTTTGGGTACTCCAGTGGTTTTGGCCTTTATATGTCCATTAGTGGCTGACACTTACACAAAAGAGCATGAAATACACATCCATGATTGGCAGGCAAGAAAATAAACTACTGAGGCATTTAAATTGCAGATTGGGATTTTAGTGCTGCAGATAATAGTAAATACCCATTGAAAATTCATGTGTAACAACAATGCCATGAGCATACCATTCTAGTACGCATACAAAGCTGATTTTCTGAACAGGACAATGTGGACAATCAATAGAAGCAGCACAATAAGCACTTCCCATTAGGAAAAATAAAGAAACGTTCCACAGAATTTTATTGCTTTATAAACACCAACACAAGATCAAGTTCAACTCTCAATCACTGCAAATGGAACCCTTAGAAGATTCTGGTAACAATAATAGATACAGATCAACAGCTTATAACTGTGTGCTGTGAATACAACAAAGTCTTAGATCGTTTTTACAATTTCTTGTTTTAACCTGCACCAAAGGTCCGAGATATGCATAGATCCATAAATAAAAGTGGATGGCACAGTGGCACAATGGTTGGCACTACAGCCTCACGGCACCAGGGACCTGGGTTCGATTCCCAGTTTGGGTCATTGTCTGTGTGGAGTCTGTATGTTCTCCTCGTGTCTGTGCGGGTTTCATCCAAGTGCTCTGGTTTCCTCCCACAGTCTGAAAGTCATGCAGTTTAGGTACATTGACCTGAACAGGTGCTGGAGTGTGACAACTAGGGGAATTTCACAGTAACTTCATTGCAGTGTTAATGTAAGCCTTAATTGTGACTAATAAATAAACTTTAAAAAATCTTTACTTTAAAATCAATACCATTGGTAATTCTATTTCCTCTGTGCTGGAGAGTACCCTGTACTGAAACACTCTGTCCAATATCTGCCAGAGGAATCTTCTACTTTTGATGGCTTTGCACTTCAAGGAGCTGTACAGAGGTAGCTTAACCCGATGTTTTTCAAACTCTTTTTCCAGCCACCCATTTTTACCAAATGGCTGTACCTTGTGACCCATGCCACGTTCACTTATCACGTGTCTCTGGCTCTCGTGTTCATGTAACAGAACGATCCGTGTCTATAATCAGCTTACTAGAAAGGGAAAGAAAACTGGCGCCAAGAGCATTGGCACCGAGGGCAGTAGATAGTAAACCCACAAGCTTTCGGATGTGTGGAAAGTTTTGATCAGAGAAGGGCATATAAAGACACAGTTTACAGAATACTGAATTACAGAATACACTATTCTGTAAACTGTGTGTGCCTTTATAAGCCCTTCTCTGATCAGAACTTTCCACACACCTGACGAAGGAACAGCATTTCCTAAAGCTTGTGGGTTTACTATCAACTGCACTCAGTGCCAATGCACTATCAAATAAACTAGTTGGACTTTAACCTGGTGTTGTGAGACTTCTTACTGTGTTTACCCCAGTCCAATGCCAGCATCTCCATATCACTGAGTGCATGCACAGGGCGTGCTGACCTGTTTATTCTTGCCGCACGTGGTCATACACGGTACTGCAGTGAGAATCTACCCAGAGCGGAAAAAAAGGGCCAGGCGATCTTTGGGGATCAGTTTTTGGCAACCCATTTTTCAACATCCTGCAACTCACGTGCAGGTCACAACCCCCACTTTGGCCAACACTGAGCAAAATTGTTCCTATGTTTTTATTCGCTCATTAAGATGAGTGAAGTCAGTACTAGAGAATGAAGTAAAGTTTCACTTTTGACATCCCACCATCTTTATTCACTGGCCTGTGAAACACCACTCTACACACACTGCATCAAGTTCTGAAGAGCACATCTACAACCTCACTGAGACAGATGGCTAATCTAGTACCAAATTGCAAGAAATTTTATGTTTAACAAGAATTGATTTGAGCCTTCTTAACATGAGAAAATAGGAACCTGGAGCATCAACACTTAGCCTATTTCACTATTTTATACATCATAGTTGTTCTGGAAACCTTAACTCCATTTGCCTGCCTTTTCCCAACACTCCTTTGTAACTTTAACTGACAACATTTTATCAGTCTTTTACATTTGAACTGTCCTGACACCCACAACCTTTATGGAAGAGAAAGTTCCAGATTTCCATTGCCATTTGTGTGAAAGAATGTACCTAAATTTCACTACTAACTGGCCAAGCTCCAACGTTAAAGTTAGGCCATCAACAGACTGTGCTCTGTGTTCTTAATTTCACCTTTCATGAAAAACTTCTCATAACTTTATTTTTATGTTTGAATTTAGATAATTGCTCTGCCTGAGTGAGGAAGTTGTTGCAGTAAATAAGGGCTCAGCGGGCTGACCTCCTCTTTTGTTATATTTTATATCACTGACAATGTCTCTGGGAATTTATTTATTGATGCTGAGGCCATTCTTCCTCACTCAAAGACATAGGGTGGGTTTAACAGAGTGGTTAACACTGCTGCCTCCCAACGCTAGGGACCTGGCTTCAGTTCTGGCCTTGGGTCACTGTCTGTGTGGAGTTTGCACATTCTCCCCCGTGTCTGCGTGGGTTTCCTCCAGGTGCTCCGGTTTCCTCCCACAGTCCAAAGAAGCTCGGGTTAGGTTGATTGGCTATGCTAAATTGATCTTAGTGTCAGGGAAGGGGTGACGGCTAGACCCTTCTTGTTGGAGATTCTTATTGCTTAGCAAATGTGACATGAATGTTATTTGCCACTTGTCCGCCCAAGCCTGGATATTGTCAAGATCTTGCTGTGTTTAGCTGTGGACTGCTTTGATGCCTAAGGAGTGACTGAATATCCCCACTTCTGAGCTTATGATGGAATGAATGTCATCGATGAAGCAGCAGAAGATTATTGAGTTGAAGTGAACCCTTTTTTTCCTCTCTGGGTAGATTCTCACCACAGTACTGTGTATGACCACATGAGACAAGAATAAACAGGTCAGCACACCCTGTGCATGCACTCGGTGATGTGGAGATGGCGGTGTTGGACTGGGGTAAACACAGTAAGAAGTCTCACAACACCAGGTTAAAGTCCAACTAGTTTATTTGATAGTAAACCCACAAGTACTAGCAAGGTAAATTTGTGGGGTTGCAGGAATAGAACCTGGGTGGGATTGTGGTCAGTGAGGACTCAATGGGCTGAATGGCCTTGTTCCGCACTGTAGGGATTCTGTGATTAGGCCAAAACTCCCCACAAGGGAGAGGCTCGGGCCTCCTCAACCCCAGAACAGCCTCTCCCTTTGTTCGCCAACTTTGACTCCTGACATTCTTGCCCAGTGTAAGGGTTAAAATAAAAGCGTGCCATTTGTATTGCAAGGCTTCCAGGACACTTCCATCCTGGACCTGACATTAGCCTCGCAAGTTTTAGAGTGGAGACAGTGCTGAAGTATCTACATGAACCCAGGAAGTTAAAATGGCCCCATACTGAGGTGAAAGTGATTGCTCTTCACAGCATTTCACTGAGTGTGAGTTCTTAATGCATCAAGAAATCCTGGCAAAACTGGAGTCAATGGGAACCAGGGACAAAACTCTCCATTGGTTGGAGTCCTACCTAGTGGGTAGTTCAGTTGGCCGGATGGCTGGTTTTTGATGCAAACTGACGTCAACAGCACAGGTTCAATTCCCATACCAGCTGAGGTTATTCATGAAGGCCCTGCTTTCCCAACCTCGCTTCTTGCTTGTGGTGTGATGATCCTGAAGTTAAACCACCACCAGTCGGCTCTGAGAACAGCCAAAATCATCTGGGACTATGTCAACTTTACCTGGCACAAAGGAAGATGGTTGTGGTTGGAGCTCAACATCTCAGTTCCTGGACATCACTGCAGGAGTTCCTCAGGTCCTAAACCCAATCATCTTCAGCTGCTTCATCAATGACATTCATTCCATGATAAGCTCAGAAGTGGGGATATTCAGTAACTCATTAGATATCAAAGCAGTCCACAGCTAAACGCAGCAAGATCTGGACAATATCCAGGCTTGGGCTGACAAATGACAAATAACATTCATGTCACACTTTCTAAGCAATGACCATCTCCAACAAGAAGGGTCTAGCCATCACCTCTTGACATTCAATAGCACTACCACTATCTGGGGATTACTCTTTAGCAGAACCTGAAAATAACTGGCCATATAAATACTGGGGCCGCAAGAATAGATCAAAGGTTTGTAATTCTGCGGTGAGTAACTCACCTCGTGACTTCTCAAAGCCTGTCCACGAGGCACAAAATTCTTTTTCAAATTTTTGTCAATATTGCCCAATCCATCACGCAAACCAGCCTCCCATCCATTGACTCTGTCTATACTTCCTGCTACCTTGGCAAAGCAGCCAGCATAATTAAGGACCCCACGTACCCCAGATATTCTCTCTTTCACCTTCTTTCTTCGGGAAAAACAGCTTCTTCCCAGCTGCTGACCTTTTGAATGGACCCACCTTGCATTAAGTTGATCTTTCTCTACACCCTAGCTATGACTGTAGCACTACATTCTGCACCTCTCGTTTCCTTCTCTATGAATGGTATGCTTTGTCTGTATACTGCATAAAAAACAATATTTTTCACTGTATGTTAATACATGTGACAATAATAAATCAAATCAGGATCCCATTCCCTTTAATGTTATTGTCCTTAACCTCTACATGTAATTGTAATGAAGTCTAATAGCTCTCTAGCTCCTCACCTCCCAGTTCTTCACCAATTGCTCACAGTAAACTGCAGCTCATATTCAGCCCAATACTCCTCTCTCAGCACCACTCCCAAACATAAGAACATAAGAAATAGGAGCAGGAGTAGGCCACCTAGCCACTCGAGCCTGCCCCGCCATTCAATAAGATCATGGCTGATCTGTCGTGGCTCAGTTCCACATTCCCACCCTCTCCCCATAACCCTTAATCCCCTCTCCTATCAAACATCAGGCAGCAATGGCTTAATGGAGGCCACAGGGGTCCTGGCAAGAGACCTGCATTGCCTCTTTAAAGAAAAACCCATCATATTGAGTGCCACCCTGGCATTTAACAACAATGATGTGGAGATACCGGCATTGGACTGAAGTAAACACTGGGGTAAACAGCCAGTTCCGAAAGTTAGTGGTGTTTGCTACGAATAAACCTGGTGTTGCGAAACTTCTTATTGATTTAACAAAAACAGCAGGCTTTCCCCAGGATGAACAGCCCCAGGGGAAAAGTTCCACCAGCCAAGACCTGTTGGCCAGAAGCTGGCAGTTCCATTGAACAGCAGTGCCAATGGGGAAGCAGTGGCTGCTGCTGGTACTACATCCTCCTGAGGCCTAGCATCATCCCTTGATCCCAGGACTCAGGTGAGTGGTGGCGGGAGAGGGTGCCATGGGAAAGGGTGAATCAACCACAAGAGCAGTGGCTGGCTCTCAGTGAGCACTGCCTGCCCAATGCCAGGTTCTTCAAAAAGCATAGAGTGTTTTTGAGTGAGGGATCCCTCCCTGGGTGCTTGCAAGCAACGCCAACTGGGCTTGTTTGTCATACTCCTTGTGTGGTAAGGCTTCCCACTGCTGCTGTAGCAGGAGGGCATGATGGCTATCCATGGGTTTTCCCACCATGGACTCAACTGGGGCAGAGGTGGTAAGATGGCAGTGCTCTGGCCCACCATCCTTCCACCTAGTTAAATATTCCCAACTCAGGACAGAGTTTATTAAATTCTGGCTGTCATGTTACTCCTGCTTCCATTAGCTCAGTAGAAAATGCTAATCATCACGTCAATCATTCCCTAGTCCTCCTTATTCACTAGCCCCAAACTCCATTTCCCACCCACCAGGGTAAATTTTATGTTCCTGCCTGCCGTGGCCATCGTCATGGGTGGGATGGAAAATTTGGCCGTCCATTTAAAATTCCGTTGACCTTGGGCAGGAATTTTGGGTCTCGGGGCAGGTATAACTGGAAAATTCCATCCACCAACTGTACGCTAGCTCGTACTCAGTCTCTTTTTCACCACTTCAACTCCTGAGTTCCTTGTGAACTCCCCAACCCCTCTCCAAATCCAGAGCCCACACAATTCCAATTGTCTTCCATATGACATGGTGTAAGTACAGAGAGAAATGTAGAGAAAAGGTTTCTACGCACTGCTGCCTCACAGCATTAGGTTCGATTCCCAGCTTAGGTCACCGTTTGTGGGGAGTCTACACATTCTCCCAGTGTCTGCATGGGTTTCTTCCAGGTGCCCCGGATTCCTCCCAAAGTCTAAAATACACGTTGGTTAGGTGCGTTGACTATGCTAACTTCTCCCTCAGTGTACCCGAACAGGTGCCGCAGTGTGGCAACGAGAGGATTATCACAGTAACTTCATTGCAGTGTTAACGCAAGTCGACTTGTGACACCAATAAATAAACTTTAAAACTTTACTGGTGGGGAGTTCTAAACTGGGGGGTGGGGGGCATAAATATGGGAGATATGAATAAATTCAATGGAGAATTCAAGAGAAACTTCTATGGTGGAGGCAAACTCGTTGGGGTCTTTTAAGAGACTTCTGGATGAGTACATGGGATTTAATGGGATTAAGGGTTATAGATAGGCCTAGTAGGTAGGGATATGATCAGTGCAATTTGTGAGCCGAAGGGCCTGTTTATGCTGTAGTTTTTCAATGTTCTTCACCCAGAGGTGAATGTAAAACTTGCTACACACAAGGTAGTTGAAGTAAATAGCATAAATGCCAAGCTAGATAAGATGAAGGAGAAAGGAAGTGATGTTTATGCAGATAGGTGGGGTTGGAGAGGGTGGAGGTTTGTGTGGAACCTAAATGTAAGTATAGAGCAGTTGGACTGACTGGATCCTTTGTGCTGTTGATGTTATTTTATGCAATGTAACCTCAACCTGGCAGCATTTTGACTCCACCATATACGGACACAAGTTCACACTTACACATTGTAATTGGGTCATGAATTACATTTTTTTATGATTATCAAGTTAGCAGTTCAGCACATTTGCAGCTTTTAGCCTTCGCAGAACATTACTGGCAGTTGGAAAAGTTAGATAGCAGAGCAGAAAGCCATCAGTTTAAAGATAAATTGTGACTATTTCAGTGGTTATTTTTGAAAGTAAAGCTTTAGGATATTGCACTCACATTTGTGAGCTAGTGTGAGAGCAGGAAATTTGCAACAAGTTGTTAGTCTTTTTCAAAAAGACCGCAGGATGGTTTGCATGATATTAGACGAAGGCTGTTGAGTCAAATTATGGCACACAATGAGGCCATTCGGTCCAGAGTCCATGCCAGCTCTTGTTATGAAGTCTCAAGTAACCTCAGATCAGCAACTGGAAAAAATTTCTTACATATATGCATTCAACTGATCAAAATGGGAGTTGTCAGTTTGAAGGTATACTACAGTCTATGTTTTCATAGAATCCCTATAGTGCAGGAGGAGGCCATTCAGCCTGTTGAGTCCGCACTGACCCCAATCCCATCCAGGCCCTATCCCCATATCCCTATTTATTTACCCTACTAAGCCCCTGACACTCACGGGCAATTTAACATGGTCAATCCACCTAACTTGCATATTTTTGGATTGAGGGGGGAAAGCGGAGTGCCTGGAGGAAACCCATGCAGACATAGTAAGAATGTGCAAAGCTCAACCTCACAAGAGGTTACTGCAGAAGGTCAGGGGACTTGGAGTTGGGGGTAGGGTGTTAGCGTGGATAGAGGATTGGTTGTCAAATAGGAGGCAGAGAGTGGGGGTCAATGGGTGCTATTTGGATTGGCGGATGGTGACTAGTGGAGTGCCCCAGGGGTCGGTGCTGGGGCCTCAGCTATTTAGCATTTATATAGATGATCTGGAGGAGGGAACCGAGTGTAGGGTGTCGAAATTTGCTGATGACACCAAGATTGGTGGAACGGCAAATTATGCGGAGGGTGTGGAGAGTCTACAGAAGGATCTAGATAGGCTGGGCGAATGGGCCAGGAACTGGCAAATGGAATTTAATGTTGGCAAGTGCAAGGTGGTCCACTTTGGTAGGAATAATGGTAGGAAGGATTATTACTTACGTGGAAAAAAACTGCAGCAGGCGACGGTGCAGAGGGACCTCAGGGTCCTTGTGCATGAGTCACAAAAACCCAGCTTGCAGGTGCAGCAGGTGGTCAGGAAGGCTAATGGGATGCTGGCTTTCATAGCGAGGGGGATTGAATATAAAAGTAGGGAGGTCTTGCTGCAGCTGTATAGGGCATTGGTGAGGCCGCAGCTGGAGTACTGTGTGCAGTTTTGGGCGCCGTACTTACGCAAGGATATTTTGGCCTTGGAGGGAGTGCAGAGGAGGTTTACTAGGCTGATGCCGGAGTTGAGGGGGTTGAGCTATGAGGAGGCTGAATAAATTAGGCTTGTACTCGTTAGAGTTTAGAAGAATGAGGGGAGATCTCATTGAGACGTATAAGATAAATGGGATGGATAGGATAGACGTGGAGAGACTCTTCCCGCTCAGAAAGGACAGTAGGACTAGGGGGCACAGCCTCAAGATAAAGGGGGGGCGGTTTAGAACGGAGTTGAGGAGGAACTTCTTCACTCAAAGGGTGGTGAATCTCTGGAATTCTCTGCCCGTTGAAGTGGTGGAGGCTACCTCGCTAAATATTTTTAAGACGCGGGTTGATGGGTTTTTGATAAGAGAGGGGATTAAGGGTTATGGGGAGAGGGCGGGAATGTGGAACTGAGCCACGACAGATCAGCCATGATCTTATTGAATGGCGGGGCAGGCTCGAAGGGCTAGATGGCCTACTCCTGCTCCTATTTCTTATGTTCTTATGTTCTCACACAGACTGTGACCCAAGCCAGGAATCGAACCCAGGTCCCTGGCACTGAGGCAACAGTGCTAATCGCTGTGCCACTCCACGAGTTCTCTAGTCAGTGTTGGTGGAAAGAGTTCTGTTTTGTCAGGATCCTTTATAATTTTGAACACCCCAGTCAGTCAATCTCCCTATAACCTTCACTCTTTAAGGAGAACAATCACAGCATCTCTGGTTCTTCCACATAACTGCAGTATCTCATAATCCCTCATGCCCTGTACCATTCAAATAAATTACTTCTGAACCCTTTCCAAGGCTTTCCCATTCTTCCTAAAGTGTATTGCCCAGAAAGGATCGCAATATTCCAGCTGAGGCCCAATACCTTAAAAAAGCTTTGTATTTGTTGTTTTTGTACTGTAATAACATACAGTACAAAACAGCACTGAGCCCATGTACTTTAACAGCCTTGCAACCTTCAGAGATTTGTTGTGTGTTTAAGTTTTAACTTTATTTATTAATTAGTGTCACAAGTAGGCTTAGATTAACACTGCAATCAAATTACTGTGAAAATCCCTTCGTCACCATACTCCGGCACCTGTTAGGTATACTGCGGGAGAATTAAGCATGGCCAATGCACCTAACCGGCTCATCTTTCAGACAGAGAGGAAACAGAGCACCCAGAGGAGAGCCACTCAGTGACCCAAGCCAGGAATTGAACCTTCACCTTGGCACTGTGAGGCAACAGTGTTAACTACTGTACCACAGTGCCATGTGTATGTGAATGCCCTGCCCACTCTGTTCATGAATCCATTTAAATTTGTACTGTTTAGTTTACATCGTTTCTCCTCATTCTATCTTTCAAGATATAACACCACATTTTTCTGTATTAAGTTGTCTGCCCATTTTGCCAATCTGTCCCTGCTTGCCAATAATCTGCAGCTATCCTCCTCACTGTTTATATTTCACAGTTTTGTGTAATATACCCAGGTTCAGGTCATTAGATATTATCTTACAGCCACAGCTTGGGTTCAAAGCCCCAACTTTGGATAGACAAAGTGCTTGGATGAATGGATTAGAAATACATCTAGTGTCTTTGATGAGTATTCTTGCCAGGATATTGATTCCGGGGTTCCTGCACTATGCCCACTTTTCACAACTAGGACATGGATTTAAATCCAGGGCCTGTCTAATGCCTTTTTTAAAAGTCAGCTGGGTGTATTACCTAAACAAAAAAAAAATCAATAACCATGGTTAAAAGTCAACAAACTAAGCTATTAAGAAATCCACAATAGATTTTGTTGGTGCAACATGGATCACATTGGGTCATACATTAATCAACTGGAATCCAGTGTTTCACTGAAGAGAAGCGAGCAATATTAAGCAAGAACAAGTGTTCACAGCATGAATTGAAACTTTAACAGCTCAGTTAAATGATTATGTAGGATATGTCCACATATTTTTACAATGTGATGCAGATCAAAGTTACATCTCCAATGCTGCCAAAGAATAGGGCAAGGTCATCGACACATCCACAAGTGTCGTGTTAGCTACCGGGTGTGTGTGTGTGCATGTGCGTACACACATTTAAAAACATGCACCTCATACAAATACTAAACAACAATGCCAGAACCGAGGGGTGTTCAAAGTACAAATCCAACAATGCATGTCAAATAACGTGACCTCACATCAGTTGAATATGTAGTGACAGAAATGCATTTTGTTGTATAGTGAAAAAGCACGTGGATACAACAGCATTATCTACTCTGTATACTAGAATATTTTCCTCCAATTATAAACTCCAACGTAAAATCAACAACCGATTCTTTGGTTGGTTGCATAAATGAGCATGATCGATTACAAATATATGTTATTTTTTAATTCCGCCAACATTCCAATTCCCAAGTACAACCAAAGGGCTGGTGGGGAATACAGCCTTAATAGCAGATCTTTGGCATCACTGTCAATGTTGATAATCTAGCAGCAATCTTTAGGTAAGGTTTATAAAGCTGGGCTGGTTTTCTAAAGGAAAATGCCCTTTCGAAACAGGCATTAGCCAATTCCTATAGCCACTCAACAATACTTGACCTCCAATGCCAATTATTGTTTTGTAATAAAACATTAAAAAAGTGAACTCATCCATGTCATACTTACTGCCAGCAGACTTCTGTACAAAATTACCTCTTCACAAAGCAAAGCTCCTGCATGTTCATTTATCAATACAAAATCCTCCCCACTCTCATGTCATTTGCCCCACCCTAAGTCAATTGTCTTTTGTCAATTATCTTTCAAATGAGCTGCTCCCCCAAATGAGATCAGAGGGTAAACATACAATGGAAATACAGCTGCGATTCATTGAAATCCTACAGTGTAAAACAAGGCCATTTGGTCCATTGAGCCTGCACCAATAACCCCACCCAGACCCCATCCCCATAAGCCCACATATTTACCCTACTACCTATGCATTCCAGGATACTAAGGAGCAATTTAGCATGGTCAATGCACCTAACCCGCACAGCTTTAGAGTGTGGGAGGAAACCCATGCAGACACGGAGAACCTGCAAACTCCACACAGTGACCCAAGCTGGGAATCGAACCCAGGTCCTTGCAGCAGTTCTAACCACTATGCTACCATTTTCATTCAAGAATTCAGAAATAAGGCAATGACAGCTGATTTGGACAAATATTGTCCTCAAGCTTGAGACACACTGACTACCTGAAGTGCAAAGCATTCTTCAACCAGGCCAAGCTGGGTTTTAGTGCATGTGCAACTATGAAGGAACAGCGATACATTTCCAAGTCAAGATGGTGAGAGGCTTGGAGGGGAGCTTCCTGGTGGTGATATTTCCAGATCGCTGCTACCTGTATCCTTTTAGATGGCTGTGAATTTCGAAAGTGCTGCCTAAGGAGCCTTGGTGAATTCCTGCCATCTGTAAGCTTTGTCTGGTGTTATTTAATCCAACATCACAATTGGCCTGTTTTGCGAGATCGAGTTTAGTTATCTCAAGACTTTCTTTCTCTTTGTAAACTTTTTAAAGAGATTATTCAGTTGTGATTTATTGGTTTCTCATAAAACAGACGAAACGTTATCTGTAATACATGCTAATTCCTCCCTTTCACCTAGATTATCCCCCCACTTCTGACCACATTACAAAGTTTCTAAAGTCATTCAAAAAATATTACAAGATTACTGATCAAGTTCTGTATCTTTGAATACCTTCATTAAGGTTTTTAAATTTGGTTCTTGGTTTCAAGGGCTATCAAACATGTCGATACTTGTAAAATCTAATTGCGTACACTATGCAAAATTTTGCACATCAGTGATTTTGTTCAGTGTTCAAATTGATTTTGTAATACGATTTCGGAATTCTATTGCTTCTCAAATGATTTAGAAAACAGTGCAATTTAGAGAAATCAACCTCCTCCCTGCTATTAGTGCATCAGAAAGAATATAGTCTATGACTTAAATAGCAGCCTTAGCAATCACTTTAGATCAGGTGAAATTTTAGATTTAAACAAGTGTGGTTTTGGTGACCCTGTTATAGGAAAGGCATTGATAAACTGGAAAGAGTGCAAAGGAGATTTACAAGGATGTTGCCAGGACTAGTGGGCCTGAGCTACAGGGAGAGGTTGGCCAGGCTAGACTTCATTCCTTGGAATGTAGGAGAATGAAGGATGACCTTACTGAGGCATATAAAGTATGGGGAATTGAACACTAGAGAACATGGGTTTAAGATGAGAAAAAAAATTTAAAAGGCATCGGAGGAGGAATTTCTTCATGCAGAGGGTGGTGTGTATATGGAATGACTGGTTGAGACAGGTACAAGAGCAACATTAAAAAAAACATTTGGACAACTACATGGATGGGAAAGGGTTAGAGGGATATCAGCCAAATGCAAGTAGTTGGGACTATCTGGGAGAGCAGAGACCGGGTGGGCCGAAGGGCCTGTTTCCCTGCTGTACTGCTCTTGGACAATGGGCTGAATTTTCCCGCTCCACCCGCCACAAGAATCAGAGCGGGTAGAAGGGGCGGACCATGGAAAGGTCTATTGACCTGGGGTGGGTTTTTCCCCATTTGAGGCCACATGTGGCTGGAAGATCCCACCCTATGACTCTAGAGGAAGGAAGCAATGATATTGTCTCCACTTTCCTTTGTTCATAGAGAAATTACAAAAAGTGCATTTTTTTGCCATAGCAGCTCAAATTATGTTCTTACTGTCATTAAATTTTTTTTCCTTGTGATTTTAAAATTGTTAATGCAAAAATTTAATTGTGCTTGTGCTGTTTTACAATGCCAATACGTCATGATATTCCATTTCCCATGATATCAAATGCTAATATTGGCCCACTGACCTGACTGTCAAACTGCAAGTTCTTTTCCTACTTATGCTACCAAATGTTAATATCTCTCACATTCCTAATAATACCCAGCTCAATCACTTGCAGGATGTCATTATTAATAACACAATCAGCATTTCACACATTACAGATGCAGAACTATCTTAAAATGCTGTGTGCCTCTTACAGCCAAGGACAAATAAACCTACTCCATTTTGCAAAATTCTTTACACACAAACTGAAATACTTCATTGAACAATTAGTCCTTTATGGCCTGGAGGGGTAGGATACAGATTCACACAATTAACAGAATAATGCACACTGTATTACATGGCACAATGCTTCTAGTCAGTGCAACTTGCCAGGAATACTTCACTGGGGGACTGGCAATCTAATAAATATATATCTACAGACATTTCTCTCAGTCACACCATAATTCATACCTAGGTTTGTCAGAGCTAATTCCAGGCATATTTTTACAACAATCTTTTACAAAGAAAACAAGTTGGTTTGTAGCCATTTGGAATGTCTTTTACCTGAAAAAAGTAATAATTAAATCAAACCCACAAAACATAATTAAAGCTTATACCGCACAGCTACTTAGACGGTACAAATCATGGGGAACATTTTCCTCGAGATTTACTCTTTAGTCATAAGTCATGTACAGTATTGGTCTCCTTACTTAAGGAAAGATGTACATACATTCAGTTCAGGGAAGGTTTATAGACTAATATCAGGAAATGGGCAGGTCATCTTACGAGGGAATTTAAACATGTTGGGCTTGTATCCACTGAAGTTTAGAGTAAGAAACAACTTGATCAAAACTTTTAATATCCTGAGAAGCCTTAACAGGGTTGATGTGGAGAAAACGTTTCCTCGTCTGGGAGAATCCAGAACAAGGTCACAGTTTAAAACTAACACGTCACTCATGTAAGACAGATGAGATTTTTTTCATTCAGTGTTGTGGACCTAAGGAACTCTTCCTCAAAAGGCAGTGGAAAGAGCCTTTGAATATATTTTTAAGGTAGAGCTAGATGCAGGGATAGATGGGAATGTAGGGTTGAGGTTACATTCAGAACAGCCATGATCTAATTGAATGGCAGAGCAGGCTTGAAGGGCCAATTGGCCTACTCCTGCCCCCAATTTGTACGTCTAGATAAGGCTCCATTGATTTACTTGGTTGGAGCTCGAGTTGAGGGGACCACATCTTTGAAAGTTTTGATTTCTCCTGAATTACTGCTGTCACATGTCAGAAAAAGTCCTTCCATCTATCTTGGTTCCAAAAGGGCATATGTGCTTATGTAAAAGACGACTGATTGTTAGTACTTCTCCCAATCCTCTCCAGGCTGCCAACTTCCATTATACTGGGGAATTGAAAAGGGGTGGGGATGTGGTTGGCAACGGGAAGGAAAGCCAAAAAGACAAAAAGGATGTTTTAACCACAGGATCAGAACCCAAACGATTCCAGACCTTGTGCAAACAAGGCATACAGATAGGAGAAACAATTAACACCATTTAGCCCAGTGTCTGTACCGGAAGATGAAAGTGTTTTTGTCCATGAACAAATGTCAAAGATGATTAATTATTCATCTAAACATTTAAGGACTTTTTTTTAAAAGAAATCTTGTGGTGCGAGACAGGAGCTATTCATTGATGGGAAAAAGGAACACACTAAAGGAGCAAATGTATTATGTTCTCAGCTCTGCTCTAGCAAGGCAAACTTAACCTTGAAGGAGGAACTCCAACTGATTCACTGTCACCCCCTTGACTTTGCCAGCTTAATCACAGGCAAAGCTATCTTTGATTACTTCCCACATCCTCCATCAATTCCACTTCTTTCTACGAAAATCTCCAGTCACTTGAAGCCACTTTCAAACTCCCAAATACCTAGCATTTGGCACTCTGTCCACAATGCTTTTATAAGAACATAAGAACGTAAGAAATAGGAGCAAGAGTAGGCCATCTAGCCCTTCAAGCCCGCCCCGCCATTCAATAAGATCATGGCTGATCTGTCGTGGCTCAGTTCCACATTCCCGCCCTCTCCCCATAACCCTTAATCCCCTCACTTATCAAAAACCCATCAACCCACGTCTTAAAAATATTTGCGAGGCAGCCTCCACCACTTCAACGGGCAGAGAATTCCAGAGATTCACCACCCTTTGAGTGAAGAAGTTCCTCCTCAACTCCATTCTAAACCGCACCCCCTTTATCTTGAGGCTATGGCCCCTAGTCCAACTGTCCTTTGAGCGGGAAGAGTCTCTCTACCTCTATCCTATCCATCCCATTCATCATCTTATATGTCTCAATGAGATCTCCCCTCATTCTTCTAAACTCTAACTAGTACAAGCCTAATTTATTCAGCCTCTCCTCATAGCTCAACCCCCTCAACTCCACCATCAGCCTAGTAAACCTCCTCTGCACTCCCTCCAAGGCCAAAATATCTTTGCGTGAGTACGACGACCAAAACTGCACACAGTACTCCAGCTGCGGCCTCACCAATGCCCTATACAGCTGCAGCAAGACCTCCCTACTTTTATATTCAATCCCCCTCACCATGAAGGCCAGCATCCCATTAGCCTTCCTGACCACCTGTGCACCTGCAGGCTGGGTTTTTGCGACTCATGCACAAGGACCCCGAGGTCCCTCTGCACCGTCGCCTGCTGCAGTTTTTTGCCACGTAAGTAATAGTCCTTCCTACCATTATTCCTACCAAAGTGGACCACCTCGCACTTGCCAACTTTTGTAGATAATTTTTCCTTGCCTTCTCCTATCTCACCTATGCAATGTCCTTCTGATATCACTGAAAACAAAAAGACTCCACATGTACACCGAGGTCCATCTCCACCTCACCATCACCCTTCAACCCCTTCACCACATCAGATTCATTTTGATGCTTGTCCAACATCAAGTTTTGGATGAACAGGAATTTCTTCCCAATATTTACTTGGAAAACTGGAACTTCATCACCCCATCCCTATGTTCCCAACCGTGACATTCTACTTGATTTCAAATTGAACTTCCATCTCATTCTCACCATCACCACCATTCCACCTCTAATATCACCAGCATCTGCCCTCATCTCACCCTGTTTCTAAAACCATTATCCATACTTTAGTTCTTATACTTAATTTGAATACACTCATGGCTGGCCTGCCATCTTCCAACCACTGCAAAGATGAGGTCATTTAGAACTCAGGCACCTGCAGCCAGACTCACCATGTTTTTTTCACCTATACCCTTGTGCTCACAGTCCAACAATGCTTGATTTTATCATCCTGGTGTCCCATATCCCTGTAACCTCCTACAGCCCCACATCCCTCAGAATCACATTCTTCTAATTCTGATCTTGATTTCATTAGTCCCATCACTAGTGGCTGCACATGCAGATGTCTAGGCCATTAAGTCTGGAATTCACACAAACCCTTTTTCCTTTAATCCTACCTGTGGCAAAATCTTTGCTCATCTTTTCCAATAACTCATGAGGCATGAGATCATTTTGTTTAATATTCCTGTACAGTTTTATTTTGTTAAAGGCACAAATACAATTTTTTTTACTCTTGTTGAATCACTGAGTATAACTGGTATAGAACATTCACACGAGTTCCACGTTTAGTGCTAACTTTGCATGTGTTTTGTAGACTATTAACCAATTAGGAGCCAGGTAAAAATTGCTCATAACTCAATGTCTGTAGGTCTTAGATAAGGAACTGCATCTTTTAGCTCACCCTATTCTTGAAAGGACTAGACGTGACATTACAGCAGGGGTAAATCAGGTAAGGATATTCAATAGCAACTGCGAAGCAGATGGAATTCTGGATCTCCATAATCCATATTTTACATGAAAGAAACATTTAATTAAATTTTGGATTCTGCCAGAATGCAAAATTCCCCAATATTAAGCTACTGAAATAAACCTAGATGCTCGGGTTACTGCTGCATGTTAAGCTGCATTCATACAGGTACTTTACTAACAGCCACAATCTACTGGAGGGACTTACACAGTTACTGGCTCAAGTGATGATCATAGTTAAACAAAGTTTTTGAGCTCTGAGTTAAATAGATACGAATTCTATTGCTAAAAATTTAAAAGTGGGGAGGCCAAAACAATTATGATGTGATGAATTAAGTACGATTTGATGACTATTTAAAATCACCAATTTTGTTATCACTCAACAAATAGCTCTCCTAGTCATATGGGTTTTGCAAATTTTCTTGTACTAGTTTCCACTTATAGTCAGTAAACAGTGTTCCACCAGGATCACTGGCTCCTATCCAATAACCACCTTCGGTTTCGGTTACGCCCACATGATTGTAAATGTCATTCATTTGGTATATAAATAATTAAAGGAGAACTGGAACAATTCACTCTCCTCCCCTTAGGAGCTAAGGTTATTTTGGGAAGAAGTTGATAATTGCACAAGATAGATTAGGTCCATAGATCTGCATGGTGCTACAATCTATTTTAGTACCTCAAATACATTATAACCACAGAACAGGGGTAAACTAAGCAATCACAATGGGTCTCAGAGACAAAAAAGGAACATTACATTGTGCTCATCTGTACAACCTTTTATTTACACATACAACATTTTCCAAACACAAGCTAAAACATATGTATTACTTGAATATAATAAAGTGTGCTCTGTACAAATTCAAAATCCTAGAGTTTTAGTGACAATTAATGTACAACAAACGCAATCAATATACTGTAAAATATAACTAAAGTAAATGAAGTGCATGCAGCTATTAGAACCAGAAGCCTGTATTTTGCTGGGTAACAAACTGCACGTTGAAAATAGTATTTTATTGAAAGAGAGTACTCGTAAAGCAAGTCCTTTTTAAATCATTCATTCAACTATCCATGTTGCTTAGTTGTGGCAACAAACAAAATTCGTAGTGATACTTCCCCACAACCAGTGGCATCACCAGCCAGCTTTAGCAGAAGCAGTACCACATTTTCACCAATAAATATACAGATCCACTTCTATGTTAAAGGATGGTCAAAGGAACTTTGTTCAGTTTCAATCATTTATTCATAATGCATCCCTTGTGCGCTTCTGGAATACATGACTCACCACCAAAAACTACCCTTCCAAAAATTGCCTGGATATTTAATTAGGGACCTAACTAGCCAGCATGCAGTTTTATACATTTACAGCAACTCAACATCCTGTCAATTAAGAGTCAAGTGTTCAATTCAGCTTATTACTTTGCAGCCTCAAGCCCTTTTGAGCAAATCGAGTATAGAGGGACTTCAGTTCAGGCAAGTTCTTAAAAGCACTAATCATGCCACGATTATTTCAGTGGCTAAATTTGCCACATTTTGAAAAAGAGGGGGAAAAAGAAATGGGGCAGATTTTTAAAAAGCTAGGGGACTTCAGTGCTGTCTCCCAGCTAAGCAAGATCAAAACGGGAGTGCCACGTACAGCCCTGACTCCACCACCGATTATTTTGAATTGGTCAACTATCGAAAGCAGCATATTTGAAAGAGGTCCTGGTAGGACGCCTTGAACTTCAGCCTTTGAAGATGCTTGAGAACATGGCATATCTCCTTGCACACCAATTTATCCCCACAGATCTCTTCTTTCCTGCTGCTATTAAGTTCCACTCAGAAGCAAGGCCGGTAAGATCCTCAAGATTCACTCTTGAAAAATACGAAGCAGCTGAAAGATAGACCTATGCAGGTGGGGAGGTTAGCAAATGCTAAATATTCAAATATATATGAAAACGATCAATTTTAACATTTGCCTCAGATTATGCACTAAGCAATATGGATAGCACTTTTACAGGTTAAAATTAGCCACACCACACATTAATGCAGTACGTACAGGATTTTGGGGAAAACTCGAATTAAAATCAAAAATGTTTCAAGAATTCATTTAACTTCAATTTTCTGCAGGGTTTTGGTAGCTATGCAGAACAATCTTCTATTTACCCAATGTAAATTTCACACTCTCAACTTAAGTCTAATGGACAAGTATGTGCTTATATATTCCTTACTCAAAAACTATAATGAGAATTTTTTTTTAAAGATTCAGACAAATTCAACCATGGTACGAGTTCAATACGCATTGAAAAAATGTAAAGCATTTAGGGTACTGCATTTTAAGTACTTGCGCACATGCTTGACAGAACAGCACCTCTCTGAACTTCAAACTCAACAATCAGGTAACCAAATAATTCACAGCTTTGACTATTATATTGCATGAATTGGCAGCATGGGGTAAGATCCCACAATGATGTCATTAATGGCAGATTAGTTACTGGGAAATAAAACTTAATCCAGGTCTCAAGTTCAGCAACTAGATCATCTTTACATTGGTCAAACTCCATCTTTATTTGTGCCAAGCAGCAAAGACAGGCAGCCCATTATACTTTGTATTTAAATAGAAAATACTAAATCAAAGCCACATACTTCACTTTTTCTAAACTTCAAAAAATAACTACAATGTAGCTTAAAATATGTTGCCCAAAACTTCTAACTACATGCATAGACACACCTCATCTTCCAAATACTATTCTTACTCTACTCAACACCAGTAAGCAGATTGAACACACAAATGTATGAAAAGTTCAGCAACTTCTGCAATTTCACAAGGCTTTCAAAAAAAGTTAAAAGTTGGCTTTTGTGAGAAACTGCATAATTCATATCACTTGAGTGCACTGTAGAAGTTTGTGTATTACAAGACAGATGGCCATAAAAAGAGCTTCTTTGAATTAAAAATGCATCATTGCACACTGAAGTCATAAAGTTCATTATCCCAAAGGACAAGTCTTCATTGGCTCCAAATTTAAAGCCCTTACAACACCAGACCATTCCCAAGCACTTCTCAGTAGCCAGCTGAAGAGTGGCACAGGTTTAAGTGTCCAGCCTGCAGGCGGTCCAAATTTTTGTCTACGCTAGTGCGGATTCTTTTACGTCTTTGTCGGTGCTGACATGACAGCACACAAACAAGCACTAGGTCAAGATATGGAACTATATATAAAGTAGAGCAAGCAAAAGGAAATAATCAGGACAACATATCTGAAAATTTCTAAATCTGTTTTTGCAAGCGTATGCTACAGAATATTCCAATATTAGGAGCACCCAGAAGATGAAGACTATTTAGTACTTTGGGGAGTTTTTGACTGGACAAAAAGGGTGTGTATCAATTTTGAGGTGAGGGGGAAGAGAGTGGAGACAAACAATTAAGACTTTTTAGCAATTTCATGTCTTGCCTAGCTTGCTGAACTTTTATACATTGCCATCTCACCTAATTGATGATAACGCTAACTCAATAAGAACAAAGTCAGGCAGATAGGCCTATCCAAATTTGAGAGCTGGCCAACAATTGAAAAACCAGAAAAACTCATCAATTCCAAACCTATTCCAGGACTGGAGTACATAATTTAAGCCAACACTCCAGTGCAGCGAGGGAATACAGCACTGATGGAAATGCTGTCTTTTAAAGAGATACTGAACAGCAACTTGCCTGCTCGTCTCCAGTTCAGGTGGATGTTAAAAATCCCACGCCATTACTTAAAGATGACCAGAAAGCTCTTGCTATGTGCTGGCACTTCTCAAATGATACCACCCTTCCCTCAAAAAAATGGTTATTCACTCCTGCTGCATTTTGTGGGCATCTTGTAGTGCGAAAATGTGCTGGCATGCAGGACAATTGCCTTAAAAGTATTTTATTGTACATAGAGCACTTTAGGATTTTACAGTCTTGGACTCTTAATTCAACTTCTGTTAGTTCAAGCTGTAATTATGCTAAACAAAAGCTTCTGTGCTGTTTTATTAAAATACTTTATTCAAATTACTGGAAAATTCAATTCATTTGAAAAAATGAAATAGCAGGACTGGACTGGAATTTTTGTCAATAGTGTCCCCAACTAAATTAGTAAACGTTATGAACTAATTGTACTGGTACTTCAATTAGCCATTGAAATTAATCTCGCTTTCATGGGCAGCATCTGTTCTCAGAGGGCATAAATAGTTAAGTCACTGCAAGGACGATTAAAAATATTGGAAGTGAGAAAGGGAATTCTGAAATCAAGAGCAGAGAAAAATAGAATACCCCAAAAATATGATTAAGAAGTGGATGTTATTAATTACTTCCATCCACAATCACGATACACACAAACACTTAAAAAAGTGAGGTACAAATTTATGAAGTTATACAGTCCAAAGAAAACTTGTTGAATCTGCTCTTTAAAACTTGTATAAAGACGGCTTCAAGACAAACAATCCCTCTCTTCATATATTAAAAAAAAATCACTGATTTTAAAGAAATAGGTTTTCATCATAAAACATGGTGGTCTGTTTGCATTCTTTAATTTTTCTGTAGAGTTGGCTTGGTTTGATACTCTGCCACCATCCTAAAGTGAATATTCTCTTAGATATATTCCATTTTCATAATTCTTTTACAAAAGTTGACATATGTTTTTCAAAACTTGACTTACTTTTACTTAATTTTCAACACAAATATAACCGCAACTCCATTGCAAGGTGCACTAGTAGGTGGCTGTTAACAGTGGTGTACTGTGGTTGCAAACACACCTACTCCACCAGAAACATGTGCCATCAAAATCAGGATGCAAAGTCTGTAGGAGTGTCTTGAGGTTAGTGGAGATGTGAGAAACTGGACCAAAATAAAGGATGAAAGAAACTGCATCCAAGGTGATCCCCTCAAGTTTGTCCATTAAAAAAAACTAGATGAGGATGCAAGAAGTGACACTTCACACAATTCCATGAGACTGAAAGCTGCAGTTTGGAAGAGGGGAGGTGCAATACTGATCTGATTTAATGCATACCTACAATACTGTAAATACATTTAACATTAACAAACTTTTTAAGAAACTGTTTTATTGGTTGCATTTGGCAGTTTAAAATAAGTCATTTTGATTGGAGTACATATTTCAATTGCATAGGAGCTACTGTTTGTTTTCAAAAATTAAGTGTTTTGCCTACTTAATATTGCTGGTGTCCATTAGAGTACAGCACATTTGGATTTGCATTCTTCCCTTATGCAATGAGAATCCAGCACAGAAAGGCCAACAAAATGGAAAGTCATTTTATGCATTTGATTCAATAAAATTCAAGAGTTAAGATCTGTGAAGGAGGGAATTTGACCAAACCATAAAAGGGAGGAAAGTTTTTTTTAAATTGCCACAGCATGCATTTTTGATGCTTAAAGCAGAAGCATATTCTACTCATTTGTCCCAATTCTAATTTGGAGGAAGAACTCTGTACATGGTGTGTTCCATCTTCTTTTGCTGGGAGGTTCTGCCCACACAGAATTAAAATCTAGGTTGCTTTCTTCTTTATGATGCACTGCTATCCATCATAATACATTGTAACCCAATGTTGGTTATTTCACGAGAATGCACTTCCCCTTTAAGCACACATTGCATTTGACATGTTCTCAATGCAATTCCACAAGTCCAAATTCTGGAGCATCATATTGGTGGTTGGGGCAACATTTCAATTTATTTCCCCCATAATTTGTGTGTGGACCAAGAGTGGGCAACAGCAGATACAACACTAATCCATCAGTCTCTTGGTTTGGTGCAATACACAGTGAAAGGCTACAGTTGGAGCATGTGCACAACATCTGGTCAAAACTTCAGAAGTCCAGAGCTAAACTAATGTAACTAAAAACACACAATCCAAGCAAACTACAATATATTATAATTTTTATATCATACTTTCATTAAAAGTAGTAAAATAATGAAGGGAAAGAAAAGCAGACAACTAGCACCCAAAGCACTCAATCATCAATATATGTCTTCCACCCACATCCCTTACCAATTTACAAGTTTAAACTGTACATTGTTACAAAGTGAATAACTATCAAAGCTGAAGTAGCTATTAAAAGGAGAAAAGAAAACTGGTAAAAGACTGCAACACTGCAATTTATTTGCATGTAGCACAGCTTAGAAGTGTGCAGCGAACCGGACCACACCCGAACCAGTGTCACATCTCTTTACAGACAATCACTTTTTCTTGCTCTGATTTTGGCTCAATTTAAAATAAATCTGGCTCTGATAGACCCAATGTTATTCATTTAAAATTCAATAAAGGCCATTTCAATAATACTGCACAAAAGTCATTTGTCAGGCCTGGGTTTTGTGTCTGTTTTAAAGCCATGACGTGGAGATTTCCACAAATATGTTCATGTTACAAAGGTAGGTTGTGTTGTGTTGATATAATCCATCACAGTAAATCCAGGACACAGAAAACTAACCAAAAAGAGATACTGTCCCTCTGACTTGTCTGGGTAATGACCCCTTTGGCTAACCTCCCGCTTGCCCTAAAAGACCCATAAAAAAATACCTTTTTAGAAATTGTGTTATGAATAGCATATCTATACTTACCTGCATGAATGCACCTTTGTTTGAACTCAAAGCAGCCATGATACACAGGATAGTGTACGATAGTTGCCATTTTTAGTTTTCAAAATTAACATTCAGTTAAATGAATCAGTTTATTAGCTCGATTTCAACATCTCTTCTCTTCTCTTGTGTACCATGGTAGCTTCTAAGTCCATCATTCAGTCTCATGAGTATTGCACAACTCCAGATGCCTGCAATACATCGGTAATTACCTGAGGGGAAAAGAGGTACATATCACCCAGATCAAACATACACAACAAGTTCACAGCTCATTAAAAAAGGAGCATGCCAAGGAGGTCATTACTCAGTTTTCAGTGAAGGGGCAAAGGTACCTACAGGCACATAAATGGGTACACTGGCCTGGTTCCCTGCAGACTTGATCTCAGTAGAATATTAAGACAGAAGGCACAGTCAAAAGGCCACTGCTGAAAAAGGACTGCTTGTGTGGTACAGTGCACCTTGTTCCTTTGCTGGTTAAGTGTCTACACTTGATAACAGTTTCTTCATTGCACCACAAGGCAAATTTCCATCAGCAGCAAGCCATTGACTAAACCATCTGCCAATCTCATGCCTATTTGTTTGCACAAAAACAGGTTTTGTCTTAAGCCGGGCTCTTCAAGATACCATGTTGGATTTTTCCCCACATGAAAGTCTTGCTACAATATAGCAGTTCATAATTTCTGAATTTTTTCAGCCACCACAATGGGATTCTCTTTCCTGATCTTCTCTGCTGCTTCGGCCTTGTAATCATAAGGACAGTTGTGTTTGTCAGAGTAGCGATGAAGTCCACAAAAAAGGTTCCCACAACGACAATCAAATCCTGTTGGGACAGAAGCATAGGGAAAACTTTAAGAAATGAAAAAAAACAGCTGTCTCTTCAACTCAACACTGGAAAAAGTATGATTGGCGTACGCTGGTGCTGGGACTGATGATAGAATTGAAGTTGAAAACCAGCTTACTGGATATTTGAATTGACAAATTAATACAACAACAGTTGAGGTTCCTGGTCAGGAAAACAATGGGGAGAAAGAGGAAAGCAAAAAGAGTAAAATCTCTATTATAAATTTCTTGTGGAGACAGATGATCATCTTCCAACTTCAGAGCAGTGCAATCAACGCTTGGATGGTCATCTAACAGGTACAATTTTAAGTGTTCCTAGACACTGCATGAGAAAACTTACGACCATCAACTCAAATGTTATTTGCAGGCTGTTTTCAATACCCTCCAGAAGCTCAGTTTGAACAGAGAATTTATCTTTAGCCACCAGGGTCCTTGAAGGATCCACAGGGCAAGCACTGATTTCATTTATTGTCCTTTGAAATTGTTAAAAGTCAGCATAAAGATGCTTAAAAAGTGCATTATCTCATTTGAACTGCCAAATTGTTAAAAGCTGGGAAGAAAAGTCCATATCCCATATATGCATTCAAACATATTAGCATTTGTTGCTAAAAAATGCTTATTAAAATTGGGTATCTAATCAAATATATAAAGCTAGTTAATTGTCTTAGACAGAGGCTGGAAATTAATTCAATTCAGTAATGACTATTTTGTTGAAAAAAATACTTATAGGGAGTCTATAATTGGCCACTGGTTAGGTCAAAAACCACGTGCTACAAGCTTTTTGCGTGCGGTTAAAGATGCAAGGGGAGTCAAAAATAGCACAGAGAAGGTGTGTGTGACTTCTTTAACTATAATCTCAGAAGAGGAATACATTCAGATGTAACAAAAACCTTGGCTTCACAGAACAAAATTTTCCAAGGAAAGCTTTTGTTTGAAGACTTCAAACATTGAAACCAGAACGGACTTGCATATCTTTTGTTCTGAGCACTGCTACAGAAACTGCTTCACTGCAATGCAGAAATTAAGTCTCATCTGCAAGTTCATTAAATGTGTCTTAGCTCGAGGTATACCCCACGCAAGGAACTGAGTACAGACCCTTTTCAATTCAAAATTCAAGTCATTAGAACCTGCCTTATTGAGTATAAGGGATAGTTTTCATATCTATATTCAAATGTAGGACTGAGCTTTCACCACCACAGAGGTCTTCTTCCATCATGGCAGAAAATCCCAAGTCCTGCCCCAGAGTGCTTCCCTATTTTCACGGGGTCCGGATATGCGTTGACCACAGTTTGTTACTTTAGTTAAGCAGGCCACTTAAACCATCAGCTGCCTCCTGTACCCACACTGTACAGTTCAGACTTGCTTTTACCTGGTCTGACCTTCGTGGATTGGTTTGGATAGTCAGAGTACCCTTTCAATGAGGCAAGGCACCCCCTTGGAACTGGTCTTGGGACACCGCTGGAGGAGGACAGTTTCCCTCTGAAATTGTTAAGTCAGCATAAGTGTGCATAAAAAGTTGATAAGCTCTTTGAAACTGTCAGAACCATCTGTCATGGAGTCCAGTCAGAAATTTTAAAAAAAATAGAGGGAGGGGTGCAGGCAGGGATGTTGTAGAGTTGTCAGAGTGTCAAAGGCAGCCATCAAGCTGTCAAGGCAGGTAACTGAAGTGACATGCACTTGTTTCAGGGTAGCAGACTATTTGGTCCCAAACCAGAAGAATGGAAATTCCAAGTTCTGGACCACTTTTTCCTGGCTTGCATTCGTGCAGCGAGATATTTCCACTCTTGTACATCCAATTGAGCAGTACAAATATAGACCATAGCTCATCCATGTGACTTCAATTCAAGTTCAAATTACAATACATTGTTTCATTAAGACTACACAGAATCCATAAGGTTACAGTATCCTTACCAGTCAATCCAACCTTCTTCCTGCAGGTGAAACATCTATTCTTTTTGGGTTTTGACTTTTCTGGAACCTTCTCCTCTCCTTCTGTGGAACCTTCTGCAGTTTCCACATTCACAGCAACTGGAAATATATCAAAAGAGTAAGCTTATTCTGATGACAAATGCTCGCAGCATAATTACAGGAGCTCCACAGGTGAGAAGGTGGGCTACAACTTCTGACAACTAGACTTTATTTTAACCGGTTATAAAATTAAATATTTTTTTCAAAAATACGCACCACAGTTTTAAAAATGACTCAAATACCAACTGCTTGGGTTTGGGAAAATCAGATTATCTTCAAAAACCAGCAGTGCACTTGTAGACAAAGGTCAACCGGTGTAAAACACAAGCTCCCAGAATCAGATACACAATATAAAAGTAGCTTTCACTGCTGAAAGATTAAAAATAAGCTGTTGCTTACTAAAGTAACATGGATGAAGGGGTTAACCAAGGAGGACAGGCTGCATGTAGGAGGCTTTAATTCCCTCGAATATGGAAGATTGAGATGGCAACATTGAGGTGTTTTAAGATGGTTGAGAGAGCTGATAGAAAGAAACTCTTGCTTCTGATGGGTACGCCCATGGTGGTGGTTTGTGGGGGAGGGGGATGTGTGCGCGCGCATGCTAGGGCAATATCAGAAAGCACCCCAAAGTGCAGCAAAACTCTGGAACATTCTCCTCCTAAAGCCCAACTGAAACAGGTAAGATTTTTTGGTTAGCCAAGGCTAACAAGTGTTATGGGATCTGGGTGAGTAGTTGGAATTAAAATTACAGATCAGCCAAGATCGAACCGAAACAAAAACTGAAAATGCTGGAAAATCTCAGCAAGTCTGACAGCATTTGTGGAGAGAGAAAACAGCCAACATGGAATCTGAACGACCAATTGTCAGAAGATTCAACTGAAATGCCTATTTCTGTTCCTGTGTACGGATTTCAGCAGTTAATATTAGGGTAATATTAAATTCTGTCAGTCTGAACACAAGATTAAAACTATGAATATTTCCCTTGGCAAATTTTTTCAAACACAGATCGGCTTTCAAAAAATCTCACCCACCCACACTTCCATTTCTTGGTTTCAGCCATTGCTTTCAAAACACTGAACAATTTTACTTCAAAAAGATAGAAACCAACCTGATGCTGTGACAACTTCAACTTTTAGGGCTCCCTCAGTCTCAGTGCTCGATTCATCTTGAGAAATGCTCATTGCAGTCATCTGCTGTGTTACTGGAGTGCTAGAAACAGAATTTTAAATGTCATCAAGCACAGTTTAATTACATGCCCACACATCACAAATAGCAGCTTGCTGGGTCAGTTCAAAGTGCATTGCTGTGGGTCTGGAGCCACATGCAGTCCAAACCAGGCAAGGATGGCAGATTTCTTGCCCTAAATGAATTAAACCAGATGGAATTTTACAAATATCAATGGTAGTTTCATGGTCCCTATTGGAGCAACAAACTTTCAATTCCAGATTGTATTCATGCAAAGGAATTCTCCAAATGTAATCCACTCCAAACCAACTGCAGTCTAAATTTTAACCAGCATGTAACGCACCCACACAGGCCAGAAGAGTTCAAAGGTTTGACTCCCAGCCTGTATAGTGATAGTTGGCAGCAAAGTCCTAAAACAAACTGCTACGTTTCACACTTGGGGACAAAGAAATCTAGGCTACACACAGAGCGCAAGGTATTGCGGAGAATCTGTGAATTTATAATTCAGCACCACTCAGTACTTTCAGGCAGAGACAGCAGAAAACTAGACTGATTTTAAAAAAGTGACTCCTAAAATTGTCACACTGTCTCACCATAATCCTACCAGGTCAACTCAATCCCACAAATAATAGACATACCTAGTTTTGACAGATGTGGCATTTGAGGCATCTGCAGACATTTCAGGGTTTCCTTCCGTGCACTGAACAGGGATGGACTCTGTGCTTGAACTGCTGTTATTACTGACCGCACTAGCTGCTGTTGAGCAAAGAAAGTATTAGTGTCAACTCATTCGACTACAGAGTATACAGCAACTTCTAAAATAGCTCCACTCATTGTAGTTGACAGAGGTTTTCCTGCTTTTTCAACTCTCGTTTCAATTTATCTAAGTACAACTTTAACAGAATGTAAACCAAAACGTATAAGAAATATGCCAAAATGGGCAAAAAGCATTGCATTTGTATCTTACCCTCCGCCAGGCATAGAGTATATGTAACTCTACAACTGAAGGAATCTAACAAATAAATATTGAATTTCTGCACTGCAATCTGGCAAACCCGCTCCAAATGTATTTAAAACTCTCACCCACCCACCTCTTCCCTCTCAACATAGTCAAGTTGGCAAAAAGTGAAAATGGCTACATATTTTTATACGTTAATTATTAATGTTAATTCTTCAAAACTCATAGGGAGGCATGGTGACAGTTGTCAACACTGCTGCCTCACAGTGCCAAGGACCTGGGTTCAATTCCAAGCTTGGGTCACTGTCTGTACAGAGGCTGCATGTTCTCCCAATGCTTCTTCTGGGTGCTCCGGTTTCCTCCCAGTCTGAAACCAGTGCTGGTTAGGTTCATTGGCTATGCTAAATTCTCCCTCAGTGTACCGGAACAGGCGCCAGACTGTGGCGACTAGGGGATTTTCAGAGTAACTTCATTGCAGTGTTAATACAAGCCCATTTGTGACACTGATAAACAAACTTTAAAAATCTCAACGTACAAGCCTCTTTTCAATTAGATTAATTGGAACAGACTTGATGGACCAAATGACCTACTTCAGCTCCTGCACTTTATGGAGTCCAAATTAATTCGTTCAGCAAGTAGCTGTCAGACAATGAAAATCCTAGATCTGACACATGGTGTATGTTGAGTTAGCTGAAATAGTATTAATCTCCAGGATTAAAAGAGGGAAAAATTAGCCAGAATTCCTGACTATCCAGTAGCTTCTGCTAAAAAAAATGTACACCAGTATAAATTTTGGGGTGAATGGGGTTTGGCACAACTGTAACATACTTCTTTCGCCCTTTTCCATTCAAACAGCCTGTTAAATGCTCAGTCTAATCTTACCACGTCACTGCTTTCAGGAGGAAATTAGAAAATTAGCAAAAAGAAAAAAATGCACCAACGGAGAAATCAATTGCCTGGCAAAGTAGGATTTATCAATTCATTCACATATATATTGCACAGACCTTAAGAAAAAAATGCAATACTGAAATTCACTATTACCAGAAAAGGGAAAAATTAAACCAAAATTAAGATATGGCCTAAAAAATGCAATTATTATTTATAAATTTCAAATAAAAAAGTTGCAGACATACATAAATATATAAAAATTCCAGTGAACTTGTGCACTGTAATCACAAATCTTACAATAAAGATTATTTGCTATTTAGCAGACTAAGCTGATATCCAGGGTGCAGTTTATGGGCCTAATTCACCCTACGAGCTATTTAATTTGCAGTCTGCAAAGCTTGTGTCACTTCTTTTCTATTGTGTATGCAAATTGACTCCAACTTCAGCTCCTTACTCTCAGCTAGAGGAACTGGGAAGGCTGCTCAGTTTTTGACCAAGTTAACTTTGATCAGCTTTAAGATGCAAAGCTTCCAAGTTTTCAAGCTTTGAACTAAGTGCAGAGGCAGATTTCTATGAAATCAGATACAGTACAAATTACTGACATTGCCAAAAATCCAACTCCCTGGGATTCCTGGGGAATTCAGTTTTTAAGAAACTTTCAAAAAAACCAGCAACTTCCCATCTTACTGAGCTGAGTTTATTTTAGTTCCAATCTGCAAAATTAATTTGCTGCAATAATTCAATCCCTGGAAGATGTTCTTTCATGAACCTGTACATCACAACTATTTAGCTTCAGTAAATAGTGCACTCATCTTACAATGTCAACTTTGTTATGCTGGAAGATGAAAGCCTTTCTAGATAACATTCACTATTTCCAGGAATCAGTGTGTAAATAATCACAAACATGAAACCCACTGCTACCAGGAAAGGGAAAGATAAAACCAAAACTGAGAAAAAGGATACTACCTAAAAATATAGATACATACATACATAAATTTCAAATTAACTCAGTCTATTACTTGTGCACTGCAATCACAAATTTATAAACACTCCACTTCCCAGCAAAGTCCTAACCTTCAAAAGCTTTGAATGATTTTGAATACATTAGGAAGCTGTCACATTTTCTTTCTCTTCTGTTGCATTTGCTGCAAATTTCTGAAAGTGTATATTTGCCCACTTGGAGGTAGGGAAATATATTTCCCTTTCCAGTGACATTCACTTTTATATTAAAATAAAAGCCCACTGATTAAATGCAATGTGGACTCCTGCTCCTAGCCCTCCAGGCAGAGGAGGTTAAAGAGCTACAGCTTCAGAAGTGTAGCAACCAAATTGGAAGGCATGGAACAAGAGTCCAGTTACGTTCCAAGTGTAATCTGTTAACCTTCATCAAGAAACCAGCAAATGGGAGCCAAATAGAACAGGTTGCAGCCACAACATGAAAAATACAGTGCTGATTTTTTAATTAGTTCTAGCACTTAAAAATGTATATACAACTGAAAAGTCCATGTAATCTTTAAGGTTTATTCTTGTATGTGTGTCTTTGCTTCACATCAAAACATGGCAAAAAATTTCCCATATTATAAGTATATAGCAAAGCTATTTCTGGTCAAATTTGAGTATAAGCTATTTGCATTATCCAAAGCAAGCCTTGTGGTAGCTATTGCTTTAAACAGAATGCATTTATGCAAATTACATTAAATTTTAACATCTGATTCAAGTTGTGAAAATCAGTCTCAAAGAAAATTGATTGACTAGTTCATTTCTGCAATGCCTGAAGTCAGCATAATGAGCCCATATAATTTGCTGGGGTAGGCCAACAAACTGCAGCCAGGTCCTGGGAAAGGGAAACAATCAGACTGAAAGATTATGAAATTAACAGGACAGTGATGGAACATGAAGTGTTGTTAGAATCGGTAAATTCAAAGTGAAATCAGGTATAGAGATAAATAAATGCAAAGGGAAAGGAATGTACATTCAATTTTTTTAAAAAATCTACAACAATTAAAACCTCAAGGATGGAGATTTTGCACATCTAACTGTTGCTTTTCTTTGTCAGTAATTAACACTCCTTACTCTATTGAAAAAGTACTTTGACTGAAATGGACAAGACTCAAATTTCTGTGGTGGGTTTAATTCATAACTACTGTGCAAAAAACAGCAACTTCACACCATGCAGAAATTGATGTGGTTCCTGCAGGGCTAATGGCACAGTGGCACAACCAAAAACATTAAGTTCTCACTTTCAACCTCAACTGCCGAAAATTTCTAGAGCCTTTGCAAATGCCATCAACCTCAATTATTTTGGCAGAAAATGATGTGACAATATATATTTTTCCTTGGTTTACCAAAATGCATAAAGGATAATTACCCAAAAAGCAGAATGTTTCCCCATTCCTTTTGGAGAAGTTTCTCATGGTGTTCCATGCTGAAACTTCCTGACTCACCTGGTGGGCTTATCCTGCCACTGTTCTGCTGTCTCTGTAGATACTCTTTGTAGCAAACTGAACACATTCCATTGGTTCGTGGGTTGCCATAGAAACCACAGCCTGTGGTACACAGCATGGGCACCTGTGTTTGATTTGTCTCCTGGGCCATCCTGTTTCACACACACCCACTGTACAATCTGCAATTAGACAAAACAGATCAAACAAACTGCAACAACAGCACATTAAAAAAAATTAGAATTAAACCGCTTCATTATTACCACGCAACTTCATACTCATTCGCAACTCTTGTCAGGATAGCAGAAATCTAGCAAAATATTCTATTGAAATTAGTGAAACTTTTTCCCCCATGAGTGAATCTCACTAATGTGAGAAAGAGAAAAACTAAAATCTCAATTTTTCGCCTTGTTCAAACAATTAAGTGCCAGCTGTATAATTAGAAGGGTGGATTTAGGATTACTAGGCTCAATCAATACAGTATTTATGGGTACAAGTTGGAGCGATCAAGCAGTTTCAACTTTTAGAATCCCCACATTCTTCCTCATCCATTTAGGTGAGCTTAAAGACAACACCAATTTGTATCAATTGTCTCACTTAAATATTTTTGTGCAAAAAAATACAGGGAAATTAATGAAAAATCCTTTTTAAAAAAGTGTGCTAGTTAAATAAACAGATCAAAGTCTCTGAAAAATGCTGCCTCAGTGCTATAATTCTATTAGTTCCATTCAACATTTAAACCTCAGTCAAAATCCAATTCAAATGTTTCATGTCCAATGCCATAATACCAATATACTGGGAGTTCAGTCAATGGGTCACTAGGGAAATCCATTACAACAGAGACTGAGCAATGGGTGAAGAAAATTCCAGGTTTAAATATTGGTCTGTGCCGAATTAGCTGCTCTTAGCTGAGACAGCTAGTGTCAGGTTTCTGCTCACAATTGCTATGTGGTGGTTTCTGCTCAGTATAGAAACAGATGGTTCCTACAGCTGAATAGTCCTAACACAACACAGCTGGCAGTTAGGAAATATTACCCAAAAAAGGAATCATGGTCTTTTATGGGGGGAAATCCAGGGAGAAACTGCAAGAGAGATAAAGGACATGATATTTTTCTTAAAGGCCACTGCTGGCTTATGAATTAAAAAAAAATCACAAAAAGCTTCAGGGTTTGCAGGTTTCAGAAGTGAACCAAAAAAACAAATATGCAAGTTAAGCGCATGCTTACTGACCTTTTACATTCAGGCATTTGCTGTAGGCAAAGAAATACAAGAACTTAAAGATGCCAACAATGTGAGTGGAAAGAGCATTATACATAGGTTAAAGACATGTGTATTGTCTCCAGACAGTACAGTAAGTGAGGTTTTGCAAACCCAGGCAAGTCATGGGGTTTACAGGTAGTGCGACATGAACCCAAGATCCCGATTGAAAGCAGGAGTCTCAGCAGAGTCGCTGAGCAGAGACCTATAGCCAAGTTCCGCACACACGAGGACGGTCTCAACCGGGATCTTGGGTTCATGCCGCAATACCTGTAACTCTCATGACTTGCCTGAGTTTGCAAAATCTCACTTACTGTACTGTCTGGAGACAAAACACATCTTTAACCTATGCATAATGCTCTTTCCACTTACTGTCGGCATCTTTAAGACTTGAATAGCAGGTTAGTTGTAAAGACTCACATTCTAATCGGTAATCTGTAAACTGTCTTTGTTATATGCTCTGTCTGAGGCTAGAACTCTCCATTCACCTGACGGTGGGAGAAATCCCGAAAGCTTGTGAGTTTACCATCAAATAAATTGGTTGGACTTAAACCTGGTGTTGTCAGACTTCTTGCTGTGTTTACACCAGAAGGTACACTTCTGTTGTTAACCCTTTAGTCTACACCTGCCCCAAAGTTTTTATCCCCATCACATGTACACCTTATTTCTCCACTAAAGTCTCAAACATCACAGGGTTAGTCTCTGAAGTGCCTTCACCTGTTTTCCTTCTAAAAAAAGAGGATACTCCATACATTCCCTGTTGTCAGTGTGAATGATTGGAGTGATCTTCTCCTGGGTTGCTCTAGAACTTGTAGCAAATCTTTCTGCTTCTTCATCGGTATGAGTAACTCCAAATTTTCCTTAGTATTCTCCCAAAGCCCTGTGATCTCTCCTTCTGATACCTGGTCCATCTCAATCCTCTACAATCTTGGTTGAGATTTTTCACCCACCGCTCCCACAACAATTACAACTTCCTTCAGTTGCTCATGGACCTGCACACTCTCCCTGGGCTTCAACACTAGTAACTCACATACATGCTCTCTACGATTCAAGTTCTGAGCCTGGTTTCTTCTGTTCTTTTTCATGTTGCTGTACCCTTTCATGTGGTGATATTGGATTTCTGTGCTAAAGGGGGAAATTGTGTTCTCAATCTCCGACCTATTTGTAATCTTGATGGTGAGAAACCATTTTGGAGTGGTGAAGTTTGATTACTCAGATTATAGTCTTCATTTTTATTAACATTTTTAACGGCCCATTAGCCTTCTCTCAGCTTCTCTACCTGCTTGAGTATGGTAAGGTGAACTGCTTTCATGAACAAAGGGCTATTTATCTGCAAAGTAGCTCATTAGCAAATTGCAGTCCATTACCAGACACTACGATATCCAGGATGTCAACTGTTACATAAATTCGAGGGATTGGATGCGTGTCTGCTGTGATACCATGCAACCTAAACAACCCACCAGGAATAGTAATCAGGATGGCTCGGTGGCACAATGGTTAGCATTGCTGCGCCTCAGCACTAGGAAGTCGGATTCGATTCCTGGCTTGGGTCACTGTGTGGTCTGCACATTCTCCCCGTGTCTGCATGGGTTTCCTGCGGGTTCTCTGGTTTCCCCTCAAGCCGAAAGATGTGCTGGTTAGGAGCACTGGTCATGCTAAATTCTCTCTATATACCCGAACAGGCGCTGGAGTGTGGCAACCAAGGGATTGTCACAGTAACTTCATTGTAGTGTTAATATAAGCCTACTTGTGACACTAATAACATTTTAATAAGATTTTCCCCCTCAATTCAAATAAGCTGACTCCCAGGTCTTGATGGAAAAGTAGAAGGTAATAATGGCTATTTGTTCTTGGCTGTTTCCAGCATAAGACGGACAGTTGGAAATATTTTTTCCACAGTGTGAATAACGCCTGGTGACCAGACTAATTGCTGTTCGCTTGTATGACATTTTGCTATTCCTAGATAACTTTGAAAGTCTTTGAATAATATCAAAACTGAAGTACTCTCAGTATAATTATTCCTCATTGAAAACTAGAATGTCAATGATGGACCTGCTTACAGTGCTCAAAGTACTGAGAGTTACCAGGTTAGCATGGATATAATCTGGCCATCCTTCCATACAATATGTTCTGATTTGGAGACATCTTCATGGTTGCTGAGCTTTTTTTTTTAATTGCCTGCAAACTTTTTTTCCCCTCCCCATTGTAGCTGATCAGTTTTCAGCTATGTATATGCCACAACCTCCCGGATGAAGTTTAAATCCTCTTGTTTGGCAGACAAAAATGCCATCAAAAAGAGCCATTGTTTGACATTTCCATTGCACAGTGATGCTTATACCTCATTAATCTGAAACATTGGATTCTGGGTGGCATCTTCATAATGTCTTTCATGTCCAGATGGTGACTATTGATTTATGCTTGGTTTTGATTGTGAAATGCAATTCCATTATTTTTTGCATGTCCAATGCTCCTTTTTCTTATTATGGCATAACATTGTGCACTAGGGGCATAGACAACTGCTCATGCATGCTGTCATTCAGAACTTGAAATAAAACTTCCCCCAGACGTATAGCTTAAGCCTGTGCAGAATGATGGCCATTCTGGTCACAATTTGCTAAGATTTCAGAAGAGATCAGAAGTGATTTAATCCTTTCAAAAGCACTTGGCTGGTCCACCTGTGTTCATTCTGTCTCAAGGGCTTGTTGAACTCTTTTAGAGCATGTAGGAACTTGCCTATTTGGTTGGCTGTCCCAAAGAATTGTTCAAGTTCAGTTACAGTCTTGATTTTTGGAAATTGTTTGACTTTTGTTTTTTAAACGGCTCAACTTTGAATCCAGTGGCTTGTATTACATGACCTGGAAACGTGATCTTAAGATTGGCAAGCTCATTTTTCAAGCAATGATGGCCAGCATCCTGTAACACTCTCAGGAGTGCTTGGACTCTGAAATCAAACTCTTCTCTCATGGAAGCAAGTATGCCATGAACTGGACATTTTACACCTTCAACACCTTTAGAAAGGGACATTGTTCTCAGGAAATATTTTTGGAGTGGACACAAGGGCAACCAACTGAAACAATAACAACAAAATGACATTGTGGTCAGTAATCTGGAATTTTTTTGTCCAAAACTAAACTGCAAAAAACCCATTGCTCATAATTAATTTGGTGAGTAAAATACTCTTGGCTAACTTAGCAAGGGTCTCAGCCATTGAGTGAATTGCATGCACCAGTGGTTTGTTTAGTGGATTTAAGCCTAAACAGATTCTTAGAGCTGTTTGGCTTCTGGACCATAACCATTCAAGCACCATTTTACTGGCATGATAACAGGTGAGATAAAACTGAAAAAATGCAGCATGGGTTATCTTTAACTTTCTTTGGTGTATACAGATAAATTAGTTTAGCAGTAGCACGCAGGGTGACATGGTACTCAGTGTTTAAACTTGTAGGCCTGTAAACAATTTTGGAAATTCATTTTGAAATATACTCATCAACTTTAATTAATTAATTTCAGTTTTAAGCATGCTTCTCTGCTTTTTAGAGAGCACTCTAGATTTTGAATGACATGGGGATGTTTGAAGATTTCCTATCCTTATATTCTAGCTTCGCCATGAATTGGTCATTCAGTTTTAAAGTTCTCCCACCAGGACTATGTAATTTGATAGATGAGGGATGCAATATAATCTATGAGCCATTTGACTTCATCTAATAAAACAGAAACCCATACTGGCGTGTTTAGTTTAAACTCTGTGGGATGCCAATTCACTTAAGACTTTAACACTACTCTAATACTTGTTTTCCATATCTGTACCTCTTTCAGAAAAGTCAGTTCCTTTGCTTGTGGTTAAAATTTTGTCCCTCTTCTTACAGGTTGTCCACTTTTGAGTGACAGTTTTAAAGTGGCCTATTTTCCACAGTTGTGATACTGCACATGCATGACTGAATATTCTTCTCGCTTGCAGTTTGTTCATGCCAGACAGGAAACATTTCAAAATGGTCTTACACTATCTTTTCCATGGGATCTCTCCTTTCCCAGTGAATAAACACCAGATTTAGATTCCCAAGTTCTGCTTGCCTCAAAAATCTGCACTGCTTTCACAAGTGTCAGAAACAGTGCTGACAATGCTCCATTTAGGGCCCTCAATACATTTCTATCACAAACTTATCTTTTCCAATTCCATGATTACAGTTCCTTGACAGCTTAGAGATCATTGATGAACAAATCCAAGCTTTTGCATGGTCTTCTTCATTTTTACCCTCTATTATTCTGAAAAGTTAAAAAAATTCACAGGTCTTCTTCACAAGTTGAAATCTCATTAAGCCTTACTATTGCAGTCAGTGATAAATCTTACAGCATGATGTACTGATCTGGTCATTTACGTGCAATCGTGAAGCAATTCTATATTTTGTGAACCCTGTTCTCCAGTTTTCCCAATTCTGGGCCTGTTGTGAACCTTCTGCACTGAAATGGTGCTGGAGGTGTGTGGATTCCTGCTCTGTAATGCTAGATTGTGCAAATGACTGTCCTATCATTGGGTCTGTGACTCAACTTGCATCTCCTGGAGCCGCAACATTCCAATGTTTTGGCGAGTCTTAATTTTCTTTAGTCCATCCTTTGAGGATATCTTTCCTGCCAACCTAATTCTGTTGCATCTTTCATTAGCCTCCACGTTTCGTTGCTTGATCAGGTTCTAGCGAGGGGTTTTGGAGATTGTCTGTTCTCCCGAAGGAACGCTGCTCAGAAGTCCCTCAAATGCACTACTCTATATTTACAGCAATTATTTATGTATTTGGACCGCTGCACAAGGTTGCACCTTCTCCGCCTTCCATATCTCCTTTAATTCAAGGCCTCATTATTACACCAGTATTATACAGGGTTTAATGTTAACCTTTTAGTCTAATAAATTGAAATTTTCCTCAAAAATATTCACTAGGACTATTTTATGCTTGCTAAATTCCACAGCTCTGGGTAGAACCATTCAAAGCTGTTTTTTTGGTGAATGTTTGCTTTGTACTGTGCACAAAGTTTGGAGTAGATCTCTGGGTCGCAGAAAAATCTCGTAAAATGAATTTATTCTCTGTAGATGAAGCATTTGCTAAAGGTTCAATATTTTCACCTCTCCTAGCCACACATCAACACCCCTTTTCTTCAAACAGCCAAGTTGTTCTGTGTTTTGACAATTTAATTTCACGTCTCTCGGATACAGCGGGAAGTGCCCGTGATTATCAACGCCATTAGCTTTCCTATCCAGAGGAAAAGATCCGGCCTGCAACCAATCAGCACCAGAAACATCAGTTTCTTCATGAAAACTCTCTGGCAAGGCGTTCTGAAATAGTTTACACCTCTATTGCTAAATTTATTCCTCAACCAATGCAATTAAATAGGCTTTAAATATTTATCCCCTAGCTATCTGCAGAGTACTTATGTGCACAAATTGACAGATACATTTGTCTTCATTACCTGTGACAATACTTCAAAAGGATTTCATTGGATACGCTGGGCTTTATGTTGCTGTAAATACAAGTGCAGTGCTAGGAATATTTCTTTCAATCCAAAATAGATAATCTGTTCGATCAAATTGAAATCACGCAGGAACATCCCCTTGTTAATTAGTTAAAATTGCTTAATTTTTGAGGTACTAGATAATGTGTTTGGGCAAAATTCTGCTTTGAATTAAAAGTAGACAATTATGGTGTGCCATCTCCTACTCATCATCATCCAGGCAACACCTTCACGTGTACTAGCAGCTTTGTCTAAAGGTACTTAGAGATGGTCAGCAATGCCCGGATCCCAACAATAAAGCAGTTCTAAACTGATTAGCATCCTCAATGGCAAAACAAAAATCATATGAACAGTAGCAGTTACACTTGGGTTCAGCATATTTCGCAAACATCACGACTGATCTTGAAAATCAGCTCATCTAAAATTAAGTTCAAATCATTGGCCTACACTTCCTGGAGAGTAATGAAGTGATGGCTCTTGCCTTTTGACCTCAGAGGGCAACATTAGTGATGTGGATTTCCCGTTAGTTTGAATCTGCCACCAAGTTAAAGTGATCCCCAAGCTTCCAGGATCAGTGATGCTTTTAGGCGGGGTGTGCCGTCAAGTAGTGAAGTATTCACACAGACAGCAACCAGGAAAATACTAGTTAACTTTTTCAGAGAGAAAAATGATCAAGAGATGTGTGAAAAGGCAGAAGTATGAAGCTTTAAATGTAGAATCATAATGAAGAAATGATATAAATATAAAATTAGTTTTGCAGTACCAGAGATGTTTTTCATCTGCAATTCTCAAGTTAGTTTATCATTAAAAACCCAGTTACTGTTCATTCAATAAGACATTTGCTTTATTAATCCTTTAATTAATTAAAGAAAGAACAAGTTCTCATTATTCAGTGATATCTATTTGATTGCTTTAGTAGGATGGCAGAAACCTCAACCATGACCACTATAGTGAAGCAAAGAACCAGCGAAAGCAACTTCTGCATTTTCATTTAACTACACATGTAAGGACTGCTGAAGTTGTCAGTCTGAGGTGGAACAACAAAGTTTCCTCAATAATACTGCAAAATTTAGTCCGATATTTCAACATAGGCATAACTTTAATGTTCTAAAGTTACAACTCAGCAGCTTTTAAGGACCTTATTTGGCAGATTTAGTCACGTTAACTTACTGCATTAAAACAGATCATAAGTGGCATCGGCTATTAACTCCAGTTTAAAGGATACCATTGCATGCGATCAAGGAATTTTATTTGTCAAAGAACAGCTTTGACAAATAAAATGCTAACCTGTAACAATATTGTGTGCGTATTGTCAGGTTGCCCAAAGCACTTCCTGGCCAAATTATTTTTGAAGTGTAGGTAAACAAAGCAACCAATTTGCACACAGCAACACTCTTCTATTAAGGGGCAGGCAAGTGGTCTGGTGGTCTTAATCCAGAAACCTAACTTAATGTTCTGGGGACCCGGGTTCGAATCCCACCAGAGCAGATGATGGAATTTGAATTCAGTAAAAAAAAAATCTGGCATTAAGAATCTACTAATGACCTTGAAACCATTGTTGATTGTCAGAAAAACCCATCTGGTTTCACTAATGTCCTTTAAGGAAGGAAATCCGCTGTTCTTTCTTGGTCTGGCCTACATGTGACTCCAGAACCACAGCAATGTGGTTGACTCTCAACTGACCTCTGAACAAGGGCATCCAGGGATGGCAATAAATGCTGGCCAGCTAGCGATGCCCAGGGCACATGAATAATAAAAAATTAAACAATAAGTGACAAGTTAATGTTGGTTGAATGATCAAGTGACTACTGTAACAATTCTATTCTTTTAATAGTGCCATAGATTATTTTCATAACTGTACACAGTGCAGTACTGAGGGAGTGCTCCATTTCATTATGTACTTAGGCCCTGATTTGGGAACAGAATCCCTCCTGTCAACCTCGAGGGAAAAGTGTTACCACTGAACTAAATTTATGTGGAAACAATAGAAAGTTCACACTTTTTCTAATATTGCAGCATCTGAACACAAAGTCACTGGTCTGGTGGACAATTCCTATCATTGGGCAGGGCCAAAAAGCCCTCAGTTCTGCAGACTGTGTGCGCGCATGTATGGGGGGGGCAGGGGAAGTAAGCAGCTAATTACTCATTTATCACCTCTTTAGAGTACATAATGTTTTAGAAGAGAGCCAACATATTTAACCATGTACATAGTAAATGCTGTGACTGAGTCACCCAGTACAATGTGTAACTAATAAGGTTAATTACTGTGCTGCTTACATACATTCATATTCTGCAAATCTCCATCAAGTTAAACGTGGTTGCTACTTAGGCCAAATCACAAAGTTTACTAAAGAACACACAGACATCAGTTAAAGCTGTTAAAAGATCATTATTTTCTTAGATAGCATCTATGCCAGGTTTTGAACTACACGCTGCATGATAGGTATTCAATCTGAAAATTTAACCCCGTCTTCCTCTTTGCTTAGATGCTAACGGAGAGTTTCTACTTCTTGTCTTGCATTATAAAGACAAATTAGATCAGAAAATAACAGTAAATTTGCCCAGTTTCATACTTGTTAAACGGGACAGGTTGTCTGATGGCAAGAAGCAATTTCATGCAAAGCTAATACAAAACAGACAAATCTATCTTTTCAGGTAGTGAATTTCAATTCATTCATTCTCATTTAACAGCATTTTAGATCCACATAAAATCCCTACTATTTGCATTTTAGTTACTCAGCACCCATAAAACAAAACAGACATAACATCATTTATATACATTTTACACAAACACACATCATACACACGATGACACAGCCATTAAATTTAAATGTTCATTCAGATCAAATGATGCCGATTTTAGAACTGTAACTGGCAACACAATTGTTATATAGCTACTCAATTCTCATCTCATTTAAAAGGGAACAAGATTAAGAATCATGTTCTTTCCAGAACATTTTTCATCATTAAACATGGTACTGCTGCCCATGGGAGGTATTTCCAAGTAGATGCAAGATTTTTTTTTCACCCCAGAAATTAAAGAGGTTAGTTTTTATAGTACCTCCAATTAGACCTAGAGCTCTTGAGCTAGTTATATCACAGTGCGCATCTAGTCAAGTTTACAAACCTCATTTTTGAGACTGAACTAAAATGCAATACAGAAGTTTCTTCTCTGCCAAAAAATAGCAAGTGTTTTATGAAAAGGACTTGGTGTTCCTTTATACAATTGTGTGAGCATTATTTGGTGCTGGAACAGAACTTTATGGTCTATGAGTGTACCACACTCCTACTAGTCCATTGATAAATATGTTGGTTTCTACCCACCAGTGTTAATCATGATTCAATGTCTGATGAAAAAAACCAAACAAAAAGCAGAACTAGACTTAAGTTCTCAGAATCAATGACCAGATTTTAAAAATAAATTTATAAGAAATAAAGCAAATACATTTTGAAGGACACGAGGTAAAAAGCTGGATTTGAACCCATACTAGTGTGCTGAGTAACTCCTCTCCCTATTAATTCTGAAAGTGCTACAGGAAGCAAGTTTTGGCAGCTTTAAGTTTTCTAGTCTGCATAGGCGGGCAGCACAAAACTCTTCACAACTGCTTCAAAATCAACTTAAAGGAAATCAGTTAGCAGGCAAAGTGAAAAATTAATTTACAACAATATATTGTTTATATTCTGTGAAGAAAAATGTCTTACTCCACATCCAGCTCTAGCCGTTATTAAGTTTGATTGATCCATAAACTGAATGTCAAGAGTTCATCTGCTGACATTAAGATTCAAAGAGGAATAAACAGAACAACTGTTCCCATTTAGTTGTCGTATCTAAAGCACTGCCAATAGTTTATTAAATGTGTTTTCACTCCTACAAGTTTTTCCCCCACACAGATTAATCAACTGGAAGGATGTGTTCTTTTCTTCTCTCCGTGTTTCAATTTCTTTCACTCCATTCATATCAATAAGATACACATTTCTGCCAAGTGAATATTGTGGTAGGAGACATTATATCTGACATAATTCCTGACACTCAAACCTGTTACATACAAAGGCTGAGGAATGTAAATGTTTCAATACAAGATTAAGATATTATAGAAATTATATATTTATGTTAGTTGGGATGGAGTGCTGTCTTTGGTGTTTAGTATCCCATTTATTTTATAGGATTGCCTAATGGCATGATATAATGGGGTGACTCTGGAAAGCTGTCACGTGGGAAACAAACCGCAGGTTAACCAACATCTTGAGTTTGCCTGCAGCAGGTTCACTGCTCAATTTAACCATACAGGCAACCTCTGTGCTCTGAGGCTCAGCACGACTGCTTTAAAAGTTTTATACAGTTGAACCAAATGCATAGCTCTGTGGCTCATTCATTAAATAAATACAGCAGACTAAAGACCCAGCTTCTATAACAGAAGCTGTGTTTTAAGAAATTAAACAGGAGGTCTAAGACACGTACACAATGAGAGCAGGGGACTCCTTTTTGGTCTATGCAACAGCAAGTTGTATAATTAATGTGTTCCATTTGCCTTGGACAGCTACAACTTCAGCAACAATTGTGTAAAGGTAAATAATGTAGTGAGGCCCAAAAACGCAACATTCCCTAGCACAAATGTTATTACACATTTCTTCTAGCTTTAACCAATACACTTACTCGCATCTTTTCTGTCTTTTGATAGATTGCCACCCATACCCAGATCAGTGAACAATATAATCTCCTCTGCTTACTGGAAAATTTGATAACCAACTATTGAGCTGGAATAATTTTACATATGGGATCAGCTTTATAACAAAGAACAGCAAATTTCACTACTCTAGGAGCATTTTAGGAGAATTGAATACTTAAGGAAACAATTCAATGATTGGAGTCGTGTTTTGTTACAATGTGAAGGCTGAAACCCGGCCCCAGCCCCCTCCCTTTGAGGAGTAATGCCGAATCCCCCAGAGGAATATCTTGCCTCATGATCTGTTAAAAGTGTGTGGGAAGGTGTGAACTGTTCTTCAGCAATGTTTAGTGCTAAACAAAAATACCTGACACTCACTTTAAATTGAGCACTTAATTTATTTAACATGGAACTTCACTAAACAAGTAACAAGGCTACAGTTCTTTGGTTGTCTCCTGTTTTCCTCCCTGCACTCTCTTTTATACCTGTGGTGACCTATCAATTTTCCTACAATAGGATTGGTCTGATGTCAACACTATCAAATTCAAATTTTATAGGTTATTGGTAGCTGATTGGCTTAAATAAACAGGCTGTCTTGTCAAGGCTACTGTTTGACTGAGATAAATGTTTCAACCTGGACTCTGTACTTTGCATTTTAAATCTCCAGGCACTGAAACAAAACACCAGCTTTTAAAGAGACACTGCAATGTCTTCTCCCTCTAGCATTTTTTTTACACCTTCACCAACATCAAATTCCAAATTCCAACTTCAAACGCAACTTTGCAACAGTTGATACTGAGCTCATCTATTTCTCCATCTCAGATTCAAACTTCACAAAACAGCATTATTGAAAAATACTGAATATATGGAGATCCATGACACAAGCTAGTGACTAAGCAGACACCATCCTTGAATCGAGGGGCAGCAACAACTGAAATATCCAGCAGGATTTACCAAAAGTGAACACTTTTTAAAAATAAAAGTGAAAAGTAAATTTTCATTTCAATAGGTTTCTGTACTCCACATCAACTCCTGAAAAATAAATTGAACTAGAAATAATTTGGAAAATTTCTAACCACCAGAAACCCTGTGAGGAATATTGCTGAATGAAGATACTGTCAATAAAGGTTTAATACCTGGACATTTAGGGTATCCCAAGGTTTTAACATTGTCAATAACCAGAAACCATTCTATGCAACAGTCACCAATATGTGGATATGCTGGTGTTGGACTGGGGTAAACAGTAAAAAGTAAAATTTACTATCAAATAAATCAGTTGGACTTAAACCTGGTATTGTCAGACTTTTTAGTCACCAACAAGCAGCTTTTAATTAGAATCCTCTCCTTGACAGATCAACATTATCAAGAGAGACCTAGGTGCCCCCAGCTTGATAGGGGTCTGTGCAAAGGCATTACAATACACTTGTGTCTTAAGAAAAAAAAATCATCTGGGACTGTTTCTAGCTGCCTGTTAATCCTGTAGGAAAGCTACATCCAGACAATATTTGGCCCAGCCTCAGGTATGGACGTCATGGGACAAGAGTGGCGGTAACATCTACAGAACACTGATTTGATACCATAATGGTAGGAAATGGGAATAATATAACAAAACAACTTTCTTCAGGGCTATCACTCTACCAAACCCCAGCACAGAAACTGTAAAGCAACAGGGAGAGTGTGTGCTGAACTTGTATTTGAATTGGATTTTCTCACGCCTGAACATGGAAGGCTCAAATGTAAGTTACAAATATGCTCAGAATCACCATTTTCTTCAAAAGCCAGTTATAACTTCACAGTGGAAGCTTCTGGCACAAATTGAAACTTAGTCATATTTAGAAGTCAATTAGGCTTTAAATATACCAAAGCTGTGGCTGTCTGGCAGGAACAGAACAAGGGTTTTGTCAGTATTAGTATTCCAATCAGATGTATGCATGATAACCATATTACTTTGGCCCCATTAGAAATGCAACATTTTAGACTAGATTCTAAGCCAAAAAAAACTTTGTACAACTAAGAAAATGAACATACTTTAAAGTCAATACACAAAGGGACCAAAATACATGTTGCTAATTTTTAGAAGAGGCTATTTACAATTATCCTTCTTGCCTGTCATATTTAAGTGATTGTGAAACAAACTGATGAAGAATTAAAAAAAAAGCAGCAAGGTATCATTTTCACTTCCAATTTAAATGGATATTTACTAATCAGCTCAATTATCTAAAATAAATTGTCTCTTGAAAGCAATGCCACCAAGCCTATCAACTAGGTTTCCCCCGACACTTCAAAGCCAATGTGACTTCATCACTAGGGCTTCAGCAAAGAGCAGCAGTTAGCATATAAAATATTCATAGAGTTGAGTATATAACACTTACAAGTACACATCATTTAAAAAAAATTCTCACCCTTGTTTTCAAATTCCTTCCTGGCTGTGCCTCCCCTTCCTCCAGCCGCACAACCCTCAGGTATCTGTGCTCCTTTAATTTTGGTCGAGTCCCCCCAAATTTTAATCATGCTACTGTTAGTGCTGTATCTTCAGTGGCCTATGTTTTAAGTTTGAAATTCCCTTGGTAAACTTTACTACCTCCCTAATTCACTTTTTCCTCATTCAAGATGATCTTTAAAATCTACCACTTTTACCAAGCTTTTAGACATTTGTCCTAAAAACTCATGTGGCCATGTCATCCCTTGTTTTATGTCAGTAAAGGACTTTGGGATGTTATAAGTTAAAGGTGTTACATAAATACAAGTTGGTGGTCTACCAAATTATGTCCATTCAACTATGGATTGGCTCAGGGAATAGTTGCAGGTGAGCAATTTCCAAGAATTCCAAACTGTTCAAAATGGTATGTTTGAGTGTAATGACTTGAAATTATAAAAAGTGTCATTGCTTACTGACTTAGTTCAAGCTTTTTAAAGCATATATTGGTAGAAAATTCATAGAAGGCTATTCAGCCTATCGGATGTCAGGTGAACGTTATCCACCTAAATGCATTTTCCAGCACTTTGTCTTATGATCTGTTGGTGACAGGATATCAAGTGCAAATCCAAGTTTTCTAAAAATAAAACAGTGAGGATTTCTGCCACACTACCCATCCAGGGAATGAATTATCGTTAGGGTGAAATAATTTCTCAACTTTCCTCCACTCATACAAATCACTTTAAATCTATGCCCCTGGTTATATTAAGAAATTGGTCTTTCTACTACTCTATCACACCCCCTCAATTTTATACACCGCAAGTATTTCCTGTTTTAAGATGACCACCCCAGCCTGTCCAACATTTCCTGATAGGTAATGGTCTCAAATCTCCAATCCTGGCAACATCCTTACAAATTTCTTTTGTTCCTTTCACAATGCAATCACATCTTTTGTCATAGTTGAAATAATTTTCATGATAGCAGAGCTTCCAAGAATTCCAAACTGTTCAAAATGGTGCATCTGAATGTAATTTTGCCAGTTTCCTGTGTAATGACCACACGATGAATGGCAGGACCAAGAGAACCATCTGTTCTTTAGGATAAATTGTTAAAGACTTCAAGACAGCAATTATGGCTAGAAATGAATACTTGTTTGTGAAATAATATACACATTTTTGATGTATATTCAAAATGGGCAGCATGGTGGCATAGCACTGCTGCTTCGCGGTGTCAGGGACCTGGGTTCAATTCCCGGTTTGGGTCACTGTCTGTGTGGAGTTTGCACATTCTCCCTGTGTCTAATGTGGGTTTCCTCCAGGTGCTCCAATTCCCTCCCACAGTCCAAAGACGTGCGGGTTAGGTTGACTGGTCATACCAAACTGCTCCTTAATGTCCTGGGATGTGTAGGTTAGAGGGATTAGTGGGATAAATGTGTGGGGTTGTGGGATAGGGCCTGGGGTGGGAATGTCTATATGCCTTTTTCAGATCAGAACCTTCCACACACCTGACGAAGGAACACCGTTTCCGAAAGCTTGTGGAATTACTATCGAATAAACTGGTTGAACTTAAACCTGGTGTTGTGAGACTTCTCACTGTGTTTACCCCAGTCCAACGCCAGCATCTCTACATCGTGGGAATGTCGGTGCGGACTGAATGGGCCAAATGGTCTCTTTCTGTACTGTAGGGTTTCTATGATTCTATGTATGCTACTAGAACAGACGTTATATTCAGATTTAGAACCTTTACTCCAGAACTACTCACGAGATGCATATATCAAGAATGAATTTAGGATAGAGTAGTAGGACGGCAGCAGGATTTTTCATAGGTTTGGAAAAAGGCATTCGAATCTTTATGTATATACTTATTAGGGCATTTTCACCAACTTCATTGCAGTGTTAACGTAAGCCTACTTGTGACAATAATGAACAAACTTTAATATTTACTACATTGGCAAGAGAAAATCATTTCAGACTCCAAAATCCCCCAAATCTTAAAACTGGAAGCCAGAAGTGAGCGCAAATAATTAAACCCATACTCTACAGTCACTTTCGGCCTTAAAGAAAAAACAGTTTAATTCAATATACAATCATTTAGTTAGGATGACAACAAACAAAAGCACTACGCCACTATAATCGCTACGGGTGAAGTTTTAAACTCTGTACACCTCGCCTCAATGACATTGTGTCACAAAGTAATATGAACAGCAAGGCTGTCCTTCATCCCTGCCCATAACCAAGTCGGGATTGGCTTCACAATTAAACAATTGATTCAAAGAAAAACAGGCAGCAATAACCTTGCCAGTCTATCCCACTCAATATCGACATTTTTGACGTTCCTGGAGGGCAAAATGATAAGTAAACTCCTTGCTAAATTAGTTATAACGCTGCAGAGCAAACAACAAGAGACAATACAACTTTAAAGCCCCGGTACGGGAACAAAGAAGGAGGAAGCACCATTCATGGGGAATGTCCAGAAAATGTCGCTCAGCCCCAGGCACCAGCGGTACTTTGACTGACAGCGCGCTCCGCCAATCAGAGGCCGCGAAGTCGGCGGAGTGCCGGCTGGCATCCAATCAACATACGACAGGTGGGCGGGACTTCCCTCCCCCTATCCAGCCAGTCTCAACTGGTCTCGGCTGATCCCCTCCTCCCCCGCCCGCCATTCGGCTTCCAACCCCGGGCCCTCCGCCAACATCAACCCCCAGGCTTCGAGGCCTAAGTCGTTGGGAGGAGGAGGAGGAGGAAGAGACAGGTACAAAACCCATTCCCCCGACTAGAGGCGAAGGGGGAAAGGAGTAAGCGAGGGGAGCACGGGGGGGCGGCAATGACGGTTCAGGCCGAGCAAACAGCGGCCGGATGGAAACAAACCGGACTCGCCGTGGAGCGGCCATGGTGACCGATCTGCTTGAGGGCTGGAATGAACCGGCGTTATTTTCTCCTCGCCTCAGGGAAGCGGGCGCATCGATGCTGAGGGGAATAAAGCCTTGCGGGTGAGGAGGGGGGAAGCGGGTGGGATGAGGAAAGCCTCGGCTTACCGGACTCGGCGACCCAGTGACACCGCTCCCTCTCTCTCTCTCACACACACTGATTGTTCTGAGAATCCGGCCTCCTTCCCCTCCCCCACTCTCCACAAAGGACGTCGCCGTCACGCTTGGCGTCATGCATGTGACGTAGCGCGCACGGCCTACTGTGACGTCACGCGCATATCTCATTGTGACGCCACGCGCACGGCCCACTGTGACGTCGAGCACATGGCCCTATGGGGAGTCAGTGTCTAGGCGGGCAACCCAGCGACCCAGGGTGGTTAATGTTCATGATGTGGAGATGCTGGCGTTGGACTGGGGTAAACACAGTAAGAAGCCTCACAACACCAGGTTAAAATCCAACAGATTTATTTGATAGCGAAAACCACTAGCTTTTGGAGCATTAGCTGCTCCTTCATCAGGTGAGTGGGGAGTTCTGTTCCCAAACAGGGCATATAAAGACACAAACTCACTTTACAGGATAATGGTTGGATTGCGAGTCTTTACAGGTAATCAAGTCTCAAAGGTAAAGACAATGTGAGTGAAGAAAGGGTGAAGCACAGGTTAAGGAGATGTGTATTGTGTCCAGATGAGACAATTAGTCAGATTTTTTAAGCTCAGCACAAATCGCTGAGGACAGCCTCAACCGGGATCTTGGATTTATGTCACACTAGTTGTAACCCCCATGACTTGACTGGGCTCGCAAAATCTTACTAATTGTCCTGTTTGGAGACAATACATATCTCTTTAACCATGGACTAACGCTCTCTCCACTCACATTGTCTGTACCTTTGAGGCTTGATCGCATTCCAATCATTATTTTGCAAATTGAGTTTGTGTCTTTATATTCCCTGTTTGTGAACAGAACTCCCACTCACCTGATGAAGGAGCAGCAAGCACTCCGAAAGCTGGTGGCTTTTACTTCCAAATAAACCTGTTGGACTTTAACCTGGTGTTGTGAGACTTTTTACGATGCTTTGGGGATCCAGGTTTGAATCCCATCAAGGTGGATGGTGAAATTTGATTTCAATAACCATCTGGGAATTGAAAATCTACTGATGACTATGAAACTGATTGTCATTAAAAAGAACCCATCTGGTTCACTAATGTGTCCTGTAGCGAGGGAAGTCTACCGTCCTTACCTGGTCTGGCCCACATGTGACTTCAGAGCCAGTGTCAAAAATGCTCTCTGAAATGGGCAATAAATGCTAGCCCAGCCAGTGATGCCCACCCATGCCAAATCAAAAAATGTCCCATCATTATGCCAGCCTCAGTGTGTCGCTGATGTCATTCTCCAACTCTTCCCTCTCCCTCTTTCTCCCCAAAACCCCCTTTCCCATCAATAAGAATGCTGAAATCACTGAGGGTGCCAGGGTAAGTTGAGAAAGTGGCCAATATGGCATAGGATCATAGAATCCCTACAGTGCAGATGGAGGCCACTCGGTCCATCAAGCCTGTACCAACAACAATCTTACCCAGGCCCTAAACCCCAAATGCTTTGATTTGATTTGATTTTTTATCATCACGTATTAATATGCAATGAAAATTATTGTTTCTTGCATGCTATGCAGACAAAGCATACTGTACATAGAGAAGGAAAAGGAGTGAATGCAGATTGTAGTGTTAGTCATAGCTAGGGTAGAGAAAGATCACCTTAGTATACGGTAGGTCCATTCAAAAGTCTGATGACAATAGGAAAGAAGCTGTCCTTGAGTTGGCGGATACGTGACCTCAGACCTTTATATCTCTTTACTGACAGAAGAAGGTGGAAGAGAGTATGTATGGGGTGTGTGGGATCCTTGATTATGCTGACTGCTTTTCCAAGGCAGCGAGAAGTGTGGACAGAGTCAATGGATGGGAGTTGACATGTGCCATGACTAACCTTTTGAAGCACTTCATGATGATGATGGATGTCAGAGCCACTGGACAATCATCATTAAGGCACTGCCTGTTTTTTTTTGGTACAGGGATGATTGTCGTCTTTGTGAAGCAGGTAAGTACCTCAAATCGGTGTAAGGAAAGGTTAACGATGTCTGTGAATACCCCTGCGGCTGGTCCATGCAGGATCTGAGTGCTCCAGCTGGGCCAGTCACTTTCCATGGGGTGACTTTCAAGTAGGCTGATCTGGATTCTGCAATGGTGAACTTGAATACCGGTTCAACTAAGGCTGCTGGGGTGGATTCTGTCCTTTCGCTGACCTCCTGCTCAAAATGAGCATGGAGTGCATTGAGCTCATTGGGGAGGAATGCATTGTTGCCAGCAATCCTACTCATCTTCACCTTGTAGCCTGTTACATTGTGTAAACCTTGCCACAATCAATGGGTGTTCGTGCGGCTAGCCTGGAACACTAGCTTGGTTTGATATTGTCTGTTGGCGTTTCTGATAGTTCTCCATGGACAGTAACTGGATTTCCTGTATAGGTCAGGGTTACCCGACTTGAACGTTTCTGATCTGGGCTATGTGAGGTGTGCTTGCAGAGAACAGGTGCAGACATTGTGGGCTAAATGGCCTCCTCTGTGCTGTAACCATTCCATGATTCTATGAATTCCAGAGACAACTATGGCTCAGTTGCTAGAATTCTCACATCTGATTCAGAAGGCTGTGTGGTTCAAGGTCCACACCAATCCCTCCATGGCTTTGTCCCTCCTTATCTCTGTAGTCCCAAAAATGCATCTTAGTCTTTTTGTACCGTGTAAACAAAATCAATAGGAGTAGGAGTAGACCATACAGCCCTTCAAGCTTGCTCCACCATTCAATACAATCATGGCTGATCTTCTTCCTCAATTGCATTTTCTCGCCTGCTCTCATAATCCATTGATTCCCTGAGAGACCAAAAATCTCTCTCAGCCTTAAATATGTTCAATGATGGAGTATCCCCAACTTTCTGGAGCTGGGAATTCCACAGATTGGGAGATACTATGAAAAGGTGCAAACTCAAAACTATAATTAAAAACAAAACCTGCTGAAAACTTTTAGCAGCTCTGGGAGCAGAGGTACCTGTACCCCATTCAGACAAAGGTTCATAGACCTGAAAAGTTAACTTTTTGTTTCGCTTTTCGCCAATGCTTCCAAATCATACTGACTATTTCCAGCATTTTCAATTCCAGATTCCCAGCCTCCGCTTTTATAGTTGTTAGATTATAGTTTAAAAAAATTAACTGAAATCTTCTCCGCCTCCAATGGATAACACTGCTGGGAGTAACCAAAGTTTAAAGTTTATTTACTAGTGTCATAAATAGGCTTACATTAACACTGCAATGAAGTTACTGTGAAAGTTTTGGGTGGCACGGTGGCACAATGGTTAGCACTGCTGCCTCACTGTACCAGGGACCAAGGTTCAATTCTGGCCTCTGGTCACTGTCTATGTGGAGTTTGTACATTCTCCTCATGTCTGCATGGGTTTCCTCTGAGTGCTCTGGTTTCCTCCCACAGTCTAAAAGGTTTGCGGGTTAGGTTGATTGGCAATGATAAATTGCCCCATAGTGTTAGGGAGATTAGGAGGGTATATATGTGTGGTCACAGAGATTGTTGTTGGTGCAGGCTCGAAGGGCCAAATGGCCTCCTTCAGCACTGTGGGGATTTTATGAAATCTATCTGTCCAAAATCCTCTAGTTGCCATACTCTGGCACCTGTTCGGGTACACCAAGGGAGAATTTAGCATGGCCAATGCACCTAAATGGCACATCTTTCAGACTGTGGGAGGAAGCCAGAGTACCTGGAGGAAACCCACACAGGCACAGGGAGAACGTGCAGATTCCACACGGACAGTGATCCAAGCTGAAAATCGAACCTGTGTCTGTGGAGCTGCAGTTCTAATTACTGTGCTGCCAAAACACACTGCCACAGCAAAACTAAACATTGCAGTCACCATCTGGAATGAATCTCCAGCAATGTTCACAATCCCAGCAATCAATGAAACTATCAGCTATATTCCAACGTCTATATTATATTTTGTAAATAATATTGTGCATGTGCAATGTATGCCAATGTGTTGTAACCAAAAGAATGGTATTGATCCATGATGGATACTTCTGTGGATCCATGAATAATTTTCAACCCTTGGTGATATAATTGAGAAATAAGTCAACTTTCTCATGTATGCCTGCTTAACGGGAATGGATTCTCTAATAATGGACCAGGCCCTTAGATGTATTGGACAGGCACCTCCTCTGAAGAAGTATCTTGAATTCAACCCAAAGAAACTTGATGAGACAAAGGAAGAATGAGGCAAAATGTTTCAATTTTGTAGGGAATCCAACAGGAATCATTTAATAAGTCATTCATTTTGATTGATTTACCTTGGGCTCTGAACATTTTAGGGACCTTAACTGGCCATGGCTTCAATTTGATCCAAGAGGGGCATATTGGCAAGCATTCTGGGCATCCTAGCATATCCCTAAAACAGAGGGCAGTTTTTGGGAGGAAGGAATAACTTGCCTTTCTATGTCTGCGTCATATGGATGATTCCAGACTATATTCCAACAGTATTCACTACATGGCCCACGGGTGCAATTGTCTTTCCTATGGCATACTTGCCAACCCTCCCACTTGCCAACTGTCCCACTCATCACTTCTTGCTCATCAACCCTCCTGATCACTGACTTTCCACACGTTGCCTCTTTCCTGCTCGCTGACCCTCCCACTTACAGCCCCTCTTGCTCCCTTCCCCCCTTTCACTTCTGCTCTTCTGAACCCTCACTCACAGAGCAATGGATGGTGCTCTGATGAATTAAATAAGGCAAAACCACTTCCAGTTATTGAAAGATCAGTAACCAGAGGACACAGATTTAAAGCAATTGGTAAAAGGACCAGAGGCGTTGTGCAAAACTATTATTTTTACATGGCGGGTTACGATCATGGTTTGTGGAATCCGATTCAGTGGTAACTTATAGAACTATATGGATAAATATTTGAAGGGAAACATTTACCGGCTATGTGGAATAACAAGGGAAGTAGGACTAATTGGATGGTTCTATCAACAAGCTAGGAGGCATAGTGGGCTGAATGTCTTTCTTCGGTGCTGCATTATATTGTATCATAATCTGCCTCATAGACCTCCAATGTGGCTGCCAAGAACTGTTTAGACCTCAACTCACAAGGTATGCGCACTTATATATGGAGCAGGAAGGATCAAGATTGTTTATAGTTACAGTAAACAGCAGTCAATTAAAATCTTATTTACCTCCAGTAACTCAGCCTAAAATAACAAATAAAGTAACCACACAATGAACTCTTTTTGTTCAATTACATGTTAAGTCTCTTTAGCAATCATGTGACGCTCGTGATTGTACGTACTGCTCATAGAATCATAGAATCCTGCAGTGCAGAACGAGGCCATTTGGCCCAGCAAGTCTGCAGTGCCCACAATTTTACCCAGGCTCCATCCGCATAATCCCATGCATTTACCCCCTGACTATTAGCAATTTAGCATGTCTGTATACGACTGTTTGTGAACACAAGTCCTCACTCACCTGATGAAGGAACCTGAGACTTTGAAAGCTAGTGCTGCCACAGTGGGTTACCATCTAGGGAAAATCATACCTTCAGGAACATAGCTTCTTAACTTAGTTGAGTTAAAGTAGTCCTAATTTAACAGATGAATGAATGGCACAAAGCAGCTTGGCATCTTCCAATGATCTTGTACCTTTATGGTATTGAAAGGTGAAATGTGGAGACAAAAAAATCAAATATTTTTTGACAGAAACAGTTCTTCAAACATAAATATATCTTTCTCAATGCAGGATCTGTAGTTTTACCAATAAGTTTGTAGCAAGAGACAGTGTTTGATAAAACTTCTTGATAGTGCAGTAGAGGCAGTTCAGTCAAGGCATTCAAGAGGGAATTGGATTGTTATCTGAAAAGAAGGAATGTGCAGGCTTGCAGGGAGAGACAAGGGAGTGGCACAAGATAAATTGCTGCAATGGAGAGCCTGTACAGATTGATTGGGTTGAATGGCCTTCTATGTTGGAACAATTCTGTGATCAGCAAAGGCTCCACAAATGGTACGGATTGATGTAAATACTCCTACCTCCACAGATGTGGCATTCTGGCTAAGCTGAACTCCTGATGTGGAGATGCCGGCGTTGGACTGCGGTAAGCTCAGTAAGAAGTCTCGCAAGACCAGGTTAAAGTCCAACAGGTTTGTTTGGCAGCACTAGCTTTCAAGGTCTCAGGCTCCTTCATCAGGTGAGTGAGGACTTGTGTTCACAAACAGGTCATTTACAGACACAAACTCAATTTACAAGATAATGTTTGGAATGCAAGTCTTTACAGGTAATCAAATCTTAAAGGTGCTAACAATGTGAGTGGAGAGAGGGCCAAGCATAGGTTAAAGAGATGTGTATTGTCTCCAGCCAGAACAGTTAGTGAGATTTTGCAAGCCCAGGCAAGTCTTAGGGGTTACAGATGTAACATGAATCCAAGATCCCGGTTGAGGCTGTCCTCAAGTGTATGGAACTTGGCTATCAGTTTCTGCTCAGCGACTCTGCATTGTTGTGTGTCATGAAGGCCGCCTTGGAGAACGCTTACCCGAAGATCAGAGGCTGAATGCCCGTGACTGTTGAAGTGTTCCACGACTGGAAGGGAACACTTCTGCCTGGTGATTAGGTCGAACGGTGTTCATTCAGAAGGGCAGACAAATTGCCAAAGTATTGTGATTATTGTATGTAACCAACTATATGTTACACCAGTTTACTGCACAGGACATTCAACTGATGCTATACACTATATACATCAATGATATTTTCTTCGTTTGGACTCATGGCGAACAATCACTAAAACAACTATATGATGACATCAACAAGTTCCATCCCACCATCAGACTCACCATGGACTACTCTCCGGAATCAGCTGCTTTCTTGGACACGCGCATCTCCATCAAGGACGGTCACCTCAGCATTTCACTGTACCGCAAGCGCAAGGATAACCTCACGATGCTCCACTTCTCCAGCTTCCATCCTAAACACGTTAAAGAAACCATCCCCTACGGACAAGCCCTCAGTATACACAGGATCTGCTCAGATGAGGAGGATTTTAACAGACACCTACAGCCACTGAAAGATGCCCTCATAAGAAAAGGATATGGCACTCGAGTCATCAATCGACAGTTCTGACGTGCTACAGCGAAAAACTGCACCATCCTCCTCAGAAGACAATCATGGGACATGGCGGACAGAGTACCCTTTGTGATCCAGTACTTCCCCAGAGCAGAGAAGGTACAGCATCTTTTCCAGAGCCTTCAACATGTCATCAATGAAGACGAACATCTCGCCAAGGCCATTCCCACGTCCCCACTTCTTGCCTTCAAACAACTGCACAACCTCAAGCAGACCATTGTTGCAGCAAACTACCCAGCCTTCAGGAGAACAGTGACCACGACACCACAAAACTGTGCCACAGCAACCTCTGCAAGACATGCCAGATCATCAACGTGGATGCCATCATCTCACGTGGGAACATCATCTCCTATGGACAAGGTACACAGTACATACTCTTGTGACTCAGCCAACGTTGTCTACCTGATACGCTGCAGGAAAGGATGTCCCGAGGCATTGTACGTTGGGGAGACCATGCAGATGCTACGACAACGAATGAATGAATACCGCTCGACAATCACCAGGCAGGTGTTTTCCCTTCCAGTTGGGGAACACTTCAGCAGTAATGGGTATTCAACCTCTGGTCTTTGGGTAAGTGTTCTCCATGGCAGCCTTCACAACACGACAACACAGAATTGCTGAGCAGAAACTGATAGCCAAGTTCTGCACACATGAGGACAGCCTCAACTGGGATTTTGGGTTCATATCACACTATCTGTAACCCTCACGACTTGCCTGGGCCTGCAAAATCTCACTACCTGGCCTGGATGGAGACAATACACATCCCTTTAACCTGTGCTTAACGCTCTCTCCATTCACATCGTCTGTACCTTTAAGACTTGATTACCTATAAAGACTCGCATTCCACCATTATCTTGTAAATTGAGTTTGTGTCTATATATGACCTGTTTGTGAACACAAGCCCTGTCACCTGATGAAGGAGCCTGCGACTCCAAAAGCTAATGTTGCCGAATAAACCTGTTGGACTTTAACCTGGTGTTGTGAGACTTCTTACTAAGCTGAACTCACCCCAAAAGCAATCATGGCTAGAACACCATCCTGAAGGTCAGTGAACAGACCGTGATAAAGGTCAACAAATGATTGATCTTTTTTACTTAGTAGATGCAGGAAGAGGCTATTCAGCTGCTTTAACTAATCATTGGAAAATGTCTATGCTTTGGATTGAATGCAATCCAAAACACAGAAACAGGCCATTTGGCCTAACTTGTACATGCTAGTGTTTTTATTCCACATGCTTCTCCTTGTACCCTAATTACTTGTCTCCATTCACCCACATATTCTCTTGTAAGCAACCAGCCTCACTGTAACTGCATTAATGCATCAACCACCTCAACAACTTTGTAATAGACAAATGTGCGCTGTTATGGTAAACTGGTGTAATATCTAGTTGGTTGCATACAATAAAAACAATACTTTGGCAATGTGTCTGCCCTTCTGATGAAACTAGCAACCATCAAGTCCTCTTCACAGGGTCTGGGACAACAACATGTTATTTTTCCAGCTGGTTTTATCTAAATGCAGTCTCATTCTGCTTAGACCCTTCATTACCCACCACCTGAAAAAATAGCTGCAAATAACCTGTATGTCTCAAAATATAAAGAGTGCTGATCATAATAGAGCTATTTCACTGCTTTAGAAGTGGTCTTGCACCCCAACTATTAATTTACTGTAGTACTGTATATCACACAAATTGTTAAAATTTAAAACACTATTTTAGTTTTAGTTCATTTATTATTGTTACAAGTAGACTTATATCAACACTGCAATGAAGTTACTGTGAAAATCCGCCAGTTGCCACACTCCAGCGTCTGTTCGGGTACACTAAGGGAGAATTTAGCTTGGCCAATGCACCTAATTGTGACACATTTCATCCCAGTATTACTGGAGCTTCAAACAGACAAGCAAGTTGATGCTGTTCTATATCTGAAATGGAAGAAGCTGTAAGGATAAAATTGCATTGATTCTTAATTAGCCATCCTTTACACAGTGTATGCAGGCAACAGGACAAGTGAGGGCCACATGGGATCATTGATTCCAATCTGCTTCTCATGGACTGATTACTCCAATCATCAACAAAATTGCACCATAAGAAGTTACCCCATTCCCAAGGCATTTCATTCACTCATGTCCATCATCTTACACAGATTTTGTTTTTTATTCATTCGTGGAACATGGGCGTTGCTATCTGGCCAGCATTTATTGCCCATCTGTAGTTGCCCTTGGGAAGATGGTGGTGAGCTGCTTTCTTGAAACATTGCAGTCCATGAGACTATGCAGCAGTTGAGTGGCTTGCTAGGCCATTTCAGGGTCAGTTGAGAGGCAGCCACATTGCTGTGGCTCTGGAGTGACATGTGGGCCAGACCAGATAAAGATCGCAGATTCCCTGCCCTAAAGGACATTACTGAACCAGATAGGTTTTTCCGACAATCAACAATGGTTTCATGATCATTAGTAGACTCTATTCCAGATATGTTTTATTGAATTCAAATTCCACCATCTGCCAGGGCAGGAGGTGATTCCAGGTTAGCTGAGTTTCTGGATTAATAGTCTAATGATAATGTCACTAGACCATTGCCTTCCCGATGATGGAAGGATGCCAACATTCGACCATAACTGCTGTCACATTTCAAACATCTCACAGAAAGAGCTGCATTTTTATTGTCTTACTTTATTTCCTGTAGCTGCAGTGAAGGTAATTAAATGAATATAAATGTTATTAGAATATTCTTGATGGAATGTGGTCAGGTTTTATTCATTTTATCTCCAGCACCTTCATTGCCTTTCTAAACCAGTTTTTAAAGTACATCTTAAGTTTGGGAAAGCTCAAGCATGTTATTTGTTCACTAACAAAAATACAGAAAATGTTGAAAAATCCCAGCAGGTCTGACAGCATCTGTGGGGAGAGAATAGAACCAACGTTTCAAGTCTAAATGACCCTTCATCAGAGCTAAGAGGAAAGAGAAAGAGATTTGTTACTATTGGGTTGGGAGGAATGGGACAAAGGGAATGTAAATGATGATACAAAAGGCTGAGAAGGTGCTGGGAGTGTCCAATAAGTGATCAGAATGTGAGAATGGCAGAACAGAGATACAGATAGATAAAGGACTGCCTGCAGAATGTGGCAATTGCCCAGAAGGAGGGGGAGGAGGGAATGGAAAGTGGAAAAATAAAAGTGAAAAAGAAGGCTGACAAAATGGATGAATGAGATGAAATGAAATTAAACAAAATAAGTGGAAATGGGGTGAAGGTGGAGGGGAGGGTTCACCCTCTGAACTCAATGTTCAGTCCAAGGCTGTAAAGTGCCCAGTTGGAAGATGCAATGCGTTGAGGTTCACTCAAACATTGCAAAATGCCGAGGATGTGGGCAGGAGAGCAGGGTGGTGTGTTGAAGTGGCAAGTGACTGGAAAATCTGGGTCCTGCTTGCGGATGGACTGAAGTGTTCAGCAAAGTGGTCACCCAGTCTACATTTGGTCTCTCTGATGCAGAGTAGACTGCATTGGGAGCAGCGAGTGCAACAGACCAGATTGAAGGAGGTGCCTGTGAAGTACTGCTTCACCTAAAAGGGGGCTTAGGAGCTGGGATGGTGAACAGGGAGGAGGTGAAGAGGCAGGTGTTGCACCTTCTATGATTGCATGGGAAGGTGCCGTGGGCAGGGGGTGAGGTGTTGGGTACGATGGAGGAGTGGAGCGGGGTGTCCCGGAGAGAAGGGCTCCTGCAGAATGCGGACAGGGAGATGATTGTTGGGTAGTGGCATCATGATGGATTTGGTGGAAATGGCGGAGGGTGACCCTTTGAATGCAGAGGCTGCTGGGGTGAAAAGTGAGGACAAGGGGGACTCTATCCTGGTTTTGGAGGGAGGGGAGGGGGTGAGAGCAGTGGCCTGGGGGATGGATTAGACGCAGTCAAGAATCCTGTCAACCACAGTGATGGAAAACCACGATTGAAGAAGAAGGAAGACATATTGACAGCGCTATTTTGGAAAGTGGCATAATCAGGACAGATGCGGAAGAGGCAAAGGAACTGAGAGAATGCGATGGAGTCCTTTCAGGATGTGGGGTGTGAAGAGCTGTAGTCAAGGCAGTTGTGGGAGTCGATGGGCTTGTAACGGAAATGGAGACAGGTCAAGGAAGGGAAGAAAAGTCTCAGAGATAGACCATGTGAAAGTGATAGAGGGGTGGAAATTGGAATCAAAATTGATAAATTTTTCCAGGTGAGAAATGAGAACAAGAAGTGGAGCTGAAATAGTCATCGATATACTGATAAAGGAGTTTTGGGAGGAGGCCAGAGTAGGACTGGAACAGGGAATGCTCCATATAACCCATAAAGAGACAGGTATACGGGTACCCATAGCCACACCTTTTATTTGGAGGAAGTTGAAGGAGAAATTGCTGAGTGAGAGAACCAGTTCAGCCAGAAGGAGGAGAGTTGTGGCGGATCAGGATTGTTCAGACCTCTGTTCAAGGAAGAAATGAAGAGCATTGAGGCCATCCTGGTGGGGAATGGGGGTGTAGAAGGATTGGACATCTTTGGTGAGGATAGGCAGTTTGGGTGGGGAACTGGAAGTTGTTGATATAATGTAGGGCATTGGAGGAATTGCGGGTGTAAGTGGGGAGGGATTGGACAAGAGGAGGGAGAATGGAGTCAAGATGAGGAGAAATTTCTTCACTCAGAGAGTTGTCAGTCCTTGGAATTTTCACTAAGCTGGGTACATGTGTATCATAGAATCCCTGCAGTGCAGAAGGAGGCCATTCCAGCCCATCCAGCCGATGACAATCCCACTCAAGCCTTAGCCCTGTAACCCCATGTATTTACCCTACTAATCCCCCTGATACTAAGAGTCAATTGAGCATGGCCAATCAACCTAACCTGCACATCTGTGAACAGTGGGAGAAAACCAGAGCACCCAGAGGAAACCCACGCAGACACAGGGAGAACATGCTAACTCCACACAGGCAGTGACCCAAAGCCAGAACTGAACCCGGCTTCCTGGCACTGTGAGGCAGCAATGCTAACGACTGTGCCGCCATACTGCCCCAAGTGTACTCTTGGAAAGTTCAGTAATCCCATCTTGCCTTCATTTGTCCTGTTATTTCTGTACCTTCACGTGTTGTCGAAAAGTAATTAGATAACAATGCAATGTTATCCATCACATGTAGCAACTTAAATATATTTCATATATATTTCATTCAGAGTAACAACAATTTGTATTTACAGAGTGCTTTTAACACAGAAAAACATCCAAATGCACAGTAAACTTGTTGTTTGCTGTAAGTTTTCAAACTGGGACCAATTTGCCTAGAGGTGGGACAGGGGCCGGAAGGAATACCCACCTGCAAAGGGGTGGGTAACAAATTATGGGCAGCATAACTAACAAAACTCAAAATAAAAGTGGAAACGCTAATCACATGTAACTTCCTTTGATCTCAGGTGATGCTAGGGGCCTGTGTCTGTTTCAATCAGTCTCCGGGTCCCCACTTCCTCCACTGCTTTGAGGACAGGCCAGCTTCTTGGTGGCAAACCATGGACCAATACTCCAAGCAGGCTCTGAGGCTCTGGCTGCCTGTCTGGCTATGGGTGGGTTGCCTCACAGAGAGGCTTCCTCGCCACAATTGTAATCCAGCAGCTGTAAACTTTAAATGTTTTAAAATTTGAACATTGAGTGCCAACACTTTCATGTACTTGAATTGTAAGTTGTTGCTCTTTCAAAACTGGAGAGCTACTTATTAGTCTTCCAGCTTTGAGAGCCCACCCATTGCCCTTAATTGGGTGGCAAGCCTGCCATCTGACTACCAATGGGCCAATTTGAGATAAACCATTGTGAGGTGACTGCCCCCCGTAAAGTGCCATTTGTCTCTGATGATGAAGGTCCTGACCCAAAATTCCTGCTCTTGACCTTGTGACAGTGATGGGGAAAAAAGCTGAATTATGCATGGAAATATCGGACTTTAAGTAGGACCTATAGATTTTTTAAAAAGTGTACGTACAGGGCAAAGGTGGGCGAGGATGTAATTTCAGTCACTGGCTGAATTGCTGGTGAGTGGTACTAAGTAGCTCCATTCTCAGACAAAGATACATCAAAAACCACAAATGCCATCTAGAAACTAATTGCTATCTCCTATGGAGATAATGGGAGATGAGTATCATCTCAGATTTAGGGCAGCATGGTGGTCCACCTTACAAGCATTACCAGCAGTGGTTAGCACTGCTGCATCAAAGCGCCAAGGACCTGGGTTTGAATCCCGGCTTGGGTGACTGTGTGCAGTTTGCACATTTTCCCATGTCTGCGTGTTTCTTCCAGGTGCTCCGGTTTCCTTCCACAGTTCAAAGATGTGTGGGTTAGGCAGATTGGCCATGCTAAATTACCCCTTAGCGTCAGAGGGACTATCTAGAGTAAATTCATGGGGTTATGGGGATAGGGCCTGGGTGGAACTGTGTTTGGTGCAGACTCGATGAGCCAAATGGCCACCTTATGCACCAAAGGATTCTATTATTCTATGATATCCTGTGAGCAACGTCCTAGATGGATTTCATGGATATACAAAGACGGGGATAAAAGCCAGCTTCAAAGCTCGGTCAGGGTCGAGTGGTGTTGGGTTTGTTAGTATGTGACTGAACCCTGCTAGAGTTGCAGATACTCTCTCTACTGATTGAAGCAAGTCAAGTCAGCCAAGCCACAACTGAAAAGGGAAACAAGGCAGCTTCTCCGCCACACTGCAGAACATTTGAATCTCAAAACTGATGCTCTATGCTAAAGTCAGTGCTATGCAGACCACAAATCACAATGAACAAACTCTTTCATCAAGGACAAGTCAAGGACTGTTTTACTTCGGACTCAATTCTCACTTATAATCTCTATGAATTTATATGCGTGAGTTTTACCAATTTGTGGAATTTAGTGGTTAATAAACTCACTTTTTTATAAGAAGGATGTGGAAGCTTTGGAGAGAGTGCAGAGGAGGTTTACAAGGATGCTGCCTGCTTTGGAGGGTAGGTCTTATGAGGAAAGGTTGAGGGAGCTGGGGCTTTTCTCTTTAGAGCGGAGGAGGATGAGAGGCGACTCAGTAGAGGTTTATAAGATGATGAGGGGGATAGAGTGGACGTGCAGAGACTATTTCCTCGGGTGGATGTAGCTGTTAGTGGGGGGCATAATTATAAGGTTCATGGTGGGAGATATAGGAGGGAAGTCTGAGGTAGATTCTTCACTCAGAGAGTGGTTGGGGTGTGGAATGCACTGCCCGCTGTGATATGAAGTTGGACACTTCAGGAACTTTCAAGCAGTTATTGGATAGGCACATCGAATACACCAGAATGATAGGGAGTGGGATAGCTTGATCTTGGTTTTGGACATTGATTGGCACAACATTGAGGGCCGAAGGGCCTGTACTGTGCTGTACTGTTCTATGTTAACTCAAGGAAATCTGGTTAAAATGGCTCATTTTATATCATAAAGATTGGGACTGTGAAAGACTGTCAGTAAAGGGAGGGTTTTTTTTAACATTAATCTTGTTGCAACCGATCAAGGGGGTTGAATGAAGAAGGGGAGACAGTCCATCCCTCCTCACGGAGGGACATAACAATTAGGAGTATCCCAGACAAAAGTTAACAAATTGCAGGATCTTGTCTGAGATTTTTTTCAAATTGGGGCTTGTGCCAGGGTAGTTCCCACAGAACATAACAAACTGAGGTATCTTGGTCAGATGAACCAATCCAGGGAAACCTCACTGGGCGACCAGTTATGGCCCTCTCCCTATCAAGGGAAGAATGTACTGAGAGGTGGGGCAGTGAAGATTCACTGAATCTGTTCCTGGGTTGGGAGTGTTGTCCTGTGTTGAGAGTCTCAGTACATTGGATCTATATTCTCTGGAATTTAGAAGAATGAGGTTATCTCATTGAAACCCCTTATCTGAGGAGGGATGCCCTTGTTATAGAGGTAATACACTAAAGGTTTGCCAGGCTGATTCCTGAGATGGCAGGTTTGTCACATGAGGAGAGGCTAAGTTCTTAGGATTATATTTGCTAGAATTTAGCAGAGTGGGAGGGGATCTCATAGAATCTTACAAAATTCTCACAGGATTCAACAAGTAGATTCAGAAAGAATGTTCCCAATGTTGGGGGAGTCCACAATGAGGGGTCATAGTTTGAGGATAAGGGGTAAACCTTTTAGAACTGAGGTGAGGAGAAGCTTCTTCATCCAAAGGGTGGTGAATGTATGGATTCACTATCACAGAATGTAGTCGAGACCAAAATGTTGTCTGATTTCAAGAAGAAAGGGGGTATAGCGCTAAAAGGACCAAGGGATACAGGAAAAAGGGGGATCAGGATATTGAATTTGATGAAGGGCTGAATGGCCTACTGCTGCTTCTAGCTTTTGCACTCCTGTATGAAGCACACTAGGTTCTGGACGGGCTCAATGGGACAGAGAGGCTGTTCCCCCTTGCTGGGGTCTCTAGATCACAAAGGGCCCAACTTCAGGATAAGGGGTCATTCATGATGCAGATATCATAGCAATGTTTAAGAGGCATCTTGACAGATATATGAATAGACAGGGCATAGAGGGATACGAACGAATATAAAAACAAAAGATCTTTATCCAGCATAATTAAGGACCCCCACGTACCCCAGACATTCTCTCTTCCACCTTCTTCGGGAAAAAGTTACAAAAATCTGAGGCCACTTACCAACCACCTTCTTCCCTGCTGCCGTCAGACTTTTGAATGGACTTACCTCGCATTAAGTTGATCTTTCTCTACACCCTAGCTGTGACTAGCACTACATTCTGCACTCTCTTGTTTCCTACTCTATGAATGGTATGCTTTGTCTGTATAGCATGTAAGAAACAATACTTTTCACTGTATACTAATACATGTGACAATAATAAATCAAATCAAATCAAATTACTGATTGCTCAGTTGCCCATCAGCAGTCAAAACCATTTGTGGTTAGTTGTCAGTTTTTGCTTTCAGGTACTTTAAGAGTTTTTTGGGACTTCACTGAGCCTTCAGCATTAACTCCACTGAATGTTGGCTTCACCTGCTGTACGCTTTACCAGTTATTAGTTTGGCTGTTGACTGATATTCCATCCTCTTTCCTGCAATCTGATTTTACGTTACTTTAATGGGCCAGTCGGATTGCACGCACCAGCTCAATGCAATAACCTACTCTTTAACACATCCTGTGATGTTCACATGATTTGCACTCAGTGCACAATTAGAAAGGATCAGTCACACGCCCACACATAGAGGTTATCCATCCATATGAGCAGCAGAACCTCAGAAACAATACAGCAAGCTAACCAGTAGAGGGTGCTCCACATCATCATTTGGATAGGAATCGTGCAGGCAGAAGGTGCTTGAAACGTGTCTAAAACCCCAGCGTTTGCCCACATGGTTGCTACGGTTTTGTCTGCCCTTTCAATGTTGTGGCTTTCTCGTTTATTTTGTTGATCATTTTAATTGCAGAGATCTCCAGCTAGATTAACTGCCCAAGCAACTCCGGACGAGACACACAAACATACGAATTAGGAGTGGGAGCGGCCATTCAGCCCCTCGAGCCTGCTCTGCCTTTCAATAAGATCATGGTCTGATGTGGCCTCAACTCTATTTTCCTGTCTCTCCACCATTACCTTTGACTCTCTTGTCAGTCAACAGTCAATCTGACTCCGTCTTAAAAATATTCAGTGAACTCCCACCCACCTCGATTGCTGTCTGGGAAAGAATATTCCACAAACTAATAACCTTCTGAGGGAAAAAACATTTTCCTCACCTTGGAGACCCTTCGTTTCAAAATGGTGTCACCTGCTTCTAGTTTATTTATTAGCGTCGTAAGTAGGCTTACATTAACACTACAATGAAGTTACTGTGAAAATCCCCTAGTCGCCACACTCCGGCGCCTGTTCGGGTACACTGAGGGAGAATTTAGCACAGCCAACGCACCTAACCAGCACATCATTCAGACTGTGTGGAGGAAACCCATGCAGACACAGGGAGAATGTGCAGACTCCACACAGACAGTCACCCAAGTCAGGAATGCGAACCCATGTCCCTGGCGCTGTGAGACAGCAGTGCTAACCACTATGCCGGGTCTGTTACTTGGAGAGCTCTAGTATTTAAAGCACTTGGGAGCTCCTTTCTGTTGGGCAGGGAATCTGCCGCAAGATTTAAAGGGACAGGCATGGTGATTTTTAAATGTAGCAAGTGAAAGAATGTCTTTCAGCTGACCAGGGAACGCCTTGATTGAAATTCTCCAAGCTTTCCCACCGGCAGAAGATCCTCCAGTCCTGCCAACAGCGGCCACTTGTGGCATGTTTCCCTGGTGGCAGAGGGTGTGCGGCACGCAAAACCCCATAGACATTGGCGAGACCGGGAGAACCCGCCACCAACCAACGTTGGGTTGCTTCTGCCGTGGGGGAAAGTCTGAAAATCCTGCCTCTTTTTCTTGTTTGAAACATGGAAAACCTCCTCAAAGAAATGAGGCAGAGAGAGTGACCACTCTTTCTCTCAGCAATGAAGGCCACAAGGAATTGTAGAAAAGTAATTCCGGGAAAACAGGAGGATGTGGTGAATGACGACAATATTGTCTGGAAGCTGTAATATGTTACCAGCATACCCAGTGTAAGGGAACATACTGTACTAAGTATGTGTAGAACTTATAAATAATTTCTCCTTCATTTCCTCAATTGCTGTGTCAACTGTGGCTCAGTTAGTAGCACTCTCAGCTCTGAGTCACAAGATTCTAGCTCCAATTGCCACCCCAGGGCTTGAGCACAAAAATCAACACTTGAAGTTTCGGTACAGCACTGAGGGGAGTGCTACATTGTTGGTGGTGCCGTTTTTTTGGATGCGATATCAAACCAAGGCCCAGTCTGCCTGTTCAGGTGGATGGAAAAGATTTCTTCATCGAGGAACAGGGCAGTTACCCCCAGAGTCCTGATCAATGTCAAACTGCATTACAAAACGGTCCCCTGTCTCCTTTTCTGAGGAAGGATGTTCTTTTCGTCGAGGGAGCGCAGCGAAGGTTTACCAGGCTGATTCTGGGGATGGTGTGACTGATGTATGAGGATTGTCTTCGCTGGAGTTCAAACGAATGAGGGAGGACCTCATAGAGACTTATAAAATTCTAACAGGACTTGACAGGGTGAATGCAGGGAGGATATTCCCGATGGTGGGTGAGTCCAGAACCAGGGGTCACATTCTGAAGATTCAGGATAGACCATTTAGGACGGAGATGAGGTGACATTTCTTCACCCAAAGAATGGTGAGCCTGGGGAATCATTATCACAGGAAGTAGTTATGCCAAAACATTGAATGTATTCAAGTGACGGTTGGATATAGCACTTGGGATGAATGGGATCCAGGGTTGTGGGGAGAAAGAAGGATTAGATTATTGAATTGGACGATCAGCCATGATCATAATCATTGGCGGAGCAGGCTCGAAGGGCCAAATGGCCTCCTCCTGCTCCTTTCTTCTATGTTTCTACAGAAAAACAGATAGTTTAGTCCTTTTCACATTGTTGTTTGTGGGAATTTGGTGCACACAGATTGTTGCATCTCCTGGTGTTTCATAGGCTGTAAAGCAGTTTGACATATTCATAGGTTTTGCAAAGCACTATGTTTATTTTCTTCATTACAATGCTGTCTTATGCTTTTATTGTCAAACAAAAATACCAGTTGTGCAACAGGATGTATTTCACACCTCAGCTTTCAGTTAGGAATATTTCTTCAACCACATCCGTAAACACATTCAATTCATGTCAAAATAATTTACCCTTTCTAATGCACTGTTTGCATATCATCAGACAGAATTTTACCACCCCCTTCACCATGCAATAGGAACGGGTGAGGGGCAGATCATGGAAAGGTCCGTTTGTGGGGCTGAAGGGAGAAGTGGGGGTCTGCTGCCACTTTGTCTGTGATCAGTGAGGGGGAAGGGATGGTCTGCTGCCACTCTACCTGAGATCGGTGGGGGGTGGAGGAGGGGCCCACAGTCAGTCTGGGTGGCGGAGGGGCAGGAGGGATAAGGGGGTCAGTAATGTTGTGGGGTGGGGCAATGTCTGCAGAGGCCAGGGAGAGGCATTATCCGGGCCCGGGAGTGAATTGGCAGGAGAACAGCATTCTATCATTTTTTTCTGCGCATGCACAGTTGGAGGCGCCGATTGGACTGCAGGATTTTGGCCGCATTGAGCCCCAACCTCACAGGTTTGTGCAGAGAATGATTCAGAATCCCTGATATTTTCTCAGGCAGAGTGTGTATGGGGGCGGGTCTAAAAGTTGGATCTGAAACACCCCCAGTTTCAAGTCTGCCCAGCACATAGAATCAAAATGGGAAAGTAGGACTCACAGAGTCAGGAGGGAGCACCTGTCCCAAGAATCCATAAGAAACAGCAAGTTGATCATAATTGGGATTTGCACAATGTTCAAACCATGGTGTGGATGAAACAGTCAATGCTGGCACTGTGGTTCCCAAATACTATCCCCTCTATTAAAGATAATTATCCAAGTTGTGTTTGAAAGCTTAATCCAAAAACAAACATTCCAGATCCTGGATACCTGGAATTAAGATGTTGGAACAGATTTTGAGTATTTCTGGTATTTCTGGTTTTATGTCTGCAACCTTGTTTATTATGAGTTCTTGCCCGTGGCTGAGTTTTACCCTGGCATTACAGGTTTTCTATTTTCAGTGACTTGGTATTACACAAACTTCTCAGTGGACAGGATCCCAGTTAACTCATTAACTACAAAAAAATGTTCTGTTCTTGGAATAAATGATTTTTTCTTACAACATCCACAATAAAGGTTTCTCAGATCTTGCAGTGAGATAGCATGGTGCCACAGTGGTTAACACTGCTGCCTTATAGTGCCAGGGACCTGGGTTCGATTCCTGGCTTGGATCATTGTCTGTGCGGTGTCTGCATTTTTCTGTGTGGGTTTCCTCCGGGTGCTCCGGTTTCCTCCTACAGTCCGAAAGACGTGCTGGTTAGGTGCATTGGCCATGCTAAATTCTCCCTTAGTCTACCCGAACGGGCACTGGACTGTTGGGACGAGGGGATTTTCACAGTAACTTCATTGCACTGTTAATGTAAACTCACTTATGATACTAATAAGTATAAAAAAATTACAATTGGTGGAATTTATAGAATGTAAACTTCAGCACAAATATTGGGTCAGGATACTATAATTACTGTCAGTTTTTCTTTGTGAGCTCTTTAATATTGAGTACTCTGTTAGTTTGAAAGAGACACACTGGTGGATAATCTGTTTAGTCAACTGTGTTTTTTAAATTCATTCATGAGTTGTGGGCATCAGAGGCCAGGACAGCATTTATTGCCCATCCCTAATTGCCCTTGAGATGATGGGGATGCCTTCTTGAACCGCTACAATCTGGAATTAAATATCTACTGATGGCCATGAAACCATTGTCAATTGCCAGAAAAACTCATCTGGTTCACTAATGTTCTTAGGGAAAGAAATCTGCTGTCCTTAACTGCTCTGGCCTACATGTGACACAGCAATGTGGTTGACTCTCAGCTGCCCTTGGGCAACTAAGGATGGGCAATAAATGCTGGCCAGCCAGCAATGCCCATGCCCCATGAATGACTAAAAAAAGGTCCCTGTGGTGTAGGCATATTCACAGTGCTGTTAGGGAGGGAGTTCCAGGATTTTAACCCAGAGACAATGAAGGAATGGTGATTTTTTTTTCATGTCAGGATGGTGAGTGAATTGGAGGGGAACTTCCAGGTAGTGGTGTTCCCAGGTGTCTGCTACCCTTATCCTTCTAGATGGCAGTGGTTATGGGTTTGGAAGGTGCTGTGTTTGGAGAGTTTCTGCAGTGCAACTCAGAGATAGTAAACACAGCTGTCACTGTGTGTCGGTTATGGAGGGAATGAATGTTGAAAGATTAGGTGCCAATCAAGCAGGTGGCTTTGTCCTGAATGGCATCGAGCTTCTTGAGTGTTGTCGCAGCTGCACTCATCCCGAGCATATTCCATCACACTCTTGACTTGTGCCTTGTAGATCGTGGACAGGCTTTGGAGAGTTAGGAGGTGAGTTACTCTCCACAGAATTCCTGATCTCTGACCTGCTCTTCTAGTCTCAGTATTTATGTGGCTGGTCCAGTTTAGTCTCTGGTCAATGGCAAACTCCAGAATGTTTATCGTGGATGATTCAGTAACGGTAATGCCATTGAACGTCAAGGAGCAATGGTTAGATTCTCTCTTGTTGGAGATGGTCATTGTCTGGTACTTGTGTGACCGGAGTGTTACTTTCCACCTGTCATCTCAAGATTGAACATTGCCCAGTCCTTGCTGCGTTAGAGCCTAGACTGCTTCAACATTTGACGGGTCACAAATGGTGCTGAACATTGTGCAATCATCAGAGAACAACCCACTTGCACTGTCCAGTGGAAGCCCAGCACCATAGTGCAGACTTCTCCTGCCATGGAGTGCATGTCCTGCACTAAGGCCTCCGCTGCAGTGACCAACGTCGCAGTGATGGCACCATCTCCTCAAATTGAAGGCAATGGGACTCCTCCAATTGGCTTTGCATTCCAAGGAGAGCTGCTGTCATCCCTTCCTGATACTCGTGACTCTGCCATTGCAGCTCCAGCAGCTGTGGGTCGACAGAGCCCAGGGGCATATCATTGGCAAAGAGGCTCAGAGAACATTCCCACCTCTGACCTTATGATGGAATGAAGCAGCTGAAGATGGTTGGGTCTAAGACTCTACCCTGAGGAACTCCTGTGGTGATGTCCTGGGAGTAAGATGATTGACCTCCAACAACTACACTCATCTTCCTTTCTGCGAGGTATGACTCCAACCACCAGGGAGTTTTCCCTCTGATTCCCATTGACTCCAGTTTTGCTGGGGCTTCTTGAGGCTGCAGTCAGTCAAATACTGCCTTGATGTCAAGGGCAGTCATCATAACCTCAGTTCTGGAGTTAGAATCATCGGATCATAGAATCCCTATAGTGCAGAAAGAGGCTATTCAGCCCATCAATTCTGCACTGATTCTCCAACAGAGCAACTCACTCAGGTCCACCTATCACACAAGCTCTTCTATCACTTTCCTGATGGTCAAGGATAGACTGATGGGACAATAATTGGTCAATCTGAATTTGTTCTTTTCGTGTACAGGGCATACTTTGCCAGCTTTCCACATTGCTGGGTAGTTGCCAGTGTTGTAGCTAAACTAGAATAGCTTGGCTAGGGACGTGCAACAAGTTCTGGTGCACAAGTCTTAAGTAATAAGTATGTACATGTAGCTATGTTGATCCATAGCTACATCTACATAGTATTGAAGACTTGGTATGTTGCATCAGCAAATGTATTTTGAGGCTTCTCAAGCATCTAAGAACCACTTCACACAATTCTACAAAGCAGAAGGAAGCCATTTGGCCCATCGAGTCTGCACCGACCACAATCCCATCTCGGCTCTGTCCCCCATAACCCCATGCATTTACTCTCGCTAGTCCTCCTGACACTAAGGGGCAATTTAGCATGGCCAATTCACCTGACCAGCACACCTTTGGACTGTGGGAGAAAACCGGAGCACCCGGAGGAAACCCACGCAAACACAGGGAGAATGTGCAAACTCCATAGAGACAGTGACCCAAGCTGGGAATCGAACCCAGGTCCCTGGCACTCTGAGGCAGCAGTGCTCACCACTGTGCCACCATGCCACCACCTGCTGGTAAAATTACTTTTGTCCCAGGAGAACCCAGTTGCTACAGTCAAAACAAAAGACCAATACTCACCAGAGCGCCAACTATCATTCGCCTCAGTGGGAAAGAATAGCAGTGGGGTTGAGTGGATGTTGAGTGAGGAATGGACTCCAGCTCACTCAAATGTGGGTTTATATTAAAATGCCTCAGATATCTTTGCAACGGTTTCACCAACTGTCCATTCCTACTTTTGCAGGACAATGTTCACACACAACAGAAGGGGCATTGCTGGAAGCAATGGAGGGAGCAGCCATTTTGTAAACTCTCACTTCGGTGAGTAATGTGATGGTTGACACTGGCATCTACCCAACGATGTGGAAACTTGGCACAGTATGTCCTGTACACAAATCCAACCCGACCCAATTACCTCCCAGCCCCTCCATCAGTCTACTCTTGATCATCAGTAAAGTGTTGGAAGGGGTCATCAACAGTGCTGCAGAGATAGGGCACAGAGCACTATGGGTGCCGGAGCCGTGTACAGCAATGTGTATTTAGCCATTTCCCCTGCCTTGACTCTTGTCATTTAATCTTAAGCTATCACACATATGCAAACAGGCACACACCCAAACACCAAACCCTCACAGCATGACACTGTTGGGCAGCATTGCACTGCCATCCACCTGCTTTCCCTTACCATTCTGAACTTTGTCCCACTGACCAATTTTTAGAACTTATGATGACTCCAGCCTTGTGGTACTCTGATACGGGGCAGAGAACTACCTTCCCAAAGATGCACATTGTTTGTTCATATTTTCCCAAGCGCAATATTTATTTCTTAGAATCTGAGAACCTGCTTCAACCCTAAGCTTCACCTTGGTGGAATTATGCTACCGCTGTGCACATATCATTTTAATTTTAGACACTACTTCAGAAACTCACACTAGTTTTCTAGATCTGCTAAAGTATATAGATGCTGTATCGTTCTACAGCATTTGGCATGGTGGCACTATGGTTAGCACTGCTGTGTCACAGCGTCAAGGATCTAGATTCAGTTATAGCCTTGGGTGACTGTGCGGAGTTTGCACATTCACCCTGTGTCTGTGTAGGTTTCTTCCAGGTGCTCCAATTTTCTCCCAGCGTCCAAAGATGTGCATGTTACGTGGATTGGCCGTGGTAACTTGTCCCCTGGTGTCCAAAGATATTCAGGTTAGGTGGATTGGCCATGCTAAATTGTCCCTTGGTGTCCAAAGATGTATAGGTTAGATGGATTAACCGTGAGAAATGTGCAATTTTACAGGGTTAGGGCTGAGGGCGTGCCTGGATGGAATGCTCCTCCAGAGGATTGGTGCAAATTTGATAGGCTGGATGGCCTCTTTCTGCACTGGAGGGATTCTATGGTCCTTATCGTTCAGTCAGTGATGAATGACTGCTACCTTACACCACCATGCGGTGCTGTTTTCAGTCTAACCACCCAGAGGTGCTGTTTACTTGACAACAGTGTTCTCCACATTTAACGAGGTTTTCTTGTCATCTTACTTAGCAGGCAGTAACTTTCACATTGTAACCGCAAAAGATCTCTCCAGAGAGGTGGTTAAAAATGGTTAATTGCTGCAGCTGGTATTTAAAGTGTCAATTCTGAATTGCCAACTCTGTAATGAAAAACAGAGGGTGTGTTATGAGTAGGAGTAGTCGCCGTGCAGTCAAACCAGGAGCTGCCACCTGAGCAAGGTCAAATAGAATAATAAAGCAGTCTAATCCAGAGGTTCTGCAGTTTACCACAGTCTTAGGCTGGAACTCTCTGACCTCCTGCACCCCCTTCCAGCAAGAATGGAAAATTTGGCCTCAGCCAATTCTCCATTCACAGAAGCGGGATTGGAGAATCCCAGCCGTGGAATCCTGGCTTTAATAAAATTTTACTTATGGTGGAAATGTGAGGGGGTCAAATAAATTATGCGTTTCGTTAAACGGTACATTTCAATACCAGTCTCTCACTAATACAATCAGAGAAAGTCTTTAAAAGTTTATGCTTATTTATCAAAGCGTTTTAATGTTTGGGACAACAAGGGTGAGTTAAATGTCAGCTTAAGAACATAACAGCAGGAGTTGGCTATCTAACCCATCAAGCCTGTTCCACTATTCAGTGGGATCATGACTGATTTGTGGTCCCTTATCTCTCAAAATCTTTAGCTAACAAAAGTCAGCAATCTGAATTTTAAAAATAGAGTCACTGTCATAGGATTTTACAGCAATGATAATGAATGATGGCCCATTCTGTCTGCGCCAGCCATCAAGCATCCATCTTTCTAATTCCATTTTCCAGCGCTCGGTCCGTTAATCATTGATCCGGCATCAGTTGCCTTTCATGGAAGAGAGTTTGAAATTTCTACTGCCCTTTCCTTGAAGAAACTGTTTCCTGTAGAAAAGTTTATTTATTAGTGTCACAGGTCAGTTTGCATTAGCACCACAATGAAGTTACTGTGAAAATGCCCTAGTTGCCTGTTCAGGTACACCAAGGGAGAATTTAGCACGGCCAACACACCTAACCAGCACATCTTTCAGACTGTGGGAGGAAACCGGAACACTCAGAAGAAATCCACAGAGACACGGGGAGAACATGCAAACTCCACAGTCATCCAAGCCAGAGATTGAACCTGGGACCGTGAGGCAGCAGTGTTAACCACTGTGCCACCGTGCCACCCACAATAATTTCACTCCTGGGAGGCTTTAATTTTTAGACCATGTCCCTTTCTCTTTGACTCCTCAAACTGATGGAAATAGTTTCTCTCTGTCTATCCCCATGGGTGGCACAGTGGTTAGCATTTCTGCCTCACAGCAATAGAGACCTGGGTTTGATTCCTGGCTCGGGTCACTGCCTGTGTGGAGGCTGCATGTTCTCCCCGTGTCTGTGCGGATTTCCTCCAGGTGCTCTGGTTTCCTCCCACAGTCTGAAGGATATGCTGGCTAGGTGCATTGGCTGTGTTAAATTCTCACTTAGTGTAACTGAACAGGTACCAGGGTGTGGCGCCTCAGGGATTTTCACAGTAACTTCATTGCAGGGTTAACGTAAGCCCACTTGTGACACTAATAATAAACAAGCTCCTCTGTTTCCCGATTTTCCTTGCTTTTCCTCTGTAGAGTCTAAATACAAATGTTGCTATGATGGAATGATGTCTGTTTGCTGTTTCCGAGTCAAATAAATCTATAAACAGCACGGGCCTGTGGTACAAACATGTTCTAACATAATGAGCACAGCATTCCCACTGAGGGCCATTTGGTGAAAGCATAAATCAGAGCAGGAAACACAGAAACCTTATGATCCATTCATTATCTCTAATTATTAACTGTCTTTTTTATTTCAATAGCTTCTTGTTTACCCTTTAGCAGGAGATGTTATAGTAATCTTAGAATCAAAGAATCCCTACTGTGCAGAAAGAGGCCATTTGGCCCATCGAGCCTGCAAAATGCCACCTAGGACCTATTCTCGTAAGCTCACATATTTGCCCAGCTAATCCCTCCAACACTAAGAGGTAATTCAGTACGGCCAATCAACCAAACCTACACATCTTTGGACTGTGGTAGGAAACAGGAACACCCAGAGAAAACCCACACAGTCACTGGGAGAACATGCAAACTCCACACAGACAGTGACCCATGGCCAGAATTGAACCCGGGTCCCTGGCACTGTGAAGCAGCAGTACTAATCGTGCAGCCTATTTTGCAAAGTTTTGGCAGAATGTGCTAGGCTTAAGTGGATATTGAAATGTTTGTCTGTCTTTAAAATGTAACACTGCTGAGAGACAGATTAAAATATTGCCTATGACCCTTAGTTCTGGACTCCCCCACCATTAGGAACATTCTTTCTGAATCTACCCAGTCTAACTCTGTTAGAATTTTATATGTTTCTGTTAGATCCCCTGTCACTCTTCTAAACTCCAGTGAATATAATCCTAACCGACTTAATCTCTCCTCATATGACAAATCTGCCACCCCAGGAATCACCCTGGTAAACCTTTGCTATACTCCCTCTACAGCAAGGACATCCTTCTAACAGATGAAGACACCAAAACTACACACAATACTCCAGGTGTGGCCTCACCAATGCCCTATACAATTGCAGCAAAACATCCCTATCCCTATACTCAAATCCTTTCGTTGTGAAGGCCAACATCCCATTGGATTACTGCATACAGTTCTGGTCAACCTATTATAGAAACAAAATTATTAAACTAGAAAGAGTGCAGAAAAGATTTACCAGGATGCTACGGGGACTTAATGCTTTGAGTTATAAGGAGAGGCTGGATAGACTAGGATTTTTTTCCCTGGATGTAGGCAGTTTAGGGATGATCTTACAGAGGTCTATAAAGTAATGAGGGTCATAGATAAGGTAGATAGTCAACGTTTTTTCCCAACGATAGGGGAAATAGGTTTAAGGTGAGAGGGGAGAGATACAAAAGGGTCCAGAGGGACAATTGTTTTATTCAGAGGGTGGTGACTGTCTGGAATTAGCTGCCAGAGGCAGTAGTAGAGGCGGGTACAATTCTGTCTTTTAAAAAGCATTTAGGCAGTTACATGGTTAAGATGGGTATAGAGGGATATGGACCAAATGTGGACAATTGAGTCTAGCTTAGTGGCAAAAACTTGGCGGCATGGAGAAGTTGGGACAAGGGCCTGTTTCCATGCTGTAAACCTCCATGACTCTTTGACCCTATACCATGATTATCTTTCTGCCAGAAATCTTTGTATATGTGTTGTAGGTGTGCCATTGAGAGATATTAAATAATAGGTGCATGGCTCATTTAGCTTGGCAAATGTTGTGAGGACAATTTCTTTGTTGAAGGAACTACTGTTGTAGGCCACATTTTCCCAAACAACTCTGAGGTCAGCTTCCTGACGAAAGTGCCTTCTTCACTGGGGAGAGCTTGCCCCTCCCTCAACAAAACTTCCAGATCACTTCACAAAAGGGAAACATCAGTTGTTCTCTATGGAAATGCTCAGCCTCGTAACCTTCTCCCAGCAGAAGCAAATCATCAGTGCAGAAAGAGGCCATTGGGCCCATCGAGTCTGCACCGACTACAATCCCACCCAGGTCCTACCCCATATCCCTACATATTTACCCACTAATCCCTCTATCCTACGTATCTCAGGACACTAAGGGACAATTTTAGCATGGCCAATCAACCTAACCCGCACGTTTTTGGACTGTGGTAGGAAACCGGAGCACCCGGAGGGAACCCGCACAAACATGAGGAGAATGTGCAAACTCCACACAGACAGCAACCCAAGCCAGGAATCGAACCCAGGACCCTGGAGCTGTGAAGCAGTAGCACTAACCACTGTGCTATCGTGCCGCCCTAAATAACCTCTCCCTGCTTTATGATCAAGTAACAGCTTTAAAGACCAGCATTCAGAACTTTTAACACTAAGTCCAGGAAGTTCTATCCCATTTAACTTTACACACAGTACTAGATTTTTAAAATTGTTTTTTATATTCATTTGTGGGACATGGGCGTTGCTGGTTGGCCAGCATTTATTGTCCAACCCTGGTCGCCCGAGGGCAATTGAGAGTCAACCACGTTGCTGTGGCTCTGGAATGATATGTAGGCCAGACTAGGTAAGGACATCAGATTTCCTTCCCTAAAGGACATTATTGAACCAGATGGGTTTTTACAACAATCAAAAATGGTTTCACGGTCATCAGCAGATTCTGAATCCCAGATTTTTTTATTGAATCCAAATTCTACCACCTGCCTTAGAGGGATTTGAACCCAGGCCCTCAGGACATTAGTCGAGTTTCTAGATGAATAGTTCAGTGATAGTACCACTGGGCTATCGCCTTCCCAAGAAGCACACCTATTCTATTCAAATGCAGGAGCTCAGAAAGCCCACAGGTGCCCTGTCTGAGTCAGCAACATGAAATTGGGAAATTGCAGACCATTCGTCCAATGTAGGCAAATGGTTGAAAAATACCTGGGAGATTGCTATTGCTTTTTTTTATTGGGTCTTAATGATAAATGGAGTCAAAAGTTTCAGAGATGACAGGATTCTAATTCAGAGAGAATCATACAATTCTGTCCTTTTTTGGAAGAACATTTACTCTTTGTGTGGCACAATGATCACAGTGTTACATGCTGATTGCAGGAAGCGGCAAACAAAAGGCGAATGGAACGTTGGCCTTTATAGCGAGGGGGATAGAATATAAAAGCAGGGAGGTCTTGCTGCAGCTGCACTGGTGAGGCCGCAACTGGAGTACTGTGTGCAGTTTTGGTCCCCTTATTAGCGAAAGGATATATTGGCCTTGGAGGGAGTACAGAGAAGATCCACCAGGCTGATTCTGGAGATGAGGGGATTATCTTATGAGGAGAGATTAAATAGAATGGGCCTGTACTCGTTGGAGTTTAGAAGGCTGAGGGGGGATCTTATAGAGACTTACAAGATAATGAAGGGGCTAGATAGGGTAGAGGTAGACAGATTCTTTCCATTTAGAAAGGAAACCAGAACTAGAGGGCACAGCCTCAAAATAAGGGGGGGGGGAAGTGCAGTTTAGAACAGAGTTGAGGAGGAACTTCTCTCAGAGGGTGGGGAATCTCTGGAATTCTCTGCCCATTGAAGTAGTGGAGGCTACCTCGTTGAATATGTTTAAGTCACGGGTAGATAGATAAGGGAATTAAGGGTTATGGGGAGCAGGCAGGAAAGTGGAACTGATCCACTTCAGATCAGCCATGATCTTATTGAATGGTGGGGCAGGCTCGAAGGGCTAGATGGCCTACTCCTGCTCCTATTTCTTATGTTCTTGTGATACCAGGATGGACCTGAAGGTGTCCTTCCGTACAGTTCCAAACTGGTCTCCAGATTTGTTGCCGTCAGTTGAGTTCTCCGCAACTTTACCTTGTAGAGAGTAACCCTTGGAGTCACCTCACGAGCAAAATATGAAGGAGAAAGATGAAGATGATGACTGGCACCGGAGTAAGGAGACTTTTTGAAACTGTGCCCAGCACTCCCTCTAATTCTACGCTTTACTCTTGCTCTAAGATTCTAAAACTCTACATTCTGCACTCTGTCCTTTCCTCCTCTGTTAATGGAATACTTTGTCTGTATAGCGCACAGGGAGCAATACTTTTCACTGTATACAATAAATCATGGTGGCACAGTGGTTAGCACTGCTGCCTCGCAGCACCAGGGACCCAGGTTCAATTCCAGCTTCAGTTGACCGTCTGTGTGGAGTTTGCACACTTCCCTGTGTCTGCGTGGGTTTCCTCTGGGTGCTCCAATTTCCTCCCACACTCCACAGATATGCAGATTAGGTTGATTGACCATGATAAATTGACTCTAGTGTCAGGGGATTAGCAGGTAAATATGTCGGATTATGGGAATAGAGCCTAGGCGGGACTGTGGTTAGTGCAGACTCAATGGACTGGGTAGCCTCCTCCTGCTTTGTAGGGATTAAACCAAAATCAAAATCACCGAAAGAGTGGAAGATACCAAACCTGATCACACTGTGTTTCGTATCTTTGTTGCAAAAATACAATTTGTACTTTTCATTTTGTACAGGGTTTAAGACAAAGCTAATTAATGCAAATCGGAAAGGGCTAGGCTCCACAAATCTGTTTCAGTGTTTAACTTAATCAGCTTGGGTCAAAGGAAAGTGTCATTAAAATAATACTAATTGATGTTGTGTAGGGTACACACTTGATTTGGATTGGAATACCATTGAGAACAAGTTGCTCATTGTAAGATCACTCTGCCGCTCCCTTTGTCAACATGCCTTGATATGTTAATTTCTTTTAAAGTTTCAGTCAGGATCTAATGAAATGCAAAACAGCATTACCTTCAGGACTTCTGATGTTTAATATGGATGTAATATATTCTTCAAAAGTACAGTGTTCTTCACTTCCAAATATGTTCAACACAAACAATGCTTAACTGCCAAACATATCTACTTATTAATTATACTCCTTGAACAAACTAGTTTTCCTGTGCTTCCCAATCATGATGTGAAGATGCCATCATTGGACAGGGATAAACACAGTAAGAAGTCTCACAACACCTGGTTAAAGTCCAACAGGTTTATTTGGTAGCACAAGCCACTAGCTTTCAGAGCGCTGCTCCTTCATCAGGTAAGTGGGAGTTCAGTTCACAAACAGGGCATATAAAGACACAAACTCAATTTACAAAATAATGGTTGGAATGCGAGTCTTTACAAGTAATCAAGTCTTAAAGATACAGACAACGTGAGTGGAGAGAGGGTTAAGCACATGTTAAAGAGATGTGTATTGTCTCCAGCCGGGACAGTTAGTGAGGTTTTGCAAGCCCAGACAAGTCGTGGGGGTCACAGATAGTGTGACATGAACCCAAGATCCGGCTGAGGCCGTCCTCATGTGTGTGGAACTTGGCTATCAGTCTCTGCTCAGCGACTCTGGGCTGTTATGTGTCATGAAGGCCTCCTTGGAGAACGTTTGCCCGGAGATCAGAGGCCGAATGCCCGTGACCACTGAAGTGTTCCCCAACAGGCAGAGAACACTCTTGCCTGGTGATTGTCGAGCAATGTTCACTCATCCATTGTCACATCGTCTACATGATCTCCCCAATGTACCATACCTCAGGACATCCTTTCCTGCAGTGTATCAGGTAGACAACGTTGGCCGAGTTGCAAGTGTGTGTACCGTGTACCTGGTGGATGGTGTTCTCACGTGAGACGATGGCATCCGTGTCAATGATCCAGCATGTCTTGCAGAGGATGCTGTGGCAGGGTTGTGTGGTGTTGTGGTCACTGTTTTCCTGATGGCTGGGTAGTTTGCTGTGGACAATGGTCTGTTTGAGGTTGTGAGGTTGTTTGAAGGCCAGAAGTGGGAGTGTGGGGATGGCCCTGGCGAGATGTTCGTCTTCATCAATGACATGTTGAAGGCTCCAGAGAAGGTGCCGTAGCTTCTCTGCTCTGGGGAAGTACAGGATGACGAGGGATACTCTGTCCGCCACGTCCTGTGTTTGTCTTCTGAGGAGGATGGTGCGGTTTTTTGCTGTGACGTGTCGGAACTGTCGATCAATGAGTCGAGTGTCATATCCTGTTCTTAAGAGGGCATCTTTCAGCATTTGGAGGTGTTTGTTGTGATCCTCCTCATCTGAGCAGATCCAGTGTCTATGGAGGGCTTGTCCGCAGGGGGTGGCTTCTTTAACATGTTTAGGATGGAAGCTGGAGAAGTGGAGCATCATGAGGTTATCCGTGGGCTTGCGGTACAGTGAAGTGCTGAGGTGACCGTCCTTGATGGAGATGCGTGTGAGGTTTACAAATGATCATACAGTGATTGTTGCCCATGTATCAGCTGTTGCTCAGTTGCTCGCATTTTTACTTCCAACTCATGAGGCACTGGGTTCAAGTTCCACTCCATGGGTTGAACACAAAAATCGAGGCTGACATCCTTGTGTCATATTGAGGGATGTTTCACCTTGTTAGAGGTGTTACCCAATGGATTACAGAAATGGGGCCTGGGTGTGATTGTGGTCGGTGCAGACTTGATGGGCCGAATGGCCTCATTCTGCACTGTAGATTCTATGAAAGATGTGCAGGTTACATTGATTGGCCATGCTAAATTGACCCTTAGTGTCAGAGGGATTAGCAGGGTAAATACATGAGGTAACAGGTATAGGGCCTTGGTGGAATTATTGTTGGTGCAGACATGAATGGCTAATGGCCTCCTTTTGCACTGTATGGACTTTATGATTTTAAGAATGTTGCCTGTAAGCTGTTTACTTGTGGGTCTTACCAGACGGGGAGTTTTTTGGGGGAATGTTTAACTGTGTAACTGTAATCTTGTATGCATAGATTTTCTTTTCTTCTTGTTAATAAATGTCTTGACTTTAATTTTTGAAACCCCAAAAGTGTTATTGAACTTCTTTGTTGCTGAGATCAGTATGTTCTTGTTTTCAGAGTACAAAAGTAATGGCCTATAAGCCAAGTTTCTCTCTGGGATTTGGTTTGCTCAGCAATTGACATCTGCTGTGGTCAAAATAATATCTCCCTTTTCTGCAGTTTTCTTTTGAGAGTTGGGTTAGGGGGCCCGCTCCACTTCTCTGCCCCTCCCTCATGATGTGTTTTATTCTTTCACAGGATGTCAGTATCGCTGACAAGGCCAGCATTTATTGCCCATCCCTAACAGCCCTTGAGAAGGAATGGACAATAGATGTCCGCCCACGTCCCATTACGTCCTCTCTCCTGCAAAGGGGGAAAGCTAAGACCAATGAGTGAGAGCAATGGCCTGTGTTGAAAAGAGAGTTGGAGACTATATGTTTTGGGTGAGGGAGAGGGAGAGGATTTTCCTCCAAATGAGGATGAGAGTCAGTGGTGGATGGATAGACGGAGGTGTGGGGAAGTGCTTAGAAAGCAAGGGATGGATCTATCTGCGAGGTGATTTGACTTAATATTGTCACATGTATTAACATACAGTGAAAAATATTGTTTCTTGCGCACAATACAGACAAAGCATACCGTTCACAGAGAAGGAGAGGAGAGAGTGCGGAATGTAGTGTTACAGTCATAGCTAGGGTGTGGCGAAAGATCAACTTAATGCAAGTAAGTCCATTCAAGAGTCTGACAGCAGCAGGGAAGAAGCTGTTCTTGAGTCGGTTGGTATGTGACCTCAGATTTTTGTGTCTTTTTCCCGACGGAAGAAGGTGGAAGAGAGAATGTCTTGGTGGGGTCTTTAATTATGGGGTCCTTAATTGTGCTGGCTGCTTTGCCGAGGCAGCGGGAATTGCAGATGGAGTCAATGGATGGGAGACTGGTTTGCATGACGGATTGGGCTACATTCACGATCTTTTGTACTTCCTTGTGGTCTTGAGCCATACTAAGTTGATTTGGTGTGAGGAGTGATGGGTGGAGTAGACTGTTAATCCCAACTGCCGAAACCCCACTGTCTCTTTCTCTCAGCGTGTTGGGGATTTAATACCAGTCCTTAGTTTCCAATTAAGTAAAATTTAAGACTGCAATATCGCTGAAATAACCTAGCTTCTGACATATAAACAGAAAGTGCTGGAAAATCTCAGCAGGTAGAGAGAGAATAGAGCCAATATTTTGAATCTGGATGACCCTTTCTCAGAGCTCTGACAAATGGTCATCTAGACTCAAAACGTTAGCCCTATTCTCTCTCCACAAACGCTGTCAGACCTGCTGAGATTTGCCAGCATTTTCTGTTTTTGTTTCAGATTCCTGCATCTGCCGTATTTTGCCTTTAATTTGTTTGAATGGATAAATTACATTTCTTTTACTTACTAATACCTCGTTCAAGGTGTTTGATAATGGCAGCAATTGTTTTCAGATGCCTTCAGTCAAAATCTTGCGATAGCACCCATCTATTTTTTTCGAAATCTAAATGACAGTCTTGACAAGTCAATTCCAATTATATTGTGGAAAGAAAATTGCCCTCTGTTACCCGATAACAAACTTAAAGTATGATTTTCCAAGCCTCTCAAACTGACTGAAAGCTTGTGATGTTGTTCTGTGTTTCTAAAGTGACCTAAAAGGGTTGAATGGATAAAAACATATAAAGAAGCTCTTTTCCTATCCAGCTGAAAATGCAGATGGAAGAACATGGATGCTAACAGCCTGTTCCTCAGCTTCATCTTATTGAATGTGACAGCTCGTGGTAACAGCTTGCAGTAATGGGTGCTGCTTTGTCCTGCAGGAGGTGTCAATAGACGAGGCACAGACATCACACTCCAGTGGGGCATCAGACGAATTGGATAAAAGACTGTACTAACAAAATGTATTATTTTCTGCTTCACACTTTCTCAATTAGTAACGTTGGAAATCAGGATTATGAAAAAATAAATTAAGGAATTAAAAAAAAAAGTTTTGTTGCCTTTTGGCATGGTGCCATAGTGGTTAGCACTGCTGCCTCACGGCGTCAGGGACCCGGGTTCAATTCCAGCCTCGGGTCACCGTCTATGCGGAGTTTGCACATTCTCCCTAAGTCTGCATGGGTTTCCTCCAGTTGCTCCGGTTTCCTCCCAAAGATGTGTGAGTTAGATTGATTGGCTATGTTAAATTGCCCCTTACTGTCAGGGGGGCTAGCAGGGTAAATATGTGGGGTCACAGGGATAAGGCCTGGATAGGAGGTCAGTGCAGGCTTGATGGGCCAAATGGCTTCCTTCTGCACTGTAGAGGTTCTATGATTCCATGATAAAGTATGATTTGGGGAGAAACCAGGAAAAACCTGTGGTGGTTTCAGTTATAAAAGTTTAGACATGATAAATGCCATCCTAAATACCATTACTCTTAAGGCCTTGTGTCACTGTCTGAGTGGAGTTTGCACCTTCTTCCTCTGTGTGCGTGGGTTTCCTCTGGGTGCTCTGGTTTCCTCCCACAGTCCAAAGATGTGCACATTGGGTAAATTGACCATGGTAAATTTCCTCTTAGTGTCCAATAGATATGTGGTTTAGTTGGATTAGCCATGATGAACGTGTGGGGTTACAAGTATATGGTGGGGGAAAGGGCCTGGTAAAATACAGCCTCAATGGGCTGAATGGCATCCTTCTGCACTATAGCAATTTGTTAACAGATCCGGGAAAGGTGAATGGGATTCTCTGATCTCATCCATTCCCGCTCAATTGCAAGTAAGAATGGAGAATTTGGTGCTCAACCAATGCTCCATTCAGTCCAGCAGCACCAGAGAATTCCAGCCAGAATGGAGGTTTTCAGCAAATATCTATTATCAGAAGCCTGAGAGGTTTAAGTTAAGAGGAGAAAGAATTATTGGGAGCAAAGAACAAAGAACAAGGAAAATTACAGCAGAGGAACAGGCCCTTCGGTCTTCCAAACCTGTAATGACCATCCACCTGACTCAACTAAACCCCCCTACCCTTCTGGGCACCATATCAGATGACATTATGGTCACACATGTACTTATGTATATAGTGGACTTTCAGAAGACTGTCAACAAAAGAAATCTGTGAAGCATTTTCTTCACTTTTTTAGGCTAATCACAGTTTTTGAAGTATTGACCTAATGTTTCCAAATAAATGGGAATTTCCAGTATAATATTTATTCGAGAGTTGCAGTGCCGTAACAACTTGTGATTGCTTAATTGCCAATTGATAGTTGACCCAAAATTTGACAGTTAATGCCAATGTGCAATGGGAGACGGGGTGGAGGAGGATGACATCTAAGGACTTCAATAGTCCTAAGGATTCGCAGGCTGGTGGATACGTTACTCATCGCCTATATGAGGACTGTGTTGGGGGTTGGCAAAAAGGCTAGTTACCTGTCATATTCTACCCACAGCCCCCACCCCAACTATGGAAACATGCCCAGCTGGGAGTAAAGGGATGTGGGGGGGGGTGGGGGTGCAACTGTAAATTACAGCCTCAAATGTAGCTTTAATAGATAAATGATAGATTCTTGCAAACATCACTGATAATTACCTTGGGTAGAAGACATGGTGTACACACCTAGGGCCAAATGGCCTCATTCTGTGATGTAACAATTCTGTAATTCTGATTTTGTGATTTACTGTCCATAATTATAAAAGCAATAAAGATAACTCTTGAAATAATTTGTGAGATGGACGTTTTGCGTCATGGCAAATTAATGCTATTAATCTATGCAGGTCCTTTAGTGTGACCACATGGAACAAATAACAGTAATGAAAAGTAAGTCAAAAAAGATTTTTCAATCCATGTTGTCATTTACACTTATGTTCTTACAATACAAAGAATGTAGTTGCGTTCGAAGCCCAGGCTTGTTGGCAAAGGCAATAAAGAAGCCTAGCCTGCCTGCATTTTCTGGCAGGTGTCCATCCCCTAATTTGAACAGATGTAGTGTGATGATGTTGTGCCTTTAAGAAATGTGTTTTTAATCATATTTCTTTGCAGGTTTTTCAAGCAGCTCCTAGCATTTTATTGGCACTGTTTTGTCTGTAACCAGTGTCCTGTATTGTTACTGAGGCAGTATAAATTACATCATGTTTGTTTTTAATCTGGACTAATGCAGTGTCCTAGGGTTTAATGGTCCTTTGGGAATTATTGAGTGAAGCCTGATTTGTAATGATTAGGTGATGCTTGGGGATAGTTTTTTCCACAGAAAAGTTTGCATTTTTAGTTTTGGTTTAGTTGCTGTTAGAAGCCGGTTAAGGAAGGCAGTGTGTTTCTGCCTGTCTCTCTCTCACCAAAGTTTTTTATTGGAAAGTTCCAGAGCTGGAAAGTCTCAGAGTTTGAATCCAACATTGCAAAGGACTAATCCACAGCAGGTGTTAAAAAGCTGCAAAATCCAGCATCAGGTGAGCATACCCATTTCTGTTCAAAGTCTAGGAAGGGCGTGTGTGTTTGTGGGTTGTTGTTTGATTAGAAACATCATAGTTAGCTGATAATGTTTATACTTTATCACTGGGTGAATGTGTGGAATTCACTATAGAACTACATCACAGAAAGTAGTTGAGGCCAAAACATGGTCTGATTTCAAGAAGGAATGCGACATAACTCTTAGAGCTAAAGGGATCAAGAGATATGGGGAGAAAGAGGGGATCAGGATATTGAATTTGATGATCAGCCATGATCATAATGAATGGTGGAGCAGGTTCGAAGGGCTGAATGGCCTACTCCTATTCCTAATTTCTATGTTTCTACACTTGAAACTTGTAATTGGTAGAAGCTATACTAAATCTTTTTGTTACGTTTTAACTGTGTTCTTAAATAAACTTCATTCGATAAAAGTTTCTTAGTGGACCACTTGAATCATACCTGGAGTGAAAGACCTTACGCTCACCTGTGCCAAATTCAAATGTAAAACTTAGGGTCTAGGCTAGCTTCATAAAACACCTTTGAGTTTCTGGCCTGGGTCGTAAATGGACAAAAAACTTGATGAGTGCTCATCTGTGTTACAGCTGGGTTGGGGTGAGAAAATCTGTGATTAGCAGCTCTTAATGGTGCTGGCCTTTCAGAACACCGGTGAGGTGCATATACTTGTGAGGAAATTTACTGATGAAGGCCATCTGAATTTTGGGGCTACGTATCACCAGTTGTGGCCCTCAGTTGGGTCTTGGAAAATTGTGGGGCTGTGGGGGGGGGTGGGCAGTGACTGGAATGGGGAGGGGCTGGCATTGATCGGCAGAGAAGGAATGAATGGTAACTGGAAGCAACTAATGATTTTACTGCAAAGTTGTAAGGAGCGCTCACATGTGAGCAAGAATTTTGCGAAAGCTTACCTTTCTGGTGGTAGCTTGCAGAGATCTCTTTTACGGACTACTAGTTAGGCAAGGTTTTCCTTAGCACAGCTGGCCCTGCCCTGTCTGCATTCAGGACAAACCTGCTTAGTAAAGGGTCAAAGACCTGTTCCAGATGCGGACCCTGGTCATCATTTTGAATGTCAATACCAATTGGTTGGTGGCAAACTTCCAGCTCAGAATCCAAATCTCATGCTTCCCACTGTCTCGGACACCTCTGTGCTTGTTTCATGTCTGCAAAATGTGTGCAGCGTCCTCAAGTTTCTAGGCCAATGTCACAGAACTTGGCTTCTTTCTCCTCTGTAATAATATGTAGGAACAGATCAAATTTTTATAACTTTTTTCTGACGGAAGACAATGGAAGAGGGAATGTACAGGTTGCGTAGGGTCCTTAATTATGCTGGCTACTTTGCCAAGGCAGTGGGAAGTGTAGACAGAGTTAGTAGATGGAGACATTAAATGATAAATTGAGCTTCTATCTTCTTCACTGGATGTTGATGACACCTTGGCATTATGTGAACAAAAGCAGCAAGTTCTCCTGATGTCCACTCCATCACTCTTCTTGGTTAATCCAATACTACCGAAACACAGGATAACTGGTTGATTGTGAGACATTGCAGACACAGCCTATATAACAATGCTGTTGCAGTACAAACCCATTAATTGTTTGAAATTGTTGCGTACGTTTTACCGCTGTTATTAAACAAATGCACTGTACTTTTCCATGCATGAAGTGAAAAACGTTTTGAACTGGAAAAGCAATTAATCAAATACTCAACGTTCCCAGATTTCTCTTGCATCCTGGTATAATCATTGCTGTCAATCCAACTTATGGGGAATTTAAGTACCACTGTCCCCAATAGGAGGACTTTCTGATCCTCCACCAGTCTCTACAAGAACTCAACAATGTTGGTTTTCTTTTGTCTCATTCAAGACAATGGGGCAGCACGGTGGCACAATGGTGAGCACTGCTGCCTCACAGCACCAGGGACCCGGGTTCAATTCCTGGCTTGGGTCACTGTCTGTGCGGAGTTTGCACACTCTGTGGGTTTCCTCCGGGTGCTCTTGTTTCCTCCCATAGTCCAAAAGCCATGCTGTTTAGATGCATTGGCTATGCTAAATTCTCCCTCAGTGTACCAAACAGGCGCCAGAGTGTGACGATTAGGGGAATTTTGCATTAAGTTCATTGCAGGGTTAATGTAAGCCTACTTCTGACAATAATAAATAGACTTAAAAAAAATTTAAGATGGTGAATTATAATTTCCATAGTTCACTGCTATGTCTCAATCTCACTTGCCTTTACTTTTATAGAAATTGCACCCCGAAGCATCACATCATACATTCTTCATATCCATAATAATGAGTTGCATCACAAAAATTTGAAAAAACAGACTTGCAAAATTTTGCAATTTGGCATATTCAGCTGGAATTGTGATGATGTTGAATGCTTTCAAAGGCTTTTTGACAATGCAACTTCTTGTGATTCTCACATTCATTTTACCTTTCATGTTGCCAAAATTTTTTTTCCACAACTGAAGGCATTAACTCTTGGCAGAAGGCGGCTGCGAACATTTTATGCTTAGCTCAATCCAGGGCCAGATTTTCCTGTCTCAAATTGTGGCCGGACAGCAAAGGAAATGATGCTGGTGGTCTGAGTGCCCCTGTCCACTGCTCCCCCTCCTGACTCTTGGTAACTTTCCTCAAGACGTGTGTTAGGGACTAGATCAGAAACTCCAAGGTATAGTATGAATCTAGCCTAGACCTCAACTTTTTTGGATTTTGGCATTGTGGCGAGGGTAAGGCGTTTTGTTCCAGGTACGATTTGATTGACATGCTAGGAAGCTTTTAATAAAACAAACTTTATTTAAGAACACAATTAGAATATAATAAAAAAAAGCATAACTTTTACCAATTTAAATACATAAACATGACAAGTTATAATTCTTAACAACTCTCTATCTCTATAGTTCCAATTTAAGCAATATCCCCGTAGACATACAGCTTTCTTAAGAACCAGTTAGCATCAGAAACAGATAGGCTCTTGTGGATGCTAGATTTCTAGCCTGAGATCCAGAAAGACATCTGACTTCTGACTCCCACACAGCACTCTCCAGAGAAAGATCTAACTTCCAAATGGCAGAATTTGAGAAGGAGAGACATATTTATCCTAATACCAGACAGATCAGGCAAAAGCTGAGCACAGAGCAAGGGAAGTCCAAATTGAACTGCATTTATTTCCATGCAAGATGCCTGACGGACAAGGAAGATGAACTTAGGGCATGGATGGGTATGTGGGACTGGGATATTATAGCAGTTACTGAAACATGGCTAAGGGAGAGACAGGACTGGCAGCTCAATGTTCCAGGGTACAGATGCTATAGGAAGGATAGAACAGGAGATAAGAGAGGAGGGGGAGTTGCACATTTGATCAGGGAAAACTTCACGGCAGTACTCAGAGGGGATATATCTGAGGTTTTGGCCACTGAGTCTATATGGGTAGAACTGAGAAATAGGAAGGGGGAAATCACTTTGATAGGGTTGTACTATAGGCCCCCGAATAGTCAGCAGGACATTGAAGAGCAAATATGTAAGGAGATTACAGATAGCTCCGAAAAAAAATAGGGTGGTAATAGTAGGGGATTTTAACTTTCCCAACATTGACTGGGACATCCATAGCATTAGAAGGTTGGATGGAGAGAAATTTGTTGAGTGCATTCAGGAGGAATTTCTCATTCAGTATGTGGATGGCCCGACTAGAGAGGGGGCAAAACTTTACCTCCTCTTGGGAAATAAGGAAGAGCAGGTGACAGAAATGTTAGTGAGGGATCACTTTAGGACCAGTGACCATTATTCTATTAGTTTTAAGATAGCCATGGAGAATGATATGTCTGGCCCAAAAGTTAAAATTCTAAATTGGGGCAAGGCCAATTTTGATGGTATCAGGTAGAAACTTTCAACAATTAGTTGGGGGAGTCTGTGGGAAGGCAAGTGGGAGGCTTTCAAAAGTGTGTTAACCAGAGTTCAGGATAAACACATTTCTCTTAGAGTGAAGGGCAAGGCTGATAGAAGTAGAGAACCCTGGATGACTCAGGATATTGAGGCCTTGGACAGGAAGAAGAAGGAAGTACATTAAGTGCATAGGCAGTTGGGATCAAGTGAATCCCTTGAAGGGTACAGGGGGTGTAGGAGTAGAAGAAAGAAATCAGGAGGGCAAAAAGAGGACGCAAGATTTTTTTGGCAGATAAGACAAAGGACAATCCAAAGAGCTTCTACAAATACATAAAAGCCAGAAGAGTAACCATGGACAGAATAGGGCCTTTTAAGAATCAACAAGGTTAGTTATGTGCGGATCCACTCGAGGTGGGTGAGATTCTAAATGAATATTTCTCATCAGTATTGAGTATTGAGAAAAGCACGCATGTTAGGGAACTTGGGAAAATAAATAGTGATGTCTTGAGGAATGTACATATTATAGAGAAAGAGGTGCTGGAAGCCTTAAAGCACATCAAGGTAGATAAATTCCCGGGACCTGATGAAACATACCCCAGGATATTGTGGGAGGCTAGGGAGCAAATTATGGATCACCTAGCAGAGATATTTGATTATCGATTGTCACAGGTGAGGTGCCTGAAGATTGGAGGGTGGCAAAGGTTGTCCCTTTGTTTAAAAAGGGCTTCAGGGAAAAGCCTGGGAACTGCAGGCCAGTGAGTCTCACATCTGTGGTAGGTAAGTTGTTGGAAGATATTTTGAATGACAAGATCTACAGGCATTTAGAAACACAAGGATTGATTAAGGACAGTAACATGGCTTTGTGAGTGGAAAATTATGTCTCAGAAATTTGATTGAGTTTTTTGAAGGGGCAATCAGGAGCATAGATGACGGCAGACTTTTAGCAAGACCTTTGACAAGGTATCGCATGGTAGGTTGTTGCAAAAGGTTTAATTTCATGGAATCCAGGGTTACGTAATTAAATGAATACAAAATTGCTTGATGACAGAAGCCAGAGCATGGTTGTAGAGCGTTGTTTTTCAAACTGGAGGCCTGTGAGCAGCAATGTGCCTTAGGGATCAGTGCTGGGTCCACTGTTGTCATTTATACTAATGATTTGGTTAAGAATATAGGAGGCATGGTTAGTAAGTTTACAGATGACACCAAGATTGGTGGCATTGTGGACAGTGAAGAAGGTTACCTTAGATTGCAACAGGATCTTGATCAATTGGGACAGTGAGCTGACGAATGGCAGATGGAGTTTAATTTAGATAAATGCAAGATGATGCATTTTGGTAGATTGAATCAGGACAGGATTTACTCAGTTAACGGTACGGCATTGGAGAGAGTTACAGAACAAAGGGATCTAGGGGTGTAGGTTCATAGCTCCTTGAAAGTGGAGTTACAGGTGGCCAGAGTGGTGAAGAAGGCATTCAGCATGCTTAGTTTCATTGGTCAATACATTGAATATAGGAGTTGGGACATCTTGTTGAAGTTGTACAAGACATTGGTAAAGGCCACACTTGGAATACTGTGTGCAGTTCTGGTCACCCTATTATAGAAATTATTCAATTTAAATATTTAAATATTATAGATATTATTAAACTAGAAAGAATGCAGAAAAGATTTTCTAGGATGCTACTGGAACTTGATGGTTTGAGTTATAAGGAGAAACTGGATAGACTGGGACTTTTTTCTCTGGAGCGTAGGAGACTGAGGGGCAATCTTATAGAAGTCTATAAAATAATGAAGGGCACATATCACCTAGATGGTCAATATCTTTTTCCAAAGGTAGAGAAGTCTAAAACTAGAGGACATTGATTTAAGGTGAGAGGGAAGAGATACAAAAGTATCCAGAGGGGCAATTTTTTCACACAGAGGGAGGTGAGTGTCTGGAAAAAACTGCCGCGTGTAGTAGTAGAGGTGAGTACAATTCTGTCTTTTAAAAACATTGAGACAATTATATGGGTGAGATGGGTATGGAGGGATATGGGCCAAATGCAGGCAATTGGGACTAGCTCAGGGGTTTAAAAAAAGGCAGCATGGACAAGTTGGGCTGAAGGGCATGTTTCCATGCTATAAACTTCTATAACTCTATGATCTATAACTCTATTTTCTGTCAGATCCCAGACTCTAATCTTCAGACAGAAAAAAAGTTATTTCTCCTTACAGCTCCTAAGCAGCAACTGAACTGACTTTCTTTCTGTGAAAGACTACCCCACCCAATCACATGACTTTTCTTGTCAAAACTCTAATCAAACCCCACTCTGAAAAACCCCAGGGGAAACCACTCACATTAGAAACCACTGCATTAGTCCAGATTAAGACAAACATTCCAGTAATTAAAATAAATTATGCTGCTGCAGTAACAACAGGGGATGGTGGCTATAAACATAGTGGCATCGATAAATGGCATCGCTAAAAAGAATCCTGCACCAGAAGCATGACACAAATTTTTTAAAGGCACAACACCATCACACATAGAGGAGAGCAGGAGTATGTTAAGATGTTACTTTCTGACCTCCTGAGATTTTCATGGGGTGCACAGCACTGAGACAGTTTTGTTTAATGAAAAGAAATTAAAGCCTGGAAAAAAAAGCATTGAGCAGTAATGAAACATTAATAACCAGCCTTTCCCTAACCAATCCTGGCTCCAAGCCCTCTATTTGTTCTGGCCACTTTGAGGATGAAGATTAGCTCATTTCTTTCACCCTACATGTAAGATAACAGCCAGAGCAATGGCTGCAGGTTAGAGCCAGAATGAGACCCCCACCCTTCTTTGATGTTCCACTTCCATTTTTGCCTGACTGTGTAAAAGGGTCATACAGACTCAAAACGTTAACTCTGTTTCTCTCTCCACAGATGCTGCCAGACCTGCTGAGTCTTTCCAGCATTTTCTGATTTTACTCCATTTCCAGTTGCTCGGTAGCAGACGGTCCTGACCCTGTGAACATCGTGCTTCATGGAACGCTGGAGACTGGGATAGTTCATGACCCAGGATCTAAATCCCTTTCCATTCCCACCTTCAACAGGAAAATAAGGCCCCAAGTATCCATTCTTCATCTGAATCTCAATATGATTATCAATGAACTGATTTATCATGGAAGATATTGAAGTTGATGTGGCCATATTCCCTGACCTAGTCATATTCTCACATGACATTCTTACATGTGTATTATGCAGAAGGATCATTGGATAGTTAGTACCGGGAAATATGACTGACTTTGCTTTTTCCTGGCTGCTTCTGTCCTATCTAAAATAACTCAAACCTTCTCAAACCATGCAATTCTGGTTACCACATTATAGGAACATAAGAACTAGGAGCAGTAGGCCTCCTGGCCCTTCGAGCCTTCAATAAGATCATGGCTGATCTTTTAGTGGACTCAGCTTACCCACTCCTCACTGTAACCCTTAATTCCTTTATTGTTCAAAAATTTATCTACCCTTGTCTTAAAAACATTCAATGAGGGAGCCTCAACTGCTTCACTGGGCATAGAATTCCACAGATTCACAACCCTTTGTGTGAAAAAGTTCCTCCTCAACTCAGTACTAAATCTGTTTCCCCTTATTTTGAGGCTATGCCCCCCTAGTTCTAGTTTCACCTGCCAGTGGAAACAACTTCCCTGCTTCTATCTTACCTATTCCCTTCATAATCTTATAAGTTTCTATAAGATCTCCCCTCATTTTTCTGAATTCCAATGAGTATAGCCCCAGTCTACTCAGTCTCTCCTCATAAGCCAACCTTCTCAACTCTGGAATTAACCTAGTGAATCTCCTCTGCCAGTATATTCTTTCTCAAGTAAGGAGACCAAGGCTGTACACAGTACTCCAGGTGTGGCCTCACTAACACCTTATACAGCTACAACATACCCTCACTATTTTTAAACTCCATCCCTCTAGTAATGAAGGACAAAATTCCATGTGCCTCCTTAATTACCTGCTGAACCTGCAAACCAGTCCCTTGAAGTTCCTGCACAAGGACACCCAGGTCCCTCTGCACAGCAGCATGCTGCAATTTTTTACCATTTAAATAATAGTCCATTTTCTGTTATTCCTACCAAACTGGATGACCTCACATTTACCAACATTGTACTCCATCTGCCAGAACCTTGCCCACTCACTTAGACTATCGATATCCCTTTGCAGACTTTCAGCGTCCTCTGCACACTTTGCTCTGCCATGATGGGCCGAATGGTCACCTCCTCTAATGTAGACAACTATGAATCTATGAATTCAAGCACAAGTAGCTTAATACTATCTCAGGCAATGCCTTTATTCAGTAGGTCTTCAGGAAGAATACATGATGAGTTAACACAGGAGTTCTAAGTAAAAATGTTATGCTATGTTTCTTATCACATTGCATTCTACTTTAAAGAAAGATACACACTTCCAATGATCTCAATTCACTTTAATTCAATGAAATCTGATATTTTCAAATTTGACATGTTATACTACTGGTTTTTCTGAGTTAGGCATCTCTTTTGCCCACTTCCTGCTGGACAACATTTCCATGCTAAGGTACTCTGCACAGCACTATCAGATCTTCCAGGGTGAGATACGTTAAGCTCAGGTCTTCATTGTCTTTTCCATTGGGAGCTTGCAAAAGGAGGGTCATGCCTGCAACTTTCAAAGGGATTCAGACCTTTGATGTTAGGTAAACACAAGTGGAAACAAAAGATAGTCCTCAACAAAAGAAAATGGCTGATATACAGCAGAGCTCCTGGCATTTCTTTCTCCAGTGCTTTGTGATGACTTTCAGGCAGTCACAACTTTGTGACTCACCGTTACGGATATCATACGAAGCCCCAGAGAACAAGATCTCCGAGAAGTAGGGCAAGGAAGTTTAGGATGTAGTAGTGACCCGTAGACGCGACAATTTATCATTGTGAAAGAGTCAAATTTTGAACTCTACATATGGAAATTGCAATTAGCGAAAAAGTGGAAGCCGCTATTGGAGCCCGTGGGCAACTGATGGAATGGTGCTGTACCCAAACGCGTTGTTGCGGGCATCAATCAATGCAACATATCTGGGTTGAAATGATGATCGCTGCTAAATATGCCTATGATAGCTGGGTGCTGATCTAGATGAAGATGCAAGACCTTAAGAAAGCTGGCAAGGTATAGCTTAATGACAGTACAATAATAGCTGTACTCTAACCATGTGAGCTATCTTCTGCTGTATCTTTATTGGAGGGCCGTGCATACCTAAACTCCACCTGGGAATATCTTCAAGATGCAATTTACAATCAAATGTTTGAGGGCACTGACACCTTTTATAAGGCTTTAGTTCAATTGCAGCCTAACCTCATGATATGTTGCTATTTACTGATCTTTGACTGAAACTTTCATTGCAAGGTTACGTATGTAACCTTTGTTTGGCTTCATGTATGCCTTTGCTGGAGGGAGCAAGGAGGAGGACAATAACTACAACAGAAGCATGATAGTAGCCCAGAGCTTGGGAAGGCTTTAAGTTTAATCTCCAAACATAACCTCAATAGACATACAGGGATTCCTCTTCATTCAAATATAAGCTAGCCTTATGGTGCATTGCCACTGAGACTCAGGATTGATAGCAGGTAGTGATTAATTTCACCACTATACTTGCTCCTTCCCATTCAGGCTAAGGGCCCTTCTTCTTAACCTTGTCCCTTGCCTGAGGTGTGGTGATCCTCAGGTTAAATCACCACCAGCCAGATCTCCCCCTCAAAGAGGAGAGCAGTCTAAGTCATCTGGGACTATGGTGACTTTACCTTAATCTTTCTATTTACTCCTTCAGGTAACATTGCCTTGGCTGCCTATCTATAAGCATTAGCTGGTGTATTATAGAAGGGATTAGCCCTGAACTGCAGGAGGGGTTGAAAATTCTAATTTCATTGTATTCTTTGGAGAGATTAGGTTTGCTAATTGAGATGTTAAGATGTGTACAAGAATCATCTTGCTTGTGTCTGTATTTTTCTTCTTACTCAAATATGGGCAGACACTCAACTATATAAGTATCATATCCAGTATTTGTGATGCAAGCTTTGTTTGAGGAACTGTACTTGAGATATTACAGCATTCAAAACTCTTCAATCATTGGCGACTTGCCAGTGTAGCGTAACAGCATTGCCACTGATCCTGAATAAGGTAGAACCTCACAATTATCCAGTGGCTCTCTCAACAATGTTCCAAGCACCATCAGATCTATGTGCAAGTCGGAAGACACCATTAGTGGATTTGAAGAGGCATCACCAAATAAATCACAATACATAGGTGAAGAAAATAGAATGGCATAAATCTGGATGACCTTGTGCCCATTATTAATGTTATTGTAGCTTTTGGACATCTCGCAGTGCAGGGAAGTTGAACGAAGACATTTTGCTATTCGATGTAATAGCAACCAATTCATAAATCACCCATTTTGATACAAGCGACAATCTTGACTGCAACTGGCAATGTATGCCCAACATTACAGATTGGCAGCAGATGGCATAGCTCTACGATTGCCTTCTTGCCTCCGAGAGCTAGCATACCGTTGGTCATTATCCAGTCGGTGTGGCAAGGCCAGCAGATATGATTGATGGCAAAATTGTGAGCACAAGCAGCCTAGCTGTGTTGGCAGCTGATGTCCCTGTCATGTCTTCTTTCATCTGGTGCCACTTCAACCATGAAATCTATCAACCATCATCAATTTTGCATCGACTTGTGAACTAGCATTAGACTCAAAAGCCTGCTGTTAGATGTATTGTCACTCCTTGAACTGAAGTGAATGCTTGTATTTTAAGAGCCCTTCAGAAATCTTCTTGATCTAGTAAAGTCCTGTAAATGCTGGAATTACAACAATCACTCGTAAAATTGCAGACAATAATTGTACCTCTTGTTTCAACATAAGCACCCTAATATATTCCATTGCCCGAAACATGGCAATAAGAACAGGTAATAAAATCCATTACCAAAAAGAATCCTTTGTCCATTGATAGTTGTCTTGCACACAATGCCTCTCTTTGTGTTTCCTTCACTTGACCAAGCCTAGCAACTGAAAATCACACTTTTCCAATCATTTCTGTATTATTTTATTGAGATACTCTCATACAGCACTTTACACCAACTTAAAATGGTGTCTAAAAACTTGCAAACTGTGTCCATAGAGTGGAGGTTCCAGCAAAAATATCACCATTCTCCAAGTTGGCAAACTAGGCTCCTAACCACAGGTATCTCATAAGATGCTAAGAATTTTCCATTCTGCCCATGATCATTCCAACCTCTGGTGGGAGCAGAAAATCCCGGCCTAGACTTTGAGCCTGCTCTGCCATCCAATAGGATCATGACTGAACTTCAGTGTCAGCACCACTTTATCACTTGATCCCCATATCCCTTGCTTCCCTTAGAGTTCAAAAATCCATTGATTTCCCGTGAGTGATCATCCACAGCCCTCTGGGATGGAGAATTTCAAAGGTTCGCAATGAAGAAATTTCTCCTCACCTTAATCCAAAATGGCTGACCCTTTATCCTGTGTCTGTGATCCCAATTCTCCAATGTCTAGCTGAGGGAAACAGCCTCTCAGCATCTATTCTGGCAAGAAACCCATCTGGTTCACTAATATCCTTCAGGGAAGGAAATCTGCCATCCTTACTTGGTCTGGCCTACATGTGACACCAGATTCCAGCAATGTGGTTAACGCTCAACCGCCCTCGGCGACTAGGGATGGACAATAAATGCTGGCCTGCCAGTAGCACCCATGTCCCATGAAAGGGCTGAATAAAAAGCCCTTTTGGAATTTTATGTGTTTAAATGAGATGGTCTCACATTGTCCTAAGTTCCTTTTCATTCACAGGTTTTAAGTCGGTCCGCCTTGTGTCCAACGAGGGGCATACAAGCGATGGGTCGTACTTGGGCCGCTCTTGGTTGTTCGAGATTGGCCTAGTGTTTCATGTCGTTAGTGTGTGCCTAAACTGGACCAGATACTGGGCAAGACGACAGCTCAGTGACTATCACTGATTGCTGTGCAGACACATGGATTTGGGCTGGTGTCTGTGGGAGTTTGCGCATTCTCCCCGTGCTTGCATGGGTTTTCTCCGGGTGCTCCAGTTTCCTCCCACACCCCAAAGATGTGCTGTTAGGCTGATTGGCAGGAATAAATTGTCCCTAAATCAGTTTCCCTCAATCTGGATGGCCATAAAACATTAGACAAGGGTCGTGGGTGGAGAGGGGGACTGGTGGTGTTGAGATAGCGGCGCGGGCTCGTTGCGCCGAACGGCCTGTTTCCCGGACTGTTTTTGTTCTTTGTTCTTTGTTCTTTGAGTATAGACCCATTCTACACAGCCTCTCCTCAATGTAAACTCTTATCCCAACAATCAATCCAGTGAACCTTCATTGAAACTCCTCTAGGGCAAATATGTCTTCCTTAGAACAGTGGCGGGAAGTATTAAGTTGGAATTCCTGACTAGTTATCCTTCTTTTTTTTACCAGCAAAGTCACATTGTCTTTGCTGAACTTGTGCCTGACAGCTGAGCTAAAATTCGCAACTGAGAGAAACTTGGGAGTGAATGCCTGCTAAAAGGGTGGGGGGGAGGGGGGTAAAATTTGAAGGCTAATGCTCCAGTCTGGTGACAGAGTGCACTGGTGTCAAATGTTGAAGCAACCAGAGAAGATTAATGTCTACACTGACAGGGCTGTTGTTTGCTGCCTGTATATTAAATACCGAAAATTACAGTATATAATGCTAACGCATAATGGAAAGAACAAACCTGCCTACCCTTTAGTCAGTCACGATGGTGTAATCCTTCAGCGGATTATGTTACAAAGAGATGTAATATCCTTCTGAGAATACCGTGCTCTCGCTAATGATGCTCTGCTGTGCAATGTGGAAGACTGCTAGCCGGCAGCGACTCAACTGAAGCTGTCAACACATGTTAAAATCAGATATAAAATAAATAGTGAAAGGGACAGAGATTGTATAAAATAAAAAGACACCCAGAAGTGAGCTGCAGACACGCAAGAATATTTAACCTTTCTTATTTAACCAGCTATTTTATTGCTGACTGGTTTTACCAGGACAAATTACCTAAACTGGGGAAATAGATCAGAGTACCCAGCTACAAAATATTGAATTCACAACCGTTATGAAACAGTATTTTTCGAGATTATTTCATTTTTTAAGGCTGCTTTCATGTAGAGATCCAGTCACTCAGAAGTTATCACCAAAGTAGGATAATAGTTCATAAGTTATAGGAGCAGAATTAGGCCGTTCAGTCCATCTGCTGCGCCATTCAATCATGGTTGATATGCTCCGCATCCCCATTTTCCTGCCTTCTTCCCATAACCTTTCAACCCGTTACCAATTAAAAATCTGTCTAATTCCTCCTTAAGTTTAATCACTGTCCCAGCATCCACCGCATTTTGGGGTAGTGAATTCCATAATTCACAACCCTTTGTGAAGAATAGTTTCTCCTCAACTCTGTTTTAAATTTGCTACCCCTTATCCTAGACTATGACCTCTCATCCTAGAATGCCCGACAACAGGAAGCATCCGCTCCACGTCTACTTTATCCATAACTTTTATCAGATCATATACTCAATTTGATCGGCCCTCATTCTTCTAAATTCCACAGAGTATAGGCCTAAACTGTTCAATCTCTCTTCATACGACAAACCCCTCATCTCTGGAATCAATAATAAAACATAATCACTTTTACAAAAGACAAATTAAATTTTCCAAGCTGGATTTTTTTATACAATGCTGTTTTAACACTTGTTCCACAATAATTGAACAAAATAATTAACTTTCAAAGAGTCAATATTTGCTTAACACTGGAGCAATCTATTTGTAATGACTCAATGAGCTCGATGAGGCTGGCCTCTTGAAATATAAGATCCCTGATTGAGATAATGATTTCCTGCTCAATCAGGGAGTCCCACCTTCTATATATAATGAGGAGTGTCAGGTCCGCTGGCACTCTGGATTCTAACTTTGTATCTGAAGCACTCTTAGGAGTGGAGATAAGTTTGTAAATAAACGTGGTGAAGGGATACTGGCCTCTGAGAAGTTATTTCACTACTGTTGATGAGGAGGTAGCAGAATGCCTGGTATTTAGCGTTAGATCCACTCCAGGTTCAGGGCATGCAAGGAGGCTACTCAACAAGTGAACTTAACCCTTTGTAATAAAGAAAAACAGCTGAATGCCAAGAATGTTTCATTGATGTGAAGTAAATATCAGTAGAAGAATGAACAAAGATAGCAGTTTCACTAAGCTGCATGGGAAGTCTACTCACCTCAATAAAACTGACACGTGCCAAAGAAAGAATGGCTGATTCGTGCTTTGTGAACTGTTTGGGGGAATTGGAGGTTAACAGAATCATACACCAGAATTCTACCGCCCCACCTGCCACTAATTTGGAATGAGTGAGGGGCAAACAATGTAAATATCTGTTGAATTTTGGTGGGATTTTCTGGTCTTGTGTCAAGTGAGGCCATAAAATCCTGCAGATAGAGTTTTTCAGCATAGAAAGAGGCCCTTCGGTCCATCGTGCCTGCATTGACCATCAAGCGCCTATCTATTCTAATCCTATTTTCCAGTACTTGATCTATAGCCTATATGTTTTGGAATTTCAAGTGGTCATCTAAATGCTTCTTAAATGTAGTGAGGGTTCCCGTCTCTACCACCCTTCCAGGCAGCGAGTTCCAGATTCACACTGTCCTCTGGGTGACAAGGTTTTCCCTCATATCCCCTCTAAATCTCCTGCCCCTTGCATTAAATTTATACCCCTTGGTTATTGACCCCTCCATGAAAGAGAAAGATTTCTTCCTATCTATGTCTCTGATAATTTTGTACACCTCAATCAGGCCCTCAGCCCTCTAAGGAAAACAGCCTAACCAGCCTCACTTTATAGCTGAAATGCTCCAGCCTCCTCTGCACCCTGTCTAGTGCAATCACGTCCTTCCTCTACTATGGTGACCAGAACTGCAAACAATACTCTAGCTGTGGCGTAACGAGTGTCTTACGCTGTAGCATCATAAACTCCCTGCTCTTATATCGTATAGCTCAGCTAATAAAGGCAAGGATCCCTCTTAACCACTTTATATATCTGTCCATGCATTCCAAAATTCCCCTCTGGTCCCCTAGAATCCTGCCATCCACCGTGTATTCCCTTGCCTTGTTAATCCTCCCAAAATGCATCAGCCCACACTTTTCATGGTTAAATTCCACTTGCCACTGTTCTGTCCATCTAATCAGCCTGCCTATTCTGTCCTGTAATCCAAGGCTTTCCCTCTTGCTATTTACCACCCCACCAAAAACAACTTTTGACTAATACCCTCTGCCCCCAGCGCTAAGCCAATTTTAGATCCAATTTGCAAATTGCCCTGGATCCCATGGGTTCTTACCTTCTTGATAAGAATTCCATGTGGGACCTTGTCAAAAGCCTTATTGAATTCTATGTAGACGACATCAGCTGAACTGCCCTCATCTACACTAATATTGGGAGCACCATCAATTCTGTGAATCATATCTAAGTACACATTTAACAGTGCAACCTGTAAAAGTATAGTGTTCTGTGGGTGGTGCGGTGGCACAGTGGTTAGCACTGTGCCTCACAATGCCAGGGACTCAGGTTCGGTTCCTGTCTTGGCTCACTGTCTGTACAGAGTCTGCACTTTCTCTCAGTGTCTGCATGGGTTTCCTCCAAGTGCTCCAGGCTTCCTTCCACAGTGCGAAAGACATGCTGGTTAGGTGCATTCGCCATGCTAAATTCTCCCTCTGAGTGCCTGAACAGGCGCCAGAGTGTGTGACTGGGGGATTTTCACAATAACACCAACCGACTCAAGAACAGCTTTTTCCCTGCTGCCATCAGACTTTTGAATGAACCTACCTTGCATTAAGTTGATCTTTCTCTACACCCTAGCCATGACTGTAATTTTACATTCTGCACTCCCTCCTTTCCTTCTTTATGAACGGTATGCTCTGTCAATATAGCGCACAAGAAATAATACTTTTCACTATATACTAATACATGTGACACTAACAAATAAAACTAAACTTCATTGCAGTGTTAATGTAATAAATAATAAATAAACTTTAAAACTTAATAAAAAATTCTGGTTCAGCAATAAAACGCCAAATCAGCTGCTTAATTGTCACATATCCAAATGTGTCTGCAAGTGGAAATGAGGAGGAACCTCTCCTCCTTTTATTGATGAAGCCTTCTGCTACAGGGCCTTCAGCAAAGGGGGATCTCCCTCTGTGGCGGTGGAAGCCACCCTCCTGTCAAAGCAGAAATTAAAGCTGCGTGGATAGGGGCAGTGCAGAGAGTAGGTGGGATCTCTTCAGTCCGAAAGACTCACAGTGGGGAGTGGGGGGGGGAGGGAAATGAAGAAAAGTTTTATGGTGTCTGGAAGCGCCAAGTATTCACATCTTTGAATACATTATTTTGTCTTTCGGGAAATACTTCGAGTGCGCAAAGCCAAATTTGAGAATTGCTGCATCCTCATGGAATAACAGACCAACGGCAGAGACAAGTTTATCCCCTTTCCTGTGTATTCTTTGAATTGCAAATATTGTATCCACCGTCTCTGCATGACACAAAAAATATTCTCGACAACACATAAAGAATGTGTTGTGAGCTATCACTGCCAGAATATGATAGCAATGAAGAAAATGATTTTTAAAAATGAGTTAAAGGAACATAATGCGCAGCAAAACAAAGGCAGCTCCAGAATAGCGTACTTTGTTTTACAGTTAATTGTTCTGTTGTCAAAAACTGTTTAAAAAAGAAACATGTGTTGCTATGCAGTTAGCTGAAAGGTTTTGGCGAAAGAGAATCTGCAGCAATCATGATAATAATCAGGAAAACCTTCCAGCTGTATAAGATGTCAGAAATTTGAAATCTTGAAAGGAAAAGCAGGTTGGTGGTGAACTTGGCTTTTCTTGGAGACAAATCGCACAGAGGCCAGGATTCTCGCAAAAAATTCAAAGTCCCCAATTTGCGTCAAAATGGGAGTAACTCCCGTCGATTTCTTTAGTGGGATTTTCACATTGAATCCCCGGCACTCTAACGGGATTCCCTCTGAAAATCAGGGGGCCAGGGTCTATTCCTGCCCGAGAGGCCGGCAGCATAGCACTGAGGGGGCCACTGCGACCTGTCCGAACAGAGATTGGAGTATGCGTAATGACCCCGCATTGCCAGCTTCCCAATCACTGGTCTTGCAGAGGCCTCCAACCACCTGATTGCTGGCCTCCCAAAACTCCCCGGGACAGCCCCAATGTTCCATTGTCTCATTTCTACTCCCCCACACCCACACGCCCCCCAGCCCCAGCTCGGCAAGCCCCTATCTTTCTGACACTCCAAGCAGCCGGCCCCGATCTCCAAATGCCCTATACAGTTTCATATTTCCTGCCCCTCTTCTCCCAGACAGTCCCGACACCCCACGCCCCCCCTCCCCAGACAGTCCCAACCCACACCAGCCTCAGCTGCCACCCCGCCCCCCGCATCTGGATGGCCAACCCAGCCCCAACCACTGTCGTCCCTCCCTCTGCCTGCAAACACAATGGCAGCGGGATCCCCTACCTCCACTGATCATCTCCCCTGGCCCAGCTGCCTTGGCATTGCCCAATGCCTGGTGGGCAATGCCCAAAGTGCCTCTTGGGCATTGCCAGTTTGCCCCTTGGGCAATGCCAGGGTGCCAGACTGGCACTGCCCAAGGAGCAACTCCCCATTTACCCCAACCTTCTGGGAGAAGGGAGGCCTTTCATCACTCCAGGGAGATCAGCCGCCTGTTCCCCATGAGTGGGGGGCAGTTGGAATGAGAATGTCATCTTGGAACCATATGCTAATTATCTAATTACCGCTGGAGTGAATCATCCCTAGCAGGGCAGGATGGAGGGGGAACACTAGTGGGCATGGAGACCTCAGTCCCATGCCTGCTATGATATGGAAGTGAAGATTTCTATATGCTAATCAGCTTTGCACCAGCCCCTGCTGCCTGAGCAGGACAGCAGGATGGAGGTATCATTCCCATGGTGTCCTGGAGGTACTGGTGTGGACCATTGCTTTTTCATATTTTCATTCATGATCTAATTTGTTACAACCGACCTCAAGGCAAGAATCCCAATTTGTTACGATCCTGGACCCTGAAATCGTTATGCTGCCAGATGAAGAACTGGCTCCCAATCTTTAGTCAAGCCCCCTGTCTGGTTGGTCACAATGAAGTTAATTTAAAAAAGGATCCCTTGCCTTGTGAATACCTTTTCCCAGTTGACATATAGAAAGAGTAATTTTATTTGACCCTAAAACACAAGGAGAAAATAAATTTTAAGTTTATTTATTAGTGTCACAGATAGGCTTACATTAATGCTGTAATGAAGTCACTGTGAAAATCCCCTAGTCACCACACTCCGGCGCCTGAGGGAGAATTTGGCATGGCCAATGCACCCTAACCAGCATGTCTTTCAGACTGTGGAAGGAAACCAGAGCACCCAGAGGAAACCCATGCAGACACAGGGAGAACATGCAGGCTCCGCACACACAGGCACCCAAGCCAGGAATTGAAACTGGGTCCCTGGCACTATGAGGTAGCTATGTACACTCGAGAGAACAGTATAGCTTTGATTCAAAGTCTAATATGAAAGATGGCATTTCTGAGAATGCAGCATTCCTTCCGTGTTGCACTGGAGTCAGTGTCAACCTAGATTTTTGATTTGTAACAAGATGAGAGAATTGTGTTGTGTGTGTGTTGGGATTTATAAATGCGGGTTCTGGGATACTCAAGGTGTGGGCGTTGCACCTTAGGTGTCACCACTGAGCTGATGTCTGTCCTCCCATGAAACTGGGTGGGAAGCTACCTGCGAAGCCTCCCAAAACCAGATGGGTGTATTTTGCGATGATGAAAACCTATGCAGAGAGGAAAAGGTTTAGTCAGGTCATTTATTTTTCATTTACACCCTGCGTGAGGTAGTGTCCTCCAAATAATATCATCAAAAGTCATTTCACATTGCCAGAGATTTAAACAGAGGAGTACCTGATCTCTAACAGTAAGACCTGTTTGGTTCACTGATCTGCTTGAACTATGGGATGTCCTTGGACTCCATTTTCTGTTAAAGTGCCTGTGCCAACAATTAATCATTGATGGAGGTTGTAAGCTTTATAAAAAGCTTTTATCATAATGTAATAGTTGAATAAGGTAATTAAGCATAAGAACAGGCGAGGCAGTCCTCAGAACGTATAAGCTCTCTCTTCGTAAAACACATCAATAGATTGACAATTATGGAAACATTTTGTGGGCCAGTGTTGCACTGTGAGCTGAATTCTTGCAGACTGGTGGCCAGACTTTCCATTATGTTTATCATGCGAAAGAACACAATGGGTAGATTTTACCATCCTGCCCGCCACAGGAATCGGAGCAGCCGAGTGTGGATCATGGAAAGGTCCGTTCACCTCGGGCGAGTGAGTTTGGACACGCCCATTGTCTGTGGGGGCAATTTCAGCCCCCCCCCCCCCCCCCCCCCCCCAACCACCCCATTCCCACCACAAAACAGACAGGTTTGGATCAGGTGGGATTTAAAATGTTACAAATCTGAACCACGGCACAAAGCAGTCTCTATCTCACACACACTTCCAGTTTATACAGAGGCAGGTGGCCCACCTGCTCCCAGGTAGTGGGCGGGCATTTTAAATATTGCAAAAAGGCTTGTAATAATAATTATAATAATTGTGATCAGAGACGCAATGGAAAACAAGTCTAACTGCGGATCAGAAGATTTCAGGTTCGACTCCTGGCTGGCTCGGTGTAAATTTTTTATGACAAGGTGGCTGAATGGTTAAGGCGATAGAGTGCTAATCCATTGTGCTCTGCATGTGGAGGTTCGAATCCTATCCTCATCGATGATGCATTGGGGTGGCACGGTGGCACAGTGGTTAGCACTGCTGCCTCATAGCGCTAGGGACCCAGATTCAATTCTGGCCTCAGATTGCTGTCTGTGAGGAGTTTGCACATTCTCCCTGTATCAGCATCGGTTTCCTCCAGGTGCTCTGGTTTCTTGTCACAGTCCAAAGATGTGTGGGTTAGGTTGATTGGCCATGCTAAATTGACCCTAGTATCAAGGGATTAGCAGAGTAAATACATGGGGTTGCGAGATTAGGGCCTGTGTGGGACTGTGGTCAGTGTAGACTCGATGGGCTGAATGGCCTCAATCTGCATTGTAGGGATTCTATGATTTCTATGAAGGCTGCAAGCTTCACACTTAACCACAATTTTTAATTTAATCCTGCTCAGTGGAGTTCAGGAGCTTCAGGAAATCTGACATCCATCAACTCTGTCTACGCTTCCCACTGTCTTGTCAAAGCAGCCAGCATAATTAAGGACCCCACATACCCCGGACATTCTCTCTTTCATCTTCTTCTGTCGAGTAAAAGATATAGAATTCTGAGGTCACGTACCAATTGACTCAAGAACAGCTTCCCTGCTGCTGTCAGGTTTTTGAATGGACTTACCTTGCATTAAGCTGATCTTTCTCTACACTCTACGACTGAAACATTGCATTCTGCACTCTCTCCTTTCTTTCTGTATGAATGGTATGCTTTTGTCTGTATAGTGCGCAAGAAACAATACTTTTCACTGTATTCTGATACATGTGACAATAATAAATCAAATCAAAAGCAAAGGAAGTGATGACCACTAGTTCCTTTCCAAATACCTCCTGGGTCCAGTTTACATGCTTTCACTGCGCCCTGTTATTTGATAAAAGCACATTACTGCAGATGCTGGAATCTGAAACCAAAAGAGAAAATGCAGGAGAATCTCAGCAGGTCTGGCAGCATCTGTAAGGAGAGAAAAGCTGACATTTCAAGTCTAGACGACCGTTGACTGTTTTCTCTCCTTATAGATGCTGCCAGACCTGGTGAGATTATCCAGCATTTTCTCTATTGGCCCCTATTATTGGACATTTCCTGACCCTTCTGCCTTCTGACATGCCCTGATCCTTTCAATCTCCTCCATGAGGCCTTGCACCTTTCTCCAACTCTGTGACCTCTGCAGGTAAAGATTAAATCACCACAGTCCCAGATGACTTATCTCACCTGATGAAGGGGTAGTGCTCTGAAAGCTTGTGGCTTGTGCTACCAAATAAACCTGTTGGACTTTAACCTGGTGTTGTGAGACTTCTTACTCCCCTTGAGGGGACAGAGCTGACTGGTGGTGATTTAACCCGAGGATCATCACACCTCAGGTGAGGGGGATGTTTGCGAAGACAGGGCCTTCATGAATAACCTCAGCTGGTACAGGAACTGACTCCATGCTGTTGGCATTGCTCTGCATCACTAACTGCACAGCCAACTGGGCTAACTGACTCCCCAAAAGATGGTTCCAATGTCCCAACCCTGACCCCTGATCTGGATCTTGATCTTAGGTTTTGGATTTCATCCCCCCTGCTGCCTATCTACCCTGTGTCTCCCTTTTCTCGGCCTGACCTGGTGGTATGAGGCTGACCTGTCCACCAGACAGCCAGCCAACCTCTCAATCAGGCTGTGAAAGTTAGGAAACAGAGAATTTAAAAGACGCTAATCTGATCCTGCCATTAAATTCTGAAGGACCTTTTAAAACCTTTACTTCCTGGTTTCTGGATCTTGAAGCCATGCCCACAGTACCCATCCCCCCCACATCACACACACACACACACACACACACACCACCTCCCCCACCCCCACCCCACACACACACAGACACACACACCCCCACCCCCACACACACACACCCACCCACACATACACACCCCCACCCCCCACACACACAGACACACACCCATGCACGCACACAACCCCCCACCACCCCCCCCCCCCACACACACCCCCACACATACACATACACACTCACCCACACACACAAACACAGCTCCTCAACATTTCTTTCTATTATAGGCAAATAAGTTGTTTCAAGGGTAAGTACATAAACTAATAAGTGAACGATTAATGTTCCTTGATACAGATGATGTCCTGAGTTACAGTGAGAAACCTCACAGCACCGGGTTAAAGTCCAACAGGTTTATTTGGAATCAGATCTTTTGGAGTGCTACTCCTTCACCAGATGATGAGAATTTTGTACATAATTGAGATCCCAGCACCCATTCCTATGGCACTCCACTAGTTACTACTTGCTAAACTGAATAAGACTCAGTTATTTCTACTTTCTGCTTCCTGTGAGCTAACCAGTACTTTATCCATGCCAACATGTTATCACCTGCACCATGTTCTTTACATTGTATCGTAACTTTCGATTTGGCACTTCACCCAAAGCTTTTGTAAATCCAAGTGCACCACATCTACAAGTTCTCCTCTATCCACCTTGCTTGTTACTTCCCCAGAAAACTTGAATAAATTAGTTGAATATTATTTTTCTTTCAGATGATGGAGGAGCAGTGCTCCAAAAACTCATGTTTCCAAATAAACCTGTTGGACTTTAACATGCTGTCATGAGGCCTCTCACCATGCCCACCCCAGTCCAACGCTGGCATCTCCACATCATGGTCCTGATTTACAACAGGGAGATATGAAACTCTTCCCTGCTCTTTGCTGACGATGATATCAGGTGATACCTGGTGATCAAGTTAATTATTCACCATTACTGTGGTATGGGATCATGTTTCTTTCACCACTAGATGAATGCTGTTGGGAGCAGGGTTAGGCCATTCGGCCCTTTGAGCTTGCTGTGCCATTCAATAAGATCATGGCTGTTGTGATTGTGGTCCCAATTCCACTCTTCTGTCTGTTCCCTGAACCCTTGACTCCCATGTCTATCAACAATCTATCTAACTTTGCCTTGAATAAGTTCAACGACTCAGTCTCCGCTGTTGGGGAAGAGAATTCCACACACTACCAAAGAATTCCTCCTCACCTCAACCTTAAAATGGGGGTATCGTACCATTATGTGTCCTCAAGTTCTAGTCTCCCCACAAGTGGAAACACCCTCCAGATATCTTCCCTATTAAGCCCCCTCAGGATATTATATTTCTCAATAGGATCACCCTCATTCTTCTCAATTCCAATGGGTACAGGCCCAATCTACTCAACCTTTTTTCCATAGGATACGCCTTAATCCCAGCAATAAGTCGAGTGAACCTTCTGTGTACTGCTTCCAAAACAATTAGATCTTATTTCAAATAGGAAGACCAAAAGTATACACAGTATTCCAAATGTGGCCTCACCAGCGCTCTGTACAGCTGCAGTGAAACTTACCTAGTTTTATATTCCATTCCTCTTACAATAAATTACAATATTTCACTCTTGATTCACGTACCGGGATACTGCGATCCTTCTATGTCACCAAATTCAGCAATCTCTCTCCATTTAAATAGTATAAAGCTTTCTATTTTTTCTCTGAAGTGGACAAGTTCACATTTTCTCACATTGTACTCCATCTGCCAAAATTTTGCCCACACATTAAACCCCTCTCTAACCCTTATCTCTTCTCAACAACTTACTTTTCTATCTATCTTAGTGTCACCAGTAAATTTACTTACCATATATTCAGTCCTTTCATCCAAATCATTAATGTATTTTGTAAATAGTTGAGGCCCCAGCACCCATTCCTGTAACACTCCTCTGGTTACAGCTTACTAAACTGAAAAAGACTGAGCTATTTCTATTGTCTGCTTAATGTTAGCTAACCAATCCTTTATCCATGCCAACATATTAAAGACTCTCTACAGTGCAGAAGGAATCCATTCAATTCATCGAGTCTGCACCAACAACAGCAAGCTCTATCCCTGTAACCCCACATATTTACCCTGTTAGTCCCCCTGACACTAAGGTCAATTTAGCATGGCCAATCAACCTAACCAGCCTATCTTTGGAGTGTGGGAGGAAACCAGAGCACCTAGAGGAAACCCACACAGACAAGGGGGGAATGTGCAAACTCCACATAGATAATCACCCGAGGCTGGATGGAACCCAGGTCCCTGGTGCTGTGAGGCAGCAGTGCTAAACACTGTGCCGCCCACTGCACCATGTTCTCTTATCTTGTATTGTAACTTTCGATTTGGCATCTCACCGAAAGCTTTTATAAATCCAAGTATACCAGGTCTACAGTTTCCCCTCCATTCACCTTGCTTGTTACTTCCTCAAAAAACTCTGATAAATTAGTTGAACATGATTTCTCTTTCACAAAGCCGAATAATGAGGTTGGTCAGCATGCAGTACAGCACGAGAATCTGGACCTTAGATTTTTTTTACATTAATTTTAGTTTGTTCTTGGCAGTGATCACAATGCTGCATCTATTACCCAATCCTCCGACCAGGGAAGGTGAAGACCCTTCTTCATGAATTGCTGCAGTCCGTGTGGTGTTGTGTATGAGTGTGGTGTTAAGTAGATATTGTCCTGATTTTAACCTAGTGATAATGAAACCATGTCGTGTAAATTGGGAAGCTGGTTTATGCAGAAGGGAGCTTGAAGTTGATTGTTGTTCTCTTGATGTTTAAACTAAATAGGCTACTGCCAGTGTTAAAATTTAACACTGGACTGAAAATCTAGGCCAAATAATCAGGCACATTTCAGCTGCCTTGCTAGAGTGCTCCATTAGCGTGATCAAGACACCCAATTCAGTATAACAGATGACAGAATCTCTATGACAGATTATGTTGTCCTGTTTGTTGGGTTCTGCCGCAGTATCTGTGATGTGTAAAATGGTATTGAACCATTATCTGAGAACTAAGTTCTCCTGACAGGCAGCAATTTAAACACAATTGCTATCAGGCATTGTTCTGTTGGATAGCACCATTGCCCCTGAGTGAGGAGGTCATGGGTCTAAGCTCCACTCTTGAGACTTGAGTATCTAATCTCGGCTGCTTCAGTACTGAAGGACTGTTGGCACTGTTAGAGGTGTCACTTTCCTTACGAGAAACCTAACCTCTCAGCTGGACATAGAGAAAATCCCATGGTGCTTAATGCAGCATTTTTATAAATCCAATCGTGAAACATGGGCTGGCCAACATTCATTGCCCATCCCTAGCTGCCCCTGAGAAGGTGGTGGTGAGCTGCCTTCTTGAAATCCATGTACTGTGGGTTGTCCCACAATGTCGTTCGAGAGGGAATTCCAGGATTTTTGACCGAGCGAATGTGAAGGAACGGTGCTATATTTCCAAGACAGAATGGTGAGTGGCTTGGAGGGCAACTTGCAGGTGGTGGTGTCCCCATGTTTTGGCTGCCCTTGTCCTTCTAGATGGGAGTTGTCATGGGTTTGGAAGGTGCTGTCTAAGGATCTTTTGGTGAATTGGTGCAGTGCATCTTTTAATTAATACACACTGCTGCGATTGCACGTTGGTGGTGCAGGGAATGGATGTTTGTAGGTGTGGTGCCAAGTGGGTTGCTTTGTCCTGGATGGTGTCAAGCTTCTTGAGTGTTGTTGGAGCTGCACCCATTCAGGCAAGTGGGGAGTATTCCATCACACTCCTGAGTTGTGCATTATAGATGGTGGAGTCAGGAGGTGAGTTACTCGCCGCAGTATTTCTAAACTCTGACCTGCTCTTGTAGCCTCTGTGTTTATGTGGCGAGTCCAGTTTAATTTCTAATTTCTAATTGCTTGGTGAAGCTGGCGTGAGCTATCTTCTTGAATTATTGATGGTGTTCCCACAATTGTGTAGGGCAGAGGTTTTGGGCCAGCGACGATAATGCAAAGATGAGGGAAATTAGCTGGTCGATGGTGTTTCCATGACGTTGCTATGCCATTGTCCTTTGCGGTTGTAGAAATCCCACTGAGGGAGCTGCCATCAACGTAAGGATGGTGACTGTGGTGATTGCCCCTTTAAGGAACACAGCAGAAGAGGGTCACCTGACTTGAGGGATTAATATCTAGGAGGTGTGTAGAAAACATGTAGTACAGGGGCAGCTGGTGGTCTGTTCCAGGGTGGGAGAGGAGGGAGGGGTGCTGCCAGCCTCTGCACATTTTTACCTTGGGGTTAATAAATACTCTTTGTGTTCCTGATGAAGGCTGTAGCGTGCGTCATTACAGTAATCTTGGTGAGCTACTGCAGTGTAGATTACAAATCCAACAGCAACAATTCAATGCTGGTGGTTATTGAGTTTAGTGGCAGGTGCTTTGTCCCAGATGATATTAAGCTCCTTGAATGCTATTGTGATTGTGCTCATCCAGGACACAGTGATACTTCATTGTCACTCTGATTTAAGTTCTGTGGATGGTGGGATGGCATTAATGGATAAGGGGCTAATCCAATAATGTTTAGGAACGTTATGGAAAGGAAAAAGTCTCCACATTAACAAGGAACACAGAGTATAACATAGCATGAGCAAAATACTGTAGAATTACCTGCACCATATTCCATTAACCACATCCCACCGATATCCCTGCAGCCACTTAAAGCTCTGAGTAGCACTGATAGGTTTGAGGTAGGACCTCAAAGGTAGCTTCAGAGAGTTGACATTCAGTTACACTGGGCGGCACGGTGGCACAGTGGTTAGCACTGCTGCGTCACAGCGCCAGGGACCCAGGTTCAATTCCAGACTTGGATTACTGTGTGGAGTTTGCACGTTCTCCCCATGTGTGCGTGGGTTTCCTCTGGGTGCTTTGGTTTCCCCCCAAACTCCAAAGATGTGCAGGTTAGATGGTTAGGTGCTAAATTGTCTCTTTGTCTCAGGATAAATACATGGGATTGTGGGGATAAGGGCTGGGTGGGATCGGTGTCGGTTTAGGCTTGATGGGCTGAATGTAGTGATTCAACAAGCTGCTTCTTCTATGAGTAATCCCATGAGTCTATGTGCTGGGGGCCGTCATAGTTAAGTGAGGGGGAGGGGGTCGGGGAGAGGAGGGGAGGGGAGGGGAGGGGAGGGGAGGGGAGGGGAGGGGCGGGGCAGTGTGGTTGGGACAGCTGGGGAAAGGGATTGGGGGGTCATGTTGCAAAGACTGAGGAGAGTGGTGAGAGGGAGCATCCAACAGCAGGGGTGTTGGGGAGAAGACCTTGGAGGAGTGGGCTGCCCTGATCAGGAAAGAGGAGCCAGTGACGGAGGTGCCACACCTTTTTCCCATCCAAGGCTCACCTGCCAGTCTTCCTCCCCCCTGATCTACTCCCACCCATCCCTGACTTCCTTCCACCAACGTCACAATTGTGTTCTGGTGGGAAGCAGCCCACAAGTGATCAATAAGTGGCTACTTAAGGACCTCAACTGGGGAGAGGGGAGGCAGCCCTCCTCCGCCCTTAGTATTTCTGAGGTCAGGAAGGTGGGGGAGGCAGGGGAGGGAGGCAAATCCACCAGCGAGGGATCGTAAAACTCTGCCCCACCAGGATATTTATATTTCCTAGACTCTCCATACTGTTGCAAAACCCGAGCAAATAATCATCCACATCCCTAGATGCAGTCAGAATGAATTAGTATTTGGAAGCTGAATTCAACTTTCGACAAATTGCCTCAGGCATACTTTGTGTTTGGACTGATGTCTGCTTGAGATGTGGGTCCTTGATCAGTGACTTGGAAAATATGGGATGTTGAATGAAACTAAATTGGGTGCGGGATGCTATTAGCGCAGTATGTAAAGGGTGTTTCTTTTTGCTGCACGTGCCTTCATGTCCTCTGGGAATAAGATAGAAATTGCCTACAATGCTTTAAGTTTTTGTTAATAATCATGTTAATAATCACACCAGATAAAGATTTGCGATGCTCACAGCTAGATTTGAGTTCAGATGTAAAAACTGCAATATTTGGTGTCTGTGTGCTGCTAAGCTGGCCACTGGTGCCCAACAAGAGCAAAACGAGATGAAGGGTTTGTGGGTGACCTGCTTGGATGAAAAGGAGTGGAGCTGAAACCCCTCTGATCACTGCCATGAGGACAACTCAAGAAAATTGTCATTACAGACACCACAGCACTGATGTGTAGTCAGGTCACTCATAACTCAGGTCCAAAGAAGAGAAGCTGAACACATGTTTGGCTGTGGCTTCCGAGAGAAGGACAAAGCTGCCAGTTTCCAAGAGACGGACAAGTCTGGTGACATCCGAGAGAAGGACAAGTCTGGTGACTTCCGAGAGAGGGACAAGTCTGGCGGTTTCTGTGAGAGGGACAAGTCTGGTGGTTTCTGAGAGATGGACAAGTCTGGTGGTTTCTGAGAGAGGGACAAGTCTGGTGGTTTCTGTGAGAGGGACAAGTCTGGTGGTTTCTGAGAGAGGGACAAGGCTGGTGGTTTCTGAGAGAGGGACAAGTCTGGTGGTTTCTGAGAGAGGGACAAGTCTGGTGGTTTCTGTGAGAGGGACAAGTCTGGTGGTTTCTGAGAGAGGGACAAGTCTGGTGGTTTCTGTGAGAGGGACAAGTCTGGTGGTTTCTGAGAGAGGGACAACTTTGGTGGTTTCTGAGAGAGGGACAAGTCTGGTGGTTTCTGAGAGAGGGACAAGGCTGGTGGTTTCTGAGAGAGGGACAAGTCTGGTGGTTTCTGAGAGAGGGACAAGTCTGGTGGTTTCTGAGAGAGGGACAAGTCTGGTGGTTTCTGAGAGAGGGACAAGTCTGGTGGTTTCTGAGAGAGGGACAAGGCTGGTGGTTTCTGAGAGAGGGACAAGTCTGGTGGTTTCTGTGAGAGGGACAAGTCTGGTGGTTTCTGAGAGAGGGACAAGTCTGGTGGTTTCTGAGAGAGGGACAAGTCTGGTGGTTTCTGAGAGAGGGACAAGTCTGGTGGTTTCTGAGAGAGGGACAAGTCTGGTGACTTCCGAGAGAGGGACAAGTCTGGTGGTTTCTGAGAGAGGGACAAGTCTGGTGGTTTCTGAGAGAGGGACAAGTCTGGTGGTTTCTGAGAGAGGGACAAGGCTGGTGGTTTCTGAGAGAGGGACAAGTCTGGTGGTTTCTGAGAGAGGGACAAGGCTGGTGGTTTCTGAGAGAGGGACAAGTCTGGTGGTTTCTGAGAGAGGGACAAGTCTGGTGGTTTCCGAGAGAGGGACAAGTCTGGTGGTTTCCGAGAGAGGGACAAGGCTGGTGGCTTTCGAGAGAGGGACAAGACTGCTGGCTTCCAAGGGAGGGATCAGTCTGCTGACTTCTGAGAGAGGGACAAGGTTGGTGACTTCTGAGAGAGGGACAAATGCAGTGGCTTCTGAGAGACGGATAATTCTGGTGGCAGCAAATTTTTGAAAAGCAAGAGGAACAGGAAGAAGAGGTGGCAACACCTACAGCACAGCCAGAGTGTTTCAGGTACCTGGGGAGACAATTAATACAATAGGGAACAAAGGACAGTCATAATTGTGACTTCCATTTTACTATTGAGACATTTGATGAGTTAAATGGTTACTTGGTGAAGATTTTTTAAAAAATTATGTATTTAAATGTTTTGATTGCTTTCTTTTTAACGAATGCAAACTTCACGTGTGGCAGGACCTACATCCATCCTATCAACTTGCCTCTCAGCAGAATGGGACATCAAGTGCTTCCCCCCACTCTATGGTCACATGCAAGAAGGAAAATTTAATTAAAGAAATGAATCAATGGAAGTAAAGAGCGACTGATTTTTTGGAAAATCTGGACATACAAATTGCTCGAGGAAATGTTCCATCACATCCACATTCTGCCACCTTGCATCTGTCATCACTTCCTCTATTGCCGCTCCAGATTAAGGTGAGACAATCAATCGCGTTTTCCGAGCCTTGGCATCCTTTTATATGCTCGCAGTGGGAATTTCTGCTTTACAATTCTAAATTTTTATTCAAGCGGGGAAGCTGGAGTGAAAGACTCACCGTTAGCTTGTAATGTGACGATAAAACACAATAGCAAAGCTTCAACATGTTCTGACCTTTCAGTTTAACTATCTTGCATTACTCTGCGCACTGTCACAAAGATGCAGAAACAGTTTATCCAGCGCTGGTAAACCTCTCTGGAAAATCAGATTATTTGGCCTCTTGTTTTCTTCATCTGGGTTTTTAGTGTTTAGTGCAGTGGTGGGCAACCTGCAGCCTGGGGGCCACAGGAGGCTCATCTGGGTTCTGAGTGCAGCCCACAAGACTTGCCCACGCACAGGGTTGGTGCAATCCTCTGATTTCCATCTGCTTGGTTGTTTTCCCCTCCCGTTATGATTGAAGTGATACATACGTAAAGCAAGAGCAAGTAAAGTGAGGTAGATACTGATTGCTCACAACATTGACTGTAAGGGCTGTACAGCCATAGAATCATAGAATCCTCCAGTGCAGCAGGAGGCCATTTGGCCCATCAAGTCTTCACCGACCACAATCACACCCATCCCCAGTATCCCCATAGCCTCATACATTTACCCTAGCTAGTCCTCCGACACTAAGGGGCAACTTAGCATGGCTAATCCACCTAACCTGCACATCTTTGGGAGGAAACCCACGTGGACATGGGGAGAACGTGCAAACTCCACACAGATAGCGACCCAAACCGAGAATTGCCAGTCCATCTGTAAGCAAAGTGTAACTATTTATTTTATTTTTAGTGTTTGAAGCTGATGATAGCTCTATTAATATATAAATGATTAAGCATTTACATAACTCATTCTGAAATATTCTTTGTGCATTAACCGTATTTAATCTTATTCATGGGATCACGGTTAGTGAACAAGCCCGATTTCAAGCTTGCGGCCCGTTGAGATGAGGGGGGGGGCCTCTCTGCTGTGGCCCACTCACTAGATTAGGTTGCTCATCACTGCTCTTAGCACATCAGTAAGCGACTATCGAAATCACGAACTATAACAGAAAGGCCAAAAACAGGACCCTTGTTACTTTATTCTCACCTTAATTATTTTATAAATAATTAAATTTGTATTTCTGGTTCAGCGTTGTAATTGATATTTAAATTTATTTAAATTAGAGATCAACCACTCTTTCCTACCCTAGATATTTTAAAAAATGCTGTACTTTTTAATGCAATGTTTAGAGGGAGACAAACTGAAGAAGTAACAGTCAAAGCGAATAAATACAGTTAGGAGAATGTCGCAATGTTCTGTGAAAATGTTGGCATGTTTTCCAGCTCAGTGCATAAAGGCTACAGGAGCCTGGAGGGGTTGGGGGGGGGTGGAGAAACTCTGTATCATTTTAAACATTCCTTTCAAACCCCACATTGTGGCTTGCTGATGCTTTTTAGCCTTGATTATTGTCAGCAAATAATTAATGAGCAAATAGCAACGGACTTTTCAGATTAGTGCTCATGCCTGGCGAAACAGAGTTTACTCCAGGCATCTTTGCCGTTGTGGCTGGTGCTCTTTGAAGAGAGATCATCAGCGATGCGCAAAAAACAGTCTGACTGCCCCACAGGAGAGAGGAAGTCAACTGATGGCTTATTTTACTCAGCTTGAGAAAGAGCTCTGTAGTCTAGCAGTCTTTAAAGCCCAGCTCTTTATGGTGAATACCGCTCCCAAACCCTGGAAGGGAGGAGATGAACAATATTTTGCTCCTATTCGTTCTTCAGATGTGGGCATCAGTGGCAGGGCCAGCATTTATTGCCCGTTTCCTTGTGGGACGAGAATCATGGATAGTAAGAAGTCTCACAACACCAAGTTAAAGTCCAACCAGTTTATTTAATAGTAAAGTGGTTGGACTTTAACTTGGTGTTGTGAGATCCACATCAGTCACGGATAGACCAGGCTGGGTAAGGATGGGAGATACCTCTTTCTCTAAAGAGCATTAGTCCTGTTGCTCTGAGTGTGTCTTTCAGCCAAAATGACTGTAAAAAAAACCCTCAACTGCACAACATGAGGACACAGTGGTTAACACTGCTACCTCACAGCGCCAGGGACACAGGTTCAATTCTGACCTCAGGTTATTGGTCTGTGTGGAGTTTGCACATTTTCCCTGTGTTCTGCATGGGTTTCCTCCGGGTGCTCCAGTTTCCTTCCATAGTCCAAAAATATGTGGGTTGGGTTGATTGGCCACGCTAAATTGCCCCGTAGGAGGACTAGCAGGGTAAATATGTGGGATTACAGGGATAGGAGCTGGGTAGCATTGTTGTCCGTGTAGACTCGATGGGCTGAATGGGCTCCTTCTGCACTATTCTATGATACTTTAGCTTTATATCTGGCATGAAATGAATTCTTTTCTGCAACATTGCTGAATGAACAAGCTGCTGGTAAGTTGATGATAAAGTTTAGGTTTTCAAAATGTGATTCTCAGGCCTTTGGAAGACTCTAAATGGATCTGATCTGTTTGACCAGATGATACATTATTCCTATTGCTGTAGGCTGATGAAAAAAATATAATTTCTGCAACGAGTTGTTAGCCTTTGGGTACTGACATTGCTTTTCAGAAGGTAAGATGGAGGGCAGGGAATGGGGGGGGCGGGGTGGCCCCAGGAGTGTGTGAATATTTGCAGTAGGTCCCCCGGAGTGTGCCATTGTTTGCAGGAGGGATCCTACACAGTGAAGCTTGAAAACCACTTAAGCGTATACTTATCATTGCAATGTGGTTGACTGAACCTGTAGGCAGAAACAGGGGCTAAGGTCATAAGGAAGTGAGTGTAACACTCCATGGACAGCTGCCCAGCCTATTACTGTCCTGAAGTAGCTTATAGTGTATTTTGCTTTAAAGCAAAAACTCTAATTTTATTTTCACCTTTTCAATGTTGAATAAAAAAGTAATTTATGTGTGTGTTTGTCAACGTTTCAGCTCCTTATCATTTTGAAGAACACTACTGCCTATATCCTAACCCACATCAAGTCCCCACTCACCCATCGCCCTGTCCTCACTGACTTACATGGACTTCTGTTCCTCCAACAACTCAGCTTTTAAATTTGTGGATTTGTATTTAAGTCCCTGCCTACCTCTGTTGCATCCCTCAGAATGATCAGTTGCAATACTGACTTAGCATCAGTTTCAAACTGCGTCATGGGTTGACCTGATGTCCTGGTAGATGGGTGACACAATGGTTAGCATTGCTGCCTCACAACGCCAATGATCTGGGTTCGATTCTGGCCTTGGGTCACTGTCTGTGTGGAGTTTGCACATTCTCCCCGTTTCTGTGTGGGTTTCCTCCTACAGTCTAAAGGTGTGCATGATTGACCATGCTAAATTGCCCCTTCGTGTCTGTGAGATTAGTAGGGTGAACACTTGGAGTTCTGGGATTAGGTGGAATTGTTGTTGGTGCAGACTCAATGGGCTGATTGGCCTCCTTCTTCACTGCAGGGATTCTATGATTCTATAATTTGCAGAACACTGTGCACTTGCACTGGTAACAGCCAATGGTGTTGCCTGTCTCTTTGGAAACAACAGAAGTCCATATTATATTACTACAGTTAGCACAACGTGAACACATTTCCCTCCCTATGTTTCTCTGATTCCACTCTCGTGTGCTTCAATGTCTATTTTCAACCCATAGGTTATGGGGAACAGACAGAAAAATGGAGGCTATAATCAGATCAGTCCTGACCCCCCTGAAATTGCCCAAGGGGCAAAGTACCAATGGCCAGAGGGCATCATTTGCCACTGCCCATTTGCCATTGTGCAGTGTCAATGGTGTAGGTCAAATGTCACCAGGTCACATGGACCAGTACTTCTTACCTTTCAAGGTAATTACAATGGATCCCTTTCCAATTGATGCAAACTCTTAAACTTTCCTTTCCAAGCATTTTCAAAAGCAATTTCAGATTCCACAAATGTTTTAAAGCAATTGCAAATTTTTCTTGCTGTACTTTCCTCTGGGTCAAAGATTGGCACGTGATGCTTCATGCTCTCTGTGTTGGATTAATTAGATTTTTGGCCTTCATTTTGTGAACATGATGTTTGAATGTGAAGACATTTAGATCATTCCCTGTGCAGCACAGAAGGTAAAGACTGAAGCATGAGAATGATAAAGAACAATGAGAGAATAGAAGCTGTCAACACCTCTTTCATGACAATTATCGGACCCTTATCGCATTAGTTGTTTGATGTATTTTGTTTACATTGCATTGCAGTTTTTAGTCATTCCAAATCTATTTGAAGTTCAACATTTATTCCATTGAGGGAGCTCTTAAATAAGAAATCTCACCATCATCTCCTTCAAAAATATTTGGAAAAATTTATGATCATTTCAATTATTTTATAACATGAATATTTCTTATAAACAGAGAATGCTGCTGATGTTACCGTCAATCCAGTTTCTTGTTAATATATTACTGAGCCTGACAGTAGAACTCGAGTTAACATACATAACTGAGATGGTGTATTCAATTAACCAGATTGAGCTAATAGGGAGATGAAGATTTGATTTGATATATTATTGCCGCATGTCTTTGTATGCAGTGAAAAGTATTGTTTCTTGCACACTGCAAACAAAGCATACCATACATAGAGAAGGAAATGAGAGAGAGACGAATGTAGTGTTACATCATAGCTAGGGTGTAGAGAAAGATCAACTTAATGCAAAGGATGTCCATTTAAAAGTCTGATGGTAACAGGGAAGAACCTGTTCTTGAGTTGGTTGGTATGTGACCTCAGGCTTTTGTATCTTTTTCCCAATGGAAGAAGGTGGAAGAGGGTCATTGGTTTCACTGGCTGCTTTTCCAAGGCAGCAGGAAGTGTAGACAGAGTCAATAAATGGGAGGCTGGTTTGAGTGGTGGACTGGGCTTCATTCATGATCTTTGTAGTTTCTTGTGGTCTTGAGCAGAGCAGGAGCCCATACCAAGCTATGATACAATCAGAAAGAATGCTTTCTATGGTGCACTTTTTGAAGTTGGTAAGAGTTGTAGTGGAGACGCCACATTGGTAGCAGACATGCTAAAGAGTATGAAGAGTATGATCCTGAAGTCGCACAGTTGTTGCGATGAGATTCCTATCGTAAATTTCAGTGGGATGGCTATTAACTCAATCAGGACCATCAATGGCTACATACCTGTCTTTCACATGGGTTTCCACAATGACCTTGTGAGCAGACTGACGGATAAAAATCCTCCTCTGATTCAACTCAGCCCCTCTTGAACTTTGGCCCCACTGATTTGGTAATCTTGATCAGGTCATTGGATGGTCAGTTCTGGAAGTGGCCCTCTGAGCTTAAGGAATTGCTTAGAAATGGGCAGCATGGTGGCCTCATAGTGCCAGGGACATGGGGTTCAATTCCGGCCTTGGCTGCCTGAGTGGAGTTTACACATTCTCCCCATGCCTGCATGAGTTTTCTCCGGGTGCTTCACTTTCCTCCCACAGTCCAGAAATGGTCAGGTTGGGTGGATTGGCCACATTAAGTTGCCCCTTTGTGTCCAAAAATGTGTAAGTTAGGTAGGATTAACCACGGTAGATGTAGATGTTTGTTGTTACAGGGTTAAGGCAGACAGGAGGGCCTGGGTGGAATGTTCTTTCAGTGAGCTGGTGCAGACTCGATGGGCCAAGTGGCCTTCTTCTGCACTGTAGGGATTCTATGGTTCTATGGAGTGGAGAGAGCCGCACTCTAACATTGCATCTTGTATCTAACCTTGCTATACCCGACCTTAGAGTGCCTGATGTTAATATTGTATGTCTGAGAGAGGGTAGTGCTGATAACCTCCGCCACCGAGAGTGCAAGAGTTACAAACAAAAAAAAAACACAAATGCGTCTTTGTGCCTGATCTTCAAAAGCAATCCAAGTGATGCGCCTCTCTTTCAACCTTTGGTTCCTTTGCAGAGTTTTATTTCTTTCAGAAAATTATGTTGGCGAACTGTAAAATAAGATCACTTTCTTCAAGAATTTTGCAGAAGATTTAATGTTCAACTGCATCAAAAGCATGTTGTAGGCATGGATACACACGCGAAATGTTCATGCTGTAAGCACCTGTATTAATTCTTTATGAGTTGTCAACTGTGGTAAAGCTGAAGAGTCATTTTGCCCTTAAAAGGAACACATGGACCAACAAGCAAGTCAGCGCACGCTGTCAGATAGAATTAAATCTGCTCCATCTTGTCAACCTCTTCACTGTTGTTGATTCTTTTTCATGTTTCTTAATATGTGAGACAATGCGCAGAAGCCAAACCATACAATAAGATTCTGTTTAGCAGGGGCCAAATTATAATGAATAATTAACAATTATTTGTATATATATTTTTAAAATATGAAGATAAATGTTACAAAATCTTGTAACCCGAGTAGGCGAGAAAATGTATTCATGTGTTCAAGGAACATTATAAACAAAGAACAAAGAAAAGTACAGCACAGGAACACGCCCTTCAGCCCTCCAACCCTGTGCCAATCATGATGCCCTAACTGAAAAAAAACCTTCTGCCCTTACATTATTTCCTCCCTATTCATATACCCATCCAAATGCCCCTTAAATGTTGCTAATGTGCCTACTTCCACCACATTCCCTGGCAGCGCATTCCAGGCACCCATCACTCCCTGTGTGAAAAATTTCCCCAACACATCTCCCTTAAACTTTTCCCCTCTCATCTTCTACTGGTATTCCCAACCTTGGAAAAAGCCTCTGACAATCCACCCTTTTATAATTTTGTAGACCTCTATCAGGTCTCCGCTCAGCCTCCGTCTTCCCAGGGAAAACAGTCCTAGTTTATTCACCCTCTCCTCATTGCCGACACCCTCAAGACCAGGCAACGTTCTGGCGAACCTTCTTTGCACTCTCCCCAAAGCTTCCATGTCTTTCTGGTAATGTGGTGGCCAGAACTGCATGTAATACTCCAAATGGGGCCTAACCAAGGTTTTATACAACTGCAACGATCTAAAGTTTATCTATTAGTCACAAGTAGGCTTTCATTAATACTACAATGAAGTTACAGTGAAAATCTGCTGTGAAAATAGGATTTCCTAACTCCTGTACTCAATGTCCCAGCTGATGAAGGCAAACATGCCATATGCCTTCTTAATCAGCTTGGCCACCTGTGTTGCCACTTTTAGGGAACTGTGGACCTGCACACCCAGATCATGTTAATGTTCAAAGAACAAAATAACAAAGAAATTTACAGTACAGGAACAGTCCCTTCGGCCTTCCAAGCTTGCACCAACCATGCTGCCTGACTTAACTAAAACCCCCTACCCTTCCGGGAACCATATCCCTCTATTCCCATCCTATTCATGTACTTGTCAAGACGCCCCTTAAAAGTCACTACCATATCCGCTTCCACTACCTCCCCCGGCAATGAGTTCCAGGCACCCACTACTCTGTGTAAAAAATCTGCCTCATACATCTCCTTTAAATCTTGGCCCTCGCACCTTAAACCTGTGCCCCCTAGTAATTGACTCTTCCGCCCTGGGAAAAAGCTTCTGACTATCCACTCTGTTCATGCTTCTCATAATCTTGTAGATTTCTATCAGGTCTCCCCTCAACCTCCGTTGCTCCACTGAGAACAAACCAAGTTTCTCCAACCTCTCATCATAGCTAATGCCCTCCATACCAGGCAACATCCTGGTAAATCTTTTCTGTACCTTCTCCAAAGCCTCCACATCCTTCTGGTAGTGTGGTGACCAGAAATGAACACTATATTCTAAGTACGGTCTAACTAAGGCTCTATCAAGCTGCAACATGACCTGCCAATTTTTAAACTCAATGCCCCGGCTGATGAAGGCAAGCATGCCGTATGCTTTCTTGACTACCTTCTCCACCTGCACCTGTTCCTAAGGGTTCTGCCATTTACAATGTAAGTCACACCTAAATTTGATCCTCCAAAATGCAATATCTCACATTTGTCCAGGTTAAATTCCATCTGCCATTTCTGTGCCCAAGTCTCCAATCTATCTATTTCCTGTTGTATCCACTGATAATGCCCAGCACTGTCAGCAACTCCATCAATCTTCATGTCATGTGTAGACTTACTAATCAGACCACCCCATTTTCCTCCAGATCATTATATATACAACAAACAACACAGGTCCCAGCACTGATCCCTCAGGAACACCACTAGCTACAGATCTCCGTTCTGAAAACCACCCTTCCATTGCTACCCTCTGTCTTCCATAACCAAGCCAGCTCTGTATCTATCTAGCCAGCCCACTCTGAATCCCATGTGATTTTAGCTTTTCTACCAGTCTGCCATGTGGGACCTCGTCAAACGCTTTATAAATTACATATAAACTACATATAGACGACTGTCCATATAAATTACATCCTCAGCCCTTCCCTCATCAATTTTCTTTGTCATCTCTTCAAAAAACTCAATCAAGTTGGTGAGACATGACCTTCCCCGTATAAAGCATGCTGCCTGTCACTAATTAGTCCATTTTCTTTCAAATGTGCATTAATCCTGTCCTTCAGTATCTTCTCCAAAAGCTTCCAAAAGTTATATGCAATCATTTTTGCACTCCAGTTGGATCTTGTCCTTATTCTTGTCAAAAACAAATTTATAAAATCCTACTTTTGGTAGAATTGAATAGCTGCCAATTAAAACGATGGACACACATGATTTTTCTGTGACTGATTTTGTGTAACATACTTGAACAGAAATTACAGCAAAAGATCCAGCCATAAATTACATGACCGTTGTATATTTTTCAAGCAGATAATGGCGCATTTAATTTGTAGAAATGACAAAGGTATTGTTAAGCCAGATGCAAAAATGTGTAACAGGAACAATTGTTTAAAGTTTTTAAATGTTTATTTATTAGTGTCACAAATTCACTGTGAACAATGAACAATACAGCACAGGAACAGGCCCTTTGGCCCACCAAGTTTAAATTTATTTATTAGTGTCACAAGTAGGTTTATGTTAACACTGCAGTTAAGCTATTGTTAAAATCCCCCAGTTGCCACACTCCGGCGCCAATGTTCGGGTACACTGACGGAGAATGTAGCATGGCCAACGAACCTAACCAGCACGTCTTTCGGACTGTGAGGGGAAACAGGACCACTTGGAGGGAACCCATGCAGATACAGAGAACGTGCAGACTCTACACAGATAGTGACCCACACTGGGAATCAAACCCAGGTCCCTGGTACTGTGAGGCAGCAGTGCTAACCATTGTGCCACTGTGCCACCGTGCTGCCATGAAAGAAATGTTATGAATATCCATTTCTGTGATTGGCACCAGTGGACCATATTAGACAGTCACTTGAAAAATGTGCCATTTTTTTCTTTGGGGTCAGGTTTGTCCATTGTATGACAGCATGGAAAAGGCTGGGACCCTAATTTTCGCTTCAGTGGAAAGGCTGAAAAGTCAAAGTTCCACCACCAAACGTGGCATGTTCCATTTTCTCCAGGATGGAAGTGGGTTCAGGGTTCACGCATGTGCAGTTTAAGGATCATCCAACTCCTGCATTTTCCCCATAACCTTTGATCCCATTTGCTCCAAGTGCTTTATCCAGCCGCCTCTTGAATACGTTCAATAATCTTTCTCCATAGTTGTGCAATCTTTTCCTCGTTGAGGTATTTATCCAATTCCCTTATGTTTTGACTATTTGCCTTCCCTTTCAGAGACCAATCTCAAATGTGTTGGGGTTCCCGATACTTTCCTTGTTTTTTTTACAATTCTCCACTACTTTCTCTGAACTTGTCTTTAACAAGGTCTTGGCAGGATTTATTTTTCATTAACTTCTTTTTGGGCATTAACGTTAGGGTTTGGTTTAGGGTTTATCAGGAGAGCAAAACTCAAGAATACTTCATAGGAACTGACTTTTTCATTCATCACAATCTCTGCTCATCTATTTCCCGGAAACACTGAAATTGAAAGTGAAGGGTGAAATTTTTTTATTCATTCGTAGGACACGGGCATTGCCTGTATTCATTGCCCATCCCTAGCTGCACTTGGTTAGGCTGTTTCAGAGGGCAGTTGGGAGTCAACCACATTGCTGTGGCTCTGGAGTTATATTTAGATCAGACCAGGTAAGGGCAGCAGATTTCCTTCCCTAAAGGACATTGGGCCCGTCTTGCCCATGCTGGTTGTTTGAAAGAGCCATCGTGCTTTCTTCCACATCCTCATACATACACACATACATGGAGCGGGATTTTCCAGCCGCGCTCACCCCGAAACCGAAAAATCCCACCTGAGATAAACAGACCTTTACATGGTCCAGCCCTCACCTGTTATGATTCCCCTGGTGGGTGGATAATTTGCCCCATAATTTTTTTCATTCCCCTTAACACTGAGAGAAACATGATCCTTTAGATCTTGTGTATATTCGCGTCTCTGCATTTTTCAGATTAAGGATAACACTGGAGAATGGAAAATTTCCATTTTGAATTTACAGCACTGGGTAATTCCAACTTCAGACATTTTCTCTTTCCCACATTGCTTCCCGGGCGCACTTTATTCACACTCTATCAAAAGATTTCTCATAGCCAACAGCAGGATTAGATGCTAAGTCTAAATATTTATAAGGTCCTAGCTTCTGTCCCTTATCTGACTACATCATCTAAGAATGCCACAGATAAGCAGGAACAAAACCACTGCCAAGAAATTAAATCTAGACGCTTCCATAACGTATCAACAAACCCACTCTTCTAATAACCTTGACTAAAGAACCTACTTAATTTCAAACAGCCATCAGGTTAATTACATTGGATCAACATCTGGATTAAGCAGCCATCTGCTTATATAGAATTGTTTCCATAGTAACATCAGTTGAAAATAATAATCTTCATACAAACATGTTTATGACAGCCCAAAACCTATTTGCAGCGAGACACCTTGGAAGCTTTGTATTTTCTGCCTAAACTTTAAGACAATACTCCACACTGGTCATTCTGTTTGTAAGTGCAGCTATCTGGCCTCATGGCCTGGCACCTTTAAGGAAAGGCAAAGTAGATTTTATATCCTAATGTTATCAGCTGTGAAAGATCTGTTGCATCATATTTCAGGAATCCACATTGTTAACCAAATGGAAGTGTATACTTTCTGGAGGTAACTGAGGACATCCAATGGGCAAAATATACTAGCAGTTCCATCCTGACCCTTTATGTTAAAATGAAGACACAAGGAATGTGGCAACATGGATAGGAAGTTGACTAAAAGACAGGAACAAAAACAGAGAGTCCTGGTTAATAGCTGCTTTTCACACAGGAGGAATGTAAGCACGATGGCATAACATCAAAGCGTGAAGACAACGCAAACATAGGAGGCTTCGTGGAGAACAGAATAATATTTGAAATATAGACCATTTGTCTCCTTGAGTCTGCTCCACCATTCAATAAGATCATTTCTGATCTTATTTATGACTCCAACTCCATTTTCCTAGCTATCTGCAACCCACCCCCCCATAACCCTTGACTCCTTTGTAGATCAAAACTCAGCCTTGAATATATTCCATGACCCAGCCCCCACCACTCCGTAGGATAGAGAATTGCAAAGGTGAACTGTTTCAAGCAGTCTCCTTCAGTGTGTTCTTCATCCAAGTTGATCTTAAGATGTCGACATCCAGGGATGGCTCCAAGGCGTAATCACATGACTAGGTCTTAATCACACTAGTGAAATTTCAAAACCCAACATCCACCTTTTCATCTGAAACAAAAGATGCAATCATTTCCTTTTTATTGTGAAGAAAAGGCACATCTGCATGCACAATCCTGTGTGACTATCCAAGTTCCCCACTGTACCCTAAGCGTTCTCATTCATTAACACTGTGTCTTCAATTAGGTAGTCATTGCGTATGCATTGCACATATGGGGGGTTGGGATGATGTAATTTTCTACCCCCGTTTTATGGCAGGAAGGAAAGCTGATTGGGGTGGAAAATCCAATGGGACTCCCCAAATGGTCTTTACATTGGCAGAATTTCCCATCAGATTGTCCCCACAACCCGCCAATAACCTAAATGGGTTCCCGCCATGAGCAGTTGGGAACCTCATTGTCACATATTTAAATATCAGTAATGAGCTTCCCCCGCTCTGTCGTCCCCCCACACTAGGATTCTCCCATTCCCCCAGCTGACATGGCAGCATGTCAACGGGGTTTACAACAAGCCCTGACAAACATGGATCTAATGAAGAGAACGCAAGAGGAATACCCGGGGAGGAGAATGTCATGCCCAGGCAGTACCCTGGTAGGGCCCAGGCACTGTCCAAGGTGGCTTCTATTAGAAATATCGATGAAGAGGGTTCCGGGGGGAGGTTTTTATGTCCATAGCGCGGGGCGTGGGGGGAGGTACTTGTTCCTTTATTTATATATTTTATTAAAGGGAAAGGGTATCCCCAGACAGCATGACATTTTGGGACCTGCCTCTTCCATTTTTTTTTCAAGATATTTGTAAGTACAGCAGGTGAAACTGGCAAGGCAACCCGTGGGCTCTCCCCACTTGTCCTAACAGCGCCAACACTTAAAAGAAAAAAAAATTCCACCCATTGTCTTTAGATCATGTTGGTCTCTTCATGGAAGATGTACGAGTTGACATCGGCTGTATGACTGAGTGAAGTTCCATATCTGAGGAATGCTGCATCCATCACCCTTGTTGCCTTGGTGATTGTAGTTCTTTCAGTGCAATGACTGGGGACTCACGGACCTCTGGGATTGATGGTAATCTGTACACAGTCCAGTTAGTGAGATTCCTTCTCCCTGGCCATCCTATTACTGTGAAGGAGCAGCTTTGCTCATTGAGTGGCTTTGCCTCCAGTTGCACCTGTACATCTGGTTGAGGTCTTTCAACTCCTGCTTTGAGTTGCCAATTGTGGAATTGTGGGTCATACTTTTCTCCTTTGTGTTGTGTCTGAAATTTGTTTGGTCAGATCCCACACAGCTTGGTTCATTAAAGACTTCAGTTGATGCCGTGTTTTAGAGTCAGCTGTGTCACGGCCATCCTTGGGTGAGATCCTCCAATTTCACAGAATCACAAAACTTTTGCGTTGCACAAGGAAGCCATTTGGCCATCATGTAGCACCAGCTCTCCAAACAGGCATCTTGACTTAGTGCCATTCTTTTGCCTTTTCCCTATTCCCCTGAGCATAGTTTCTATTCAAATAATCATCTAACATTCTCTTGATTGCCTCGGTGGAACCTGTCTCCACCATACCTCCAGGCGATGCATTCCCGACCTGAACCACTTGCTGTGAGAAAAAGTCTTTTGTCACATCACACTTGCTTCTTTTGCAAATTACTTTAAATCTCTGCCCTCTTGTTCTTGATCCTTTTATGGAGTAGGAACACTTTCTCCCTACCTACTCAGTCCACCCCACTCATCATTTTGAACATCTCTATTTTAGCCTTCTTGTCTCCAAGGAAAACAGTCTCAACCTCTCCAATCCATCCTCATAATTGACATTTCTCACCCACTGAACCATTCTTGTAAATCTCTTCTGCACTCTCTCTAATGTGTTCACATCATTCCTAAAGTGTAGCACACAGAACTATATACAATATTTCATTTGAAGTCCAACTAGTGTCTTGTATAATTTCAGCATAACTTCCTTGCTCCTGTACTCTATGCCCCTGTTAATAAAGCCTAGAATATCATATGCTTAAGTACTCTCTCCATCAGTCCTGCCACCTTCAGTGATCTATTCACATATATACCCAAGTCCCCCTACTCCTGCACTGTGAGAGAATTTGACTCATTATTTTCTATTGTTTCTGCATGTTCTTCCCACCAAAATGCATCATCTCACATTTCTCTGCATTGAACTTTACTTTCCACCTATCTGTCCACTCTACCAGTCTGTCAGTGTCCCTTTGATGTTCTACTCTGTCCTCCTCACAGTTTACAACACTTCCAAGTTTTGTGTCATCGACAGACTTTGAAATTGTCCCTGCACACCAGTGCAGCGAAGCTTTACCAGGCTGATGCCAGGGATGGCAGCACTGATGTATGAGGAGAGATTTACTAGGGTCGGGTTGTTTTCCTGGAGTTCACATGAATGAGGGGGATCTCAGAGACATGTAAAATTCTAATAGGACTAGATAGGGTAGATGCAGGAAGGATGTTCCCAATGGTGGGGAAATCCAGAACCAGAGGTCAGAATCTGAGGATTCAGAGTTGACCATTTAGAACGGAGATGAGGAGACATTTCTTCACCCAAGGAGTGGTGAGCCTGTGGAATTCATTACCACAGGAAATAATTGATGCCAAAACCTTGAATGTATTCAAGAGGTGGCTGGATATAGCACTTGGGGGAGGTGGTGGTGAATGGGATCAAAGATTACGGGGAGAAAGCAGTGTTAGGCTATGAGTTGGATGATCAACCATAATCGTGACGAATGGTGGAGCAGACTTGAAGAGCCAAATGGCCTCCTCCTGCTCCTATCATCTATGTTCCTATGTTTGTATGCAAGATCTAGATCATTAATATTTATTAGGAAAGCAAAGGTCCCAATGCTGTCCCCTGGGCAGCACCACTGCAAAACTTCCTCCAGCCTGAAAGCGCTCATTGACCATTATTCCCTGCTACCTATTATTCAGCTACTTTTGTATCCATGTTGCTATTGTCCCTTTTATTGCATGAGCGAGAACTTCACCCACTAGTTTGTTGTGTGGCATTGTATCGAATGCCTTCTGAAAGTCCCAGTACACCACATCAACAGCATTGCCCTTATCGACCCTGTTACCTCCTCAAAAAAACTCCAGCTAGTTAGTTAAACATTTCCTAATCAGCCCACATTTTTCAATGTGACTTCTAATTCTATCCCAAATAATTGTTTCAGGAAGCTTGTCCACCGCTGATTTTAAATGTGTTATGATTCTGGATGAGGAAGAATTGAACTCTGTGCTGTTGGCGTCACTGTACATCACCAATCAGCCGTCCAGTCAACTGAACTAAACTGACCCATTCATTAAAGTACCATCCAATTGAAATTCATTAATCTTCTTATTCTCAGTCGAACCCTGATCTCTGATACGTTTATAATCAACAGAGGTGTTCAATGCATCATTTACAAGAAAACACAATTATTTAACGCTCTCATTATTTTTCTCCCAGGTTACTTGCAGAAGTGCCCTGGAGATTAATATTTAATTTCTTAAGATCCTAGCAAAATCCTAAAGGGTTGGAAATCCTGGGGCTCCAGCATATCTTCATGGGTGGGATTTTCCGGCCACACTCTCCCCAAAACTGGAAAATCCCACCCGAGATCAATGAACCTTTCCATAGTCCGTTCCTCACCCGCTATGATCCCCATGGAAGGCAGAATGGGAAATTTCATCCTCATGCGTGTGACTGGGCCTGGATTTGTAGAGAATGACAAGAATTGTACCGCACAGGCCATTCATAGCAGTCCTACAGCACAGAAAGAGGCCATTCAGCCCATCGAGTCTGCACCAACCACAATTCCACCCAGGCTCCATCCCCACATCCCTACACATTTACCCACTAATCCCTGTAACCTACACATCTCAGGACACTAAGGGCAATTTGTTTTTTAGCATGGCCAATCAACCTAACCTTGGGACTGTGGGAGGAAAACGGAGCACCCGGAGGAAACCCACGCAGACATGGGGAGAATGTGCAAACTCCACACAGGCAATGATCTAAGCCGGGAATCGAACCCAGGTCCCTGGAGCTGTGAAGCAGCAGTGTTAACCACTGTGCTGCCCTGCTGCAGGATTTTTTAGCTTTTATACTTAGATTTGAGCCACCTCCAACATTATGTCATCCCACCCTATCAAAATACATGTATTCCTTTCTCCCAAATGGGCTAACATTAGTTTCTCCATTAATACCTTTAATTGCTTTTTTCCCATCTTTGAACCTACCACCCCTCACTTGGCATTCACAGAAATCAAATGCATCGTGGTAGAAAAATTTCCCCTTGACTTCATATAATAGAATCATAGAATCCTTACAGTGAAGAAGGAGGCCATTCAGCCCATCAGGTCCACACTGACAACAATCCCACCCACGTCCTATCCCTGTTACTCCATGTCTTTAGCCTGCCAATCCCCCTAAAGCAAAGGAGCAACTTAGCATGGCCAACTTAACCACACATCTTGGGGCTGTGGGAGAAAACCGACGCAGACACAAGGAGAACATGCAAACTCCACACAGTCACCCGAGGCCAGAATTGAATCCAGGTCGCTGGCGCTGTGAGGTAGCTGTGCTAACCTCTGTGCCACTGTGCCGCCCTAATTTGCAGTCACAAATAGAGGATCTTGTCCACGACCCACTGGCATTGTTGTCTGCTCATGAAGCAACAGAATGAGTGTTGGACAAAGGCCAAAACAGAAGACAATACGGAAAGCCAGTGGGAAATAGTGAGAGGACAGGAAACTCAAACTGTGCTGACTAGATAATCAGGGTTTGAGAACTACGAAAGTGAGTTTAAAGTAACGTTTATTTATTAGTCACAAGTAGGGCTTACCTTAACACTGCAATGAAGTTACTGTGAAATTCCCCTAGTCATCATGTGTTCAGTGCCACTGAGAGAGAATTTATCATGACCAATGCACCTAACCAGCAATTCACGGATTCATCCATTTTTGGACTATGGGGGGAAACCCCCACAGGCACTGGGAGAATGTGCAAACTCCACTCAGACAGTGACTCAAGCCAGGAATTGAACCCAGGTCCCAGCGCTGTGAGGCAGCAGTGCTAACCACCGTGCCACCCCAGTTTCTCCCAGGCAGCATGATTCCAAGGTGTAAATGAAACAGGAGGAAAGCTAGGTGCGTCTAGCAGTCTGACAGACAAGTAATACAAGCTAAAGCAGGTGAACATTCACAATCATTTGTATGATCCAATGATTGTGAAAGCCTGCAGGAGAAATAGTTACGGTTCTAGTAGCCTTCAATTTATAGTTTGTTGCTTTCATTTATTTTTTAAGCTGTCGTTTAGCCTTGTGCGTGTCAGGAACTACAGGCTCCAGAATGCAGAGATTTATAAAACCTGCTAGTGCTGGAAATCTGAAATACATCGGGCAAGAAAGTCACCTGTCAACTCCAATGTGAAGTATCTTGAGAAGGACTTTAACATCCTCAGCATTCGCAAGAAAGCTATGAAAGATTGCTATCCTGATATCACCCAAACAACTGATGTGACTCCAGCATTCTTAATTTAGACCATGCAGATTCATGTCATGATTTTTTTAAAGTTTATTTATTAGTATCACAAGTAGGTTTCATTAACACCTCAGTGAAGTCACTGTGAAAATCCCCGAGTCACCACACTCCAGCGCCTGTTTAGGTACACTGAGGGAGAATTTAGCATGGCCAATCTACCTAATCAGTATGTCTTTGAGACTGTGGGAGGAAACCCAGGCACAAATGGAGAGAACATGCAGAAAGTGACCCAAAGCCAGAAATTGAACCCATGCCCCTGTTGTTGTAAGGCAGCAGTGCTAACCACTGTGTCACTGTGCCGCTGTGCATTTGTACCTCACTCTGCAAATCTAACAAGCAATAAACTTCAAGATGGCCCCTGTTCTAGCCTTCGTTAAAGGGCCAGGCACCCAATTTGAAGGCTGAGTAACTTTTAAGAGCTTGTGTTAGTGCAAAGTACTTGCATGTATCTTTCAGACGTGTTGCAGTGAGTTTCTGAATGAGTTTTGCCAACCCTCCTGGAATGGCCCCAGACTACGGGACTAGCCTCCAGTCTCCTGAGCGGCTGTTAAAAGCAATCTGGAAGATTTTAAAGTGATAATTCTGTGATTGCATTCTGCTATTCATAGACCCCAGCTGCCATCTATTCATGAATGTTGATGGTTGCATTTGCAGCAGCCACACAGCCAGAGGGTGATAACCTAGACTTGGCCTCATGACCCCGCACACATAAAATGTTCACAAACATCATTGCAGCCACTTTATAGAATCCTTACAAATGTAGAAGGAGGCCATTCAACTCATTGAGCTGGCATCAACTCTCTGAAAGAGCACCTTACCCTGACACTATTTCCATAATCCCACATATTTACGTTAATACTGTTAACCCGTACATTCTGGGACACTAAAGGACAATTCAGCATGGTCAATCCACATAACCTGCACATCTTTGGAATGTGAGAGCACCCAAAGGAAACTACTGGAGACACGAGCAGAATGTGCAAACTCCACACAAACGGAATTGAACCCAGGTCCCCAGTGCTGTGATTTCTTCCCATCAGCCGTGTTTGAACGTAGAGTCTGCCTGTGCATGCACTTGAAAGAAAATCCCAAGACTCAAGGTAAGAGGGAAGCACTGCTGTGTTGCAGAAATTACATTGATTAAAAGGGTAATTCTTCCTAAGAAATGAATTGGAGATGCCGGTGTTGGACTGGGGTGGCCATGGTAAGAACTCTCACAACAACAGGTTAAAGTCCAACAGGTTTGTCTAGAATCACAAGCTTTTGGAGCGCTGCTCCTTCGTCAGGTGAGTGGAGTGTCTTCACCTGATGAAAGAGCAACACCCTGAAAGCTTGTGATTCCAAATAAACCCAGTGGACTTTAACATGGTGTTGTGAGACTTCTTACTTCTTCCTAAAAAAGTGTAACCTGCAAAGCTTATGATTTAGCAACTTGGAGTTTGGAAAGTCCCCTATTCATTTAATTGAAAAAAATATCTGACTTGATAACATGTCGAGCACAGGGGCTGTGGTGAAATGGCAGTGAGCATCTGGAAATGATATCCAGGTCCCGATTAAAACCTTGGCCTTTCCTGCGGCTGTATCAGTCATTAAGATTTGAGTGTGTTACTTCAACCCTGAAGATACACTGGATAGGAGTGTCACCAATTTTTTAATCGATTAATTTGTCTCCTTCAAATTTTGGAACATTATTGGACACAGGGCAACAGTTGCTATGCCTCTGGGTCTGTGCAACAGGAAGGCAGAACTAGGGCCATAGAGAAGGGCAAGCTCTGTGCCATGCCCACATGCCAACCTGGAACCAAATTCCTTCACGTCCCTTGAGAGTGAGAGGCGTCAATTTGACAAGGCAGCCAATGCAACCGGAATCTCATTCTGTATGCCCATCAGGAGTCTCCTGTATGCCACTCCATTGAGGTCCTCATCTGGGTGCTCTGTAGCAGAACCCACCTGTGATCTCGCCCTCAGGTGGGCTGGCAAATGAACCACCTTTTGTCTTTCAGGCAGCCCACCCTTGCCTGAATGACTCACCAGCTGCTGATCCGAATGGCCCTCTTCCCTCTCCCCTCTACCTTCTCTCCTCTCCCCTTCACCCTCTCCCCTTTCCCCTTTATCCTCTCCCATCTCTCCTCTCCCCTCTCCTCCTCCCCCTCTCCCCTTTACCGTCCCCTTTTCCCTTTGCCCTATCCTCTTTCCCCTTTTGTCTTTCCACTTTACCCTCTCCCCTCTCTCTTCCCTCCTTCCCCTTCTTCCCTTTCCCCTCTCCCCTTTCTCCTTTACCTGCTCCCATCTCTCCTCTCCCCTTTCTCCTTCATCTGCTCCCATCTCTCCTCTCCCCTCTTCTCTCTTCTCTTCCCCTCTCCCCTTTACCCCCTCCCCTGTCTCCTCTCCCCTTTCCCCATTCCTCTTTCTCTTCCCCCCTCTCCTCTGTCCTTTCCCATTTCCCCTCTCTGCTTTCCCCTTCCCTCTTTCCCCTTTCTCTTGTCCCCTTTCCCCTCTCTCCTCTCTTCTTTCCCCTTTCCCCTCTCCCCTGTACCATCCACCTTTTCCCCTTTAACCTTTCCTGAGGCAGTTTTATTACAGCCTGACAACAGCTGGTGAACAAAGCCATACCTGAGTGTTTATAAAAAAAGACTTAAGGTAAGTACTTCTGAAATTAAACAGAATTGAAAGCTGGTTCTAGTTATAACTGGGTTTATTTTGAGAACTACCTTGGAATTAAATCCAGGAGGATTGTGGGATAGCGTAATCATAATTAGCATTCAGCAAAATGACTATATTTACACACACACACACACACACACACACACACACACACACACACACACACACGGAACAGCAAAGAACGAATACTCTATAATTAAACTTTTACTGATTAATTGAATTAAATCTTTGCAGGAACACACAACAAACTCTTGGAAGAAGGAAGCTCTGTGTAACCAGAGAGCTTGGCTTCAGTTCATTTTAGTGTCCGTTCGAGTTTAGTCCCCTTCTGCCAGATTTGAACATAATAACTCCAGGTGTCGGCTGTGAAGGGACTTCTATTGTACAAGATGAAAATGAGCAATAACCACAAGCCTGTGATGAACACAACAGGCCCCAATCGGGACTAAAAGCATAAGGGACCCACTCGGGGTCTTGCTTTGTACAGGGCTCGGTATACGAGCCCCACCTGGTTGGCTAATCACAAATCCCCAGGGAGCTCATATTCAACAAGCCCAACTGGGAGGTCAGTCAGTGCCTTCCCCATGCAGATCATGAGGGTTATCACACTGAAGATGATGGAATTTCTGTTCTGCAGCCCAGAGTAGGCAAGATAATGTGGTACCAGGTTTCACTGTAGAAAGCCGAGCTGTTACCCCGAGGCAGGCTGTGCAGGAGGATCAACTGAGGAACCACCAAAGAAAAACCCAGCACACTCTTTTGCAACTACATTGATGGCAAAATGTGCAAGAACCCCGCAAAATCCATTACGTATCACAAGCATTTTTAAAATGTAAAAACATATATTTAATAACTGATGCTGGCTCAAGGTCTGTGGTATTTGACCGCATGACCCTTTAACTTAATTTTTTTTCAGACTAAATGCCTTAGTTGTTGAGTTTGTTTTTTCTAAAAAATCGTATTCATTGTACTCACATCTCCCCACCCCCCCCGATCATCTTAAGAAAGGATTTGCATTTTGGTCTGAACTTGCTGCACAAATTAGTCTCCTGTGACTTGTTTTCCTTTGATAAACTGGCAACTACATACTTGAAAAGTTTATATCTCGCTGTTGCTGAATTTAATATTAAATATACATAGACTCAGGCGGAAAGGGAATTGCATAAAGCAGTCTTGAGTACGTACTGTTGAAACATAGTAACATCAGGCACTTAAAAGTAGGTCATTAAGTGATTGAAGCAAGTATAGGTTGCACCTACTTTTGGCTGTAATATAGATGACAAAATGAATGGAAATATTCCTTGTATGGTCTATTTAATTTACAGTAACTGCTTATTGCTGAAGGGCATCCTTTATTTTAGCCTTTTTATTACCTCAAATGGGCAAACAAATCTATACAAGATAGTGAAAATCCATGTAAAATGTTGTCAGCATTCTCCTGTACTACAATTATCTGATAGCAAGGGCCAATGCCAGTGAGAAATTATTTGGTCTTGATTCTATAGTTGTTATTCAAGGGAGGAGTTTCATCACAGCCTTGAATCATAGAACCCCACAGTGCAGAAAGAGGCCCTTCGACCCATCGAGTCTGCACCGAACACAATCCCACCCAGGTCCCACCCCCATATCCTTACATATTATACCCACTAATCCCTCTAACCTACACATCCCTGGTCACTAAGGGGCAATTTCTTAGCATGGCCAACCAACCTAACCCACACATCTTTGGACTGTGAGAGGAAACCAGAGGACCCAGAGGAAACCCCCGCAGACACGAGGAGAATGTGCAAACTCCATATAGACAGTGACCCGAGCCGGGAATTGAACCCAGGTTCCTGGAGCTGTGAAGCAGCAGTGCTAACCGCTGTGCTACCGTGCCGCCCTTGACTGAACATTGTGGTGGTGGAGAAATGTGCTCAGTGCTCTGTATTAGTCATAGATACAGTGCAGAAGGAGGCCATTTGGCCCATCGAGCCTGCACCAACAACAATCCCACCCAAGTCCTATCCTATCCCAGTAACCCTGCATATCCACCCTCCTAATCCCCCTGACACGAAGGGGAAATTTAGCATGACCAATCAACCTAATCCACACATTTTTGGACTGTGGGAGGAAACCCATGCATACACAGGGAGAATGTGAAAAACTCCACGCAATCACCCAAGGCCAGAATCGAACCCAGGTCCCCGGCACTGTGAGGCAGCAGTGCTAGCCACTCTGTCACCATGCTGCCCTCGTCATAAATAATTACCGTGCATTAATTTTACAAAATATTTTCATTAAGAAATACATTATGCCAATTAGGGGAGGCAAAGGCCTAATGGCATTATTGAGAAACTCAGCTAATGTTCTGGGGACCCAGGTATACATCCCGCCATGGCAGGTGGTGGAATTTGAATTCAATAAAAATATCTGGAATTAAGAATCTACTGATGACCATGAAACCATTGTAGATTGTTGGAAAAATCCATCTGGTTCACTAATATCCTTTAGGGAAGGAAATCTGTTGTCCTTACCTAGTCTGGCCTACATGTGATTCCAGAGCCACAGCAGTGTGGTTGACTCTCAGTTGCCCTGAGGGGCAATAAATGTTGGCCAGCCAGCGACACCCATGTCCCATGATTGAAGACAAAAAATATTAAACAGACTTCTTTGGTCACTTGTGAAGACTATTCTAAAAGCTGTAATGCTGTTCTTTTTTTTAAACCAAAAGATGCAGATCAAGTAAAATATTCTACACGCATTGCAGTTATTGGGTACCTGGCAAATGCTTTGCTGACGTGCATGTGATCCATCATAAGCTGTAGCTTGAAGGTGCACTGAAAAGAGTGGGAAAGATGATGAGATTTATCATGAGCTAGTCGACAAGTAAAGCCTCACTTGGATTTTAGAAGTGTGTAGGTTGTGAGGGGTAGACAAGTTTTAGCAAAATCTTGATGCTGGAAAAGCAATGGATAAGGGGAAGAAACCCCCAAAAAAATCAGCTTTGAGGTGATCAGTCAGCGAACTGGCATGAAGCATAAGAGGTTATGATTACTCTGTCACTTACTGTTCAGCAAGGTGCTTGTCATTTGCTCTGTAGATGTAAACATAACCAAGGCTTTGAGCAATTGCACCCAGGGTGGCACGGTGGCACAGTGGTTAGCACTGCTGCCTCACCGTATCAGGGACATGGGTTCCTGGCTTGGGTCACTGTCGCAGAGTCTGAACGTTTTCCCCGTGTCTGCATGGGTTTCCTCCGGGTGCTCCAGTTTCCTCCCACAGTCCGAAAGTCATGCTAGGTAGGCTGCATTGGCCATGCTAAATTCTCCCTTAGTGTGCCTGAACTGGTGCCAGAGTGTGGCAATTATGGGGTTTTCACAGTAACTTCATTGCAGTGTTAATATAAGCCTACTTGCGACAATAATAAATAAACTTTAAAAAACGCAAAGTCACATAGTTTGGATTCAGTTTCTAATAAATCAAATGGGAATGCTTGGAAGAAAATACTCAAGGAGAAGGGAGGCAACAGTAAGTGATTCTTATCTAATGTGTGAGATGTGCTATGTTATGATGGTGTAAGTATTATACAATGGAAGGCATGTTGTATTATTCTACTGTTAAGAGTGATTCAAAGATGCCAATTAGATGTTAGCTGCTGTTGTTGAGGGGAGTTTATAGATTAACACTGCTTGTACATCTCTAGTTTCCTGTCAAAAGAAACTATTATGAAGTGACAGCCTTTTTGGTGGAGCTCATTGTAACTCAAGAGGATGGGTTATTTTGTACAACAATAACATAGATGCAAACACAATGTATTCTTCTGCTGGTGAGCTGTAGGTAAATGTTTCTTTGAACTTCACTGACTGAAGTGAATGATTTCATTCTAGGATTAATTGCTGTTGTGTCATTGCATTGTTTCTTTTATTTGTGGAGATATTGTGGCTCCAGTACATTCGCTTCCTGGAGGTTTTGTTTTGCATAATACAAATGAAGCTTTTGCTTCCTTAGAATTGCTACAGTGTAGAAGGAGACCATTTGACCCGTCTGGCCCAATTTTACCATTGCGTTGCGTCCGTTTTTGGTCGTGAAAATTTGGTAAAGTCAGGCGATCCATGCCCGCCTCAGTGTTGGTTCCCTTTACCAAGGCCTGAAAATGGCTGCAATGGGACCATGCATTAAGCGTTGTCTGGTTCATTTTTACAGTGATTCACTCTTCAGTATCATCCTTTGTGATGTATATTCACTCACACTGTGGCATTGTCTCATTTGCATACAGACATCAAAGAACAAAGGACAATATAGCACAGGAACAGGCCCTTCGGCCCTCCAAGCCTGTGCCGTTCATGCGCCCAACTAGATCATTCGTTTGTACCCCTCTATTTCCAGTCTGTTCATGCAGCTATCTAGATAAGTCTTAAATGATCCCAGCGTGTCCGCCTCAACCACCTTGCTTGGCAATTCATTCCAGGCCCCCACCAACCTCTGTGTGAAATACGTCCCCTTGACACCTGTGTTGAACCTTACCCCCTCACCTTGAACTTGTGTCCTCTTGTGTTCATCAACTCCAACCTGGGAAAAAGCTTCCCATTGTTCACCCTAACTATGTCCTTCATAATTTTATACACCTTTATTAGATCGCCCGTCATCCTCTGTCTTTTCAGGGAGAACAACCCCAGTTTACCCAATTTCTCCTCAAAGCTAACACCCTCCATACCAGGCAGCATCCTGGTAAACCTTTTCTGTACCGTCTCCAAAGCCTCCATCCACATCCTTCTGGTAGTGTGGCGACCAGAACTAGACGCAGTATTCCAAATGTGGCCTAACCAACGTTCTATATAGCTGCAACATCACATGCCAACTTTTATACTCCAAGCCCTGTCCAATAAAGGCAAGCATGGCATCTGCCTTCTTCACCACTCCACCTGTGCTGCCACCTTTAAAGATCTGTGGACTTGCACAGCCAGGTCCCTCTATGTGTCTATACTCCTGATGGTTCTGCCATTTCTTGTATAGCTCCCCTCAACAGTAGATCTACCGAAATGCATCACTTCGCATTTATCTGGATTAAATTCCATCTGCCATTTCTGGGCCCAATTTTCCAGCCTACCTATATCCTGCTGTATCAATGCATTTAAATTGACTTAGTAAGCTGCACACCCAACTTTACCGGCACTTCCCCTCTATTACCACGCTCACTTATCTGGAATCAGTGTGAAACAGACACGCTCCACACAAATCAGATTTGGGCATTCTATCAGTGAGGGTTAGTGAGGAGGTTAGTGCTGAGTGTCCGACAGCTCTCTGCTTGAGATCAGTGGCGGCGGCAGGGGGTGGGGGGTGGACAGGGAGCCATGATTGGTCTGGGTGGCGGGGGGAGGGGGATAAGGAGGTCAGTAAAGTTGCGGGGGTGGAGCAATATGTGTGGAGGCCAGGAGGAGGCATAATCCGGTCTGGGAAGGATGCAGCAGGGAAGCAGCATTCTATCATTTTTTTCTGTGCATTAGCAGTTGCAGGTGTCGATCGGAGCTGCAGGATTTTGGGCGCATTAAACCTTGTCCGCAGGCTTGTGCAGCGCGATTCAGACTGGCTGATATTTTTTCAGGCAGAGTGTGTCTGGGCAGGCGCCTGAGAACGGGTCTAAAATTCAGATCGGAAACACTCCCAGTTTCAAGTCCGCCCAGCACTTTGAATTAAAATGGTAAAATAGGGCCCATCAAATCTGGACTGACTTCTTTGACAGAGTATCTTACCCAGGCCCTATCCCTGTAACCCCACACATTTACCGTGGCCAATCCACCTGACCCACTCACGTTTGGATCATGGGAGGAAATGGAGTACTTGGAGGAAACCCATGAAGACACGGGGAGAATGTGGAAAACGCCACACAGACAGACAGTCACCCAAGCCTGGAATCGAACCCGAATCCCTGGCATTGAGAGGGAGCAATGTTAACCGCTGTGCCACAAGGCCACTCTTCTGGTTTTTTTTAAACAGTGACAGAAAGGAATGAATAGAGAGTGTGCAGCATTTGAAGTGTACTGGGTGTCAGGGAGTACTGCATCGGAAGTGTATGTGTATCTAAGGTTTTTATAATATCTGTCTATCGCCCATGACACAGCTCACAGTGGGTTACAGGAGCTTTGTTTGTCACTCAGGCTGTCACAAGTTTGGTTTCTTTTGGCTACCATATTTGTTGCCAGTGATTCATAGAATCCCTCCGGTGCAGAAGGAGGCCATTTGGTCCATTGAGTCTGCACTGACTCTCTGAATGAGCATCTTACCCCAGACTCTCCTCCCGAGCCTGGTGATTCCATGCATTTACTCGCTAATCCCCCGAACCTCCACATTTTCAGACACTAAGGGATGATTTTGTATGGCCACTCTATCCTTCAGATGATGCTGAAAGGTGGAGGCAGGAACAATATGCTTCCACCTTTATTGTATGCACAAACAAAGTACTTTTTTGCCTTTTAAAAATGGGAGTTAACTCTGGTTACTTTGTATTAAAACAGATTTGGAAATGGTGAGAGGGTGCATGAGTAGGGTTAGTTGTTGGAAAAGAGATGAGCTTGTTGAGCCAAATATCCTTTCCATGTTATTAAAACCCTTAGCACTCCAGACTGCTGTTAATTCTATCTGTGTAACACGCTTCCATGTAGGACAGAGAAAGCTTTGGAAACTTGATCAGATTCATTATTTTGACTCAAACTGAGTTTTAAATTGGCGTAGAGCCAGCACAAAGTCACTAAAACTCATGCAACCTGATAATAACCTAACTTATATTATATAACAGTTCTTCACAAGTTTCCTTCCTGTATTACCTGACATTCAACCCACTTTTCATTGACCTAAATTTGCACTAATAAAGAATTAAAGGCACAAGTTACTCCATTTTGCAACTTGCTTTCTGTTTGAAATGTACACTCTCCAAGCCAAACTGGTACATTAGATTGAACTACTGTCACCAACATTTCTGAATTCATTTGCAGCCATTTTAGAGGCTTAATCAATAGCTGGCATACAATATAAATGTAGGAGATGGGACCAGACGTTGACCATACAGTCCCCGTAGCTTGCCCCACTATTCACTATGATCACAGCTGACCTTCTGTCTCAACTCCACTTTCCCACTTGTCCCTCGAATGCCTGAGAGGACCTTGAATATGCCCAACAATGGGGCTTCCAGAAACATCTTTGGTAGAGAATTCCAAAGATTCACAACCCTTCCTCTTCATCTTGCTGCTTCATGATTGACCCCTCATCCTGAGCTTGTGCCACAGTGTACGAGATTTCCCAGTTAGGAGAAATTCATTTTGGCCCTGTCCCGCCCCTTCAGAATCTTACATTTTTTAATGTCACCTCTCATTCTTCCGAGTTTCGGAGACGATAGACCCAATTTACTCTGCCTGTCACCTCACCACAACCATCTCTTCCCATGAACCAATGAGTGGGCGGCACGGTGGCACAGTGGTTAGCACTGCTACCTCACAGTGCCAGGGACCCGGGTTCAATTCTTGCCTTGGATGACTGTGTGGAGTCTGCACGTTCACCCCGTGTCTGACTGGGTTTCCTCCAATTTCCTTCCTCAGTCCAAAGAGGTGCGGGTTAGGTTGATCGGCCATGCTAAAATTGCTCCTTAGTGTCCTGAGATGTTTAGGTTAGAGGGATTAGCGGGTAAAATATATAGGGATATGGCGATAGGACCTGGGTTGGATTGTGGTCGGTGCAGACTCGATGGGCTGAAGAGTCTCCTTCTGCACTGTAGGGTTCTATGATTCTAAGATGTGCGTGTTAGGTGGATCGGCCATGCTAAATTGTCCTTTAGTGTCCCAAGATGTGTAGATTAAGGGGATTTAGTGGAGTAAATGTGTTGGGGTCAGGGGATGGGCCTGGGTAAGATAGTCTGGGCAGACGCAATGGTCTCCATCTGCATTCTATGACTCTACAAATCTTGTGAACCTTGCTGCCCTCCCTCCAGGGAAAGCACATCTTTCGTCAGTCAAGGAGACTAAAACGCCACAGAGATCTCCAGATATGGTATCACCAGTTCTCTAGACAATTGTTCTCGAAGCCTACCTCCTTTGCATTAAAGGTCAACACATTGTTTGGCTTCCGAGTTGCTTTCTGTGATGGCATGTTAACTTGGCGTTCCTCATATGAGCTCCCCAAAATCTCACCAAAGTAAATCATGATGTGGAGATGCTGGCATTGGACTGGGGTGGGCACAGTAAGCAGTCTTACAACACCAGGCTAAAGTCCAGCAGGTTTATTTGGTATCATGAGCTTTTTGAGCGCTGCTCACTCATCCCTGATGAAGGAGCAGTGTTCCGAAAGTTTGTGATTCCAAATAAACCTGTTGGACTTTAACCTGGTGTTGTGAGACTTCTTAAAGAAAGTCAACATCTAAATGCCAGACACCATGAAGGAAATCAGGCATAAAACCTTCTAAGTTCCTTACAAATGATAAATTTCTCCATGACCAAAACTGATTGGGAAAATGTGTAGAAAAATATATTACAAATTATATATTCCATGAATTGTGATATCGCCCTGCTCAAACCATGTGACAGGAACGAAAGACTTGCACTTATATAGCACCTTTTCTAAGCTCAGGATATCTCAAAGTGCTTCACAGCACTGGCAGACTCGATGGGCGTGATCTTACCTGCTGTTCACACCACGCTTCTGCTGCAGCGAAGTTGGAGAATTTGGCACCCAGCCAAATCTCTGTTTACTGCGGCGGGATGGGAGAATCCTGCTGGCGGGTATGGTGTTGAGATTCTGGCCCTTATTGTTTGAGTGATGTGCTTTCGAAGGTGACACTTTTTACAGATAATCCTACACCAAAGGAACTTAAGTATGGCGGAGCATGTTGCTGATGAGCTCTCTCAGAGGCTGAGAGGATCCAAGGTGCCTGCGTCGCATGGCAGCTACAGTGGATGATCAGAGCAGGGTGTTTCTCTGCTTTCACCCTTTGCTCCAGCCCACCAAGCATTGCTGTATCACTGCAGGGGCAAGGCGAGGAGGCAGGTCCCAGGAACTGTTTCAGCCAGTACAGGGGTTGGAGTTGTGCTCTTGGCATATTCTACAACATACTCATAGCCAACTGAGCTACCTAGCCTCTTAATCAGCAAAGTATTTTGGAAGTGTTAGTCACTGCCGTATTGTAGGAAGCGCAGTATCCGATTCTGGCACAGCTATTTCCCACAAACAACAATGTGATAATGAACAGATAATCTATTTGTTTCAGTGCTGTTCACTGGAGGATAAATATTGGCCCCAGTTCTTCTTCAGGATTGTGCCATGGAATCTTTCATTTTCCCTTGAGGCACCAATTTAATATTTTATCCAGATAACAGAGAAAGGGGTGGCACAATGGCAAAATGGTTAGCACTGCTGCCTCATGGCAGCAGGGACCTGGATTTGATTCCTGGCTTGGGCCACTGGAGTTTGCACTTTCTCCCCATGCCTGTGTGCAATTCCTCCGGGTGTTCCGGTTTCCTCCCACAGTCCAAAGATGTGCAGTTTAGATGGATTGGCCATGTGAAATTGCCCCTTAGTGTTGGGGAACTAGCTAAGGCAAATACATGGGGTTTTGGGGGTAGGGTCTGGGTGGGATTGTGGGCGGTGCAGACTCGATGGGCCGAATGATCTCCTTCTGCACTGTAGCATTCTATGATTCTAAATAATTTTTGTTCAGATAAAATATTACACGCAGGATTTCACATAGTTGCAGCAAATTATTCTTCACAACGCTTCACAGAGCAAAATCATCCTCAACACCGATGCCCCACAAGGCTGTGTCCTCTGCCCCCTATTAGACTCCTTATACACCTATGACTGTGTGGCCAAATTCCCCTCCAATTCGATTTTCAAGTTTGCTGATGACATCACTTTAGTGGGCCGGATCTAAAATAATGAAAAGACGGAGTATAGGAATGAAATAGAGGATCCGGTAAACTGGTGCGAAGACAATAATCCCTCAATGTCAACAAAATGAAGGAGATAATCATCGACTTCAGGAAGAGTAGTGGAGAACATGCCCCGTCTACATTAACGGGGACCAAATAGAAATTGTCGAGAGCTTCAAGTTTTTAGGTGTCCAGATCGCTAACATCCTGTCCTGGTCCCCCACCATGCCGACACTACACTTGGAAAGCCCACCAAATAGTCTACTTTCTCAGAAGGCTAAGGAAATTTGGTATGTTCGCTATATCTCTCACCAGCTTTTACAGATGCACCATAGAAAGCATTCTTTCTAGTTGTATCACAGGTTGGTATGGCTCCTGCTCTGCCTAAGACCGCAAGGAGCTACAAAATCTCGTGAATGTAGCCCCAATTCCATCAAGCAAACCAGCCTCCCATTGACTCTATCTATACTTCCCGCTGCTTCAGAAAAACAGCCAGCATTATTAAGGATCCCATGTGCCCCAGGCACTCTCTTCCACCTTCTTACATCGGGAAAAAGATACAAAAGTCTGAGGTCACGTACCAACGACTCAAGAACAGCTTCTTCCCTGCTGCCATCAGACCTGCCTCACATTAAGCTCATCTTTCTCTACACCCTAGTTATGACTGCAACATTACATTCCACACTCTCCTGTTTCCTTCTCTATGTATGGTATGCTTTGTCTGTATAGCGTGAAAGAAACAATACTTTTCACTGTATATTAATACATGTAACATAATAAATCAAATCATATCAAACCAGAGATTTTTGCGAATAAATGCCGGAATTCCCTGGCCGTTCACACCAGTGGGATTCTCCGATCCTGCCGGAAGCGCGCCCTCATCCGCAGGCTTCCTGCCGGCAAGACCAGGGAATGCCGCCACTACCAAACAACATGCCACCTCCTGCCAGCGGGAAGCGCACGGCTGTGAGACCGGTGAATTCCAGCCAATATGTCCATTGAATCACCTCATTTAAATAAAAAAGCCCTTCTTAGCGTTGCGCAATTTTTATTGATTAGAATATGTTAATTCTACGTTTGCTCCACTATTCCACAGCTGAGCTGGATTGTCAGCTATCTAATAAATTAGAAAAATGTGCGATTTCCTCAAAAAGATTCCATCCTTCATCCTGAGAGGTGTATTTGTTAAAAATACTAGATAAATCGCAGCCCCTGGTTTGTGTAAAATGTGACTCCGCACACAAGTAATTTAGTCGTTTGACTAAACGATGTTGTCTTATGAAAAGGCTCAGCGTTTCACAAGTAGTGGGATAAATTCTGCGCATCACATTTGCCCAGAGCAAAATGAAATGAACAGCAATTCAAGGTTATTCATCATTAGACACCCAAAAAAAAGCACTTTTCACAGTCTTCATCGCTTCCACCTAGTATTAGTGTAAAAGCCTTTATAGATTCCCATCTCTGCTGCACGGCTTCATTTGTTAAATTGCTTGTGTGCTTATGGAGAGACTCCAGGGTAAGGAATCATCAGCTATGCATTGTGGCATAACTAGGCCACCAGGCAGGTCAAAAATAGACGGGCTCGCTTTTGTGCGGGTAATTCACATTGCCCTTAGACAAAGAGACTCTTCCTACTTATAATCAGATTGCTGACATTGCCTGTGACTCTTTGAATTCCGAATAAACAAACAAAGATTAATCCCATTAGCAGAAAGATCCTCAGGAGAGTTAAAAATGATTGTTGATATCCAAGGCGCATGCTATCGCGGTTGTGCCATAATCTTATTTAAATATATCGCACCTTACGGGAGCCATCAGCTAAAATTCGTGTTGCAAGCTGCTCACAACCGTGGTTCCTTTCTTTACAGATTGTGGGTAACGCATTATTATCTGTTTAATCAAATATTGCTCAACTGTACAACTCAGTACAAGGCTGCTGCTATATGTATTCAAGAGGTAATTATTGAACCTGCTAATGGCTCACAAATGATGCAAACCGCAGTCATCGTTTCCGAGTTTCTGCGCAAAAAATGCTATTCCATATCTAATGCACAAACTTTAAAAAGTGCATCAGACAATTTGGCAGAACTGTCGCTCAGTTTATTTACACATCTCCACTCATTTTCATTTCAGACGGCCTTGAAACGATTTGGCTTGTTCTCTTCTGCGCTTAAATTCTCCAATCTTCCACCACATTACACTTCAATGGTATTTCATTGGCTGGAAGGCGCTTTGGAACGTCCCAAGGTCATGAACTGCGCTATCTAAATGAAAGTCCTCTTTTCGGGTTTCTCTCTAAGGATAGGGGAAAGGTTTGCATTTGTCTAGCACTTTTCAGGACCACTGGATATCTCCAAACACTTTGCAGCCAAGAACTTTTGAAATATAGGCACCGTTGTAACGCAGGAAACGCAGTAGCCCACATGTGCACAGCACAACAAACTCCCTCCAACAGCAACGTGCTCCCGTGATCACCTGTTGGCTAATGTTGATTGAGAATAAATGTCAGTCAAAACTTTCCCTGCTCTTTAGTTAGGCTGCATTTGTGTGTGGTTCTGGTCACCACACTACCACAAGGACTTGAATGCTTTGGAGTGGGTGCAAAGAAGGTTTACCAGATGTTGCCTGGTCTCGAGGGTTTTGGGTATGAGGAGAGGTTGGATAAACTCAGATTGTTTTCACTGGAAAGAGGGAGGTTGAGGGGGTGACCTGATAGAGTTCTACAAAATTATGAGAGCATAGATGGGTGGACAGTCGGAGGCTTTTCCCCCAGGGTGGAAGGGTTGACTACAAGACGCACAGGTTTAAGATGAAAGGTGATAAGATTGGGGAAGACACCTGGGAGAAGTTTTTCACATAGATGGTGGGTGCTTGGAACTCACTGCCAGTGGAAGTTGTGGAAGTAGGCACATTAGTAACACTCACACATGGACAGAGGGAAAGATAGCGCGGGAGGGATTTTACGGCCCCGTTCATCCCAAAACTGTAAAACCCCACCTGAGGTCAACGGACCTTTCCATTGTCCATCCCTCACCTGCTCCAATTCCTGTGGCAGATGGGGTGGTAAAATTCTGGCCCGTATATCAGCACAGGGTTGGTGGGCCGAAGGGCCTGTTCGTGTGTTGTATTCTCTTTGAAATAGTGTCACAGGATCTTTACATCCACCAAAGGAAATAAATGAGGCTTCGGTTGAATGACTCATCCAAAATACGGCATTTCAAACAGCACTCTCTCAGCACTGGAGTGTCAACCTTTACTTTTGAACTGTAGTCCCAAATAGAACTGGAACCTGGAAACACATAGCTTGGCCAACACTCTTCAATATCGACTTCAATAATACAGTGGCACAGTGGTTAGCGCTGCTGTCTCACGGTGCCAGGGACCCGGGTTTGATTCTGGTCTCGGGTCACTGTCTGTGCAGAGTCTGCACATTCTCCTGGTGTCTGCGTGAGTTTCCTCCGGGTGCTCTGGTTTCCTCCCACAGTTTGTTTAGGCGTATCAGCCGTGCTAAATTCTCCCTAAGTGTACCCGAACAGGTGCCAGAGTGTGGTGACTAGGGGATTTACAGAGTGACTTCATTGCAATGTTAATGAAAGCCTATTTGTGACACTACTTAATAAACTTTCATGGCTAATGGGACAAAATTGATGTTGTACAAACCTGATAATGTTTGGTGTCGGTTTCAGACTATTACTTTCATTTAGTGACCACCAATCATGTTTTAATTGTAGTGCTAAGGATAAAGATACCATGTAGCAATGCAATTTGCTATTGCAATTCTGCTATACTTGATATATTATTGCATTCAATGTAAGTTGAGTGTATTACAGAAAAATTATTCAAAATCACATGATGTAATTCCACAAGAGACTTACAAAGAATATTAAAGCCCATGGAACTGAGGGCTAATTAGGTTGAAAACCAGTTTAGCAATAATGAGTAGAAAGTGATAATAAATGTAAAAAGGACAGGTTGAGACAGTACCTGGTAGCGCTCTACAGAGCCGATTCTGCGTTCACTATATCAATGAGTGGACTGGAATATGTCTTCAAATTTTGTAGCATTTTTCATGAAGCCAAACGACGTGGCAGCGACTGATTGAGGTGAGACTGTGTTCAAAAACCCACAGATTCAGAGGATGGGCCAAGAAGCAGATCAACTTTAACTGTGGAAAAAATTTGAACATTAAGAAAGGCTGTACCCAGAACCTAAATAATACCATTTGAAGTGTTTTTTATTAGCATTACAAGGAGGCTTATATTAACACTGTGATGAGGTTACTGTGAAAATCCCCCATTCAGGTACACTGAGAGAGAATTTAGTTTGACCAATACATCTCATAAGCACATCTTTTGGAGTGTGGGAGGAAACCGGAGCACCCGGAGGAAACCCACGCAGGCACGGGAAGAACGTGCAGACTCTACACAGACAGTGATCCAAGCTGGAAGTCAAACCCAGGCCCCTGCCACTGTGAGGCAGCAGTGCTAAACATTGTGGCACCATGCCACCCTTTGACATCCCGAGGATGTGAAAAGAGCATGTAGGTTTTTCAGTCTGTCTCTCTGTTCAGAAAGAGATGATCATCTTTCACACTTGAAGGCTAGAGAAGAAGGGGCAGTGATTAATTACATTAGGCTTCCACCCCTGATTGAACTCCACCTCCCCCACCCCTCACTACCAAACTTTCCTTAGGTTTCCACCATCTATACAAATGACCCTGTGCCCATAAACACCAACTTGAATTTGGAGCAGGAAACATGGGGTGAGAACAAGCAAAATTCCAAAGCCCTCTGACCTCTGCAGCCTGAGGGCTGGAAAATAAAACACCTCGGCTGCACTTCCATGCTCCTGCTCAGCTCCCGGAAACTGGAATGTCAGGTGATCAGAAGCTGCCCATTGCGACAGGGCAAACAGTCAGCGGCACTCAGGTAAGTTGGTGCAGACTCAATGGGCCAAATGGTCTCCTTCCACACTGTAGAGATTCTATGATTCTATAAGCCATAGGGAGGGTAGTTTGATGAGCCTCTCGTGGTAAGGGTAAAATATAGGGAGGGAAGCCTCGGGAAGGAGGAGCCTTTCTTCTGGAGGATTCTGGCAAGGTCAAAGAAGTTTACTTGCTTGGGCCTATTCTGGCCCTTCTCCTCCATGATGAGGGTGATTTCAACTCTGCCGCAAAGTAGAAACTGGCAGGCTCGTAAAACCATTTGGGATACGGTTGTATCACAGCTTGATATGTCTCCTGCTCTGCCCAAGACCACAAGGAAACACAAAAGTTGTGAAGGTAGCCCAATCCACCACACAAACCAGCCTCTTATCCATTGACTCTGTCTATACTCCCTGCTGCCAACATAATTAAGGACCCCCATGCACCCGAGACATTCTCTTTTCCACCTTCTTCCATTCCAGAAAAAGATACAAAAGTCTGAGATCACGTACCAACTGACTCAAGAACAGCTTCTTCCCTGCTGCCGTCAGGCTTTTGAATGCACTTAACTTGCAATAAGTTGATCTTTCTCTACACCCTAGCGATGACTGTAACACTACATTCTGCACTCTCTCGTTTCCTTCTCTATGAATGGTATGCTTTGTCTGTATAACGCGCCAGAAACAACACTTTTCACCTTATGCTAATACATGTGACAATAATAAATGAAATGAAGTCAAAAGATACTTACAGACCAACACCCTGTCTTTTTCTAATGCTTTCCTATCTTAACTTCCTCTTTTGACTATCTGAAACCAGTGGAGTCCTTCTTTATTTGTGCAGCTCAGTCTCAGATAATGGGCACAATCTTACTTATTGCACACGCCACGCTCCCGCTGCAGCGAGGTCAGGGAACTTGGTGGTCAGCCAAATCTCCATTCGCTGCAGCAGGATCCCGCCGGCATGAACAGTGATAAGTTTCCACTTGACGGGAAAGCTGCGAAGATTTCCCCACTCGACAGGAAATTAGATGAGTAGCGTGAAGAGAACAAAAAAAATTTGCGGGGGCTACATGGAAAGGGCTGGGGAGTGGGAATAGCCAGTGTCCCCTGCCAAAGCGCTGGCAAGGAGATGACAGGCTGAATAGCTTCCTTTTGTAACCATTCCATGGTTCTAAGTCGCCAGCCAAGATTGCAGTCTGGTCCTCATGACATGACCCTGACTGAATGCAGGAGGATAACATTATAATGAGGCATGGAAGGGGGTGCAGGGGTTGGCAACAAGGTAATGTTGGACTTGTGTAAGACCTTAGTAAGGCAACAGATGGATTACAGTCTAGGTCACCAACACAAACAGGATATATAATAAATGAAGGAGCCACTACATAGATTCAGCAGGATATTATTAGGAGTGATGGATTACAGTGAACAGAGACTCGAGAAGTGAGACTCTTTTCTTTAACTGGAACCGAGAAGGTTGAGAAATGGCCTTTTATTCAGCTTGTAAATAGCGATTGATCATTTCCACAGGATCGTACTGAGAGGGCGCACATTTAAGATAACCACAGAATGAATTAAAAGGGTAGGCAGTAAAACGCTTTCTTTACACAGAGGGAGGCTAGGATGTGGATCTCTGCCACAAAATCTGTTGTAGCAGAGTCCTTAATTACTGTTAAAAGGGAATTAGAACATTGCTTGAGAATTAAAGAGTAAGGAGAATAAAGAGTGCCATTAAACAAGATGAATAATGTAGAGGGAATTTTGAATGTTTTGATGGGATTTTTAACCTCTAGGAGAACCATGGGATATGGGGATTGCAAAGATCAGGTCAAAGATCAGCAATGATCTCATTGGATGGTGTAGTAGCCACAATGGGCTGAATGACCTCCTTCTGCAACTGTTTCTGATGTTCTTAGGCGCTGCCGTAGACTTGACAGGTCCAGTGACTGGTTTTGATTCTGTTGTTCAAAACAAATTGAGTTTATAAAGTGCTTTTCGCAACCATGGACATCATTACAGCCAATCAAAAACTTTTGAAGTGTAGTCACTGTGGTAATACAGGAAAAGTATTCAATAAGAATTTTCTCCAGTAACATTGACCTTTCTTTGACTTAGAGCACATGAATAAACTGAACAGCTACAAAATGTAGGTTGGAATTCATAGAATCATAGAATTAATTTGGCTCATCGGATCCATGCCGACTCCCCAACACAGTATCTTACCCAGGCTCTCTCCCTTACCCTATCCCCATAACCTCACATTTTCACCATGGCAAATCCATATCTTGGGATGTTAAGTGGCAATATAGCATGGCCAATCCATCTAACCTGCACATCTTCAGATCGTAGGAGGAAACCAGCGCACCCGGAGGAAACTCACACAGATACGGAATGAGCACGCAAACTCCACACAGACAGTCACCCTATACTGTTATTGAACCCAGGTCCCTGGTGCTGTGAGGCAGCAATGCTAATCACCATGGCACCTGTACTGTGTCACCATTTAAATTTATTTATTAATGTCACAAATAGGCTTACATTAATGCTGCAATTAAGTCGCTGTGAAAATCCCCTAGTTGCCACACTCCAGTGCCTGTTCAGGTACACTGAGGGAGAATTTAGCATGGCCAATGCACCTAACCAGCAAGTCCTTCGGACTGTGGGAGGAAACCAGAGCACTTGGAGGACACCCATGCAGACGCGGGGAGAACTTGCAGACTCCACGCAGACAGTTACCCAAGCTGAGAATCAAACCTGTGCCCCTGACGCTGTAAGGCAGCAGTGCCAACCACTGTGCCAACATGCCACCCGCTCTTCAAAAATAAATAATTAATGAATAATTGAATATTAGGGCCGCTACCAAAAGCAACCGAAGCAAAGCAAAATGCTAAAAATCTGAAATAAAAGCAGAAGATTCTAGAAAACATGCAGCAAACCAGGCAGCATTTTACTCTCTGCTTCCATCTTATGGTCTGTTGTAACCAATCATACTTACCCTGGACAAATCTTTGACTTTATAAGTTCCATTATCACCCCATTTTACCCTCCGCCTTCATTACTCTTGCAATTTAATCATGAAAGGCCTACACTCTGTCACATGCTTTCCTCATAATTCTTTTCTCCCCAAAGCCCACTCTAATCCCACCACCCTCCCGTGCCCCCCTTCACCAGCCCTGCCACTCTATTCCCACCACTTTCCCCAGTTCAGCAATTGGTTCGAAGCTGTAACTCTCTAAAGTATTCCAGTTGCATTTCTGGTGAAAGGTCACCAGTATGAAACTTTAACCCTTGTTCCTCTCTCTCCACACGTTGCTGACTGAGTCATTTCTAGCATGTTCGACTTCACTTAACTGAAAGCACTGATTTGTTCATGTGACAGTACTAATCTACAAGTACCATGCGATGCATGAAGTTTTAAACTTAACATTCACAGTGAGTAGTCTCACAACACCAGCTTAAAGTCCAACAGGATTATTTGGAATCACGAGCTTTCGGAGCACTGCTCCTTCATCAGGTGAATAGAGGGGTAGGTTCACAAACATGGCACATATAGACTTTTAAAAGGGTAGAGATTATGCCATATTTGGGAACCCACAAACTCACAATTTCGTGATTCCAAATTAACCTGATGTTACGACTGTAATTTGTATAGAACTATAAAAAGTTTTAATTCTGCACTGTTTGCAATTCGAAGACATGTAGATTTGCAAAGGTTTATTTAAGATTTTTATGAGTAAAGTATATTTTTGGAAAAGAAAAACCTGGTGCTATGAGACTTCTTATCCGGTCCAACACCAGCATCACCACATCTTAACATTTACAGATTCAGAAGATTATTGTGGAATTTGTGTGACACCAGGTCAGTTCAATACATGGTCTAACACTTTGCTGTTATAGATCAAACATGATTCAAGTGTTGAATATTATTTTTAAAAAGTTATAAATTTGATTGGAAAAAAAATTCATTTTTAAATCCCCTTTCTGCTATTTTCATTCTGAAATTGGAATAAAGAAATACTGACCAAGGAAATGTTGGCTCTATTCTCTCTCCACAGATGCTACCAGATCTGCTGGGTTTTACCAGCAGTTTCTGTTTTATTAAATAAATACCAATCTAGCTTTTATTCAGTTTACATTTATTTATAGATACAATAAAACACCGATTTATAGAATCCCTACAGTATGGAAAGAAAGAGGCCATTTGGCCCATTGGGTCTGCACTGACTGTCTGAAGGAGCATCCCACCATGACCTTCCTCTCCACACAATCTCTGTAGCCCCACACTGGCTAATCCAGCTAACCTGCACCTCTTTGGACGCTAAGGGGCAATTTACACTGAAGCATAGAAAACAGAAGCAGGAGTAGGCCATTCGGCCCTTCGTGTCTGCCCCACCATTCATTTTGACCATGGCTGATCATCAAAATCAATATCCTGATTCCACTCCCCCTGCTCCCACACCTCCCACATGTCCTTTGCTCCCTTTAGCCCCAAGAGCTGTATCTAATTTCTTCTTGAAATCACACAATGTTTTGGCCTCAACTACTTCCCGTGGAAGTGAATTCCACACATTAACCACTCTGGGTGATGAAATTTCTCCTCACCTCAGTCCTAAAAGGTTTACCCCCTTTATCCTCAAAGTATGACCCCTAGCGGGGCCAATCCACCCAACATGTGCATCTTTGGACTGTGGGAGGAAACCCCACACAGACGTGGAGAGAAGGTGAAAATTCCACACAGACAGACAGCCGTGGCCAGAACCAAACCCAAGTCCCTAGCACTGTGAGGCAGCAGTGCTGACCACTGTTCCATCGTGCCGCCCTTATTGTTGATGCATTGTGTTTCTTCATTGAGGACAAATTGAGCATGCAAAGGCATGGCTGTGACCTACTACCCTTTTGACCATGCAGCAGTTCATCTGATAAGGAGGGTGCCTTTTTCTCTGCTCGCAGGCAGAGTGTGCTCAAACGTGGCAGAAAGTGACAACCTGCTTTGGTCGTCAGCTAATGTTTCCTGTACGCCTGTATCTATCAGGCCAGCAATAAGCTCCAGCTCCACAGCCTTGTTAAAGAGGGTTGATAAGAAAGTACTTTTGCTGATAAGCCGCTGCAGGCAGCTGCGAGGGTTCAGTGAACAGTTCCTTACGACACACTGTACTGAACATTAATGAGGCCTCTATCCAGCACGAAGAGCATGCCCGCTTGTAAATTTAAAATCACACCTAATCTCTGCCGAACCGAGTGACCTAAAATGAAAGCCGTGTCCACAGAACGTGAAAACATCAGGCGGCTGACTTTGAAGCATTCTGACAGGTTGTCACAAATAAGTAAAAGGGGTTTGCATAACTCAGATAGGATATAATTAAACATAAGATATCTGTCAGCGTACAGTCAACAACCTTTCATTTGCTGACCACAAAGTACTCTGAACGCAGATGACAGAAAACTATTCCTGAACCAACAGACAGCTCGTACCCCGGTCCCACAGGTTCTGCTTCGCATGAGCCAGCCACAAGGAGGTATACAAGAGCAGGCTAGGGTCAACTGTCTCCACATTCCCTCTCCCTCCCTGTGGAAAATTAAGTGTCTGACTTACACAAAGCTTCTCCTGATGCCAAGACTGAATTTGGGGAATTTGATATCATGTGGGTTCAGTAGAATGGGACAGATCAAAGATTTGGGGAATTTAATGATGTAGCAATTTTTTTTGGGGAGGGGTCTTTTTTTTTGCATTTTTAAACCCCGGTTCGTAAATTTTCAATCCTATCGCTGATGTTTTGAGGTCGATGTATTCTTCTTGTCGTAGTCCCAGTCGAACAGCATTTCCTCACAAACACTTTTTGTTTTGCGCTTTCCACCTTTAACCGAGAGAGTGGGGTCAGTCTGCACCGTGCGTGGACATCTCTGGGGATACCTGGACCAGTCAGCAGGATACATGTCTTCCTTTCTCTTTACTAAATTTCTCTTTGAATGTCAATGAAGGCTAGAATTCAAATTCAGCACTTCAGGGTTAGCCGACACTAAAGAGTTTGATAAATGAAGTGTCAAAAGTAACATTTTCCATCGGTATCTGTCCTAGATTGGGATTTCCAAAGGGGGAGCTGGCACGTGATGCTGTAACGGCTGGTGAAATCCACAGCCAGGAGAACTGTAAACCCTTGTTGCAGTTTAAGCCAACAGTATATATGAAGGTTTAGGATGGATGGATTGTACAAATGTGCACATTATAACTTAGTTCGAACAAAACGTGTCAGACAATTGGCTGGATAGTTTGCATTTAAACTGGTAGCTTTTTCAGTTTCAGTTCTGAGAAGGGATTTAATCTGGTTAGATTAAATCAGAAATGCACACTGAACACATTGTCAGATTTTTAAAGAATGTGTTTGAATGGTAAATATTAAACATTGAGAGATTTGGAGCCTACCAGTCATTTCCTGCTGTGGTTGCACCTTCTGACAATCCTGGCACGTTAACTATATATTAACTACTCCCACTGGATGAAATGGTCACTTCAATGCAACTGTGGCACAGATGGTGACTGAGCTTGCCCAAGTTCCCCAGTAGGGACTGGCTCCATCAGACAGGATTTGCGATCATGTGGCTTTGAAGTCCTTTGGACCGAGTACTTCCCAAGGGGTGAGAGGTCAGTATCAAGCTACCCACCATCTGCTGATATCCATTCTGGTGCATGTTGGAATGCATCGACAGAGTTCAGTCAGGCACTTTCTACTTTTCTACTTTCATCTTCCATCATGAGGACTGGTTTGGAGGCTACAGAACAAGGAGACACTCTCCTTTCGTGGTTAATTCTGTGATTGAGGGACACCAAAACTGATTCACTCTCCAATCAGGAGCGTTGCAACAATTCACAAAAGATCCTTTGACAGCATCTTCCAAATCCACGACCACTTCCACCTAGAACGACCAGGGCAGCAGATACATGGGAACACCACCTCCTGCAAGTTCCCCTCCCAGCCACTCACCATTCTGACTTGGAAATGTAGCGCCGTTCCTTCGCAGTCACTGGGTCAAAATCCTGGAATTCCCTCCCTAACCGCATTGTGGGTCAACCCACAGCACGTGGACTGCAGTGATTCATAAAGATAGCTCACCATCACCTTCCTGAATATTGCTGGGTATAAGTGTTTTAGGTGTGTCAGAGGAGGGGGGTTGAAAAGAGGTGATGGGATGGTGTTGTTAGTAAAGGAGCACATCACAGCAGAGGGAGGATAATATGGAGGAGTTAGGGATTGAGTCGCTGTGGGTGGAGTTGAGGAATAGGAAGGGAGCGATTACTATGCTAGGGGTGTACTATAGGCCACTCAACAGCCCAAAGGCAGTGGAAGAAGGCATTTGTAAAGACATTTTAGATAGGTGCAGAAAGAATAGGGTTGTTATAGTGGGTGACTTTCATCTTCCTGGAGTGGATTGGAAGGTGCCTAGAGCTGGGGGTTCGGATGGGGAGGAATTTGTAAAATGTGTGTTGGAAGGGTCCTTGGAGCAGTACATAACTAGCCCGACTAGGGAGGGGGCTGTACTGGATTTAGTTTTGGGTAATGAGCCGGGTCAGGTGGTTGAGGTTGCAGTAGGCGAACATGTGGCTAACCCTGGTAATTATAGGCTAGTGAGTTTGACTTCAGTGGTAGGAAAGTTGTTGGAAAAAATTCTTAGGGATAGGATGTATAAGCATTTGGAGCGTTGCGATCTGATTAGGGATACGCAGCATGGCTTTGTTCAGGGGAGGTCTTGCCTTACGAATCTGGTAGAATTTTTTGAGGAGGTGACAAAAACAGTTGACGATGGATGAGCTGTTGATGTCATCTATATGGATTTCAGTAAGGCGTTTGACAAAGTCCTTCACGGTAGGCTGGTAGAAAAGATTAAGGCTCATGGGATACAGGGACAGGTATCTAGATGGATTGAAAACTGGCTAGGTAACAGGTGACAGAGAGTAGTAGTGGAAGGGTCCTTTTCTAGCTGGAGGTCTGTCACCAGTGGTGTGCCGCAGGGCTCAGTACTGGGACCTCTTCTATTCGTAATATATATAAATGACCTGGAAGAGGGAGTACGTGGTGTGATCAGCAAGTTTGCAGATGACACCAAGATGGCAGGATTGGCGGATAGTGAGGAGGAATGTCAGGTGACACAGAAGGATATAGATAGGCTGGTATATTGGGCAGATGGAATTTAATCCTGATAAATGCGAGGTGATGCATTTTGGAAGGAATAATGCCGGGAGGAGTTACATGATAAAGGGTAGACCAATTAAGAGTATAGAAATGCAGAGGGACCTGGGAGTGCAAGTGCACAAGTCTCTGAAGGTGGAAACCCAGGTGGAGAAGGTTGCGAAGAAAGCTTACAGAATGCTAGCCTTTATAGGAAGGGGTATAGAGTATAAGAGCTGGCTTCTAATGCTACAGTTGTACAGAACGTTGGTTAGACTGCATTTGGAGTACTGCGTCCAGTTCTGGTCACCTTACTACCGGAAGGACGTGGAGACCCTGGAGAGAGTGCAGAGGAGGTTTACCAGGATGCTGTCTGGAATGGAAGGACTGGGTTATGAGGAAAGATTGGGTAAACTGGGGCTCTTTTCCTTAGAAAGAAGGAGATTAAGGGGGGGATCTGATAGAGGTGTATATAATAATGAAGGGTATAGATAGAGTAAACAGTGGCAGGCTTTTTCCTAGATTGGAGACAAATATCACGAGGAGTCACAAGCTAAGGGTGAGGGGGGGGAGAAGTATAATTTGGATACTAGAGGGAGGTTTTTCACATAGAGGGTCATGGGGGTATGGAATGCACTACCAAGTAAGGTGGTGGAGGCAGGCACGCTGGACTTGTTTAAGGTTTACTTAGATAGGCACATGAGTGAAACAGGGATGGAGGGTTATCGGAGACGGTTTTAAGTAAGGGTCAGAGCCTCGGGACGTTACTGGAAATCTAATGCTACATGTGTTAATGTTTTGTCTTTTTACTCCACAGGTGTGTCGGTCCACCTTGTTGTCTAACGAGGGGCATACACGCGGTGGGTCGTGCGTGGGCTGCTCTTGGATGTTTCGAGAGTGGTCTAGTACTTCGTGTCGTTGCGTGTGCTTAAAACTGGACCAGCAGATGGGCACCACAACAGCTCAGTGACTATCACTGCTAGCTGTACAGATACATGGATTTGGGCCGGTGTCTGTGGGAGTTTGCGCATTCTCCCCGTGGTTGCGTGGGTTTCCTCCGGGTGCTCCGGTTTCCTCCCACATCCCAAAGATGTGCTCTTAGGCTGATTGGTGTAACAAATTGTCCCTAAATTATTCTCCCCTGAAGCTGGTTTACAATGGGGGTACCATTCGCATACACACGGGTCAAGGTAGGTGTAGGAAAATGTTTTGTGAAGATGGCGGCGCGGGCTCGTTGGGCCGAAGGGCCTGTTTCCCGTGCTGGGTTGTTCTTTGTTCTCAAGGCCAACTATGGATGGGCAATAAATGATGGTCAGCCAGCAACACCCGTGTCCCACAAATAGATTTTAAAAGTTGTCTACTAAGAAGCTGCATTTGTCAACTTCCCTGATTATTTAACAGTGTTAGCTAATTGACAGTTGCACAGTTTCATAGTTTTCCCCATTAATGGACATTATATGCCACAGCATCTGTACACAGTATGATATTGCAAAGTGCACAAGACCAAAGCATCAAATCCACCCCCACTCCCCCGCCCCCACCCCCACCCACCCATCCCAGTGATCGGCACTTCATAGAGATTTCAATTCAATTCAATTCAACATTGCACACCCGAATATGAAACCACAGATGAAAGTTTTTACTGACTTAATTAACTAACATTTATTTATAATTTACAGAACATTAAGCAATATCAGAAATAGCCGCAGGCAATACTAATATAGTACAATAATAAATCACAAAATGTCATTTCAAATGTCCACAAGGGATTAATTGTCCTTTTGAATTGTTCTGGTGAACCAGTGGAAACGAACAGTTTTATATGCAAAGACTCATCAGCTAATATTGCAAACAAAACCTCTTCTCTCCAGCAACTTCTTCACCAGGATTCGGGCATTGCTGATAAATTGGAAGATCTTACTGCATTTGAAAAGCATTATCTTTTGATGTCAACATGAAACAACAACTTTAATGAATTCAAGAATTGGGACGAGTGCTCAAAAAGGCACAGAACAAAGACTAACTGGTCTGATTGAGCTCATCTTTCATCCAGTGGCGCCCCTTATTACAGCCAGCCATTTTTAACACGTAATATCAATCTGGAATATGATCATCAAACCTCCAGGAGTATGCTTCACCGGGCCGTCAGTCACACAATCAATAGACAGGACAGCTACTACACGTCTCTTGAGGACACTTAACTGCAGTGAAAACACTCTGATAAGTAGAATCTAACATAAGCTAATCATAGAATCCCTACAGTGCAGAAGGAGGCCATTTGGCCCATCAAGGCTGCACCGACCACAATCCCACCCAGGCCCTATCCCCATAACCCCACATATTTACCCTGCTAATTCCCCTTGACACTAAGAGTCAATTTAGCATGGCCATTCAACCTAACCCGCACATCTTTGGAGTGTGGGAGGAAATCCACGCAGACATGGGGAGAATGTGCAAACTCCGCACAGACAGTGACCCAAGCCAGGAATAGAACCCGGGTCCCTAGCGCTGTGAGGCAGCAGTGTTAACCACTGTGCCATCATCCTGCCCAATCTGCAATTTTAGCCACTATGTAACCCTAAACTTGCAAAATTATCTTTCTGGTTTAAAAAATCTGAGATGAAAATTGCAGATTTGGCGAGGAACCCAATAAGCTTTTTTACAGCACTAATTGGAATAGAGCTGCTACCTGGCAATTTCGAAAGTTCATCAGGGCTGAGATAAGCATTTGGAGATGAGTAAGAATAAAGATACACAGAAGCGAAGAGAACCCCGCTTTAGCTCAGATAAAAACAAAATACTGCCGATGTTGGAATCTGAAACAAAAACAGAAAATGCTGGAATATCATAGAATTCCTGCAGTGCAGAAGGAGGCCATTTGGCCCATCAAGTGTACTGACTACAATCCCACCCAGCTCCTATCCCCATATTTACCTTAGCTAGTCCTCCTGACACGAAGGGGCAATTTAGCATGGCCAATCATTCTGACCCGCTCATCTTTGAATTGTGGGAGGAAACTGGAGCACCTGGAGGAAATTCACACAGACACAGGGAGAATGTGCAAACTTCACAAAGACAGTGACCCAAGCCAAGAATCAAACCCAGGTCCCTGGCACTGTGAGGCAGCAGTGCAGCTCTGGCAGCACGTGTGGACGGAGAATAGAGCTAACGTTTTGAGTCTGGATGGCCTTTCATTATCTGCTCTGGAGAATCCCATTGCTTGAACAGCCGGAGATTTCTGGCCTTGGTTTGTGATGCAGATCAACAGCGCGGGCTCTATTCCTGTGTTCACTGAGGTTATTCATGAAGGCTTCTCAATCTTGTCCCTTGCCTGAGGTGAGATGATCCTCAGGTTAAATCACTTGCAGCAAACTCTTCTTCTCAAAGGCAGAGCAGCGCTTTGGTACATGATAAAAAATATTGTAAGGGCAATTTCAAATCCTGTAGAAGAAGCAAAGAGTTCACAACTTGAAAACTGAACAGGAGTAAAGCAATTCCATCATTCTCATGCAATATTACAGTCGTAATGCTGCTCCTAACATCTCAGTTACCATTGCAATGCAAAGCAATTCTCGAGATCTGAGGTGGTCATCTTGAGAATGTATGTGTCTGGCGATGGGATTCAGAATACCCTGGAGATTCGGGAGCTTAGAGGGCTGAGCATTGAGTGCTCCCTATTGATAGTGGCAGATGTCAAGAGATTATTGGGATTAATTCAGATTGTGATCTAAAGTGGCAATCAGTGTCCTTATAAAAAGCTAAGGCTGTTGACTGCCATGCTAACACTGGGATGCGTGACCCATGCTGATAGCATCACAGTGCACTAAGCTGAAACAATCTTTCACTTTTTGCTCTGTATTGGAAAGCAACCTTATGCAGAATGGATCCAATTTTCACCTCTTGACACACTGGCATGACTTGCCACTACCAAGAGGGAGGAGATTAGCACTCATGCCCGTGTTAACTACATTTTTATTCACTTTATTTAATCTTGTCTCAGCAGCATGCCAATCAAGTGCAAGTCAGAGAAAATCAGAGGCCTGGATGTGTATTCTTCTTCCTCTGCAGTTCCCTCAGGATTGAGGACAATTTGTTTCCGCTCTGGTTTGGTGGGTCCTGAGGTGGATGATAGGATGATGGGTCTTAAAGGGTTGGGTTAGCAGGGCGTGGTGGCACAGTGGTTAGTGCTGCTGCCTCACAGCGCCAAGGACCTGGGTTCAATTCCCAGCTTGGGTCACTGTCTGTGTGGAGTTTGCACGTTCTCACTGTGTCTGTGTGGGTTTCCTCCGGGTGCTCTGGTTTCTTCCCACAGTCTGAAAGATGTGCTGGTTAGATGCATTGGCCATGCTAAATTCTTCCTCAGTGTACCTGAACAGGTGCCGGATTGTGGCGACTAGGAGATCGTCACATCATTGCAGTGTTAATGTAAGCCTACTTGTGACACTAATAAATAAACTTTAGATGGGTTGTTTGAAGATTTGGATGCCTTCCTGACACTTTGTCTTTCCCTCTGCACCTTCCTGATTAAGTCTCTCAATGTGTTTGGTGCCTTCCTCCATTTTGGTTGGTCACAATTAGGGACTGCCACGAGTCAGCAGAGATATTTGACCTCTCCAGGGATGCTTTGAGAGCTTTTCTTCTGTCCTCCTGGGAGTTTCCTCCTGTCACTAAGTTCCGAGCAGAGTGGCAGTCGCTTCCGAACTCGGATGTCAGGCAGACGAAAGGAGTGTCTCACCCACTGGAGATGGTTTGAACTGATTGACACCTCCATACTGGGCAAGTTGGTTTGGGAGAGGATACTGCCTTTCTTGCTGTCTTTGGTGAGGGTTTTATGATCAATGTTTACTTCGTTTATCTGTTGAATATACCTATACATTTAAGGCTATCATACTGAAAAGGTGAGTGGGGAGAGATACAAAAGGGTCCAGAGGGGAGTGTCTGGAACAAACTGCCAGAGGTGGTAGTGGAGGCAAGTACAATTTTATCTTTTAAAAAGCATTTAGACAGTTAGGTGGGTATAGAGGGATATGGGCCAAATGACAGCAATTGGGACTAGTTTAGTGGTTTAAAAAAAAGAGAAGCATGGACAAGTTGGGCTGAAGGGCCTGTTTCCAATGCTGTAAACCTCTATGACTCTATAAGTAATTGAACAAATCTGATAGAAAAATCACAGGCCTGAGACACTTTTTTCTCACTACGGATGCTATCTGACTTGCTGAGTATTTCCAGCATTTTCGATATTTCATTTCCAGTTGTTGTCGCTGGTTAAAAACTGGGAGGCTGTAACAGGTTTATTCATTCCAGGCTGGAGTCAGTGATTGGCTTCCTTTCTAAAAGAACATTGTGCATTTGTAACAAAACATGACAAAAGGTTCAAGCATAACGACTGATGTCCAGGGTGTGATCTCCAGATCGTTACACTTGCTGGTAGGTGTGACTTAGCAGCTAACCACGATGGAGAGTTAGTGGCTGGCTGGTAATGTCACTGGATGAATAATCCAGAGACCCAGGCTTTCTCTGGGGACTTGAGTTCACCTTTTGGGATAACAGCTGGTGGAATTTAAATTCAATGAATACATCTGGAATTGAAAACTATTCCTTGTTATAATAACCTCAAAAGTCAGATCTAAAGGGACAGTGCCTTATTGCACAAAATAAAAGTAAAGCAAAACCACAAGCCTTGGTGAATACAAACAGGTGCCAATTGGGACGATACAACAATGGACCCACTCAGGGGCCTGCTTTATAAAGGGCTGGAAATATGAGCTCCACCTGGCAAGGTAATTACCAATCTCTCGTATTCTACAAGTCTTACAGGGAGTTTAATCAGTGATTCCCCATGCAAGTCCCAGGGGTTATTACACTCAGTATTTGTGATCCTGGTACCATTGTCGATTGTCATAAAAACATCTAGTTCACTAATGTCCTTTAGGGAAGGAAATCTGCCATCCTTACCTGGTCTGTCCTACATGTGACTCCAGAGCCACAGCAATGTGGTTTACTCTTAACTGCCCTCTGAAATGGCCGAGAAAAGCACTTAGTTTAAGGGCAATTAGGGATGGTAATATTGTTGGCCCAGCTATTGACTCCCACATCCCAGGAAAGAATTTTAAAGCACAGATCAGTAGTCATAAAACCATCCTGGCGTGAATCTGTCTATTGGCTTCAAGACAATTTACAACCCTGCCCTCATCCCCCGCCCCCATATTCTTTGCTTCTTCTTGCAAATATTTATATCCAAATCTTTGAGCTGCCTAATCAGTACTCTCAATCCATATCATCACCTCCTAATCTTTGTCAATGGGGCTTGTATCCTTAGCCCTTTACCCAGTGACATAGTGTTTAGCACTACTGCCTCATAGTACCAAGGATTCTTGGCTTGGGTCACTGTCTGTGGAGTCTGCACGTGTTCTCCCCATGTCTGCGTGGGTTTTCTTCAGGTGCTCTGGTTTCCTCCTGCAATGCAAAAGATGTGCTGGTTAGGTGCATTGGCCATGCTAACTTCTCCCTTAGTGTATCCGAACAGGCACCAGAGTGTGGTGACTAGAGGATTTTCACAGTAACTTCATTGCAGTGTTAATGTAAGCCTACTCGTGACACTAATAAATAAACTTTAAACTTTAAGCCCTGATGAAGGGTCGAAACGTTGTCTCTATTCTCTCTCCACAGATGCTATCAGACTTGCTGAGACGTTCCAGCATTTTCTGTTTTTGTTTCAGATTCCAGCATCCGCAGTATTTTGCTTGTATCTTTGTGTTTAACTCACTGCCAGTTACCTTCCCTGAAGAAGTACCGTCCTTCGCTCTGACGAAGGGTCATCTAGGCTCAAAGCATTGGGTTCTATTCTCTCCCCTCGGACGCTGTCAGACCTGCTGAGATTCTCCAGCATTTTTTGTTTTGGATTTCCCAATCAAAAGAGAATCTTTTGCTGCACACACTTTTAGAAGAACAGTCATTTGACCGTTCCTGTTTTATATTTTAAAGAATTTTGATATCAGTTGCTATTATAGTTGAGGTGTTATTTGTTTAGGTAACATCAGTGGAAAAAACAACTCAGTAAGATTACTGAAGCTGTGCTTAGTACTCTGAAAGGCACGAGGTAATCGTGTTGTAATTTTTAAGCATTGAGGCCGATCTTCACCCATAACAGTAACTCACCGAGGAATTGTGCGGCATTTTAATTAAAATTAATGGAGAACCTCATAAGGTACTGCAGCAGTTGGTATGACCTTTCAGAACGTTCTAAGCAGCAGCATATGTTTATACTGTATTAGGAGTTCTATTAACAACCTCATAAAAAGAGTAAGAGGTCACGGTGAGATGTTATTGCATAGCAAAATAGGGAACGATTTAAAAAACACTGGTAATGCTGGAGGAATATTGGTCACTTACAAACCTGGTGTTGGTTGGTAGTGGGGTTTTACCTGCAAATCGTTAGGTGGAATGAACTTGCAAGTGGTAAAGTTGCCTTGGTCCCAGGTGACCCTAGGCTGCTCTCTCCTTTGAGGAGAAGAGCAGACTGGAGGTGATTTTAACCTGAGGATCATCACACTTCAGATGAGGGGCAAGGTTGAGAAGGCAGGGTCTTTGTGAATAATCTCAGCTGGTACGGGGATTGAACCCATGCTGTTGGTGTTGCTCTGTTGGTGAGGTTCAGGGGCTGATCGGGGGTAGGGTAGTGCTGGGTGACAGATCCCACACTGCACGTGTACACTGGTACACAGCGCATTTGGTGATGGGGGTGCTTGTGCAATGATGCTCCTGGAGCTCTGCAACTGGCTTCCCAGTGTGAATAGGCAGCGCAAGTGAATATTTAAATACTTCATGAGAGTTTTTGACTCAACAACCATTTCAGGCAGTGAGTTCCAGAATCCCACCATCTTCTGAATGAAAATGATTCTCCTCAACATTCTTCTTAGCATTCTACCTCTTCCCTGAAATCAAAGCCCCTTGGATACTGATCTTTCTACTAATGGAAAAAATGGCTTTCTTTTCACCCTATCTATGCCCTTTAATCTGATAAACATCAATCAGGTCCCCTCTCAACGTTTGGTGGTCCAAGGTAAACATCCCTAGCCTATTCAATCTTTCTTCATAGCTCAGGCGCCCCTCAAAGCTGGTAAATCACCTATGCACCCCCTTCAGTCGAATCATTTCCTTCTGATAACATGGTGAACAGAACTACACACAGCACTCCAGTTGTGGCCTTATCAGCGTTTTGTACAATTCCAGTATGACCTCCCCCCTCTATGCCATGCCTTGGCTGATAAAGGCAAGTATCCCATATGCCTTCTTAACTATTTTAATCGACCTGCCCTGTCACGTTCAGGGATTGTGGATATGCATCCCAAGGTCCCTCTGATCTGCAACACTTTCCAGGTTTCTTTGTGTCTCAGATCACATGAATGTATGTCACTTCCTTCCATGACATCAGAGGCTGTTACAGTAAATCCTTAATGGTATTTAATTTAATATACTCCATTACACTAAACCTCCCCCAGTTTCTGTTCCAACTTCAACATTCTCTGACAGCCATGGAAACTCAGTGCTCCAGCCTCCGAGTCATTCTGAACATTTTAGTATATTGTAGTCCTATGGGACTACGGGGAATATAATCTCTTTTTGCTGTCTTAGGTAAATGATGTTATTCTTTCTCTCTCAATGATCATTTCTTGTTCACCCATCTCTCTTTTCAATGTTCTTTTACATCGATAAGCATTGTGGTACTTTCGCAAGTCTGCCGATCTTAGTTGTTCTCTCTTTTGTAGGGGATAAGGCAACCAGCTCTGACGAAGGGTAACCCAAGACTCGAAATGTTGGCACTATTGTCTCTCCACAGATGCCATCAGACCCGCTGAGATTTTTCCAGCATTTTCTGCTTTGCGTCCCATTCTGATGTTGGTCTCCTTGAAAGAGTTGAACAGAAATCAAGCTAGAAGATGGCTCTGTCATCGTTCAGTTTTGACGACTGTGACCTCTCTGCTTTTCACACTGCTGCTCAGTTCCATCTGGACAATGTACGATCTAGGATGAAGGCTGGAATTTTACTGCCCTGTCCGCCACAGGGATTGTAGCAGGTGAGGTGTGAACAATGGAGAAGTCCAGTGACCTTGGGCAGAATCTTATGATTTTGGGATGAGTGAGGCCGTAAAATCCCACCTGAGATCTTGGTTGATCTCCGACCCATTCTGCCGGTTGAAGATCTCATATTGTTCTCGTTCTGGGACAACTGTCATGATGTTTCATCTGTTCACTTCAACAAATCTCCTCCCTCTCCTATGCTAACTTGGAATTTTACGGCCCTTCCCACTGGTGGGATTTTCCATTCCCGCCGAAGTCAGTGGACATTTGAACAAGTCAGAACATTTTACAGCCCCATCCAATACTGTAAAATCCATCATCTTTGACTGGAAGTATCAATGTATGTGTAAGGGTAGGAATTTGTGTCCACAATGTTCTTCCTGGAAATATTTGTAACTCCATAATGTTCCGAGGAGTTGGTAGGTCTTTCATTTCTCTGGTCTTCAGTGGGTTGATCTGATCACGTTAAGTTACAGGGATTCAGTCTTAGCGAAGTAATCACTTGGAGGAGATGTGTTGGGATAACAGGCAGCAGTATTAGGACATTTCAAAATTATAACAGTGTAGCAACACCTTTTAAAAATCAAACCTTTGGATCCGAGGTGCTGCATGTTAAATTAAGTTTTACCTATCACCTTGCGTCACTTGTTGCATCTTGGTCACGATCATGATTAAGTTTTGTAAAATTGATGAATTTTAGAAGAGAGGCTATTGTGCTGTGGGGTGTATTGTTCAATGTTGGTGCGGTTGAATCACCAGCTAATGCAATATACCAGAAGAATTAGATCTTTCACATCAGGAAGAGACCGAGGGCAATAACACTGAAATAGACTGTGAAACCTGTTACAGAGAACAAAGAGCACAGAAAATTACAGCACAGGAACAGGCCCTTCGGCCCCTCCAAGCCTACGCCGACCTTGCTGCCCCACTGAGCTAAAACCCCCTACCCTTCCGGGGACCATATCCCTCTGCTCCCATCCTATTCATGTATTTGTGTAGACGCCCCTTAAAAGTCACTGTTATATCTGCTTCCACTACCTCCCCTGGCAGCGAGTTCCAAGCACCCAGCACCCTCTGTGTAAAAAACTTTCCTCACCTCCTTTAAACCTTGCCCCTTACACCTAAAACTTACGCCCCCTAGTAATTGATTCTTCCACCCTGGGAAAAAGCTTCTGACTATCCACTCTGTCCATGCCCCTCACTATGTTGTAGACTTCTATCAGGTCTCCCCTTCAAGCTCCGTCAATCCAGTGAGGACGGGTATTTAAGTTTAAGACTTTGCAACAGGCTGCTCCTCCAATCACAGTCCATTCTTTCACTCAGTAATCAATCTCCAATCACAGACTCAGTAATGATCCAACAGCAGCAAATGAGGAACAGAAACAGACTGATTGCAGGAGCAGTGAACACAGGTGTTAGTGAGTGCCAAGGGCTCTTGGGCATGAGGGAACATGGCATGTACCAGGGAGTGAAGATAGAGGCTGCAGCATGGGGAGGAGACAATGTGGGAGTGAGAGAGTATGAGAGAGTATTGTGGGGGTGCATGAGCGAGAGAGTGCGGGAGTGGGAGAGTGACTGAGAGAGTGTGGTAGTGGGTGAGAACATGTGGGAGTGAGTGAGAGAGTGTGGGAGTGAGACAGTGAGTAGAGAGTGAGAGAGAGTTTGTGGTAGTGGGTGAGAGAGTGTGGGAGTGAGCTAGAGAATGTGGGAGTGAGTGAAAGAGTGAGGGAGTGTGAGAGTGAGTGAGGGAGTGTGATAGTGGGTGAGAGAGTGCAAGAGTGGGTGAGAAAGTGTGGGAGTGAAAGGATGAGAGAGAGTGGGATCGAGTGGGTGAGAGAATGTGTGTGTATGGGAGTGAGAGGGTGAGTGTGCCTGTGGGAGTGAGAGGGTGAGTGTGTGCGGGAGTGAGAGGATGAGTGTAGGGGACAGGATGTATCTGCTTTACTCCCAGTCTCATGTTTCTCACTCACTCTCACCACCCACGGCAATGTATACTCACACCAGTCACATTGGCTGAGAGTGAGTGAGTGAACAGCCTGGAACTGGGATTAAGAGACACACACATACACACACAAATGCATATACACAGAAACTAATACACTCATATATACACACACAAACATACACACATACTAATACACACATAAGACCATAAGACATAGGAGCAGAATTAGGCCACTTGGCCCATCGAGTCTGCTCCACCATTCAATCATGGCTGATATTTTTCTTATCCCTATTCTCCTGCCTTTTCCCCATAATTCCTGATCCGCTTATCAATCAAGGACCTATCTATCTCTGTCTTAATGACTTGGTCTCCACAGCCTTCTGTGGCAAAGAGTTCACACACACACACACACACGCACTAACACATACAGACACTAACGTATAGAACTAACACATACAGCCACTAACGTATAGAACTAACACACACAGCCACTAACGTATAGAACTAACACATACAGCCACTAACGTATAGAACTAACACATACAGCCACTAATACACACACACACACACAAATAAACACACATAGATGCACGAACGCACTCACTCACTCACACTAATACATATGCACACACAAATGCATACACACACACTAACATACACAGACACTAATGCATACACAGAGACTGACATGCTCACACACACACACACACACACACACACGTACACATGAATGCACGCATGCACAAACACACTAACACACACTCTGGTCATTTTTGTTAAACAATCTTCTTTAATGTAACCAGTTATTGCTACGAAATTGCTTTATTTTTAATCAGCAATCGTTTCATTTCTGACTACAGCAACTTTTGTTGAAATTCAGTTTATTGTTGTGCCAAACCTTATCTTTCTGACATTTGCTCACCCAGAACCTTGCTTGAGATAAAAATTTAGATGTGCCCCTGTCCAGGTGAGAGGGTTGCAAAAGCCAGCTTGGCAATGTTTGCTCAAGGTTAACAAGATTGAACATTCGAATGTACTGAGTAAAGTCAGTTAGTTAATGTGCTATCAGGCCATGGGGAAGAAGAAGGTTTTAAGTTTGATCCCTGACTAGAAAATAGCAGCCAGTAAGTGCATTATTCTCAGTACGCGCTATGGGAACAAAGCCAGCGTTTCTCGGGCTGATCATTATTGAGTGTTTTGTTAACAAAAAAGTGAGTGCACGGAATAGGAGGTAGGTAGGGAATTGGTTAGGAAGTAAGAGACAAAGAGCAGGGATAATGGATAAGTATTCATATTGACAGGTTGTGGCTAGTTGTGTCCTCAGGGAGACTCAGCCTTTCGCTATATTTATAAATGATAGAGACAAAGCAATATACAGCCATATATCCACGCTTGCTGACAGCTCTGAGCTGGCACAGCAAGTAGCGTAGATGGCAGCTGGAAGTTGCAAAGAGACATTGATAGATGACGTGAGTGGGCAGAACTGTGGCAAATGGAATTTGATGCCAGGTATTGTGAGGTCATCTACTTTGGGCCAAAGAAAGAAAGAGCAGAATGTTTTCTAAATGGCGTGAAGTTAAGAACTGTGGATGAACAGGGAATGTGGTGGTCCACACACAGGACAAATCCCTCCCCACAAACTGTTTTGCAGTGGTGAAAGCTGCCCGCCACTGGCCAGCGGTGGGATCTTCCAGTCCCGCCGCTGTCAGTGGAGTTTCTCATTGTATGCACTGTCCGTCGCCGCCAGGGAACTCACAGCAGGCGGTCGCCATCACTGGGAGAAGAAGATCCCAATGGCAGGAATGGCGGGAAAAGCCCAACCGTAGAAACTGTTAAAAGCTATTGGACAGACCCAAAAAATAATTGGAAAGACTAATGGAATGTTGGCCTTAATCTTAAGAAGGGTTGGAATACAAGTGGTAGAAATGGTCATGTTGCAGTAATGTAAAGATCAGCCAAGGCCCCATTTGGAACAATGGGGAGAATTTTACCGTCCTGTCCACCACAGGAATCATAGTGGGCAGGACAGAGTCACACAGAGGTCCATTGACCTCGGGCGGGATTTTCCAGGCTGGAGAAAGCGCAGCTGAAAAATCCCGCCCAATGTGTTTGGTTCTGAGTATTACACCCCAGAAAGGATATATCAGTCCTGGAGTGCGTACAGTGCAGGTTCACCAGAGCAATACAGGTGACCAAAGCGTTAATTTTGGAGGCAAGGTTGTATAAAATAAACTTATGTATCCCTTGTGTATGTAGGACTGAGGGTGATCTGACTGAAGGTTTAGGATGATTAAACAATTGATATGAGGGATCGAGGCCCAGACTCTCATCCTGAGGTGGGGTGGGAAGTGTCAGGAAACTTCCGGGCTTACTGAACCCAACCTTTAAAAATGTCCACACAAAGGCAGGTTTGCAGTTGAGGGTGTGGGGAGGGGATGGGATGGGGTAGGCTGAAATAGGAGTCAGGTGGACAACCAGGGAACGAGTGTGGAGGCTGCTGAGTACAGAAGTGAGCTGTGTGCAAGACATGCCTCTGTACACTGGCACTGCATTTGTGCGAACAAGAAAAGATTAAAACAAAACTCATTCCTACCATCTTCATCCCTCACTCCCCCATGCACTCCCTATGCCCCATCTATGCCCACCTATGTCAACCCATGCCCTCCCACCCACCTTCCATAGCCCCTCGTACCACCATGCCAACCCATGCTCCAATCCATCACACTTTGCCCTTACTCTCTCTATGCCAACACATGTAGAATCCTTGGACACTTCTTTAAGAGCTTTGACAATTCATCAACATCTTTGACAGTTTCTTGACAGCCAGTTAATTCCTTGATGGTTGGACAGCTCTTTGACAATTGGACAGTTCTTTGACAACTGGATAGTTCCTTAACAGCTGGGCAGTCATTTGACAGCTTGATAGTTCCAATATGTTTGTGCATAAAACATGCAAAATCATGTTTAATTTTAAGAATGCGAAAAGTTGACTTATCGCTCCCACAGGGTGCCTTGCCTCTCCCAAAGCTGTTCTGGGACTCTATCCAAAGGGGAACCTTATCTCTCCAAAGGGCTATCCTGTTTAATGGAACAATTCCATAAATTCTAGACCTCAGCTGGTCTAATCTGGGTTTCAAACTAATGGCTTTCAAAGTCCCATTTTGAGTGGAGGCAGCTGGGGATTTAAGTGACCAGTTTCCTCTGTGAATCGTGCCCACTCCAGCCCACTCCACTCCTATCCCTGTAAAGATGGGAAGTGCCACGTTCAGGACAGGACTTGGAATTTTTGATCATTTCTGGGATTTTCGCCATGATGGAAGGCCTCCCTGGGATGGTCCAGAAAAAGAGGGAACAACCTCAAAATGAGAGCTGGGCAGTTTAGTAATGAGGTCGGAAGACACATCTTCCCACGATGGATAGTGGAAATGTAGTACAGTCCAGCAAAAAAGCTGTTAAGGCTATTTCAACTGGGAATCGCAAAAATGAGACGGACAGATTCTTATTGGGCAAGGGTAATCAGGACTGTGAAACAATGTTAGTTAGATGGATTTAACATCAAATTGATAATCAAATTGAAGGCAAACCTGGCTTGAGGGGCTGAATGGTCTCCTGTCCTTAAAGTGCAAGTCCAGTTGAAATGAATGTATTCAGAGCAAGAAAACCCACCTCTACAACTATGCAAATTAGACAGCAGAAATTAGTTCCTCAATAGGAAATGTGACTATGATTTTTGATATCTCAGAGAATTATAGGATGTGGGGGATGGGCGGTAAAATGGAGTTGATAGAAGCACAAATCCCTGCAGTGCAGGAGAAGGCCATTCAGCCCATCAAGCCTGCACCAACAACAATTCCACCCAGGCCCGCTCCTGTAACTGCACACATCTATCCTGTCAATCACCCTAACACTAAGGGGCAATGTTACATGGCCAATCCACCTAACCGACACATCCTTGGACACTGAGGAGCAATTCAGCATGGCCAATTGACCTAACCCGCACACCTTTGGAGTGAGACAAGAAACCAGAGCACCTGGAGGAAACCCATGTAGACACGAGGAGAACATGCAGACTCCATAGAGATGGTCACCAGAATCGAACTTGGGACCATACCGTTAACCAACACACTGCCTGTTAAAGCCTAAGATTAGTCATGGTCGTATTAAGTGGCGGAGCAGGCTTGACAGACCATACTGTCTCCTCCTGCTTCTATTTCTTGTGACATAGTGAATCTAATTTTGCTCAAAAATTACCATTGACTTAAAAGTTAATGCCTGTGGTTAATAAAGGTTATCCGGCGGTCAATGATTTGAAGAGTTCCTTCATTGTTTCGCAGGACTCTTGTCCGCTGTGTCCAATATCATTTTGTTATGTTTCCAATGGCTGGAAATCAGGAAGGAATTCCATCAATTCCACATGACTTTATGCCGGCAGCAAGTTCATGCCAATGGAAATCCCCTTAGTGCTCTGCTTGGCAATTGATTTATTCAGGAAGGTTGAGTAGGAACAGGGAAAGGCTATTAAAGATATCAGTTGGCACGGTAAGTGTATGTCTGGATCCTCTGTTTCCCCAGCCAGCATATCCACAGGCACAGGTGCAGATATCTGGCAATGACTCGGGAGGCAGAGGCTCAGCAGGGAGGCAGTCGCAGAGTTCTGCCATCTGCTGTGAGACCATAATCTCAGATATAGTGACAGTGTTGCCAGCGGCTATCAAGGTGGTCATGGCCCTGCCTCCAGGTGCAAATAGCATCGACAGTCTCAGTCAATTTACTGTGCAATGATACATGAAACAAGTGAATCTTGCTTTATTCAGCATTCCTGCTATCTCCTTTCCCACTGAACAGCCACTGCAGTATGACACGGCAACCAAACAGTAGGCTGGTTAGGAGTCACCTGGCCCTATATCTGCTTCTTCTGGTTCATACGATAGTCCATCAGTCAAATACACTATATCAGTATTGCAGCTTGCTGCCCTGTTTGAGAGCTGTCTGGGTAGCTCATTTCCCTCTCGCCCTCTTCGACTTATTGCTTTCCTTTGACAGCCTGAGATAACAGCAGAAAATTATAAACTCTGCATAAATCCCCACTCTCCCCAGTCTGCAAATGGACAGTATTTATATACGCCTGTACCAAATCAATGACATTTGTTGAAAAGATTTACAATACAGCAACATCTTGAAAATAATTTACATAGAATATTTATTAATCTAATAATGATCTTTGATTTTACAAATTCAAAGTGTAAGTAATCAAATCAAGAATAGCTTCTTCTCTGCTGCCATCAGATCTTTGAATGGACCTACCTTGTATTAAGTTGATCCTTCTTTACACCCTAGCTATGACTGTAACACTACACTCTGCACTCTCTCCTTTCCTTCTCTATGAATGGGGTATGTTTTGTCTCTATAGCACGCAAGAAGCAATACTTTTCACTGTATACTAGTACATGTGATAATCATAAATAAAATCAAATGACTGCAATATTACATTCTGCACTATCTCCTTTTCTTTTCTATGAATGGTATGTTTTGTCTCTATAGTGCACAAGAAACAATACTTTTCATTAAATATTAACACGTGGTAATAATAAAGCAAACCAAATGATTATAACATTACATTCTGCACCTTCTCCTTCCCTTCTCTATGTACAGTATGCCTTGTCCACACAGTGCTCAAGAGACAATACTTTTCACTGTATACTAATACACGTGACAATAATAAATCAAATCAAATGAAGTCAATTATATTATTCTTGGAGCCAGTTACAAAAGTTAGTTCAGTTGTATACTTCTGGGAGTTATCCTAAGATTTATTTTTACATTTTTTAAGATCAAGATGTTTATAACAGTGCTATTCCTGGCAGTGATGCAATCATTTGATATTTTGCATCATACATTCCTAATAAAATCCTGAAATGAATATACATTATGATGGGCACTGATGATATAATGCCATTTGCAGAGATAAGGATTGTCTTTTAGTAACACAGTGTGCATTATGACACAGTTTAATGTTTCGAGTCATCATGACTCCGTGAGCTGGATTACGTGGCATGTACTGAGGTATTATTTATTTGCTGTCTGATGTTCTTGTTTGATAAGCTTTTTTTTTCCTTTTTCTTCTTCACAAAAAAAATGTTAAGATCAAAATGTTGAAACTTAGCCATGGTAAATGTGCAGAGTCATGAGGGTAGGGCAGGACGTGGTCCTGCCCTTTTGGAAAGTTGGTGCAGATCTGATGGACCGAATGGCTTCCTTCTGCACTGTCGGGATTCTATAAAAGTGAACCATAACGGTGTGTGTTTTTTTTTTCAAAAGCATTCATGGGACAGCACAGTGGTTGGCACTGCTGCCTCACAGCACCAGGGACACGGGTTCAATTCCAGCCTTGGGTAACTGCGTGGAGCTTGCACATTCTCCTGTGTCTGTGCGGATTTCTTCCGGGTGTTCTGGTTTCTTCGCGCAGACCAAAGGTGTGCAGGTTAGGTGGATTGGCAGTGCTAAACTGTCCATTAGTGTCAGGGGGATTAGCGGGGTAAAATGCATGGGGTTACAGGATAGGGTGTGGGGTGGGCCTGGTTAAGATGTCAGTGCAGATTTGATGGGCCAAATGTCCTTCTTCTGCACTGTAGAGATTTTAGGAAAATTACTGATGACTCCCCTGATATTTTGAAAAACTCACTAGATCAGGTCAGATTAACAGTTGGTGTTCCTGCGATGGATATCCGGCATGATCGGGACCTCGTTAGAAACCGGCGGGAACAGCAGGTAAGTAATTTTAATCTTATTGGAAGGTCATTAGTGGTTTGGGGCCGAGGTCTCTGGGCCTGAAAGCATCTCCCACCCCAGCGGGGTTTAAAGGAGCTCTCCACTTTCGGGAAACTAGCAGGACACCCCGCTGGAGTGAAGGGGGAGGCAATCGGGGCCCCTTAGAGGGTCAGACCGCAGGGAGCTGGTGCCCCCTGGGCATGGGCACCCTGGCAGTGCCAGCCTGTGCTCCCTGGCATTGCCCAAGGGGCAAAGTGCCCATGCCCAGGGGGCACCTTGGCACTGTCCATTGAGCATGGGGCAGTGCTAAGGGGGCAGGGCCTGGGGCGATCGGTGCGTGTTGTGGGTCCTGCTGCCACTCTGCATGGGGATCAGTTGGAGCTGAAGGGAGGCCAGTGATTAGGACAGGCCATGGGGCAGGGGTGATCTCCCGGGGTCGTCAGCCTCCCATGAGGGAAGGGGGTCTGCCAGCGTGGAGGGTTCTGCCTCCCATGGGGGAGTCTTCCAGGGTGGGAGGGGTAGGGGGGATCGTCACTGCTGGGGGATGTTGGCGTTCCTGGACGGCGGCAGCGGGGGGGCATGGTATTTGGGCCTGGTCCAGGAATGCTACTGGGGGCCGTGGGTGAGGGTGGGGGCTGGAGGGGCAGCGCTGCAGGGGTCCAGGGCTGGCCTGTGTTCGAGCTGATCAGCAAACTGCCAGTTTGGGGCCACTGCACATGTGCAGATTTCCACGGATGTGGAGGTCATTGGCTAAACCTGTGTTGTTTTTGCTTATCCCTAATTGCGGGAAGTCTAGACGGAGTCAATAGATGGGAGGCTGGTTTGTGTGATGGACTGGGCTTTGTTCACAACCTTTTGTAGAAACCAGAAGAATTTATGAAAGGAAACAATTTTACTTAAGTTATAAAAGTGCACCTCCCTGTTCAGTTCTTGGCAAAAGTAAGTACAACGATCACGTGCTATTATTCTTTTGCTGAGAGCTGGGATGTGTATTCTCACAGAAGAAAAGCCAAGAGGAGCCTCAGAAATATTGGCAGCGATTTGATTGCAGCTTTATTTTAGCAAAGGTGGCGTTATTGTTTTTGGACAAGTTTGGAATTTTATTCTCGCTAGCAATTTGTATTTTTTTTTCTGACAGTGAAGGCAGGGTGGAATAGCAAAGAAGAGAGGGTGCAAGATAAAAGAAAAAAAATCAGACAAGTGAATCATTCCGGAGTCACCTTCCGGCAGACTCGCTACAAAATCCTCGGAGTAGGTCACCCACCTTCTCTCTCAGTCAGTGGCTGCTAAAGGAAATTAAAAAAGGGACAAAAATAATACAGAGTAAGGAAATTAGTTTAAAGAGTCTCCAGTGTGCTAAAAGCTTTTTTTTGACATTGGCAAACACTGCAGGATGCGCATATCTTCTGAGTCCAGGCAATCAGATACATCAGACGATGATGGTACAAATCTTAAAAGCTCGGTTCAATTGATTTGCACTGATAGCGCTTGTAATGCAATTGAGCTATGAAAGGCATCACTCGAAATTGAGTGATCTGCCTGCTGCTAATAGTTTAAAATAAATATTTTTTAATAGATTCTAAAGAACCAAGTGAGCTGTTGCATTGGCACTTGCATCAACAAATGTTGCATAATGTAAATTGAGTGGGTTTGCGTTGACTCAAGTACTTTATAAGGACACTGCAAAGCATTATATTTGTTTCCACAAATGTTAGAAATTATAGTCAAGCATGAACAATGCATTCAGTCTGCCTCTTTTTTAAAAAGAGATTAATGATTAACTCAAAAATGAATCTCAAGCTCCCTCTGTTCCCTGCTCAGTGTATTTTAGCTCCCATAGGCAGAAGGATAGGATAAAAGAGCTGAAACTCCAACCAATGCTCTCACACCATGAAATATTTTCCAATCGCAGGGAACCAACATTACCAATTGATTTCCTTTATGCCTATAGTGGGGTGTTGTGGTTCCACATTCAAGCTTAATATTGTTGAATAGCAAATGGTGAAGTGGCCATGTGTTATAGCGTGAGGTATCACAACAGTGATTTATTGAAGGAAAAGTAAGTTATATACAGACAAGCCCAATACAGGTACAGGTCTAGTTTCACCAATTCCTGGGCTCACACTGAATGTTCCCTCCTACCAGGATCCATGCTCGAACACCCCCTAGGAGATTGGAGAGTTCCGTGTCCTCCAATGTGATCTCTCCATGGCTCTCACTTGTGAAATGGAAGCCGCCATCTACCTCTCCACCTGGCCCCATCAGTGAGCAAGTAGCTGAACTGGTGCATGGATTGCAAGGCAGAGCACCCTCAAAGGGACTGAGATCCTCCGAGGAGCGGCCTTCGTCATTGGAAACCTCGACCACCTATTATGGGAGATGAAATACTTGATTGAGTCCTGTGAATGTCAGATTCTTTGGAGTTATCATTCTGAAACTGATAATATTCCACACCCTGCTGACAATGGGTCGACATAACTGAGTGTTTATGTCGAATGGCGGTGTGATATTTAATTCTGTCACGGGTGGCTGAGGCCCCCATCTCTCCACCTTTGTCAATCAGACCGACTGAGATTTTGTTGATCTCTAGCACTACACCCCCCCTCTCCAGCTGCCAGTTGCAAGGTGGCTAAAGGGCCACCTCCAATTCTCTCCCTCATGGTGTGTGCCCTCTTCTCCTGCAAGGATGAACAGAAGAGTGCTCTGGATGAGTGGAATGGAATGTGTTGAATAGATGGATGGAGGCCATTTGTTGAGGGCGATTGTGAGGGGCATGAACTTGCAAGAGGATGTGAGTTAGTGATGGATAGATGGCCGTGGAAGTGGGTAAGTGCACAGATTGAGAGGGATGGGTATATCTGTAGGTAGGTTAATATAAAGAGCGATTTGCTGGAGTAAACCGGAGAAGGCAGAGTGAGAGAGTCAGGGTGAATGCATGTCAGGATGGCGGTGAATGTGCAGGGTTAGAGGGATAGGGCGGAGGTGAGCACCTTTGTGGAATGCTGTTTCGGAGAGTCAGAGCAGACACGATGAGCCAAAGAGCCTCTTTCTGCACTGTAGGGATTCTCTGATTTTCAATGGTCTTTAGGTATCAGTGCTGGCTCAGTGCTAATCTCACCAGATGGGTGTGGTTTTACGCTTATTCCAAGGTCTGAGCATATTAGTATGGCTGATACTTTTGTGAGGAACTGAGGAAGTGTTGTCTTTTGGATGAGATGTTAAACTATTCCCTGTCTGCTCTATGAGGTTGAGATAAATGACCCCAAAACATTGATCAAAGAAGAGCAAGGGAGTTCCCCAAGAGTCCTGACCAACCAAACGTTTCTCAATCAACACCTGTGCCCCACAAGGCTGTGCCCTCAGTCCCTTATTATAGTCCTTATACACCTATGACTGTGTGGCCAAATTCCCTCCAACTCGATTTTCAAGTTTGCTGATGATACCCCTGTAGTGGATCAGATCTTAAACAATGATGAGATGGAGTACAGGAAAGACTTAGAGAATCTGGTGAACTGGTGCGATGATAATAATCTCTCCCTCAAAGTCAGTAAAACGATGGAGATAATCATTGACTTTAGGAAACGTAGTGGAGAACATGCCCCTGTCTACATCAACGGGGATAAAGTGGAAATGGTCGAGAGCTTTAAGTTTCCAGGTGTCCAGATCACTAACAATCTGTTCTGGCCCCTCCACACTGATGCTTTGGTTAGGAAAGTACACCAATGTGGCTACTTTCCCAGAAGATAAGGAAATTCAATATATCTGCTTTGACTCTCACCAATTTTACAGATGCACCATAGAAAACATCCTTTCTGGATGTATCGCAGCTTGATATGCTCCTGCTCTGACCAAGACCGCAAGAAACTACAAAGAGTCTTGCAGTTTTAGCGGTCGAACAGAGCCCGCTCCATCACTCAAACCAGCCTCCCATCCATTGACTCTGTCTACACTTCCTGTTGCCTCAGAAAAGCAGCCAGCATAATCAAGCACCCAAGCACCCTGGACATTCTCACTTTCACCTTCTCCCATAGGAAAAAGATGAAAAAGTCTGAGGTCACATGCCAACCTACTCAAGAAGAGCTTCTTCCCTGCTGCCATCAGATTTTTGAATGGACCTACCTCACATTAAGTTGATCTTTCTCTATACCCTAGCTAAGACTGTAACACTATATTCTGCACTCTCTCCTATCTGTACCGTATGCCTTGTCTGTGTGGCACAGAAGAAACAATACTTTTCACTGTACACTAAACATATGGCAATAATAAATCAAATCAAAAGCCACTGAAGTAGGTTACCTGACCAATTATTTATCTGAAAAAAGGTAAGTGTTGTCAAAGTTTTTCATCTTGCAGATCAGACACAAAAATTTCAAAGGGAAGAACAACTTATACTACATGAGCAGCGAGTGCTGATTGGTTGGCAAGTTGACTCAGATTGGTTGCCATGGAGAATGCACTAGGAACAGTTAACTGCCAAGCTTTTGTTGAAATTCAATTTAGGCAGGTCGATTTAGACTGGTAAATGATTTGCCATGAGAATGAAACAGGGAATAGCTGCCCCCAAGCTTTTGTTTTGTTGAAAAAATGTGTGTGTTAATATATGTAGCTTCTAGCACATGTTGGTGTGCCAAAACCTATTTATTTGCAGTTTCTGGCACCTTACTGTGCACAGATTGGCTGCTACATTACAACAGTGAATACATTTCAAAGTACTTCATTGGCTGTGAGGTGTTTGGATGTCTTGAGTACCCCAAAGGTATTCTATCTGATTATCAGATCTCTTTGGGATTGAAGTAGCTCCCTGATGACAGAGGTATAGTAATAACGTAACTGGATTAGTAATCCTGAAGCCCAGGCTGGTACTTTGGGGACATGGGTTCAAATATCACCACAGTAGATTGTAAATTCAATTAATTAATACATCTGGAATTCATTTATTCTTTTGTGGGATGTTGGCATCGCTGGCAAGGCCAGCACTTATTGCCCATCCTTAATTGCTCTTGAGCTGAATGACTAGCACACCCAAGGGCAGTTAGAGTCAATCATATGGGTCTGGAGTCACATACATGTCAGATCAGATAAGGATGGCAAATTTCCTTCCCTAAAGGATATTAATGTACCAGATGGATTTTTTGCGACAATCAGTGGTAGTTTTATGGTCACCGTACTAAGGCTAGTTTTCAATTCCTGACTCACTATTAATTGAATTTACATTCTACCAGCTGCCATGGTGGGATTTGAACTCACGTTCACAGAGGATTTGGATGGACATCTGGATAGTGATGTTACCACTATGCCACCATCTCCCTAAAAGAAGCTGGCTTGAAAGCTAGCCTCAGTAACGATGGCCATGAAACTGTCAATGGTTGTTGTAAAACCCCACGTAGTTCACTGGTGTCCTATAGGGGAGGAAATCTGCTGTCCTGACCTGTTCTGGCCTCTGTGTGATCCCAGACCCATAGCGATGTAATTGACTCTTCACTGTCCTCTGAAATGGCCCAGCAATCCACTCAGCTGTACCAAACAGTGACCGAAAGACTTTGGGTGGGGTTCCTGGCCTCCCAGCAGAGCGTTTCTCACAGAAGGACACGGCACACCATTCACCAGTGTTGGAACCTTCTGGTCCGGCCACTGTCAATAAGATATTGCACTGACTGCACGCCACATCACCAGGAAGCCTGCAGCGGGGATACGCCATCAACAGGGCCGTAACATCCCACCAAAATCAACCACCGAGGAATTCCAGCCTACAGCGAAGTTGCTTCACTGTTGCCTTCACAAAGGCAATTAGTGATGGGCAGCAAATACCTCTCCTGTGACACCCACATTCCCTGACAGAATAAAAACAATAACATCTTTTGAAGTGGAAATACAAAATGAAGACAATCTCCGGTCAGTAATCTGATACTTTAATTGGGGAGGATTGTTGAATTCCAGAACACTTTTGATGGGAAATCTTCAAGGATTACTCAGAGCTAGATATTCTTCCTTCTAAGCTCGAACAAGTTCTGTAAGCCTAACACTGGGCTTTTCAAGTTGCATATTCCAAGGCAGTAATGGCTGCTGTGATGTGAACACTGAATGCTAACATCCTTTAAAACCTCATTTTTTTTCTAATGGTGGGCATGGCCTAATGGACAGATCTTTGAGGCTTGGTTGCTGCTGCAAAGAAAAGCATCTGCAAATCTTTGAAATGATCTGCCCCAGATCATAGACTCCATTCAGTGTAGGAGGAGGCCATTTGGCCCATCGAGTCTGCACCAAGCTTCCAACACAGCATTTTACTCAGGTCCACACCTGCCCCGGCCCCCCCCACCCATATCCCGTAATCCCACATATTTACCCCACTAATCCACCTAACCTACACATCTTGGGACACTAAAGGACAGTATAGCATGGCCAATCCACCTAACCTTTACATCTTTGGACCATAGGAGGAAACTGGAGCACAGAAGGAAACCCACACGCACATGAGGAGAATGTGCCAACTCCACACAGACAGTGACCTGAGACCGGAATTGAACCCGGGTCCCTGGTACTGTGAGGCAGCAGTGCTAACCGCTGTGCAGATGATTGCGGATACTTTATCATTGAGAATGTTTAAGGCTGAGATAGGTTTTTGATCTCATGGGGAATGGAAGGAGATGATGAGTCAGTGAGAAAGTGGATTTAAGGCAGACAATGATCAGACTGAACAATGGGGCAGATTGGAGGGGGTGTTCACTCACTCCTGCTCCTATTTCCTAATTTATAATTGGTCTTTAATATGACAAAAAAGTTTACGACCGTGTGCTGCAATGATGCTTTACATTATGCCTTTATGCTTGCAAACTCCCATCCACAGGTTACTATGGACGTCAATGCTCACTCTACATAATGAATTTGGGACCAACCAGATGACTTGTTGAGAACAGCTGTGAACATTGGGTAGCTGTCCTGGAATCACAACCTCTGGTCTCACTACTGTCCTGATGTGGAGATACCAGCATTGGACTGGGGTAAAACAGAAAGAAATCTCACAACACCAGCTTAAAGTCCAATAAACCTATTGGACTTTAAGCTGGTGTTGTGAGATTTCTTTCTGTCTCACTACTGTCCGGCAGAGAGCATCTGAGGCATCTAATAATCAGCGAGGACTGGAATTATAACAGCGGGCACAGTCAATAAATATCATTTCTAGGAGATAGTGGAGGAAATAACTCAAAATGGCGAGTGGAAATTATTATATCATCGCAAGGGCCTTTTTCATCGCAGACAGTGGAACATCCCACTCCAAAGTGTTACAATCCTCCCAATTTTCATTCTGCGCTTAAGCATTTTTTATTTATTGGTGGGACGTGGATGTTGCTGGCTGGCCTGCATTTATTGCCCATTCCTCGTTGCCCTTGTTTGGAGGGCAGCTGAGAGTCAACCACATTGTTGTGGTTCTGGAGTCACATGTAGGCCAGACCAGGTAAGCAATTTTAGGAATCATGGAATCTTACAGTGCAGAAGGAGGCCATTCAGCCCATTGAGTCTGCACTGACCACAGTCCCACCCAGGCCCTATCTCCATAACCACATGCATTTACCTAGTTAGTCTCTCTAACACTAAGGGGTAATTTAGCATGGCTAATCAACCTAATCGCACAGGAGGAAACCGGAATACCCAGAGAAAACCCATGGAGGCACGGGGAGAATCTGCAAACTCAGCACAGACAGTGCCCAAGCCGGGAATCGAACCTGGGTCTCTGGTGCTGTGAAGCAACAATGCTAACTACTGTGCCACTGTGCCACCCCAAAATTAGTTCCAAGTATAGATAATGATTTGCAATTTGAAAAGAGCAGACCTTGATTACCAAACAGACATGGCTAACATTTCAGGAGAAAAAATCTTGTTCTTTCCAATATTTTCAATTTGTTTTTTAAAATGGAAATTTATTACAATAATCCGTTCAGCCTTGTCCCACTGACACCATTTCTGGGATCAATAAGATTTCGTTCACTGCGTCCAGTTCAAACTTTAAAGCATGAGATCCAGTCATTTGTTAAGCAATTTATGTTGCTAGGGTTTACCGCAGAGTAACCAAGGAAGCAGCCTTACATAAATGTGCATTGTGTGAGTGAGGTCTGTGTGATCAAGCCTGCCCACACAAATAATTACACTTGATTATCCGTGTCACAAAGGGAGCTGGCCTTTTATTTTTCTACATGCTTCTGTATTAGTTTTTCTAATCTCATTAGGGATCCAAGAGATTACAAATTCTAAGAAATGTACTCTTTGTCAACACTTGTTACATTCAGCTCTGGGCAGGTGCAATGAAATAAATATAGGTGTGTGTCATCAGTTTCATTTTCCTTCTTATATCCTATAAATTATTTGTAGAAACAAAATGGCAAGGGATGTGAAATAAGGCACAGTGTTTCCTTAATTGTCAAGTCATTAAGATAATTGGTGGAATCACAGTGATTGGGCAGCAGGGTGGAATAGTGGTTAGTTAGCACTGCTGCCTCACAGCACCAGGGACCCGGGTTCAATTCTGGCTTTGGGTGATTATCTGTGTGGAGTTTGCACGTTCTCCCTGTATCTGCGTGGGTTTCCTCTGGCTGCTTCAGTTTCCTGCCACAGTCCTTACCCTTATATGTGGACCCATATGTAGAGCAGACCAGGTAAGGATGGCAGATTTCCTTCCCTAAAGGGATATTAATGAACCAGATGGGTTTTTCCAACAATGCTTAGACTTTTAGTTCCTGATTTTTATTGAATTCAAGTTTCATCAGCTGTCACGGTGGGATTTGATGTGGAGTTGCCAGTGTTGGACTGGGGTAAGCACAGTAAGAAGTCTCAAAACACCAGGTTAAAGTCCAATAGGTTTATTTGGTAGCACAAGCCACAAGCTTTCAGAACGTTGCCCCTTCATCAGGTGAGTGGGAGCTGTGTTCACAAACAGGGCATATAAAGACACAAACTCAATTTACAATATAATGGTTGGAATGCGAGTCTTTACAGGTAATCAAATCTTAAAGGTATAGACAATGTGAGTGAAGAAAGGGTTAAGACAGGTTAAAGAGAGTATATTGTCTCTAGCCAGGACAGTTAGTGAGATTTTGCAAGCCCAGGCAAGTCGTGGGGGTTACAGATAGTACGACATGAACCCAAGATCCCGGCGCAGGCCGTCCTCGTGTGTGCTCAGCAATTCTGCGCTGTTGTGTGTTGTGAAGGCCGCCTTTGGAGAACGCTTACCTGAAGATCAGAGGCTGAATGCCCGTGACCGCTGAAGTGTTCCCCAACAGTAAGAGAACAGTCTTGCCTGGTGATTGTCAAGCGATGTTCATTCATCTGTTGTCGTTGCGTCTGCATGATCTCCCCAATGTACCATGATTTGGGAAGTCCTTTCCTGCAGCGTATCAGGTAGGCAACGTTGGCTGAGTTGCAAATGTATGTACTGTGTACCTGGTGGATGGTGTTCTCACATGAGATGATGGCATCTGTGTCGATGACCCAGCATATCTCGCAGAGGTTGCTGTGGCAGGGTTGTGTGGTGTTATGGTCACTGTTCTCCTGAGGCTGGGTAGTTTGCTGCTGACAATGATCTGTTTGAGGTTGTGCAGTTGTATGACAGTGGGTCCCAGAGCATTACCCTGGGTCTCTGGATTACTAGACCAATGACTATGTTGATTACACTACCACCTCCCCAACTTGGTAAAACCTTATGACTCTTTATGACATTGAAGATGCTATATAAATGTAAATTGTTGCTTAGAATGCTTGACCTCTACACAAGTTACAAGAATGTATGGTTTATGTGGAAATTGTCTGCTTCACAACAATATAAAATTAATAATATTAAAATAGATGGGAAAGCAAGCAGCAAAGAGGATAGAAAGATTTTACAGATGGATATAGATAGGCTAGGAGAATGAGCCAAAATTTGGCAGGGGGAGTTTAATGTGGATAAGTGTGAGGTTGTCCGTTTTGGCAGAAAAAAAAATAGAAAGGCAAATTATTATCTAAATGGAAAGCAGATTCAAAATGAATCCAGGCAGAGGGATCTGGATGCCTTTGTTCATGAATCGCAGAAAGTTGGTATGCAGGTGCAGCCTGTAATAAAAAAGGCAAATGGGATGTTGGCATTAATTGCAAAGGGACTGGGGTACAGAGAAGTGTTGTAGCAATTGTATAGGTTGTTGGTGAGATCACATATGGAGTTTTGGTCTCCTTTATTTGAGGAAGGATGTGGTGGCATTGGAGGCAGTTCAGAGGAGGGTCACCAGATTGATTCCGGGGATGAAAGGATTGACGTATGAGGAGAAATTGAACAGACTGGGCTTATACTTGCTAGAGTTTAGAAGGATGAAAGGGATTCTGATTGAGGTATGTAAAATTTTAAAAGGAATTGATAAAGTAAATGGAGACCAAATGTTTCCTCTTATGGGGCAATCTCGAACAAGAGGTCACAGGGTATAGGCTGAGAGATGGTAGATTTTAAACTGAGATGAGGAGGAACTATTTCCCTCAGAGGGTGGTGAATTTGTATAAGATAATGAAGGGGATGGATAGGGTAGAGGTAGAGAGATTCTTCCCGCTCAGAAAGGACAGCAGGACTAGAGGGCACAGCCTCAAGATAAGGGGGAGGCAGTTTAGAATGGAGTTGAGGAGGAGCTTCTTCACTCAAAGGGTGGTGAATCTCTGGAATTCTCTGCCCGTTGATGTGATGGAGGCTACCTTGCTAAATATATTTAAGACACGGGTAGATAGGTTTTTGGTAGGCAAGGGAATTAAGGGTTATGGGGAGAAAGCGGGAAAGTGGAACTGAGCCACTTCAGATCAGCCATGATCTTATTGAATGGTGGGGCAGGCTCGAAGGGCTGGATAGCCTACTCCTGCTCCTATTTCTTATGTTCTTATGTAATTTGTGGAACTCGCTGTGCCATAGCGTGATCGAGTCTGAATTATTGAATGGTTTGAAGAGGGAGATAGATATATTTCTAACTAAAAAATGGATAAGGGGCATACGGGGAACAAGTGGGGAAGGTGGATTTGACACTAGGGAGAGATCAACCATGATCTGATTGAATGGCAGAGCAAGCTCGAAGACCTGAATTTGCCTCCTGCTCCTAATCTCTATGTTCCTATACATTGAAGTAAATTCTCCATGAATGGCAGCAGTTTATGTTTATGTTTAGAGCCATGCAAAGAACAGTGTTATGCCCAGTGTAGGCATGAAGATATTACAAACTTTGAAGCTATGTTTAAAAAAATGGACGCCAAATGTTTTTTAAGCTGGCCGCAGCACATCATGTGACTGTATCCAGCTCCAAATAGTCCTAAAATTCAAGCATGTACCTAATTACATGTGAACAATCACAGCCATTTGTGAGATTCACACATTTCTTTGGTTAAGGATGCACCATTTACAGAAAAGAGCATAGACAGTGTGAACAGTGAAACTCTGAGTGCTGGAAAAATATGAATGGAGCTTCATCGGCATTTCATTGTGATAGCTCCTCATCCCAAACACAAAGACCTTGGCTGTCTCCAACGCTCAGGGTGTTAAAAATCCACAACACGGGATATTTGCTGCTCTAACATACCATCTTAACTGAACAAGAACTTTAGACTTGTACCAGTTTACATAGCTAAGGCAGGCAGCCATATCTGCTATCTGCTTTACAAAAACGGCAGGAAAAGCTGTTCTAAAATAGATGCCATCAAAAACACCATCTAAGCCGCTAAACCAGCTATGAGGCAACTAGGCAGCCAGGATAATATACAGCTAAACCTTGAAAGTATGCAATGCACTTTCCCCCCCACTCTCATTGCCCCTCCGCACTGCCCCCCCTCCCCCCGACCTTCTGGCAATTTAACAACAAGAAGCTTCACAACTTACTGAGAACCTTCTGCATTTACAAGCCTCCATCTAAAGCACCAAATCAACTAAAAAACTACAGGAGAGAAACTGAAATAATTCTAAGTTGTAATTATATTATTTCTTCCTTCATCCACATCTAATATTTGTGTGTGTTATAGTGCGTGTAAGTTGTCATGTTTAAACTTCTGGGGCAAGCACGTATGAATAGATAATCTTTATTTTTAAATTGACAAAAGCTTGCTGATTTAAATTGGGACAACTCACTCTGAGGACAGCCAACCTCATGCATTAAAACACTTTGATCATGGACAATAATAAAACTCACAAGCCTCAATCTCGCAGCTCCACTGGCCATGGACGCAAATCTTGTTATCACCACCAAGTCTTGCCAGAGGCCAGAAATGGAATTTGTGCTGGTTAGATCTCAGTTTAAGATCTTCTCCACCCCCCCGCCTGTGGCGTAATCAGATTCAGAAAGGGCATGAACCTGATTTCCATATATTTTAATAAATTTTCAACGAATTACTGGGCTTGACACCACACTGTCCACTCATGACGTGCCCTTCGCCCCTGGTGGCATGGTGTCATACCGGCATGAATCAGTATTCTTTTCAAAAGTGAAAACCAGCCATGATGACCAGGCCAAAGGGGGCACAGAAATGCCTGTAGGTCCTAGGGGTTGAGGAGCAAGGCTGGTTGTTGCCCCTCACACCCTGGTCATGCAAAAGGGGCAGTGTCAAGAGGAACATGAAAGGGCCATGCCAAGGGAGCTCTGGAAGGGGAGGGTTACCCTCTTCCATTGGAGGGGGTGGTTCCTCTTAAATAAAGGCAAAATACTGCAGATACTGGAATCTGAAGCAAAAACAAAAAGTGCTGGAAAATCTCAGCAGGTCTGGCAGCATCTGTGGGGAGAGAATAGAACCTTCATCAGAGCTGCTGTTATTGGGGTTTCCTCTTATTTGTGGTGGGGGAAGAGAGGGGAGAGCTTTCATGTCTGCGGGGTGGGGTGGGAGAACTCTGATGCCTACGAGGAGAGGGGAGAGTCCCATTGCCAGGGGGTGCCTGATGTTGGCATTGTGGTGATGGGGAGATGCCCCAATGCTTGGGGTTCCCAATCTCTGCCCATTAAAAATGGTACCCTGATCTCAGAATCCCGGCATTGCTGGCATGTTTAGACCCTGTCCCTCCAGCCTGCTGTGAGATCCTCGCCAGTGCTCTGAAATTGCTCAGAGTGCTATTAAATCAGACAGAAAAACGTGTCTGTGAACTTGATGGATTTCGCACAGCTTTTCTTGCCAGATCCAACACTGTTCAACTTTGGAAAAATTCTACCCATAAACTGTCCGTGACTACAGCCAAAATATTTTTGTTTGTCCACTCTTACTACGCAAGACCAAAATTATTCACTAAGATAAAGGCAAAATACTGCGGATGCTGGAACCTGAAACAAAAGCAGAAAATGCTGGAAAGTCTCGGCAAGTCTGACAACTTCCGTGGAGGGAGAATAAAGACAACGTTTCGAGTCCAGATGACCCTTGTTGTGTATATGCTTTTGTGTGCTGTATTCACGCTAATGTCTGCAGATTGGGATAGCAACTGAACATTACATCAATACAAATTTGCTCTTTAAAACATTTCTCAATGTTAAAGTCTGTGAGCTTACTCTCTGACCTGTGAAGTTTTGTTCTAACATTGGTAATTGTACATTAATTGTATGCAGTGAGCGGACAGTAATTGCGTCTTCACTTGTGCCTGATAAAAATGAATTGACTGAAATTGTGGTGGTTGGGTTCTATGTTGGTAATGTGTATCTCTGTAAATAATTACTCAACATAGCGTCTAAAGGTTGGCTGTCCTACAGCACTTGGATTTTTGGACTATAACAAATATGTTCAGACCTCGGTTTGACAAAGGCAAAACAGGACTGAATTGTGTTGCTGACAGTCAAGCCCCACCACTGAGGCCGAAGGCAGAGTCTTACCTCACTTCCTCGTGGGACCCAGGGCAACAATGGCCTGAGGTAGCCAGTTAAGAGGCTGCCACTGACGCTGTCACCTACTTTTTTGATTTAATCTTCCTGGAATGTGGGTGTCACTGGCCAGGTCAGAATTTGTTGCCCATCCTTAATTGTCCTTGAACCAAATGACTTGCTAGACCATTTATGAGTCAACCATATTGTTGTGGGCTCTGAGTCACGTGTAGGCCAGACTAGGTAAAGATGGCCAATTTCGTTCCCTAAAAGATGTTAGTGAACCAGATGAGTTTTGATGGAAACCGATGGTAGGTTCAGACTTATGATAACTGAGGCGAGTTTTCAAATCAAGTTTTTATTAATTAAATTTTATCAACTGCAGTGGTTGGATTTGAACCCATGTCCTCAGAATGTGAGCCTAGGCTTCTTGATTGCTATTTAATAACATTATCACTACGTCACCGTCTCTCTCCATAAGAGCCTGCTAAGGATGGCAGTCTGTCCCCAAGAACTGGTGGTTAAATGCACAAGTCATTTCCTCCACAGGCCATGGCGTGTTTGTAATGGAGGGGCCATCCCCGGAACCTGTCGGAAGATTGCCAGGGTTTATCCAATGATCTCCTCATATGGCAACTGGCCTTCCCAACATGAACAAAATGCACGTGGAGATGAGAAGCTGTCCTTAATTGATCATCTGAATGGTTGAATTGACCATCTGGTGGGCGACCAATGTCCCTGTCACTGGCAAATTAACATTTTGATGGGTAGATGTTGATGGAGCGGAAGTGGTGTAGTTGAATTGTCCCTGGACTAGTAATCCAGAGACTCAGGGTGATGCTTTTGGGACCCAGGTTCAAATCCCACCACAGCAGATGGTGAAATTCGAATTTAAATAGAATCTGGAGTTAAAAGTCTAATGATGACCATGAAACTATTGTCAATTATCATAAAAACCCATCTGGTTCACCGATGTCCTTTAGGAAAGGAAACCTGCCATCCTTACCTGGTCTGGCCTACATGTGACTCTAGATCCACAGCAATGTGATTGAATCTTAAATGCCCTCAGGGATGGGCAATAAATGTTGACCCAGCCAGCGCTGCCCACGCCCCATGAATGAATTAAAAAAAAAACATAGAATCCCTACAGTGCAGAAGGAAGTCATTCGGCCCATCGAGTCTGCACTGACAACAATCCCACCACCTAAGCCCCATCCTTTAACCCCACAGAATCCGCCTGACTCTAAGGGACAATCCCACCCAGACCTGTTCCCTGTAACACCAAGTATTTACCCCACTAATCCCTCTAACCTACATATCTTGGGACACTAAGGGGCAATTTAGCATGACCAATCCACCTAATCTGCACATCTTTGGAGTGTGGGAGGAAACCGGGGCACCCAGAGGAAACCCATGCAGACACGAGGAGAATGTGCAGATTCCACACCCGAGTCCCTGGCGCTGCGAGGCAGTAGTGCTAACCACTGTGCCACCATGCTGCCGCCCAAGGTGTCTGGATTCCCCACCCAGTGCCTCCCCTCCTATTTTGTCGGTGGTCCTCCCACCTCCCAGCCCACGCTGCCAATGGACCAGGAAAACTCAAGTTCATGGAAGCTGAGATGGAGCGAGAGAAAAAGCTTTCTGAGGAAGAGACAGACCGAGAAAACGGATGACACGCCAAGACAATGAAACCAAGTAAGAGAAGACCCAGAAACTGCTTTCATTACGATGCGCTGTACATCAACACGACAAAAGCTCATTTAGGTGTCCTTGTAAATGTCCTGGCAAGTATACTCTATAAATCATCGGGAAGATTTAGTCACCTGCCCTGAGGATGTAGCCTCCAAAAGCCGTGTGCCAGACTTCCTGTACCAAAGGGACAGAAAATGTGGGGCAATCCGACAAAGTGTGGAGAAAGACTCAGATTCTGAACGAATAATTTGCATTCTTTTGTAGATTCGATTCTACAATAAAGTACTGTGTACGAGCTCTGGAAATATAATCACATATTCTTTATTACTGAGCTTAAGAGCTGGTGAGAATATGCCACGCTGTGAAATGAAGTGAACTGCAAATCCCCGCAGTTCCAGCTGTTTACAGTGGAACCTGGTTAACTCTGTGTATACTGGAAATATTCCAGAAACAAAGCATTTAGGATTAATTGATCGATGACTTTTACTCTTTAAAAAAAAAACTGCTCCCTACAAATTAAAATTTTAACTCATAAACTTCAGAGGTCAACGGTAACCTGAGGCTTAAGGGTATATATTCCTCTGTAACTTTGTGAAGTGGGAAAGGGATGATTGTTTGTGGTACCAGCGAGTTAGACACCGATCTTTCGGCCTAACACAGTTTAGATCCAATCCAACCTAGTTTAAAAGTCTATTGGGTGGGATTGTGGTCGGTGCAGACATGATGGGCCGAATGGCCTCTTTCTGCACTGTCTATTGACTGGAGCAGTCCCATGTGGAATGAATCTGAGTATTCTTATTCATACTTCTGTGGAAAGGTTTTATTCCAAAACACCTTGGGTGACTCAGTTAGGTTAAGGATGAATGGTTAGTGTAGGATATGGAAAATAATGCCCTGTTGGTGCAGGAGAGTTGCATCTCCTGAATTCTCTCGGTCTCGCACGCCCTGCTACCACTGCCAGCAGGAACGGAGAATTTGGCGTTCAGCCAAATCTCTATTCACTGCAGGGGGACTGGAGAATGCCAGCTGGGGTTGGAGAATTCCGGCCCTCATCTGTCATCCTGACAGTGGGCACCACCATTCTGAAATAGAATTGCCAACATCTTGCATTTATAGAACAACTTTAGCACATGAGAATGCCCACTGTACTTCATAGTGGCACAAAAGCAAAATAAACCCACCCCCCCCCCTTCCCTCCCACCCAAAGTTGGCTTGCTAAAGGTTTGCTTAAGGCATGCTGTCATGGCACATGTCCATCCTTGGCCTACTGCAATGCTCCAGTGAAACCCAATGCAAACAGGAGAAACAGCATCTTATCATCCAATTAGGCATGCTACAACGCTCTGGACTCAACGTTAAGTTCAGCAACTTTCAACTATGGTCTTTCTGCTCCATCTTGATTTCTTTTAAAGTATTTTTTATATATCCAAAATATCTTTTGTCCCAGTGCAGAAACCCACACATTTCCCTCCCCCCACAGGGCCACCTGTCACTTGTTCTTTAGTTTTCTTTTCACTGACCACTGATCTTTTTTCTCCCATTCATACATTCTGATAACTTTTATGCCACTACCTCACACTGCCATTAATGCTTCCCCTGTCTCCTGACCTACACACCCTTGTTGCCATCTCTCCTAGCTCCCACCAATCATTGACCTTCTACTCCATTCCAGCTATTACACCCCCTCTTATGGAGTATATAATCTGCCACATTTCCCCCTCTCTGTTTCATACAGATAAGTCAAACAGACTTGAAACATTAACTGTTTCTGTCTCCACAGATGCTGCCAGACTTGCTGAGTTTATCCAGCCAGACATTATGTTGAACCAAGAATGAGGTTGCAGGGGAGGTGATGACCTAGTGGTATTATCGATAGACAATTAATCTGGAAAAATTAGTTAACGTTCTGGGGACCTGGGTTCAAACCCTGCCATGGCAGATAGTGGAATTTGAATTCAATAAAAATACCTTGGAATTAAGAATCTATTGATGGCAATGAAATCATTGTCAGAAAAACCCATCTGGTTCACTAATGTCCTTTAGGGAAGGAAATCTGCCACCTTTTCCTGGGTCTGGACTCCACTGAATCATAGAAACTCTACAGTGTAGAAAGAGGCCATTCGGCCCATCGTGTCTGCACCAACCACAATCCCACCCAGGCCCTACCCCTATATCCCTACATATTTACCCGCTAACCCCTCTAACCTACACATCTCAGGACTCTAAGGGGCAATTCTTTAGCATGGCCAATCAACCTAATCCACACATCTCTGGAGGAAACCGGAGCACCCGGAGGAAACCCACGCAAACACAAGGAGAATGTGCAAACTCCACACAGACAGTGACCCAAGCCGGGAATCGAGCCCAGGCCCCTGGAGCTGTGAAGCAGCAGTGCTAACCACTGTGCTACTGTGCCACCCCTACATGTAATTCCAGAGCCACAGCATTGTGGTTGATTCTAAACTACCTTCTGAAATGGCTTTGCAAGCCATTCCGTTTCAAGGGCAATTAGGGATGGGCAATAAATGCTGGCCAGTCAGTGCTGCCTATGTCCCACAAATGAATAAAAGAGTTCAAAGTTTAACAGCCAGTAGAGTTTGTGAGAAATTGTGAGAAATGGCATTAAACTATTATAAGTCTTGTCATTTTACATCTTAATTCAGTGGCTGCTCCAACCCAGTTTCCTTATGATTAAGGAATTGCATATACTGTAAAGGAAATGGAGGCTGTAATTCAGGCTTTGTCAAGTTCAATGATTGTTGATTATATAAGGCCCCTAATCTGATGATCAGAACATTATTCTACTCTGTTCTTTCTCTTTTTTGTATTTCATGTTTTACTATCTTTTATTCTTTCATGGGATGTGGGTGTTGCAGCATACATTACTAATCTCTTATTCCCCTGGAGAAGGAAGTGGTGAGCCAGTTTCTTGAACTATTGCAATTTGTGAGGTATAGGAACTCCTACGGTGCTGATACAATCCAGGGGTTCCAAGGTTTTGACCCAGTGACAGTGAAGGCTCAGTGATATAGTCCTAAGTCAGAATGATGGTGTGGCTTGGAGGGGAACTTGTCAGTGTTCCCATGCATCTGCTACCCTTGTCCTTCTAGGTGATAGTGATCATGGGAGCGATTCTCCCATTCTGACCCGCTAATTTTGTGATGGGTCAGGTCAGAAGATGTATGTGTGCGTCGATTTGTGGGATTCGCACATGCATTTCCAATGAAATGGGGCCACGTAAGTGCTGGACCTGGTAGAGCAGGTCAGAGGCTTACCTTCTGACCACCACCCCTCCCCCCCACCAAGTCTGTCCACCATCTGCATTCACAAGTTTGGAGTGTGATGGAATATCCTCCACTTGCTTCCTGTATTTCCTATTTGTTTATTCTGTTTGAATTTTGGCAGCCTAGATGTTTAGAAATGGTATTATTTTTAAAGCACAGTTACATAATTGATGGGTAAATCCTAAATTAGAATGTCAAGACAGATATGTTGCAATAATAAGCACAAATTAAACGTGATGTGCTGCTCAGCGAATCGCTAAACTTGGCTATGTCTGAATTAGAGTCTCCATTTCCTTTACAGTATATGCTATTCCTGGGTGATATTTTGGAAATGTGTACAAATTTACTTTCCTGTTGATGTGCACATAAATGGCTTGTACCCAATTTTCCAGGTGCTAGTTAATGGGCGGCACAGTGGCACAGTGGTTAGCACTGCTGCCTCACAGCGTCAGAGACCCAAGTTCGAATCCTGGCTTTGGTCCTGTCTGTGTGGAGCTTGCGCATTCTCCCCATGTCTGTGTGGCTTTCCTCACACAGTCTGGAAGAAGTGCTGGTTAGGTGCATTGGTCATGCTAACTTCTCCCTCAGTGTACCCGAACAGACACCTGAGTGTGGCGATTAGGGGATTCTCACAGTAACTTCATTGCAATGTTAATGTAAGCCTTACTTGTGACTAATAAATAAATAAGCTTAAAATCAGTCGAGACTCATGTTTTAACTTTTAAATGTATGATGCATTATCTATAAATGCCATTGTGTGGACATACGTTGTAAGGGGAAAATGCCAAGATAATGTGGAATGAGCAACAGCAAGTTGAGGAGAGCGCATTAAAATAACGAGGCTATGAGAATGAGTGTAAAATGTTGAAGGAGAACCACTGGCCCTTTAAAAATAGATCAATAAAAAAGAACCACTCCAGGCAAAGGAAGCATAAAAAGAGATTGCTCCAATTTTATATCTGAAGTTAAAAGGAGCAGGAACAGTACAGGGAAAAGACACATTCACATTAATCAGGTACCAAGGAGAAATTGGCAAACATAAGTGCTCACTCAAGGCCACAAGAGGTGGTCCAAGATTCCAGACATGATTAACACTCAATGAGAAGGCACTAAGATTTCCTGGAATCCACAAGAAAGGGTTTAACAGCTACACAAAGTGAGATACAGATTCAGAAGAGCGCATTTAATAATGCCAGAATTCATTCATTTGTGCTTCAGGCAACTCTTTAACAACTGAATCCATTAGGAATGAATCGAAAATACCTTATCACACAACCAGATTTATGGCACTGACTGATACATTAGTTTGGATTTCACCAGCTAAACAGCTGGGTAACCCAATTCAAGTTGCAGTGTTATCCACACCATTAAAATCTCTAACAACTTTACTAAATAATGCCAAATGTGCTGATAGATACATACTGGCACCAATGATGAACTAAATGTGTTTTCTGTATACTGTTGGTGTTTATCATTGTGTTAACCCCATCCCAGTTTGGTGTGAAAAAAAAGGGACAAGATGGGCTTAATGGTATCCCTCTGTCCATAAATCTTTACTTTGTTTTGAACAAGAAAGCAGCTGTACTACTGAAAGTACACACTTACTATATCATAATACTGAAAGTACATGCTTACTATACCATAATATTGAAAGTATATGCTTTATATACCATACTACTGAAAATGCATGCTTAATATACCATACTACTAAAAGTAGACTCTTAATATGCCATACTGCTGAAAGTACATGCTTAATATACCATACTACTAAAAGTAGACTCTTAACATACCATACTACTGAAAATGCATGCTTAATATACCATACTACTGAAAATGCATGCTTAATATACTGTGCTACTGAAAGTAGACTCTTAATATACCATACTACTGAAAGTACATGCTTAATATACCATACTACTGAAACTACATGCTTTGTATACGATACTACTGAAAATACATGCTTAATATACCATACTATTGAAAATGCTTACTTAATATACCATGCTACTAAAAGTAGACGCTTAATATACCATACTACTGAAAGTACATCCTTAATATACCATACTACTAAAAGTAGATGCTTAATATACCATACTACTAAAAGTAAATGCTTAATATACCATACTGAAAGTACATGCTTTGTATATCATACCACTGAAAATGCATGCTTAATATACCATTCTACTAAAAGTAGACTTTTAATATGCCATACTGTTGAAAGTACATGCTTAAAAGTACATGCTTAATATACCATACTACTGAAACTACATGCTTTGTATACCATACTACTGAAAATGCATATTTAATATACCATACAACTGAAAGTACACGCTTACTATACCATATTACTGAAACTACATCAAAATATACTATACTACTGCAACTACATGTTTAATATACCATACTACTGAAAGTAAACACTTACTATACCATACTCCTGAAACGACATGCTTAATATACCATACTACTGAAACTACACATTCAATATACCATACTACTGAAAGTACATACTTAATATACCATTCTACTGAAACTACGTGCTTTATATACCATACTATTGGAAGTACACACTCAATATACCATACTACTGAAAGTACATAGTTAATATACCAAACTACTGAAAGTACACACTTTATATACCATTCTACTGAAACTACATGCTTTATATACCATACTACTGAAACTACATGCTTAATATACCATACTACTGAAAGTATACACTTAATATACCACACAACGGAAACTACATGTTTAATATACCATATGACTGAAACTACACATTCAATATACCATACTACCGAAACTACACACTTAATATCCCATACTACTGAAATTACATGCTTTATATACTATACTGCTGAAACTACAAGCTTAATATACCATATTACTGAAAGTACATGCTTTATATACCATACTACATGCTCAATATACCATACTACTGAAAGTACATGCTTAATATACCATACTACTGAAAGTATACACTTAATGTACCATCCTACTGAAACTACATGCTTTATGTATCATACTACTGAAACTACATGCTTTGTATACCATACTACTGAAAATGCATACTTAATATACCATACTACTGAAAGTACATGCTTAATATACCATATTGCTGAAACTACATCATAATGTACTACACTACTGAAACTACATGCTTAATATACCATACTACTGAAAGTAAACACTTACTATACCATACTCCTGAAACTACATGCTTAATATACAATACTACTGGAACTACGCGCTTTATATAACATACTACTGAAACTACACATTCAATATACCTTACTGCTGAAAGTACATACTTAATATACCAAACTACTGAAAATACACACTTACTACACCATACTACTGAAAGTATACACCTGATGTACCATACTACTGAAACTACATGCTCAATATGCCATACTACTGAAACTATATGCTTTGTATACCGTACTACTGAAAATGCATGCTTAATATACCATACTACTAAAAGTAGACTCTTTATATACCATACAATTGAAAGTCCATGCTTAATGTACCATACTACAGAAAGTACATGTTAAATAAACAGCCTCATGTCTTTAATGTCATTGTCATCTTAAAACAAACCTTCATCAAGGTGTCTTTATGCTCTAAACGCAAAAGAATAAGATGCCATATTAATTCAAATATAAACTTATTTTACTTCGAATTACACAGCCCATTGTTTTGGATCCAGAGTTATGGGCCCGAATTTTATCATCCCGCCCACCATGGGAATAAGAGTTAGCTGGGGCGGTTCTTGGCAAGGTCTGATGACCTTGGGTGGGATTTTCCAGTTTCGGGGCGAGCGAGGCCGGAAAATCTGGCTCATCGAGTACCGGTCAAGATGTAGAGCGTTTTGATGTAATCAGGTGCGAAAACATGAAACTGGAATTGAAGATGAAATGAATTGTCTAAAACCAAATTAAATTAATTTAATCTACCTGCTCTGGACAGAAGCACAAAATTAATTTAACCTTGTGAACAATATTGCGAACTATACAGAGACAGAAGGCATGAAATATTTATAGATTACTGAAATGAAGGAGCTGTGTTTTTCAGCTTTGATATTCTAATTACTTACATAATGAATTGCTGGCTTCATCAATTATCCCATTAAAATCTTTTTCCCTATGAAGTGATAAATATTGCTGATGCTGTGCTAACAACTTTTTAGCATACAGGTGGAGGTCATTGCCGGAAATCTTGCCTTAATTTTTTTTTAGTGAATTAATTTTCTTTTGAAAGATCAAGTTAAATTTTTGTCCTCCCTGATATTGGCATTGTTTTTGGCAGAGGTGGAGCATCAATGCTGTTTGGTTCCTGACATTGCAGTTTCCAAATCACGGTTCATGTCTCCTGCTGCATGCAAACAAAAATATCCAGGGGAGAAAACAGACTAAACAGCAATGTGTTGTTTATCCAGTGCAAACACTTCGGGTGGGATCCTCAGGTCTCGTTTGCTCCTGCCCCGCTGTCAGCGAGAATGGAGAATTTGGCGCTCAGCCAAAACTCCATTCACTGCTCCGGAAAGGGAAAATCCCAGCTGCGGAGATTTCTGGCATTAAACTTTTGCTGTTTCTCTCTCAGAAAGGAAAAGACCTAAATTTATGTAGCACTTTTCACAATCATTGGATGTTTCCCAATGTTTCACAGCTGATGAAATATTTTGGTGACGTAGGAAACGTGGCAACAAGCTCATGCACAGCAAGATCCCACACACTGCAGTATGATAACAACTGGATCACTGGTGGGCAACCTAGGTGAGTGAGTGGGCCTCCTTCCACCTCAATGGGCTGCAAGATTGATATCGGACATGTTCACCAACCATTACCCCCATGAATAAGATTAAATAAGTTGAATACATGTTAAATATTTCATAAAGAATTATAGCAAATGCTTAATCATCTATGAATAGAACAGTCATCAATTCCAAATTGTAGAAACTAAACATTTACGCTTTGGACACAGCACAGTTCTCACAGTCAATGTTATGAGCAATCAGCACACAGCATATTTCATTTGCCCTTGCTTTATGTTCATATCACTTCAGTCAGACTGGTAGTGAAAAAAAAACACATGGATGGAAATCAAAGGAATGTGGCAACTCTGCGAGTAGACAATGGTTAACAAATCTCTCATGGGCTGCACTCAGAACCCAGATGGGCCACATGTAGCCCTCTAGTCACAGGTTGCCCACCACTGCACTTAGGTCAGCTGTTTTGTTGATGTTGATTGAAGGAGAAGTATTGGCCAGGACATGACTTGACTACAAATCTCTGAAATAGCATCATGGGATCTTCAGCATCCTCACAAGCAGGCAGACAGGCTTGAAATTCTCACCCTAAAGACAACCAGTATTGGGGTATCAGCCTTAACTTATCTTGTATGTGTGCCAGCCCTGGAGCAGGGCTTAAACCCCGCACCTTGTGAAATGGAAATGAGTACGTAAGCCTCATCTTCATCACCATTTCCCACTCTGTCACCACAATATGTTGTTCACTTGTATAAATCAGGCCCATAACCTCCTCCTGTCAGAATGGTAAATTGTAATTATTACATTTAATATCCAAATGATTGCTTTGACTTACCGCTATGTGATTCAAAGCGAATCACTATGCAGTAGATAAACCTATAAGCTAGAAACAGGAGTAGGTCATTTAACCCTTCGAACCTGCTCCCCCACTCATTTTGATCATGGCTGATCATCAAATTCAATATCCTGATCCCCACTTCTCCCCAATATCCCTTGATCCCTTTAGTCCTAAGTGTAATAACTAATTTCTTCTTAAAATCACACAACTTTTTGGCCGCAATTACTTTCCAATGGTAGTGAATTCCACACGTTCAACACTGAAGAAATTTAAAGTTTAAAGTTTATTTGTTAGTGACAAGTAAGGATTACATTAACACTGAATGAAGTTACTGCGAAAATCCCCCAGTTGCCACAGTCCTGCACCTGTTCAGGTCAATGCACCTAACCAGCACGTCTTTCAGAATGTGGGAGGAAACCAGAGCACCCAGAGGAAACCCACGCAGACACAGGGAGAACGTGCACTGTCCACACAGATAGTGACCCGAGCTGGATATTGAACCAGGATCCTGGCACTGTGAGGCAGCAGTGCTGACCTCTGTGCTAAATTTCTCCTTGCCTCAGTCCTAAAATGTTTACCTCTTATCCTCAAACTATGACCCCTAGTTCTGGACAAACATTCTTTCTGAATCTAACCTGTCTAATCCTGTTAGAATATTTAAAGTTTCTATGAGATCCCCTCTCACTCTTCTAAACTCCAGTGAATATAATCCTAACCAACTTAGTCTCTCCTCATATGACACACCTGCCAACCCAGGAATCAGCCTGGTATACCTTTTCTGTACTCCTGCCATAGCAAGGACATCGTTCCTCAGATAAGGACACCAAAACTGCACACAATATTACAGGTGTGGCCTCAATAATTGCAGCAAAACATCCCTATTCCTATACTCAATCTTGTTTATAACTTAAACAGTCTTAAAACAAGTTTGATCATCATTTAAAAAAACACTTGGGGAAATCAAGTTCTCATTTTAGAGAGATGCAAAATCATTGAAAAGTAATATCTCATATCTAAGAAAATTGCCAATTGTCTTCAAATGGAAATACACTATGAGACAACTTCATCCTCTTTTGTCCTGTATTGTTAAAAGTATCTTCATGAAGGCCAATTAAATCTTTAGGAGGCCAACCGTGTTCCTTTGATGGAGTAAATGCAGTGTAATTCAACATTGTGAAACACCGAACAAACATAGGTGTAAAGATGTCATTTGTGTAGAAGGGAGAGAAATTGTCACCTCAGAATCATTTCTCCAGAGCTGATTTACAGAATTTCATTGAGTATTTTCACTTTGATTGCAAGCAAGCTCCTGGAATGTAACTCTCTGCTGCTATTTTCAGTATTCCAAAATGATCGAACAATACTTTGAATTGTCATTGCTGTGATCTCACCTGGGGTGACAGAATCTTTAGCTTGCTCCAGCGACAGTAAAGGCTGAATGCCACCTCAATTTTTTAACCTATGAAATAAATATGTTCTGGGCCTTCTTATTTTAATCCTATAATCATAGAATCTCTGCAGTGCAGAAGGAGGCCATTTGGCCCATCAAGCCCGCACTGACTCTCTGTCAGAGTATTTTACCCAAGCTCTCTCCCTGTAACCCCACACATTTACCATGGCCAATCCACTTAGCCAGACCTCTCCTTTGCACTATCCCCATAACTTCACAATAAGTTGATCTTTCTCAACACCAAAGATATGACTGTAACACTAGACTCTGCACTCTCTCTTTCCCTTCTCTATGAACAGAATGCTTTGTCTCCATAACGTGCAAGAAACAATACTTTTCACTGTATCCTAATACATGTGATAATAATAAATCAAATCAAATCAAGCAAATCCCTCCTCCCTCACCCCCCACCATGGCCAATCTATCTAACTTACACACCTTTGGACTATGGGAGGAAACTGGAGGAAACCCACGCAGACATGGGGAGATCGTGCAAACTCCACACAGACAGTCACCCAAAGCCAGAATTGAACCCAGGTCCTTGGCGCTGTGACACAGCAGTGCTAACCACTGTGCCACTGTGCTGCCCACGTGATCATTTTTGACACTGGCAACCTGCCAAGTAAAAGCAACAACAACCCTTTGTGATGAAAGGGCACCTGAAACATTAACTCCTCTTCTCTTTCCGTAGATGCTGCCTGTTCTGCAGCGTATTTCTAGCATTTTCTGTTGTTATTTAGCAATTGGAGTTCTAACTTGTGTTGTTCATTTTAATGGGGCACTGCATTTCCTGAACTGGGGTTACCAGCAGATTGAACGACTGAAAGGTGCTCTGAACAGCCACATCCTGATGCTCTTGGTGGAAAAACCTGTTGGTTCCTTATCAGTGTTAACACAAACTGAACAAAGAGACAGACTGCTACAGCTCATCATATAACATAATGATTTCTGATGAATCCTTTGGCAACTTGACATAACCATATCCTGGAACTACAGGAGTGTAATGGGATAGTCTCCACTTGCCTGGGTGAGTGCAGCTCCAACAACTCATGAAGCTCGACACCATCCAGGACAAAGAAGCCCACTTGGTTGCTACCCTTTCCACAAACGTTCAATCCCTCCACTACCCATGAACAGTGGCAGCAAGATCAATGAAGGAACTTACCAAGGTTTCTTACACAGCACTTTCCAAACCCACAACCACTACCATCTAGAAGGACAAGAGCAACAGATATCTGGGAACACTGTCAGCCGGAGGTTCCCTTCCAAGCCACTCACCTTCCTGTCTTACTTCTCCTTCATTGTTGCTGAGTCAAAATCCTGGAACTCTCTCCCTAATAGCACTCTAGGTGCACCTACATCACATGGACTGTAGAGATTCAAGAAGGCCACTCACCACTGTTAGAATGTAACTGGTGATAACATTGGATTTGTTGTAATGTGACCAATGGTAACAAGCTGTAAGGGTCAGCTGGCCCAGTAAACCATGTAACCAATGACAGAATGATGAGATGATCAGCTGATCAGCTGATTTAGTATAAATTAGAACATGTTGAGAATTGTGGGGGACTTGGAATGGCTTAGGGTGACCCCTCAAGTTTGGAGTAATAAAGAGTCTCTATGAAACCTTTTCTTTGACTTATAAATTGGAGTAAGTTTTGTTATATTTTTATTGTCTACAATGGAAGATTTCCTTCTGGATTAACAACAACCACCTTCTCCAGGGCAACCAGAGATGAACAATAAATACTGGACTAGCCAGTGATGCATATGTCCTGTAATTAAATGTTAAACAACATGTTATCATGGATATTTCCTTATTAAGCTGATGGTGAACTTTCTGTATCATTTTGTGTGTAATGTTGATGGACGTCAATGACCATCAGGCCTGGGTGAAGTATGTGGTTTTTCAGTCTCTATGGTTTAGTCCAGACAAGGCCATTTGGGATTCTGGTTTTCTTATTTAACAGCGTAGTCACCAGTGCAGACCCTGGACATCAATAGCTGGCTTCTGTTCATTAATTCCAAGATCATTCTAATGGGAAGGTAAAAGCTAAGGTTTGAAGCTGTGACTAATTATTTCAGTCTTTCCTCATTGTCCAAAAAGGAAATGTCATGGCATCCCACTGCCACATGGATAGTTACATGATTTGGAGCTTCTAAAATGATGGGTGCAATATCTCATGGAGGCCATGGGGATTTTAGCTGCTGGCAAGAGAACCAGCGAGAGTGCCACATTGTCCCCTTTAAGGAAGGCCAACACATCTCATTCTGCACAGGCACGTGACAAGCCAGGTGCAGGGATCAAGGGCCCACTGGAGAGGTGGTGGCTGCTACCGGTGTGATGCCTACCTGAGACCTAGCATTGTCACTGGATCCCAGGCCACCAGCTAAGTATGAGATGGCAGATGGAGGGGTTGAAGGGTACAGGGCCAAAGGGAAGAGTTGGGGAGGAAGGTTAGCAAGGGCAAGAAGTGACTCTCATTAGTTCCACACTCCCCACACCAACCGCCACCCAAACCCCTGCTGCCACTCCCTACCCCCCTACCAACATGCTGGCTCCCACAGTCAGATACTGAGTGCCTTTGAACAAGGGGTTCACCTGGGAGCACGGTGGCACAGTGTTCAGCACTGCTGTCTCACAGTGGCAGGGACCTATGTTCAATTTCTGGATTGGTGATTGCCTGTGTGGAGTTTGCATGTTCTCCCCGTGTCTCTGTGAGCTTCCTCCAGATGCTCAGGTTTCCTCCCATAGTCTGAAAGACATGCTGGTTAGGTGCATTGGCCATGCTAAATTCTCCCTCAGCGTACCCAAACAGACACCGGAGTGTGGTGACTAGGGGATTTTCACAGTAACTTCATTGCAGTGTTTATGTAAGCCTACTTGTGACACTAATAAATAAACTTAAACTTTAAAAGCAACCCCACACAGGTTTGCTTGTTGTGTTCCTCACATGGCAAATCCCCAGGTTAAAACTAGCCAGAATGAGACCCTTAAGTGGCCAGTAATTGCTTGTGGTTTATAGTATAAGTTTCCTACAAAAATTGCAGTTAGTTAATAGCGTGAGTATTTGTTCCAGTAACAATCTTAAGATGTGAAATCTTTTGGGCATTCTTTCAGTGAGTAACTGAAAGTTCTCTTTCCTTTGGAAGTTCTCAGTCTCTAAGGTGGTTGTAATGATAGCCAGCCACCAAGAAAATGTGCACGAAGAGGTTTATATGAACATCAGGGATGTTTGCAAAACCATGATCCGGAAGCACGTTTCATAACTGTAATTGGTATGGCTTCCTAGTATGGCTTAATATGGCTTTTGCTCTGACTAAGACCACAAAATACCACTAAGAATTATGAACATAGCCCAGTCCATCACACAAACCAGCCTCCCATCCATTGACTGTCTACACTTGCTGATACCTCAGGAAAGCAGCCAGCAACCAGTTGATATTTCTCTACACTCAAGCTATGACTGCAACATTACATTCTGCACTCTCCTTTCCTTCTCTATGTATGCATTGTGTTGTCTGTACAGCGCGTAAGAAACAATACTTTTCACTGTGTCCCAGTACATGTGACAATAATAAACCAAACCAAACTGAATGAAAATGATAAGTAAATATGACCAAAGCTTAAATGGTTGGTTTTGCTTTAGAAGAGAGGTGCTATTTTTCTGGACACGTGTTGCCTTGTGTGTAGATCCTCAGCCAAGGGGAATTATGAAAGACCAATTATAGAATCATAGTGGAAAAAACCTTGAACTAAACTACAAATCACACCGAAACTTAAAACATTAGGAATAATAATACTGAAATTGTGAATTTTTGCTATTAAATATAATATTAAATGCATTATTTTGCTTTTAAAATTAAACGTTACTAAATTAATTTTCATAGCACTGCTGAAGGATGCTAGAACCTGAAGAACTAAAGCAACAGTATCCTGACCTGACTGAAGTCCACCAGAACTGGAGACATTGTTGGAGATCACCTACAATGATTGTTGAGGCTGAAGAAAATTCACTGTGCAGCTGAAGTCTCCACCACAGCATGTGGAGATATATTATGAATCCTTATCAATTGCAGAGTCAAAGGACCTATCCAGGTTGTGCTAAGATCCTAAGGCTGAACTAGCCTTTAAAAGTCTTCAGAACATTAATCAGTCAGAGCATTCTGTTCTGTTAATCACTGCAGCAAGCCAAAGGTCAGTCAGTGCCATAACATATGGTAGCCAAGAGTTGGTGAAAAAAAAACATATTTTAAAAACTCCACTAAAGTCAGGAATCACATTATGAGTATTGATAGGCAAAGAGATCTGGGTGTACAAGTACACAGATCACTGAAAGTGGCAACACAAGTGGAGAAGGCATAGGGCGTGCTTGCCTTCATCGGCCGGGGCATTGAGTTTAAAAATTGGCAAGTCACATTGCAGCTTTACAGAATCTTAGTTAGGTCGCACTTGGAATATAGTGTTCAATTCTGGTAACCATACTACCAGATGGATGTGGAGACTTTGGAGAGGGTACAGAAACAATTTACCGGGATGTTACGAGGAGAGGTTGGAGAAACTTGGTTTGTTCGCACTGGAACGACGGAGGTTGAGGGGCGACCTGATAGAAGTCTACAAGATTATGAGGGGCGTGGACAGAGTGGATAGTCAGAAGCTTTTTCCCAGGGTGGAAGAGTCAATTATTAAGGGGCACAGGTTTAAGATGCAAGGGGCAAGGTTTAAACGAGATGCACAAGGCAAGTTTTTTACACAGGGGTTGTTGGGTACTTGGAACTCGCTGCGGCGGGAGCTGGTAGAAGCAAATACAATAGCGACTTTTAAGGAGCGTCTGGACAAATACATGAATAGGCTGGGAATAGAGAGATATGGTCCTTGGAAGGGTAGGGGGTCTTAGTTAAGTCAGGCAGCACGGTCAGTGCAGGCTTGGAGAGCTGAAGGGCCTGTTCCTGTGCTGTAATTTTCTTCATTCTTTCTTTTTTCTTTTGCCACCTAGGAGCAGCCCAGCAATCACTAACACCAAGCTCTCACTATCTGTAAATGCCAGCAAATTAGTGACAAATCTCCTCCACTGGGGAAATGGAGAAAGAGGACAAAAAAAGCAAATGAAGACTGGAAAGCCTTTCAAAGCCATTGCAGATACAGACCATGCCCTGAACCCTTCACTGCAGTGGAGGTGGTACAAAAAAATCAATCCAAGCACTGCTGCTGGCTATGACTATATTCTCCCTGACTTCCTCAAACACCTTAGCCACATGCCTGTTGATGGTTAGCCCAATTCCACACAAGGGATACCTATGAGGAAGACTGCTTAAACCCAGGCACGTACCCAAAGACACGGTGGCACAGTGGTTAGCATTGCTGCCTCACAGAACCAGGGACCCAGGTTCGATTCCCAGCCTAGGTGACTGTCTGCGCAAAGTCTGCACATTATCCCAGTGTGGGTTTCCTCTGGGTGCTCTGGTTTCCTCCCACAGTCCGAAAGATGTGCTGGTTAGGTGCATTAGCTGTGCTAAATTCTCCCTCAGTGTACCTGAACAGGTGCCGGAGTGTGGTGACTAAGGGATTTTCATAGTACCTTCACTGCGGTGTTAATTAAGTCTACTTGTGACACTAATAAATAAACTTTAAGGTCATCGGCCTCCCGAAAACAGGCAAAAAACCCAAACTTATCTTCAAACTACTGACCAATGTTTGTGCTCTCTGTATGCTGCAATATCTTAGGACATCTCATCCTGCTGCGGATAGAGCCAGAGATGGAGAACAGCTTAAAAGCTGAACAAGCTGGCTTTCAGAGAGGGTGACACATATGTGACCAGGTTCTTGCCCCAGCCACGTTGAAAATGGCTTTGAAAATAATGTCAGAACAGGTGCTGTTTTTCTCAATCTCACTGCAGCATGTGACACTGTCTCATTGCTAAAATCTCAAGCACCCCTCTCTGTGTGTTACTGATGCCATCAAACTATTACTCCAAGTTCAGGGTGTACACGGATGATGAGAAAAGCCCCTGCAGTAGACAGTCCAACGGGCTTCCCCAAGGACCTGTTCTAGCACCAACTCTTTTCAATTTCTATATCAATGATCTGCCTCCAGCCCTGACTTAGAAGTTCACCTGTGCTGATGGTATCTGCTGTGCCTCTCATGCTCGGCTGTCCTTGTCCTTTAGGGTGGCAGGGGTGATTGGTTTGGGTGGTGTTGTTGAAGGTTTCTTGGTGAGCTGTTGTATTGCATTTTGCAGATAGCACACACTGCTCCTACTGCATGCCAATGGTGAAGGGAGTAAATATTTAAGATAATGGATGAGGACTTGATCAAGTGGGTGGTTTTGCCTTGACATTCAGACTAATCATGGAATGGGAAGGAAAAGGCAGAACAGAAAATACTTCCAATATTTTTCTAGATGCAAATATTGATCAAGTTATAAATGACCAATAAAAGCCAAATCCATGACCAAAGGGAAGTAATATTGATGTTGTCTTTGTAACCTTCTTATACTGTGAGAAATCAAACCATTTACTGTTAGGAATTTCCAAATTGTCAAACTGGACTTTGTCCATTGCCACTTCTTCAGCCTAACAAGGGGCCATCAGCATCATGGGCCCATTAGACTGCTTCGCTCCATTAACTAAGCATTCAGGAGTTAAAGTAATCTTCACCGTGGACACTGCAGGAAAGGTAGAGAGGAGTTTGCAGTAGATTCAGAAACATTAATAGGGTGCTTCGAGATTTCATTTCTTTCTATGAAAGAAACTCTACCTGTGCTCTTTTACAAGTTCCTCCCTCCTACCTTCCCATACCTTCAGTCAAGTTTGTGCTCAAACACATTTTAAAAGTTGCAAAGTATGTCAGGCTCTCTCTGTCTCTCTCTCTCTCTCTCCCTCTCCAGTGTTTATTTTGGTATCTTGTGGAAAAGTATGTCACAGTGATATCTTAACGAATGATGGTTCCTCCCTTGGCGAGGAGCCATGAACAGAAGTTGTACCATAACAGATAATGTTGTTATGAGGATGGTACAATACATTTTTGCAGACAGAGAGACAAAATATTATTGTATTTTGTTTCCGTCACAGTAATCGGGCCATTTCTGCTTTGTGACGTTTGCATACGTGTGATTTTTTTTCTTCTGCCTTTTTCTCTCTTATCCATCAATTTTAACTTTGTTCTGTTTTATTTAGTGATAATAGCTACTAATGCCATACAGACAGCTTAAACACTAACACAGCTACTACAAAACTGGAAGGTATGCAGGTGCTTAGCCACTGTAACAGCAATGCAGCTATAACTCGAAGACTCGAATTCCCATTTCATTCTGTAGTTCTCCACCAACATTGACTGCGCCGCTTTTGGAACCGGCACACAAGGGAATTGAATAAAATGTCAGGCTAAATTAGATTCATAATTTTAATGGGGCTGTGTAGCAGTTTGTTGGAAGCAAGATTAATTTACCTTAAGAATGTGTCGAGCGGAAAGTCGTTGTAAAGTGGAGTATTGGTGAATCTCATAAAAGTGAAGAAATTCAAAATAATTGGGGTAACTCTGGACCGGTAAACTGGTGGAATGAATCAATGTGATCATGAATGAAAATTGGGTCAGTTCTATAATAGGTGAACAATCCGTCCCACCAGTTTACTGCCCCACAGGTGAAGGTGAAGTTAACTGCATTAGTTTGGAGAATGTGTGTTGCAAGTTATTTCATTTTATAGGAAATAGGACAGACAAGGACAGACACAGTGGTTAGCACTGCTGCCTCACAGTGCCAGGGACTCGGGTTCGATTCCCAGCTTGGGTCACTGTCTGTGCGGAGTCTGCGCATTTCCCCCCTGTGTCTGCATGGGTTTCCTCTGGGTGCTCCGGTTTCCTCCCACAGTCCAAAAGTCAGGCTGGTTAGGTACATGGGTCGTGCTAAATTCTCCCTCAATGTGCCCGAACAGGTGCCAGAGTGTGGCGACTAGGGAATTTTCGCAGTAACTTCATCGCAGTGTTAACGTTAGCCAACTTGTGATACTGGTAAATAAATTTAAAAATATAAAAGTTGTGAACGTGCAGTTAGTATATTTTGCAAAATGCATAAACAACTATTGTCGGTTATTATAACCTCTTAAGAGGTATTTCATCAAAGGCACTGATTTAAAAAGAAAGCATTTTTGCTGCAGTACGTATCCTTCAGGGACCTTGGTCCTGCAGATGGTTGTTTAAAGCGTTCTACTTTCTTCTATGTGGTACTGAGGGAGCGTTGAGGAATATGTGGCAAACAGCAGAAACTTTCACAAAATGCAACTTGAACTGTACTTTGTGCACCCTCCTTCTCTTTTCCCCCTCTGTGTATACAGAATCAATGCGGGATAGATGTATAAATGAATTGCAGGTTTTTAATAGCTTTGGGAGAGTTTTTATGTTTGAATTCCAGCATTTTAATACCCAACCAGCTATTCCCTATCCTGTATATTCCATTGAAGTAATAATAAATGATCACACTAGGGTTGCCAGCCTTCCAGGGTTGGCCTGGAGTCTCCGGAAATTAAGGATCAGTTTCTGGGACACTGCTGTGCGCAATCCTGGGGAGAAAAAAAATCATCAGGGCATTAACAAAGATAGTTTTTAAAAATTTTCTTTGAACATTTCCTTTTACCAGAAAGAGAAATATTGAAAATGGTTGGAGGGGGAGTAAAATGCTATTTGGCTGACAGTCATAGCTCGTCCAGTTGGGTAGCGAGCGAGTTGTTTTTGCTTTCCAATTGGTGTAGGAAGACAAGTCCATCGCAAGGGTGAACGCACTGGCTGACAAATGGCTGGGGTGTGGGGGCAAGTCATGTGATGAAACCTCCAGGAATATATTTAATCACAGTTGGCAACCCCAAAACACACCACATGGTGAAATTTCAATTCAATAAAAATATAGAATTAAAAGTCTAATAACGACCATGAAACCATTCTTGATTCTCATACAGGCGGCATGGTGGCACTGTGGTTAGCATTGCTGCCTCACAGTGCCAGGGACCCGGGTTCAATTTCGGCCTCGGGTGATAATCTGTGTGGAGTTTGCACATTCTCCCTGTGCCTGAGTGGCTTCCTCCAAATGCTCTGGTTTCCTCCCACACTCCAAAGATGTGCAGGTTACGTTGATTGGCCATGCAAACTTACCCCTTAGTTCCAGGGGATTAGCAGGATAAATGTGTGGGGTTATGAGGATAGGACCTGGGTGGTATTGTGGTTGGTGCAGACTCGATGGGCCAAATGGCCTCCTTCTGCACTGTAAGGACTCCATGAAAATTATCACGGTGTCATTACATCTCAGTGGTATTAAGTAATGCTTTGATGGGTTGGAAAGTTCTATTTGTGCCTAATGTAATTTTTCCTTGAAATTCCATGATTTTTACACTGGTTTGGCCAATTTTGAGGCAGGGGGACTTAGGCTGGTAAAAAAACAGCACAACTTAGCAGAAACTCCAGGTCCTGGATAGAACCATAGGTTGACCTTAAGCAATCACTTGTCTTCATAATGAAGCACAGAAGACTGTAAGATGGCAGAAGTAGTGCCGCAGTGCTCGGTACTGCACTCCACAAGAAGTGTAGGTTAGATGGGTTAGCCATGGTGAATGTGCAGGGTCATGGCGACAGGCGGTGGTGGTATGGGTAAGATACTGTGTCGGAGAGGCAGTGCAGACTGGATGGCCTGAATGGCCTCCTTCTGCACTGTAGGTATTCTATGATTCAATGATGACCAAACAGCAGTAAACTGATTCATCCATGATTCCCCTTATTATGGTCTAGAAATTTGAGTGTGGCCATTGCCATATGCCCAGGCGATCTGTGGCACATTCCCTGATTTGAGAGGCCTGAGATGTCCTTGGTATCAGGCCCAGGGCATCATTTGAGTGAGCCAGTGAGCAGTGGGCTAGCCGGCGAAGCCTATTTGAAAACTCCATTGTTATGGTTGCTTTCAGCTAAATAAAGAAATGTGAGAATCGGGAATGGCGGGTGATTGAGCAGGATGTGGTGATGGCTAGGTGGTGGTTTGTTGGGGGGAGAGGAGAATAAAGATTTTTGGTGACTGGGGAAGAGCTGAATGACCCAAGTTCTCTGTGGTGTTGGGAGGTGCACGTCTGAACTGCCAACTTCAAGTAAACACATTATATAAACTTACTTTGCCAGTGGCAGCCCAAGAACCACCTGTTGGATCACACAAGTTTTTCTGTGAACAGCCACTTGTCCTGGTTGCCTCGGAGCAAACCAATCTTGCAGAGGAGGCTTTGAAAAGGGGTTAAGACCCGAATCTTAATTTTCTAAGGAATCCAAACCGTTTCTTTTATGGTGGCATTGTAAGCTCATGTTTTAGCCATTGCCAAATTGTGGGTGGAGAATTTCTGTCTGGTAAAGAGGTGTGCCTTTATATGCATGTCTTGGAGGCATAGGAGGTGGTTTGATGCCTGGAAGATGTGGGGCTGCGTTCCTAGGCACAGAAGTTTCAAATTCTCAGCTGTGGAATTGGAGAAGATGCTGACCAGAGGACTGGAAGATAGATTGAATTAGGGTTCCATCAAACTCAGACTCTAACATCTGAATCAAGGGCAACATACGGGAGACGATGGCCTAGTGGGATTATCAATGGACTATTCATCCAGTAGCGCAATTATCGCTCTGGGTACCAGGGTTCTAATCCCACCACAGCAGCTGGTGGAATTTGAATTGGATTAAAAAAATCTGGAATTAAGAATGACCTCAAAATCATTTCAATTGTCAGAAAAATCCATCTGGTTCACTAATGCCTTTTAGGGAAGGAAATCTGCCGTCCTTACCTGGTCATGAGGATAGAGCCGGCGCGGGCTTGTGGTTGCTGCGGACTTGATGGGCTGAATAGCCTCCTTCTGCACTGTATGGATTCTATGATTCTATGGTTCAAATGTGACCCCAGCGCCACAGCACTGTGGCTAACTCACAAATGCCTTCCAAGGGCAACTAGGGATGGGTAGTAAATGCTGGCCAGCCTGAGACACTCATGTCCCATGAATGAATAAGAAAACTACATTACACCCTGGAAATTGGTTAATTATTGAACCATTTGACTATAGAATAGTGCTATGCAATGAGGGAAAAATGTTTTAATGTTGTGAAAATAGACTGAAAAAATATTTTAAACTTACATTTTTTTTCAAATTTACTATGATCAATATATTCTAATGTTTGCAATTTTATCCACAGTTACAGCAATGGGATAGGATTTAATGGGATTGCGTTAATTTTCTAAGACATTTGGTCATGTAACAATGTTCCTGTATTATCACGAAGCCATCTTTCATTATGGAATCAAAGCAAGTTGAATGACCTAGTTACCATAATAGAAAGAGGACAAAAGACTATCGTTTAAGTGGAAAGTAATGTGGTATCTGTACTTAGGGTTCTCATTAAAAAAATGTCTGTTGGGTTGTGTATAAAACAATTGGAAAACTGACAGCAATATTCCCATAATTTTCCAATACCCTTCCCAGTTCAAAGGGAGGAGTTTTAATCTGGAGGATTATAATGTGCAACTGAGGTTAAAAGATATCAGTGTATTTTTGAATGTATGACTTTTGAATGGACATACCTTGCATTGAATTGCTCTTTCTCTATACCCTAGCTATGACTGTAACACTGCATTCTGCACTCTCTCATTTCCTTCTGTATGAACAGTCTATGTAGCATGCAAGAAACAATACTTTTCACTGCATACTAATACATGTGACAATATAAATCAAATCAAAGCAAGTTAGCCTCAGCACACCAACTTTCAGTGATTAACTCATACGCACACTCCTCAGGAGAGGTGATTTGCATATTAACACATGCTAATTGCTCAATTTTTTTGGGCGCGGCTAGCCGGCCAGCATTTATTGCCCATCCCTAGTTGCCCTTGAGAAGGTGGTGGTGAGCTGCCTTCTTGGAATGCTGCAGTCCATGTTCTGTGGATTGACCCAGAATGCCATTCGGGAGGGAATTCCCATTCCAATTAGATCAGTATTTCAACTCACTTTCACACTTAACCCTTCATCCACAGGTTTTCCAGATTCCTGGAAGTTGTTGGTGAAGGGAACCTGAGTCCACGAGCGACAACTGAGGGGGTTGGATCAAACTCACAGAAATATTGCAGTGAATACTCGATGCTCACTGCTGCTTTCTTACCTGCCTGTGAGAAAGGGTGCTTATGCTAAGGGTTACCTTCTGCACTTTGAAGGTTTTTCTCAATCATAGAGTCACAGAGTTTTAGAATTCCTACGGTGCAGAAGAATACCATTCAGCCCTGCGAGTCTGCCCTGACTCTCTGACAGAGTATCCCACCCAAACCTTATCCCCATAACCCCACTAATCCCCCTAATCTACACACTATCATTTCACTATTGATGTCACTGTCACATGATTAGTATCATTTCCATTAACTTAATCTCTACAGCACCTCCTGCGAGTTATTCCCCTCTCTGTTTTCCTTCTCTGCTTTGTACCTGCAGGTCTCTGGACAGCAGGCTGGTGCTGGGTCTTAGTTAAAAGCAAAACACTGCGGATGCTGGAATCTGAAACAAAAACAGAAAATGCTGGAAAATCTCAGCGGGTCTGACAGCATCTGTGAAGAGAGAATAGAGCCAACGTTTCGAGTCTGGATGACCCTTCGTCAAAGCGGAGAGCAAAGAGAATCAGCAGAGATTTGTACAATTGGGGTTGGACAGGGGGGAGTGGAGTGGAATAAAATAAATGGAAATGGGGTGAAGGTGGAGGAGAGAGATCATTGTCTGAAGTTGTTGAACTTAATGTTCAGTCCAGAAAGTCACCCAGTCTATGTTTCGTCTCTCGTGATTGCTTTGCTGAAAACCTTCGGTCCGTCCGCAAGCAGGATCCAGATCTTCCTGTCACTTGCCACTTCAACACAACACACTCCTCTCCCATCTACACGTCCGCCCTACTTTACTTCCATTTTATTCATCTCATTCATCTATTTTATCATCTTTCTTATTCATTTCTAGTTTTTCCACTTCTCCATTCCAGCTGTCCTTTCCATTCCTTCCCCCTGTCCCACCCCCGTTCAGGGCAACTGCTACATTCCTCAGGCAGTCCTTTAACAGTCTGTACCTCTACTCTGCCGTTCTTACATTTTGATCACTTATTGGACACTCTTAGCACCTTCTCAGCCACCTGTATCATCATTTACATTCCCGTTGTCCCATTCCACACGCCCCCCCCGCCAATAGTATAAATCTCTGTTGATTCTCTTTGCTCTTAGCTCTGACAAAGGGTCATCTAGATTCGAAACGTTGGCTCTATTCTCTCCCCACAGATGCTGTCAGACCTGCTGAGATTTTCCAGTATTTCCTGTTCTTGTTACGGGTTCTTACTGTTTAGTTGTGTTCACTGGTACACACACACACACTAATGGGCAATCCACCGAACCTGCACATCTCTGCATATTATATCAGGATGGGTGGCACTTTGGCTTCCTGAGATTGAACCACTGACAGGGAGCAACATTCACACAACTAACCACTAAGAACCAGCACCAACCTGCAGCTAGAAAGCAGAGAAGGAGAACAGAGAGGGAAATGACTCGCTGTAGAGATTAGGTTAATGGAAATGCTAATGAGAGACCACAATGATATTAATAATAAATGACATCAATAGTCAGATGATTGTTGGGCTCCTAGACAGTGAGATGCTGAACAGTCTGTATCCTGAGGTCTTTGTAAATAGTTCTTAATAAATCCTTTGAAGTTGAACCATACTAACTAAGTCAAATCTGACACAAGAAAGCAAAGCCTCAGCAAGGTTTGGGAAGACGAGAAAACACGGTATTGGTAAAACCTTACTTCAATTCAGCAATAAGTATCTCGGAAATGTAGCACCGTTCCTTCACTACTGCTGAGTCAAAATCCTGGGACCCCCTTTCTAACAGGGAGGGAGTTCCATAAAGGGGCGGCATGGACAAGATGGGCTAAAGGGCCTGTTTCCATGCTGAAAACCTCTAACAGCACTGTGTGTGCACCTACACCACAGGGACTGCAGTGCTTCAAAGAGGGGCAGCTCTCCACCAGCTTGTCAAGGGCAATTAAGAATAGGCAGTAAATGCCCCATTTTCAGCAGGCATGGGAAGCTGCTATCCCACTCCACCAGTGATTTTGTCTTCCAGGGAAAAATGCCAACTGTACATATATATCCACAAAGAGAGACAAGGGCTGTTAGAGATTGAAGCCCTTTGTGACAGTGATTTGGAGAGGCCAATGCTAGGAGCTGGTTAGAAAACTGTAAACAGCCCAGGAGGTTTACGGACTTGCAAAACTGTAATGTAAACAGTCTGACAAAGAGTCATCCTGACTCGAAAATGTTGACTCCAGTCTCTCTCTGCTGATGCTGTCAGACCTGCTGAGATTTTCCAGCATTTTCTGTTTTTGTTTCAGATTCCAGCACCCACAGTGTTTTGCTTTCATAAGAACATAAGAAATAGGAGCAGGAGTAGGCCATCTAGCCCTTCGAGCCTGCCCCGCCATTCAATAAGATCATGGCTGATCTGAAGTGGCTCAGTTCCACTTTCCCGCTTTCTCCCCATAACCCTTAATTCCCTTGTCTACCAAAAACCTATCTACCCGCGTCTTAAATATATTTAGCGAGGTAGCCTCCACCACTTCAACGGGCAGAGAATTCCAGAGATTCACCACCCTTTGAGTGAGGAAGTTCCTCCTCAACTCCGTTCTAAACTGCCCCCCACTTATCTTGAGGCTGTGCCCTCTAGTCCTACTGTCCTTTCTGAGCGGGAAGAATCTCTCTACCTCTACCCTATCCATCCCTTTCATTACCTTATACGTCTCTATAAGATCCCCCTCATCCTTCTAAACTCCAATGAGTACATACCCAGTCTATTCAGCCTGTCTTCATAGTCCAACCCCCTCATCTCCGGTATCAGCCTGGTGAACCTCCTCTGCACTCCCTCCAAGGCTAAAATATCCTTGCGCAAGTCCGGCTACTGAAACTGCACACAGTACTCCAGCTGGGGCCTCACCAGTGCCCTGTACAGCTGCAGCAAGACCTCCCTGCTTTTATATTCTATTCCCCTCGCTATAAAGGCCAGCATTCCATTCACCTTCTTGATCACCTGCTGCACCTGCAGACTGGGTTTTTGCGACTCATGCACAAGGACCCCCAGGTCCCTCTGCACCGTAGCATGCTGCGGCTTATCGCCCTTTAAATAGTAATCCCTCCTACTATTATTCCTGCCAAAGTGGATAACCTCACACTTGCTAACATTGTACTCCACCTGCCAGGTCCTCGCCCACTCGCTCAGCCTATCCAGATCCCTCTGCAGTCTTTCCACACCCTCCACACAATTTGCTTTTCCACTCATCTTCGTGTCATCAGCAAATTTCGTCACCCTACACTCAGCCCCGTCCTTCAGATCATCTATATAAATGGTAAATAGCAGAGGCCCCAGCACTGATCCCTGCGGCACTCCATTAGTTACCAACCGCCAATCAGAATAGCACCCATTGATACCAACTCTCTGCCTCCTATTATACAGCCAATCCTCTATCCACGCTAACAACTTACCCCCAACTCCATGACCCCTAACCTTCTGAAGCAACCTTTTCTGCAGCACCTTATCAAACACCTTTTGAAAATCGAGAAACACCACATCCGCCCGTTCCCCTCTGTCTACCGCACTAGTCACATCCTCATAGAATTCCAATAAATTCGTCAAACACGACTTCCCCTTAATGAATCCGTGCTGCGTCTGCTCTATCAAACAATTCTTCTCTAGGCGCCTCGCTATTTCTTCTTTGATGACAGATTCAAGCATTTTTCCAACAACAGACGCTAAACTAACCGGCCTATGATTCCCTGCCTTTTGCCTGCTGCCTTTTTTAAACAGCGGCGTAACATTAGCCATTTTCCAATCTTCCGGCACTTCCCCGGAATCCAGCAAAGTTTGGTAAATAATCACTAAGGCATCCACTATCACCTCTGCCATTTCCTTCAGAACCCTGGGATGCATCCCATCCGGTCCTGGGGACTTGTCCACCATCAGTCCCGCTAGTCGATCAAGCACTACCTCTCTAATGACAGTAATCGCATTCAGGCCCTCAACTCCTACCATCCTTCTATCTTTAATATCTGGTAAACTATTCGCGTCCTCCTCCGTGAAGACCGAGGCAAAAAACTTATTTAAGGCCTCAGTCATTTCCTCATCCCCCAGCACTAAATCCCCCCTCTCATCCTCTAAGGGTCCAACATTCACTCTAGCCAGCCTCCTCCTCTTTATATATTTATAAAAACTCTTACTGTCCTTTTTTATATTTAGTGCCAGTTTAGCTTCATAGTCTATCCTTTCTTTATCAACTTCTTAGTCAATCTTTGTTGATTTTTAAACCTCTCCTAATCTTCTACGCGCCCACTACTTTTAGCCACTCTAAACGCATCAGCTTTTAATTTAATACTCTCCTCTATTTCCTTCGATGACCACGGCTGATTATCCCTTCTCCTACGTCCCTTCTTTACCATCGGAATATATTTCTGCTGAGCACCGTAAAAGATCTCCTTAAAGATCCTCCACTGTTCCTCAGCAGTCCTACCAACAAATCTGCACCCCCAATCTACATTTGCCAATTCCTCTCTCATCCTATCGTACTCCCCTCTGTTCAAACAGAGGACACAGGTTCGGGACCCTACTTTCTCATCCTCCATCTGCATCAAAAACTCAACCATACCATGATCGCTCGTCCCAAGAGGATCCCTCACAACACGATCCCTAATTCTTCCTGCCTCATTACATAACACCAGATCTAAGATGGCTCGCTCCCTTGTCGGTTCCGTCACACACTGTTCAAGGAAACTATCCAGGCAGCATTCCAAGAACTCTTCCTCAAGCCCACCGCGTCCGACATGGGTCGACCAATCAATATGTAGATTGAAATCCCCCATAATTATCGCCGTTCCATTTCTGCACGCATCATTTATTTGCTTGTTTATAGCCCGCCCCACCTCCAAGTTATTATTTGGGGGCCTATAGACACCAGCGTCTTCCACCCTTTACTGTTCCTTATCTCCACCCACAACGATTCCATGTTCTGCTGTTTGGAGCCTATATCTTCCCTTACTACCACCCTGATACCATCCTTAATCAGCAGAGCTACCCCTCCCCCTTTTTCCTCCCGTCTATCCTTCTTAAAAACATGATACCCCTGGACATTCAGCTCCCAGTCCCTGTCACCTTGCAACCACATTTCCGTAATGGCCACCAGATCATATCCATTTGTGCTGATCTGCGCCATCAGCTCATTCACTTTGTTCCGAATGCTTCGTGCATTCAGGTAAAGTGTCTTTATCTCAGCCTTTATCTGGACCCTATTTGAAGGAACGTTACCAACCTTTCTCATGCCCCCTACTCCCTTTATTATTGGGACATCCTCAACATTTTCCTGTGCCCGTACCCTCTGTTTTACTTTAGACATTGTAATTTCTCCCACCCCTGCATTACCCACCCCCCCCCCCCCCCCCCCCCACCCACCCCCCCACCGCCCCCCAATTAGTTTAAAGCCCTATCTACAGTCCTAGTTATACGATTCGCCAAGACTCTGGTTCCAGCACGGTTCAGACCAAGACCATCCCATCTGAACAGGTCCCACCTACCCCAATACCGGTGCCAATGCCCCATAAATTCAAACCCATTCCTCCCACACCAATCCCTGAGCCACCCATTCATCTCTTTAATCCTATCTACCCTACGCCCATCTGCACGCGGCTCAGGTAGTAATCCAGAGATAACCACCTTGTTGGTTCTGCTTTTTAATTTCATTCCCAGCTTTTCATACTCCCTCTGCAGATCCTTAGTCCCCAATTTGCCGATGTCGTTGGCACCCACATGTACCACAACAACCGGATTCTCACCCTCCCACTCCAGGTTCCTCTGCAGCCCAGATGAAACATCCTGGGCCCAAGCACCAGGCAGACAACACACCCTTCTGTATTCTTTATCATTGTGACAAAAGACAGTGTCTATACCCCTAACCACACTATCCCCAATTACCACTACATTCCTCTTTACTTCTTCCTCTTTGTCCTGTGTCTGCACCGCTGTACTGTGGGGCAGTTTGCTCATCAACCTTACAGCCCTCATTCTTGTCCACACTGGGAGCAAGAACCTCAAACCTGTTGTGCAGATTGAGAGGCTGAGGCCTTTGGGACCCCTCCTCCTTCCTCCCCACTCCCCCCTCCTTCCTCTCACCCTTCCTCCCCACTCCCCCCTCCTTCCTCTCACCCTTCCTCCCCACTCCCCCCTCCTTCCTCTCACCCTTCCTCCCCACTCCCCCCTCCTTCCTCTTACCCTTCCTCCCCACTCCCCCCTCCTTCCTCTCACCCTTCCTCCCCACTCTCCCCTCCTTCCTCTCACCCTTCCTCCCCACTCTCCCCTCCTTCCTCTCACCCTTCCTCCCCACTCCCCCCTCCTTCCTCTCACCCTTCCTCCCCACTCCCCCCTCCTTCCTCTCACCCTTCCTCCCCACTCTCCCCTCCTTCCTCTCACCCTTCCTCCCCACTTTCCCCTCCTTCCTCTCACCCTTCCTCCCCTCTCCTTCCTCCCCCCAGCAGCACCCTCTTGTTCCTGACCCTCAGAGTTAGCCAGTCTAGGAATCTTTCAACAAAAGAAAGTAACAATTTGAGATTATACCAGGGATGGAGGTGTAGAGTAATGTGGTTATGCTATGATGATATTAATGTTGTGAATAATAGCAGTCATCAGATGACTGAAAGGCTTCCAAAGAATTAGGCACAGAACAGCCTGTCCTGACTTCCATGTGCTTACCCTGAGGTCTTTGTAAATAGTTCCCAATCAATCCTTTGAAGTTGAACCATACAGATTATCTCAAGTCCTTCATAGGGAAGCAAAGCCTCAGCAAGGTTTGAGAAGTCTGACAGCATGGTGTTAGTAAAACCTTGTTGAAGCTCAGAAACAACTTTGCAACAGGTACCGACTCTAAAAGAGAGGCGACAGTCATAGACTGAGTTTTTTTGGCGTGTCTGCCCAGCAATATCTCAGGAAACTCTGATCACCTGTCACATCAAGGGGGATGGCAGGCATTGGCAGCTTCCTAGAGAAAGACTTGTTCCCCACTGGAAGAGGAGCTGATGTGTTAGCAGTGGTTGTCGAAGTCACCATTGCCCTCTGTGGTAAGTTCACAAAGGCAGAATACCTTTCACCAGAATCTCTTTATTTACAATTCAAACAGCAATATACAGAGTACTGTCAGTCAGCAGTTTACCTTTGGGAGTTGCAGAGGAACTGACATTCCCGGTTATACACAAAGTGAAGTCTCCCTGATTGGCCCATCAATTGGCCCCTTAATCAAGGAGCTTGTATTCCAATAGGCCAACTTCAATGGCCTGATTAAAGTCATTACACCCTCAACCATTTTGCACCTGGATCCTTCCAGGGCTGTGCTGGAGGTACGTCCTGGATCCCTGAGTTAGCTATCAATACATAGTCTCCAGGGCTGGCAACTAGGTGAGATTTACCTGCAATGACACCAGTTGCAAGAAGCATTTGGGTTCATGACTCTGGCTGGCTTACCACGAGTACAGAACGGAATGTTGGACAAAGAGCTGAACTGTAGAGGTGAAATGAGAGGGACTAACATCAAGGCAGTATTGGACCACCTTTGGCATCTAAGAAACCAAGCAAAACTGGAGTCAATGGGAATCAGGGGAAACTTCTCCAATAACTGGAGTCTACCTAGTACAAAGGAAGATGGTTGTGGTTGTTGGAGGCCAATTATCTCAGTCCCAGTTCTCACTGCAGAGTTCCTTAGGTTAGTGTCCGAGACCCAACCATCTTCAGCTGCTTCATCAATGACCTTCATCCACCACAAGATCAGCAATGTGGATGTTTGCTGACAATTGTCCAATGCTCAGCATCATTCACAACCACTCAGATATTAAAGCAGTCCATGCCCATATGCAGCAAGATCTGGACAATGTTCAAGCTTGGACTGACAATTGGCAACTAACGTTCCCACCACACAAGCGCCAGGCAATGACCACCTCCAACAAGAGAAGATCCGATCACCAATCCTTGACATTCAGGACCATTTTCATTGCTGAATGCCCCACTATTGACATCCTGAGGCTTGGCATTGACCAGAAACTGAACTGGACTAGCCATTTAAATACTGTGGCTATAAGAGCAGGTCAGAGGCTGGGAATCTGTGGCAAGAATCCATCTCCTGATTCCAAAAGCCTGTCTACCATCTTTAAGGCACGAATCAAGAGTGTGATGGAATACTCTCCATTTAGCTGGGATGAATGCAGTTCCTGTAGTACTCAAGAAAGACAATGCTATTCAAGACAAAGCATTCTGTTTGAAATAGTTTTCCATCCACAACATTCAACATTCACTCCCTCCACCACCAATACACAGTGGCATAATATGTAACATCTACAAGATACACTTCTCCAACTCACCAAGGTTCCTTCAGCTGCACCTTCCAAACCCATGACATCAGCCACCTAGAAACAAAGAAGCAGCAGATTCATGGGAACACCACCATCTGCAAGCTCCCCTCCAAGCCACACATCATCCTGACTTTGAAATATATCACCATTCGTTCACTGTCAGTGGGTCAAAATCCCAACAGCACTGTGGGTGTACCTATACAGGATGGACTGCAGCAGTTCAAGAAAGCAGTTTATCAGCAGCATCACAAGGACAATTAGGGGTGGACACTAAATGCTGGCCTAGCCAGCAACACCCACAGCCTGTGAAACGATGTTTGGAAAGATGCTCGTTTATATCGAAGTTTCGAGAGCGTCCATCACACTTCAAGGTGCAAAATGTATCTAACCCATGCGCTGGTTGTGCAAACCGAATAACAGATAGGGAAGTAACAGGTGTACAGGAATAATGTCGGGCATTATTAGCTTTGGAAACCAAAGTTAAACAGACTCTACTGTTACATTTCCTTTCAATTCGTCTGAATGAGTATGGGAATGACAGCTGTAGACCCATATTCTAACCCTCAGAAGTAGAAATCCGGATTTTATTGATGAAGAATTCTTTCTTGGTTCGATGCATTGACCCGAACAGGCGCCGGAGTGTGGTGACTAGGAGAATTTCACAATAACTTCATTGCAATGTTGATGTAAGCCTTACTTGTGACTAATAAATAAATAAACTTTCAACTTCTTGCATTACATCAGCATTCTTAATTCCCACTGATATCACATCAGTGAGATACAGAACTAGATGAACCCCTGATCCAACTAATTTCATTCTCAGTAAATGTAATGATCGCTAGGCAGGAGTGTTCCCTTCCTGTCAGGGAGTGCTTCAGCAGTCAAGGGCATTCAGCCTCCGATCTTCAGGAAAGCATCCTCCAAGGTGGTCTTCAAGACACACAACAACACAGAGTTGCTGAGCAGAGACTGACAGCCAAGTTCCACATGCATGAGGACGGCTTCAACCGGGATCTTGGGTTCAGGTCACTCTAATTGTAAACCCCACCGTACTGCCTGGGTTTGCAATATCCTACTAACTATCCTAGCTTGAGACAATTCGCACCTCTTTAACCTGTGATTATCCCTCCCTCCACACTGTCTGTACCTATAAAGACTTGAATACCTGTAAAGATTCGCATTCTAACCATTCTTCACATTCCAATCTGTAATTATCTAGCAATTGTGTCTTTGTCTATATATGCAGTGCTTGTGAACCTACCTCCACTCACCTGATGAAGGAGCAGCGCTCCAAAAGCTCGTGATTCTAAATAAACCTGGTGGACTTTAGGACTTCTTATTATACCCCTGTCCAAAGCTGGCATCTCCACATCAGTAAATGTGAACACTAGGGTTGATTAACTTTCCAAAATCTGCCTGACTGGGATGGTATTGGCTTCAAAATGGGGCCTGTATAAACTTACATCCCAAATAATGGCCGCAATTGATCCTCTGCTGCTTTTACCCTGCCGATCTGCCTATTGCAGATGATAGGGTTCTTTTAAAAAGCAAATAATATTCGTCCTTCAACATGTTTCACTGGCGAAAGAGCCTTTAAAAATCCTCATTGGCTCCACCTTTTCCTTGACGACCTCTTAGTTTCTTTTACCTTTATAAAATACTTCCCTCTTACGTTACCCGCTCAGCTATTCTCCGTCTGCATCATTGAGCTGTAAAAAAAATTACGTTTTAAGTTGTTTTGGTGGAATCGCAACAGGCCGGGAACTCCGGGTTGTATTAGGATGATTGGAGGTGGGGGGGGTTGGGACCATCATTGCCACCCTATCCCCACCACAACATGAATGACCCCCACCCTCAACATGCTCAAGTCTGGTGCGCTCCATTGCGTTGTCTGTTTCCTGTTTGCAGCTTGTTGGTTCTGGTTAAGTCTCAAAATGGTTCTGGGTTCAAAGAATCATTGAATCCCTATAGTGCAGAAGGAGGCCATTCAGCCCATCAAGTCTGCACCGACAACAATCCCATCCAAGCCCTATGCCCATAACCAGATGTATTTATCCTTCCATTCCCCTGACACTAAGGGGAGAATTAGCATAGCCAATCAACTTAACCCGCACATCTTTGGAGTGTATTTTTTCAAGTTTTAAAGTTTTTTAAAGTTTATTTATTAGTGCCACAAGTAAGCTTACATTAACACTGCAATGAAGTTACTGTGAAAATCCCCTCGTTGCTACTTTTTGGGTACAAAGGGGGAATTTAGCACAGCCAATGTACCTAACCAGCACGTCTTTCAGACTGTGGGAGGAAACCGGAGCACCCAGAGAAAACCCACGCGGACACAGGGAGAATGTGCAAACTCTGCACAGACGGTGACCTAAACCGGTACTCTAACCCTGGCGCTGTGAGGCAGCAGTGCTGTTGTGTCACTGTGCCACCTATGTGGGAGGAAACCGGAGCACCTGGAGGAAACCCAGGCAGACACGGGGAGAATGTGCAGACTCCGCACAGATAGTCACCCCAGGCTGGAATCGAATTTGGGTCCCTGATGCTGTGAAGCAGAAATGCTAACCACTGTGCCACTGTGTCGGGGTTCCTGTCTGCTGAAACAGACAGATGATCAGCCAACCCGGAAGTTAAAATGGATCCCACTAGGTCTGTTAGGGAGACTTTAGCGTGTAGTACTCCAGACCATAAGGCCTAGATCTAGGGGATTGAAAAAACAGAGCTTATATAATTCTCCTTTTGTGTCAGTCCAAGTCAGCATAAAGACACTCTTTTATTAATTTACAACTCGGACTAAATAAGACAACTGAAAGGATTAGCACGGATGTAGTTTTTGATGTGTGAAATTTGAAAGCCTGATTGAAATTGGGTTTGTATATTTGTTATATAATTACAGCAGAAAAATAAAGAAAAAATAGGTTTTAGTCTTTAATATTTAGGGGGTTGTAACTTCACGATGAAATCTTTAATCGTGTAGATAGGAAAATAAGTAAATATAAAATATTACATTAATCTATTTCTTCTTGGTCTAGGAGGCGGTGGGGGGCTGGATTAGCTGAGTTAACTGGATATGCGCGTGCATGGAATCATAGAATCACACGGTTAAGAAGAGGCCCTTCAGCCCATTGAGTCTGCACTGATACGTGAGAAACACTTGACCTCCCACTTAATCCCATCTACCAGCGCATGGCCCATAGCTTTGAATGTTATACATGCCAGGGACTCATCCAGATACTTTTTAAAGGATGTGAGGCATCCCGCCTCTCACACTCCCAGGCAATGCAATCCAGACCATCACCGCCTTCTGGGTAAAATAGTTTTTCCTACGTCCACCCTAAACCGCTTGCCTCTCACCCTGAACCTATGTCCCCTTGTTGACTGCCCATTCAACTAAGCAGAAAAGCTGCTCTTTATCCACTCTGTCCATGCCCCTTATAATCTTATACTGTTCAATCAGGTCTTTCCTCAGTCTTCTCTGCACCAATGAAAATAACCTAAGCCTACCCAACCTCTTTTCATAACTTAATAAGTTACATTTCCATTCTAGCTGATGTAGTCTTGGAATTGGCCTCCTCACTCTACCCCTGAGAAGGGAAGGCAATGGCAAACTACCACTGCCAAGGAAAATGGCTCAGGATGAAGTGTCAGTCAAGGGCCTGCCTTCACTCATGAAGAGTGAATTGTTCTTGGTTACATACAATATGAGTTCTACCAGCTCAGCAGGAGTAATGCAGGAGCAGGTTAAATGGAGGTGGTGTTCCTGTATCATTCCCGCTTCCCTGACATTTTAACTGCTGAGTTTTCAGGAGCATAGGGGCCCCTGCCACAGGCAAGAGGGAGACTCATAAATATTAAAATGTCAGGGCATGATGATGTAATTCTGTCCTAGGTGCCAATTTATCTTGGAAATGCTTGGAGATACTTGGAGGCACAGTGGTTAGCACTGCTGCCTCACAGCACCAGGGACCCGGATGCAATTCCAGCCTCAGGTGACTGTGTGGAACTTGCACATTCTTCCCGTGTCAGCGTGGGTTTCCTTCGGGTGCTCCAATTACCTCTCACAGTCCAAAGATGTGCAGGTTAGGCTGATTGGCAATACTAAATGGCCCTTTAGTGTCCCAAGATGTGTAGGTTAGAGGGATGAGAAGGGTAAATATGTGGGTTACGGGAAAGGGGCTTTGGTGGAATTCTCTGTCAGAGAGTCAGTGCAGACTCGATGGGCCAAATGGCCTCCTTTTGCACTATAAGGATTTTTTTAACCCATTCATGGCACATGGGCGTCACTGGCCAGCCAGCACTTATTGCCCATCCCTAGTTGCCCAGGGGGCCCGTTGAGTGCCTCTGAAGTCATATGCAGACCAGACCAGGTAAGATTGGCAGATTTCCTCCCCTGAAGAACATTAGGGAACCAGATGGGTTTTCCAACGATCGACAATGGTTTCATGGTCATCAGTAGCTTCTTAATTCCAAATATCTTTTATTGAATTCAAATTCCATCATCTGCCCTGGCGGGATTCGAACCCGGGTCCCCAGAACATTAGCTGAGTTTCTGGATTAATAGTCTCGGAGATCCCTGATCTGAGGCCCTGTGTTGTCATGGAGGGGATTATTTCCATTGAATCATAGAATCATACAGCGCAGATGAGGCCCTTCGGCCCATTGAGTCCACACCAACACATTAGAAACACCCGAACTACCATCTAATCCCACCTGCCAGCATTTATAGAATCATAGAGCCTTTGTTTCGTTTATTAACCAGGATTCTGTTCTGGACACTAATTTATTCATTGCATAGCCTAAAATAATGGCTCCGATAACCTTTTAGTTACTTCAGTATTTGAATTAACCTCGATTGTAGGATACAACCTTCTGATAGACATTTATTTCAGCTTTTTCTGGCAGCTGGTCAGACCTTGGCTGAATTTCATCATTGTCAGTCATTTCCTACAACTCAGTCCGTTTTTCTAAAGGACAAATCGTTAGAAGCCGGAGCGCATAGAATTATAGAATCATAGAACCTACAGTGCAGAAAGAGGGCCTTTGGCCCATCAAGTCTTCACCGACCACAATCCTACCCAGCCCCTACCCCCATATCCTTACATATTGTACCCGCTAATCCCTCTAACCTATGCATCTTAGAACACTAAGGGGCAATTTTAGCATGGCCAATCAACCGAACCTGCACATCTTTGGACTGGGATGGGATCAGGCATAAAATAGAATAGAATCCCTACAGTGCAAAAGCAGGCCATTTGGCCCATCGAGCCTGCACCGACAACAATCCCATTCAAGGTCTATTCCTGTAACCACGCCCCCCCCCCCAATATTTACCATACTCATCCCCTTGACACTAAGGGGCAATTTAGTGTGGCCAATCCACCTAACCAGCACAGTGGCAGGAAAGCAGAGCACCTTGTGAGAACCCACACAGACACAGGGAGAACATGCAAACTCCACACAGATAGTGACATGAGGTCGGAATTGAACCCAGTCCTCTGGCGCTGTGAAGCAGCAGTACTAACAACTGTGCCACTGTGCCACATCTTCTAAGTCTCCGATCCCCTTCTTCTACAAACTTAAACAGCACTCAGACACATTGACCTTCAATTTCACCAGAAATTATTCTGCATTGTTTCCAGTGGGTTCATACACAACTCATGCCCATCTCCAACACAGGCAACAGTTGAGCTTACTGCCTTTGTGAAGTATATCGAGTGGAAGTGCCACTTTCAGTCACCTACTCTGTTGGAAACAATGACACCTGCCTGCCGCGTTGGGGCAGTCAGGTTTGGCCCAGATACAACCTGACACTGATCAAATGAACTGCTTTGGGAAATTATTTTCTAATATAAAGATAATGCCCTTTGAAGCCCAGGGAACTTATCTGTGGAACTACATACAATTCAATTCTTGAGTCACTGTCTGTGCGGAGTCTGCACGTTCTCCTGTGTTTGCGTGTGTTTCCTCCGGGTGCTCCGGTTTCCTTCCACAGTCCGAAAGACATGCTGGTTAGGTGCGTTGGCCATGCTAAATTTTCCCTCAGTGTATCTGAACACGCACCGGAGTGTGGCAACTAGGGGATTTTCACAGTAACTTCATTGCAGTGTTAATGCAAGCCTACTTGTGACACTAATAAGTAAACATTAAAACTTTAAATATATGCAATACTCCTGTGGACAGTAAACTTCCATTCACTTAGTGCATTGAGGTCTACTATACACACCGACACTTTCAAATTCAAAAGCAGAATCTGATGCATTGTTGCGGTGACAATACTTGATTTCATTTGATTTATTATTATCACATGTATTAACATACAGTGAAAAGTATTGACTCTTGCGTGCTGTACAAACAAAGCATACTGTTCATAGAGAAGGAAAGGAGAGGGTGCAGAATATAGTGTTACAGTCGTAGCTATGTTGTAGAGAAAGATCAATTTAATGCAAGGTAAGTCCATTCAAAAGTCTGCTGGCAGCAGGGAAGAAGCTGTTCTTGAGTTGTTTGGTATGTGGTCTCAGACTTTTGTATCATTTTCCAGATAGAAGAAGACGGAAGAGAGGATATCCGGGGTGTATGGGGTCCTTAATTATGCTGGCTGCTTTTCCAAGACAGTGGGAAGTGTAGACAAAGTCAATGGATGGAGGCTGGTTTGCATGATGGGCTGGGCTTCATTCAAAACTCTTCGTAGCTTTTTGCAGTCTTGGACAGAACAGGAGCCATACAAAGCAGTGATACAACCAAAAATAATGCTTTCAATGGTGTATCTGTAAAGGTTGGTGAGAGTTGTAGCTGACATGCCATATTTCCTTAGTCTTCTGAGAAAGTAGAGGCATTGATGGGTTTTATTAACTATAGTGTCAGCATGGAGTGACCAGCACATGTTGTTGTTGAGCTGGACACCTAAAAACTTGAAGCTTTCAACCTTTTCTATTTCGTCCCTGTTGATGTAGACATGTTCTCCACTATGCTTCCTGAATTCAATGACTATCTCCTTCATTTTGTTGACATTGAGGGAGGGATTATTGTCATCACACCTGTCCCCCAGGGGGCTTAGCAGGGTAAACTCATGTTCCAGGGATAGGGCCAGATAGGATTGTCATCAGTGCAGGCTCAAAGGGCTGAATGGCCTCCTTCTGCATTGTAGGGATTGTATGATTTAATTGCCCATTCGTGGAGAGGTGTGGTGCTATTATCACTGGAGTAGTCAACTGAGACCCAGGGCAATGCTTTGAGTACAAGGGTTCAAACCCCAGCATGGCAGATAGTGGAATCCAATAAAAACTGAAATTAAAAGTCTAATGACCACAAAGCTACTGTTGATTGCTCACAAAACCCATCTGGTTCACTAATACCTTTTATCTCCCACCCCTACCTGGTCTGATTGATCTGTGAGTCCAGAGCCATGGCAATATGGTTGATACTTAAATGCCTCTGAGGTGACCTAGAAAGAATGTCAGTTGAATCAAACCATTACAAAGTCAATTGTGGTCCAAGAAGACGGCTTTCCATCATCCTGTCAAGTGCAATTAGGGATGGACAATAAATTCTGGCTTAGTCAATGACACCCACATCCCACATAACTTAGTAAGATATAGGGTTATAGGTATGCCTAGTAGGTAGGGACATGTTCAGCCCAACTTGTGGGCCGCAGGGCCTGTTTAGAACATAAAACATACAACACTACAGCACAAACAGGCCCTTCGGCCCACAAGTTGCGCCGATCATATCCATACCTACCAGGCCATAGAACTATCTGTAACTCCCAATCCCATTAAATCCCATGTACTCATCCAGAAGTCTTTTAAAAGACCCCAGCAAGTTTGCCTCTACCACCACTAACGGCAGCCGATTCCACTCACTCACCACCCTCTGAGTGAAAAACTTACCCCTACGTCTCCTCTGATTGTGCTGTAGTTTTTCTATGTTCTATGTTCTATAATTAATTTAAAAATATCTAATGTGTAAATGCTGTACTTAATTTTTTTTTCAGAGTTAAACTATTTTCCTGTATCTTCCGGAACCTGTGACTCTCCTGTGGCCTTCTTTCAGATTGGGATGACCTGATAAGCTAATTTATAGGCGCACCATTCCCGAGGTCCATTTCCCACTCTGACGGAAAACTGTATTTCTGCCCACACATGTGGTGGAGAGGAATTTTGGATCTCCCAAAAAACAGGTCTTCTCAGAGAGATCATGAACACTGGGGAAGTCTGGTGCGAGGTGGGGAACATTATGACAGGAAATCTATAGATTCATAGAATCCTACAGTGCAGAGGGAGGCCAATCGACCCACTGAGTCTGCACTGAACTCAATCCTACCCAGGCCCAATTCCCATAACCCCATGCATTTACCCTAGCTAGTCCTCCTGACTCTAAGGGGCAATTTAGCATGGCCAATCCACCTAACCTGCACATCTATGGATTGTGGGAAGAAACTGGAGCACCTGGAGGAAACCCACACAGATATGGGAAGAACATACAAACTCCACACAGTGACCCAAGGTGGGAATTGAACCCGGATCCCTGGCACTGTGAGGCAGCAGTGCTAACCACTGTGCCACCGTGCCATCACTATCATGCAGCAGCAGTAGATACACATAGTTACAGCAACCCAGGCCTTCACTGCAATCAAAGTTCGTTTGAGGAACAACTTTCAAGTTATTAATTAAGCTGATCACACCATGAAAAGAAACACAAGTGAAGATAAAAAGTGGACAATCTGTCTGAAAACTATAAAAAAATGTAGACATGAAATATTATCTTAAGATTGTGTTCAGGCTTCCTGGATATAAACTATAAAGTTCCTGAAGAAAATTAACAGATTTTGTTTTAGTACGTTCTAGGGGCAATAGTGTCACACCTATAGAGTATAAACAAGAATTCTGAACCATTTGACTAGTTTTTTTATACTAAGAATCATAATCTGCAACTCAGGAAAATATTAAACAGGATTGGTCTTTCTTCAATGTTCCTGTATATTGGTGATAGAAAGCTTTGGTTTATGTATTATGTTGAACTCTAACACAGGCTTCCCTTTCTCAATTGTATGATGACACAGTCTTTTCAAAGATTTGTCAACTTTATGTTAACACTTTTCCCTTAATTGAATTGATTCAAGTCTCTCAAAGTTACATAAATAGAGGTAGGAAATCTGAAATCTGGAGGTCTTTCAGCATCCTTAGAGAAAGTATAACAGAGTTAACGCTTTGACAGAATCCTCACTATGCAACATGTCAATCTAACTGCAGCTGTCTAATTTTGGTGAGCTGGGAGTTCATTGGAAAGATTGGCTCAACTCACCCAGCACAGCTTTGTGCTAGCAGCTATACCCCACCACAATATATAACAAATGATAAGACATTTTTCTGTAACAAATACTCACTGATGCAGTAAGAAAGGAAGTTTGTCTTCTGAGAACTTACTGTTTCAAAGACTTTAGAGAGAGCCCCAGGCAGGAGAGAGAGAGAGAGGGAGAGATGGACAGCAGCTTCTACATACAGCAGTGGGAGAAAAAGGCTGTTCCTCTGTTCACTACCAGGCAGAATTCTCCAGTCAAACAGGCAGAACACATAAATATTTAAGGACACTTGGTTGCGGGAAGGAATCACAGGAGTGAGCTTTGCTGCTGGAATTTGGTTCAGGAATCCTTGGAAGACTGAGGATGGAGGGAAAGGAACTTTGATGGTCACTGGGCGATATGGCTAAACAAAACAAGAAGAAGCAAACCGTTGGAAGCTGCAGGCAACTTTGGAATATTCCCTTTCCAGATTGCAATTCTTCAGTGAGTTTGCTGTGATGTACAAACGCTGCGTGGGGTTTTCAACGGTGTTGAAACATTGTTAAGGGATGTTTTTCTTTAGTGTATTTATTACCTACTAATAATGTTTAGTCCATGTTGATTTTGGTTACTATTAGTCTTAAATTGTGAAATCCTGTCAGCCGATCCTGAAGTCAATCACTGGGAATTCACATTTCTTTTTAAAAGTTATTGGGCGGGATTTTCCAGATGCACTCGCCCCCAAGGCCAGAAAGTCCCCCTCAGGGTTAATGGACCTTTGTATGGTCCATATTCCGCCTGCTACGATTCCCTTGGTGGGCAGGATGGGAAAATTTCACCCATTGGTCTCTATGGTGACAATAACAATAGGCGAGAGAACACTGTGGACAGCTGGGGTCAGAGGCCTTGTATCCATTATACAATTGCATTAGTCAGAAACTTTCTGGCAAGCCTGAACTGCCCCATGAGAATCTTTCATTGGAGATTTATTTTGAAGGGGACACGTGTGGTGTGAGGGTGGAGGGTGGCGCATTCTTGTTCCACCTTGTTGGTCTCTTAATGTACTAATGCTCAGGAATGTGTGACCAGTAAGTAAATGAAGGGACAATGGAAAACTCATGAAAAACGTCCAATAAAGCAGCAATGTAAGATCCACCAGGAAGACATGCTTCTGGATTTTTGTCTAAATAGAGTGATTTCTCAGATTTACATAGAAAAAAAATCAGTTTGGTCACTGGAACTTTGTAAAACCTTCTCCAATTTCTCACTTGTGTGCAGTTGATAATGGCACTTGTCCAGAAACTCAGCAGTATTCCACTTGGCGGGAACACCCTAACTGCTAGTTCTGGAAACGTAAGAGGAAATGGAGGATCAGAGTCAGAATGCAGGCAAGTGCACCCTGCCACTTATACATATTTGCCAAATCATCATCCCTTTGGCAGGTCCAAGGATATCTGTATTGGAAACTATGATTCATGAGAGAAGCTGTGACAGAATTATGTGGTGTTTTGGCTCCAAATCGTGAAGCCATTTCAAGGACAAGTATTGCTCTCTCAGGGTCTGGCAGCCTTGATATTTTTTAAAACAGCAACAGAAAGTATCTAGATGAAACATTCTGCAGGACAGCCACTCACCTCCTGACTTCCCCAAAGCCTGTCCACCATCTACAAGGCAAAGTCAGGAGAGTGATGGAAGACTGTCCATTGGCCTGGATGAGTACAGCTCTGGCAACACTCTAGAAGGTTGACACCCTCCAGGAGAAAGTAACCCACTTGATTGGCATCTCCATCCACCACCTTTAATATTCACCACCTGCGCACAGTAGCAAAAAGGTGAACCATCCACCAGATGCACCGCAACAAATCACCAAGGCTCCATCGAAAGCTCCTTCTAAACCCCAACCTCTATCATCTAAAAGGACCAAGAGCAGCAGATGCATGGGACCATCACCAATTGCAAGCTCCCCTCCAAGCATGTGGCACAGTGGTTAACACTGCTGCAACACAGCACCAGAGTGTTCGATTCTCGGCTTGGGTCACTGTGTGGAGTCTAAACATTCTCTTTGTGTCTGCATGGGTTTCCTCCGGGTGCCCTGGTTACATCCCACAGTCTGACAGACATTCTGGTTAGGTGCATTGGCCATGCTATATTCTCCCTCAGTGTGCTCGAACAGGTGCCGGAGTGTGGCACTAGGTGATTTTCACAGTAACTTCATCGCAGTGTTAATGTAAGCTTACTTGTGACACTAATGTGAGCCAGTGGGCTGACGAATGGAAGATGGGGTTTAATTTAGACAAATGTGAGGTGATGCATTTTGATGGATTGAACCAGGGCAGGACTTACTCAGTCAATAGTAGGGCCTTGGGGAGAGTTACAGAACAAAGAGATCTATGAGTACATGTTCATAGCTCCTTGAAAGTGGAGTCACAGATGGACAGAGCAGTGAACAAGATATGCTTGGTTTCATTGGTCAGAACATTGAATACAGAAATTGGGATGTCTTGTTGAAGTTGTACAATACATTGGTAAGGCCGCATTTGAAATACTGTGCGCAATTCTGGTCACCCTATTATAGAAAGGATATTATTAAACTAGAAAGAGTGCAGAAAAGATTTACTAGGATGTTACTGGGACTTGATGGATTGAGTAATAAGGAGAGGCTGAATAGACTGGGACTTTTTTCTCTGGAACGTAAGAGGCTAAGGGGTGACCTTATAGAGGTCTATAAAATAATGAAGGTCATTGCCTGTAGGGGCCAGAGGGAGTCATTAGCCAGCCCGGGAAGGATGTGGAATTCCATCATTTCTTTCCTGGGCATGCACATTTGGAGGCACCGATCGGAGCTGCAGAGTTTCGGGTTCATTAAGCCCCACCTATAGACTTGTGGGGTGTGATTCGGAATTGCTGATATCCTTTCACACTGAGTGTGTTTGGGGGTGCCTGAGAACGGGTCTAAAAGTCGGATCTGAAGCACTCTCAGTTTCAAGTCTACCCAGCACTTAGAATCAAAATAATAAAATAGGGCCTGATGGGTCAAATGGCCTCCTTCTGTACCCTAAATTTTCTATGAGTTCTAATTCTTTCAAATTAATTACTTAAATCAGGAATAATAAGCTTGCATCAGTAATGGTGACAAACAAATGACCAGATTGTAACAAACAGCTAGTTATTTCACTGATGTCCTTCTCATTTGAGGCTATTTGTGACTCCAGATCCACAGCAATGTTGTTGACTCTTTACTGCCCTCTGAAATGGCCAGGGGTTGTAATAAAACTGCTACAAGGTGGTGCAACAAGAATAAAGCCCATCAGATCAGCTGGCTTCAACCAGGGCATCAGATTCAGATGTGACAAAGGCACACTTAGCCCAGCTGGCGCTGCAAAGTCCTGCTTGCTAAATCGTGGAACCAAAATTGCAAGAACTCTCCCACAGATTAATCAAGTCATAGTCTTCTGTCAAACCGTCAGGCCGTATCCCAGATTCCTCCATCACTGAGTATTTCCTGTCCTAACTGAAATGCAATCAGGAGGGAGGGGCCCTGGATGTCCCGAACATTGGCTCATGACCCCTGTGTATCCCCATAGCTTCAGGTCAAAACGGGGCAAGGAAACTTTCTATGGATTGCTATTTACTGCCCTCCCTCAGCTGATGGACCATTACCATGTTGGACTCCACTTGGAAGAAGCACTGAGAGTAACGAGGGGATACAATGTGGGGGATCTTCAAACTCCAAGGCTCAGTAGCACTAATACTCACCAAATTGGTCAAGTCCTGAAGGTTGTAATTGTCAAACTGCCCAAGTGGTGAGAGGATCCACATGAACTCATCTGCACCAATCTACCTATTGCAGAGGCATCTATCCATGACAGCTCGGACAATGACCTGGAACTTATTGCTTAAGAGGCTGGTGGAAGCAGAGATTATAAATGATTTCAAAAGGAAATTGGATGGGCATTTGAGGGGAGTTAATCTTCAGGGCTGCTGCAATACAATAGGGAAATGGGACTGATGGGATAACCTGCAGAGGGTGGTATGGATTTAATGGGCTGAATAGCCTCCTGCAATATGTCAATGGGTGGGATTTTACAGCCTCGCTCATCCCGAAACATCCCTCGCCGGCTTCAATTCCCGTTGTGGGTGGGATTGTAGAAATATTAGGCAAAGGTGGTAATTTGCCCCATAAGGTGCAGGGTAGTTGGATTGGCCATGGTAAATTGTCCCAAGAGGTGCAGGTTAGGGGAATTAGTGGGTTAAATATGTGGGATTACATATTCCACCCCCTCCTATCTCCGCCTCCACTGGTCAGGTCAGTTGACTTGGGGTAAGACTTCCACTGGCAGTGGCCGCAGCTGTGACTACAAGCTGTGTTCAATGTCAAGGAGCCATGAATCTGGAGATCGGTTGAGTCCGGGGTTTCACTGGGGCCAGACTGCCAGGCTCCGGAAAGGGGGTAGGGAGCTGGATTCAGGAGGGCTGGAGATTGGAACACCTGGTTGGCAGAGTACCATCATGGGGGTTGCCACAATAGGAGAGACACCATCTTCAATCCTGCTGAAAGGCCACCCGGTTCCACTTGATAGCATCACTATGTGGCATTGACATCTCCATTCATGGGTAAAATACCAGCAGGCGGAGTCCCTAATTGACCTCTAGTCAGTCACTGAAGGACCTCAATTAGAAAGCGGGCTGCCTGATGCCACCCCCCCCCCCCCCCCCAATTCAAATACTAACAGAATGGGTGGGTGACATGCACAACACTGCCACTCTGGCATATAATTTTACAATCCCCCTGCCTTGCCTACCAGCCGACTCCGTGGGGGGGTGCTGTAAAATTGTACCCCGTGACTGCTCTGCTGTGGGCATGCCCGAAATTATATGGTTCCATGTATTCTGTGGCTCAAATCCAGGCCGGAGCCTCAGGCTATAGAATCCTTACAGTGCAGAGGAAGGCCATTTGGTCAATCAAGTTTACACTGTCTCCCTGACAGGGCATCTCACCAAGATCCATCCATGTAATCCCACATATTTACCCCACTAATTCCCTGAACCTGTATCTTTTGGGGCAATTTACCATGGCCAATCCACCTACCCTGCACCTCATGGGTCAATTTATCACGGCCAATCCATCTACTCTGCACCTCTTGGGGCAATTTACCATGGCCAATTCACCTACTCTGCACCTCTTGGGGCAATTTACCATGGCCAATCCACCTACTCTGCACCTCTTGGGGCAATTTACCATGGCCAATCCACCTACCCTGCACCCCATGGGGCAATTTATCATGGCCAATCCACCTACTCTGCACCTCTTGGGGCAATTTACCATGGCCAATCCACCTACTCTGCACCTCTTGGGGCAATTTACCATGGCCAATCCACCTACTCTGCACCTCTTGGGGCAATTTACCATGGCCAATCCACCTACCCTGCACCTCATGGGGCAATTTATCATGGCCAATCCACCTACTCTGCACCTCATGGGGCAATTTACCATGGCCAATCCACCTACTCTGCACCTCATGGGGCAATTTACCATGGCCAATCCATCTACTCTGCACCTCTTGGGGCAATTTACCATGGCCAATCCACCTACTCTGCACCTCCTGGGGCAATTTACCATGGCCAATCCACCAAATCTCCACCTCTTGGGGCAATTTACCATGGCCAATCCACATAACTTGCACATCTTGGGGCAATTTACCATGGTTAATCCACCCAATTAGCACTTCTTGGGGCAATTTAAAATGGCCAGTCCACCTAACCTACACCTCTTGGGGGTAATTCATGCCCAACCTACCTAACCAGCACCTCTTAGTTGTACAGTAAGAAAGCAGGAAGGTCACCAGGAGTTGATCAACTTGATGAATGTAAATAACACAAAACAAAAGAGTGATTTTTCTATTATGTATTGCACCACAGTTTAATGAAGGATGTGTGGACAAATACTAAGGGCTGGGAAGATGCTGGGGGCTGGTAGTTTAGCTTGAGCGTCGGAAATGCGTGGCCTGTTCAAGGACGAACAATGAACAGCTTCTCATTTGCACAATTCTCACGGAACAGTTCAGATTAGCTTCTCAAAGTGACCAGAATTTCAAGGGAAAAAAGTGCAATTACTTACAAAGGGTTAGCTTAATCTCAGGATTGTAAGCTTTCAACTGTTTCATTCAGCTGGGGTGTTAGATGGAAGAATGTTTAGGAGAAATATAATCATTACGGGATGGTCTTTCTGCCTGAATCGTTTAAAGTTCTGGTGTGACCTTCTACTGTTTTCAAAGACTGCAGCATGATCTTCTGGAAGAGTAAATCCTGTGGTTAGAAACAGTTATCAGGCAGGGTTTGCTCATCACATCCTGAGTACGTTAATGCAAGCTTATCAAGATTCCTGAGCACTTGTTCAACATACAGGGCAGATGACATAGTCCTCGTACTCTTCCTTCTCATCTGTTATATGTGGTGAGTGAAAAACAGTCCCCCAGTCCAGTGATGAGTAACCTAGGCTAGTGAGTGGGCTGCAAGATTGAAATCAGGCTTGTTCATCTAACCATGGCCCCACGGGTAAGATCCAATATGTTTAATACACTCTGAATAGTTCATAACGAGTTATGGAAAATATTTAATCATTGATATATATATATCATTTATATATTAATTGAACTGTCATCAACTTCAAATAGGAAAAGCAAAATAACTATTTACACTTTGGCCGCAGAGAGAGCGCACGGTTGTCACAGTCAATTTTGCGAGCGGTCAGCACGTACCTCACTTCATTAGCTCTTGCTTTACATGCAAAACGCTTCAGTCACACCAAAAGGAAAATAAAACTACATGGAAGGGAATCAGCAGAATGTGGCAGCCCTGCACGTGGGCAACGGTCAACAAACTGTCTCGTTGACTTCACTCAGACTCAGGGTGAGCCACACTTAGGCCTCAGACTCCAGATTGCCCACCACCGCCTTTGCTGGATTCCTGCCCCTCTTTTTCCCTTCAGTTCCAATTTCTAATCTTAACTTCTGTATTGCTAATTTATCCCTCTGTGTTCTCAATTTTCACCTCTAGATGTTTCGCCGCCCATTTTAGAATTTCCTGACTTTCGGGCACAACTCTACCTCTAGTTTGCACATTCTCCCCGTGTCTGCGTGGGTTTCCTCCGGGTGCTCCGGTTTCCTCCCATAGTCTAAAGAAGTTATGGGCTAGGTTGATTGGCCATTCTAAATTGCCCCTTAGCGTCCCAGGATGCATAGGTTAGAGGGATTATTGGGTAAATATGTAGGGATATGAGGATAGGGCCTGGATGGGATTGTGACTGGTGCAGACTAGATGGGCCAAGTGGCCTCTTTCTGCACTGTAGGATTCTATGATTCTATGTGTCTAACCGATTCCTCCAAGGACAGTACCCTTCACTTCTGGCCAGTCATCTCATCCTCATCTTACTCTATGAAAGCATTGACATCAAATGTGGACATTATTATTATAGACCCGTGTTTTTAAATGTTGTTTGAAGAAACAATTTACTTTCTACACATGCACAAAAACACACACACGTACATGCGCACACACATACAGAGGAAGTTAAAGTCCAATAAAAAGAAGTTAAAAGAATATAGTGTTAAGTGCCCTTTGCTTGTCCTTGGGATGTATACATTAGACATTGCGGCCTATTTAGGTTGGCTGGATTCTTGGATGCCATCAGACGTAGATGATGTTTCAATTATTATGAGGTCTCAGTTTGCTGATAGGCTTCTCAAACTGGTGACTCAGGCTTTTCCAAAAAGAGAGAGAGAGAGAGGGAGAGAGCCCAGCTCTTCACCCGGTTTCCTGTGTTGAAAACCTTCTTCATACTACCTGTGTCACTTGCAATATCTTTGTGGTGGCTGCACCCTAGCCCATTATACTTCACCCATTGTAAATCTCCAAATACTTCAGGTAGGGATATCTGTGGCAGTCATTGCTAAAATATCCAGCACTTCACATTTTTGTATCTTTTCCTTAGCCAGTGATTAGTTTCAATGGATCTTTGAACTATAGGACATATCCCTCTCTTGGCACAGTGGTTAGCACTGCAGTCTCACAGCACCAAGGACCCAAGTTTGCTTCCTGGCTTGGGTCACTGTCTGTGTGGAGTCTGCACGTTCTCCCTGTGTCTGTGTGGGTTTCCTCCGGGTGCTCCAGTTTCCTCCCACAGTTTGAAAGATATGCTGGTTAGGTGCATTGGCCATGCTAAATTCTCCCTCAGTGTAACAGACACCAGAGTTTCGCAACTAGGGGATTTTCACCGTAACTTCATTGCAGTGTTAATGTAAGCTGACTTGTGACACTAACAAGAAAACTTTAAACTCCCGTGAGGGTGTCTTATTTAGTTTTACATCTCCACCTTGGAAGTTGGCCTTGTATTTTTAAGTAGTTAATTCTGTCTCACTTCCAACCTGTTGAAAGTTGAAATTTTTTTTTCAAAGTTAAAGGGACTGAGCCATGTGACACATGCCAAGGTGACAGGTTGGGTGCCCACTGGCATGATTAAATGAAGGGTGCCTGCTCCAGTGATCTAGGATAAAGCACCAATCTATCATGCAAAGAGATTGAGAAAATGAGGTCAGAAGAGAAAATGCTAGAAAATCTCAGCAGGTCTGGCAGCATCTGTAAGGAGAGAAATGAGCTGACATTTCGAGTCCAGATGACCCTCTGTCAAAGCTAAAAGTGGGAGATATTTATACAGCACGGTGAGAGAATGAAAAATGAGTCGCAGCAACAAGGGGAAAGGCTGCTAATGACAGCCCATTGAAAGAATGGAAAGTGTGAATGGCCAAACAACAAACAAGTTGAATTCAGAGGTTAAGTGGTGACAGATGAAGATGTGGGGGGAGAGGGGTGGGAGAGAGGTAAAATTGACAAAAAGGAAGAAAGGTAGAGAAAATCAGGATCAGGCTAGAATTGACGTGTAAGTGCAAACAGGGCACGAGAAAGAGAATCTACTATGAATGGGTGTAAGTGGCTGTTAAAGTGAAGGTTTTACAGTTGGGAATGCAAGTAATTGGTGTTAGATGAGATATATAGCCACAGTGCAACTTAAAGCCACCATTCAGAGTGCGTAGAGTGGAGTTAATTATGAAAGTATTGCTTTGAGATATTAAAGCATCTGCTGCTGCTCACACAGTGTCATAGAGTCATAGAGGTTTACAGCACGGAAACGGGCCCTTCGGCCCAACTTGTCCATGCCGTCCAGACAAGACGAGAAATAAAATGTGTCACATTGCTATGTCTTGCAGAGGTTCCTGAACCTTTTACAGGCCATTTTCGCTGTGCCGCCTCCTCACTTTCTCCTGCTGGAGTCAATTCCATTCCAGACAGCCTTGGTGGCACCCATTCCCACAAAGCTGCACTTCCTGCCTTCATTTGCCTCCAGGAAGCTTTTAGACCTGAGTCTGTGAAGTTATGTGTTATTCTCCTGGATGGCGCCACATTCTTACCCTCCAGCTGACCCAGACATCGAGGTCCCACATAAAAGGCAAAACCCTGTCCCTTGCCTTTAATCTGGGAGTACAGTTTCCTGGATGTCTGAGCTTACAGTGTTGAAGGTCGATATTTTCTGGCAGTGATATCCCCCAATTCATATAAATTCATCCAAATCTCGGGCAAGACTCTCTGGCTACCCCCTGGCATATTTACTGGCAGCAGAGGCAGTCCACCATTGGCTGGCAGCAAGATCTTCCAGTCCCGTTGATGTCTACAAGGTTTTTCTTGCCCTACACCCTCCACCTGTAGGGAAGATGCCACGGTGTGGGGGGTTGGTTCTTCATCAGCGGGGCTGGATCCTGCCAGCGGGAAGATTTCAGCCCTTTTCTTCATTCCTTCCAAGGAGCATTCCTGCCAAGACCAGCACTTATTGCCCATCCCTGAAGGCCCTCGAGAAGGTGTCGGTGAGCTGTTTTCTTGAGCCGCTGCAGCCCATCTGGTGTTGGTACACCCACGGTGCTGGCAATGGGGCATTTTGAAGGAAGGAAAGGTGATGAATGACCAAGTGGGAGAATGTGTGATTTGAAGGGGAACTTGGAGGTGGTGGTGTTCCCACGCACCTGCTGCCCTTTTCCTTTTAGGCAGTGGAAGTGGCAAGTCAGGGGGATGTTTCCAAAGAAGATGAGGGCTTTTTAAGCTCACAATGTTTCAGAATTTTCACAGGAAATTGAGTGTCAGGTACAACCATTTGGCGTGTGATTAAAGGAATTGTAGAGTAATTAAAAATGACTCTGATGTTTTCGCAGAAGTTTTCTCAATTTTTGCATAGTATTTCAAGAAAGCTAACTCATGTTGTTTGTAACATAAATGTCAAGCAACAACAAATATAACACATCAAATAGATGATGTCTATTTCCTGGCAAAATATTTTTAGAAGTAAAATCTGATAATTCAAGACAGTGACAAGATCAGCAAAAAAAACCTCCTGAACAACTTGATTTTAAATTCAAATCGCTTCTGCGAGGTTGAAGAATCTGATTACTATCTTGTTTCTCACAGTAGCAGAAACGACTGAATACATGAATACTAATTGCAGCAAAACCGGGTACTCTTGCAGGAGTCAGCACTGTTTACCTGAAGTGGAATGAATTAAGAATGGTTTCACCACTTCCATACTCCACCTCCTTGTAAAGCACTGTTCGTCCTTTATCAGTTGAAGAGAGCACGAATAGTATATAGAAACATAGGAAGGTATTGTTACTGAAGCAGGTGATTTGGCTCACTGTGTCCTTTGCGGCCTCAGGAGACCAATCCAGTCCAAGCCCTCCTTTCATGTTGGTTCCTCGCCAGATAGGCTACCTTAAATGCCAGTCAAAATGCTTTTAAAATGTGACAAGGATTTCTGTCTCTGCTGCCCTTTAATGTAGAGTTTGAGACCCCACCATCTTTTGGCTTAAAAATAATTGCCCCTCTAATCCTTCCACTTTTCCCTTTGGTTATTGGCCTCTCTGCTAATTTAAATAGGTCCTATCTATCCATTTTTTAAAATTAATTTGTGGGACATGGGTGTCGCTGGCTGGCTAGCATTTATTGCACATCCCTAGTTGCCCTTGAACTGACTGGCTTACAAGACCATTTCAGAGTGTAGTTGAGAGTCAACCACATTGCTGTGGCTCTGGAATCACATGTAGGCCAGGTCGGGTAAGGACGGCAGATTTCCTTCCCTGAAGGACATTAATGAACCAGATGGATTTTTCCGACAATCGATAATGGTTTCTTGGTCATCAGTAGATTCTTAATTCCAGACATCTTTTATTGAATTCAAATTCCACCATCTGCCATAGCAGAATTCAAACCCAGGTCTCCAGAATATTAGTTGAGTTTCTGGATTAATAGTCGAGCCATAATACTGCGTGGCCATCACCTCCCCCATTTTCCTGGCCATTCATAGTGTTGTACATTTCAATTAAATCTCCTCTCTGCCCTTTATATTCCAGTGAGCAAACTATTATGAATCTCTATACAGAAGATAATGTCCTAATGGGATCATTCCACAACAAGGTCAAGCAGTTTGGGGCTTTTGGAGGGTAACAGGCTTCAGTAACCAAAGCAAAACCGATTCTTTCAAGGCATGTTTTCCTGTGGCAATATAATATTGGTGGGATTTTCCAGCCCTTCCCATCGGTAGGGTTTTCAGGTCCCGTTAGAGGTGGCTGGCCGCAGTGGGTTTCCCGATGGCAGGGCAGGCATGACATACAAAACACAGCAGACTTCCACCCCCAATGGTGAGCCACCTCTGTCACTGAAAAACACACTATGCTGGGGGAGGGAGGGTTAGAAAATCCTGGCTGACGTGTGTAAACTCAGTATGCAATACAGTTCACTATGACATAAAAGCATTCTGCAGGGCAAAGCGGTTCTGCCATGGAACAAGCACCTGATCCTCAACTGAGGAGGAATGCTTGATGAACTCAGTCTCGCATGGTGACTGACTTGTCTCTTCTGGCACAACAAGGCCTGAAGGAAGATGTTAGAACAAAACTGGAAGTAAAGATAGTCCTGTCACTAGCAGTGTACAAAAGGGAAACTTGTCAGGATTCCTTTTATTATGTCATTCAATACATTGGTGGCATCATTAATGCCCCATATTGTCATTCACATATTAACGTCACAAGTAGAAGCAACAGAAAATAAAACAGTTTGCCTTTGAATACATTGCAAGCTTCTCCAAAATACAGAACATTACCAATTGTGAGTTATCGGTTGGAATTGGAGCAGTGGCAGAGCATGAGGAGGTCTGTTGAACTTAGGTAGGATTTTGGGACGAGCAAGGCTGTAAAATTCCACCCTCTGCCTCTTATGTTCCTTCACTGCTGCTGTGATTTCTCATACCGGCTGGTTCTTTGTGAATCCCAAGATATCTGAATGTAGGTTGGCACTCAGTGGCTAGGTGAGAGATCATGTAGGCTTCTCTGGTCTAAGTTAGTCCACATCCATGAAGCAAGCCTTTGCTTCCTTGCCTAGACGCAAAGGAAGCTTCGGCTACCTCGATGAGTTAATAAGCATGCTTCCCCAAATCACTGATGACTTTTTATGTAATTAGTTATAGAAAAAGTTACTTAGCATGGGAATATAGACAGATTAACCTGCTTTGAAAATCAGTTAAAGTGTAAATTTTGTGTACAGTGATGATGTGTTCCCTGTCTGCCTCTACAAATGAATATAAAGGATTCATTTAAAGAGCAAGTATTACTGATACAATGGTAGTTGCCCAATTCATTGGAATGGCATTGAGCACTCATTCCCTCGGAAACAAAGGTCCACAATATTCCTTGAGCACCCAGTCTAGGCAATAAATACAAAGTGGGTTATGCACAAATACATTAGGCTGATTGGGACCACAAATTTAAATTCCCATAACATGCCTAAACACTTGCCCAGCCACCCACTGTTTGTGTGGACAGTGGCATTGAATGGGAGGTCAGTTCCAATCTCCTGTGCCCACACACCCCAGTGCACCCCACTGCCACCCAGTGCAAATATTCCCGCGTGTGGCAACTCAATATTCTCGTGTGCCCAGCGCAGCTCTCCAACACAGACCAGGAAAATTCCCAATACCCAGTACCGTAGCCCCTACCTCATGACAGAAAAGCTAAAAAACGTGAATAAATGATGTAACCAAGCTGTCTTCACTCTGTGGCAAGAAGTCAATGCTTTGAGAGGCATGGTCGGCTGCCACAACACATGGAGAACCACCACACTGACAGACCAAATATCCCACTCGAAACTGTTAAATATGCAGAGAAGCAGGTTAAGTCAATAGATAGTGAAAATGCTACATAATATCAAAAACAGTTACTAAGCACTAATGAAACATAATTTAGTGTTTGAGGAATGTGAGTGATTATACTGCTGTGCTTCTGTTCCTAGCCTCATTCTCACATCCTGTCTCCATTTTCAGGCACATTTCCAAAATGACATTAAACTCAACTGTACAACTGCTGACACCCTGTATATTCCCTGAATGTATATAGACTCATAGAATCCCTACAGTGCAGAAGGAGGCCATTCTGCCCATCAAGTCTGCACCAAATCTCTGACAGAGGATCCAATCCAGGCCCTTTCCTGTAACCCCATGTAATTACCAGGCTAATCCCCTTAACTTACACATCCTGAGACACTAAGGGGCAATTTACCATGGCCAATTCACCTAACCTGCACATCTTTGGACTATGGGAGGAAACCAGAGCATCTGGAGGAAACTCACATGGACACAGGAAGAATGTGCAAACTCCGCGCTGTCACCCAAGTTCGGAATCGAACCCAGGTCCCTGGCTGTAAGGCAGCAGTGTTAAAGAAAATTAGTTTAACTGAACCATAATTTATTTATGTCAACAGCTTGACAATGTAATTTTTGCTTCATGTTACAAGCAGGAACACATCTACATTTCTGCTCATAAGTTTATATTGGAAATCAGAGAATCGTCTGCCCAAATTTCTAGGTTATTTTCATGAATATTATCTAAATGAAGAATTCTTTTGATCTTTATAGGGTTAAGGTGTATTGGCAATTTCTTTAGCTTTATACCTAAAACGTTCACCAAACGAATTCACAATGGCTGTAATTTTACTGCCCTGTCCACCAAGGGAGTCGAGATGGTGAGGAGTGGACAATGGGATGGTCAGTTGACCAGATGTGTGGGATTTTACGGTTTTGGGACTAGCAAGGCAGTAAAATCCTGCCCAATATCTTCTGACAAGCTACTTTTCTATTCTTTTTGTAACATATTAGAACTTATAAATTAAGAAAAAGACCACAAGAAACTACAAAGGGTCGTAAATGAAGCCCAGTCCATCACACAAACCAGCCTCCCATCCATTGACTCTGTCTATATTTCCCACTGCCTTGGAAAAGCAGCCAGCATAATTAAGGACCCCACGCACGCTGAACATTCTCTCTTCCACTTTCTTCCATTGGGAAAAAGATACAAATGTCTGAGGTCACGTACCAAATGGCTCAAGAACACCTTCTTCCCTGCTGCCATCACCTTTGAATAGACCTTGCACTAAGTTGAGCTTTCTCTACGCCCTAGCTGTGGCTGTAACACTACATTCTGCACTCTCTTCTTTTCTTCTCCATATACGGTGTGCTTTGTCTGCATAGCGTGCAAGAAATAATACTTTTCACTGTATACCAATACATGTGATAATAATAAATCAAATCAAATCAAAGTCTATAGACAACAAAAATGCACTTTAAAAGAACTCGTGTAACAGGAACAGGCTTTCTCGCTAATTTCCTGCTATATTTTTTATGCGAGTTTGCTTAATGACAGGAATGTATCTAATATTTTGTTTGATGTTCTTCTTTAAGCGTCAGAGGGATGTGTAATGTGATCTATCAGAAATCAGAGTTCTACATTGAGCCCAAAAGGACAGTTCTGATGCAGGGGACCATCTCATGTTACATCTCAAACAACCACCAAATGCAAAATAAATACATAGTGAGAAGGTGATTAAATGGTTTGCTTTGCTTTGGAGTGCTGTGAAGGTTCGAAAATCCTTTGATCACATCGGAAGACTGTGAACCAAAGATCATTGCCGGGCCACAGAGATTTACAAGGAAAGCTAATTAAATCATGTGGTACTTTTCAAGGAGGGAAACAGCATTTGATTCAGCCTAAGCAAGCAAAAAAAAAGACTTCTTTCTTTCATCCATCTCAAGAGAGTCAGCTTTGAATTAAGAATCACTTCCTTTTCCCTCCTTTTATTTCTTAACCGTTGTGCAAGAGATTTCTCTCAGGAGAAATTTTCTTTCTTCTAACTTCTTGCTGAACTACAATGGGCTGCTGAGGTTTGTCTGTAGGGTGAAATAATAAAAAAATTGTAAATGAACTTCCTGTGTTTGCTAAGTGCCACTATCTCACCCATGGCCGTTTTTCATATTATCTCAGCAGCCTCGACTTTACACATTAGCAGTGAGGCTTATGAATAGAACTGAATGAACCAATATTCCAACTGGATCAACATACATACTTAAATGAAATTGCCAATATACCTCAACTTGCAGAGATCAAAAGAATTCTTCATTGAGACAATATTCATGAAAACTCTTCCATTTAATTATAGAATCCCTACAGTGCAGCAAGAGGCCACTCGACTCATCGACTCTGCACCAACTCTCCAAATGAACGCCTCACCCACTCCTTCCCCTCTGCACTATCCCCGCAACCCTGCGCGTGGCTAATCCACCTAACTTACATATCTTTGGACACTAAGGGGCAATTTAGCATGCTCAATACACCTAACCTACACATCTTTCGACACTAAGAGGCAACTTAGCATGTTTAATGCACCTAACCTCCACATCTTTCAACGCTAGGGGGCAATTTAGTATGGCCAATCAACTTAACCTACACAATTTTGGACTGTGGCAGGAACCCGAAGCACCTGGAGGAAACCCACGCAGATATGAGGAAAATGTGCAAACTCCACACAGGCACCCAAGACAGGTCCCTAATGCTGTAAGGCAGCAGTGCTAACCATTGTGTGACTGTGCTGTATGCATTGAGAAAAGTCTAGAATAGACATCTGCAATATAAGGTTTGCGCCCACTACCCAAAGATGTGCAGGTTCGCTGCATTGGCTATGAGAGGGGTGGGGCCTATCTACACCGGAAAGCCTGGCTTCACAGAGATTGGGCACTGTTTCTATAGGGCAGCTCTTTCAAATTGAAATTGAGGACTGGCACTGCCAAATGGACAGTGCCCAGCCGTGTCCACGATCACTGGGGGCTTCAATGGACCCTGAGTTCCCTGGCGTAGCCATCACGCCTGGTTTCCATTTGTGGAGACCAACGGTGATTCTTGCCAAGTTCTGGCTGCATCCAAGGGTAGTAAAATCTCGGGAGCAGGGAAGATCCAGCCTCGACTGCACTCTGCATATTTAAATGCTAATTTAAATATATTGATCTGGTTCCCGCCCTTACTGGGCAGGAACAAGGTTACATCCGGGAGCACTGAGTGGTAAGACACCGACAAGGTTTGGCGCTGGCAGAGATCAAGCTAAACCACTCACCCACAATTCTCCAGTGCCGCTCTGCTCTAACGCGTCCTGTGCCGGGTGCAACTTGGCCGCAATATCACAGCCTGTATTTTTGATTTTAAGTCAACCAAACCATTTAATAAATGCTGTAAAAAGTGCAATTTCACAAATAAAAACAGAAAATGCTGGAACTACCCAGGAATTCTGACAGTATCTGTGGAGGGAGAAACATCCTTCAATTCAGTATGTTGTGTTTGTTGCCCACAACGCGAGACAGAGCACAGATCGGTTCAGTTACTTTTCTGTGAACTCCACTCAAACCACAAGCGTGAGCCCCAATTTTCAGGTGGCCTGGCATTTTAATTCTCTGGTCCACTTCCAATCTGTCTTCCTTGGTCTCTGACAGTGTAGGACCTACACAGTTCCAATGCAATTCCAATGAATGGAGGCCCAAGGAACAATACCTCGTCTATCAACTGGGCACCTATATTTGGACTCAACAATGAGTTCAATGATTTCAGATCATAGTCTCTGCTCCCCTTTTATACCTGCATTGTTGGTGATGAATCTGCATTTCACATTTTCATGGGCTGTAGACATATCTTTTGCTTCTATACTTACCTCCATTATTGCCTCTTTTTTGTTTGGCATCATCATCCCTTATTGACATTTACAGTCTCCTGTCCCATTACAGAGTTTGTCCTCTCCTCTTTAAAGTTTAAAGTTTATTTATTAGAGTCATAATTAAGCTTACGTTAACACTGCAACAAAGTTACTGTGAAAATCCCCTAGTCGCCACACTCCAGCATCTGTTTGGGTACACTGAGGGAGAATTTGGCATGGCCAATGTACATAACCAGCATGTCTTTCAGACTATAGGAGGAAACTGGAGCACCCGAGGAAGCCCATGCAGACACAAAGAGAACGTGTAAACTCCACACTGATAGTAACCCAAGCTGGGAATCGAACTGGGTCCCTGACGCTATGATCAGTAGGCCTAACTAAAGAACAAAGAAATTTACAGCGCAGGAACAGGCCCTTCGGCCCTCCAAACCTGCACCAAACATGCTGCCCGACTGAACTAAAACCCCAAAGAACAAAATTGAAGTTTGCGATGGCCTGGAATCAAACCCGGGTCAACTGCTTGGAAGGCAGATATGCTCACCACTATACCACCATTACCACCACTGTGGTACCATTGTACAACCACTGTGCCTCTATACCACCCTTCCTTCTCCACTTCTTCTCCTCAGCTATCTCCCGCTTGCTTACAAACTGTTATATCCCCAAGTATTGTCCCATCTTGAAATATTGGCTGGAACTTTCCAGCTGTTCACATCAGTGGGACTTTCTGGTCTGGGTGATGGCGCGTCCTGCCAAATGTTTTCCCATGAGACCAGTGCGCCACCTCCTTCCGCAAGAAAGTCACCGCGGGAGAGCCAGAGAATCCTGCCCACTAACTCTGTTTCTCTCTCCACACAGCTGCTGTCTGACCTTTCAAGTACTTCCAGCGTTTATTGATTTTATTCCAGGTTTGATTAATATAATTTAGTTTCGCTGACTGGGAGCTGAACTTACCACTGAATTCAGCAGGAAAATGTAAAGGGGCAAAGCTGGAATTCTGCAGTGCCAGATCCGTCCCCAGGTCAGTTTGGCTGAATAGGTTGAATGGTATGGTGATTGTTCATTCCCTTGTACCACGCCAACACCTCACTACTATTTCCTGAAGTAGAGAGTAAATTATTGTACAGTCCAAGGGCAGAGTTTACAGGGGTCGGATTGGGTCAGAATGAAGATGGGGTGGACAACTGTAAAAAAAGTCGATGGACTGCAGAAGGGAGGAGAGCATGGTGGGGAGGGGTGGGGTAGTTAATCAGGCTAATTAAGACATTTGAGATGCTCATTAGCAGCTCACCTTTGATTTTTAACAAATTGATTTCACCCTATCTGCAGCAGTATATTCTGCACCCTCTCCTTTCCTTCTCCCCTATGTGCTCTATGAACTGTATGTTTTATTTGTACACTGTGAAAGAAACAATACTTCTCACTGTATCCCAATACATGTGACAATAATAAATCAAATCAGATCATTTGTCACAGGAACAGCAGTCCATTGCAGACCAGTTTGAGATGTGAACAGTTTTGGCCGTGTTTTGAATACAGAAGATCAATTTGGAAGAGGCTTAGCAGAGCAGAGGGGGCCTATCCCATCATGGAATAAATCATAGAATCCCTACAGTGCAGAAGGAGGCCATTCAGTCTATCGAGCCTGCACCAACCACAATCCCAGGCCCCACAACCCCATGTATTTACCCTAGCTAGTCCCCCCGACAGTTAGGGGCAAGTTTGCATGACCCATCCACCTAACTCGCACATCTTTGGACTGTGGGAGGGAACTGGAGCACCCGGAGAAAACCCACGCAGACACGGGGAGAATGTGCAAACTCCACACGGACAGTGACCTGAGACTGGAATTGGTCCCTGGTGCTGTGAGGCAACAGTGCTAACCACCGTACTGCCCAAAGTCCAATTTCTTTATTTTGTGAATTCTCTCTTCGCTATTCTATCCCAGGTTATCCCTGTCTCCCTTTCAAAATGTGAAAGGTCTGCACTTTCTGTTTTTCTTATCTTACTCCTCTTTGTCAAAATAGCGGGATTTTTTTTACTTGAGAGGGCGTCATGTCTAATAAAATGGCAGCTCTGGCAATGCAACATTCCCTCTGTGTGGCACTGAATTGACACCTGTCATCTGATGTAGCTCTCATTATTTGCACTGAGCAACGCTTAGTCCTGGAAAATGCTGATGCAGTTCTGTCATCCAGACTTTCTGTGACAGTGACTCAGGCTTGGGAGTTTGATTTAAAAAGACCAACATATGTTGCACAATTGGTCATGTACGCTGAAGCACTTTCTCTTTGAAAACATTAACAGAAATGTTTGACGATTTGGGTCAGCAAAGAGGCAACTTATCATTCTCTGATACATCAGGTCTCTGAGAGCTTTCACCCTTCCCTCTTTAAGTTTAAAGTTTGTTTATTAGTGTCACGAGTAGGCTTACGTTAACACTGCAATCAAGTTGCAGTGAGAACTCCTTAGTTGCAACACTCCAGCATCTGTTCAGGTTACATTGAGGGAGAATTTAGCATGGCCATTGCATCTAACCAGTTTTGGGGGATGAAACTGGAGCACCCAGAGGAAACCCATGCAGACACGGGGGCGACCGTGCAGAGTCTGCACAGACAGTGACCCAAGCCAGGAATCAAACCCAGGTCCCTGGTGCTGTGAGGCAGCAGCGCTAACCACCAGCTTTGGCAAAGGGTCATCTGACTCGAAGCCTCAGCACTTTCCTCTCCTTATAGATGCTGCCAGACCAGCTGAAATTTTCTCTTTTGTTTTCAGATTCCAGCATCTGCAGCAATTTGTTTTTATCCAGTGCTGACCGCTGTGCCACCATGCACTCACCACTGAACGCCCTCCCCAAACCTACCCCACTCACCGAGCCCCCAACCACCATTCCCTCCCCACAACCCACTCACCCCTGACCCCTTAAAGACTCTCCAGTGGGTGGAAGTCCCACTTGGAGCCTGACAAAACAGCATCCCAAGGCCAGAAGATCAGCAAAGATCAGAGGTAGCTCAAGAAGTGGGTAGATCACCAATTACAGACAAGATGCATCAGGACCCCACTAAAGGACTAAATAATGACTGTGAATTTTGAAGTATGAGATAGACAGAGAGAATGTAAGAGAACAAAGAAAATACTTAAGCTTCTTTTTAAAAATGAACTTCGTAAAGTTAGACCTGGGTTCGATTCCCGGTTTGGGTCACTGTCTGTGTAGAGTTTGCACATTCTCCCTGTGTCTTCATGGGGTTCCTCCAGGTTCTCCGGTTTCCTCCCACAGTCTGAAAGACATGCTGGTTAGGTACATTGACCCAAACAGGTGCTGGAGTGCGGCAACTAGGGGAGTTTCATAGTAACTTCATTGCAGTGTTAATGTAAGCCTTCCTTGTGACGAATAAATAAACTTTAACTTTTGATAAATAGAGCTTATTAAAATTTTTGCACCCCATTTAAAATCTAGAACTCTGACTGTCAAAGTTCATAGCCAAACAGTCATTCTTTACATTCATGTTAAAGTCAAATTTTGAGACCAATGTTTTAGGTCAAATGTCAGGGGGTTAACTTTTACATGGGAAATGTTTTGAGGGATTGACATGTACATTTGATTTTGGCACAAGGAAAATGGTCACAATGGAATAAAGTTAAAACCGACAAGAGTAAAGAATTAACATTAATTCTCTGACATTTACAGGTACGGATGCATTCACCAGTATCCCAAAATCTGGAAGGACCTGGAAACTAGAATCCCCATTGCTGTCCATCATATCTGGGTCTCAGCACGCTGATTCCCAGCTCTTTGGGTTTGGGATTAATGGCAGAAGCCAGTCTATAAACCTACCCTTTATCCCTTCCTTTCCCCATCCAGGCTGGATCTACCTTGGTGGAGAAATCAGCCCAGCTACAGTTATCCCATTACCCCCTAACTCCCCATCCAGGTCCCAAAATCCGGAAAATTCCCAAATCTGAGTTTTCTAGATACGAGGTACCTGTACTTATTTCCTAACATTACAATCGATAGAATTTTCACCCAACACAATGGCCACAATTCTCTGGCTGTTCACGCCAACGGGATTCTCCAGTCCCACCAGCGGCGTACCCCTGCCCCCTGGGCATTCCCATTGACAGCAGTGGGTCCAGAAAATTCCACTGCTACCAAACAAGATGCCACCTCCTGCTGGCAGGAACCATGCAGCTAGGAGGCCAGAGAATCTCTCCAATCTTTTGTCATTCAAGGCCAGGATAGGGTGCAATGTTTTATCTTGTCAGCTTGGATCTTGTACGACTCTCTTGTGAGGACCATGAATTGGATTCAATTTGGATATGGTTTTTGGAACAAGCAAGGAGATGGATTCAGGCTCATCTGGCCCATCCTGAGCATTGGCGCTGTAACTTTAAGAATGGAGTAAAAAATTAGAAATCCATACCATAACAAATTGACTATACAACATTGAAGTCCTTCAAAATCAGGCTGATTTCTATCTGAATCACTAAATAATTCACCCAGCAGCCTGGTTGTATAACGTCTTCATATGGATCTTTCTCATCTTCATCATTATCATCAATTCAATTCCGGCCTTGGGTCACCATCTGTGTGGAGTTTGCACATCCTCCCGTGTCTGTGTGAGTTTCCTTTGGTTTCCTCCCTTTGTCCAAAGATGTGCGGGCTAGGTTGATTGGCCATGCTAAATTATCCCTTCGTGTCAGGGGGATTAGCATGGTAAATATGTGAAGTTACGGAGATAGGGCCTGGGTGAGAGCATTGTTAGTGCAGGCTCAATGGGGTGAATGGCCTCCTTCTGCACTGGATGGATTCTCTCTGACAAAAAAGTATTAGTAGTACTAGTGAATTCAGCATCATTATTCCAAAACTAATCGTCCTCAATATCTTTGAGCTCATTCAGAATTCCACATTTTTGTAATTTTTTTTGACAATACTTGGATCAAGTTCATTCCATGCGTTATTGACCCAGTGGCACAAGGTTAATAATGAGGATGCTCGCACATTTCCTGCATTAACAGATGCTTCTTCCACCTTCCAACATCCAAATTTTTCACATCTTTCAGATGCTGTCCTTGAGTTGTTTGTTTGTACCAGCAACCAAGAGCTGAACAACTCTTGTGAGGTCATCAGCCACACCAATATTGGCTGATCTCAAAGTGTGGATTATACGGGATTTGAACATATCACAGATAAGCAAATATTTTTCTTTGTGTGGTCCTCCTAGTCTCAATGACATCCCTCCTTGATCCATTTCCTGTAAGTGTCTTCACCCTTCCAGCCTTTTTTGTGAACAAGAACAACTGCGCCTCTCTAATTTTTCTCCTTCAGGGAGAACCTTTTGCTTAAGCATCTCAATCAGTGTTAAATTTGTAACACCGTATCATAAGATGGCACCTTCGTGAACCTTGTCTTCTCGAGGCCAGTCATCTTTGCAAGAATGTCTTTTTTCATCAGACGTTCCTGTTTGCTGTCATGTCAGAGTTCATTGGTGTTCCTCCATATTTCCAATGTAGGCCAATCAAGACACATTCTTCTTTCAATGTTGGATGCCAAAATGGTGGAATTTGAACATACTATCTTGAAATTCAGGTGTTAGATGCTGTGAAATGCCATTTTCTCACAGATTAACTCATGCCTTTCGATGAATGTCGCGCACAACCTGGGACTAGTCTCAAATTCTGAAATGTGGGGGGGGGTTGGATTTTCCAGCGGCGCTTGCCCCAAGACTGGAAAACCTAACCTGAGGGCAGCGGGCCTTTGCATGGTCTTGATCTGCCCACTACGATTCCCGCGGTGGACAGGATGGGAAAAATCCCTCTCAGGGCATAGATTGGGATGACTCTGTGAGCGACAAAGTGACAGTATTGTCCATGCTCGTTAACCCTCCCTTCTTTCTCTAGTTTTTCTTTTGTGATAGATAGATTATGTGATCCATGTTAGCTTTGATGCTTGGCTGGGGGTTGCTGCTCAAATTGTTGGAGGGGAAACCAAAAGGTTCCTGTGTGCTCCTTTACATTAATGAACCATAGCAATTATCAGTAAGTAATTAATAATCACACACTGCTTGATGTCTGGAAATCTAGGGTCGACCTTTAAAAGTTTAAAGTTTATTTATTAGTGTCACAAGTAGGCTTATATTAACACTGCAATGAAGTTACTGTGAAATTCCCCTACTCACCACACTTCAGCACCTGTTAGGGTTTACTAAGGAAGAATTTAACATGGCCAATGCACCTAATCTGCACGTCTTTCAGAATGTGGGAGGAAACCGGAGCACCCGGAGGAAACACACGCAGACACAGTGAGAACGTGCAAACTTCATACAGACAGTGACCCAAGCCGGGAATCAAATCCAGGAACCTGGCGCAGTGAGGCAGCAGTGCCAACCACTGTGTTGCTATGCTGCCCTTTACAAGACGTTGATGAGAAATAATGTTTTACAAGGTCAAAAGTCATGTGATCTCTCAGCAAATCATGAATTTTTAGAGATCCCCTCCCCAGAGAGTAGTGGGTGCAGTGTCAACTGACTATTTCTAAGGCAGGGTAGATAGATTCTCAACTAACAAGGGTATCAAAAGTTATCAGTGGTAGGTGGAAATGTGGAGATGAAGCCAGGATGTGTTCAGCCATGATCTTATAGAATGATGGAGCAGGCTCAAGGGGCCAAATGGCTTATACCTGTTCTTAATTTGTCTTTTGTATGGGTTGACTTTAGCGAGGCAGTAGCCTAGTCGTACTGTCACTGGACTAGTAATCCAGAGACCCAGGGTGCTGCTCTGGGGATTGGGATCAAATCCCACCACAGCAGGTTGTGAAATTGGAACTCAATAACAATCTGGAATCAAAAGTTTAATGATGACCATGAATCCATTGTTGATCGTTGTGAAAATCCATCTGATTCACTAATGTCCTTTAAGGAAGGAAATCTGCTGTTCTTACCTAATCTAGCCTACATGTGACTCCAGATCCACAGCAATGTGGCTGTCTCTTAAATGCCCTCAGGCGAAGGGAAATTAGGGATGATCAATAAATGCTGTCCAAGCCAGCAACATCCACATCCCATGAATGAATATAAAACATAAGGATGACTTTATATATGAAGAAGTCTCACATCACCAGATTAAATTCCAACAGGTTTATACGGAATCACGAGCTTTTGGAGCACTGCTCCTTCCTCAGCTGAGTGGAGAGAGGGGTTCACAAACATGGCACCTATAGACAGAGACACAATTGCAAGATAATGGTTGGAATGCAAATCTTTACAGGTGATCAAGTCTTTACAGATACAGACAATGCAAGTGCAGAGAGAGATAATCACAGATTAAAGAGGTGTGAATTGTCTCAAGCCAGGACAGTTAGTAGGATTTTGCAAGCCCAGGCAAAATGGTGGGGGTTACGTGTCGTGTGATATAAACTCAAGATCCTGGTTGAGGCCGTCCTCATGCGTGCAGAACTTGGCTATCAATTTCTGCTCGACGCTGCTGTGTTGTTGTGTGTCCTGAAGGCTGCCTTGGAGAGCGCTCACCCCAAGATCAGAGGCTGAACGCCCTTGACTGTTGAAGTGTTCCCCGACAGGAAGGGAACACTCCTCTATTTACATAGGAATACACGATAACTCACTTATAGTCCTCACCCCATAATTCATTCTTTTATGATAATCTTAAATTCATGTCCTGCCTCATCCACGCCAGTAACATTTATTTGTCCTGGTTTACCTTAAGCATCCCTCTCAGAATTCTGATCACCTCTACCAGGTTTCCTCTTCACCTTTTGTCCACCATTAATAGAGCCCCACTTTCTCTTGTTCGTCACGCCTTGCAATTCCTTTTAGCTGTCTAAATTCCCTTTCCCACGGTGATTTCTCACAGCCTCTCTCACTTGGCACAGCAGTTCTGTATCCATGATCTCTGGCGCTCTCTCTCTCTATCTATACAACTACCTCTAACCCTATAACTTTATCCATCCATCCTGCTATCTCTTCTTCTAGAGTTAGGTGTTGTGTTTTTTCAATTATTGCCAGCCTTATCAATACCACCCATCTTAGCAAATCCAATCGTTTCTTTATTAGATGCGAAATTATTTGTAATAGGAACCAAACTGTTTTAGCAGATCTCACTGCATCATGACAAAATGCCTCAGGGAACAGTGAACATACTGTTCAGAGCTGGTGGATCAGGCATGGGCGCTTGTTTGTATTAATTAAACAGGAAACAATATGGTTTGATTTTGTAGATTTGACTGATGTCTTTAAAACACCCATGAAAAGTGATGCTCCAGATTCAACTAACAGATTGTCTTCCACTGCACAGCAAGATAATTTATGTGTCAGGATATATCATTGCATTTGTACGGATCTAATTGGGTGCAATTATTTCAACAGAATTGTGTGCTTAGATGCGATTATACACACTTGTACAAAAGATAAACCATAAAATTGGATGAAGCAGGAGAGGGATAAAAAGCAATAATCATTCTGCCATTGTAATTATTACCCAGTATTATATCCCCTGCAGAACGGTGTAATTCGTGCGCAGAATAAGAGTCTGTATTGGTTCAAATGTGAAAGATATGTGCACTTTTCAGATGTTTGTTCAAAGTTTGTTCCCCTATTTTCTTCTTTTGTTCTTTTATCCCCTCGTTCCCTCCTTTCTAGTGTTAGTTACAATTTTATCGCTAGAAGAAATGTACAACAAGGATGCAGAATTGTTAATAATTCATTTCTTATCTTCCCCATGTAACAAAACAAAGTATTCATGAAAACTTCTAGATAAAGGAATTTGGGCAGGATTTTACAGTATCGTTGGTGCCAAAACCATAAGATCCCACTCAAGGTCAACAGACCTTTTCATGGTCCTTCCCTCGCCCGCTCCGATTCCCGTGGTGGGCAGGACAGTAAAATTCCAGCCTTTGAGTCAGAATTTCCTAACTGTATGGCACAGTGGTTAACACTGCCGCCTCACAGCACCAAAAACCTGGGTTCGATTCCCGGCTTGGGTCACTGTCTGTGTGGAGTTTGCAGATCATCCCCGTGTCTGCGTGGGTTTCCTCTGGGTGCTCCAGTTTCCTCCCACAGTGCGAAAGACATGAGGGATAGATTGATTGGCCAGGCTAAAATCTCCCTCAGTGTACCCGAACAGGCGCCGGAGTGTGGCGACTGGTGATTTTCACAGTAACTTCATTGCAGTGTTAACGTAAGCCTGCTTGTGACACGAATAAAATTTAAACCCAAAGCTGTCCATGTACAGGCAATTTCTTGTTTTCTGACTTGCTGCACCATTATAAAATGATTCACTGTTAACCTTGCAATAATTTAGTGAATCCAACATAATAATTTGCTGCGATTCTACTCATATTAGGCAATTTTTAAAAAATATATATCTATTTCCCTCCCTGCAACTGTGGCCTGAATAAACTAGGCTTGTACTCGTTAGAGTTTAGAAGAATGAGGGGAGATCTCATTGAGACGTATAAGATGATGAATGGGATGGGATAGGATAGAGGTGGAAAGACTCTTCCCGCTCAGAAAGGACAGTAGGACTAGGGGGCACAGCCTCAAGATAAAGGGGAGGCGGTTTAGAACGGAGTTGAGGAGGAACTTCTTCACTCAAAGGGTGGTGAATGTCTGGAATTCTCTGCCCGTTGAAGTGGTGGAGGCTGCCTCGCTAAATATTTTTAAGACGCGGGTTGATGGGTTTTTGATAAGCGAGGGGATTAAGGGTTATGGGGAGAGGGCGGGAATGTGGAACTGAGCCACGACAGATCAGCCATGATCTTATTGAATGGCGGGGCAGGCTCGAAGGGCTGGATGGCCTACTCCTGCTCCTATTTCTTATGTTCTTATGTTATGTTCTTATGAATGTTCATTCAGGAGTGGAGCTGGAATGGGATTAGGAATAAAGGATGCAGGAACAGGAGCGGAGGCTGCTGGGTGCAGATGCGAGCTGGGTGGAAAGCCTGACACTACACACTTGTCTCTGTGCTTAAATAAATAAAAAAGTACCCAACCAAAAAACAACTGTCCCCCTCAGTCCTCGCCCACCCCGACACACTCCCTATGTCCATCCATGCCAGTGCATGGCCCTCTACCGATAGTAAGAAGTCTCACAACACCAGGTTAAAGTCTAAAGGTTTATTTGGTCGCACAAGCCACAAGCTTTCAGAGTGCTACTCCTTCATCAGGTGGGTGGGAGCCGTGTTCACAAACAGGGCATATAAAGACACAAACTCAAGTTACAAAATAGTCGTTGGAATGTGAGCCTTTACAGGTAATCAAGTCTTAAAGGTACAGACAATGTGAGTGGAGAGATATGTATTGTCACAGTTGGTGAGATTTTGCAAGCTCAGGCAAGTTGTGAGGGTTACAGATTGTGTGATCCCAGAACCTAAGATCCTGATTGAGGTCGTCCTCATGTGTGCAGAACTTGGCTATCAGTCCCTGCTCAGCGACTCTGCGTTGTCGTGTGTCATGAAGGCCGCCTTTGAGAACCCTTACCTGAAGATCAGAGGCTGAATGCCCGTGAGCGCTGAAGTGTTCCCCAACAGGAAGAGAGCTCTCTTGCCTGGTGATTGTTGAGTGGTGTTCATTCATCCATTGTCATAGCATCTGTCTGCTCTCCCCAATGTACCATGCCATGGGATATCCTTTCCCGCAGCATATCAGGTAGACAACGTTGGCCGAGTTGCAAGTGTAAGTACCGTGTACCTGGTGGATGGTGTTCTCGCCTGAGATGATGGCATCCATGTCAATGATCCGGCACGTCTCATATGCCCTATTTATGAACAGAACTCCCACTTACCCGATGAAGGGGCAGCGCTCCGAAAGCTAGTGGCTTGTGCTACGAAATAAACCTGTTGGGTTTTAATCTAGTGTTGTGAGACTTCTTACTTGTTTACCCCAATCCAACGCCGGCATCTCCACATCCTCTACTTATATCCAAGGCCCCTCATACTCCATGCCAACTTAGTGCTAGTTTATGCCAATGCATGCCTTCCACCCATTATTCCTTTTTACTGCTTCCATAGCATCCTTTGACACTTTCTTGCCAGCTTTGACAGCATTGACATTTTTTTGACAGCTTTGACAGTTTCTTGACATCTCAATTATTCCTGGACAGCTGGACAGTTCCTTGACAGCTGGGCACTTCCAAAAAGTACATGTATGAAAAGTGCAAAATCATATATAATTCTAATAACCTCTCCCAAAGGGTGCTGTATCTCTCCCAAAAATGTCCCAGGACACTATCCAAAAGGGTACCTTACCTCTTCAAAGGGGTACACTGGCTCTTCAAGGAATCTATCAAGTTCAGAGCTCCCCTTCGCTGTCTGCTCAGCGCTCTCCACGATTCACGCAGCTAGGGTTCAGAAATTGGAAGTCAGTGGAGACAGTTGATGATTTAATTGGCCAGCTTCCTCTATGTCAGCGTACATAAACCCAGGGTTGCCCTCGCAAAGAAGGCAGTGCTGTGTTCTACCGTGGGAGATTTCAGCCATTTCCAGGAATCTTGCTGTGATAAAAGGACCCTAGGACCCTGGTGCTCACCTGAAGTGCAATCCCAGGAATTAAGTTCAGGCACTCAATTGCATTGCCTCTTCTGGCCACTGCGGCACTGTGTTTGGAGAGGTTGGAGAGCTGTTGGACAATCTGATTGGGCCTAGCGCTCATCATCCTGAAAATTCAGGCCTATATGTCCCTGTTCCTTCATATATCTATAGACATTTTCCTTTCCCTGATTCCCATAATTGAGACCTACAAATATAGAAAACCAACAGTTCCATACGCTTTTCTTTCCCTCTGGCAATGGCCTAGTGGTATTATCACTAGACTATTAATCCAGAAACTCAGCTAATGTTCTGGGGACCCGGGTTCGAATCCTGCCACGGCAGATGGTGGAATGTGAATACAATATAAAACAAATCTGGAACTAAGAATGTACTGGTGATCATGAAACAATTGCCAATTGTTGGAAAAACACATCTGGTACACTAGTATCCTTTAGAGAAGGAAATCTGCCCCCCTTACCTGGTCTGGCCTACATGTGACTCCAGAACCACTGCAATGTGGTTGACTCTAAACTACCCTCTGAAATGGCTGAGCAAGCCACTCAGTTCAAGGGCAATAGGTCTGGGCAATCAAGACTGGCCCAGCAGGCGAGAAAAATGTCCACGAATGTATTTTAAAAAAACTGACCATTATGCTGTGCTCTTGGCCACAAGGCAAAGATAGAATCCATCACAAAATAAATATTCCAAACCAAATTTATCAACAAAATCATCTCATATTGCACACAATGGGGTGGCACAGTGGTTAGCACAGCTGTCTCATAGCGCCAGGGACCCAGGCTCAATTCCCAGCTTGGGTGACTTTCTGTATGGAGCTTGCACATTCTCACCATGTCTGCATGGGTTTCCTCCGGGTGCTCTGGTTTCCTCCCACATCCAAAGGTGTGCTGGTTAGGTGCATTGGCCATGCTAAATTCTACCTCAGTGTACCCGAACAGGCACCAGAATGTGGCAACTAGGGGATTTTTACAGTAACTTCATTGCAATGTTAATGTAAGCCTACTTGTGGCTACTAAATAAACTTTTACTTTAAATATAATCGTGCATTCCTCTAATGCCTGATTTCCACATCTCTTTGCCTGTCCTAGTGTTTCTGTAGAGTGCTGCTCAGTATCTGCACCAGGACTAGTGGGAGGCAGCTTGCTTTCAGTGGAGGGTATGGCAGATGGACATGGAGGATAACCTCGAATGCCCCTTGGGTGAGGAGCCTGTGGCCAGCCCCATCTTGGCATAGGCAGCAGCAGCCTGGCCTGGCTGGCTGACAGCAAGAGAGAGATGCCAGCGAGTTAGTGCTCCATGGAATCACTGTCATCATCTAAAACAGCCCCTTGGCAAAGCTCGCCATGAGTTGGAGAACGGTTTGCTGGATCTACCGTGATGCCCTGGACGCTCCTCTGAACATGGGTAATCACAGCCAAGGTTGCAGCAAGCTGACCTGGCATGGCTTCAGTTTAAGCTTCCCCTGCAGTGCTCAGACCTCTGGTCAAAACTGCTTGTGTTGAGTTATTGGCCATCTGAGACTGGATCTTACTTTGGTGTCGATGGAGTTGGCCAGCACTTCCATGTTGAGAAAGATAGATTCCAGGCTCTGCGCCAATTCATAGAGCCAGAGAATCCCTGCAGTGCGGAAAAAGGCTATTCGGACCATTGAGTCTGCACTGTCTCTTCAACAGAACATCTTATCCAGGCGAACCTCATCCCCATTACCCCATGCATTTACCCCACTAATCTCTCTAAACCTCAAATGTTGGGCAATTAGGGGCAATTCAGCATGGCCAATCCACCTAACCTGCATATCTTTGGGCTGTAAGAGGAAACTGGAGCACGTGGAGGAAACCTAGATGGACGTGGGGAGAACGGTGCAAACTCCACACAGTCAGTGACCCAAGGCTTATATTGAACCCAGATCCCTGGCACTGTGAGGCAGCAGTGCTACCCACTGTGCCACTGCTGGACTCTTCCACATTCCTTGACATTAATCACAGTCTTTCCAATTCATCAAGCATCTTGTACACACACTCATCAGCCTGCGTTCAGCAAGTTCCTCCCCTGACTCCTCTGCAATGTGTGTGTGAAGTCACCCTGCGGGAAGCAGTCACCTGAACCCTGTTCACCCCCTACCCTGGTGACAGACTCCTGCCCGGTGTTTTACTGCACGCTGATCCCATCACAAGTCTGCCCTGAAGGAGGCGCGGTTTGTGTTTACAACCTGGCGGCTGCGAGTGTGCAATCAAGCAACTGTTTGTGTGTCTTCATCATCATTCTCTCTTGCTGGTACCCCTTCACTGCCTGGCCAGGTGGGATGTTTTGTGTATCTGAAAGGAAATAGGCACAAGGGGAAGGCCATGCTGCACGGAGACGGGTAATTAAAAGGCCCATGCTTACACCCTCTACAGTTTGGAAATCAGGTGAGGGTGTGGGCGAAACACAAATAGAATTTGAAAGGATTAGTTGTGATGATGTGTCCCCCCCAAGTTGATTCAGTTCCATCACTGACCACGGTCTCAGCAATGGCCATCCAACAATGGCAACACCACTTCTTCCATGAGGGTTGGTATCTGTAGGAAAACCTGACCCTCCTCCCCTCCAGTTATGTACCACCTGCTACGTTCGGTTATGTGCCACCTGCTACCTCCAGTTATGTACCATCTGCTACTTCCTGTTATGTGCCATTTACATCCTCCAGTTAGGTGCCACCTTGTCCTGAGGGAGAGAAAGGCATGTCAGTGAGTGGGTGCAACCTGTTTGAGATTATGTTGCAGCTGTATAAGATGCTGGTGAGGCCACACCTGGAGTACTGTGTATAGGTTTGGTCTCCTTACTTGAGAAAGGATATACTGGCATTGGAGGGAGTGCAGAGGAGATTCACTAGGTTGATTCCGGAGTTGAGAGGGTTGGCTTATGAGGACAGGCTAAGTAGACTGGGGCTATACTCATTGGAATTCAAAAGAATGAGGAGAGATCTTATAGAAACATATAAGCTAATGAAGGGAATAGATAAGATAGAAGCAGGGAAGTTGTTTCCACTGGCAGGTGAAACTAGAACTGGGGGGCATGGCCTCAAAATAAGGGGAAGCAGATTTAGGGCTGAGTTGAGGAGGAACTTCTGCTCACAAAGGGTTGTGAGTCTGTGGAATTCCCTGCCCAGTGAAGTAGTTGAGGCTCCCTCACTGAGTGTTTTTAAGGCAAGGATAGATAAATTTTTGAACAGTAAAGGAATTGAGGGTTATGGTGAGCGGGTGGGTAAGCAGAGCTGAGTCCATGAACAGACCAACCATGATCTTGTTGAATAGTGGAGCAGGCTCAAGGGGCCAGATGATCTACTCCTGCTTCTAGTTCTTATGTTCTTATATTTGGCTGAAGCTGCAGTCATGGCTGAATGGCTCTGAGCACAAGTTGTGAGATGCAGCTGTGAGATTTGTAAAAGTGATAAGTGTCTGAGGATGTGGTGGGGTCTAGGTTCTGATTGGTGATGACAGAGTGATTGGACGGATGTGGCGATTTGAGCAGTGGCTGATGGCTAGTGATGCAGTTTGTAGGATATGACATTTGAAGATTCATTCACTGATCTTGACCGGTCAGATGAGATCATCGAGCTTCTTGCAATGCTGTATCATAAGAAATAGGAGCAGGAGTAGGCCATCTAGCCCCTCGAGCCTGCCCCGCCATTCAGTAAGATCATGGCTGATCTGTCGTGGCTCAGTTCCACTTTCCCGCTTTCTCCCCATAACCCTTAATCCCCTTGCCTATCAAAAACCTATCAACCCGCGTCTTAAAAATATTTAGCGAGGCAGCCTCCACCACTTCAACGGGCAGACAATTCCAGAGATTCACCACCCTTTGAGTGAAGAAGTTCCTCCTCAACTCCGTTCTAAACTGCCCCCCCTTTATCCTGAGGCTGTGCCCTCTAGTCCTACTGTCCTTTCTGAGCGGGAAGAGCCTCTCCACCTCTATCCTATCCCATCCCATTCATCATCTTATACGTCTCAATGAGATCTCCCCTCATTCTTCTAAACTCTAACGAGTACAAGCCTAGTTTGTTCAGCCTCTCCTCATAGCTCAACCCCCTCAACTCCGGCATCAGCCTAGTAAACCTCCTCCGCACTCCCTCCAAGGCCAAAATATCCTTGCGTAAGTGCGGCGACCAAAACTGCACACAGTACTCCAGCTGCGGCCTCACCAGTGCCCTATACAGCTGCAGCAAGACCTCCCTACTTTTATATTCAATCCCCCTCGCTGTGAAGGCCAGAATCCCATTCGCCTTCCTGACCACCTGCTGCACCTGCAGGTTGGGTCTTTGCGACTCATGCACAAGGACCCCGAGGTCCCTCTGCACCGTCGCATGCTGCAGTTTTTCGCCACATAAGTAATAGTCCCTCCTACCATTATTCCTACCAAAGTGGACAACCTCACATTTGCCAACATTAAATTACATTTGCCAGTTCCTGGCCCATTTGCCCAGCCTATCTAGATCCTTCTGCAGACTCTCCACACCCACCGCACAATTTGCCGTTCTACCAATCTTGGTGTCATCAGCAAATTTCGACACCATACACTCGGTTCCCTCCTCCAGATCATCTATATAAATGGTGAATAGCTGAGGCCCCAGCACCGACCCCTGGGGCACTCCACTAATCACCAACCGCCAATCCGAATAGCACCCATTGACCCCCACTCTCTGCCTCCTATTTGACAACCAATCCTCTATCCACGCTAACACCCTACCCCCAACTCCATGCCCCCTGACCTTCTGCAATAACCTCTTGTGAGGCACCTTGTCAAACGCCTTCTGAAAATCAAGAAAGACCACATCCACCAGCTCTCCTCTATCCACCGCCCTAGACACATCCTCATAGAACTCCAATAAATTCGTCAGACACGACTTCTCCTTAACAAAACCGTGCTGCGTCTGCTCTACCAAACAATTCTCCTCAAGATGCCTCGCTATTTTCTCCTTGATCACGGATTCTAACATTTTTCTTACAATAGACGTTAAACTAACCGGCCTATATTCCCCGCCTTTTGCCTGCCACCCTTCTTAAACAACGGCGTAACATTAGCCGTTTTCCAATCTTCCGGCACTTCCCCGGAATCCAGCGACGTTTGGAAAATAATCACCAAGGCATCCACTATCACCTCCGCCATTTCCTTCAGAACCCTTGGATGCATTCCATCCGGTCCTGGGGACTTGTCCACAATCAGTCCCTCCAGTCTGTCGAGCACCGCCTCTCTAGTAACAATAATGTCATTCAGGCCCTCCACTCCTACCATCTTTCCATCGCTAACACCCGGCAAATTATTCACGTCCTCCTCCGTGAAGACCGAAACAAAAAGGTTATTCAGGGCCTCAGCCATTTCCCCATCCCCTACCACTAAGTCCCCCTTCTCATCCTCTAAGGGTCCAACGTTCACCCTAGCCAGCCTCTTCCTTTTTATGTACTTATAAAAACTCTGGCTATCCTTTTTTATATTAAGCGTTAGCCCAGCTTCATAGTTTATCCTACCCTTCTTTATCAACTTCTTTGTCATTCTTTGTTGACATTTAAACCTCTCCCAATCCTCTTCTCGCCCACTACTCTTAGCTACTCTAAACGCATCCGCTTTTAATTTAACACTTTCCTTCACCTCCTTCGTTATCCACGGCTGATTACCTCTCCTCCTACGATCCTTTTTAACCATCGGAATAAATTTCTGCTGAGCACCAAGAAAGATCTCCTTAAAGATCCTCCACTGTTCCTCAGCAGACCTACCTTCCAACACACTCCCCCAGTCAACATTTGCCAATTCCTCTCTCATCCTACCGTACTCCCCTCTGTTCAAACAAAGGACACATGTCCGGGAACCCACTTTCTCCTCCTCCATCTGCATCAGAAACTCCACCATACAATGATCACTCTTCTCAAGAGGATCCTTCACCACAAGGTCCCTAATTCTACCCGCCTCATTACATAACACCAGATCCAAGATAGCTCGCTCCCTCGTCAGCTCCAACACACACTGTTCGAGGAAACTATCCTGGCAGCATTCCAAGAACTCCTCCTCAAGCCAACCGCGTCCAGCATGGGTCGACCAATCAATGTGTAGATTGAAATCCCCCATAATTATCGCCGTCCCATTCCAGCACGCCGCTTTTATTTGCGCGTTAACAGCCTGCCCCACCTCCAGATCATTATTCAGGGGCCTATAAACGACACCCACCAGCGTCTTCCTCCTTTTGCTGTTCCTAATCTCCACCCACAACGATTCCACGTTCTGCTCTTTGGTTCCTATATCATCCCTTACTACCACCCTGATGCTATCCTTAATCAGCAGAGCTACGCATCCCCCCCCGCTTTTTCCTCCCGCCTATCCTTCCTAAACACTTGACCCCTGGACATTCAGTATCCAGGTCTTTGGGGCTAATCTCTTGCCATTGATCTCCATCAATATCTGTTTCCTCTGTCTTTTGACCATCCATTTGGTCAGGTTCACTTCTTGCATAACTGACAGCACCTGCACCAACCCCAATACACCGTCCCTTTTAACAGTTGCAGTCTAGCTTTGAGCAGCTCAGGCTCAGTGCAAGTGATGCTCGGATGTTCAGATTTTGGCCCCGCTGCTGATGTGTGCAGCCAATGAACAGCAGCACAGAGCAACCCTGCCAATTAGCAGACAGCGTGCATGGGGTAATCATGCCTTGCCAGCCTCCTGCCCATTTTCAGAGGCATTGCCACCAAGTGACTCTATCAGCCTTTCTATTTTTATTCCTCTTTCCTCCATTATGTTTGTTTCTAACTTAACAGCCCTCAGGATATTGTCAATGTCGACTCCTCCTTCGTATGTGATTAGATTTGATAAAGTTACCTGGCAGAATTTTGGGCTGGATAATAATCAAAGATTATATAACACTGCAGCGTTGTACCTTTCCCTCTTCCTTGTGTTTGCTCTCACACTCTTTCTTCAACTGATGCTGCATCAACTCATGCCGATCTCTGCATCTTCCTTCGCTGGTGCTGTGCTTTCTTAGGCTGGCACTGTCGGTCCTTTCCTTCGGCATTGTTTCTTTCTAACACACAGCTAAAGTCCTCTGGTGTGTGCAGGTTGCCTCCTCCCATTCCCCTTCCTGCAGAAAGGCTTTGTTAACTTGCTGCCTGCTCTACTAGTGCAACCCTTCAGGGAGTGCTGCACTGTCAGAGGTGCTGTCTTTCAGATGGGCTTTGTTGGCTCCCTCAGGCGGATGTAAAAGATCCCATGACACTACTTCAAACAAATGCAGGGAAGTTCTCACTGGCGTCCTTGCCTAGGTCAATCATCAATCAATATCACAAAAACAGGTTATATCACATCACTCTCTGTGTGTAACTTAGCTGCCACATTCCCCACATTAACGGTACGTCAAAAGTACTGGAAAATGCTGTGGTCATATAAGTTGCTATATAAGTGCAAGTCTTTGTTTCAGTTCCTCACAGTGGACTCAAATTCTGAGCCTCCGCTCAGGTGAGATCAGAAAAGATGTTTCTGATAATTTATTAAATTTAAACTTTAAATATAACATTAGTCACGTGGATATTATTTGTCCCATTTTATTTATTGTCAGAAGTAGGTTTACCTCAACACTGCAATGAAGTTACTGTGAAAATCCCCTAGTCGCCACACTCTGGCGCCTGTTCGGGTACATTGAGGTGGAACTTAGCATGGCCAATGTACCTAACCAGCACGTCTTTCAGATTGTGGGAGGAAACCCACGCAGACACAGGGGAACATGCAGACTCCGCAGAGACAGTGACCCAAGCTGGGAACTGAACATGGGTCCCTGGCGCTGTGAGGCGCCACAGCGATGGATGAAAATGGCTGGAAATTTATTATCCCCTTAATTTGATTGGCTTATGGTGTCACATGGCCAGTATAGACTATCCAATATTGGATATTGGACAGTCATAAACGTTAGTAATCATAGAATCATAGAGTTTTACAGCACAGCAAGAGACCCTTCAGCCCACTGTGTCTGGGCTGGCCATCAAGCACCTATCTATTCTAATCCCATTTTCCAGCACTTTGTCTGTAACCTTGTACGCTAAAGTGCTTCAAGTGCTCATGTAAATCCTTCTTAACATTGTGAGGGTTCCTGCCTCTCCCTTTCAGGCATCATTTTGTACACCTCGATTATGTACGCCCTCAGCCTTCTCTGCTCTAACCATAAAATACGAGAGGCTCACAGAGGCAACATTTCCAACAACATAGATGGCAGGGCTCATTTCACACTGGCAAGCCAAGCTTACAGTGGGAACCTCATACTTAATAGGCAGTGAAGTTTTGAGATGAGGGTGCACCATCCTTGTCTCAATTCTCGGACTTGTGCTGCCTGTGAATGTTGGGAGCTGACGGCAGACAAAATCATTTGTACAGCACGGAAACGAGGCCATTCAGTCCATACAGTCTGTATAGTGCGCAGGAAACAATACTTTTCACAGTATGCTAATACATATGACAACAATAAATCAAATCAAATCAAATAGTGTTTATACTCCACATGGAACTCCTCCTGTCCCACTTAATCGAATTCTATTAGTATAATATTCCATTCTTTTCTCCCCCGTGTGTTTATCTAACTTCCTGTTAAATTACTATGCTATTTGCTTCAACTGCTCCTCGTGGATACAAGCTCCGCATTCTAACACTCAAATATGCAGATTTATCAATACAAATGTGAATAAAATATTAATTTTCCAAAGTCAGGGAACAAAGGGCAATGCACACGGGATTCTGCAGTCAGGTCTCAGAGTCTAGCACGTTGCCTTGTTTGTGGTGAAGCTGCCGTGTGTGTTTATCTGCTCCTCTGACACATTGGTTGGCATTACATGATCAAAGGAATGTCTGCAATCTGGCCAGCAGTTGTATGAGTAAGATTGTTTCCCTTTGCCAGCTTGATGCCAAGTAAAGGAAAGTGTGCTTGTGTAAAGGTTAATTTGGCAGCCGTATGTTCTTTCAGCTGTTTCTCATCGGGTTTAATGCCATCTTCATTCACATCCTGTTTGCTTTCAGCGCTTGCCCTGATACTGCAGTGGGAGTCTATTTTCAACTCCATTGCTGCTTCTAAAGCTTAACCAGTGCAGTCATTAATTTTATGCTCTTTTTTTGCTGCACTGCGGGCACTGAGGTGGCATTCTCTTGGGTGCTATTCCGATGCCAAAAGTGAAACGCAGAATAGGTGAATTTGCATTGTTGTAGTGAGTAGGTGTGGTATCAGAACAGATAGTCTCATCCTTCTCATGTGCCTAGTCTCAATAACTGAACCCACTGTAGGTTCACCTTAGTGAGTGATTGGTGCCTTTATATCATTATTAAAAACTCAGCAGGTGGTGTTAAGTAGAAATGCTTGTGAAAAGAAAGATACAGTTTTTAAAGTGAAATTAGGGTCTGGAATTATAAACAGATGCTGAGACATTCCAGCCCCAACGCAACGTGTTTTCCCATGGCAGACGCAGTGGCCTATTTCAATCCTTGTTGACTTAGAAAGCATCCTCTCCAGTTGTATCATGGCTTGCTATGGCTCCTGTTCTGTCCAAGACCGCAAGAAATGACAAAGGGCTGTGAACGATGCCCAGTCTGTCACGCAAACCAGCCTCCCATCCATTGACTCTGTCTTTACTTCCCGCTGCCTCAGCAAAGCAGCCAGCAAAATAAAGGAGCCCACGCACCCCACACATTCTCTCTTCCATCCTCTTCCATCGGGAGAAAGGTACAGAAGCCTGAGGTCACGTACCAACCGACTCAAGAACAGCTTCTTCCCTGTTGCTGTCAGGCTTCTGAATGAACCTACCTCGCATTAAGTTGATCTTTCTCTGCACCCTAGCTATGATTGTAACACTACGTTCTGTACCCTCTCCTTTCCCTCTCAGTGAGACATATGTTTTTTCTGTTTAGCGCGTAAGAAACAATGCTTTTCACTGTCTCCTAATACATGCGATAATAATAAATCAAACCAAAAACTTTGGCAGGACTGGAAGATCCCGTCAGTGGGGGAGGGGCCAGAAAATCCTGTCCAGAAAATGCCAGAAATACTTAAGTCAGTCAGCACCTGTGGAGAGAAAAACAGAGTTAACATTTCAAGTCGCTGACCTTTCATTAGACTCCAGAAACCCAGTTTATCTCCATTTCTCATTTCGCTGATTTGGGAAAAGCCGAACGTGTTGTCAGATCCTTCCAGAAGCTGCAAAGCACATGGCACTCACCGATCTGCAGCAGACACGGGCCACCCCAAACCTTACTGCACTAAACCTCAACAGAGCTGTCTCCCCTGAAGACGATGGATTAATGAGAAGAGTGTGTATTAATGTGGAGCAAGCTGTTGAAAGCTGAAGGAACAATGCGTAAACAGTTAAAACACAGTTCACCCTTGTTGTGTGACAAATATGGGATAACAGCTGGCTGTGACTTGTCGGGTTGTAATTTAATTGAGAGGTTCATGCGATGCCACGAATTATAAGATTAATTGGATACTGTATTCCAATTGCATTATTGTTATTCTATTTTCTTTCTATGTTTCCTGAAAAGTAGTGTTTGCCAGTAAAGTGCTTGAGTTGTGAGTTCAAGACCCTAAAACCATTGGAGAAGTGTAAGAGGGTAGGAGCTCTGGTGGGTCACAGTCTGAGCCAATGTCCAAAATCCTGAGATAGCAGCTTATTTTCATAAAGGAAACATCTTTTTGTTATTCATTCATGGGATGTGGGCATCGCTGGCTGGGCCAGCATTTATTGCCCATCCAACTGAGTGGCTTGTTCAGAAGGCAGTTGAGAGTTAACCACATTGCTGTGGATCTGGAGTCACATGTGGTCCAGACCAGGTAAGGACAGCAGATTTCCTTCCCTAAAGGACATTAGTGAACCAGATGGGTTCTTATTGACCATGGTTTCATGGGGTGGGATTCTCCAGTCATTCATATTAGCGAGATTCTCCTGTCCCGCTGGAGTCAGGAGATTTGGCTGACTGCCAAATTCTCCGTCCTCTCTGGCAGCAGCGGTGGGGTGTGAGCGGCCAGAGACTTCCAGCTAAGATCATCATTACACTTTTACTCCCATCTGCTATGGTGGGACTGGAACTCAGATCCCCAGGGCATTACTCTGCATCTCTGGATTACTGATCCAGTGACAATACCACGCTGCCATTGCCTCCCACATGCTATTTATTGCACTCTATGGACATGTGCCGTTATTGGGCAACGGGGGGAGGGTTGGGGACGTTGATATATCAGAATTGTAGATACTTGCCATTGGAATACTAACATTGTGTGTCCCAGTTATGTATTTACACAGAAGTAATCAATTGGCCACAGAACAGGTAGAGTGATGGGACTCCTAGCAAGGATTTTATCCCACCTCAGAATGAAGCTCAGAATAAAAGGGATAGAAGGACACTAAAGGCCACCCCTTCTCAACATTTGGGCGGCACAGTGGCGCAGTGGTTAGCATTGCTGCCTCACAGCTCCAAGGACCTGGGTGTGATTCCCAGCTTGGGTCACTGTCTGTGTGGAGTTTCCTCCGGTGCTCTGGTTTGCTTCCACAGTTCAAAGGTGTTCAAGTTATGTTGATTGGCCATGCAAATTTGCCCCTTAGTGTTCTGGGATGTGTAAGTTAGAGGGATTAGTGGGTTAAATGTGTGGGATGGTGGGGGTAAGACCGAGGTGGGATTGTTATTGGTGCAGGCTTGATGGGCTGAATGGTCTCCTTCTGCACTCTATGATTTCTATGATTCTATATGTAGGAGGTTAGACGACCGCAGGGCATCCCAGAGTTCAGGATGAAACTCGTCACAAAGATGGACAGGGTCGACTAGTTCCTCTTTCCCTACTCGCTTGACGTAAGGACATCTAGGCTGGATCTGCTCAAAGGGTTATAATTTCCAAGCGCCCCTGAACCTCCTCCGGTTCACGTTTGTCCACTTTTATTTGATGCCATCTTGTCGTTCAAGCAGTGAAGTAGTTTTGAGAGGTTGGAAATTGAAGCAGCACATAGAGTTAACAGGCATCTGCCCACACTGTAGTCCATCTTGTGTGTCAGGAACTGACTGTGTGTAATTTAGTTTGGTTTCAAGATAGCAATTTGTTGCATGAGTCCTTTTTAAGATGTCAATATGCCAGATTGTTTCAGGTATAAGTTGAAGCATGAATATGCCCTGTCGGTGTACGAACGAGTATAGTTAGCATAGATGTGGCTGGAAATGTAGTCTAACAGCTATTCCATCCAACACTTCCATAATCTGAAGGGCATCTCCCCTTTAAGCATCACGTTTACTTTCACAACACCTTCCCGTTACGCTTAGAATCATAGGCCATTTGGCCCATCGACAATCCCACCCAGGACCCCTCCCTATCCCTACACATTTACCCACTAATCCCTCTAACCTATGCATCCCAGGACACTAAGGAGCAATTTAGAATGACCCAACCTGCACATCTTTAGACTGTAGGAGGAAACCACGCAGACAAGGGGAGAATGTGCAAACTCCACTCAGACAGTGACCCGAGCCAGAATTTGAACCCAGATCCCTGGAGCTGTGAAGCAGCAGCACTAACCATTGTGCTACCATGCCTTCCCATGCGCAACGAACACACTTTTTTGACAAATCCCAAAGCTGCAAAATAAAGATTTAAAAAACACTCAAGGAGTCATTAACTGACTTGGAAACACATTCCAGGAATTAAATGTTCCAAGTAGCAAAGATTAGTTGCTCTTGCGTAAACTGAAATGGCATCCCAACCTCGGTGTCAGTGTAACCAGCCTGATAATGTCTTAGTTACCAGTGGCTGCAGTGTCGAATGATCTCAGGAAAGGATTAGAGACTCTACCTACACAGGAGCTGGGGCAATTACTATCAAATACTGAAACAATCAAGAATCAGAAACTAATAGTAAGAAATAAATGTATCTTTTTAATTAATGCTGGACCATCCTTTTGTTATTAATGTTCTGGGCTGACGAGGGTCTCCCATCCGTAACTCTGACACTCCTCCAAATCTGACCCATTTGTTGAAGTCAAGGTTCACAATGAGATTCAAACTACTGGGGAGGCAATGGCCTATTATTGCTAGACAATTGATCCAGAAATTGGCTAATGTTCTGGGAACCCGGGTTCGAATCCCGCCATGGCAGATGGTGGAAATTGAATTCAATAAAAAAAAATCTGGAATTAAGGATCTACTGATCACCATGAAACCACTGTCCATTGTTAAAAAACCCATCTGATTCACTAATGTCCTTTAGGGAAGGAAATCTGCCGTCCTTGCCTGGTCTATCCTACATGTGACTCCAGCAATGTTGTTGACTGTCAACTGCCTTCTGAACGAGGGCAACTAAGGAAGGGCAATAAATGCTGGCCAGCCATCAGCACCCATGTCCCACGAATGAATAAAATAAACAGGCAGAATATGTCACTAACACTGAGGAAATGGCAGTAGTACTGCAGCAGAAACACCCCCTCCCTGTACCACAAGGCATGATAAGAGATCAGTTTATATGTCAGAGGCCTTGGTAAATTTTGGCCTCTGTTAGGGTCTCTCACTCAAATGCCACACTCAAGAAATTTGACACCATCCAGGACAGGGCAGCCACTTGATTGGCACCACATCCACTCCATCCACCACCGACACTTAGTAGCAGCAGTGTGTGCTATCTACAAGATGTATTGCAGCAACTCACTAAAGATCCTTAGACACCACCTGCCAACCTCACGAAAACTTCCATCTAGAAGAACAAGTGTAGCAGATACATGGGAACACAACTACCTGCAAGTTTCCCTCTAAGCCACTCACCATCCTGACTCGGAAACATATTACTGTTCCTTCGCAGTCACTGGGTCAAAATCCTGGAATTCCCTGCAGCAATTCAAGAAGGCAGCTCATCACCACCTTCTCAAGGGCAACTAAGGATGGGCAATAAATGCTGGCCAGCCAGTGATGCCCATGTCCCACAAATGAATCTTTTTAAAAACTTGCTGCCATTGCCCTATGCTTGCATCCATCTTTCATCTTCAGCCACATGGAACAGGCACAGTTAGGGGGGAAATGATCTGGGGGCTCTGCCAGTACTTACATATAGTAAGTAGCTAGGGTAGGAGATTCCCATCCCGTTGGACCCTAGTAGGATATAGAGATTGAGACGGCGAGTTGAGATCCAGAGAGGTCTTGGCCAAATATCCCCGCCATTTCTGCCACTATCCTGCCCAATTTAGGACAGCAAAGCTGAGTAAAATTCAGCCTGTTGAAAGTTCAGGAACAAAGTACAATCATGTATGGGCAGGACAAGAATTCGGGATGGCAAAGGCCAGAATTTCCTTATCCTTCACCAGGTTCGAATCCTGCCACGGCAGGTGGTGGAATTTGAATTCAATAATAAAAAAATGGAATTAAGGATCCGCTGATGACCATGAAACTATTGTCGGAAAAACCCATCTGATTCACTAATGTCCTTTAGGGAAGGAAATCTGCCTTCCTTACCTGGTCTGGCCTACACATGACTCCAGAGCCACAGCAATGTGGTTGACTCTGAACTGCCCTCTGAAATGGCCTAACGAGCCACTCAAGGGCAATTAGAGATGGGCAATAAATGCTGGCCCATCAAATGAATAAAAAAAGAATCATTTGGATGCGACTTGAGCAGAATTTGGTGGATTGGCGCATACGCCTATAAGGCAGCCTGATGAGTTTTCATCCACCTAAACTCATCGGCAATAACGTTTTCAAAATGCCGTAACCTAACCATCCATTTTCCTTCCTTCGCTGACCCAGTACCAACAGGTGCAGGACTGGGAATACTTACTCCTGAATCTTATTGTCTCTGTATTGTTTTCTTTACATCTGTATTTTTAGTTATAATTAATCTTGCCAGCGCTTGTTTACTGTAGAGGAGAACAAAGGATACTGTGCATTTAGTACTCCTGAGTCTGACTTCACAAATCAATATCAGTTGAAGGAGCGCTAAAGCAACAGTGACGTAACCCTGTTTCCTAGCACCCTGATTCAATAACCCACTTCCTCAAAATCACATCAAAAAGCTTTGGTTGCCATTGGCATGAAGTCTGTTGTACGATCAAAATAGAGAAAGCAATGTGTTTCGCGCATCCGGAAAAAAAAACACCTTGAAATGTGATGTTCCATCAGAAAAGGGCAAGTGAACAAAAGCAGAAAGCTGCAAATTACTTTGTCCGTGTTGCTGTCAAAAGGTTCATGGGGCTTGCACCATGTCCCTCTCTCCCTTAACATAGCTGAAAAACCCATTTATATTAAACAGCTTAATAGCTCTGCTCGGGTAATGGAACGGGAAGTCTGGATCGAGTGTGGTGAGCAATAGCCCAATAACTTTTATCCTAAATTCTGTTGAAACTGGAATTTAGTTCCCTCGATCTTGAATTCATTAAGACATTTCAGCGTCAATCAATTCAGAAACATAAAAATGTTGTCAGCATTCCATTTAGTTTTGACAAACCCCCTAAGTGCTGAATCAATTTGAAGTTTATTTATTAGTGTCACAAGTAGGCTTACATTAACACTGCAATGAAATTACTGTGAAGATCCCCTAGTCACCACACTCGGCACCTGTTCGGGTACACTGAGGGAGAATTTAGCATGGCCAATACAGTCTTTCAGACTGTGGGAGGAAACTCATGCAGACAACATGCAGATTCCACACACAGTCGGGAATTGAACCCGGGTCCCTGGCACTGTAAGGCAGTGGTGTTAACCACTGTGCCACCATGCCACTGTCAGTGCATTATACCTTCACATACCTGCTGCAATTTCAAAGTAAAATTTAAAAAATAAACTAAGCTTAAGATTGGAGCACAAGGCATGTAGTTCAGAGCAACACCTTTGTTTCATTAGAGCCATCTCCTTGGCACCAATGCGTGCCCATGTAACCAGATCAATCAAGCTTTTAATCACCAAAAAGGAGAATTGCTCCTTTGGGGTATCCAGGCTGCTTGCCTGACCTTGAGCTTTCGCAGTGGGGCTCCATTTCTCTTCTCCTGGAGGCTAGTACATCTCACTGGTTTACAGCATCGTGAGTTGGGCAAGCTGAAATGTGAGGCACAGGAATCCCTTTCCTCTGTCTTCACCGTTGCCTCTCCCTCTCATCCTGTGACATTTCCCTCAGTCGACATTGCATCTCTGAGTTGAAAATATTGGAAATACAGCGCAAGTCTTTTTTCTCAGCCAAACTTTCCATATTTTGTTGTTTTTGCAATGTTGGATTGCCCCAATAGAACGCTTGCACAGGTTTGCTGTTGTAATAGAAATGGGCAAGAAAGTCATAGCTTGTCTCCTGAATCCTTTTCTTTGAAGATTAATTCCTGAACTTGACTTGACACTTCCTTGCCTGAAACGAGACAGTCGAGGCCCACCATTGGTGGATCTTCCTTTCGCACCAAGGTCTATGGTGTTCTGTATAGCTCACATGTCTTGCCGTTTGGGTCCCTTCAGCGGGACCGGAAGATCCCGCCGGCAGGAAGGGCAGGAAAATCCAACCCCCCCCCCCCGCCTTGAAATGTAAACATTTGAAGAACCAAACTATGTCCCATATTTCCCACAGTTCTACTTTAGTACACCAGTTGATAACAATGTTTTTTGTCACGACGTATAAAAACACGTCTAATATGGAATTGTGTACCTATTTGTGGAATGGTAATCTTTAAACCCTTCATTCTTAATTTTAAACATCAAAGGTTGAGAAATGCTGTTTGTAAGTTTTTATCCTTTTCAACTTCAGCTCCTATTTAGGGCAATTTTAGCCACATACGATCCAGGTTTGCGAATTTCCCATCTCCTTGCTGTCCTTTTCCTGACCTGAAGATGTGACAGGAATTGCATTTTATGAGTAAAGTAGCTTCTGATGCCTTTTGCTCCCGAGGTGAAGGGTTGCCCCATCTGCGAAATGGCAATGGTCACCAGTTGAGTGTAATCATCAAATCCCAACGAACATCCAGGTTCAAACCTACTGGTCTGATTAAAATCAGTGTTGCATTGCTAAAGATATCAAGTGGGTAAATGCTCTTCCTTTGGATAGCAATATAGTGTCTGATTGTTATTAATGGAATGAAGCACACATTTTACTTTATATTTTCAACAAACAATCATTGATAAGTCAGACACCGGCATAGATTTAATGGCTATTCTTATGAAAGTTTACCAAAACTTACTATGGCGGCATGGTGGCACAGTGGTTAGTACTGCTGCCTCACAACACCGGGGACCTGTGTTTGATTCCCAGCTTGGGTCACTGTCTGTGTGGAGGCTGCATATTCTCCCCGTGTCTGTGGAGGTTTCCTCTGGGTGCTCCGATTTCCTCCCACAATCCAAAAGATGTGCTGGTTAGATGCATTGGCCGTTGCTGAATTCTTCCTCAGTGCACGCGAACAGATGCCAGAGTGTGGCCACTAGAGGATTTTCACAGTAGCGTGAGTGCAGCGTTAATGTAAGCCTACCTGTGACCAATCAATAAAGTTTAAATGACACTGCTCATTAATGTAGATGTTGTTCCCATCCTTCAAGTCATGTGCAGATCAGCAGTAAATGCTTATTTATTACTATGTATTTTGAATACACGTAATTATGACAACAACCTGCAAGAAAGGTGGTTATACTGAGAATGGGGAGCAATCCTGTGTCTCCACCTATCTCTCACTGAGAGGAGTATTACATCTGACAGGTTTTAGGATTGGAAGAAGCAGTGTTTGCAAGTTTGTGTTTTAAATCTAGTTTGGTTGTGCTCTTTGACCTAAATGAGTAAAGTTGACAGCCAGAGCCAATTTATGTCCCAGCTCTTTGCTAATAAGTCTCTTGAGAATCCATCTTTGAACTTGTGCAGCCATTTAATCATCTCCGTTGTCTCCTGATGCCTTTGGAGCCCCAAATAAAGGGAATTGGCTTATTCTTACCTGAGATGAACTCCAGTCCAGTTTTATTTTCCACTGAATTCACTATTCTTACTAATCTCTCAATACTGTTGCATAACTATGGCATTTTTATTGTTTTGCCTTGCAATCTATCCCTTTCTGTAATTATCCCCATGTTACAGAAGAACAGATTAAGGTTGAATCAAGAAGCATTTTAGCCTGTGAAGACCACTCTTCCCAAATCCGTATACGGTGCAAGCTACTTCATCTTGAAATGGATTCCATGTCCAGGAAGAAACATCTGTATAAATATTCCTGGATGCCCAAAATTAATCACATAAAATTCCACCTTCGCTTAATCTTCACCATTCTCTTCACAATTTCTAATCTTCCAGTCCCATCAGCATTGTATTTGATAATCTCAGTCCACTCATCTTACAATTTTTTACTTTTCAAGCTTTATTCATAGAAACATAAATGATAGGAGCAGGAAGAGGCCATTTGGCCCTTCGAGCCTGCTCCGTCATTCATCAAGATCATGGCTGATCGCCCAACTCAATAGCCTAATCCTACTTTCTCCCCATAACCTTTGATCCCATTTGCCCCAATTGACATATCATGCCACCTCTTGAATAGATTTGGCATCAGCTATTTCCTGTGGTAACGAATTCCACAGGCTCACCGCTCTTTGGGTGAAGAAATGTCTCCTCACCTCCGTCCCAAATGGTCTATCCCGAATCCTCACACTGTGACCCCCTGGTTCTGGAGTTCCCCACCATTGGGAATATCCTCCCTGCATCTACCCTGTCTAATCCTATTAGAATTGTATAAGTCTGTATGAGATCCTGCCCCCACAGCCCCCCCAACCCCCCCTCATTCATTTGAACTCCAGCGAAAACAATCCTAACCTAGTCAATCTCTTCTACATCAGCCCTGCCATCCCTGGAATCAGCCTTCACTGCACTCCCTCGAAAGCAGCAACATCCTTCCTCAGAAAAGGAGACCAAAATTGCACACAATATTCTAAGTGTGGCCTCACCAAGGCCCCGTATAATTGTAACAACACATCCCTGCTCCTGTGCTCGAAACCTCGTAGCCCTATCATATATTTTTGTTTCATCTTGCTTACATTTTGTTTAGCTTTGTTTAATTTTCTGGTATTCACCCTTTCAACATCTTCTTCTTTAGCAAAATTCACAATAAATTCTTGTCTCAAAACTAAGCTCCCATTTTTCCATTCAGAACTTGTTTACAACTATCTAATCTAGGCTCTGTCCCATGCACAACATTGAGACCTCGCTGTGGAGAGAGAATAGAGCCAACATTTCGAGTCAGGATGAGTCTATTGTTGACTGTATTCTATCTCCACAGATGCTGTCAGGCCGGCTGAGATTTTTCCATCATTTTCTTATGTTCTTATGTTCTAATCTTGTTTCGGGTTCCAGCATCGGCAGTATTTTGCTTTTAACTGAGGCCTCACTGGTTGAAATCACAAATGTAATCATGATTCGAATCCCTCTTCATCTTCTATGTCCACATCCAATGGTTTATGACATCAGTAGATACTCGATCCTCTTCCACAGTCTATGCGCTTCAGTCCACCCAGTGACTGGTGGTGGGTAGACCATTTAGGACGGAGGGGGGGAGACATTTCTTCACCCAAAGAGTAGTGAGCCTGTGGAGTTCATTACCCCAGGAAGTAGTCGATGCCAAAACATTGAATGTAATCAAGAGGCGGCTGGATATAGCAACTTGGGGCAAATGGGATCAAAGGTTATGGTGAAAACGCAGGGTTAGGCTATTGAGTTGGATGATCAGCCATGATCGTAATGAATGGCGGGGCAGGCTCGAAGGGCCAAATGGCCTCCTCCTGTTCCTATCTTCTATCTTCTATGTTTCTATGCTTGCTACTTCCATAGCTGGCTGTCACAACAAGACTGAATATTCAATATCCCTATTATTTACACCAGAATGGATATTGACAGGTCCTAGAAAAATTGAAATGGAAATATACCAATTATCCAAAAACAGAACATTAGGATAGTTACAGGTGACAATTCAGATGGGTCTACAGTGCATGCTAAGAGGTAGATTGAGTCTTTGTGCAACAGTATAAAATCAGTTTTAGCCCGTTTTGTGATTCACCTAATATATATTTCTATTAAAGTCATTAGATATAATTATGGACTGGATCCTACCTCTGGAAAAAGTACTTTGTATTAATATTCCCATATCTCCAATCCCTTATTCTTTGACATCAGTGCCAACATTCTGTTGCCTTACTTTTGTACACTAATTTGGGTCTTTCCCTGATTTGGCTACACCAAAACCAACCCAAAAGCTCAATCACCTGACTCCCAAACTGAATGGTTAAGAATTGCCTTTTGTTTAAATTCCTCCTGCCAGTCTTGTGTGCTCAGTTACTTGTTGTAGTGCTTCCCAATGATTTTTAGCTTGGGGGCTTGAAAGATGCTAAACTTCCTCAGATGGTAATCACAATTAATTCTGGCTCTTGAGGGCTTGGCTTCAGATTGCAACAACTCACAGTGGATTAAGGTCTTTTGCCCCAGTTTGTTATCTGGCACTAGCAAGGTCACTGGTGGAGGGAGATGCAGATGTACAGGACTCCTACAATCCTGAGAAAAAACAGCAGGTAATTTTCCCAAAGATCATAAGGGGTGAGTGATATAATGTTTGAGAGTTCCAAGTCAGTGTTGGCCCCCACAGCTTCCTGTGACAGCAGTGCAAGCTACCATGGGAGCTATCAGGGCTGTCATGGTAGCTGCCATTACCACGTCTACGGAGTTGGTCATTTGTTCCACTTTGATCAGGTTGGTATCCATGCTTTGCATGAGCGTCACATTGGCACAATTGTTAGCACTGCTACCTCACAGCGCCAGAGACCCGGATTCGATTCCCAGCTCAGGTCACTGTCTGTGTGGAATTTGCATGTTCTCTCCCTGTCTGCATGAGTTTCCTCTGGGTGCTCCGGTTTCCTCTCACACTCAAGAGGTGTGCAAGTTAGGCTGATTAGCCATGCTAAATTGACCCTTAGTGTCAGGGGGATTAGCAGGGTAAATATGTGGGATTATGGGGATAAGGCCTAGGTGAAAATGTTGTTGGTGCAGACTTGATGGGCCAAATAGCCTCCTTCTGCACTGTAAGGATTCTATGATTCTGTTCTATAAGTTGGAGTTGGACACTGTGGTTTCAACTATCATGTGCAAGATTCTTGGTTTAGGTGACATTTCCTGGGGTATGCCTATCAATATTCTTCATTAGTCTCGGACTTCGGTGTCATTAGTGTATGTTCTCAGCCTCTGTTGAAAGTGCACTTGTACCATTCTATCCCACTGAATACTCTGCTCTTATGGACAGGGGAAGAGAAGTAAACCAAATGCCCAAATCCCTTCCTTTCTGCCTATAATCAGTGTGGTTTAATTTTGGAAAGGCATATTTCCCTGTTAGTGTGTGCTTAAGTTCAAAGTTCCAGTAGCAGACTTTTGTGAGTTTAAACAATTTATTCCCATGTTGATGCAGAAAGGTCCAAGCAGCATTTCAGTCACATACCATATGCTCACAAAAGATGCAATTGAACAAGATAGCGCACTTCTGCGAGTATTAAACCAAAGAAGTTAACAGTTTACATTTCTTCCTGAGGCCATTGAAGATGGGAGCTTTTTCCCACTTTGAATTGTAATTCCAATAAGTTCAGGTGGATAGCAGGACACGCTGAAGGGAAGAATGTTCAGCAGGTCATGAAGTCAAGCACTCGTGGATGTTGTATTAGGAGGTCCAATTTCCTTACATCTCAGAGCTTTGGAATCAGGCTAAAAGGCTTCTTAAAAAGACTTTTAAGTCTCTTTGTTCTTAAACGGGAATGGTGGCATAGCCTTTCGCTGCAGCTATTGCCTTAGTGGTGTTATTCTACAGATTCCTCCCCAGGTTTCCTCTAAGTTTTGGGTTAAAAGGATTTCAGTGTTAGAGAATCAGTTTCAGTCACATGGTCAGTGGGCACAGAGATACAATAGAAGATTGATGATGATCTTTGACAATTAACTTGTGGATAACTGGCCTCATCAGCCTTCTATTGCAAACCTGGAGACATCGGGTGGGATGTTCCAATCTTGCCAGCAAAGGGCATTGTCATGGGTGGAATGGGAAAATTTGGAGAGTGGCAATTTGGAAAGTTGGCAGTTCTCTAGATTTTTCCATCCCGCCCGCGACAATGTCCTCTGCTAACAGGACCAGAAAATCCTGAAGTCTGGGAGTCCACCGGCTCTGCATTTTAGAGTAACTTTTGAACAAGAATCCCTACAGTGCAGAAGGAGGCCATTTGACCTCAATTCTCTAACAGAATATCTTACCCGGGCCCTCTCTCCTGCCCCACCCTGTATCCCCACACACACTTACCATGGCTATTTCATCTAACCTACATATATTGGGACACTAAGGGGCAATTTGGCATGACCAATCCACTGAACCCGCAGATCATTGGACTGTGAAAGGAAACCCAAACACCTGGAGAAAACCCACGGAGACACAGTGAAAATGTGCAAACTTATCCAAGACTGGAATTGAGCCCAGGTCCCTGACACTGTGAGGTAGCAGTGCTAACCACTGTGCCACTGTGCTACCCACATGAGAACCAACAATGATTTCATGGTCATCATTAAACTTTTAATTCTATATTTTAATCGAATCCAAATTTCACGTGTGTGGTGGGATTTGAACAGACATGAGTTCACAAGGGAGTGTGTCTAGACACATTAGCCAGAATTTTATCAGCCTGCCTGCCAGGGAATTGGAGTGGGCGAGAGGCGGACCATGGAAAGATCCTCGGGTGGGATTTTATGGTTTTGGGGCAAGCGAGGCCATAGGATCCCGCTCAGTCAGTCAAGGGGGGACCCCCATCCAGTATGACTCAATTCGGAGCTGTCCAGAGGCTTGAAGGTCTGGGTTAAAGTTGCAAAGGTCAGCTGACCCCTTGGGAGCCATCTTACTAGTTCACCAACGTTCATTTTTTTAAAAATAAAAGCAGTTCCGGAAATTCCCACATGAGCAGAGAACATGTTTAAAGTGATGAATACGGCATGTATTTTGCTGGGGCCAATATTGCATGCATCAGAACATGGCATCACATGACAATGAAATGGTGACTGCCATTACTTGTTTGCTATTTTTCTGTTGTTTTCTCCAATGAATTAAAACTGAACCTGTCAGAATTCCCAGAAGGGCAATAATGTTCCTTGAATGCAGTTATGAAAGGTCATTATTAATAGCTCATAAATATAATTTGTTCATTACTATAGTTCAGAAATGACTGTATAATTATAGCTTGCTGAATGTCTGGCTAGCAAGCACTTTCAGGGAATTTATATGTTCCTTTATCATTAGCGGCAGTGATAGAAGCATCATGATTGTAGTTCCAACATCAGCTTTTGAGTAAAACTATAAACCTTGAGCAAAACCATTTAACATAATAGTAAAATCTTGCTTGAAGAGAGAGGGTGAGAAAGTGTTTTTTTTTAAGTTTATTTATTAGTATCATAAGTAAGGCTTACATTAACATTGCAATGAAGTCACTGCGAAAATCCCCGAGTCGCCATACTCTGGTGCCTGTTGGGGTACACTGAGGGAAAATTTAGCCATACACCTAACCAGCACATCTTTGAGACTGTGGGAGGAAACCAGAGCACCCTGCGGAAACCCACATAGACACGGGGAGATTGTGCAGACTCCGCAGACAGTGACCCAAGCCAGGAATTGAACCTGGGTCTCTGGTGCTGTAAGGCAGCAGTGTTAACCACTGCGCCAGGGTTGAAGGAGGTAGAAGAGGGAGGGAAATGAAATCTTAGGAAGCCCCATTCAGGCGGGCTTTAGGAATGGAACAGAACTAATTAAGCGAGATACTAGTATCCAAATATGCCCTTTCTCCAAGTGAACAATAAAACACATTTGCATGCACAATCTTGTGAGTTATAAGAAGTCTCACAACACTAGGTTAAAGTCCAACAGGTTTATTTGGTAACAAAAGCCTTGTGTTTACCCAAGTCCAACACTGGTGTCTCCGCATCATGACTGTGAGTTACCCAGATTCCCCACTATCCATCCACTGTTGTCATGTATTAACACTATTTGTCCTACTATCTAGTTACTGCACATATATTACACACAAAAGGCATGATCTTACCAGCCATTCGCACCACACTTGTTGGCTCTGTTGACTGTTGTTGTTCCCTTGTGTTTAGTTTTCGACTTGCAGATCTCCAGGATTGACAATGCTTCTGTACTCTACAATAGATGAGACTCCTTCTTCCTGATCAACCGATTGTGGTGAAGGAGTGGTTGAGTGGCTGGAGATTGCACCAATATATCCAGCTGAGTTTTTTCAACTCCTGCTTTGAGTTGCCAGCTATGGAATTGTGGATCATTCTTTCCTCCTGATACTTTTGGTTGGCCCTGAAATTTGTTTGGTCAGATCCCACACAGCTTGGCTCATTCATGGCACATTTATTATGGCAGATTTCAGTTTATGGCACATTTTCCAAAAATTCAGCCTTGCTCTCCAACTCTTTCATTCAGCTTTGATATGAACATTTCCCTGAAGACCATTTACCTTCAGCCCAGGTGTTTCATTGCGCTGACATGGTTGGCAACTATCTTGTGGTTTTCTTCAATATTGTCTCCCTCTGTCAGAACTCTCCCATTTTGTGACTTTAGGTATGATCTCACCAGCCACTCACACCACAGTCCCACTGCAGCAAAGTTGGAGAATTTGCGCCCAGCCAAACCTCCGTCCGCTGCAGCGGGATGGGAAAATCCCACCTGCGTGAACGGCCGTAATATTCCGGCCTACATGAGGTGGTGAGCAGCTCTGGTGGTGCCTGTCCCACCAACCAGAATAGCAAGATCCCGCGCCATATTCAGCACTCGGAAGCTCATTAATTATGCACAAGTTCCCGTCTGACTCTCCAGGCAGGCTGGCAGCTGATTTGTCCTCAGCTGACAAGTTTGAAGGTCCCAGTACCACATTTAAACACCAGTCCAGCAAACTCACATCACTCTCCCCAGCCCCCCTGTCTTTACCAGACCCTGCAGCATGTCAGCAACCCAGAGGCAAAAGGCTCAAGAGGAAGTCAAGAGGAGTCCAAGGTGCTCACTTGGCCCCACTGGGATATCTACACACTGTCCCTGGAGTCTTCATCCATCCTTTTTCAATACACAACATGGTATCCCTTCGAACCCCTTGTTTGTGAGCTTTTCATGCAGCTTCATCAACAGAAAATAACAAATGCCTTCCCTACAGTCACCCATCAAGTGATATTAAATAGTAGAAAATTACAGCCCAATCTCCCACAACTGAACTGACTGCTGTGAGCAAGGTCCTACTGGTAATGCAAGCCATTTCCCTTTGAGGCTTGGGAGATGTTTCTCCTAGGCAACTGCAAATTCTAACACTTTATCTGGTGCATTTTCCTTTTAAAGCTTGCTCCAATTCCGCCAGTTGAGCAACAAATACTTTCTCCTCCCCCCTCTCCTGCTCGCTTCCCCCCTGCCGATTGCTCTTTGACATTTTCTGGTTTCCCCTCAGCCAGCCAATCTGTGCGCACTCAGTGTTTGTGAACATCCTGCTCCTGGGATAGCTACGTATTAGAGATTGGCAAAAGCTCACAGCCATGAGGCCAATCCACATTCTCCTTACGTGACTGCATCCTAATGCACCAAACAAATCATCTGTAATGGCAGCATCAGTTCTCAATATTTGTGTCACAGTCCAGGCTATTTGGCTTCACAAGCCTTCCTGTACTCCTGTTCCAGTTGGAGAATCTAAAATGCGCCATGAAAAATGGAAAGATTTTGCCGACATTTCTTTTATCCTCTGTCCCATTGAAAGTGGCAGCTGATAAACTCACAGCGCAGTGCCATACAAGCTACCTGTTTATATAAGATGGCTGGAGACATCTTGCATGATGCACATCTCCCATATTTCTCATTCTAACACTATCACCAACATCCTTCCATGTCCATAACCTGATGGACATGCAGTGAATCAAGTCCATCGGAGATGGGGAAGCTTCAAGCACTGCAGTTTGCCAATGGTTGAAGAGAACAGTCCATGAAAGACAGGTTCGACCACTGGTGCAGCATGTAGAGTGCTTATTGTGTGCCAATGTGAGTTGTTGATTTTGGGGTTAGTGCCTGTTATCTAGCCATCGATCATCATGGTGGCCAACCCAGTGATAATGTTGCCATCTTTCTCTGTCCCCCCAAGTATGAGAATTGATGTTCAGGGCTTTCGTGTAAGTGCCCTCGAAGCAGACCTTTGGGATTCCTACTGGTCAGTTCAAGTACAATCCTTTATCATAGAATCATAGAAAGCCTACAGTGCAGAAGGAGGCCATTCAGCCCATTGAGTCTGCACTGGCCACAGTCCCACCCAGGCCTACCCTCTACACCCCCTGCATTTACCCTAGCTAGTCCCCCTGACACTAAGGGGCAGTTTAGCATGGCCAATCTGCCTAACCCGCACATCTTTGGAGTGTGGGAGGAAACCAGAGCACTGGAGGAAACCCACGCAGACGCGGGGAAAATCTGCAAACTCCACACAGACAGTGACCCAAGCCAGGAATCAAACCCTGTTCTCTGGTGCTTTGAGGCAGCAGTGCTAACCACTGTGCCACCATGCCGCCCCATAAAGCAGCAGGTCTCAAACCTGCAATCTTCTGTTACCCTCATTGGAAGTACTCAAGTCAGATGCCTTACCTATTTATACTTCCTTACCTCAGCAGACCACACATATGAAGTGGCAATGTATGCAGACTGGGGGAGGTGTCACTTCTACTAAGGCTGTTGATTTACTAGGAAGAGGAATCCTTTGAAGACTCTTCAGACACTTCTCCAAAGCACTTTACTAATATCAATTTTTTAAAATTCATTTATTTCTTCCCTCAGAAGGAGATTGAGGTGTAGTGGCATTGTCTCTGGACTAGTGATCCAGAGACCCAGGATGATACACTGTGGACCCAGGTTCAAATCCCATCATGGCAGATAGTGGAATTTCAATTCAATAAAAATCTGGAATAAAAAGTTTAATGAAATCATTGTCGGTTGTTGGAAAATCCCATCTGATTCACTTACATAATTTCTAATGTACACTGGAAGGAAATCTGCTATCCTAACCTAGTCTGGCCTTCGTGTGATTCCAGTCCCAGTGTGGTTGACTCTGAAATGGCCTAGAAAGCCAGTCTGTTCAGTGGCAATTAGGGATGGGCAACAAATGCAAGCCCTGCCTGTGACACCTACATCTCATGAAAGAATTAAAAACACAGGCATATACTAACACTTTGATTTGATTTATTATTGTCTCACGTATTGAGATACAGTGAAAAGTATTGTCCCTTGCACTATACAGACAAAACATACCGTCCATAGAGTACACAGGGGAGAAGGGAAGGAGATGGTGCAGAATATAGTGTTGCAATTACAGATAGAATACAGAAAGATCAGCTTAATATAAGGTAGATCCATTCAAACATCTGCTGGCAGTGGGGAAGAAGCTGTCCTTGAGTCAACTGGCACGTGTTCTTGGACTTTTGTATCTTCTTCCTGACAGAAGAAGGTGGAAGAGAGAAAGTCCATGTTGCAATATAAAACATTAGAATGTTTTGCAATGTTTATTCCAGTGGAACATCTTCCTTCTTGCTTTATAAAGTATTTTGCTGACCTGCAAGGTGCTAAGAGTTGGCAGAGCTTGGACTCTATTTAGTATCTTAGCATGACACAGGAAGAATGTACACCTTTCTTTCATGCAGCAATTAAATGTTTGCTAGATTCATTCAAAGACAATCTGGGCAATATAAAGAAGAAGAAAGTTTGTCACACGGAATTATTACGGGAAGAAAATTAGCTTGCCTTCATCACCTTGAGCTGCAGGTTTTTACAATGCTCCAGTTCTAACATTTAATCAATTCCCCTGCCTGGTTAACAATGTTGCCCAAGAAAAGGAGAATAAGATCCACATTCAGAGACATTTTGTGCTCCAGAACAGCAGTCCTGAATCCCTTGATATCCTCCTATTGAAAATATGAGCCTTGGAACACAACAGCACAAAGAGCAGCAGAAAAATTGAGCAGGAGTTTTAATAGAGACATTTTATTACATCAGGCAAGCCAGGAGGTCCAGGGAATGCAGCTATTGACCATTGTTATGCAAAACTAGATGCACCTTTACCTAGTCCGCAATACCTACTGGTTTCTACTTAAGCAACAATTTTACTGTGTTAATCAAATACATTTTCTAATTGGTAGCATTTGATTTTCAGGTACAAAAATGGATTTTAACAGTTTCTCTCTCATTTAATTAGAGTTATTTTCAAGGATTTTCCTTGAGCTCGGTACAATTGTTATGCTGCTGCTTCTCTTCCATCGACTACAATAGCACTACTGTGGATTTCCCAACAGGAACAAGGCAATGGCAAGCACATCAGGATGCACCAGAGGCACACTGCATCCTCCTGCGGGTCATCAACATTGCAACCTGTGAGCAGAAATAGAGGGGAGACGATGGCCTCGTGGTATTATGACTAGACTACTAATCCAGAAACTCAGCTAATATTCTGAGGACACGGGGTTCGAATCTTGCTGCAGCAGATGGTGAAATTTGAATTCAATAAAAAATATCTGGAATTAAGAATCTACTGATGACTGTGAAACCATTGTCGATTGTCGTAAAAACCCATCTGGTTCACTAATGTCCTTTGGGAAAGGAAATATGTCATCCTTACCTGGTCTGGCCTACATGTGACTCCACAGCCATAGCAATGTGGTTGACTCTCAATTGCCCCCAGGCATCTAGGAATGGATAATAAATGCTGGCCGGCCAATGACACCCGTATCCCACAAATGAACAAATAAAAGACTATTAATCCAGAAACTCACTAATGCTCTGGGCAGCTGGGTTCGAATCCCGCCACAGCAGATGGTAGAATTTGAATTCAATAAAAAATATCTGGAATTATGAATCTACTGATGGCCATGAAACCATTGTCTGGAAAAACCCATCTGATTCACTAATGTCCTTTAGGGAAGGAAATCTGCCATCCTTACCTGGCTTGGCCTACATGTGACTCGAGTGCCACAGCAATGTGGTTGACTCTCAGCTGCCCTCTGTCAATTAGGGATGTACAATGAATGCTGGCCCAGCCAGTGATGCACATATTCCACAAATGAATAAAAAGATTTTTAAAAATTAACACACATACATGCATTTGTCAGAGGAGCAGAGACTGCGATTTACAAAGGATGGCAGAATAGGGTTAAACCAGAGTGGTTGGAACCAGTGAGTTAACTGAAACTATTCCCCAGTGTTCCTTTTACCCAATCCCTAAATCCATGGAAGGTGTCAAAGTTAGCCCCAACATATTGTGGAATTTTGGGCAATATATTGTGGAATTCTGGAAAGCGATTCAACACCATCCAGGACAAAGTGGTTGGCTTGATCAGTAACATTGCCATTGGATTCAATATTGATTCCCCCCACCATTGGTACACTGTCTGAAGCCTTTACCATCTACAGGGTGCACTACAGCAACTCTCCAAGGTTATTTCAACATTGGCTATGGCACTGGCGGAAATAACATTAAAAAATTGTAATGCTGCAAGTAATGACTTCTGTGCTTGATCAACCCAAGGATTAGTTCAATGACTAAAACAAGTCCAATGCCATTGCTGCATAAGCATAATAGATTAAAGTGAAAAAGGAATTAGTGACAAAGAAAGGAGTATTGAATTTGGTAGAATAGATGTCAAACAAGCTTATGCATTCATCTAGTAACCAGGCACAAAGCAAGAAAAGATAGTACTCATTGTTTGTAAGTATATTTGATAAAATAGATGATCTCTGTAAATCAACAGATCTACATTTTTATTCAGAGGAATGTTTTGCCTATCTAATCACTCCCAAACTGTTCATATTTGCTAAGCACTGTGAGTGTACCTACATGACATGAACCACAGCTGTTTAAGGAGGTGTCTCACTATCATCTTCTCAAGGGCAATTGGGATGGGCAATGTCGGCCTAGCCAGCAAAGTCCACATCTCCAGAATGAATATAAAAGCAGTAATGCTCTGGATTGGCCCTGTGCTGTCAGGGAAGTTCAGTTTAGCTAAATACATTTTTTATTGACATTGGGAATGTGCAGAAGTCAGAGGACAACATATGCAGTCCCGGCAACCAGCTATTTTTTTTTAATTCATCTGTGGGATAGGGGCATCACTGGCACGGCCAACATTTATTGCCCATCCCTAAGAGCCCGAGGCCAATTGAGAATCAACCACATTGCTGTGGATTTGGAGTCACATGTAGGCCAGACCAGGTAAGGACGCCAGATTTCCTTCCCTAAAGGACATTAGTGACATAAATAGATCCAAATTGGGATGATGACAGAAGTAAAACATTCATGCACAACAGCTCTTTAGCTCTATGCTGACTTTGATACGCTTCTGCACAAGGCACTACACTAAATGGTAGAAATTTTAAAAGTGAAACCAGAAAAGCATTGCTGGAGGTTGCTTCAAGAGCTGGCCATGCTAAATTCCCCTTAGTGTCAGAGGGATTAGCAAGGTACATACATGGGGTTAAGGTAATAGGGCCTGGGTGGGATTGTAGTCAGTGCAGGCTCGATGGGCTGAATGGCCTCTTTCTGCACTGTAGGGATTCTATGATAATATGATTCTATGAATTATTGCCAACTGATCTGTTGCCCAACGTGGGAGCAAATTAGAATAAAATTTGCTGGAATAAGTGAAGGGTGCTCATACTGTTCCTTAACATTGTTATTTTTAATGAAGTCTTATGTTAGGCATTTAGCTGCTCATGCTCCAATGCCATAATATAAAATGACTGTAACTTTTGCTGATATAATGGGAGTAACTCTTTGGAAAATTCTGGTCTTAATTGCAGTTCACAGTCAGCTTGGTGTAGCATCATAATTCACATTATTCTAGCAATTATCCATTTGCTTTCCAAAAGCTGCAACCCTTGGTTACTGATCAAAGGGAGGGAAGATCTAGAGAATTTGAACATGAAGGCACGAGGGAATGGGGAAGGGAATTGGGACAGTTCCACCAGGCTCTGCTGGTAGTACCTTTATTTTTCCTTTTTTATTTCCTTATTTGCTCACTCCTTCACTCCATTCTTTCATGCACGTTCAACACACTAAAATAACTTGCTATGTAAAGTAATTGTTTCAATATGAGTCTCACTGCCGGCATTCTA